>NW_025422006.1:4800000-6296250 GCF_011764305.1 Mustela putorius furo
CAAATGGCTAACAGACACATGAAAAAATGTTCATCGTTAGCCATCGGGGGATGCAAATCAAAACCACATTGAGATACCACCTTATACCAGTTAGAATATCCAAAATTAACAAGACAGTAAACAAAGTGTGTTGGAGAGGATGTGGAGAAAGGGGAACCCTCTTACACTGTTGGTGGGAATGCAAGTTGGTGCAACCATTTTGGAAAACAGTGCGGAGATTCCTTAAGATATTAAAAATAGAGCTTCCCTATGACCCTGCAATTGCACTACTGGGTATTTACCCCAAAGATACAGATGTCGTGAAAAGAAGGGCCATCTGTACCCCAGTGTTCATAGCAGCAATGGCCACGGCGCCAAACTGTCGAAAGAACCAAGATGGCCTTCAACAGACGAATGGATAAGGAAGATGTGGTTCATATACACTGTTGGGTTGGTGGCTCTGGGAATGCAGGAGAAACAATAGAAATGACCGCCAGGCCTCCATCTTCCAGGCCCCCCCTCCCTTTCCTAACCCTTGACTCTCTTGCCATAATGATGTATGCCCAGGTCACATCTCCACAAGTAACCCAATACCTATGCAAGAAACCGGAACATCAGGACTCCCCCAACCCTCCAATCCCCAAATACCGTACCTTATATGGCTGTGAACCTATGCCCTATCTTAACCCATATAAAAGACCCACTCGACCCCCTCCTGGAGCGACTTCCCTGACTCTCCTCTCCGGAGCCACGGAACCTCGCCGGAAGGCACCTTTAATAAATCTTACCTTGTGCCTACCTCGCCTAGTGTAGTGTTTATCTCACCTATAAAACCTTACATACACTATGAAGTATTATGCCTCCATCAGAAAGGATGAATACCCAACTTTTGTATCAACATGGACAGGACTGGAGGAGATTATACTGAGTGAAATAAGTCAAGCAGAGAAAGTTAATTATCATATGGTTTCCCTTATTTTTGGACCATAATAAATAACACGGAGGACATGGGGAGATGGAGAGGAGAAGTGAGTTGGGGGAAATTGGAGGGGGAGATGAGCCATGAGAGACTGTGGACTCTAAGAGAAAAACTGAGGATTTGGGGGATGTGGGGGGGTGAGCCTGGTGGTGGGTATTGTGGAGGGCATGACTGCAAGGAGCACTGGTTGTGGTGCATAAACAATGAATTCTGGAACACTGAAACGAAATTTTAAAAAATTAAAATTAAAAAAATAGGGGTGCCTGGGTGGCTCAGTGGATTAAAGCCTCTACCTTCGGCTCAGGTCATGATCCCAGGGTCGTGGAATCGAGCCCCGAATCGGGCTCTCTGCTCAGCAGGGAGCCTGCTTCCTCCTCTCTCTCTACCTGCCTCTCTGCCTACCTGTGATCTCTGTCTGTCAAATAAATAAATAAAATCTTTTAAAAAATACAAATAATATATTAGTACTTTCCATTAGTACTTCATAATACAAAAATAAGTTGCTAAAAAATACGTCTTTCTATTGCAACCTGTACAGATAAATAGCAATCATTCCTGACACTCTTCCAGTGGTAACCATTATTACCAGTGTGACAGGTATGCCTGAAAGTATTTTCTTTGTGTTTATATCATAATGAACATAGGAAAATTTGTTTTCTTAAATATGAGTGATGTCATTTTGTGCTTGTTCTGAAGCTTGCTTTAATTTTATTTTTATTTCTTAAAAATTTATTTATTTGAGAGAAAGAGAGAGCATGGGTTGGGAGAGGAGCAGACAGAGAGAGAGAAAGATAGAGATCGTCAAGCAGACTCCTTGCTGAGCACAGAGCCTGAGGCGAGGCTCTGCCCCAGGACCCTGAGATCATGATCTGAGCCACTCAACCACATGAGCTACCCAGGTGCCCCACTTACTTGAATTTTAAGCTCCCCAGGTCAGAGGTTTCTAAGCTGGTCCACAAGCACAGACCTAACAGATTCTTTCTGACGACCAGCAGTGTTTCTTAGAGGTTTGGTGGTTCATTTATTCCCCTCCTAGTGGTATTTTGGTCGTTTTCAATTTGTTTTTTGTTTGTTTGTTTGTTTGTTTTTTTGGACAAACAACACTTATTTATTATTATTTTTTAAAGTTTTAAAGTTTATTTTTTAATTTTTTTTATTTTTTATAACCATATAATATATTTTTATCCCCAGGGGTACAGGTCTGCGAATTGCCAGGTTTACACACTTCACAGCACTCACCATAGCACATACCCTCCCCAATGTCCATAACCCCACCCCAATTTTTTACTTTATATACCATGTTATAATGAGCCGCTTTGCACACGCTTCTTTGTTTACATGAAAATGTGCTCTCAGAGATACAAAGGGGGAAAAATGAAACTGACAGGTCAGAAGAGAAATATAAAATTTCTATCGATCCTGTCAAATTGCTCTCTAAAAAGACTTGCCACTTATACCCATGCTCCAATGTCCATGCCAAACCTTGTTATTTTGAATCTTTTTTTTTTTTTTAAGATTTTATTTATTTGACAGAGAGAAAGAACACAAGCAGTGGGAGCAGCAGAGGGAGAGGGAGGAGCAGACTCCCTGCTGAGTAGGCAGCACGACGTGGGACTCGATCCCAGGACTCCGGGATCATGAACTGAGAGGCAGACGCTTAGCCAACTGAGCCACCCAGGTGCCCCTATTTTGAGTCTTTTAAAATATTTGGAAATCTAGTGTGTGAAAACCCTTAGAAATGCCAGGAGAGTCCAATATTCAAAAATATAATAATAAAATCAAACATATCAACAGAGAAGAAAATCGTACACTACATGCTTCAAATGCATTTGATAAAATAGAGTTCCCTCTCTGTGATGGTCAATTTTGTCTGTCAGCTAGGCTATGATAGCCAAATATTTGGGCAAACACTGTGCTGGACATTTCTGTGAATGTATGGGCTTCAAGGGCGAAGGACGGACCTCCCAAGAGAAAGGAGTTGTGCCTACAGCTGCCTTGGGGCTCTAACTGTGACCTCAACACTTTCCCAGTCTCCAGCCTCCAGGCTGCCCTTTTTCTTTCCATACACACATGCACACATCTAGACAAACACGGAGACACACACACTGTCACATTACACCTACAGACAAAACACAGAGACCAAAACAAAAAGCACCACCCCACATACACACACACACTTGCAGGCACAAACACCTCCCCCACACCTTGACTGTGTAAACATCTGTGTACAAGCATGAGAAAGGCATTAGGTTTGGCAGAATACCTGGGTTTCATTTCTGCTTATGCCACTTACCAGTTGCCTGACCTTTGAAAATGATCGTTGAGCTACAGTTTCCTGCTTTCTAATAAGAATAATAAAATAAATAATAGCATCTTATACTGGCTGATCATTTTTCAGCAGTCGCTCCCCGATGCACTTCCACGGGGCACACAGTAAGGGCTTACTTTTTAAGAAATAGATGTCTACACACACACATACACACACACACACCACACTTCACTCACACTGGCCTTTTGGTCTTCCTTATTAAAATTTTATATTCACTGAGAACTCCATGTGTGTTTTTAATGAGACTGTCAGCTATGAGACCATTCTTTGTATATTTTTGAGTTGGTAGGACCAAGCATTAGTGTCCTCAGTCTTGGTTTTCCATCTGTGTCGTATTTTTTTTTTTTTCCCAAGCAAAAATACACCACCATTAGTATAAAAGGTAAAAAAATAAACCATAGATATCTCAGTTCAAGGCAACATCCAGACTCCTACTTGAGGGTACCCTAGTATAATGCCCCAGATTTCCAGAAGTCATGCCCAATGACTTCACAGCTCACAAGGAAACAGCTGATAGATTTGATCACATAAGAAGTCATAACTTCTAAGTGATGAAAGACACCATAAACTAAGTTAAAAAGACAAGCAACAAACAGGGATATTTGTAACACTTATAACAAACAAAAGATGTATATCCAACATCCATAACGAGCTCCTACGATTTGAAAAAGACAAATACCCCGGTTTATGGGCTTGAGATATGAACACACAATTTACAAAAGAAAAGCAAAAATCCAATAAACACATGAAAAGATATTCAGCATTACTGGTATTTAGAGAAATGCAAATTAAAACTATAATGAGCTGTCTTTTTCTATCCCCATCACATTTGCAGAAATTCAAAACCTGACAATATATAGCAACGATGAGGGTTGAGAAAACTGGCAGTCTTGCATACGGTCAATGGGTGGGTAAATGCTGACAAATCTGTTGTGTCTTAAATGTATATATGCCCCTTGACCCCACAATTCTACTTTAGGGTCCCACTCTGCAGAAATACTCTCCTAATTTTCTAACAGGTATCCTTTGCACCATAGTTTGTATACAACAAACTATGTTGTATACAACAAACTATTGTTGTATACAACAATACCACTAAAAAGTTCCTACCAACGAAGGAGAGTCTATGTAAATTTTGAGTCCCTCATTGAGTGGAATATTACGCTGACCCTAAAAAGAATGAGATGGATGTGGAAAGATTTCCCAAGGACATCGATGGTTAAGAAAGACATTTTTGTGCCCATCCATAAATGACACATAGCCTATGTATAGATAATGGTGTCTAAATGCAGAGAACAAAATTAGAAGAACACACTTGACATCATTAGAATGAACAACATGGCGTTATAATAGTTGGCCATTTTCAGCCTACGAATGGCAAGTGATAAAGCTTCAGCTCATATTAAGAATGGTTATATCTGAGGAATGGAGCAGGACATGTGAGGTATAAAGGAGGGAATACTAGTATTATCTACATCTTTACAGTGAGTATGAATACATATATCATGAAGAATCTTTTTTCATTTTTTATGATGAAAGTCAGCTTTAGCATATTCATTATGATTAATAAGGGTGTGCTTTGTGATGTGTGTTTGTAGGATTGATAACTGTGTGCCTGGTGTGGTCCGATGTGGATCTGTATGTGTCTGTGTGATTCAAGAATAATCGTCTTACCAATCTTTCAAAATTTACAATGGGTCAGGACTGTCCTAAGAATTTCACGTATATTAATTAAGTCACTTAATATTCACAATAATCTGAGATGCTATTAGACCCAGTGTCCAGGGGAGGGGAGAGCTATTAAATACCCCTAAGGTCAAGGCCCCATTCTAGCCAGATGAACATGCCCAAGGTCGTAGGACGAGTATACAGTTGGGATTTACACCCGAGCAGTCTAAGCCCAGAACAATGATTATGGCCACTGTGTAGGAGTGTAGGAGTTTAGACCTTCCCTATACTGCGGCCCCAGTTTGAAACAACAGCTTCAATATGGTAACCACATACATCTCCCAATGGCTATGCTGCCACTGAGATCATAAATCATTCTAAGCTTGCCACCAATCAAGACCCTTTTTAACTGTTTCCTTCCCAAGATCCCATGTTTTAAAAGATTCTTCCTCTAATCTGCATGTAATAAATGGTAAATCAATTCCATTTATCTTATTTTCCCCTCTTTTCATTAGCATCCCGAAATAGACAATGCAGTGGAATATTTGGAGATGTTTTTAAATGAAAGGGCTGTTTATAGAAAGAGGCTTAAGGCAGTGGTGTCCAAGGTAGGAATGAATGCATTGCTGGGGATACATGGCACTATCTGGAGCTACTCTTGGTTCTCACAACTAAGGTAGCTGCTACTGGTATCTTGTGGGTAGAGGCTAGGGATGTTGCTAAGCATCCTCTCTACCATGCCCAGGAAAGTCCCCTGATAAGAAGGAATTATCTGGTCCCAAATATCAACAGTGTTGAGGTTGAAAATCCTGGCTTAAGTTAGCGAGGTGCCCAGAACCCAGCAACCAGGAAACCATGAACAATCCTGGGCCTGAAGGCGAGGACAGGACAGTGATGCAGGAGCCCCACTGAGTTTGGAAGCTACGGAACACGATGCTGCCCAACAGAAGTTTTGGTCAGAAAGGGAAGCAGCCATTCCCAGGGCAACGCAAAGAAGGTGACCGAGTGAAAGGAATAGATGCATTGTTTTTCTCCCTCCACCGTCTGCTCTTTTCATTGGCCAAATCAGCTCGAATCCAGAGAGCAAGCAGTCTGCTGGGGTTGGCCTTTCAGGGCAAGAGCAGGACAGAGAAGCGATGGGAACGGAACTCATGGAGCAGGAGATAGGGGAAAAGAGGAAAACCACCATGATTCCACTGATGGTCCCGATTTTCAAGAAGGATCCATAAGGACTTAGTGTGATGGACGGAGTGTTTGCATCCCCCCAAAATAGGTAGGTAGAAACCCTAACTCCCAATGTGAGGGTATTAGGAGGCGGGACCGTTAGGAGGTGACTGGGTTTGGATGAGACCGAGAAGGTGGAGATCCCATAATGGGACTAGTGTCTGGAGAACGGAGGGACGAGCACTACTGCTTTCTCTCTTTCTCTCTTTCTCGTTCTCTCTCCATCACGAGGCCACTGGGCAGACCAGGCAAAGAGCTCTCACCAGGACCTGAGTCTGCTGGTGCCTTGATTTGAGCTTCTCAGCCTCCAGACCACAAGAAATAAAATTCTACTGTTTAAGCTACCCAGTCTGTGATATTTTCTTACAGCAGCTGGAGTAGACTAAGACACTAAGGAAGTAGCAAAATCAGTTAAATCCTGGCCAGGCTATGAGGCTAGTGAAGCAAGGAGTGGATAAGCAAACCAACTCTGAGCCATAGCTACTGTCCTGCCCTTCATCTGGGATGCTGGGCACGTGAGACCCGTCCTGGAAGCATGCTGCTGAAGCACTGTCACTCTCTAACTCTCAATGCCACTGATCCTTTATGTTCCATAAATCCAGTCAAGTGCCAATCAGAGCTTCTGACGTGAACATTAAGGGGGTAGAACTCCGATCAAAAGCATCGGAGAGCCACCAATTACTCATTGCTCCTTCCAGGCTCTAAAAATTTCAAAAATAACTCATCACCACCTTCACGGGCACCCTGGGAGCTTTTGAAACAGCATGAGCATCTCCTCATTCCAGAGTTCCCAGAACTTTCTGTCAGGTGCCACATCAAACTGGAAACGCCACCTCAGTTGTTGGGCGTAAGAGTGTCTTTATCCAAATGTAATGGGGTGGGCTGATTTATAATACCACACCCGTGCTCTGGGTTCAATATTTAGAATGATTTTAACTCTTAAAAACTTGAGCTCCTTCTAGTAGGGAATAGATCTCCTCAGAGGCTTGGTTAGTACCTTAGGGGCTCAAGAGAAAAGGAGAATGAGGAAACTCAGGGCATATAAGAACATTTCTTAAAGGAAATGACCTTCGACAGCATCCTGGTGGACGTGGGGAACTTGTGGGGGACAGGATGTGTTTTGCTTGATAGAAGAGATGTGATCATTCTGGAAGAGCTTCTGTACAGGAGATGTTTGGAGCAACCTGTGCCATCATGAGAGGCAACAGTTAAGAGCACTGGCTCTGGAAACTTCCCAGTCTCAAAGTCTTGCCCTACCACTTACTGGAAGGGGGTTTTAGTGCCTCTGTGCCTCAGTGATCTCATCTGTCTGGGTAGTAACAGTAGCCTACTGCCTTATTTCACAGCTAAGGGGCCCTGAGACCGAGAGAGAATAAGGATCTTCTTCCACTTCCTATAATTGGGAAGCGAGAAGGCCAGACGTCTCCCTGAATGCCACCTGTTTTGGAATTCTGCGGGCTTTCCTCTCTGACCATACACCACCTCTTTCTCCTTTGGGCTGCGACAAAGTACATGTTGCCCCGGATTCCACAGAGAAGGAAGCACAGCTTCATTCTATTTTTTTCCCACCCTCTGGCTGAAACAAGCAATTTCACTGCAGAAAATTGTATTGCTGTTACCCAGCCCGATGTTGATATTGGATATCTCACTCATTCCATAGCAAGCAGGTCTAGATGTGACCGAGGCGCTATTCCTTTCTTCTCTCAAAATGATTTTTCTACCTTAGAGCTGCTTCCATTTCACAAACCTGCCAAATAACAGTCACAACAAAAACAGCTACCACCACTGATTAAACACGCTGTTTGCTAAACACCCTGTGTGCTGAGCACTTTATCTGCATTCTCTCTTTTAACCACCATGCCAAGTTACCATCCCATGTAGAGCCGTCAGATCAGGGACAGAAGGACTATGCCCATTGCCCAAGTTCACACAGCAGTCAGCTCGGGAGTGGCAATGCGATCCAAAGTCTGTCTGAGTCTCCACACTCCTTTTCTTCCGAATTCCTGATGTGCTTCTTAAAACGTTCCGTAAGCTGATTAAGAATGAGGACAGTTGACGTCATCAGCCAGAAAGACCTCAAACTTCATCCTACACTGTGAGATTATTTTGCACAGTAAAATCTGCTCTTCTTATAAGCCAAAGTTGATGTAAGATGGTTGACTTGCTTCTCTGGTTACAGAGGAGGGGCCCAGATTCAAAATGCCCCACTTTCTCCCATAAAACTTTTCATATCCTACCCTTCCTATCTTGGGAAACTGAGGCATGCAGTTTAAAATAAGCAAAATGCGGGACGCCTGGGTGGCTCAGTGGGTAAGGCCTCTGAATTCGGCTCAGGTCATGATCTCAGGGTCCTGGGATTGAGCCCCGCATCGGGCTCGCTGCTCGGCAGGGAGCCTGCTTCCTCCTCTCTCTCTCTCTGCCTGCCTCTCTGCCTACTTGTGATCGCTCTCTGTCAAATAAATGGGTGAAATCTTTAAAAAATAAATAAATAAATAAATAAATAAATAAATAAATAAAATAAAATAAGCAAAATGCTTGGGATGGGATGTGTTCATGTAGACAGAAATAGGATCATTGGTACCCATGTTAGCATTGGTGTGCTGTCATATGATCTCTTGATTGTGATAGAGATAAAAACATATGAAAAGAATTTAATATGGTATCCTCTTGTCAGACTGGAGACCAACCTAGTTAGTTTAAAACACTTTCTCTAAGACGTACAGTCTAGTCTCTCTCAGTCAAGTTGGACTTGGCTACACTATGGGAAGAAAAAGACCCCAGGGGCTTAAATAACCAAAGTTTATTTCTCTCTCATGACCCAACTCTGGGTCATCCTGATTCCAGGACCCAAATGGACAGATCAGCCGTAATCTGGAAGGTCACTAGTTTTCCAGACAAAGGGAAGAAAGCCCCATTTTACAGCACGAGTTGAGTGCCCTGACCTTACAAAGACTTACAATTCCTTAGCTGGAGTGACCCATGACCCTCCCCCTCACCCATCCCAGGGGAGATGGAATGTGACAGACGTGAAGTGCTGGGAAACGCTGTTGACCAGCCCCAGGGACCAGCACAGTTACCGTGTAGGGACCCTGCATTCATCACAGGGTGGCTGGGCTGGTGTTTAGATCCACGAACCCTAAGCTGAACCAACAAAGCACATGTTCCAAAGTGAAACAATCCAACAATGCAGATGTTGGTTGGAAAATGGATCGGATGTAAGAGAAAGCATGAGAGATACTCGTATCCTTGTAGCCTACAGTGCATTTTTAAAAAAGAATTGAAGGGGCGCCTCAGTGGTTAAGCCACTGCCTTCGGCTTGGGTCATGATCCCAGGGTCCTGGGATCGAGTCCCGCATCGGACTCTCTGCTCAGTGGGGAGCCTGCTTCCTCCCCTCTCTCTCTGCCTACTTGTGATCTCTGTCTGTCAAATAAATAAATAAAATCTTTTTTAAAAATAAATAAATAAATAAAAATAAAAAAGAATTGAAGTTGATTGTAAGTATGATTTCTAAAGTATCAGAACATGTTATTGAATAGCATACGGTGATATATATATATGGTGATATATATATATGGTGATACACACACTTCTATAACTGATTTATTTACTGTGATTTATAGGGAAACTGAGGCAATTATCCAGATAATTTAAAAGCAAAGGCATCCTGGGTCCATTATCTACACCTATGAGATGAATAGGATTTTTTTTTTTTTTTTTACATTTTACTTTTTAAGACTTTTTAAAAGAGCAGTTTCAGGTCAACAACAAAACGGAGAGGGAGGTACAGAGATCCCCTGTATATCCCTGCCCGCACAGATACTCAGCCTCCCCCATTACGAGCATCACCTGCCAAGACTGTGCGTTCTTCACCCCAGGTGAACCTACGGGCAGAGCATATGTAATGGGTCACTCTTGGTGTCGTATGTTCTGAGGGTCTGGACAGATGTAATGATGTACCTCTGGCATTATAATATCACAGAGTATCGTCACTGCCCTCAAAATCCTCGGTATCCTGCCTGCTCTCTGCCGGTCCCCTCCACCCCCGGCAGTCACCAAAGTTTCTATCTCTTCCACCATATCAGAGTTGGAATCCTACAGCATGGAGCATTTCCAAATTGGCTTCTTTCACTTAGTAATACGCGGGTAAGGACCCTCCGTGTCTTCCCATGGCGTGATAGCTCATTGTTTCTGGCACTGAGTCATCTATACCCCGTCGTCTGGACGGACCACAGTTTATGGATCGATTCACCCATGTCCTGGTTGCTTCCACATTTTGGCAGCGTGTATCAAGCTGCTACCAACATTCAGAGGCAAGTTTTTGTGGGGACCTAAGTTTTCACCTCCTTTGGGTGGCTACCAAAGAGCACGATGGCTGGGTCGTATGGCAAGAGTATGCTTCGTTGTGTGAGATGGTGCCAAACTGGGTTCCAAACGGGCTCCAAATGAGAATGTCTGATGCTCCACATCTTCTCCAGCATTGGGTGTTGGCAGTGTTCTGGATTTTGGCCATTCTGCTAGGCGTGCAGTGGTATCTTGTCATTTGCATTTCCTTGGTGACATATGATTCGGAGCCACGAACAATTTTTAGAGTCATAAAAACTCAAACAGTTTCCTCAAATGCCTCAAAGTCAGTCTGCGGTGGCAGACACAGCATAGAAGTGATGTCTTGATGTGGGTTGGGGAAGGTGCATGGAGTCTAGAACCTGAGTAAATCGGTAGCTTATGAAACAATACCCTATTCTTGGGACCAGGTCTCCTACAAAAGTAAGATGTCTGGGCAAAACATTCTGATGCCATCAAAGGCCAATTTCCAATTTTAAGGCTTCTGCATGTTAAAGTAAAATAAAAAAATATCATAAGATAACAAAAATGGCAGTCAATATTGTCATTTTAAACATGCAGGTGTCCCTGGGTGGCTGTCGGTTGGACGACTGACTCCTGATCTCAGTGCCCTGGGAATGAGCCCCACGTCACACAAGCTCTCTGTCATCAGGAAAGGAAGCAGAGATGATTCAGGGGACACGCAGGCTTTCGAAAGCACATGGATGAGGCTGCCTTCCTGACCCTGACGGCAGCTAGGGAAGAGCAGAGGGGTAGGCTGGGAGGTGGGGCTGTCTGTGAGCTGGCCTCAGGGCCCTTTCACTGCCCTGGGAGCTGTTTATAGCACGTCCCTCCCAAACCCCCAAGCTCTCAACCTTCCTTTGTCACCTAGAGGGCCCTTTGCCTTGTGGTTGTTACTCTAGCATAACTTACCCATCTCGACCCACACAGAGTCATCCTTACTTCTTAAAGCAAAGAACTGCTTATGCACTTAAAAAACCCCTGCCTGGGTGTGTGGGTGTGTTCTGAGAGAATTTACCATAAGGCACAAGGCACAAGGGTTCAAATCACAACAGGAACTTATTGCTGCTGAATTTCTAGAGAATTAGCTAAGGACTACGGCTAAGCACTATTTCTGGAGTTCCAAAGAGATACTGTCAGTAAGGACCCACCTCATAGAATGGCTTCGAGAATCAAGCGAGAACACCTGTGGGGAAACCATACGGGGATGAGAAGCCGCTACTGCCCATCCAGCATCCTCCAGAGTCAGACTAAAGACAGCCTTAGCCGTTCAGCCCCAGGCGGTCCCTGGGTTTAACTGAAGCCTGGTTGGAACCCACCACTCCACACCGAAGTAGACAGACGAACCCCTCAGAAAGCCCCTTCCAGGCTAAGGTGCCCTCAGGGGCAAGACCCTCGATTCACCCGCCTCCCAGCGGCCAGCCCTGTTTCTGGCTCACGGGGGACAAGGGGCGTCCGGTGAATTAACAAGCGTTGAAGGCATCTGAGGGACAAGGCCCCGCTCTCCCTCAGCGCTCAGAGGAGCGTGAGCCCACGAGGAAGGCCTTTTGGAAGCAAGTCTGCAGTTCCTGGCGTTAACATGAGTCAGAACAGAGTCGGAGCACACCAACGGCTGGCCCGGGGAAGGGATAGGAGGTGAGTGAGAGGCTGAGCCGCTGTGTGCACACATGACCTTGACGTGGAGGTCCCTTAAATGCTGCCTCCCAGGGGTCTCCCTGCCTGAGCTGAGCTGAGCGCCCACCCTGGGCTGCCGTGTACGTGACCAGCTTTAACCCTGAGGCTTCTCAGAGGAGTGACGCCAACTCAAGCCTAGTGGGCCACCTCCCACTTCCCCGGATGGCTGAGCTGCGGAATATTAGCGCTACTGAATACTGATCAGTGCACACGTTTACTTACTTCAGATAAGTGAGCAGATCAGTGATGTGTGTCCCCTGGGCCAGCATTGCCTCACTTTTAAAATGAAGTGTTTCCTGTTTTTTAAAAAAATATATTTTCAGGGGTGCCTGGGTGGCTCAGTCGTTAAGCGTCTGCCCTCGGCTGAAGTCATGATTCCGAGGTCCTGGGATGGAGCCCCGCATCAGGATCCCTGCTCAGTGGGGAGCCTGCTTCTCTCTCTCCCACTCCCCCTGCCTCTGGTCTCTCTCTCACTGTGTCTCTCTGTGTTAAATAAATAAATAAAATCTTTTTTTAAAAAGTGTATTTTCAGATTGGCAGAATGTTTATCAAATCTGGGCGATGGGAATGTGGGAACGCAGTCCGCTATTCTCTTTTATCTGAAGTATGTGCAAAATATTACACAAGGCCTTCAAAAACTAACCTAAGCTTTCTCTAAACAGCCTCTGTTGCTTTAACCTATTTTCCGAGACGCCAAACAGCATAGATGACCTCTGACCCAGATTATCCCAAGGCAGCTCCAAATCGTCAAATTTACGAGACGCACAATAGTACAGAATCTTCTCTGACCACCTTCCCCGCCCTCCGCCCCCCACCCCTGTCATCAGGAAAGGAAGCAGATTTCTTCCTCTCTGATTTCTTCCCTATCATGAACAATACAATAGGTAAGTAAAAATGAAATTGTATGTGAGATTCTCAGACCCTCGGGGAGAGGAACTTCACACGGGAGAGCAGCACTGAGCGCTGGTAATCAGAGAGAAGGACTTCTCCCAGGAAAAACCCACTTCCCTACACGAGGGACTGAAACTTTCGCCTTGTCAAGATGACCCTTGCCTAAGCCAGAGACTTCAGGGCCACCGGTACAGGAATCCACAGTAAGGAGAGAAGGCCAAGTTCAGTCCTGAATTCACATGCGCGCTCCATGTGATGTTCTTTATTTTTCTACCACATCATCTGATTTATTTCGAGTCCCCTTTATGCTAGAAGAGCATAAAGTCCATCATGGTCTATTGGGGGAGTTTCCTTTTCCCCGAGGCCCTGGGGGAGCGGGAGAGAGGGGTGAACGGGATCCCTGGGAAGGAGCGTCGTCTCTGGGCCGACATCTGCTGAGACGTTCGGGTTCCCATCACAGCAGTCACTGGGCCGCCCCTCAGCCCCACAGAACGGCCTCTGGGTGCAGCTCTGTCAGCTATGGCTAAGCTTCCCTGGGGGGCGTCAGCTACAGCTAAGCTTCCCTGGGCGGCAGGGGCCATTCGGGGACCCCAGCACCGGCAAGGCTGTGTAAGACCCCAGGAACCTCAACATAGCACACAGGCGGCCACTTTTCTGGGGCCTGGCCTTTTGCCCTCAGCTGCTACTCAGGGCAGGGAGGGGCAAAGTCTCTTTGTTCTTGAGTTTTCCCAAAGAACTGGAGGTTCTCCCACACCCCCAGGCTAGTGACGGGGCAGCCCAATGCATCCATCTTCCTCCCACCCTCCCCCATAAATTCCAGGAATCAGGAGCTACTCTAGAGGTAAGATGCCTCCCCCTAACTTACCAGGTATTAATTAGCCCAAATCTATTGTTTATGCCTTAAGTCCCCTCAAGGCTAGGCTTTTGGAAATCAAAGCTTTTTTTTTTTTTTTTTTTTCCTCCTGTTTTCGCAGTAACTCTCCATGGCAAGGAACACCTTAAACTTGGCTTGAAACAGAGAACGGCCAAGGCATGGTGGGGGAGCAGACAGCAGCAGGGAAATGAAGATTGCCATTAATATTTTCAAACGTCATTTTGCCTCAGGGGTTCTCTGCCTTCGTGCAACTCAAAATTCCAGGGGCCTTGGCTCACCATCAAAGCGCTTCATCCCTCCACTAGTCGTAGGGGGAGTCCTAAGATGGGTCTCATGGTTGTTCCTTCTCCCACTAACTGCCAGCTCAGGCCATTACAAAGGGTGCCCGAGCCGCTTCCTTCTGCAGCCGGAACCCACAAGCACCCCGGCTGCCCCGTCTGTGAAGGCCTCCCTGTGTTCGGGACGTCCCCAGGATTTTAGCTTGTCCTCACTGGTTAATTTCATTGGCCTTGAGTCCATGGGGCTGGTGCAGGGGGTGATCAGAGTGACAGATGTGGCTCCTGTGCCCCAAAGCCGTTCTACTTCTGATGTTCCGAGCATGCGGCTCCCACAGTTTCCAGCCACCATTGGGCTGAACCTTGTCCAGTGGGCTCCTGGGTTCTGCAGGCAGAGAAGCCCCTGGTGGGTCAGCCCTCCGACCCCGGCCCCCTGGACGTGCTCAGATTCAAATCCTAGGGCAGGGATGGCCAAAGTTCTTAAGCTGAGACCCCAATTCTGCCCCACCCAGGTTGATACTATAAGGACCTATTTAGCCAGAGCGACTCCATCTTGGTTAAAAAGCCATTTGTTGTTTGTGCAGTAAAACTTAAACTGACCCTGCCCCCCCCCCATGAACTTACTTAGAAGCAAGTCTGGGAAACCAGTAAAATATGGTCTGCCAGTTCCTGATAACAGAGCCCAGAATGCAAGGACCAGTCAGGCCAGGTGGAGACCTCCAATCAGGAAAAGTACACATACTGTCTCCCTAACCACCAAAGAATGTAAACTCCACCTTTTGGGCTCCAACCTTGAGCACCAACTCTGACCAGAATAACAAGTGATTTCAAACAGCTACTATAGGGTAAACTGTAATTCAACTGGCCACCTGGGTGGGACCTAACATGACTGCGCAACTTTCTCTGTGTGTTACAGTCTCATTGGCCACCTGTGTGTGGCCAGGCATTTGCTCTCTAAAAGGTAGTCTGTAAGATGCGGAAGGATCGCCCTCTTCGGAGGCAGCCCTGATGGGTCAGTCAGTCAATTTTGAGCCTATAAGCTGGGGGTGGTCGCTCTCTTTGGAGACGGCCCTGGCCGGTCAGTCTGACTTCTAGTGCTTGGCATAGAATAAAGCTTGGCATAACTTAAGCTTTGTTTCAATCTCATTCCCCTGGCCGATCAGTCTAACTTCTAATACTTATCATAAAATAAAGCTTTAAATAATCTCACTTTGTCTCAGTCTCGTTTCGTTTAATAACGGACCTAACAGATCTCCGTGTCTGATCACACCACATAGATACGGACAGCTGGCACTCCCCAACGGCCAGGACTCAGGAATGCGGTCCCTGTGGGCGGACACCGTCTGCTGTTAGCACCTCTGCTCCAAACTCGGAGACTCGGAGGGACAGGTGTGCGAGGACATCCACACCCCAGACGCTAGATCCCTGGTTCCCCTCGTGGGCAGTGCAGGCCTCGTGCACATAGCCCTCCCATTCTCGTCCCAGAGAAATCCCTTAGGAAACATTTTGAAATCTTTATTCTGAAAATACAGAGCCCGGTATGTGGGGACAACGCAATTCTCCTTGTCCCCCAGCGATGGTCGGGGGCTAATCCTCAGAACCTTCTGTGAAAGTGGCAAAAGGCCCGTGGCAGGTGTGGTTCCAGTAAGTACCTTGCACTGGGGAGATGATCCTGGATTACCCCGTCGTCCAGGGGCCACTATGAAAGGACGCGGGACACACCAGAGGCCGGAGGAGGCAATGCGGGGCTGGGAGCCGAGATCGGTGAGATGGGGCCACGAGCTTAGGAACGCTAACAGCCTCCAGAAGTCCAAAGGGAAAGGAATGGATTCCCCTTGGAGATTCCAAAAGGAATGAGTCCCGCGGACACCTTGATTTTAAGACTCACTTTCAGACTTTCGGCTTCCAGAACTTCCACACTTCCCAGACTCTAAGTTTGTGGTAACTTCTTACAGCGGCCGTGGGGAACAAAAACATGCTTCTCACCCGGGATTAACACAGGATTCAGAGCCTGTCACAAGGCAGGAGAATCAGTGGACTCGCGGTGGGGACTTGTGCCTCGTTTTACCGCATAGCGCTGGGGCTGTCGGAGAGAAGCTGGCCGCCGTGTTTCTCTTCGGGGAGATACTGGGCACCAGCTCGCCTATTACTGGTTGTGCACGGAAAGGTAAGCTTCCCACCGCGTGGTGGACAGCGCTCTAAACGTAGACTCTGCAGACAGCCTTGAACCCTGGCTCCCTGGGCCAGCCAAAGGGTTCAGGGCTAGTAATGTCATCTTTATAAAATGGGGGCGCGCGTGAGCTAAAAAGAGAGTGAAAATTCCGTGGGGTAACATAAGATAAAGGATTTAACATCCCATTAAGACCTTTGCACGCAGGAGATAAAAAGATAAAATTAAAGATAAAAAAAAAAGTCTTAAAGATAAAAATACGGCTTTAGCCTTTGTAAAAGATTCTAGTCACTGGCGTTTCTTGGCTGTTTGGATTTCAGAGGAATGGAAGTTTACTGAACTTGGCCTCGGGTTTTCTTTTAAGGAGCTCAGACCTCATGGAAAGCTTTGGACTCCAAGTGGGAGGCCCCTTCCAGCCCCGCCATTCTGGAATTCTGAATGTCAGTCTGAGCGATGCAAAGATAGTACCACTAATTTCTCTCGTGGCAGACAGATAGGGACCAAAAGCCCAGGGAGGAAGCTGGAGTTGCTCAGGTATGAAGGGTGACGTGGGCCAACGTGGGCTTCTGCGTGAGAGTGTTTTATTAGCGCATTCTTTATTCGTGTGTTCATTACACATTTAATCATGGAGCGAACACCGTACAGGCCAGGAGCCGTGCTCGGCCCTGGGAAGGATGGACTAAGAGTGCTTAGGGACGGGAAGAATTATAAAAATGGATGAGACCACGGTTCCTGACCTCAGTGACTTCATAGTCAAGAGCAGGAGACAAAAACGTAACCTACAGCAGCCCCCAAATGTCCCTAAGAGCACTCTCCTGAGGTCTCCAGTGAGGCCACAGTACATTTGTACCTACTCTCATGGATTTTCAAGGATGCACCTATTCACAAGACACTCGACCCCTTGCCAAGTCCCCCAAGAGCTCCCAGGGTCTCCAGGGGTTACTCCTGTGCCCTGGACAGCATTCTGGGCTGCTAGGGGCTGCCACTCCCCACAGCGACTCCACGGGACGCACGCCACGCCTGTGGTCACTAAAGCCGGAGGTGGAGCCCCTCCATACTTCATGGACGTGGCTACCTTTGGAACCGACTTGCACCCCAGGACTTGTGTGGCCATCTGAAGCTTTCCCCCATTTTCTGGAAGTTTCCATGGCTTCCATTTTCCTTACCTGCCTTGCTTACCCTTCAGGCGCCTCCAAGGCCCTCCTCCACGTTCCAGCTGGGGAGCCCGGCTACTTCTCCCGTCTCCAAAGGAATCCAGGCACATGGAGAACACCGTGTCCTCTCTGCCTCCTCCTCTCTTCCTGTCTCCCTCCCTTTCCTTCTGTGGATTCAAGTGTCAGGTTGTGTGATCGGGAAAGGACAGAGTGGCTTTCAGAGGGAGAACACTTGCAGAGAAATGTCCTTCCACTGGACATTGCCTTCCACTCAACACGTGGGCCTTGTCCCTCTCGTCAGCCATCGGGCAAACTGCACCCATCCCTCACCCCCACAGGGCCGTTGCACTCCAACTTGGGTGTGCTGGAGGCTTCATTCCCACTACAGGCATCTATCAAAGTATTTTCCTGATAAAGATTCATGGAATCAAGAGAAGGCACTGAGTCTGACACGTGAAATCCTTGGATATGGAAGAAATCTAGTCCCTAACGGGTTTCCTTTCATTTCCTAAAGCACCAGCATATACTCTTTGGGTTTCCAGGATCAGTCTTGGAAATACAGGAGGAAAGACAGAAGGAGGATGTCAGCCTCCCAAGCCAGCAGCGTGGTGCGCCGAGTTGCCGCTGTGTGTGTCCTTGAGGACGGGGACAGGGCTGGGCAGGTGCACCTGCACCCCATAGCGACAATTCGGACACAGCGGGACCCCCCAGTAGACCCAAAGCAGGGAGCTCTTTCATCTTTAGGATTCTGAGTGTTTCAAAGTATTCGTCATGCACCAGATGTCACTAAAGGAGGCTTTTTTGGAAACAATCTGACTTAAAATAATGAGGCTTCGATTGTTGCTAAGAGCTCAGGGGATAAAAACAGGCGAGGTGGATTTGCCCTGAAGCTAAAGAAGCACAAGCTTCAGGGCCTGTTGCTCGCACAGGTTTTTTGTTTTTTGGGTTTTTTCTTTTCAGGGCACTGTCCCTAATTTTGTATTTGTAATTTTATGTTTATTCCCTTTAAAGAAGATTCCAGAATTATTAAGTTTCGGATTTCATGAAACCAACCACCCCGGGCCGTCACCTGGACCATGGACAGGTGCACACACATGCTCTCACTGGACCAGCCCTTGCAAAATCAGGACACATAAAAGCTGTGTGGCTGACGTCCTGCTGCCCCCTCCCCTTTCAGTGCCCGTGGCCTTGTGTCTTAGAATTCTCAGCTCCCACAGAACAGAAGCCACCTCCCAACTGGGGGCGCTCAGCTGCCTTTCCCATCACCCAATCTAGCTGTCTGCGAGCTGTCCCCTTGGGTCAAATCTGTGCCACCTCCTGTTTTGTTAGAAAAAAACTTCTAGTGGAATCCAGCAACACTCCTTCGGTTCTCGTGTCAGTTATGGCTGCTTCCGTGGGGCAGAACGGAGTAGTTGCCACCAAGACCAAGCCGGCCCTGAGCCTCCAATATTTACCTCTGGCTCTTACACTTGATCTCATCTCCGATAACTTCGTAAGCGAGATCACTAACTATTCCATCCGCTGAAAATCTGCTTAAGAAATAAAGCAGCTTGGGGCGCCTGGGTGGCTCAGGGGGTTAAGCCTCTGCCTTCGGCTCAGGTCATGATCTCAGAGTCCTGGGATCGAGCCCCACATCGGGCTCTCTGCTCAGTGGGGAGCCTGCTTCCCCCCTCTCTCTCTCTCTGCCTGCCTCTCTGCTTACTTGTGATCTCTCTCTCTGTCAAATAAAGAAACAAAATCTTTTTTAAAAAAATAAATAAACAAAGAAACTCATGCCCTCTGCTCTTGTTCCCCGTGATCTTTAAAATGAGATGCTGCTCTTCATGGGGCCACGCAAGGCTTTACGTGGTCAACCTGTGAACCTGATTCCCTGATCAGAATCCCTGTCTTGACCTTGTCACTGTGACCTTCCCATTCTGGAGGCACCCCGGGTGTCCAGACCCTGGGTCTTTGAACGTACTGCTTAGCCTTTCTGGAAGCCTTTCTCTTCCTTTCTTGCAATTCGCACCTCAACACAAACATGGTCTCCCCACAGGGGCCTTCCTTATCAAATACTGACCCCCGGCTTTGGTCACTGCTGGTTACATGCCCTGGTTTCTTTCTTTTATAGCTCTTGCTCGTTGACTGGTTTGCCATCAATTTTCCCAGGAGAATGTGAGCTTCCCTGGACCAGACCCTTGTCTGCCTTACTCCGTGTTAGAAAGGACCCAGAACAGAGAACAGGGACCCAGGAAATACTTGTTGAACAAGTGAATGAACAGAACAGCTCTGCCTTAATGGGGGGATTCCGAAAGCTGAATTTAAGGCTTGTACACACAGCTGCGTGGGCACATGGCAAACGGACCAACCAGAGGGTCAGTCTGACTCAAGTCTAGGAGCCTGGGGAGGCAGGTTTCAGATACAATCTCTGACCGGGAAACCACCCAAAGCTGAGATGGATCGGAGGCAGCCACACCTTTCAGACTTTCACCGAGGGATCCTCGCTCACACTGGGGTTCAGTCCCGTCAGGGAACCTGTTTATCCCCACCAAGTACTGCGATGAACAGCATCTGATCCTGAGTCAGTAAGCAGAGGCCTGGCCTGCATGTCAAAACCATCTCCAACCTGAGGCAGGGCCCTGAAGTTCACCACTGATTTTTTTTTAAAAATCTCTCCCTGGGGGCATCTGGTGGTGCCCGGCTGTTAAGCATATCCCTTGGGCTCTGGTCATGATCCCAAAGTCTCAGGATCGAGCCCCTCATCACGCTCCTGCTCAGCGAGGAGTCTGCTTCTCCCTCTGCCCCTCTCCTCCCCGCACCTGGCGGCGCATGCGCATGCTGTCTCGCAAATAAATAAAATCTTAAAAAAAAAAAAATCTTTCCTTGAAGATGTTTCCACCCACACCGGCCTCACTGCAGTTACTTGGACAAGTTCTGCACGCTCCTCAAAGCCACACTTAAACTACCCCCTCCGGCCCAGAGAGCCCCAGAGTCAGCATACACCTCATCTTGCCCGACACCCCGCTAAGAGACCACCCCCAAACGAGTCCACTTTAAACATTTCATGACTATAGATCAGGAATTGGGAGGGCTCACCTTGACGGTTTTTCTGCCCGCCTCACGGGCTCGGAAGTCATTCGCGGGGGTTCTCCTGCCGAACGAGTGAGTGGTTTGCCAGAGCCCCCTCCACGTTTCCACGTCCGCGGGGATGGTGGGAGGCTGGGCTCAGCGGGGGCTGGCGTCCCCACACCTGCACGGGGCGTCCTGCACGTGGGGTCCTGCACCGGGTGTACAGCACGTGGCATCCAGCACGTGGCGTCCTGCACGTGGGGCCCTGCACAGGGCGTCCTGCACGTGGGGTCCTGCACGGGGCGTCCTGCACGTGGGGTCCTGCACCGGGTGTACAGCACGTGGCATCCAGCACGTGGCGTCCTGCACGTGGGGTCCTGCACGGGGCGTCCTGCACGTCTTCTTTTGCAGACACTCACATGCTGCCAAAGACTGTTCCAGGGGCAAGAGGAGGAAGTTTCTTGGGCTGCAGTTTCTTCTCTGAAAATAAAAGCGTGGCGTGGCGGCGGTGGTCTCTGAGATGGCCTCCGGCCCCGAGAGTCCCGCACTTCAACGCTGTCACCGACGGTGCGCACTGGACGGCTCGTCGCTCCTTCTCTAGGACCGCAGGAGGCTTCGGGAACAGCAGACAATAATTTGAGAGTAGAATATTTTGAGAGTTATTTGTCCGAAGGGCTGGGAGTTAGGAACCAGGCTGGTAGGACAAGCCTGCGACGGCCTCCGGACTTCGCTGCGCCAGCAAACACCAGCAAACACCAGCAAACACCAGCAAACACCAGCAAACAGCAGCAAACGCCAGCAAACGCCAGCAAACACTAGGAAACCGCTTCTCCAAGCGCTGAAGCGGGTTTCTTCAGGATTTCATCTGCTCCTTGCCTAGGCTGCCCTCCAGGCCCTGCTGGACGGTGGGGACGTAGGACAGAGAAAGAGGCAGAATTTAATTTGACAATTAATAGTGTCTCCAAATGAAAACGACCCTTTTGGACAAATATTCACTTAACTTGTATTTAAACTCCTTACACAGCTGTTTCTCCCTTCTTTGCCCTCTTTTTCACGGTGGCTTCTGAGCGCCGGTGAAGCGTGAGGGTAGGCTTAATAGTGGGCCTCGAGAGGCAACGGGCCCAGGGGTGTCCTTCTGTGGAGACTTGGGACCTGTGGCTGTGCCCGTCACATCTCAGCACTGTCTTCTGCGAAGGATGGACCCGTCTGGCCTAAGGCAGGAAATAGTGTCCCCTGAGGCTCCTGGCGGCCTTTGTCATTGAATTTCATGCCCCCGGCAGTTGCCTGTTTCTGCCCCCCCCACCCCTCCCCCCACCCCGGGCTCTGGCTGCTGCTGGTCTAGCCTTCCTCTTAGCATCCCTGTGGCTTCTCACCAGCAAGCATCAAGTTTCAGACCATCTGTCCCATACACCCAAGTTCAGCCAAATCCAGAGAGTTTCCCTTAGGCATCTCTCTAGCCTCTCCCCTTCTCTGCTTCCGCCATGTTTTTCTCTTAGAGACCTGTAGCGCTCACCAGACCATGCTTGGGGCCGGGGGCACGACACTGCACAAGTCCGGGAGGAACTGTTCCTAAACAATGCAGTGGAACCTGTGCCCCTGACCTTGCAAAACACAAGAGGCTCTTCTGTGAGAAGCAGACTGCCTATCTCAATATTGGATTCATTCAAGAATCCGAGAAACCCTAACCACACATTTGTGTTTACATCCTGACCTCCCCACCGACCCCTCACTCCCCAAGACCCCAGATGTCTGCCTGACCATCCACGAAACCAATACTTCCCACAGATTATGTCCAGACTCTTCTCTTCTCAAGCTTCTTTGGAGTTTCTGAGCCAGTCCACCAGGCCTGGCTTCTGTCATGTTAATAGGAGCTCAGAGACGTGAAAATTCATTTCTTCTCACCAAAGCCTGGCTTTGAACTCTATTATCTTGCTAGTGACTGAAAAATCCTATTTGTGACTCAGAGATGAATAACCTTATTGTTATAGTTGGTCTCCACTCTGCCCCTGAAGCTCCTAAATCAATAGTTCCAGTGGCTGGAGAACCCCAGGGCGACAATCATTCTAGGAGTTGGAAATACAACACAAATATATTTTAAATGATTATCCCCATATGCATATATGTTGCAGACCTGGTCTTCACGTTTTATAAATAGTGGCATTACAAGGCTCTTGGGGGTTAAGGAACAGGGTGAAAACTTGTCTTCTTTTGTTATATAGGATTTTTTTTTTCTTTTTACCTTCTTCCTGGGCCTGTTTTCCCAACATTTGGGTTTTTTAACACTCTTCTAACTCTAGAGGATATATTCTCCTCCTAGACTGATTTTTTTTCTATTACGGACTTGTTGCATTTTAGGGAACATGCTTCACTGTGAATTTCTAGGTGAAGCAACCGAAATACTAAGGTTCGTGTGTTTGCCTCTTTCAGGAAAGCACAGTTCCCATGAAAAACATCCCATGTTTTGGTTCTAGCCATGCAATTGAGGAGTCTTTGATCTAACGTGGCCCTTCACCTGGGCAGGCTGCAGGTTCTCTGACTGGGAAGCGAGGGGCATGGAGATCTCACCAGAGCTCTGGCTAAGCCACTTACAGGAGCCTGTGTAGCTGGGCTCATACCATGGGCCACTCATTCTTCCAAATCCCATTCTTGGGCACCTTCTGGACATCGCTCTATCCCTCCAGCTCAGCACTGCTCGGCTCCCAGGCTTGGTGGCCTGAACTTCTTAGTTCCCCGCCTCAAATAATTTCATCTGAATGCATGGCTGTCAGGGGGCTTCTGAGATTCACCAGGGCAGCCCAGCCCAGGTCCCAAGAGGGGTGTATGGTTGCACTTGCCCACACACTCTCCTTCTTCTTCCCCGATCGTCTTCCTCACCATCCTACCCTTCCCCGAGAAGTAATAATATGTTGCTAATCCCTGATAATGTCTTAATAATTAATATTAAGTTATTAGCACAGATAGGTAGTCAATTGCTATTAAGATGGGAACGGGGAGGGAGACAAACCATAAGAGACTCTTTTTTTTTTTTTTTAAGATTTTATTTATTTATTTGACAGAGATCACAAGTAGGCAGAGAGGCAGGCAGAGAGAGAGAGAGAGGGGAGGAAGCAGGCTCCTTGCTGAGCAGAGATCCCAATGCGGGGCTCGATCCCAGGACCCTGGGATCATGACCTGAGCTGAAGGCAGAGGCTTTAACCCACTGAGCCACCCAGGTGCCCCCATAAGAGACTCTTAATCTCAGGAAACAAAGTGAGAGTTGCTGGAGGGCAGGGTCGGGGAGGGATGGGGTGGCTTGGGGATGGACATTGGGGAGTGTTTGTGCTATGGTGAGTGCTGTGAATTGTGAATGATTGTGAATGTCTGTGAATGATTCACAGACCCATACCCCTGAAACAAATAATACATTATATGCTAATAAAAAAATAAAATGATTTAGGGGAAAAAATAATAATCCACGGGCAAATGGATTGATGCATTGGGTAGAAATGCTCATGTTTGTAGTTCCTCTAAATCATTGGTTCTCACGTTGGGGGAGTGGGGTTCAGTGATCCCCCCCCCACTTCCCACCCTCAGGACATTTGGCACTAACTAGAGACACTTTGGTTGTCCCATTTGGGAGGGGGGGGCTCCTGGCATCTAACAGGAAGAAGCCAGGGATGCTGCTGATGACCCACAAGGCACAGGACAGCCCCCCCCGCCCCCCTAAATGTCGGTAGTGATGAGGTTCCACAGCCCTGATCTCATCAAAGCACAGAGGCTGTGGCCTTCTCTGCCTACGGGTGAGCTCAGCCCACTCCCACTTTTGTATTTGCTTCTCGAATAAGGGGACAGATGGTGGGATCCTCCTTCTTAGAAGGGAAATGGGGGCGGGGGGAGGGGAGACAGCCCAGCAAGCAAGGAGGCAGCTGGCCTCCAGCAAGAGGGTAAAGGCAGGGCCCAGGCAGGCTGAGGCCAAGCGCGCCCAGCTGAGCACGCAAGAAGGTGGAAGTGCTGGGTCAGCTCGGGGGTCTGAGGGTGGGAAGGGGGTGTCTGAGAGACACAGGGAGGTCCCGCCTCAGCCCTGCACCGGAACTGCCACGCCCAGCCTCTTGGGCAGCACACTGGACCCCAGCTAAGCCCGTGACTCTAGGGAGCCCGTGTGTTACGCTACTGTGCTTTTCTCTGCTTGGCTAGACTCTCTCCTAAAAAAAAAAAAGTCATCTTATCCTTCATTCTTTGTTCTTGCAATTCTACTTTTCATAATTCTTTTTTCTGAAAAACATTGAGACCCATGGTGCCTTCTTTTATCATTTTTCAGTTTCCTAACTGGGGGCTCCAGAAGGAACAATATTATCTTTTTCATAAACCGAGAGCCTGGCACCTAGCAGATGCTCAAAATATGTTTGTAGGAATAAAGGATTTTCTAAGGCAGCGGAACAAGACACAAGCATGTCATATTTTCTGTGCTTCGCGATCTTTCCTTTTAAAGTCACAGAACCATGTTAATAATTTGTCAACTCTCTTAATTAGGACAATTTACAGTTTTAAGATATGTGTGACACAGGGGGGGACTTGGGTCCACAAATGCTTACTGAGCAGATACCAGTCAGTGTTTTAGGAGCTGTGAGGGATATACAGATAAGTAGATCGTGATTTCTGCATCAGGTAGTTAAGTTCGGGGGAGGGAGGGGTAATTTGCAAAGAGCTAGCTAGTCCGAACAGATTATAACAGATACTAAAATGGGGGTCTACAGGCAAGACTGACCAGTGCCCAGAAGAGAGATAAATTTAGAGGACTCTGATTCCACAAAGAAAGCTTAAAGATAGAGGGGCTTCTGAATTGGGGACTGGAGACCTAGTAGATACTGCCTGGTTCCCTCGTACACCACTACAGCCGAGACCTATCTGGATCCACCTTTTACCCGTAGGCAGATGCCCTTGCCATGATTTCCTATCTTTTTAATGTAAATGTGAGGTATAGACCGAAAAATGCACAATTCATAAATATACGGTTTGATGAACTGTCACGAAATGGGCACACTCATGTCCCTGGCACCCAGGTTACATGATAGAACACTGTTTCCAGGGGCGCCTGGGTGGCTCAGTGGGTTAAAGCCTCTGCCTTCCGCTCAGGTCATGATCCCAGGATCCTGGGATCGAGCCCCACATCAGGCTCACTGCTCCGCAGGGAGCCTACTTCCTCCTCTCTCTGCCTGCCTCTCTGCCTACTTGTGATCTCTGTCTGTTAAATAAATAAATAAAAATCTTAAAAAAAAAAAAAAAAGAACACTGTTTCCAGAAAAGTCTTTGTGCCCCCCCCCACGCTACTCCTCCTGACTCCCTAAACCTCAGAACTCTCATGTTTCTCATGCAACAGAGTCATTGTGCCTGATTTCACAGAAATGCAATTTTGTTAAGTGTTTTCAATTGTGAGTTACTTCTGTGGTCCAAATTATGTTTCGTGGGAATCATCCGTTCTTTCCCCACATAGCTAGAATTTATTCATTTTCACTGCCATATAACATTCCATTGTAGGAATAGACCTTGACTTATTTACCTAATCTGTAGATGATAAGGGGGTTGTTTCATGATTTGGCAAACTTCAGAAATTGCTTTAAAGAAAACCTTTTTTTTTTTTTTAAGATTTTTATTTTATTTATTTGTTTGATGGAGAGAGAGAGATCACAAGTAGGCAGAGAACCAGGCACAGAAAGAGGGAAGCAGGCTCCCCGCTGAGCAGAGAGCCTGATGCGGGGCTCAATCCCAGGACCCTGAGATTATGACCGGAGCCGAAGGCAGAGGCCCAACCCACTGAGCCACCCAGGCGCCCCCAGAAATTGCTATTTTTGTATGTATCTTTGGTGAATACCCCAAGAAGTATGTGTATACTTCCCCACGGGGTATATGCCTTGGACTTAAACTTCTAAACACAACTCAACTCCATGAACCTTTTGCAGAGAAGACTGACTGTGCATGAATATCTCACTTATTCTTAGTTGGCTGGTTGGGAGGACAGGTCGGGGGATCCTTGTGCCGGTCGTGGTCACTGAGGATGGCGGGGGATTCCAGACTGAGCAGAGGGGTGCACAGACGAGATGGACATGGCAGAAACCCAGGCTTGCCCACGTGCTGAGCACAGTCAGAGGGATGCCCTCCTCACAGCACCCCACAGGACGTGGAAATGGGTCTGGAGCTACAGTCACTCTGTCCTCCACCTTTAGCTCTATCTTAACCAGAGACGTTAGCCACGCCGAGCCCACGCGCTCTGGCAAGACTTTCTGTGTAACTGAAATCAGGTTTTATCCCTGATTTATTAGGATTTTCTCAAATTGCTAATACCATTATTCTATCCCCATCCATTTCATCAGTCGCAGTAAACCTCAGTCGCCTTGAATCAGTCCCAAACAGCCCCAAAGGTTTATTTGGCCTTATATTTCTTAACACAATTTATAGCATTCAAATATTGAGTTAGATTTCGGGATGACATTCATCAAGCCTGCTGTAATATGCCCTCCACTTCTTTCTCATCATCCCTGTCATCTATCTTGGCAGTAAATGTGCCGTTGCTTTTACCTCTGTTCCATATGATCAGATAAAATCACTTTCTCTTTCCCGGCCTCGTGTTTCCACAGCGCCCAGAACTCATCTCCATGAACTGCTCAAACGTCACTACTTCCATAGCGCTTTGCAATAAGCTCGCCTCTCCCAATATATTTCCCCTAGGTACACCTCAGATTTATTTGTTTGTTTGTTTGTTTGTACCTTTCCAAAGCAAAGATTAAGAGGCTCCTGGATCTCCAAGGATACGTGCGCTCCCAGAGACAGAGGGTGGAAATATGGAGACTTCTGGGAAAATCCCATTTATAGGGCTCCTTGTCCAGGCTGGGTTACTCCCCAGCACTGCAATCCCCAGGGCTCCAGCCGAAGAGGCAGTGTTCCCAGGACAGAGGAGTCAACGGCTTCCCCTTCCCCAGCCCTTATCGACTCCAGCCGAAGCCAGGGTTGGGTCATTCGGTCCCACCCTGCTTGTTCTGTCGCCTGGGGATCTGAGAGCTCCAGAAACCACAACAAATGGAGCTTACAATCCCCACCAGTTACCAGGGAGAGTCCCGGATGGGCCCTGGGGGTATTTTGACATCAGTCATCCCGAGTGTCCCAGAAGCCCTCATTGTACACTCTCTACGTGGAATAGAGCACAGGCCCTGAGGACAACCTCGAATCTGCGTTAAGAGACTGTACCGCCTTCTGATATTGGGGCAGAGTGTTTTCTTCCCCTATGAATGGGAGTTTACCACTGCCTCCCTAGAAAACCAAGGCACCCACATACCGCAGAAAGCATGGTAGAACTGAGGACATGGGAGCGAAGCTGTCCTTCTGGAGAGCTAGGGAGCGGAATGTGGACACTGGCCACTTGGGCCACTGGGAGCAGGGGGGGTAGGGCAGCCCTAGGATGAGCCAGGAAGCCAGGGAAAGCCTTGAGCTCATCTAGCATATTTCGCTCGGAAGACTGATGGGCTCATCCAGTCCAACGGCTACCTCTCGGACCGGTCAGTTTCCTGGAGTTGTGAAGGTCCTGCCAGTGTCACCCACTAATTGTTCCTCTTCCGCAGAGACGAAGAGCTGAGGAAAACAGGAGAAAGAAGAAAAGATGCTGGCCAGAGCCTGCCCCCTCTTTCAGCGAGAAAACTAGATCCCACTTCAGTGTGCTTGCCTCTCTCCCTGTCCTTTATTTTAGGTCCTTAGGGGGCACGCCTATCTCAGAGTTTGAAGGCTTCTCGAAACACACGTCCTACAGTTCGACCACTTGGGCCATGTGGGAAAACCGTCACCTCTTCCTTGTAACTTTCATATAGCCTTTCTCCTGCTGGGCCCCAACGAATGTTGAATTTCCAGTTTGAAAGCGAGCACACCGCCATGCAGATTTCATACATTCTTGCTAGCAGAACTGGAGAAGTCCTTCTCCAGAAATACACAGCTGCGCTGAAACCCACGATCTTGGTTTATCAGCAGAGAAGAGTAGGGACAAAAAATAAAAAATAAAAAATCCTATATTAAGCTTCAGCGATCCCAAACCTTGACGACGGTTGCCACAGCCAGGCAAGTTAATGCCACCATCTACAACAGCTGGGGTTCCACAAATACCACGGGGCCTCTTACTCATCAGTGGCATTGTGTCTCCAAAGCTAAGTTGGTTTTGCAAGACTGCCTGCTGCTTGGCACTGTTTCAGCGTGCGGATATTTCCATTGAAGATTTCCCCATCTGGCAGCTGCCCAGGAGGTCATGCCCTGGTGTGCTTGGTGGTGTTCTTACAAGGGGATCAGGCCACGGAGAACGTGACACCTGCCTGAGGGCTATGCGGGAAATAGTCAGGCAAAGCAAAATGTCACAGAGCACGGCTGCAAAGAAATAAATCAAATACGTTGCATGCTGTTGATGTAGCCAGGTGACAGGAGCCCATCTGGTTATAATCTAGTCCTTGGAAACAGAGTCAGAGATCCACGAAGTGACAGCTGCACAGATGTAGGAATTTTTGTCCCCCATCAGTAAACCTGTGATGTTTGGATCCTCTGCAGTGCTCCCACTTGAGATGTTCACCCAGCTCATGATAATGTCTTTTCAGTGATCCCACGAACTTGGCCTTTCTAGGTTTGAAAGGCCAGCCAGTTCTCATCACACGCTAGTCTCCAGGAGATGGGTGAGAGGCAAAGTCAGAGCCACTATGTCTTCCTACTGGGGACCTCTCCTGAGTAGCTTAATTAAAATGGGGGAAGGGAAGAAGATAGGAGAAGGTAGAAGTGGGTTTCCATTTTCTTTCCCGGTGAAAACCCATCTCTCATTCCATCTCAACACAAACAGAATCATGATTTATGTCTCCCGGTTTTCAAAGGTGATTTCCTGCGCTTGTGGCATTTTGGATCTATATTAGGCAATTACTCCCCACTCCTCCACCAGGAAGCCGGAGGAGAAAGAAGACTGAGGTGCCCTCCCATGTGCTTTGGGTACGAAGAGAACAGTGCCAAAGCCAATCCTTTGCCTATAATCAATGCTGGCTGGCCTGGATATAAACAAAGAACAAACATATCCGTGGACGGAAGAGGGCAAGCGTTCTGTGGGCATAAGACTCACCTCCCAAAATGCTCCAGCCCCACAGGGTGGAAATTAGGGCTCGGCTGAAGTTGACTGTTCATCAGAGTGCATTGTTGTAAGAGTGATTTCCAGATCCTTTACCCACCCTGTTCAAATCCCTATTAGTGAGAGCTGAATAAGAAGATGTCCAGGCAAAGGGGCCAGTTTGACTATTTACTAGCAGCCTCCCCCTGAGCAAATTACCTCTCCTCTGTAAGCCTCAGTTACTTCATCTGTAAAATGGAAATAGTAAGAGGATCTACCCAGAGTCATGGAAGCATCAGCTCTCACTGGCTTGCGAGAGCTGTTTCTATGCTTCTCTTCCCAACTCTGAGTTCAGCGACATCACGTTGATGGGTTGAAAATAACCAGGTGGGAATATTTACACAATGGAAATTGGCAAACGTCACACACCAGAGCATTTTCTTTTTTGGAGAGCTAACCGTTAAACATTTTGGGGAAATTAATAAGATAATTTTGTTAAAGGGCTTCGCAGTGTCTTGCACATTGAGGATTGTGAATGATTACTGTATTTCATACATGTATTTCATACATGCTAAGACTTTCTGTTTATTTTCACATCTGTAAAATCATTTTTATTTTACTTTGACTTATAATTAATAATGTCTGACAGTTATAATTGTTAGCATTTTTCCTTATTGGCTTACAAAATAATGGTTCATGTGTCCATCAATGGAGTATTAAGAATTGATGGAACACATTACTATTACTATTATTATTATTACCAGCATCATCATTTTTATATTAGGTCCTTTATAACCGTCCACGTATGTGATTCTCAAAATGCGAGGGAAAAAACACCAAAGTCCCACCAAACCTAGAGTAGCATCTGGCTGATTCGAGGGGAGCCTTGGAATTAGACAAAAACCCTCCCTGTCTTCACCCTTGCCTACAACTGGGAGTTCTCCCTCCTCTCCTAAAGCTGTTCTCTCTCCCCACGTCCTCCAGCTAAGCTCCGTGTCAGAATAATGCTACAGGACCCTTGACGTGCGTGAGTCACTTTGGTGAATGTGACCCCTCCCGGACCATTTTGTGCTGAAGGCTGACTGCTCACTAGGCACCGGGAGCTGGTGTCCCCACCGAAGGCACTCCATGTTTCTGGTGACAGGCAGATGAGGGCTGCTCAGGAGGTTTTCTTGACACGAGAATGACCCACACAGATTCCTGCTTGCAATTTGATTCCTATTGCCGAGAACCAGGGGACAATGGCCGAGAACCAGTACCCATTGATTGAATAATCCAATGAATGACTGAGTAAAAATAAAAAAGATCTGCCAAATATGAAGATTTTAATACCTGAGACCACCAAGCATTCTTTAGGCTGTAGTAAATGGTACTCAAGCATCTTGCTACTGAGATGTAAATTACTCTAGCTCTTTTAAGGGACAGTTTGCTGGTGCATATTAAAAATTTAATACGTACCGAGCAGGCTGCCTGCTGCAGAGAAGCAGTCCCTGGAGGCACAACCTAGAGTTCACAGGATGTTCATGGCTGTGCCCTCTCGACTGGCAAAACCCAGAAACAACAGAAATACTAATAAGGGATGGGTTAAATAAATGTTGCTGCCCCCATAGCCATTTTGAGGACAGCAGTTTGGCGGAATGAGGTCAATTTGTACATTGTGACAAGGAAAGAAATATTACAGGGAGAAGAAAGCAATTTACCAAACACCATATATACATAAGAGGATAATGAAACAAAACCATTTTCCTCCTGTATCGTATATGAGCTTTAATGTGTAAGTGAAACTAAGAACGGGTATCTCTGCGAACGCGGGTACGCTGGGTGTGGGGTGGGTGGAGCATATGGTCAAGACCGACGGCAGCCTGATTTTTATGCTTCATTTTAATTTTACACCCGACAGGTATTCCTAGGTTGTTTGTGTCACGAAAAATTGTAAATAAATAAGAGAGAAGCCTGGCCAGAGGAAGCTCGGGCCGAGGCACCTGTGCGTGCAGCAGCTAAGGGAGGTCTCTGCTGCGGAAGGGCTGCCCAGGGGGAACCCGCGCCTGGGCGGGAACACAGCTGTGCACAGCGGCTCACATCTGGCTCGAGCGGAGAGGGCGCGCATGCGCTGATGGGACCGCGGTGGTCGCGGGGCCCTGCCTTTGTTCGGCTCTCCTCTGCTGCGGCCGCATGGGGTGGAGGTAGAGGGTGGGGTGTTGGATGGGAGAGGGTGTTGGACCTCACAGGACCATCGTCTCAGGCACGTGCATGCTTGCTGATGAAACACCCGTAAGGACTGGGAGGCAGAAATGCGGGGGTGCCTGGGTGGCTCAGTGGGTTAAAGCCTCTGCTTTCAGCTCAGGTCATGATCCCAGGGTCCTGGGCTCTCTGCTCAGCAGGGGGCCTGCTTCCCTCTCTCTCTGTGCCTGCCTCTCTGCCTGCTTGTGATCTCTGTCAAATGAATAAATAAAATATGAAAGAAAGAAAGAAAGAAAGAGAAAAGCAGTCCAGGGATTCAGGACCGGACACCAAATTTCTGGCAAAGGGAAGCCTGATGCAGACGATGCCGGCCTTTTTCACTTCCAAACCATGGACAAAGTCTGATGTGCTCCGGGGACATTCGTCCGCATTGAAAATCAGGAGCCAGCTTTGCCCACTGTGTGAACCCTCTAGCTCCGCGGCCACCTTTTGCAATTTTAATTAAAAAATAAAAGAATCTGTTCTGATGGCTCCCCCACACTCAATGAGAGCAGCGGCCAACCCTCAGCTGCTTGACCGCGCGTTGCGTCTCTGGCTCTGCACAGCGCTGGGATGAAAGCGGAGATAAATCACATCGCCTACCTGAGTGCCAGGCAGGCTCGGGCCGCTGGGGGGAAAGTGGCCTGGCGTGGATTTCCGGGGCCCCGGCACTGGTGCGCACACTGCCATGAGGCCAAACGGTGCAGGGGGGTCCTGGACAGGGAACCCAGCGTGCACTCTACTACCCTCGAGGCTCTGAGCCCTGTCCTGGTTCGTGTGTTTGCAAAGGGTTTGTTTGTTCATCAAACATTTGCGGCTGGTCATTTCAGTGAACTATCAACCGACCACACAACAGAAATTCGTTAAGCAGCTACTGTGAGCCTTCAGGGTTGGGACTAAGGATAGAATTGGAGGAAAGGGACAGCCAAGAGCCCGGCTATCAAGAATTCTAGGCAGACTGCTTCCTGATCGGAGGCCATGTGGGAGGGTGGTTAGGACTGGCTTCCAATCCACCCCGTCACTCATCAGCGGGATGACTTCTGCCCCTGGGCCCATTTGTTCTTCTGTAAAATGGGATAAATGCTATTTCCTACTTCAACGATCTGGTTAGGATTAAAAGCGATAAGGATAAAGCACTTAGCTCAAAGAAAATCACCCATTATGACAAGGGCAAAAAGATTTCCAAGCTTCCTTTTATAAGTGAGGCCCAGGAATATTTGCAGAATGGGGCGGGGTGGGGGGAGCAGTGCAACTTCTAGCAAAGCTTCACGAGCAAGCGAATTGTGGGTTCCTTTCATTCTCTTATCAGCTCAGTTCTAGAGGGTTAGAACTTGAATTTTTCAGGCATTCATGTTATGGAAATCAACCTTTACAGAAACCAAATGAAAAAAAAAAATCAGAACCTGAAAAACAGATGCATTCTATTTGGGATGTAAATTAAACCTTTTAAGAGGCTTTTAAGAGGTAGCTTTTCCAGGATAATTGCGCTGGAAGGACTTGAGGCCAATCTGTCTTTAACCCAAATGTCACCTCACCGTGGAAACAAGCCGGGTCACTTCTAAATTGAGGCCATAATTACAGTGCCTCGGAATCCAATAGATGCTCCAGCAAATCTTCAGGCCCCTTGCCCCAGGTTATGGCTGGCAGGCTCCAGGGGGGTTTTCACGGGTCCATGGGGACTGGGAGCGGAGGATTGCCACACACCCCTCTTCCTGTTTAGCTCCCCCGGCCCTCCCCACCTGCTCTAGTGGGTTACCCATAAAGGAAACTCACCAGTGCCCTTGCTATCACCGCTGCTGATCCTGGGATCCCTGTGTCCTTGCCCAATGGTGCTGTCTCCTTTTGGGGAGCCAAGGTAATCATGGGTGACTTCCCAACCCCGGGACCATGCATTGTGCTTTAGGCCCAGCAGCCATTCTGTATGTGGTTCAGAGTCCCACCAAGTCCCTCATGGAATCGATTCTGTCACCTTCTGGCCTTGGTTAGCAATATCACAGAAGCTAAGTGCTTCCCGGACCGGGATGAGAGACCAGACCACACCCTGCAAGGCCCCCTTCTCTATTCTCCTCAGCTGCCCCAGCTCCAAATATACCCCCTTCTCCCCAGGTTCTGAAAAGAGCCCCAGGGCAAGCATGAAACAGACCCTAACGGAGGGAAGTTGCCCAGCCAACAACTTTATCAGCCAAAGACCCTGTTGTTCCCAGGGCTGCTGAAGTCATTTGCTTGACCTTCGTGGTCAATAAACCGAAAATAAGGTTTTCATTAACCTGGTAAACAAACAAACAAACAAACAAAAACAAAAAACGAAAAACAACACCCGCAAAACCTTAAATAGCTCCCTGATTTTGTTCCAAACTTAGATCATAGTTGTTCTTCCCTGTGGGACCTGGTAAAGGTAAGTGAGGCATAAAAATGATCAAAGACATAAAAATACCAAACGGGAAATGCAGAAGATGTTTTCCTACAGGTAAATTAATATTATAAACCTTTCTTATAAGCTGATACAAGTTAGAAAATTATCATAATAACAATTCCTTCAAAGCAGTGGTTGGTGAGGGCTGTGAGTTAAAATTACTATGAACCTTTGTTTATACTTAAAATTAACTTTTTCCACTTCATTGCATTCATCAGGGAGGATTTATCAGAATGAATTCGTTTAGTCCTCACTGCATATTACTGTATTTCTACTCTGTGCCAGGCACGATTTTAGGGGTATTATATGTGACTGACCAAGTAGACCAGACCCTGAGTTCGTGGACTTTCTTTCTGTAATTGGGGGATGGAAAAAACAAACAAGAGAGAAACATAACGAAGTGATAAGGATCGTAAGGATAAAGGCAGGGATCAGAGATGATAGGAATACTTTAAATAGGGTCAGGAGGAGGTGATACCTGAGCCGACCTTGGATTGAAATGGGACAACATGTCATATGGTTTCCTAGAGAGAAGCAAGGTCCCATTGGTAGTGGGGTGGGAGGTGGCAAGTGCAAGGGCCCTGAGGTGCTCCAGGAGTTTGAAGAACACAAAGCTAGGGTGAGAGGACAGTTTGGGGGGTGATGCTCAGAAGCAGTGTCACAGAGTAGGTACGTCTCGGTGAGGGTTTTGATTTTAACTCGGTGTCTTTGATGATGATCTCTAAGTTTTGATTCTGAATCTAAAAATAGTCTGATCACAGCGCCTGGGTGCCTCAGTTGGTTAAGCGTCTGCCCTCAGCTCCTGTCATGATCCTGGAACCCTGGGATCAAGCCCCAACCTCTGGAATCCCTGCTCAGCGGGGCCCCTGCTTCTCCCTCTCCCTCTAGCTCCCCCTGCTTGTAAGCTCTTCCTTTCTCTCTCTGTCAAATAAATAAATAAAGTCTTAAAAAAAAAATTCCGATCATTTTTATAGAGGACGCTATGCTGAACCACCCAATTAGCCCCATCCCGCTACAGGATCAACACAGTCATTTCCCCCAGATGCAGATGCGGGAGGTGCCCGCTTGCTGAAGCCTCAGGCACATCCACCAACTCCAGGCCCTGGGGCTGGAGGGCGGGGCCTCACCGTCGCTTATGCTCCGCCCACAGCAACGGCAGCCAATGGCTGGTCAACGTGGGACTGTGGCGGCTCCGCCCCCTGGCCTCAGTTGGAATAAGAGTTAAGGTTCAGGTTCGCTGCAGAGCCTGTCGTGGGGTGGCTTGAGGTCTCCGCTGCAGTTGTACCTCGGTCCAGCGTCTGCCCTTCTGTCCGGTTCTGCTTGCCGCAAGCGGAGCAGGTGTGGCTCCTGGAAACGCTGCCTGGGATTTCTCCGGGAGGCCAGGCCCGAAACCTCAGGGCTCTCCCCTGGGGAGTCAACCCAAGACAGTTCCGAGTAACAAGCTCCACGACACAGATCCTTAGATGGGGAAGTCGGGGATGACAGCCTCCGTGTTCCGGAAAGTTGACGTCACCGGTGAGTTCATTTTCCATGAGGTTCTTGATGCGGCTGAGGCCTGGGCGTGAGTCGTTTGGTGCTTTTCTCTGAAAAGCAGAAAACCGGTAAGAAAAGGAAGAAGGTGGAGAGTCTTCTCATGAGTTGGAATCCGGTTTTACTCTGTGCTGGTTCTTTGATCAGTGACTTCACTCAAGGATAGGGATTCATGCTATTTAAGGGCGAATAGACAACCAAGGCAGCTCTGAGAAGTTGTTAGTTTATAGACACACTCTTCCGAGTTCTAAAAAGCCTGAAGGTCTCAAAGTAGAGAAGATGGGGCCAGACTTAAAAAAGTCCTGTTCCTCATAGTCTCCTGAGTATATGCCCTCAGCCGGACGGGGTGGTGTCATAATGCCTACAGGTGTTTGAAATTCCTACTGATTGCAAATCAGATTGCAAATTGAAGGCAGATCATCGTTTACCCACCGAGAAAAGCCTTTTGCCCTCCACCATGCCAGCCTCCCAGCAATAATGAAAATGTGCCCAGCCCCTCTGCTTTGCTGATAGAATTCTCCAGTGAGTTACCTACGTCGTGTCTACTGCTCCTTTCCGACAGAATCTAAATATTGTCGCAGTGACCGTGTAGCCAGCTAAAATCTGCCTTTCCCAGTCTTCCTTGTTACTTGGGGTGGGAGGGAGGGAGAATACAGGAGGTTACAGGTGCAGAGAGGAGTAACCAGCAGTCATTTAGTGGGACTTCTGGGAAACCTCTCCTTCAAGACCTGACTCGGGGGCTGGGCACCCTTCTGTCTTCCGTGGTGTCTTGCCCTTTGCATTTTGGATGCATGGCTGACAAACTTGAGGGTATAAAGAATCCGCTGGAGGGCTTATTGCCATCGGGGTTTGCTAGACTCCACCCTGCAAGTGTCTGATGCACGTGGTCTGGGATGGGCGTGGTTTTGCATTTCTCACGAGTTCCCAGGTGGAGATCACACTAGGAGAGCGATGCCGGTTAATTGTGAATACAAGACGATCTTGAGGGTAGAAGCCAAATCCTAAGGATTGTGGAACAGGAAGATAGAAGGAGTCTGGGTTTCTGACATGAGCTTGGTGAGATTGTGATTCATGTTACGAAATATGTACTTGGTTTCTGTGGCTTCTAGCACAGAAAGTGTGCTAAAAAAGCTTTCTAAAAAGCTCCTACTAATTTCCAGGGAGGTGAGAGAGAGGGAAAGGTGTCTTTTGTTTTGTTGATGAGGTACTTTTGGAAAGGCCCCAGGTGACCTAAGGTTGGGACTGGTTGCCAAGGGAACCAACCCAGTGTTTGGAGGCTTGGAATTTTCCAGTGAAGGGAAAATGGTGTGTGTGTGTGTGGGGGGGGGTGGGCTCTGTTTTCAGCTGCCATTAATTTAATCAATCATGCCTTGGTAATGCAACCTCCATTAAAAACTCCGAAAAGACTGGATTTCGGGGAGCTTCTGGGTTGACAAACAAACACACAGAGATGGTAGACGAGTGTGGTTCTCCTGGAAGGGGCGTGGAGACTCTGAACCCTGACCCCATACCTTGTCCTTCCCATCTCTTCACCTGGCTGTTGATAAATATTCCTTAATATCTTTTTGTAATAAACCAGTGACCTAGTAAGTTAAAGGTTTTGGTGAGTTTCATGAGCTACTTGAGCAAATTAACCAAACCCAGGGAGGGTCATTGGAACCTCTGATCTATAATGGGTCCGTCCAAAGCATAGTTGTGTGTTGGAGCGGGGGCAGTCTTGCAGGACTGAGCCCTTAACCAGTGAAATCAGATGCTGTCTCTCGGTGGGTAATGTCAGAATTGAGTGAAATTGTAGGACCTGCAGCTGGTGTTCAAGAATTTACTGGTGTGGGGGACCCCCCTCCAACATGTGCACACACATAGGTACAGACACACTCTTTTATTTATTTATTTATTTTCCCAAACACACTCTTCTCACTTAGACTCATCCTACCTGCCCAGACTGCCTTTTCCTGAGAGGAAAAATAAAACCTTAACCACTACTCTTTGGATTTTCTATTGGATACGGCTGATCCTGGTCTTACGTGATAAAAAGGTCTTAGACCGTATCTAGTATTTCCTTCCGCAAGCTTTTTAGAAAATACCGGGGTCTCCTCTTTTTTCTCCCAAGCACGGAGGAAATTGGAACGTGATGGAACGTGACCTGGCAATGAAAGTCTTGAATTCTTACTTGAAATTTGGCGGCATGGCCTCAGGCTGTCAGAACCGGTGGGCATGGGGATGATTTCCTGAGAGCCTGTACACTGGTAACGTTGGGTGGAGGACTTTGTGAGCAACGATGTCCCTAGCACTAAATGAGTTGTCCCCTGAATGGCAGTTCCGGGGAACCCTGAGTCTTATGCACCTGAAACCCCAGGTCAGAACTTGTCTCTTTCTATAGAAGCAATTGGAATCAACAGAGGGGCTTTTGTCCCTTATTCGGAACCCAGGAACGACAGGGCTCAGGTCTTTCCAGGTGTCACCCTGCTTATCTGATTAAGGAAGGAAAACCATGCCATGTTTAAAGTTCCCGTGATGAAAGTTTCTTTTGGATAATTACGCTCTTTCTGAAGGTTCTTTGTTAAAACTCTCTTGGAGAATTTTGTAAGCTTGCTTGTTGAAATAGTTTTGTTGTTTTTTTTAATCAAAGATGAAGCGATAAGCTTGACTCTCAGTCTCAAATAAGATAACCTGCGATGGTGACTGGCTGTTGCCATGGGTCCTTCTTTCTGCTGTGGTTGAGATAATTAAAGGGCTCAAAATATTTATCCCTCACCCACACACATTCCCAGTTGCCTGGTGATGCTGGGGATTTGTGTGATTAGCTCCAAGCCCAATGACTGCACAGCCGACCCATGCCACCTGTAGGCTGAGGGCCCAAAGGAGCACAGGGAGCATGAGGCATTGGAAATTGGGCTTTGTCTCCCACAGCCTACAAGGGAAGGCTGCCTTTCCCGATGGGACCATACTCCAGGTACAGTTGAATCGTGGAGTACTGGGGCCCCTGGGTGTCTCTGTTGATTAAGTGGCTGCCTTGGGCTCAGGTGGTGGTCCTGGGATCGAGGACCACGTCCGGTTCTGCTCCTGGGGAGTCTGCTTCTCCCTCTGCACCTCCCCCCACTTGTGTGTTCTGTCTCTCTCTTTCTCTCAAATAAAATCTTTAAAAAAGAAAGAAAGAAAAGAAAGAAGAAGTACCTGGGAGGGGAAAAAAAAAAAATCCCATGACACCAACTCTTAGACCGCTAAGCCTAAAAATGGTCCACCAATATCGATGTAAAAATAGCAGTTTGCTGATTTCCCGGTTTATAGTCTCTTTCCCCCACTTTGAAACTAACCTGCGGAAAATAAATGCTTGACTTTAGAATTTTCTCGGATACGATAAGCCTGCTGGGCTTCACAGCCAGCCCAGTGTCCCCAAGAGCAGCCATTGCCCTCTGGGGTTTCTGTCTTGTGGCTCCAGCCCCGGAGACTCCTCCTTCCCGCCTTATTTCTGGGGCAGGACTGAAGCCGATGGCGGCAGCGCAATGACTTTGGGGTAGGAAATGGTGTGGTGCGCTGACCCCCGGGTGGAGGAACATGGCAGGTTGTGTGGTTGCCGTTGGCTTTCATTCAAGCACAGTTAATTCCTCCTGAATAGAAGCGGCAGATAGAGCAGGTCACCAGGTGACCGTGTAGGGTTGGTTTTGTTGGTCCTTGCTTTAACCAGGGTAACATGGATTACTGACCCTTCTCTGTGGGTGTGCTAGCAAAGAGGCGGGGGTTCTCCCCTGTGTCACCCCCCTGAACCCCCGCACAATAGACCTCTGGCATTTAGGACCCCTCTCCTTTTTTTTTTTTTTTCCCCCTTTGTACATAAGCTGCAAAGTTGGACATGGGGGGGTGGCTGATGTCCTCGGAGGACAGATTCGAAGGGGTCTGGCAGAAGCCACATGTGCAGACAGGGTCAGTCCTGCTGTGAAATCCCAGGGCAGGTATAGGATGTTTTTTGTTTTGTTTTTACATCAACTGTGTTTTATTAATGGAATGGAATAGAAGACATCGTTAAAAATCAACAAACTGGAGCTCCATGTGATAGAAATGGATCTCACAGAAAAAAATTGGAATGCAAGAAGCCAGACTCAAAAGTATACATCTCGTATGATTTCATTTACATAAAACAAAATGTAAAACTAAACAGTGGTGTTTAGAGAACTTAAAGCTATCAAAGTCAAAACACAGTTACCATTACGGGAGAGTGTGAAAGAGGCTGTGGTACGTGGGTTACATTCAACCTTTTGACCCAAGTGTCTCAGTTAACTGCATGTTTACTTGGATATATGTCATTAGGCTGTAGAATTCTGGGTTGTTTGTACATTTTATTACATCCAAAACGTAATATGTTAAAAAAGAGAGCAGGAACAATGAGTAGAGAGGGGGCAGAGGGGAGAGTCTCTATGTTGTACTCAGGCTATTAGATAGTATTTCTAAAAAACTTCTCTGAAATACATATGCTATATTAATTTTGATATATTTAAATTTGGGTTTCTAGGTCCTAACTAAACTCTAGTTTGTTATTAAATTTTTAAAAGTTCAGGTTTTCTAATTTTAAAAGTCACTTTTTATTTTTGAATGAAGCTGCTAACTTGACATTCTTAAAAACAGGTTGAAAAGCCCCGAGGGTCACCTGACAAATGTGAAGCCCAGTAAGTCATTTACCTGATCAGAAAACTGACTGGGTCATGACAAAGTGTAAATTTTTATTCCCAAGTGAATTATTACGTATACTGACTCTATTTAATTATATAGATTTTTATTTAAATACTGGAATTTCTACTAACACATGGAACACACGAATGGAATTGTCAGAATGTGTCCATATCATGGAATCCAAGCTTGAGAATCTGACCGGTGCCCATGCCCTCCAAAAGGAACACTGGAACGGCATAATTTTTATCCATTTATATAACAAACTTTAAGTGTTGCTTCCTTCAAGGAAATATTTTCATCTAAAATGGGCTTAAAAATAAATAGAATAAGATATTAACAGGTAGGGGATGTTAATGAAGTCCGTCGTTACATCATTCCTGGGCACCGGTAATGGTGAACAACTGTATACATAGTCAGTCCTTCTTGCAAAAGGGACTGAGGAGAGCCATGATCAGCAACCCCAGGGCCCCAGCTTTGGAACAGTCCCCCTCTGGGGAGCTCCTTGAAGGACCACCTGCCCACTTTTTAAGTCAATCCCGGACTCCCCTGAGACCCTTCCTCCCACCAGCACCCCTTCCTTTGCAACTCTTCCTCCAGATTCCTTACTTCTTTCTTGGTAGATCTTCATGGCTCAAAAGATCTGGAAGGCCAAAGGATGGGACCTAGTTCCTTTACCTTGAAGGCAAGGGAGCTGCTTAAAACCTTCTACAACAGCAAAGAGGAAAGAAGAGGAAACCTGTTAACCTTTCATACTGGCATTTCTGTGCATTTCACATGCATGGTCCTATCCGGGTACTGGGAGGCCTCCAGGCAGGGACCTTGAAATGAGCTCCCCAGTGCCAGCGCATCCTGAGGACTGTAAATAGTAACTAACAAGGAAGCAATTAAGTTTCTGGGCTGTGCTCAGTGGGTGTTGATTCTTAGCAGTCATTACTGGCATCTGAAATCCTGGGTTGAGGAATTAAAATCACTGATTTTTTTTACCATTACTATTTTCGCAACACAGTAGGAATGAATATATATGTGTGTGTGTGTGTGTGTGTGTGTGTATGCATTATATATATATATAATATATATATATAAATTTATATATATATATAAATTTTATTCCGATGGCTTTGCATTACAGACAGTGTCTCGAGTATGTATTGAAGATGCTAGCCAAGGGGCTCACATTCAGATTTCCTAGGAGAACGTACTCGTTGAGGTTCTGGCATTGATAAAGCTTTTCATTGTGGCACCACTTGGCCGCTAGCATGGAGACCCACCACATCTGGTTAAAAGCTGGGGTTGCAAGGGGACGAGATGAAGAGCCTGTGGTGGGGGAGCCATTTCCAAAGGATCCACGATGCTCTTGAGACCACAACTGCTGCCTCTGTTAGTCCATTAACATTCCCTGATGGTCTGTGAGTGCAAATGACTAGATACTGATGTTTTAACAGAATAAATCAGAAATGCCTCCTACTCTCCCTGTTATTAGAAGGGTATGACTTTTGAACTAACAAAGCACATCATTTTCATTTTACCTCCTCTCGAAGGAGCTTGGACAAAGCCTCTGTAGTTGACTGTATCATTTTAAAGATTTTATTTATTTGAGAGGGAGTGTGGGGGAGGAACAGAGGGAGAGGGACAAGCAGAATCTGCTCTGAGAGTCCCATGTGGGTTTTGATCCTGTGGCCTTGAGATCAATACCACAGCCAAAATCCAGAGTCTGAGGCTTAACCCACGGAGCTGTCAGATGTCCCCAGCCCCACTGATTTTCTTTTTCCTGACCGCTTTCCTCGATCAAATCCTGAAACTTCATTTAGTATGTTAAGTCAGAACCAGAATCCCTGAAAACAAACCACATTAATAATGTAATTCATTATCTAGGAGGCTGTTTCTGTGACTGTTCAGTTCGCCGAAAGATGGGAGACCAAAAAAGCAAGAGCAGTGAGAGAAGTAGAAGAAAAAGAAACATGAGAAATAGGATCGATGAGAAAACACAGGTGCAGCAAATGTAAGACTTTCCAGTGCTTTTATTAAAAAGGGTCTTGTCCTTGATGGTTATGTTCTTATCTACATGAATTTATTTTTTTCTGCTTTGGTCAGTCTTGTACAAAGTATAGTGTGTATACCTCCTAGCAGCAATACAATTGGATCAGAAAGTCTGCTGCTTCTGGGGTGCTGGCGTGGTGTAGTCAGTTAAGCACGCCACTCTTGGTTTCAGTGTCAGGGTCATGAGCTCGAGCCTAACATTCCTTTGGGCTTTGCAATCCACATGGAGTCTGCCGGGGACTCTTTCCTGTTCCTCTCCCTCACCCTGCGCTCCTTCCCTTGCTCATAGGCTCTGTGCATGTATTCTCTCTCTCTCTCAAATAAATAAATAAAATCTTATAAAAAAAATTACCTCTGTATCCCTCCCTGGCGTTCTGTCTCAAACAAGTACATCTTTAAAAAAAATCTTACTGTTAAAGATCATTCTTTAATACTTTCTAAAAATTTTGACAGATTTTAGTGGTTTTTGAAGTAATGGTAAAAACCTAAGAAGCGATGAGCACGACCTTGGCACCTCATGACCGTCTCATCTCTATGGGCATAGTCCCTAGTATCACGAATGTTGACATTATCGATACTACCAAACCCCTTACCTACTAATTTTGATCCCAAAGGCAAACAAGAGTTTGCTTCAGGTTGAAGTCAGGGTCTCAGGTTCTTTCTGGCTGTATAAAAAACAGTTCTGGTGACCTCGAGGTAAGGAGTTACTTTCCTTGCTGTAATGATGCTTGATTGGCAAACACCAGGTGCCAGGAATGAGGCAGCATCCGGAGGCAAGCCAAGGACTTAAAAGGTGTGCAGTCCCCCACACTGTCGAATTTTTCTTTCTTCCTAATGTGTTCTTGTTAAAAGCGATAAGAACTGAACATTTTTGCACGTTCGAAGGGCCGCTTCTGTCCTCCAGATCTTGGTGGCGGGGAATGGGAGACGGGCAGCCTGGGTCTTGGTTCTTACTAAGGCTCGGAGAGACAGGAGTGGAATCTAACCCTCAGCTAGTGCCCTGGACTCTGAAAACATGGTTTACCCCAGCGTTCCTGCTCCCTCTACACGCTTAGCCGACTTCCGAAAGTCCGCGTTAGGTGGGCACTCCTTTTGATTAACAAGCTTCTGTTGAAAAATATGAATCGGGACTCCAGGGCGGCTCAGTGGGTTAAAGGTCTGCCTTTGGCTCAGGTCATGATCCCAGGATCCTGGAATCAAGCCTGAGCGCCCCCCGACCCCCAGGCTTCCTGCCCATCGGGACGTCTGCTTTTCCCTCCCCCTCTACCCCCCCCCCCAACCTACTTGCGTGCTCTCCCGTTCTCTCAAATAAATACAATCTTAAAAAAAAAAAAAAAAGCCAATGGGAGGGTTGACCCAGTCAACCTACTGAGCCATAATCTATCGTTCCTTCTCTGAGCCTGGGTAAGCGGAGGACAAAGTGGAAAAGGTAGCTAGAGCCCCAACTCAGGAGTCTGGGAGACCTAGGTCTGAATCGTAGCTCTCAACCTTGTTGGCTGTGTGACCTTGGGCCGGTTACCTGACTCCTCTGAATTTGAATTGCCGCCTCGTTAAAATAGGCACAATGATCCTACTTTTCAGGACCATTTGGGGTATCCCGAGATTACAATGTATGTATCAATTGTATCCACGCATGCAAAGTAGACCATGCAGAGCAGTAGTTAGTGCCTAATGATCTGACATGCCTTACGGTTTCCTGGATGTGCCCATGAGCTCCAGTTTGCAGTGTAGCTCAAGGACTGCCCTGAGCATCAGGGTCCGTGTGAATGAACCTTTCTGGGGAGATCCATTGCGGCCCGGGTGGACTGCAGGGTCCTCCTCCTCTTACGCAGAGTCTCCTTGCCATGGGCAAGATGGAGACCCTTAAATCTTGGTCTAAATAGGGTCTAAAATAAATAAGGCCTTCCCTTTGGGCCAAAGGATAATAGAATGTGCATTTCCCTCCAGCCACCTCTTTGTGAGCGAATCCCTTCGAGTCCCTGGTGGCTCCTATCAGCAGTCCTGGAACGGGTGTCTCTCCCCTCACCGTCCACAGCATTTCTCTCCCGTGAGGGAGTAACCGGGTGGGAGGGGGCACCAGTTTCTGGCACAGAAGATGGCGCGGAGAAGAATGAAATAAAATGGCTTGCATCCTTAGATAAACGCAGAGCCCCTTTCCTCAGCAGTGTTGTGCAGGAAAGGATTTATTGCACAACAATGAGCTTTTATTTATTTCTCTTTGAGGAAGCCTCTTTGCATTATTATTCATTCGGCAATTCCGCCGGGTGTTCAGAAGTGACAGCTTGCCAATTTCTTTCACAAACATTTTGGACTTTAACATCTTAATCCGAAACCATGGCGGTATTGACGAGGGCGCGATGGTGGGAGCATGTGGGAAAAGGTAGCCGCGTTTTCCAGACGTTCCCACCGAGAGCAGTGTGCTAAATGTGTCGCTCTGTCAGCCGAAGACGCAGTCCTTGCCAGGGAACAGCAGACGGGGGGCCCTTTAGGGTGTTCTAGAAGTGTGACTTGTGGTGGGGCCCGCTCATGTATGTGTGTGAGCGTGATCCCACCTGAGTAAGCCAAGCCAGCACCTGGGGCTTGGTCCCTTGTCACTGAAGGCAGCAGCGGGTCACCGGAGCTATCAAAAGGCCATACCTAATCAATCAATTTCATTAGGTATCTCGCTGCTCAGTACACCCTGTTCATCCTGCTGTAGTGCCTTCCCTGCCCGGGCTATTAATACTGTTCAATTCCAGCTGAGTTATTTGCCCTGTTAGCTGTTGATCCAGTGACAAGTAAGTCCCATGAGGACAGGAACCGTGTGGGATTGTGTCCCCTGCTGCATGCCCAGCACCAAGAACAGTGCCTGGCACAGAGGAGAGGCATCATAGATATTGACAGGATTAAGGAATGGGTTAGGGAGTCCTGAGCCGCGTGAAGGCGGGGTAAGACGGTGTCCCTGATCTTGCTTTATAACCCAGTGGAAAGCAGAGTGAACCCTAAGAGAGCCAGCCAAGCAAGGTAGCACATCAGAAGCTCTTGGTTTTTCTTTGAAGCGTATGGCCTACAAGGGATGACTCTGTGTTCCCTGTGCAGAAGGAAAGCCAGTCCGTTGCTGTCCCCTTTAAACATTCTCTGGGGAGAGTCCGCTCGCATCACCCCGAGACCTGCTTTGCCGGCTTGCACAGCATGCTTTACTCTGTACCCGACCCCCCTCCTTTTGATCTCGCTCATGAAGTCTGGAGGCTCCCCCCACCTGCCAGTGTTACCCACTGGTTTGCTCCCTTGCCCTACCCATTACATATGTATGTCAGGGCACGGCTCAGTGCAGATGCATCCTTCAGAGAGCTACTTCTCAGCCTGTGTTGTGAGAAAGAACATAGATGCTGTGGTTGTTGATAGACTGTATGGGAAAATGTTTCTGCGGTCAAATGCATGTGGGGCTTAGAGTTCACCGAGGTCCTCCTTGTAGGTGATCTCCCAGCAGGCATTCACCTATCTGAGAAAGAGCCCTCGGACATAGTGGGCATTCTCCCCAACTTGACTGACCCTGGAAACTTCTGTCCTAAAATAAATATTGTCTCTTGCTGTCCTTGGAACACAGTTTGGGGAAGCGTTGGTCTAGGAGAGGGGCACATAGAGGGCTTAGCCTGAGCCCGGCCTTTGGGGGTTTGAAGGCTGATGGGTGGCTCCCCAACATTTGGTTGGGAATCCCCACAATGGGTAAGTTCATGCAGCCAGGACCGGAAAAATTCAGAAGAGGGGGAAACCAAGAAGGTTCGGCTAGAGCTGGCTTCAGGTGATACGCAGGATTCAGAGGACAAGAAAAGGAAACGGGAAGTCGGGCAAATGAGAAGTCTGGGCAGAAGCGGAGCCACAGGGGTGGTGCACGCCAATGAGTGCTCTTATTTCAAAATTGAATTTGCTCAGGTCCCTGAAAATTCAATGGGACTTTGATTAATGGTTCCAATATCCAGTGCTATTTTTCTTATTAATTCAGTGCGTTAGTGTGTGCCCTCTGAAGCTGATGCTAAAACGGGATTCATTGTACAGGGTTTTTTAAGGGGAGAGTGTCTGTGGGACAGAAGCTGGAGAGACCAGGGGAAGCTGGGAAATCCATCAAACTGGGATGGGTTTGGCCCCATGCGGAAGAGAAGGGAAGAAGAGTCGGTTAGAAGTGTCCTCGGCTGTGGCGGGAAGGTTCAGTAATAGCATCAGGGAGTCGAGGCATCCAAATCGGCCCTCAGAAGAGTCCTACGTCCTCTAGGATCACTGCCCAAGGCTTCCTGCTGTTCTCCCTTCCCAGTGGGGAGCAGCCCGTGGAAAGCCCATGGGCTTAGATGCAAACACCGTGACCGGTTCCAGAGCTCGGCACTGGCCCCTGGACCAGTGACGATTCCTGTGGTTGGAATTCTGTAAGATACTGTTCTCATGCTGGTCAGACTCCAGAGATGGGTCTTTATCCAATACACCTGTTTAAAGGTTGTACGTCTGAAATTAGGGGTAAAGGTGGGACAGTATCTGATCCCAAGGGCTGCTGACTTAGCCTGGCAAAGGGGTCTTGCTACTTTCACTTGATAAATCACCAGTTAAGAATATTGGAGTTTGTGATCATGGGATCTCAAGCTTCCAAAATCAGATGTTGAAGATGGGGGACATTATCCTTAAGGATAAGCGTATGATCTACAAATATAAAACTGCCAGCGTTCCTCCTGGGGGCCTTGGAAGGGACCCCCCCAGCCAGTATGTAAGGCCAGATCCAGCCTCCTTAACTTGGCGATAAATCCACCTGCCTGTCTGCAAAATCCGGGTGAGACACTTGGAGAGCATGCAGGAGCGTATTCAAAAATAATGCATTGCTGATTGATCGTGAACATGTAAGCTGCCTCACGAGTGTTTAATTATCTGAACTGTGTGTGCTTTCAACGGTAAAGAATCAGCTGACGAGAGCTGGGGAGTGAGCCGCGGAGGTTAATGCACAGGGGACGACCCCGGGGAGCTTTCTCCAGCAGAGCTGCCCAAGCTGCTGAGACAGACCCTGGAGGATGTGTTCTCGAACCTCCTCTGCGTCACTGTCCCTGTCCTTGGTGGGGATCACAGCACAGCTTTCGATTTTCTGGGTCTCTTCAGGGACCCAAAATAAGGAAACCAAGGGACACATACAGCACACAGTTGATGGTTCCCCGAGCCAGGCATCAGAGTGGAGCCTGAAAGACAGTCGCATCCTGAGGGTTGCAACTGGCAGAGCTGTCTTGGTTTGTAAAGACCCAGGGATGACCTGAGTTTTCCCCGAATTTGATTTCTTAGAGGATTCCAAATGACTCCGATGCTGCTGCTCTGCTGCTTATGAAAGCAAGAAAGCAAGAAAAAAGTGGAGGGGAGCCTGGGTGGCTTAGTCGGTTAGGTCGTGATCCCTGCTGAGCAGGGAGCTGGATGCCAGACTCAGTCCGGGAACCCTGGGATCATGACCAGAGCTGAAGGCAGTCACTTAACTGAGCCACCCAGGCGGCCCTTCATTATCTTTTTAAAAAATCCAGCTTAAAGTTTGTCTTTTCCAGAAAAAATGTATTGAAATACTCTCCCCTGCCCACAGACTCACATCATTCACACAGTCCCACACTCACCCGTGTGCACTCCTGATCCTCGATGTGGGAAGCTGTGGGTACTGCTTTATTTCTCATTTGTCTTCCCGCTGTGGAGTAACTGTAGCAGACCAATGATTCAAGAAAGGTGGATTTTTTAAAAAAATTCATCTGCTGCAGGGCATCAAGGGAGCAACAAAGAAAATCAGGATTTGAGGGGCCAAGATCCCAGGAGAAAGATTTCTCATGGACGGGACGCCACCATTTTATATTATGCATTTCTCCTTGGGGCATGCACTCGTTTGGGGGTATAGTTCAAGGGGCTGAGAAGCCAGGCAAAGGTGACTTCTAAGAGGCCAGTCAGGCTTTTGCCAATCTACTGAAACAAGAGGGAAGAAAAATCGAGTTTGGGGGACCTAGGACTTCTGGTCCAGAGCTCTGTAAGAAGACAAAGGAAAGGAATGAGCCCAACATTTGTAGGTCCTCTCCCTGTCAAGGCATTTGAGGATTTGACAAAAGGCTTAAAAGCCAAGTTAATACCGTTTGAAAATCAGACTGGAGAGTTGAGCGGTATCTTAATCCCAGCGAGATGAAAATCAGAGGTCAGGATACATTTAAACACCACATGACCTCGGCTGAGAACCCCAAAGGACTAAATATCCTAAGAGCGGGCAGGAAGCAGAAGTAAACTGAGGCACATGTGAATTGAGGTGACCTGGCCATCAGTCTAGCTGCCTGCAGAGGGCGGAGTAGATTCTCTCTGGAACAAAGTATCGGGCAGAGACCCTCCGATTTTTCATACACAGTGTGTCTGGCAAGCAATCAAAGTTTGCTAAGAATAAAAAAGAACCCAGGAGATGAAAACAACAGAGAGAGACCAAGCCACAGGTGACTCAGCCACTGGAATGATCTGATACGGGCTTGACTGTACCCAGGAAAAGGATAAGCTGGAGAATTTTACCAAGCACCGAGTCTATTTAAAAAATGATCAAATGAGAATTCTATAAGTGCTATTAAGATATCAGTGAATGGATTTAACATTCCTGATAAAGCTGAAGGTTAATTAAGTAAAAGTGAAGTCAGCACAAAATATCAAAGCTCAATCACTGGCAAAAAAAGAACACAGCTTATGGGAGAGAGCAGGAGACAAAACGCAGGGAAAAGGTCTCCCGTACTTGGAATTGGAATCCCAGAAGGACGGGAGCGCATGGAAAAGAAGCAATACTTCAAGAGGAAACGGGTGATGCATTTCCAGGACTTTGGAGCGCCGTCAAGCCACAGACTGACCAGGTGCCACGCACGGAGTACGAACAGGCCAGACGCCACAAAAACCACACGCAGATCTACAAGAAGGCCACCAAACGCTAAAGGCACGTGGGAATCTTAGGAGCTGTTGGATCAAAGGACCAGTTGCCTTCCTGGGAGTGAAAATTAGCAGGAAGATGTCCCCAGAGAAGCAACAGAAGCTCAGAGACAAAAGCGAGACATCTTTAAAGTTCAGAGACCGCAATCCTGCCGCTGCGGAATCTATCATCGGGGAAAGTAGCTTTCGAAAATGAAAGTAAAATAAAGACCTTTCCAATCGGACAAAAATGGAGAGCCTTTCATCCCTGGCAGAGTGTCCTTACAAGAGAGAGGCAAGAGGGGGCAGGGGCAAGGGAGGTCTCTCCAAGAAGAGGAAGAATGTGCTCGGAAGGAAGTGCAGAAAGGCAGGCTGGCCGGAAAAAAAAATAGGTGGATAATTTTTTTTTTTAAACATTTTATTTATTTACTCGACGGAGATCCCAAGTAGGCAGAGAGGCAGGCAGAGAGAGAGGAGGAAGCAGACTCCCCGCTGAGCAGAGAGCCCGATGCGGGGCTCGATCCCAGGACCCTGAGATCATGACCTGAGCCGAAGGCAGAGGCTTAACCCACTGAGCCACCCAGGCGCCCTAATTTTTTTTTAATAGATAATATTAAGGTGGATAATTTTAATATGGATGGTATGAAACAGTAGGAGTGGTGGGGGGTTCAAAGCCCATATTCAAGCAACGGGTATGGAAACAAATTGTTGGGAAGGAACAAATGCTTGGGCCTCGTCCCCGTGTCTGCGTCATCGGCGTGTGGTCCCGTAGAGGGTGCAGTGGAGGAGCTGCTGGGCTGCTCCCCGAAATCCCTCCTTTGATGGGTGAGGGAGGAAGGGGGAGGTGGGAGACATAAGCCCCATGTCAGAGGCCCGCCCAGCGGCACCCGGCACCCGGATCCGTCCCGCCCACCCGGACGACTTGACAGCTGGCTTTGTACTCTGCCCATTTCCAGATCGGTGACCTTTTTGGCAACTTTGGGCTCAAGTGTGCCTGAGAACAAAATCTTAGAGCCTGTTCCAGGAGCCTGATGCTTCCTGGCCATCTTCTACATGTCTCCCCCCCCCACCTCACCCCCCAATCTGGGCCCCAGCCCTCCCCTGAGTCCTGGTGGAATCATCCTCCAACCTGTGCCCCAAACCCCTGTCCGGTGACGTGGCAAAGCCTTGAGAAACGTTGAGTCCTCGCAGAGGCCTGGGTGGAGGTTGCGCGTGTTGATACTGGCCCGAGCCCCCTGTTCCAGCGCGGAGGCTTTGTTCTGGAAGGATGCGAGGTGGATGAAGGGGAACGGAGCGGCAGCCTGTTCCAGCAGCACGTCGGCCCCGCTGTCAGAGTCCATTTTGCAAGCCGTTCTTCCAAAGGTCTCCGGATGACAAACAGGTTCTGCCTCGTCGATGGTTTTGTTTTTAAAGGGAAAGCCCTAGAGGCCGCAGGCAATTTCTGAAGGGGAAGTACAATGAGAGCTTGGGTTTCTCATGGGCCCTGCATCCCCTCCTCTCCTAACCAAACCCCAAAGAGCCTCGTGGAGTAGGCAACAGGGGATCGACTTCTGGACCAGAGAGTGACTTCGTGATGTGTGGCGTGGTGGCAGCACTTGTAATTTCTCAGACCCTTTATGATCGCGTTTTAGGTAAGACACAAAATTTCTCTGCTGGGCAGAGGAAAAAGAGCCGGGGCTTGGCAGTGTCGTCGCTTGAATTCCATTTTTATTCTGCTTCATTGAGACAGATCACGGGCCAATCTCTTAACCTCTCCGGGCCTCAGTTTCTCCCTCTATAAGCACAAGAGCTAGTATTCCCCAACCAACATGATTTCAGGGGAGGGAATCAAATGAAATAACATGTATTACTTTTCCCAAATGGATGAGTCCTGGGGCGTCTGGAGGGCTCAGTTGGTTATGCATCTGCCTTTGGCTCAAGTCATGATCTCAGCGTCCTAGAACTGAGCCCCGTGTCAGGCTTCCCTGCTCAGTGGGGAATCTGCTTCTCCCTCTCCCTTTGCTCTTCCTCGCTGTTCATGCACGTGCTTGCTAGATCTCTAATGCTGTCTCCCCAATAAATAAAATCTTTAAAACACGTAAATGGATAAGTCCTGAAAACAATCTCATTTTCTGTTACTTGCCTTAAGAACACTATAGATCCTGCAAACTCTGATAACTGTCGAGTGAAGAGACCATGGAGTAAAATGCTAAGAACGTTTAGAATGGGAAGGAACTTGGCGACCTTCTAGCAACACATTTGTATTTCAGATGAGAAAATGGAGTGAAGACCAAAGGAGTAATTATTTTTTCCAAGTAGCAAAATCAGAAAAAGAGGGGGCAAGAACCTTTTTCAAACCACTTGCAAATTCTGCGTCGTCTCTTGGTGCATCGGAGTCAGGATTATCGGATGCTAGCGTGGGCTCTGTGTTGTTTCTTTGATGCACACACAGTCCTGGCTGAGCAAGGAGATCAGGGGGTGGTCAAGGAGTGATGTGAAAAGTCCTAAGCATCTACTTAATGGGTGGGTTTTTTTCCCTGAATTTCAAGAATTCCAAAGACAAGGCCATCAGGAATTCCAAAAGCACTGAGAGACTTCTATCAAGAGTGTGGGCAACTTCTCTGAAGAACATTGTCTTCTGGTAGAGGCCCTAACATACTTCCTCAGGACAAGAGCTTGTCCTAGACACACTCAAGGCCCCATTTCCAGGCCTGCTGTGCTTCTTTGGCAGCTGCTCAGAGAGAGAGAGGAAAACCTGCCATTTCAGCAGATCTTCCGTCATCTTAAGAGCGTCTGGAAGGAAGACAGGAGGACACCTGACGCATGATGGCGCGCCTTTGGTGGAAACGACCCAACTCTGAACACCAGTCATCCGGCATCTCTACAGGGGTGGCTGCATCTGACAGGGAAACTTAGGACAATTCCTAATAAACTGGGTTGGAGTTTTTCCCCAACAGTACAGTTGTGGGGGTCTACACCAAGATTGGTCTACTACCCACTTGGCACAAGACACTTAAAAAAGTTACTCTAGCTGTTGACCAAATGAGTATTAAAATAACACTCCCTACCCTAGTATCATTCACTGCTCAGAGGCCTCAACAGTCTTTGAAGATGAAGTGACCATTTGATCCTGAACTTGCTACCACCACCACAGCACGAATCAAGGCTTTCCAGCAAGTCTCTTTCTTCCCCCCCGTTCAAAGGTTAGAATCAAAAAGTCCCAGCTCTCAGCGGATCCCAGAATGCCGCTGGGCTGACCCAGCCACATGTTGGCACTGGGTCAACGCCATTGTGTGGACATGGGTGTCTGCAGATCACGTTCATCCATAATCGGTGTTTTCCCTCTGAGGGCCAAGCCTGCCCCAAATATTCAGGTGCGTTGATTTCCTGCCATCAGGGACTGAATAGAACACCTCTTGTTCAATAAAAGAAACCCAAAACCAAAAAACAAAACAAAACAAAACCTGTCACTGACTCAGAAACAAGAAACTGCCTGTCTCCAAGGGGCAGAGTCACCAGGCAGGAGGGCCCGCCCTACTGTGTGGCACAGTCGCTTTGTTCTGCACCCGTCAGCCATTGCCTTAAATAGTGTTGTCATCTCTGATTCATCCCTTTCTTTGCACGCAGGGGTGACTCAGGGGGCCGAAGGGCTGTGTAAAGCCCAGCTACATTTAATTGATAAAATACAGTCAGCTACTGCCAAGCCAAAGGGGGCAAATGGGTCGTGCCAGGAAGCACCGGAGTAGAACACTAAGTGACAAGTGGCTGTCGCTGCGGACAGCTGAGGGGGGACAGTGGGCTGGCTCAGCTGGCCTTCGGCCATTTGAACAAAAGAATCAGGAGCTCTCAGGAACAAAAAAGGCAGAGTGACCAGCACAGCTGGGACCCATACATGCCCGCCAGGAGCACTGAACAGAGGCAGACTCCAGACGTGTGCACACAGAGAAGAGCCACAGTGAATTCTTCTAGTCCACGGTTAAACAAAGGCTGGTTCTTGTCTCGTGCACGATGAGCACCGCAGGAGAGTTGTATCACCCCTCAAGCCAGACTGTAACTGGGCGAGACAGGATGGCACAAAACTTGGCATTCCTTTTGAAAGAATATATATTTCAATATTGTGATATTTCTTTCAATATACATATATATTCAATATATCATTACCTAAGTATATGTAACACACACACACGTGCACATAGGCATCAGTTTTTATTTATTATTACCAAACAGCTTATCTGTTGCCCTCCCCATCGGCATATTAACAGAACCCACTCAAATGAATCTCTTCGGTCAAAAACTAAAGCTTAGGGGCGCCTGGGTGGCTCAGAGGGTTAAGCCTCTGCCTTCAGCTCAGGTCATGATCTCAGGATCCTGGGATCAAGCCCTGCATTGGGCTCTCGGCCCAGGGGGTGAAACCTTTTTCCTCTTCTCTCTCTGCCCGCCTCTCTGCCTACTTGTGATCTCTCTCTGTGTCAAATAAATAAATGAAATCTTAAAACAACAACAATGAAAAACTAAAGCTTAAAAATGAAGAGTAAAAACTCTTGGGTCAAAAACCAAAAATGACTATGTAAAAACACCATTTAAAAAAAAAAACACCATTTTTAGAACATGTGCATACCATGTGCAAATAGAGGTTGCGTGAGGTAGAAAGATTCTCCTATAGAAAACCTAGGGAATTGAAAATACTTTAAAAGTATTTTTTTTAATTTTTTATTTTTTATAAACATATATTTTTATCCCCAGGGGTACAGGTCTGTGAATCACCAGGTTTACACACTTCACAACACTCACCAAAGCACATACCCTCCCCAATGTCCATAATCCCACCCCCTTCTCCCAACTCCCCTCCCCCCAGCAGCCCTCAGTTTGTTTTGTGAGATTAAGAATCACTTATGGTTTGTCTCCCTCCCAATTCCATCTTGTTTCATTGATTCTTCTCCTACCCCCTTAAGCCCCCATGTTGCATCTCCACTTTCTCATATCAGGGAGATCATATGATAGTTGTCTTTCGCTGATTGACGTACTTCGCTAAGCATGATACCATCTAGTTCCATCCATGTCGTCGCTAATGGCAAGATTTCATTTCTTTTGATGGCTGCATAGTATTCCATTGTGTATATATACCACATCTTCTTGATCCATTCATCTGTTGATGGACATCTAGGTTCTTTCCATAGTTTGGCTATTGTGGACATTGCTGCTATAAACTTTTGGGTACACGTGCCCCTTTGGATCACTACGTTTGTATCTTTAGGGTAAATACCCAATAGTGCAATTGCTGGGTCATAGGGCAGTTCTATTTTCAACATGTTGAGGAACCTCCATGCTGTTTTCCAGAGTGGCTGCACCAGCTTGCATTCCCACCAACAGTGAAGGAGGGTTCCCCTTTCTCCGCATCCTCGCCAGCATCTGTCATTTCCTGACTTGTTGATTTTAACCATTCTGACTGGTGTGAGGTGGTATCTCACTGTGGCTTTGATTTGTATTTCCCTGATGCCGAGTGATGTGGAGCACTTTTTCATGTGTCTGTTGGCCATCTGGATGTCTTCTTTGCAGAAACGTCTGTTCATGTCCTCTGCCCATTTCTTGATTGGATTATTTGTTCTTTGGGTGTTGAGTTTGCTAAGTTCTTTATAGATTTTGGACACTAGTCCTTTATCTGATGTTTGCAAACTTTAAAAGTATTTTGACTCAGAGAGCTAAGATCATTTTGACGGACTTAATTGGAATTTGAACTCCCTATTTATGAATTCAAGGATGTTATTGGCAGCAGCTGACCAAGAGAAGGCACTTCTCCATCTCTGGAGAGAGGTTTGGGGACCGTCAGCAGGCACACGCACTCAGAGGTGATATGTATGCTGGGAGCCCAGGAGCACCATCTATTTTTTTTTTTAAGATTTTATTTATTTATTTGACAGACAGAGATCACAGGTAGGCAGAGAGGCAGGCAGAGAGAGAGGAGGAAGCAGGCTCCCTGCTGAGCAGAGAGCCCGATGTGGGGCTCGATCCCAGGACCCTGGGATCATGACCTGAGCTGAAGGCAGAGGCTTAACCCTCTGAGCCACCCAGGTGCCCCTAGGGGCGCTATCTTCTTCAACCCACTTGTCAGCCTGGTTCCTGGGCTCCTCCCTAGATGAATGTAAATGCCTAACAAGGTCATGTCTTAATTTATATAATGTCTTACAAAGGATATCCCATTGGTGGTGGAAGGAATGACTTCGAGGTGGGGAAAGATTGGAGGTAGGGAAGACCTGAGGCTATTGTATGAGATGCTTAATCCACGTTGGGAGGGATGGAGATTGCTGAGGGGTAGAAGGGGTGGTGCCCGGGTATGAACAGCATGCCAAGGCAGGGCTCATATTGTGGATAGAAGGTCTTCCTTTTACACACCAGGCTTTCCAGCTATAGTGGTTGGTTTAACGTCGGGCGTGTGTGCTGTCGTAACAAATGACCCCCATTCTCAGTGGCTTAACACAGAGAATGCCTCTTCACCCAAGACCAGCAGTCTCCATGGCTGTGAGCGGATACAAATAGTTATGGAGGAAAAAGATAACTAGTTCTATGCCAGAAGTACTTGGGGCCTGCTAAGATAACAATTATGGAAATGTATGTGTTTCACAGAAAAGACCAACTAATTTCAATAGCTAAAAGCTTCCTGGTTAGCCAGATGATGTACAGTCCAGGCAGTGCTTGACCTTTGTTTCTCCAAGTACGTTGTCCAGACATTGGACTCTCCAGAGCCCTGATTTAATGGTCTCTGCAGGTCATGCCTAATTTTCTTCTGCCATCTGGTAGACCTCCATTGTTGGCTGAGTCACCACTCCAGGGTAAGCCTGGAATAGATCAAAATAACAAAAATATGTAAACATGTACGTATTGTGTTTGGTTTTAGGAGGTAGAGAAGGATTGTGGGGTGGCTGTCCTTCCCTTCTTTATACTGGGACGTGGACTCTGGTTTGTTTTCGTCCCGGAGATTGTGGACTTACTGTTGAAACATTCTATTTTAAGACTACAGAATGTTAAAATTGAGGAAGGATTTCCAGTTTCCCTTGTCCAGCCTGTCCCATTTTTGAGTTCGGGAACCTGTGACACAACCAAAGGCTTCAGTGAATTCCCCCAAATCAGAGTTGACAAAACCAGGGCAGTGAGATCTCCAGTTGTTCTCATGCCGGTGCCCGGGGCAGGTCCTCTCCTGTCCTCTCACTGTCATTAAGGTCCTCTTAGGAACCTGGGCACGGAGAAAAGTGATAGATAAAGTCGCTGTGTCACCACAGGGCTCCGAATTACGGTCTTATTTGTGGGGCTTTAGTCTCCATCCCAAGCAGGTGCTCCTGGGGGATTGTCAGGAAGTCTAGAGACAAGAGGCTCGCTGGTGGCAGAACGTCTTTTCAGTCCTGTGCGTTGTCAGAGAAGACAGCCATGTTATCACAAGTTATCACATGTTATCACATGTCTCTATGTTGTGATTAAAGGGAAACAACGTGTGTGGTCCTCGGGCCGGTTTATGAGCAAACACGGTAAGGAAACGAGATGGGAAGGAGACTGAACACATTGATAGAGCCAAGATGTCAGCCTTCCTCCTGTCGCGGGCGGCTCCTTATAATCTTGCCCAGAGGAAACGAGCTGCTGCTCTTCCTGAACGGTCCAGCCCTGGGTGCTCTCCATGAGAGAATGCGCTTTGAAATTTCTTTTTCTCCCAGAGTGGCCGGGTGTGCGATGATTCGGGGTTAAAAGCAGTCCGTAGGCATAATTATGACAAGGAGCTAGTCACTTAACCTCTCTGACTTTCTTTTCTTCCTTCCTTCCTTTTTTTTTTTTCCCATCCAATCTATAAAATGAAGGAATTGAATTAGATGACCTCTGAGACCCTTTCTAGCTCAGACGTTTCAAATCTATAAACACAATGGCACCTGCCCCACATCGGAATTCAACTTGTCATTGTGCCTCATTAGCGATCTGTCCTCATCAGCCCCATGACGGGGACAGAGCAGAGCTTTTGTCTGAAACGTGGACACCGTGGACACCGGGAAAACCTAGATTCTTTCTTGATTCAAATTCCCTTCCTCAGAAAAGATTGTCACTTGGTTCTGTGGCCACAGACAGCTTCACTGGTAAGTGAGCTTGTTCTGCATAGATAATGCACAGCCCTTTACAAATAGCCTTGTTTGTGTGCAAAAAGGAATCCTATTAACGCCCTCTACATACCCCAGTCACTAAGGCCCCCGGCAGAGCCGTGACAGGAAAGCTCATCCTAATAGGAAACCTTGGCCTCTCAGGAAGCCGAAGCCTATGAATTGGAGGTTTTATGGGAGTCTTTCTTTTGGAACTCTGACCACCCACCCGTTGTGGTGGATCAGGTTCACGGTTAACCAAGCCTGGTTGTTTTCATGCAGGAGACAGCTGGCTGATGGTGGAAAATAATTTTGAGAAACTGAGGGCGTGAGAGTCTGTATAAAGAGACCATCTCTGTTCGAAAGAAGCTGCTATCTCCGAACTCACCCCAACCATCATCTGGGCAGAACAAGCGTTAGCTTAGTCTGTTCGCTCGTCTGTCACAAATTTGGGTGCAAAAGTCCTCTAGCATCAGGTGTAGATATGGTGTGCTCGAGGACTTACTGTGTAGCAGGGGACCCGTGTGCGCTGGGTGTGTCCCATCCGTAGTGCTGGGGACAGGAGAGACAACGGTGTGGGGCGGAGGGGGTCCCTGAGGACCTGTCCCAGCAGTGACATGTGGGTTTTATGCTGGACATCTTCGGTGTGCCCCTCCAGATGCCCCCCCTCACCTCTGCCATCCACGGGGTTACCGGGGCCGGCTGACCGGGAGGACCTTGTGTATCGATGGGCTTCATGCCCTCTCTCGGGCTTTCAGGTGGGACCAGCCACTGTGTAGCTCCCGCAGGACCTTGGAAAGAAGGGGAGAAAGGATTTTATTCCCCTGGTTTCATTCCTGAACAGTTGCTTCCGGCTAGTTTCTCTGTCTAAAGTTAAACCCAAGGTCCCTGTTCCTCTGTCCGGTCCCAGTAAGCACTCCCTCCGCACCCCCGCCCCCGCAGGGGCTGGCACGTTTGCACTGTGGCTGAGCTACGTTCCCTCCTTAGCCCCTGGGGTTCCCTTTTCACTTCCCTTCCCCTCACGTGCAAACTTCCCTGCATGCACTGCGTGCCCTTGCACACCGGTTCGAGTCCGCAGTCGGACTCTGTCTGGCCCGGCGCTCGGGGCTGGGTGGGCAGCCTGAGCGCACACAAAGGGTGCAACCCAGTAAAATCCTGGGAAGTCACAACAGTTCAGAGATGCTGGAATATACCCGGCCACTCTGCGGGGCGGGGGTGGGACAGCACGGCCCCCAGGGTTTGTCACCAAGGACAAGAGCACGGAACAGGGTTCAGCGTAAGTTGACAAAGGCCGGCCTGGCAGGGGCGTCAGGAAGGACCCGGAAAGAAGAGACTAGTGGGCTGGCTGTGACCCACCCCTCCCCCAACACCTGCCCCTCCGGGGCACCAGCTACCTCCTGCCCCCCACTGCTGTCCTTCGAGGTTTCCTTAGGTGACTTTAGCCACTGGGCTCCTGGAGGAAGACCCGTTTCCCGCCTCCCAGCCTGCCACTGCTAGCTCTGCGTTCCCTCCTTTTCCATACTGGGCTCTTCTCTGTCGCCCGAACAACCAGCGAACGGCAGCCGATTCCCTCTTTTATAAAAGTGTGAGGTGTGTGTTTTTCTGGCTACACGTGTCTTAACAGACCAAGACCATGAGATGACCAGTGGTGGGGTAGTCGGGGGCAAAGCTGGCAGCAAAGCTTTGCGCCTTCCCTTCCAGCCGGAAAGCTATTGCTTTCTTGAAGGAGGAGCAGAACGGTGCTGTGCTCCCATAGGGATCCCGGAGCAGGCGGCCTGGGCTGACCGCTGCCTCGATGACCCCATGCAAGTTTCCTGATCTCTGTGTGCCTTGTTTCCTTTGTGTAAAATGAAGATAATCGTGGTGCCCTAATGCGGTTGTTGCCAGCGGTTAGATGAGCTAATACAGTATGTACCAAATGCTTTAAAAAACTCCTGGTAGGTATCAAGTACTGTATAGACCCTAGCTATTATTATCTGGGTCAGAGCGTAAAAGGCTGATGTCTGTTTGGGTCTCCAAACATGAAGTCACCCCCATATTAGGACAATAGGTTTTGGCCACCGTGCCCTAACCACCGCCATCTGGGAGGGTAGTGGGAGCTGCTGTGCTTGACAGGGATGCTGTAAAGAGAGAGGATTTTCCAGGGCGACCATCGGTTGCCGTGGTTTCCAATGGGCGGAAACCCCAAGGTGAATTTCTTGCAAATATTTCACTGCTGATATGAGCAGGACGGTTTGTCCTCTGCACCCAGGGCAGATCGCCCCAAAACAGAGCCCTGCTTTAATGCCGGGCAGCAGGAGACAGAAATGTGAATAAGTAGAAATCAAAAAACACAGCGGTCCCGCTGACTGACCACTTACCATGAAGGCAAATACAACGGATAACCCAGGGGAGCCTGAAAAGGGAAGCGTCGTTCGGAGAAATGAAATTTTAATCAGCACAGGGGGGAAGAGAGCATTTTATTATAAAGACCAGTGAGGACAACTTACACTATTTGAAATTTTAGTTCTGTTCTCTGAGCGAATCATTTTTACTTCCCCCGAAATTCAAGTCCCAGGGCACCCAGGGAAATTGCACAGCACAAGGCTTTGGTAAAAGCACCCCCGCACCCCCTACCCGCCCTGCTCTCAAACTCGTGTGACCGTCCACCTGCAATATTGGTGAAACATTTTCCTTTATAGAGTGGCTCCCATTGTTTCTGGAAGCTTCTCCCACAAGGCACGAGGTTACTTTCAGAACCTGTTCTCCAGGCCTCCTCCACAGTGGTGGACACTCCAGGGGCAGCCCCTTGAGCAGATGTGGTCATAAGGGACAGGCCAGGGAACCACCACATACATGGTCTAAAAAGATGCAAGTTTCTTCACTATAACAGGATTCTGCCCAAGTCAGACACACACTGGCGAGCACACTCAAACACGCGTACTCCTCTGCTGATGATTAACAACTCAGAAAGTACCACTACTCATTGACCGTTCAGAGGCTCTTGAAAATGCATTTAAATAGCACCTTAGAAAAGGGAGCCCAATGTCTTTGCCCACTTATGCTGCATAAAACACTCCTTTCACTAGGGAAGCTGGGGCTTAGCCATTTATTTACAAAGCTACATTAGAGATTTGAAGGTGGAGGGAAAGGAGATGGGTTAGGATTTGTGATTTTTTTTTTTTAATGGCCACGTTTATCAAGATGGGGAGTCGTCGCCCTCTTTGTGAATCTGGGATGTTCTGGAGAGGGGCTTTGGCCAAGATAAGGCAGCGAGCGAGTTGGGAGACTCGTCTTGGCCTTAAGAGGCCAGTAGATTTTGGGGTTGCTCATGGATGTTGCTTGCACATGAACAAGGCTATGCTGGTCTGCTGGAGAAACCACGAGGAGGAGAACGGAAGGTCCCAACCAATAGCCTGCCCAGCACCAAGAGTGTGTGTGAGGCCATCTTGGACTGCCCAACCCCGTCAGCCTCCAGGAGGCTGCTGCTACACCAGGGACCTCAAGCCAAAGCAGCAGAAGACCCAGCAGTCTGAGTGCAGCCCAATTGGCTGACCTGTAGAATCATGAACTAGTAACACGACTCATCCTTTTAAGCCACGAAATGTTAGAGTTGGTGGGTCACCCAGGAACAGATAATCATCACAAGCTGAACACTTGATTCCTCTGAGAAATCAAGAAAATCTCATCCAGTTCCAGAAAATACTGAATGAATGGAGTATTCACACTTACTAAATCTTACGGACAATGTTAGGAGAACTCAGAAAGCATACAGAAAATGTATGCAACCTGGATTATTCATGCCAAACAGTCTGACTGCTTGCATATGCTTACCCTGAGTATCTACCTGTGTTTTTCAAAAGCAAGAATTTTTATAAAACTGAAAAATTCCCCCCCCCCTTTAAAAAAAAAAAAAAAAAAAAGAACAGTGGAGTCTCAGGCTTCCTGGCCATACATTCTTGGATAATTCGCTGTGGTTCTGATCAGAGGCTTATCAAACCCTTCCCTTCTGTGTTGTGAAGAATTTAACCTTGCCCAAAGAGAGGTCTGGGCTTGGCCTTCAGCTTATGAGTGGGGATCTCTAAGCCCTTGGAGTGTTATGCCTGATAATGTCTTTGCTCGCGGGTCTTGGGTCAGCCAGATGGCACCAATATGAGTTTTGGGTTGGGGTTTTGAGACACACCAACAGTGTCACTTAGAGTAGGGGCTTTGGGTCATGCAGGATCACTCGATCTCCTGAGGGGCTGGAAACTGAGCTCAGTCAAGAGGGCCAACAACCGTGCCTGTTGATGTGATGGAGCCTTGATAAAGACCGGGTACCAAGGCTCTGCGGAGCGTCCTCTGTTGTTAACACTTGGGGTTCATTGTCCCACATCAGTGCCAGGGGAAGAATACTTTCCTTACTCTGTGGGGGTGTGGGGGAGAAGACCAAAAAATTGTGCATTTGGTCCTTTTCCCGGACTCTGTCCTATGCATGTCTTCCCTTGGCTGGTTTGAATCTGTACCCTTCCTCCATACTAAGCTGTAACTCTGGGTCTGTAATAGCTTCTCATTGAGGTCTGGGGCGTCTCTCATGACTTCTCAAAATGGAGAGTGTGGTTTTGGGAAACCCCCAAACTTGAAGTTGGTCTCAGAAGTGAGGACGGTCCTGTGTGATCCCTTCCAATAATGTCACAGTTACCTTTCACACCTTCCTTTAGGACATAATTCAAACCATCCCTGGCCACCTGAGTTCTCAGAAAAAATCCCTGCCCCTTGCCCCCTTACCCCCCTCCCCCGGTCCTTAGAACCCATAGGGCTCACCTGTAACTCTCCTGTGATACTTAGACTATGGTGTCTGGCTTTGCTCTTGACCATGTATATTTACCGTATGTCCAATACTGGGTTTTAGTGCCTCAAGGAGTGAATTAGTAAAAATATCGAGAAGCCGTGGTACCCTATGGAAAGGTTGGAAAAAAAGAAGAGGTAGATTTTGTCAAGAGAAGTTGGTATGGAGCAGAGAAAAAAGAGAAGTGCCTTGCCCATTTTTCTCTTCCCCATCCCCCGCCACTAGAAGACTGTTATGGAACGCGTTGGCATCCTCTGCGTGCAGAAATGGAAACCTTTCTGGGGTGCCAAGGGGAATGAATATGCTGATTGTCGTAAGTCTTATTTGTCAAGTGGGAGTCTTGCTAAGAAGCCCCAAATTAGAATTTTAGGGCAAAGCCTTAGGAACTTAAAATCAATTTATTTCACATTAAACACCTTCTATGTACCCAACACTTAACTAAGTGCTGTGAAGGACTTCAAAGAAGTATAAAATACAGTCCCTGCTTAGCATTTAGCATTTCATTAGCTGACATACTTGGCTAAGCATGGAGAGAGACGTGAACGAAAGATAATGAGTGAACCTTATTTTCCAGGAGCTCTTGGACCTGTGGGAAGGGAAGAACATGGTATACACTTGAGATATTTAAAATGTGGTCCTACGCAGGAAATGGCACCTACCAGAATGGTTTACAGCGAAAGTAACCAGCTATTCATTGGTAGGGAAAAACAAAGATGTCTTTCAGTGGGATCCATTGATGGAAAAAGACTGAACTTGTACCCTTGTGGTCTTGGCTATTTTAACTCAAGAGAAAGTAAGTGTGCCATAATGCTACAAAGAGAAATTCAGGGAAACAAACATATACAGGACAGCAATACTATAAGATGAGCTAAGGCACTTCTGGAGAAGAAAACATAACCTAAAAGCAAATAAAAACCTGAAAAGAGTCTCAAAATGTTGAACATAAGAGTTTCCATATGACCCAGAAATTCCATTCCTAGGGAGATACCCAAAAGGATGGAAAGCATGTTTCCACGCAAAAATGTACACACAAGCGTTTGTAGAAATGTTATCTATCGAAGCCCAAAAGTGCCACCAATCCAAATGTCCATTAACAGATGAACACACAGCGTTCTATCCGTGGGACGGAATGTTATTCAACAATAAAAAGGAATCAATGACTGATAAGTGAATGGTATAACACGGATGAACCCCGAAAACTGTATGCTAATGAAAGAAGACAGACACAAGGTGTGATGTATCGTAGGATGCCATTGACATAAAATCTACAGAATGGGCAAATGCATAGAGACAAGGAGCAGGTAAGGAGCCAGGGGCTGAGGGACGCAGGGAGCGGGGAATGACTACAGAGTTGGTGCAGACAAGGTAGCTTTGATGAAAGGAAGTGACAGAAGCGTTCTAATCTTCGGTAATAGTGACAGTTGCACAACGGACTAGATCAAAAATCACTGAATTGTTTACTTTAAAAGGGCGATTTTTATGGTATGTGAATTTTGTATCTTACTAAAGCTGTTGTAAAAATTTAAAAAGAAGAAAAACCTGGGAGGGGACACTCTCCCAAAGTTGCTTAGAAAGCTGGGTCCGAAGCGGGAAATGGTCAGACAGGCGCCGTAAGCAAAGATATAGACAGAGCATAGGAGATTCATAAACATAGGTTGGACCCAGAGTTTTGCTTCTCTTTTGATGTCATGAGTCATGAAAAATAAAAACAAAAACAAAAAAAAACCCTATAAGGTGTACCTGAAGTAAGAAAAAAAAGTGGGGTGGTGTGGTCTTCGGCAATTTATAGTCATGGGTTCTTTATTGGTATCTATTTTGTTAAAGATATGCTAGCATGATCTGATTTAAAAGCTTATTTCAGAGGGGCGCCTGGGTGGCTCCGTGGTTAAGCCTCTGCCTTCAGCTCAGGTCATGATCCCAGGGTCCTGGGATCGAGCCCCGCATCGGGCTCTCTGCTCAGTGGGGAGTCTGCTTCCCCCCACCCCTCTCTGCCTGCCTTCTGCCTACTTGTGATCTGTCTCTGTCAAATAAATAAATAAATAAATCTTTAAAAAAAAAAACAAACTTATTTCAGAATAATTTCAAATGTACAGAAATGAAGCACAGATAGTACAGAGAACACTCATATATATCCTTTAACCTTTTAACCCAGATATGTTTGCATTTGGTGTTATTTTTCCCCACTTGCTCTATCCTTTATGCTTACACACTCTTCTTTCTTTTCTGTCTCTCATATATATATTTGTATAAGTGTGTTCGTGTGTGTATATGTGTGTGTGTGTGTGTGTGTATACGCACCCCACATTTTAAAATCTGCCGCCCATCAGAGGACCCTGAGGAGGTTTCCATGTGTTAGCTAATACTACTAATGCTGCAGTGAACATGGGGTTACAGGCCTCTTTTCAAGTTACGATTTCATTTCCTTCAGATTAATGTCCAGAAGTAGAACGCTGGATGATAGGGTATTTCTATTTTAGATTTTTTGAGGAAACTCCTTACGGTTATCTAGAGTGGTCGTGTGGATTTACATTCCCACCAACCGTGCACGAGCGGTCCCGTTTCTCCACATCTGCACTCACTCTTGTTATTTCTCGTCTTTTCGATACTGGCCGTGTTAATAGGTGTGAGGGGATATTTCCTTGTGGTCTGATTTGCATTTCCTGATGGAGAGTAATGTGGAGCGCCCTTTCATATGCCCGTTGGCCATCTGGATGTCTTTTCTGGAAAAATGTTTACTTAAACCCTCTGCCCATTTTTTAATCAGATTCCTTTCCTTGTAAAGTTGTATGAGTTCTTTCTATAATTTAGATATTAGCCTCTTGTCACATGATTTGCAGATACTCTCTCCCATTCCGTAGGTTGCCTTTTCACTTTGTGGATGGTTTTCTTTGCTGCGCAGAAGGACTCTATAGCTGATGTAGTCCCACTTGTTTGTTTTTGCTTTCATTGCTTTAGCTTTTGACGTCGAAGCATAAACACCATCACCAAGACCGATGTGAAGGTGCTTCTCCCCGTTTTGTTATCCAGGAGTTTCATGGTGAGGCCTGGTGTTCGGATCTTCAGTCCATTGTGAGTTGGTTTTGTGCACGGTGTAAGACAGTGGCCCAGTTTCATCTTTGTGTTGGCTGTCCAGTTCTCCCAACACCATTTCTTGAAAAGACTTTCCTTTCTCCAGATGTGCTATATAATCTCTCCATACGCCATTTGCAATTTCGCCAGCTGACGCCGTGTGTTATTTATATATATTGCTGCCTAAACACTGACTCCAGACCTTAGTCGTTTAAAACAACCAACGTGCATGATTTCATGTCTTCTAGGGGTTAGATGTGTCTAGATATGGCTTAGCTGGGCCCTCTGTCTCTGTCCCCAGGCCAAATCAAGAGGAAGCTGGGCCTGTGGTTTTGACTCAGGACGACCCACTTTTGTGCTTACTCCCGTGGTCGTCAGTAGGATTCAGAGCCTCACTGGCTGCTGGCCAGGAGGATTTTGCACAGAAAAGCCTTTGCCTGTCGGGCCTCTCCATAGAGCAGCTCCCAACCTTACAGCTGACCTACCTTAGAATGGGAGCAAGAACAACCCCCCCCCCCCATGGGAGCCTTAGTCTGCTTTTTATTTTATTTTATTTTGTTTTGTTTTTCTTTTGTAACTTAATTTTCCAAGTGGCATTCTATTACTTCTGCCATTTTCTATTCATTAGAAGCAAGTCAGTCAGTCCAGCCCACATTCAGGGGAGATGATTGCACAAGGTGGGCATCCCAGGAGGTGGGGTTATGATAAGGACCGCCTTGGAGGCTGCCAACCACTCCAGGAACGTTTCTAGAGCAGGAGCCAATCTAGAATCACATATTGCATTTAGTTGACATATCTTTCCAATTTTTCTCTCTCTCCCTCTCTTTTTTCATATTTGAAAAGTTACCTTTTGAAAACTAAATATGCCTTGTGTGGGGTTAGTGTGATGATTCCTCCTTATTAGATTCTGGCCATATTATCAGCTAAATATTGTATGAGGAGTGTTGTCTCCTCTTTGGAGTGTTGTCTTAATGCAGACTGCAGTAATGAAATACTACAGACCGGGTGACTTGTAAACAGTGTTAAATTATTCCTCCCAGTTCTGGAGGCTGGCAAGTCCAAGATCAAGGTGCTGGCAGGGGAGATTTCTTCTGAGGCCTCTCTTCTTGGCTGACAGGCGCACACCTTTTTGTCTTCACTTGGCTTTTTTCTGTGCACACACGCCCTTGAGGTCTCTTTCTCTTGTAAGAATATAGGTCCTCTCACATTAGGTCCCCACCCTTACGACCTCTTCTGTTTACTGCCTTAAAGACCCTGTGTCCACAGACCGTCTTACTGGGAATTAGGGCGTCAACCTAAGAACCTGAGAGCCATGCAATTCAGTCCGTAACAATTTCCTTTTAGGAGAAGAGCCATACCTTCTTAGGCATTTGCTCATTTCTCTGCTTCTTAGTGTATGGACTCATGGATTTTCCTTTTTTTCTTTCAAAGGGTTGTAATTCGTAGCTATTCTTATTTTGGGGTTCAGTTTGTCACAGTCTTAGGCAGTCGACACCCGCCTTTCCAGGTTGGTGCCTCTTTCCTTCTGAGGGACCCCGCTGCATTTGGAGAACTCCCTCCCATCTTAGGTAAGATGACCTAGACTCTCGCTAGTGAAGGGCGCTGGCTGTACAGCCTTGGAAATGTACTAAAGGCCCCCCGAAGGGTATGCTTGAACCTGGTTAATTTTATGCTATGTGAATTTCACCTCAATTAACCAACAATATTCCAGCCTCTTCTTGCGCCTTTCCTGCTCAGCCCTGGGAACAGTCATTTCTCCGAGAAATGACTTTGAGTCAAAAAACCGCACAAGAAAGTGAAGAGCAAAGTGTGAGGCGTGCTCATTGCTTCTGGTGTAGCTCTGTTTCAAGGGACGGAAGCAGGATGTATTTCCCTACACATATCCCATCAATACACACATAAACGTGCATCCCCATATATCTCAGAAATCAGGAGCCTCCCTCTATAGCTCCAGTCACAGAGCTTCCCTCCTGCGTCTGTCTTCGCCCTTGCTGTGTTTACAACTCTTCTCCCACAGTGAGAACCCCGGCTCCCAACACTGACGCACGCAGTTGCTCGGTGCTATAAAACATCTAAAATAATTTCGGCCTGACTTTGCCCGTTGCATTACAAGAAAAACATAGTAAAAACAGTTAGGCATTTTACTGCTCTCCCTAACCCTCATTCTACTAAAGTTGGACAGAGGGTGGTGTAATGGCTTTTCATAAATGACTTGGATTAGTTTTGTTTTGTTTTCTTTTCAGTGTCACTATTTGCTTAATCTACAGTTTGGTTTAATTTTTTTTTTTTTTTTTTAGCTTACTTTGAATTTTACTATTTTTCTCCCTTCCCAAACTTGTTGGTTTAATTTCACTTTTTAAAATATAGTACATTAATACACTGCCAGAAATCAAAATCCTGCAACAAAGGATGCATACCTCTCATACTTCCTACAACTTGTTCCTCACCTACCCCCTGCCGGTGACTCCTTTGTTCCCACTTCTTCATTTTCTGAATTTTTTATTCTTCCTTTATATCTTTTGAAGATACACAGTATATATTATTTTCTCATTTTTTCCCTTCTCCACAAAAGCTAACACACTCCGTGCTTATATATGTACCTATTTGCGCTTCACTTGCTTGACTCAATATATTTTGGGAAACACTGTCATTTCATTTAGATCTGCTTTGTCCTCCCCCCCCCCCTTACAGCTACATACTAGTCCATTTCGTGTGTCTACCACAGTTTATACAACCAATCTCTTCTGCTGGGACATTAAGGTAGTTTCCAGTAGTTTGCAATTACAGTAAGGCTTCAGTGAGTAGACTTGTGCTTATTAATGTTGGAATTTACAGAGAGCCGAAGCTTTTACAGAGAAAGCTTTATCCAAGTTATCAAACAAGGTCTGCGGGCCAGCTGGAGATACGTACACAGGGGTGCTGCGTATAAATGGGCAGAAGCCTCTTGAGGTAGCCAGTGATGGGCGCTCCCCACAGGGCTTCTGATGGGGCCTCCCCTCAGGACGGGGATGCCTTGGCATGTTGGGATCTCCCAGCTGTCCAGAGTGTAGTGCTGTCAAGAAGGACCCATTTCCTTGAGTGTGGGAGACTTTGCAGGCTTTTATGTAGCATCTCACATTCGTTCAGCAAGCATTTGTGTCTTTTCCCAGAGAGCCCACGCCGACCCCTGAGTCCTGTGTCTACAGAGAGCTCGGCTCACAGTGTAGACCCTTCTCAGGGATGCTCTACCCCCAGCCGAAGGGCAAGGCCTACAGGTTCTTAGCGTCACCTTTTTTCCTGAATCTGCATGGTATGAGCAGGTAGACCCTTGTCCCCCAAGGCCTTGATGACTTTTGTAGGCCCTTACCTGTGCCCAGTACAGACAAGTTGTCTAACTTCCCTGTCGCCTGGTTCTGCCCTTTGGGACAAAAATCAATCCTCCAGGATCAAAGCTTCCTCCTCAATGTGTCACTAAGTATGTCTCCGCTCCTTCCCCTCCCTCCTCTGGTCCCTCAGGACACCTCAACTCCACCCCCCAGCCCCCCTCACTTTCTCTGAAAGGCTGGAATCATTCCCTGACAGTGGGGGCTCCCCAGGAAAGGAGAGAAGATTTTTTTAAATGGAGTCATTCCGAAGCTCTCCTGCTCAGTTGCTTGCTGGGTAACTGTGTGCATTAAACCTCCACACACCGTTCTAGGAGGGGGTGGGGCGTGTGGCTCTGAAGCCCTTTCCTCTCCAGCGTCTGCCAGCACGCAGCCCAGCAGCTGGGGGTCAGGTCTACCAAGCACAGGTTCCAGGAGACTGGACGCCAGGACTGCAAGGTGGTGGGGTGCGTGGGACTCTGGAGGCAGTGGGATGTGACCAGCTTTGCCTTAGCAGCGCTCCCCAGGCCTCAAAGCGCCGATGACTTCCAACATCTAGGCCTGTCCATTGGCGTCGGTCCTGCAGCACAGCTACCTCCAGGACCCGGGAGGGGCGCATGGTGGCCCCAAGAAGTCAGGCAGCGACAGGAAGGCAGGATGTGGAGCTCCTCATAGGGTTAACACAGCCGGGCGCACACAAAGGATGGATGCGATGGAGGCGAACCCAGAAAAGGGGTGCAAGCGTGGGGGAGGGGAAGGAACCACCGTCCACCCTTTCTTTTGGCGTCAGGGGGCACATTTACATTTCTGAGTAAACCGAGCTGCAAATGAGGGTAGCTGGGTAGTCCCTCCTTAGGCAGCTGATGAAAGACCCTCCCAACGCCTTTGATGCGGGGTGCGCTTTCGAGCCCATTTTTAAACGTGCATCTGTTACGAGTTCTGCCCGGGAACCCCAGCCGAGCCCCCCCACCCGCCCCAGCTGCGGCGGGGCGAGAGGGAAAAACGTGCCTGGAGCTCGCCGGGCCTGGAACGGAGCTGCACCAAGCAAAACCCGGAGTGGATCTCGGGAAGCGAAGCGGCAATGCTTGGGCGGGCTGCGCCCTGTCCCTTTACCCAGACTCCCGGCCCGGCCCGGCAGGCGCTCCGAGCGCACCACCCCGGGGGGCTTGCCAGTGGTGGGAACCTAGGAGGGGCCGAACACGCTGTTCGGAATAATTCAGGAGGGGGAATATTCTTCCTGCTTGGTGGTGTGAAATCACTTATTTATGGCTTCCTTTTCAGGCCCGGGTTTGCAGATAATCCCCCTTTCTAAGCAGCCGAACTCATGAATGTTGATCTTGCAAATCAAGCTGACACTAGCAGCTTTTGTCCACCGGGGCATACATCAAGGCCTGCCTTCTCCCCAGCACGTTTCCCCTCTCGTCGGAATGCGTGTCCCAGCCTCCGTGGTTCCTGAAAGGCGCGCTCCGCCCCACAGCGACCTGGGGGCTCCAGTGACAATTGAGGGGCTTGTCTGCCAAGTGCCTGCTAAGCGCACTCGGGGGCCCAACTTGGAACGTCCTGTTCAGGGACCCAAGAGACGTCCTCAAGAAAAATGGCCCCGGCAGGAGGAGGTCAAGGGATGATGGGCTCCCGGGAGCTTTCGACCCTGGGCTGGAGCTGGGGGGTGGGGTGCGGGGGTGCGTCTAGATATTTGTCCTTAAACACAAGCCAGCCTAGCCAGGACAAGCCACCCCCGCCCTCTCCCATAAAGGAAGCAATGAAACAATCACATTTATGGGACAAGAGGACTGAGGAGGCAAAGCCAGCCAGGATATACGGATCTGAAATAATGAGATCAGATGGGGGGGGGGGGTGCAGATGTCAGCTACATCCACAGAAGCCATCAATAAAGGAGGCTTTGCTCAAAGCAAGGCAGATCTCCGGGCTTTAGAGTAGGAACGGCGGCGACTGTGGGACATGGTGCGACAGAATGCTCTTTTATTAATGCTAATGAACCCGCCTCTTATAAAGTACTTGAGGCTCCGGGGAGATAGGTGCTAACCGCAGACCAAATATGTATTGGAGTGTTTGATGATCGATGTGGCTGCTGAATGAACCAAGAATATAGGCACCCACACCACACCCATTCCTAAGACTGAATCCAGTCCTCATGGCTCATGAATAAAGATATTCGTGCTTAATTTAAACGTTATTATGATGCAGTTTCTAAACTGGTCTCTACAGCTGAGGCAACTCAGTCTGCTTCATAAATGCCTGGTTTCCCCGCGTTATTTCTCGCCGTTGGGTGAAGAGCTTTTCAGAGTTTGGGCAGGGCTGCAGGAAGGGGGTGTTGATGGGTATGGTTTTGGGGGTTGGGTTTTTTTTCTTTTTAAATGATGTTGATTGGTTGATAGGGAATGTATAACAGAGGGGGTCTGGATTCCTCCTGGCATGGTAGTATTCCCTGCCTCCCTCCCCACCCCAGTTCCCAGAATTTGTAAATCCCCCCCCCCCTCAGTGAAATGAAGGCCCCATGTAGCAGTTGGGGACCTGGAGAAAAGCCCTCTGCCTTGAGGTGCCAGTAAACAGGAACACTGCTGCTTGGCGTTTCTTAACCAACTTTGACCACTTTTCTGTTACTTGGACTGTCATAGAGTGTACAAGAGAGGAAACCGTCAAGGATGGTTGAAGTTGGGTTTGGTATAGAGGGAGAGGGGTGCTCACAGTGACCGTTTCTTAGAATGAGTTGGGCACTGTCAGTGGGAAGGGTCTTTCGTCTAGGCACCGTTTAGGATTTTCACATCACTTCCGCTCTCCAGTCCTTGTGTCCAGCGATCGACAGAACAAAGCAAATAAACCATTTTCCTTTTGTGGGAAGAATTCCAGGAACAATTCCGTGATCATCCAAGAAATGAATCAGTCTTGTATTTGCTTGGGGTTCTTTGCTGCGTGCTTTCTTGGATCTTGGTGATGTCCAGTTCTTGGCCTTAACGGTGTCCAGCTCGTGGCGGGCATCGCTGGTTTCTGTCTGCCCTCTCTCCCTGACTCCATGTGGTTCAGGTGGAGCGGGTCACATGATCATTTGAGCCCATGGCCTGACGCGTTCTATCCTGTCTTTGGAGGACTGGGATCTCCAAGCGGAGACCCAGAGCAGAGGAAATGGAGCATGGTGTCTGATCTGTGTGCGCAATGGAAAGGGTCCCTGAGGTCCTGATCGCTGGAGCTTTTCCATGGCTGGTACCTTCCAAAGTCTATCATGGAGCCCTTCTCCATTCTGGGATTGTTCCACCTGTCCTGCAATAGAAATATATCGATATGTAAGTCATAAGGAAAACAGCGAGTTTAGAAATCAATTACTTTTTCATGAAATACACATCCAGAAAGGCACCTAAAAATGTATTAAAAAGAATTATAAAGTAAGCACCCTGTATGTGATTGCCGCCAAGGCCAAGCCACAGAATATTACTTGTATGCTTGAATTCTCACCCCTCCCACTGCCTGCCCCTCCTTATTGATGAGAACCACCCTTGCTCGTCCCTAACCACTATGCTGCCAGTCTTGATAATCATTTGTTGGTTGCATTTTATTGGTTTATTGCCTGTACGTGCACTCCTATGCATTATCGCTTAATTTGGTGTTTTTGAAATTTATGTGAAAGGAGTCATTTTTGTCTTTGCTTATCATTAGGTTGGCGAGAGTGCCCCATGTTATTATGCAGAGAAATAGTCTATCAGTTTCATTACCATTTGGTAGTACATTTGTGAACATGCCACAATTACTTATCCATTCTCTCCCTAATGAATATTTGCATTCTTTCCATGGGGGCAATTACAGACAGTGCTGCTCTGAGCATCATTGTGTCTTCCAACAACACGTGAGCATACTTCTCAGGAGGAAATTTCTGGGAGTGGGATTGCTGGGTCATAGGCCGTGTGTATCTTCATCGTTACTAGGTAATGCTGTCTTGAACATAGTCACTGAACCTAGTTTTGCGTTCCCACTCTAATTAGATGAGAGACCCCATCATCCTGCATCTCTCCCAAACTTGGTATTTTCAGGTTTTTAAACGTTGTGCATCTAGTGTGGCTGTATTCTTCTTATAATTCCCTCACGGCTGATGAGGTAGGCCTCTTTTCCAATCTTCACTGGCCACTTCATTTCCAAAAGCTAATTACTATTTTACATACACATGCGGGTACACACACATATGCCATAAATGTGTATGTGAATGGTTGACATTCCTGTAAGTGATCAAAATAGTATCAAGTTTTAGGTTTCTATTCAACCATCAAATTCAAGGCAAACTGTCATTTTTCTGGCATCCAACTTTTCTTACAGAATGCATTTGTTTCTCTTTACCTCAAGAGACCTCATTTTTTTTTTTTTTTAATTGGAGGAGCTAGTCAGAAAGTCTTACTCTTAAAATTATTCCCTTCGAATTTTCATTTGAAGATCTCCCTTTACTAAAACCTGGTACTAATCCCTGCTCTTGGTAATGACTAGTAACTTGATGTCTACTAAGTGGTACCCATATTAACCACAGATGCTCGCATAAAACTGAACCACTGTAGTGTTAGCCCTTGACCTGGTGGATTTGTCCATTCACATCCAAAGGAGGCAGGTTGCCTCTGTTATTTTATAACAAAAATGGAGTATCCCTCAGCCCTTTCCAGATACAACCAAAGATACCTTCACGCAACTCTATGTAGGTGTTCCGCAGTCTGGCTTCTTTCTCTTCACCGCCACCGGTTTTGTTCTCTGCTCTCCTTCTCCTTGATGGATAAAAGTGAAAGGAGGGAATGTAGACCAAGGGGTAATAAGAACCTTCTGGGTGCTGAATTATTGGGCTGTGGTTTAGGATTCTGTCCTAGCCCCAAGGAGCCCCTAGAACAGGGATAACAAATCGGTTTCATGATTTGGAACCAGCTTCAATTCCAAGGACTCCACTAGAGGATGGAAGAAAGTCCAAGTCACACCTGGGCATGCTCTGTGGGGAAGAATGACACGAGAGTTGAGCCATCTCTGCTATAGTTTGAGGTGGAAAGAGGCAAGACTTACATCCCCCGGAGTACAGAGCAGTGGTCTCCAACCTTGGCTGCCTTTTAGACTCATTTGGGGGGCGGGGTTTACATGAACCAGCCTGGATCCCATCCAAGATCAATTACATCAGGAACTCTGAGAGTGGCCCAGGCACCGGTATCTTTAAACTCCCAGGAAGATTCCAGTGTGCAGCCAAGTTTGAGAACAGTGGATCTCAGCAGTCTATTTAACCTCTTTTTTTTTTTTTTTTTCCAGTCATCACCCCCAACAGAAGGTGGTGATTTCTTTTTAAGATGATTTTTTTTTTCCTAATTGCCTTCCTTCCCAGAGAACCTTCATTAGAGTGATATACGTGTTTTTGTCCTGGATGTATATCTGTGCTTTATACATAAAAAGGGTAAGATTTTGTCACCCAAGAACTGATTTTTGCCCGCTTGACAGCAACTTTGGCTCTGTCGAAGACGCATGATTTTGAGAATCAGAATTTGCTTTTTGAGAATTCTTTGTAATGACCAAAACATGACTTGGTACCATTTGAGATTCGGGCATGTTCCTTTACTCTGTACCCGCAAAAATGCCCCTGGAAGCAAAGCAGCAAAGGTGCGAAATCATACATGGAGGTCACCGATCCACTTGGTTATGCCGTTAATAGTTTTCAGAAATAATTAAGCGATAATGTTAATTGAGCAGGGTGTTATCAGACGTGATGATCTCCTGCTGCTAGGTACGTACTGAGAAGTGAGAATGTTTGCTTCTCTAGCAGGAGAAACAGCTTCTAGAGTAAATAAATCCCAACAACACAGTGATCATTTCCATTTTCCATTATTACCGAAACTGATACTTCGGTTAGAGTCTTGTGCCTTCTAGAGCTGTTTGACGACTTTACTATTATTCAACCGCTTAATAAAAGTCTTAGCTTGAGTTTTAAACCTAGGGGTATTTATTCATCTATAATCTACGTTGGTCTTTATCCTTAGGGATTTGCACCTTTACAACGGAAAAAACATGTTTCTAAACACAAATTGAAAGATGCATAAGTAAGCTAAGGGAGGGCCGTCTTACTCTCTTCCGTTTCCTTAAGTGCCCTCTCCCCTCCCCCACGGGGGCAGCTGACCCTGAGTCAGCTCTGGCACTAGGCCACCTCATTTAATCCCTCTGTGCCTTGGTGTCATCTCTAAAGAATTGAAAACACACACACACACACACACACACACACGCTTCTGTGTGTAATGCTGCTTCATGAATCTGACCGGGGCTACCCTGCTGCAGGGAAAACATCCTCCCGTGCTCTCAGCAAATATTTCTTAGTCACCTACAGTCCCGTCCCTAACCCTAACCTCTGAGCCTGAAGTTGAGTGACACAGTGACTCCGCCTTAGCCAGCGCACACGGACAGATTTCTTGCCTTCCTGTTTTCCAGGCAGGTGGATTCTTGTTCCCCAAAAAGGGCAGGTAGGCCAGTGATGGGACACCATCTGATGGGACGCCAGCTGACCATTCCAGCATGCTGGGTATTGTAAGGAACAGAGATCTTTGGGGCTGTGGGAGAACTGCCCTTAGGGTTTCTGACTCACTCGCCTGCTCTCAGGGCTGCAGGGTGTGTGCAGCCTTGAGTCTTCTCATCACGGCTCAGTTGGGTCCCAGCAGGATGCACCATGTTGACCAGAGCTGGTCCCTGAGTAGAGCGCTGCCCCTTAAGGGCAGGTGCCTGGGGGCTCCTTAGGGGTCCCCGAGTCCCTAGGTCGCTGCTCCCAGCTACCTGCTGCCGTTGGAGAGAAATGCTGTGTGATGGGTATTGGACAGAGAGATGGTGAGCAGGGAGATCATCTTACCACCTTACTGCCGGTGGCATTCTTTAACAGCTGTATTGTCTTAAACCCTTGTCGAAATGACCTCCTCAGCGCTCCCATGGTCTGTCTCTAGTCCATCTGGCCATAGTCCAGAAGAGCAGGGCTGGCACTTCCCTTCCTAACATCGCCGGTGTTTCTTGCTTCTCCTGCTCTCACCCCTTCCTCCTTCTCTCAGAAGCCACGTGCCAGTGGCCTTGAGGACTCTGGTGTAGGGACAACTAGAGAGTAAATGTCAGGACATTAAGGCGAACATACGTCAGAACACCCCCGGGCCCGAGAGCTGCTGATGTCCCAGCTGCTGGGACAGTTACCGGCCCCTGCTGCGGAGGAGAGAGAGCCCCTCAGTCCCAGCCGGGGCTCCGCGCAGGCATCTGGGAGCCTGGGGACAGAAAGCCAGATTCAGGAAAGGGGGGGCAGCTGAGACAGTGGCTTGATAAGGAGCCACTTACATCACTGAGCCCCAGAGTAAGTGGAGTTTGCTTCTGAGGCTCCGGGGCAGGGACTTCTATGAGGCCCGCCGGCTGCCTTAAAGATGCCCTCCTTGTAATTAACAAGTGACATCCCCGTGCGGCCTGCGCCGGATGGAAGCCCCGCGTTTCCGGACGTGTCGGTGGCAGGTCTCCCCGTCCCGGGTCCATCCGTGGGAGCTCTTCAAGCCCCGTCCTCGTGCAGAGATGACATAGGCCAGCTGGCTAGAGGTGGAGCCTAGAGTCCCGGGGAGCCAGAGCCTTGCTGCTAGCAGGAAGACCAGGAAATTTAGATTTTTTTTTTTTTTTTTAAACTCCAGGCTTCAGCCCCAGCAGCCTGTTTCCTGCTCTCAAGGTCTCTTTGTAGCTCAGCTTGTCTTAACTGGGCAAGAGCGCCAATTCCTTGTGCCTTGGGACAAGAAGCTTGTGGCACGCTTGTCACGGTTGTTTCAATTTAACTTATTTTATGTTCTTGAGGGTGTTGAGCAAACCACACACGGTCCCCTGGAAAGGATGCTGACGTGGCCGCTTCAAGGGAGCTGGGAGAGTCTTCGGATGAGAGTAGCCCACGTGTCCTCTGCAAGGTTCGATTTTCAGAGCTCCCTGTGCATTAGGTCCAAGGTCTGGAAAGGGCAGTGGATTCCTTTCCTGATTTAATCATCAGTACCACATTTTTATAACTTAGATAAATCTGGCACAATCTTTACTGCACTTAATGTTGGCTATTGACCTAAACACGCTCATAAATTTTTTTAGGCAATGAAAACCTCCTGGCGATGTCACGAGTGCCTCCTAGAAATCAGGAATACAGGAGAGCTGCTGTCCCCGCCCCCACCCCTTCAGTGCATTCCCCCTTCCCCCACTTGGGACACTGCCACCCCAGTTCAGCTCTTTTGCATAATGCTCTGGCTCCCCGCTAGCCTTCCTCCAAGTCCTCAGGACTGGTCTTCTGCCTTCTCCTCCTGCTGGGGACAGGGACAGTCATACCACTTCCCCAACCCCTACCCCTTGTCTCAAAAAAAAAAAAAAAAGAGGCTGTAGTTTGAGCATCTGGGTTTTGAAATGTTTACATCCTGTGGTTGAAAATGATTTGCTAAGTGCTTGCCAAAAACGTGACGTCACTGCGTGCTTCTGAACGTGCTGGAATTTACGGACACTGCCCGTAGAAGGGCAGAAGACGCAGGTCTTCTCCTGACATTCCCAATGGTGGCCTGCAGTTACTGTGAGAGGAGACCTCTCTGAACACGGCTGGGGGCCAGAGCATGGAGCCTTTGGATGGAGACTTTGGCTCCAGAACGGTTTCCACCCTGCGTTTTTCCATCGGTCGGAATGTTTTAACAAATGTTAATAGGAGTTTCTCGAAACAAAGTATTCTATGATCCGATCAGTCTGGAAGCCACCAATACCAAACACCCTTCTTGGAGGTTTCTTTCCATGTCAATCATCACCGCGAAGTAAAACATCCCTTACCTAGAGTTTTTCCAAACACATTTGATCCCAGGGCGCTTTTTTTTTTTTTTTTTTAAGATTTTATTTATTTATTTGAGAGAGAGAGACAGTGAGAGAGAGCATGAGCGAGGAGAAGGTCAGAGGGAGAAGCAGACTCCCCATGGAGCTGGGAGCCCGATGTGGGACTCGATCCTGGGACTCCGGTATCACGACCTGAGCCGAAGGCAGTCGTCCAACCAACTGAGCCACCCAGGCGTCCCCCCAGGGCGCTTTTTACCTTAAGCAAGCAGCACTGCAGGGGTGGGAGGTTAGGACACTCAGACGAGGAAGATGTTAATAACTGGGGAGGAAGGGAAGTAAACCCTGTTAACTGGAGCTCCGCTCTAGAGTGGCCCAGAGTGGCCCGGACCTGCCCCTGAAGGGTGAGCGTTCGCTGGCTCGGCGGCGGGCACTGGATGAACTCCTTTCCCTGAGCAGGGGCCCGTTCATTGTCATCCTGACAACCACCACACAGGTAGGACCCGCCCACGCCCACATTTGACTAAGGAACAGAGGGATTAAGTAATCGTCTCAAGGTCACACAGCGTTTAATGAGGAGAGGAACAGATCCGCTCCTGGAGCCCAGGTCTGCCTGTCACCAAGATCTGTGTCCTTCACTTGAAAGCTCGACTCCTTCCCGGTGGCAGTTTCATGTCCTTGGACTGCCCTCAGCAGAGATTAGACTAAGGACTAGCGTGGGTCAGGAAAATAGAGCTGGTCCCCAGGATGCTTGGGATTGACTGTCTGCTGATGTGACAGATTGGACTCAGCCAGTATCTCCAAGGATGGGGGCCAGGCTGGGATTCAGGCCTGTCACCCCTGCGTTTCCATCTCAAATCCTTGCTGCTCGTCTTGCGGGTGGGGCAGAAGCAGCTTTCCCAGCTGTGAGCCTCAGAAGGAAGACTTGTGTTCCTTCGAGGTACTGTGGGCCAAGACCTGAGCTGGCCTCACAGCTCCCTGGTCCTCGTAGGTGCGGTCCCATGGTCGGCAGCCCCGGTACTTGAAAGAAAGCCAGACTCTTGGACCCCACCTCAGACGTCACCAGTCCGAACCTCTGAAGTTGTGGCCCAAGAAACTGTTTTAACAAGTCCTGCAGAGGATTCTGAAACATAATGTCCTAGGGCAGAGTGTTGAAGTGCTTTACTAAGTTCCGACAAGTATTAGTCAAGTCAGTGGAGTAGATGCCCTGGTTTTACCAGCCTAACTTCCATAGTCTCTTCTTTTGCTAACAACCCCTAGATTTTCCTTGGGATGTCCTGCCTCATCCTCTTCTTATACATGTGCTTTGGATGGAGCAGACTTTATGCTCCTTGAAGCCAAGGTGAGTGCCAGACCCAATCTGGGCAGTGGTGCACATCAGCCTGGCCACTGATGCTTGCTTGGAGACGGGCATATCACTCATGCCAAGCCACTGAGATTGCTGGTGACAAGAATGAGGTTTTCATGACCTGGGTACCAGGAAGGCCGCCCAAGTAGAAGTTTCATCAGGAAGGTGCCCTCTGGCCTCATTTGCCCTATTCTGGTCTCTGAAACCTCTATCTGGACTGTCAGCTGGATTCTAGTTAGTCCAGGCACTTGCTTACACATCTCTGAAGGCGGATCGTTCTGGAATATTTTGTGATGCCAGCCTTGCTCATAATGTGACCCCTCACCCGGCTTGAGAATTACGTGGAGTTTACTAAATGCGGCCGTCGTCACTGAGCACTAAACACCAACACGCACACTCTGATGGGAACCTTTTAATCCTTCTTCGCAAGGGAGTAGTCCTCATTCTTAACCACCGTGGCCAAAGTGACAAGTTCTGATCTGGACTCCACCCCCACCCCCCACTAAGTGGAAGTGATAGATACTGCTCATTTCAGACTTTATTTTAATCAGCAGGTTTTTCCTTCAAGGGTGATCTCAGATCTTTCTCTTAAGAAGGTTTTCATGGCATTCCCTTAAACGATCCTAGAGAAGAAGCAATAGTTCAAGGCTTTTCTGTTAATCATTCTATATTCAGTATTGTGAGAATCACAAAAGGACATCTGAATGTTAACATAGCCTCCCTTGGAAATGAGAAGCTTCTATACTATTTCATCCCCAGTGAGGACATGGTCTAGACACAAGAGATGTTCTCTCTGCCATGCTATAAAACTGTAAGAGTAACATTTATAGAGTGTGATGTGCTAGGTCCTGTTGCTCAAATGTTGTTAATTATCATTTCATGAGCCTACAAGGATCTCCAGGAGACACTAGCTATGGGAGCCAGCATCTCGTAAGCACCTGCTCTGTGTCAGACACTGCTTTGTGTGGTAGACATGCCTTAGCTCTCTCCATCCTCACAGCTTCAAACCCTGGCACTCTGACACAGAGAGCGATCACTACCTACGAGGTGAGGCTGTGAGACGAACGATCAACCTCCTTTTGGTTTCCCTCTCCGGGCTAGTGAACCAGGCTAGCGGTAAAATGGGGGCTAAAATCCATCATCTGCAGAGTTTCTTTTGGCTCTATGGTCAATAGATAGAATATGATTTTTTTAATGTGCTTTCTTTACTGCCTCCAAAGCAGTGGGACCCCTGGGGTTCCTCTGTAAGAGGGTTTTAAGAAGTGGCAACCTGGTTGGAAGATGAATTTGGGAAACTTGAAAGTCCAATTACATGGCTGGCAGGCTATGTTTATTTGGATCATATGCTCATTTAATGTTGATTTTAGAGGCTAGAGGTTAACAGAAATCATTTTAATGTCATCTCCCTAAAGCTACCCCTGGGTGTCTCCAGACATGGCTGTGAGAACACCCATTGTTTTGTTCTGAGGGTGGGGGAAGGGAAGACCTTCTGCTCTTGGAAAACCTTCTTTGGATTTGGTCTGATACTGAGCGATTTTACTCTCCTTAAATTTCGGAGGCCATCTCATTCTCCAAATAAGCCCCAAAAGATCATGCCAGCAAGTCTATCCATAACAGAGGAAGTACCTTGCTTCAGCTCTGGATCAAAATCATTTAGCTAAAGGTATTTTCTATCTGTAATAAGATTTCAGACTTTATTTTAATCAGCAGGTTTTTCCTTCAAGGGTGATCTCAGATCTTTCTCTTAAGAAGGTTGTATTGCATTTCCCCTACCAGATCTTGGGAGAGAAAATAGAATTCTCTGGGAAACACGGTCACTTACGATAATAGTCGATTGAGGGATGCCTGGGTGATGCAGTCAGTCAAGCTTCCCACTCTTGGTTTTAGCTCAAGTCGTAATTTCAGGGTGGAGAGGATCGAGCCCCGTGTCAGGGTCTGTGCTCAGCGCGGAGCCTACTTAAGACTTTCTCTTCCTCTCCCCCTCCCCCCATGAGCATGTGCTCGCGCTCTCTCTCTCTCTCTTTCAAATAAATACATCTTCTAAAGAAAAAGATAGCAATTAATTAACTATTGCTCCAGATTTGGTTCACTAGGCTGAGCACCTTCTATGTGAACTGTCCAGAATGGGAGGTTGTAAACCACGTGTGGTTTTTCAAATTTGGTGGTCAAAGCAAGGTAGAAGTGGTCACTATATTTTGGCCAAGTTATTTCAATACCTGCAGATACCACCATCTTCCTTATCCTCTAGTGGCTCAAAATAGCCTTCTGGTTGCAGCGTCCGTCCCTAGCAGACCTTCTGGTTCTTACTGCCACCATTTCCCTAATACCTGTGGTATTAGGGTTCTTTGGACTCATCTCTGAAACCACGTGCCTTCCTGGATAAATGACAGAGAAGGGAAGAACTGGGAAGAAGAATGGCAAATATCATTGATGTCAGTAAAGTTTGGAGTTCAGTGAAGAGGACATTATTATTATTATATATTATTATATATTATTTTATTATTATTATATATTATTTATTATTATTATTATTATTATCATCATCACGGTGTCTTTTGCATGTAGGTAAGTCAAGTGTGTGTTTCTATAAAATCAGGGAAATCTGACCTGCCCTGCATCCTGAGGAGAGATGTTCGAATCACAGCATTTTGAGTATTCTGGGATATTGATTTTTCTTTTGGAGGCCAACAGAAAGACTAAACCTTCATCTACTTCTGTATAAGCCACTTCCTTGGGTTTGGTTTGTGGGCTCGCAAGTCACAGAGGCTCCCCAGAAGGTTCTAGTTGAAAAGGTTTTCCTATGAAAGGATTGTCCCAAAGGGGATTCGAATTTCCTTGGTAATTCATAAGAGAGACTTTTCCCATGGCTGAGTCGCCTAAAGTCATGGCCGGTGACAATCCATTCTAGATCCAAGTCTGCCAGCATGAGGGTCTCAGTGGCTGAGGGGCTTATGCACAGATCTTCACACAGTCATTCTTACATGAAGGAAACTCAGTATTCCCTTACCGTGACTTCTCCATTCTTTTCCTGCTTCCATTACACTTCATCTGTCCCTGCCAGAGCTTCCACTTATTAATGGTTCTCAGAAGCCTCAGGACACTGACTTACTCAAAACTTCAGCTTCTTCATGATGCCCTCTCTCCCTAGTGACATTTCAGCTTCTGCTTCTGCTCTCATTGTGTTTTTTTCCATATTTTTCAATTCAAATTTGTGAATGAAAGAAAATTTATTTGGGCCATATAGTTCCTTGATGGGTAGAATTTTTTAGTCCTAGGTCATTGTCTACCTTGCATGTATCTTGATCTGGGATCAGATGCCAACTCCAACTTCAACCATGTTCATTCAGGTGGGAACGTGGGACAGGGAGAGGGCTGGCTTCATATGGAACAGAGTATGCTTTCTGGGTCTACCCTGTACCCCGGGCTTTAACCTGGCCTGACCTGGGCAATCAGAGGCATCAGGACCGAGCAGACTGCAAAGGAGGGGGCGGAGGCACCCATTTAGAGAATGTAGAAACTCTGCTCAAAGCAGGGACCCTCCATGTTGTGAAATATGTGCCAGGTGCTGGGAATAAAAGAATAAGATTTGGTCCTGCTCTAACAACATGAGTCATCCTTCCTGAGGTTCAGACCGAAGAGGAAAGAGGAGGAGTTAGAGGTGGCGACAGTCAACTACTTTTTTCCCAAAGTCTGTTGGTAAAAGATGAGCTCCACGGGATTGCAGTGTTTGCAGGAAGGATTAATTTCCAATGTGTCTGAGAACAAAGGATGCCTGGATGTGTTAGTGGATGACAGAGCCAAATTGAGAACGAGATAAAATGGATGGTGTTCCCATGAGATGTGTTCGTACATTCACACATCGATTTATTGATTAATCCCATATGCTTTACTATCTGCTAGGCTTGGTGCTAGACTCTGGAACAAAATGATGCCCAAAAAAGAAAAAAAAAAAAAATCCACCCTCCCTTCCCCCCTGAACTCCTTCCCCTTAAACCACTCGGAGGTGTGCTTCTGCCTCCTGCTCACTTTCACTCAAAGCCAAGTTTTTCTAGTTCCATCGCGGACTATTTTGTGGAAAGGTCAGAGGAACTGATTTTGCAAGGTTTTCTGCCTTGGGCAAAGCCCGCAAGAGCCTGGTGATTTGGCGCCCCCCAGGGGTACCCATTCAGCCCCACTCCTGCTCAGTGATGAATTCCTGCCCCTGCAGGGCAGAGCGAGGCTGGCAGTTCAACTCTCTAGCCTTCATGACAGACTTTATCACGTGCTCTGGACTTTTCTCATCCTAAGGCTGCAGGGGGAGGGGAGGCTGCAGCTCTTAGAAGCTCTCCTTGTCGTAGCCGACATTGTGAGTCGTGGAGTCCTGACAGGAGAGGAAACCTAATTCTGTGCTGCCCTAGGCCTGTGACAATGGACAAGTGACTTTATATTTCCTCATCCGTGAAATGGGGCCAGGGATGTCTGATTGAAGTGCTTCAGTTAGAATGAAATTAGGCAGCGACTTGAAGACGCATTGTCAAATGGCCCGCAGAGCTCATACAGACCCCTGCTCTCAGACCCCAAGGTCTGGAGGGTTCTTGGAGGTTCGGGGAGTGAGGAGAGTTGAGGACAAGCCACGCCCACTTGTAGGGAGCCAGTCCTCATCCTGAGAACTGAAGCAGCCCCAGGAAGACCCAAGTGACTCAGCACCAGCGGGCGGGGGCTGGCGGGGAGGGGCTTCCAGGTGTCAAGCAGTTCAAGTATGAAATCTGGGGTCCCCATGGTCTGTTGATCGCCAAAGTATGCGGATGGACCAGGCAGCTCTCCAGACCGTGGGTTCGGTTCCCATGGATTTCAGCCCAGCCTGATACAATCAGATAAGGATGTCAGGCTCTTATGGTTTTGTTTTTCTCTTAGTCTTAAATCATCAAGTGGAAGTCAAGAAATCACTGCCTTGGCAAGAAAGAAACCTCTGGCTTTGTAATCAGTCCCTCCCTGAAAATCAGGTCACGGTGTTTCAAAAGACAATTTTCTCAAGAAAGAGTTTTGGTTTTTTTTTTTTTTTAAGAAAATGCCCGAACTTGCTGGCATTTTCACAAGGATGTTATTGATCACCCATGTCAATCCTCCTAAAGAACTGTTTGTCCTCCTTCTGCTATTGCTATTTGCAGTACGTCTTATCGAGGTGGGGGGCTGGAGTGACAGCGACCTGTGCAAGGAAGAAACCAAACAGGGCTTCAGAAGCGTTAAGCCTCCCTTGGGGGAATTAAATCATTGCTGAGCCTTAGGGCCATCTGTAGGGAGATAAGCATAGGCATAGATCTCTTAGGCATAGATAGCTTCCATCATAAAAATTACAGACTATTAGAGCTAAAAGGAACTCAAAGGGTTTTGTCCATCCAGCGCCTTTAGTCCTTTCATTTACAGACGTGGAAAATCAGTCCAGGGTCAGCCAGAAATGGAAAGGATCAGAACTTGAACCCGTGTTTTCTGACTCCCACGCATGAAGCCCTTTCCATTCCAATTGTCTTAGTCGCTAGTTTTGGGTGACATGTTGAGCTTTGTAGGATGAAAGCAGAAGGCAGATCCAGCCAGGGGCATTTATACAGAGGAGCTAGAGTTGGGGGAGGGAGGTGGCCAGTGGAGACGCCCCTTTACTGCCCAGGAAGGGTGTGTCAGTCATGGAGGAAGAGCTCTCAGGTGATGGATGTATGGGCTCAGAGAAAGCCCAGAGGGAGGGAGCGATAGCTTCAGAACGTCACTTCTTGGAGGCTTTAAGACAAAATTCTGATCAATGACACTGTGGGAATCCGAAGAGAAGAAGGACAGCGAACCTGTTTGTCTGGTTCACTCCCATGGCCCCAGCGCCTGGTACAGTCGCTCATTTATTCATGACCTTTACGGGGTGTGCACAATGGGCCAGGCTTATACCGGATGAGCTAGGGAGAACACGAGGAGCAGAAGTACCATTGGCTTAGTTCTTGTGGGGGTTATAGTTGAGTGGCAGAGACAGAAAAAAATTGTCATACAAATAAGAGTAAAATTAAATGGTGATCAAACTACATTTCTAAACATACATCATTTATATGTGTATATATATATGTATCGAAAAAGGGATACGAGAATAGCTATTAAACTTAGAGTAGGAAGGGGTTTGCAGACTTCCTGCTTTAAGTGAATTATAGGAATTTTTATTTTTTTTTAAAAAATTTTAAAAGATTTTATTTATTTGAAAGAGAGAGAGCACAAGCAGACAGCAGTAGGGGGAGCGAAAAGCAGATTCCCCACTGAGCAGGGAGTCCAACGCGGAGCTCCATCTCAGAACTTTGAGATCATGACCTGAGCCGAAGATAGATGCTAAACCAGCTGGGCCACCCAGATGTCCCAAAAAACAGACATTTTTAAAAACAAAAATGTTCTCATGGCACAGAAATCAAAGTAGTGGTCATTACCCTTGGAAAGAGGTATGCTTTACTGTTTGTGTTACATTTCCATAAAAGGTTTACCGTAAGTGCATTCCTACCTTTTGATGCTAATATAAATATGTTTAGGGGCGCCTGGGTGGCTCAGTGGGTTAAAGCCTCTGCCTTCGGCTCAGGTCATGATCTCAGGGTCCTGGGATTGAGCCCCGCATCGGGCTCTCTGCTCAGCAACGAGCCTGCTTCCTCCTCTCTCTCTGCCTGCCTCTCTGCCTCCTTGTGATCTCTCTCTGTCAAATAAATAAATAAATCTTTAAAAAAAAATGTTTAAATTGCCACCATGTGAAATGCTACAAATGTCCAGTACCGTGAGCACATATCATAGGCCAGCAGTGGAGCCTCACCTTGATAGGGGAATCAAAGAAAGCTTCCCGAGGATGTGAATTTTGAACTGAGATCTCAAGGATGAACTGGAGGTTTTGTGTAAAGAAGAGAGGGGTAGCATTATGAACAGGAGGAGACCCATGTGCAAATGCACTGTGGCAGGAGGGAACCTGATGTAAATGAGGAAATGAATCAATGTGGGTTAGACAGAAGTGTAGAAAGTAAGAGCGAGGGCTGCCTGGGTGGCTAAGTGGGTTAAAGCCTCTGCCTTCAGCTCAGGTCATGATCTCAGGGTCCTGGGATCGAGTCCCACATCGGGCTCTCTGCTAGGCAGGGAGCTTTCTTCCTCCTCTCTCTCTCTCTCTCTACTTGTGATCTCTCTCTGTCAAATAAATAAAATCTTTAAAGAAAAAAAAAAAAAAAAACAAAGAATGATGATCGATGAGAAGAGGCTGGAGAAATGGGTAGAACCAGATCATGCAGGGTCCTGTTCGATCTGCGTGTCATGAATTTGGATGCTGCACTTGAGTACCATGGTCAGCCACGGAAGTGTGTTGAGTAGAAGGTGCTATGATCAGCCACGTATTTCAAAATGATCTTTCTGGCCTCTGTCAGGAGGATGAATCCGAGTGGGCAGGCGTGATGAGGGAGAGCTTCTAAGGGGCTAATGTGTAGTAGATGGAGGTGTTGGTGATGGATGAGAAGGCAAAGCAAATTCAAGTGAAGAGACCCAAGAGACATTCAGCAGTAATTTCAGTAGGACTCAGTGATGGAGCATCAAGGACGATTCCCAGTGACTCCTGAGCATGCTGGCATCGCCCTGGCATGCAGTAAATGGGTACCGCGTGTTGCTGAAACTAGCAGGTGTTTGCAGTTCCAAATGATGCTATGGAGCCTGGGTAGTGCTTGAATGTATCTGTCAGCTTTCGCTTCACCCGAAAAAACTCCTTTGGGAAATCTGGCATTGCTTTCGTTCTGGAATGTTCTACCATGTAGGTTAATAGGATTTTTGTCAGAACCTAAGCCCACATTCAATGAGAATACAAAGCTGTGGAATGAAATCACACCTCTTAGTTTTATTCCTGTTCATGTTGGCGCTCTTAGCTCCCATTTGACATCAAATTAGAAGCCAAGCGGTCTGTGGCTGATGGGATTCTCAGGATGTGAAAGAGAAGCTGGGTGAGAATGTTTCCAGGAGCTCATGGAAAGCTTAGTGTTCCAGAGAGCTGGACTATGGGGAAGGAGCCAGAGTGGGGCCACAAGCCTCTAGGGGGTGTGACAGTAGTTGTGGTAAGAAGATACGGTGGCAGGGGGAGTGGTTGAAGCGAGTGGACAGGTATAAGCTAGATGTCCCCAACTTCTCTAGCTTTTGAGGTCACACTTCCTCCCTTGTAATCTCTCAGTGGCATGAATCTGATGCCTCATCTCACTTGACCTCTGAAAGTCCAATTTCAGCTCCTAAATTCCTTACTCAGAATATTCCTGGAACTCTGTGATAATGAACTCCAGTGCCACACAACTGTCCTACCTGTCTGTTGCCAAAGCCTTGGCTATTCTGGGACCTCTACTACATCTTAACATTATATAAGTTCAAGGACTGCCATCTGTATGGCAGTGAGTGGGAACTGTACCCCCAATCTGAACTCAAGCAGTGCTCAGCTACATGGCCATGTGCAGTACCCTTTTCCCAAGCCTACCTCTTCATTCTTAACACATTCCTTCTCCAAGGCACAGAAAATAGTGGGATGTATTGTTGCAAAAGATCTAGGGGGTAAGTGGAGGTATCACATGTGGAAAGGAAATCTTTAAATGAGACATGAGACATGATAGGTCTTGGGTCTTGGCCTTTGGATGGTCAGCCAGGCCTTTCTCTCTCTGCTTAGAGCTTGGCAGGCTACCATGTTGCTGAGGTCAGTCCTTCTTCATCTTCCTCCAGTGGGAGCTCCTTAACTGTGTCTCTCCCATCCAGAGCCCAAATCTCTGAGCTCTGGAGTTAGAGGAATGAAAATGAAGGAGACTTTTGATTTCTGGTTCAGCATGGAGCTTGGAAGTCACAACTCTATCCTAACAAGTGAAAAGCTGAAAAATCAACAACTCTACTTCTGTCTTGGAGAGAAGTGTGGTCACAGGGAAAATTGCCACCTCCAGACTGGAGAGATAGACAGGAAACACGGAGAATTACAATATAGAGATGTTGAGGCATAGGGCATTCCTGAGCTTCGGGAAACCTGGGCTGTATTTGAAAAATTGCCAGAGGCTCAGGGTAGACAAGTCTGAGAGTCAGAAACTTCTGGGGGGACCCAGTCGCAGGCCAGTTCCCACACTTTTGTGAGTTTAACCTCAGGACCTTGAACAGACTCTCAAAGTGGAGATCAGAGAAAAAGTGTCTCTTGCTTCTGGCAGGGGAGGGAAAAGAAGCTGTCTTTTAAATATAGCTTAGCATTCTGTTCTTCTTAATAAGGCCGGCCCTCGGGAGAAATTAACCCGATCCTAACCTGCTAAAGTTTTTATCAAAGCCTAATTTACCGGGGGGGGGGTGGGGGGGGGGAGGAAAGACCCAACCCCACGACCCACTAGAGCCATGCTGTCCCACTCAGGAGTTGAAGGGGGTTACTGGGGTGCTGTCATGAAGTTCATGGTCCAGAGGGACAGGCTCAGTAAAAGAGGATTAATCAAATGCTTTTTCTCCCTTACACCTTACCCCCCCACATCACTAAAACTCTCTTTAGAACAGTTCCTTTTATCTCATGTATCATGTCTGGCTGTCAAGCTGCTAACAGGCAAAAACACAGTTTGAAAGAAGAGCAAGCATCAGAGACAGGCCCAGATACTGCAAGATGTTAGAATTCTCAGACTGGGAATGTAAAACAACTGTGATTACTGTACTGAGGGCTCTAATGGATCAAGTATGGACAGCATGTGTGAGCAGATGGACAGTATAGCAGAGAGATGGAAATTCTAAGAAAAAAGTGGACAAGAAGTGCTAATAATGCTAATAATAAAAAACCCTAACAGAAATGAAGAATTCCTTTGGTGGATTCAATAGTAGATTGGACATGGCCAAAAAAAAGGAGTCACTGAGTGTGAGTTTCTCAACAGAAACTTCCCAAAAGGAAGGCAAAAAAAAAAAAAAAAAAAGAAAAAGAGCCTGAACACACACATACACACAGAGTCCAAAATATGTAGAATAATTAAAAAGGTGTAACATGCATGTAATGGGAATACTGGAAAGGAGAAAAAGGAGAGAAGAACAGAAGAGTTTCTGAAGGAATAATAACTAAGAATTTGCCCAAGTTAATGTCAGACACCAGACCACTGATAGAGGAAACTCAGAGAACACCAAGTGGGATAAATGAAAACAATGATAAACACCTAAACATATTATAGTCATACTGTAAAAATTGAAAGGTAAAGAAACATCTTGAAAAAAGTCAGATTAGGGGCACCTGGGTGGTTCGGGGGGTTAAGCCTCTGCCTTCGGCTTGGGTCATGATCTCAGGGTCCTGAGATTGAGCCCCGCGTGGGGCTCTCTGCTCACCGGGGAGTCTGCGTTTCTCCCTCTCTCTGCCTGCCTCTCTGCCTACTTGTGATCTCTGTGTGTGTGTCAAATAAATAAATAAAATCTTTTTAAAAAGTCAGATTAAAAAAAAAAAAAAGACCCAACAGCAAGAACCTTAACTATAGCAGAGGAAGGGTAAGAATTATATCTGAATTCTCAGAAACATGAAGACATTAAGAGGAAAAAGCCACCAACCTAGAATTCTATACCTTGTGAAATTATCCTCAAGAGTGAAGGAGAAATAAATACTTCCACAGACAGACAATAATTAAAGGAGTAAGTTGTCTTGCAATAAATGTTAGAAGAATTTCTTTACAGAAAAAGAAAATGACATATAGGTCAGAAACTTGGATCTACATAAAGGAAAAGGAGGAGCAAAAGAAGGTAAAATAAAAACTTTTATTTTTCTCAATCTTAGTTGATCGAACCAGTGACAGATTGTTCGAAATAATAACACTGTATTCAGCTGTTCATATATGCGTGTTGCAACATATGTCACTTAAATATACAAATACCTATATGCGTATATAGCGTATATGTACTTATACATATATGAAGTGAATGATAGCAATGATATGAGGGACAGGAGGTAGGAATTTTGATTATCTTATTATTATACAGTACTAACACTATCCATGAACCAGTATAGTATTATTTGAATGCGGACTTGGATTAGTAGTAAATACATATTGCAAACTCTAGGGCAATTAGTTTTAATTTTTACTTTATATATATATATATAATATTTATATTTATTTATTTATTTATTTATTTATTTATAAATTCAGTTAGCCAACATATAGTATGGTATTTTTTTCAGATGTAGAGTTCAGTAATTCATCAGTTGTGTATAACACCCAGTGCTCATCACATCACATGCCCTCCATAACACTCAACACCCAATTTACCTCATCCACCCAACCACCTCCCCTCTAGCAACCCTCAGTTTGTCTCCTATAGTTATCAGTCTCTCATGGTTTCTCTCCCTCTCTGCTGACTACTCATTCAGTTTTCCTTCTCTTCCCCTATGATTCTCTCTGCTATTTCTTATATTCCACATATGAGTGAAGCCATAAGATAATTGTCTTTCTCTGATTGACTTATTTCACTCAGCATAATCCCCTCCAGTTCCATCCATGTCAGTGTGAATGGTAGGTATTCATCCTTTCTGGTGGCTGAGTAATATTCCATTGTATATAAACACCATATCTTTATCCATCCCTCTTCAAGGGGCATCTCAGCTCTTTCCACAGTTTGGCTCTTGTGGACATTCCTGCTATAAATATTGGTGTGTAGGGGCACCTTCAGATCAATACATTTGTATCTTTGGAATAAATACCTATTAGTGCATTTGATGGTTTGTAGGGTAGCTTTATTTTTAACTTCTTGAGGAAACTCCATACTCTTTTTCCCGGAGTGGCTGCACCAGCTTGCATTCCCACCACCAGTGTGAGAAGGTTGCCCTTCTTCCATATCCTTGCCAACACTTGTTGTTTCTTGTCTTACTGATTTTAGCCATTCTGACTGGTGTGAGGTGGTATATCATTGTGGTTTTTATTTGTGTTTCCATGATCCCCAGTGATGTTGAGCACTTCTTTTTTTTTTTTTTAAGATTTTTATTTATTTATTGAGAGAGAGGCAGTGAGAGAGAGCATGAATGAGGAGAAGGTCAGAGGGAGAAGCAGACTCCATGGAGCTGGGAGCCTGATGCGGGACACCATCCCATGACTCCAGGATTATGACCTGAGCCGAAGGCAGTCCAACCAACTGAGCCACCAGGCGTCCCTGTTGAGCACTTTTTAATGTGTCTGTTGGTCATTTGTATGTCTTCTTTGGAGAGGTGTCTGTTCATGCCTTTTGCCCATTTCTTGACTGGATTGTTTGTCCTTTGGGTGTTGAGTTTGATAAGATCTTTATAGATTTTGGATATTAACGCTTTATCTGATATGTCATTTGCGAATATCTTCTCCCATTCCATAGGTTGCCTTTTAGTTTTGTTGACTGTTTTCTTTGTTATAGAGAAGTTTTTTGTTTTGATGAAATCTGAATAATTCATTTTTACTTTTGCTGCTCTTGCCTTGGGAGACGTGTCTAGCAAGTGCTGTGGCTGAGGTGAAAAAAGTTGCTGCCTGTGTTCTCTTCTAGGATTATGATGGCCTCCTGTCTCACATTTAGTTCTTTCCTCCATTTTGAGTTTGTCTTTGTGTATGGTGTAAGAAAATGGTCCAGTTTCATTCTTCTGCACGGGGCTGTCTAATTTCCCCAAAAACATCTGTTGAAAAGACTGTTTATGCTATCCATAGCAGTCTACACATTCAGTGCAATCCCTACCAAAACACCATCAACATTTTTCACAGAGCTGGAACAAATAACCCTAAATTTTGTATGGAACCAGAAAAGACCCTGAATAGCCAGAGGAATGTTGAAAAAGAAAACCAAAGCTGGGGGCATCACCATGCTGGACCTCAAGCTATATTAGAAAGCTGTAATCACCAAAACAACATGGTACTGGCATAGAAACAGGCACATAGATGAGTGGAACAGAATAAAGAACCTAGAAATGAACCCTCATCTCTATGGTTAACTAATCTTCAACAAATCAGGAAAGAATATCCAATGGAAATAGGGCAACTAATTTTAAAAAGTAAATAATGATAATAAATGGCTAAGAAAGGAAAGAAAATAGAAACATTTAAAATATCAATTAAAATGCTCAATTAAAAACACAAAAGGCAGGGGTGCCTGGGCAATGAAGTCAGTTAAGGCTCTTGAGTTCAGCTTAGGTCATCATTTCAGGAGCCTGAGATCCAGCCCCACTCTGGGCTCTGTGCTCAGCTGGTAGTCTGCTTTAGACTCTCTCTCTCCCTCTCCTTCTTCCCCTCCTCTGCCCCTCATAAATAAATAAATCTTAAAAGAAAAAACCTGTAAGACAGAAACATAGAAACAAAAAACAAAGGCAACAAATAGAAAACAGTCACAAATATGGAAGATATTAACCCAACTATATCAGTAATTAATGTAAAGGTCAGTGGTCTAAATATGCCAGTTGAAACAGATTGTCAGAAAGCATCCAGACCCATCTTTCTGTTGTCTATAAGAAACCCACCTGAGATATAAAGACATGTAGAGATTAAAAGTAAATGGAGGAAGAAAGATCTATCCTGCTGATACTAACTGAATTGGGAGTAGCTATATTAATTTCAGAGTAGACTACTGAACAAGGAAATTTGTCAGGGGGAAAAAAAGGGGGCATTATATAATGATAAAGGGGTCAGTTCTCCAAGACTGAATAATTCTATTAAGGATTATTATTATACGATTATTATATTTATTATTATATAATAAATTATATTTGTCATTGTTTTACTATTATTATTATATTGTTATTGTTATTATACTTATTAAAGCATACATTTACCAACAGAGGATTAAACTATATGGGGAAAAAAACTGATAAAACTGTAGGGGGAAATATATGAATTCACTATTGTAGTTGAAGACATCAATACCTCTCTATCAAAAATGGGTGTAACTTGCAAGTAGCAAATCAGTAATGATGTAGTTTAACTCAATAGCACCGGCAGTGAACTGGATGTATTTGACCTTTGTCAACTGCTTCATCTAGCATCATCAGAAAACACATGCTTCTCAAGTTCATGTGGAACTTTCACTAAGACTGATCACAGTCTGGGCCATAAAATACATCTTAACAAATTGAAAAGAATAGAAATCATTCAGTGTCTCCATTAAGACCATAATAGAATTAAACTAAAAATCAACAGCACAAAGGTAGCTGGAAAATCCCCCAAATACTTGCAGATTAAACAACAAACTTCTAAATAACACATGAGACAAGGAAGAAATCTCAAGAGAAATAAAAATATTTTGAACTAAATGAAAATAAAAACACAACTTATCAAAATTTGTAGCACAAGTCAGAACAATGCCTAGAAGGAAATATATAGCATTGGATGTACATATTAGAAAAAAAAATCTAAACTCAGTAATCTAAACTTCACCTTAGGTTAAAAAAAGCAGAGCAAATTAAGTCCAAAATAAGAAGAAAAATAAAGTATAAATCAATGAAATTGAAAACAAGAAATCAGTAGAGAAAATCATTAAGGCCAAAACCTGATTCTTTGAAAAGATAAAATTGATTAGCCTCTGGCCAGACTAAGAAACAGAGAGGACACAAATTGCTAATATTAGAAATGGAAGAGGAGATATCACTATAGATCCCATGGTCATTAAAAGGATAATAAATAAATACTATGAAAAACTGTATCCCCAAATGTGATAACCTAGATGAAATGGATCAGTCCCTTAATGGATAAAATCTGCTGAAACTCACATAAGAAGAAATAGACAACTGGACAATCAGAATGGGCCTTTATTGGTTAAGGAAATTGAATTAATAGTTAAAAACCTTCCAAACAAAACATCAGGCCCAGATGGGTTCCCCGGCGGATTCTACCGAACATTTAAGAAGTTATTATACCAATTCTCTGCAATCTTTTCAGAAGATAGAAGAAGAAAGAATGCTGGCTAATATACTCTTTGAGGCCAACATTACCCTAACATCAAAACCAAAGACATGACAGGAAAAGTACAGATCAATAACTCTAATGAATATAAATACAGAAATTCTCTACAAAATATTAGCAGACTGAATCCAAATGGCACCACAACCAAGTGGATGGGCAAGGCTGCCTCAATATTCAAATGTTAATTAATCCATCACATCAACTGACTGATGCAGAAAAATCACATGATAATTTTGATACAGAAGAAAAGCTTTTGACAGAATGCAACACGCATTCATGATAAAATTATTCAGCAAACTGGGAATAGAGAGGAACTTCCTTGACTTGATAGTGAACATCTATACAAAAGCTACAGCTAGCATCACATTTAGTAGTGATGAACTCAAATCTTTCCCACTAAGATGAGGAATAATCCCAGAAAGTCACCTTTTACCACTCCTTTCAACATCATACTGGAAGGCCTGGCTAATCCAATTTTTAAAAAAAAAGTTGGGAAAGAAGAAATAAAACTGTATTTGTTTGCAAATGATGTGATTATCTATATAAAAAAAACGAAAGATTATCTATATTTCAAAAATGAAATTAATAAACAGATATAGCAAGGTTGTAGTATGTAAAATTAATATACAAAAGTGAATCCTTTTTCTGTGCACCAGCAATAAACAAATAGAATTTTAAATTAAAAACAAAATACTGGGGCACCTGGGTGGCTCAGTGGGTTAAAGCCTCTGCCTTCAGCTCAGGTCATGATCCCAGGGTCCTGGGATCAAGCTCGGCATCAGACTTTCTGCTCGGCCAGGAGTCTGCTTCCTCCTCTCTCTCTGCCTGCCTCTCTGCCTATCTGTCTGTCAAGTAAATAAATCTTAAAACAAAATAAATAAAAATAAACAATAAACAATAAAAACAAAATACCATTTACATTTAACACCCCCCAAAATGAAATACTTAGGTATAAATCTAATAAAAATGTGTATAAGAAAAGAAAAAAAAAAGTGTGTAAGATATATATGGAGGAGAACTTCACAACTCTGATGAAAGGAAATGGAAGAACCAAATAAATGGAAGGACATTGCATTTTCATGGAAAGGAAGATTCAATATTATGAAGACATCAGATTTTCTTAACTTGGGTTATAGATTTATAATGCAATCCCAGTTAAAAACTAGCAAGTTATTTTGTGGATATGGACAAGGTAATTCTAAAACTTAGATTTTTACAAAAGCAAAATAACCAGAATAGCCAGCACGGTGTTGGAGGAAAGAGAAAAGTTGGTGAACTGACACTGTCTGACCTCAGGACTTATAATAAAGCTGCAGTAATCAAGACAGCATGGTATTGGTGAAAGAATAGACAAACAGATACATAATGCGGAATAAAGAGCCCAAAAATGGATACACACAAATAAGCAACTAATCTTTAACATATGAGCAAGGCCATACAATGAAGAAAGTATGATCTTTTGAGCAAGTTATGCTGGGACAACTGGACATCCACATGCAAAAAAAAAAAATCTAGACACAAACCTTACACCCTTATAAATATTAATAGATCAGAAACCTAAATGTAGACTGCAAATCCATAAAACTCCTGAAAGACAACAAAGGGAGAAAATCTGGATAATCTTGGATTTGGTGAGGTCTTTTTTTTTTTTTTTTTTTAAGATTTTATTTATTTATTTGACAGAGAGAGAGATCACAAGTAGGCGGAGAGTCAGGCAGAGAGAGAGAGAGAAGCAGGCTCCCGCTGAGCAAAGAGCCCGATGCGGGGCTTGATCCCAGGACACTGAGATCATGACCTGAGCCGAAGGCAGTGGCTTAATCCACTGAGCCACCCAGGCGCCCCTGGTGAGGTCTTTTTATAAACAAAACCAAGGACGTGATCCATGCAAGAAATAATTGAGAAGCTGGACTTCATTAAAATTAAAATTTTCTGTTCTGTGGAAGACCATGCCAAGATACAGGAAGACCATCCCAACCCACAGACTGGGAGAAAATATTTACAAAAGACACTTCCAATAAAGGACCTATAATACGTGAAGAACTCTTAAATCTCAGTAATTGGAAAGCAACCGGATTAAAAATAGAAGACCTTAACAGACACCGCACAAAAGGAGATAAACAGATAGAAAATAAGCATATGAAAAGATGTTTCATATCATATGTTCTTAGGGAAATGCAACATAAAACAACAATGAGATACTCTTCCACAATGATTATAATGGCCAAAATCCAGAACATTGCCAACATCAAATGCCGACAAGAATACGGAACAATGGGAATTCTCATTCATGGCTGATGGGAATGCAAAATGGTACGACCACTTTGGAAGACAGCTTCACATTTTCTTTGGAAACTAACCATGTGATCCAGCAACTGGGTTCCTGGGTATTTTCCTAAAGGAGTTGAAAACTTATGTCCACACAGATGTTAAGAGCTACGTCTTTCATAGTTGCCAAAACTTGGAAGCAACTTAAATGTTCTTTAGTAGGTGAATGGATAAGTAACTGGTGGCACATCCAGCACTTTACTCAGTGCTAAAGAAGAAATGAGCTTTCCAGCTCAGACAGGGATGAAACGTAAAGGCATATTACTAAGTGAAAGTAGCCAATCCGAAACGGTTCCCTACTGTGTGATTCCAACTCTCTGCCTATGTGTTTCCCTGGAAAAAGTAAAACTCTGGAGGGAGTAAAATAATCAATGGTTGCCAAGAAGGAAGGAGGGCAGAATAGAAAGCCGGGAGGATTTCGAGGACAGTGAAACTATTCTGCATGATGCTATAATGGTGGATACCCGCCATTATACGTGTGTCAAAACCCATAGGATGTCCAACACAAATGTAGACTCTCGACTTTGGGTGGTGATATTGTACCAATGTAGGTTCATCATTTAGAGCAAATACGGTACTCAGGTCGCAGATGGGGATAATGAGGCAGGCTGTGTGGAGGTGGGGGAGAGTAAATGGGAAATCTCTGGATCCCCTGCTCAATTTTGCTATGAACCCAAAATGGCTCTAAAAAACCATCTATCTTTTGTAAAGGAAAGGAAGCGTATTTCATAGCCGAGTTCCGCCCCTTAGACCGCGGACAGTGACCTCCAGGCTCAAACTGTATCATCACAATGATTTTAGTTTTACAAGACTGTAAGGCTCAAAATGTGATCTTCCCCAGCCTTTCCATTCCCTGCAGGGGAATGTTTGTCCTCAGAGCTCCCACCCCCAAGATGAATTCAAAACTGGCTTCTAGAAAAAGAAAGAACCTGCTTAAAGTTGGAAAATAGTGGTCTCTCACTCACCTCTGGTTATCAGGCTACTGAAAAATGACTGGTGTGCTGACTTAGCTAGAGCTTCCCATTTCCCAGTGTGGGGCAGTAGCTGGAAGCCTGGAGGTGACTAGAGGAAGTGAGACTCAACCCACTAGAGCCCCTCCGTCCAAGAGTCCTCATTGCAGAAAGACAAAACCATCTAGATGACTCTTCTGTCTCCTTTGGCCTTGGGGCCTCAGTACGGGTCACTGCCTATCACAGACAAATCAAGAAACAGAGGCTGTCTCCTTCCCCTCCATAGCCGAGTAGTCCGTGCTAACCTTTTGCGTGCTAGGGCCATCTTCTCCCTCAATCACCACTGTAAGACATGATGCCTGACTCTTGCTACCTTGAACTCAAATGTGACATGTTGAATTGATGACACACAAGATAGGAAAGAGCAGTAGAGTTCATTTAGTACAAGAGAGAGAGGAAGCGACACACTGAAGATTACCCATATGATTAGAGACTGTTTATTCTAGCCCCTGAATATCTTTTTTTTTTTTTAATTTTATATATTTATTTGACAGAGATGGAGATCACAAGTAGGCAGAGAGGCAGAGAGAGAAGGGGGGAAGCAGCCTCCCCGCTGAGCAGAGAGCCCAATGCGGGGCTCCATCCCAGGACCCTGCAATCATGACCTGAGCTGAAGGCAGAGGCTTAACCCGCTGAGCCACCCAGGTGCCCCTCCAGCCCCTGAATTTCTATATAGCACTGTACTCACTGCGTTCCCACTGTATTCCGAGGTCCTTTTCCAATCCTCGGATTCTCGAGGATTCTAGATGAAATCGTGCTAAGCACAACTGGTTTCTGAAAGATGTTCTAGAGGTGTCAGTTTCTTAGCATTGTTTATCTTTGCTACAACTGGAATTTCCTGAAGCTGGACGGCTAGCATGTGTTATTCATTTGTTCGGAGAGCAAACACATCGGGCCTCGGTTCCAAACACTGGGCCACACCCTTGTAATTCCGAGCTCTCCTCCTGCATGGTCTTGAATCATGCTGTTGTAACTCATAAAGTCTACTCTTTGATACACTAGGTTCTTTAATAATCACTAGCATTGGGAAGGAGGACTCCTGCGGAAGCGGGACTATGAATGATCACATTTGGGTCCAGGCCTTCGGAGTCCGTTCCATTTTTCCACAGAGGAAAACCTTTCCCTCATTGACTTTGATCCCTCTTGCTATTTTTTACAGTAAACATGGAGAGACTTTGCAAATCACGCGTCTCGTCCTCCCTGTCTGGTCTCGTGTGGTCATTAATTCCTAGGATGGGGGATGGGTGGCCTGTGCAGCTCTCCTAATTCAGGACACGGGACTGCCACCAGACTGGAAATAATTAATGAAAGGAGACTTTGCTAGTGAAGGAAACTGTCAGGCCCATTGGATTTAAGTCCAATTTCAGTTCCCTTCCTGTTAGCTTTTCTTGAAGTTTTTACAATATAGAATCAATTCTTAATAATGCAATAAAATGACACTAATTCAATCAACTGGGGTGGGGTGGGCTGTAGGAACGGAGTCCAGTTAGAATTAATGAAAGATATGAGGGGTTTTTTTTTTGAATTATGGATTTATTATATGTTTTTCAAGAAACACCATGAATTAAGGTTAGCTACCAGAGGTTTTTCTGGTGCAATTGTTCTTGAAAGAGCTTGGTGGCAAAGAAGAGGAACTCCCTTGAGCTAAAGTAGAGAGACATGAGGGAGTACAGCAAGGGCTCTTGGGCCCCCCACCCCCATTCCCCAGCACTCACTGATCCTTCCCTCCTGATGGAATCTTACAGCTAGTCCACTGGAGGGTGACCTCTGGCTGCGGGAGCATGCGAGGTCCAGGCCGGACATGCTGGAGAGTTGACCATCCTTACAGAGGAGCCTCAAACAGTGGCCAGCAGGAGTTGGATAGTAAATATTTTAGCTTCTCACTGTTGCGATAGGACAGCTCTGTGGCACATTCTACATAGCCTCTTAGAGGTCCCCAGTGGGATTGTCCCCACAGCAGTAACCTCATTAGCAAACACTGCCTTGGCTCTCTTCTCCTTATTTTCATTCCCCACACCCCTGCCTGTGCTGCCTGGGATCACCTTCCAAACCACTTGCACTCAGATCTTTGTCTTGGGTCTGCTGGTGGAAGAACCCGAGGTGGCAGTGAAGGTGATAAAGGGACAAGAGACTACAAGAGATGATTTTAATGCACATACAAGGAGTAGTCACCACGGACAGCCACATAGATAAAGAAATCAGCCCATCCATAGTAAGTCTGCACCCCGTGTCAGTAGAGCAGGAAACTAAAATTCTCAGTGCAGTGTAGATCTAGAATAGTTTAATGGCAAACATTGCAATCTTTTCTTCTAAAGAGTTCCTTAAAAATGGGCTGCCGGGGGCGCCTGGGTGGCTCAGTGGGTTGGGGCCTCTGCCTTCGGCTTGGGTCATGATCCCGGGGTCCTGCGATCGAGCCCCACATCGGGCTCTCTGCTCGGCGGGGAGCCTGCTTCCTCTTCTCTCTGTCTGCCTCTCTGCCTCCTTGTGATTTCTGTCTGTCAAATGAATAAATAAATCTTTAATAAAAAAAATTTTAAAAAAAAAATGGGCTGCCGTATGAGCTCAAGGCCTGCCTCATCTCCCCCTCCTGGCAGAGTCATGGGAGCTCTCTCCTCTACCCGAGCATCTGGGGGGCCTTTGTCCCTGCTGATCTGAGAACAGCTCCTCGCTTTCCTTGGACGATGCAATTCATGTGATTCACCAAGTGTTATTTTCCAAGTTATGAGTCTGGATTCTTTGTCTCCTCCAGTGGGTCACCTATGAAATCTGGAACTCTTGGGTCTCTCCAGAGTCTGTCTAATCGCTTAGCCCTGAACCTCTGTGGGTGTCTGTTCCTTTGTTCTGCTTTAGATTCTGTGTTGGCTCAGTTTTTTGGTTCTGTCTTTGGCACGACTCCAGCAACACCGAATTGTGGTCTCTGTGTCTTCACTTAAATTCCCAAGAGAAAAAATGTATTTAGTCATAGTGCACCTATGCGTTCATCCAAATGACTGTAGCCACAGGGACAGCTTCCAGCGCTCACCCCTTCACCCTAGGGGTAAGGCAGGGGAGGTTGGGGAAAGGGGAGGTTCTAAAGAAAGAGAGATGGGTGCCTTAGAGGCACCCCGAGCTACGGCAACTACAGTATCAATATTACATATCTGTTAATAACCAGAATATCTACTGTTATAATTAAAAAGGGTTTTGTCTTTTTAAAATATTTTATTTATTTATTTGACAGGGAGAGAGAGATCACAAGTAGGCAGAGAAGCAGGCAGAGAGAGAAGGGGAAGCAGGCTCCCTGCTGAGCAGAGAACCCCATGTGGGGCTCGATCCAGGACCCTGAGATCATGACCCAAGCCGAGGGCAGAAGCTAAACCCACTGAGCCACCCAGGAGCCCCTAAAGAGGGTTTCTAAAGTGCTTGAGGCTGCTTGAAGGTTGTTGTCTCATAAAGAATAACCTTTTCCTTCAATTTCTTCATTGGCTAATGTTTGCTGTGCTGAACCGAACCAAAAATAATAGTGGGTTAATGATATTTAATTTTAGTTCATTTATCATGTTGGCTGCAATAACTTTCCGAGGTTGCTCAGTATTTGGGGCAAAGTCCTGTTTCCTGTGTTTTGATGCCCTACCTGGGTTAGCATGCTTTAGATAATCTGTTCATTCACTTGTGGTGAATGAATGGTAAGTACATAGACTCACATGTGATTCACTGAATTGTATCTTCTTCTGAGATTCAGTTGTGGAAACACAAGCTTCTGGGGAAGGGGTGAGGCGGGACACACCGATTCACTTACTGTATTGCTGAGGATTTGTAATCAGTCTGACGTAGTCTTTCCCCAGGACAAATTTTAATTTGTCTCTGAAGTTGATGATAAGTGAGCTCAGATGTTTTTGTGTTTCCGTCGATCCCAGCCCGATTAATAATACCTTAGATCCACATGCTATGCACTTAACGAAGAAGAGCCTGAGCAGGTTGGTCGGCAGCCTTGCCGAGGGATTAAGAACAGGGCAGGGCTGTGGCACCACACTGTCTGCCCGGCTCCTGGCTCTGCCAGGGACTGCGTGACCTTGGACAAGCTGTGGAACGCTCCATGCCCGCTGTCCTCACGGGTGAAATAGGAATACTATACTCTCTACCTTGCAGACTCATTTTGAGAATTATTTCTAAAATAGCATTTGGACCCATCCTTAATACCTACTAAGCCGCCATAAAGCTATCCAGTGTTACCATTTAGTAAAAGGCTGGGTAAAAAGCTTGAAAGCCAACACATCACGGTTAAGCAAACATAGACGGTCTTTTCCATGGGTTTGCGTACGGTCCAGGAAGATGATTCTCGAACCTTGTCGTGCAAATGGAGAACCGTTCTGCGTGGCGTTTGTCGTCAGGTACGGGGGTGCGGGGGTGATGACAGAGAAGACAGTGGACACTCATTGGGTGTCAATTATGTGTCAGGCATTGGATGAGTATCGCCTCATTTTCTCACACGGTTCATTGGGATTCTGTCCCCGCGTGTGGCTCCAGATCTCGCCGTGCTACTCTCCCTTCCAAGTAAAACAAAAGCCCTGCCCGTCTTTATCCAATGAACTAAGAAGGCAAGACTGTGGGGTTTAATTCACCTTCGGTCCCTCACTAGTTCCGACCTTGGGTGACCTCTCTGATGCTCTCTGTCCTTTCTACCTCAGCTTTCTGGACATGCTTTTTGGCCCAGCTCCCCTAAGGTCAGCTCTCCACGACCCAAACCCTTTTGCGTCCTGGTCCTGTTCCTCCAGATCCCTAGATCACGTTTGCTGCTAGGACTTGACCTTCTTGTTCATGGCTGCTTCGACTTCCAGACCCGCCGGGAGGCAGCCAGACCAACGCCTGAGCTTGGAAGAACGAGGAGCCAAACCCCTGGGTGCTCCCCTGAGCTGTACAGTTCCTCTTGCTTTTGACTTGTTTTCATTCCGTGGGTCAGAAGACGGTATTTTTATTGTCGCTCCAAAGGAAAGACACTGAAATACCCATGCTGCTTTAAGCAGCCCACTCTTTGGGAACAGTTGCTGCATTCTCAAATTTCAGCAAGGCACCTTACTTTTAAAAACAGCAGGTCAGTTTGAAGTTTCCTGTGTCCCCAAGCTTGCTTTTAGGAGAGTCGTTTTGGTAGGTCTGGGAGTAACTCCATCTTCGTCTGTAAAGTGTCACCAAATAATGTGTATTTCTTAATTGCAAACACTGTGTGGTTTAGAGCCAGGTTAAGTGAAATATCACTGGTATTGATGTCCCATGGAAGTTTTCCAAAGGACTTTCCATCTGTCTGCTCCTGGGTTCTTCAATTTCACTTGAGCATGGCTTCAAAACACATATCCCTAACAGGGACACAGGTATTAAATAAACAAGGAAGGATGCAAATTCTGGCCAGGCAAAGGTTTTCCTTAAAATAGATTGAATGTTCTTTCTAAGATTTAATCAGTTGGACAAAATCTATCAGCATGATCTTCCTTCCTCTTCTCCCTTTACCTGGTCAGGACTAATGAAATACCATTTATTTAATGATATGCCTTGCTTGTTTGTGTTTGAGACCCTAGTCATGCACTTTTTCTTCTTTAATTATCTGACTCGAAAGAACATTTCAATAGTCTTTTCAAGACCTTCTTGAGTTATTATTCCACTGTTGAATGTAAGAGTTACTCTTCCCCTCCAGACACATAATCTCTAATCATTTTCCTCATATAAAGTTGACAATTCATTTGTCTCCTAAGCAATAAGACATGACTGCCTCTGTGCATAATGAAGAATTGCAAAGTCTGAATTTATTGTGAAGCACATAGCAAAACTAATTGCATTTAACCACAAAAGCCTAATCAACATAAAAAATTAGAATATAGACAGTCAGTGAATGTGAGTGCCAGAAAGGACTTGAGAGATCATTTATTATCTGTGCAGCTTACAGCTGAGAAAACGCTGTCCAGAGAGATCAAGAAACTTCTTGAAGGTCACAGACTAGCTCCTGGCAGAGCTGGGGCTAAAATCCTTGTTTCCAGAGTTGTCAAGCATTTTTCTCTTAAACTAACCAACTTCCTCATATGTTTTGAATTTTGAAAGAGAGATTGCCGTGTATTCCTCAATGTGCTTGAGAAGAAATGGAATTTGCCAAAGGACATAGACCTTCTCAATCTCAGTACGAGATCAGGTCACGTGCTACCTATACCGTGTAAGATTTGCAGATCTCAGCCCAAGCGGGGAGAACTTCTTACTGTCTGAGTTCTCATGTGACATTCTTCACTTGTTGCTGGACATTTGCCTCTTCCTATCTTATGTTACATTTCTCTGTGTCCTATGATTGATCTCCTGTACTAGGTGATGAACTGCTTAAGAGTAGAATTTCTACCTTTACATTTTTGTGATTTCCAAAGTACCCAATACACTGGCTGGTGTAGATAGCGGGTATCAGTCTGTCTTCTCTCTCATCTCCCTCCTGCAAACTCACAGGGCCATATTCTAAGACTCTGTGAAATAATGTTGACTCTTTTAATTTGAGGAAAGATTTTTTTGTTTTGTTTTGTTTTTAAGATTTTATTTATTTATTTGACAGAGAGAGATCACAAGCAAGCAGAGAGGCAGGCAGAGAGAGGAGGGAGGAAGCAGGCTCCTGGCTGAGCAGAGAGCCCGATGCGGGGCTCGATCCCAGGACCCTGGGATCATGACCTGAGCCGAAGGCAGAGGCTTAACCCATTGAGCCACCCAGGCGCCCCTTTTGTTGGTTTTAAACCAACAAAATGATGGTACAGTGTAGATGACATGCAGAATATGCAGTAAATTGAGCAGAAGTCTATAACTTGACAATACAGTGGTATTGTACTTAATTTCATTCCTGTGGGCTTTCAGTAATTCGAGCAGGGTGAAGTTAAGCTCAAGCTGGTGGAACATTTTAAATAAGCTTGAATTTATTTATTTTTGCATCATAGTTTCAAGAGAAATTACAATTTACAGTTTTCTTTTTGGTTGTCCTCTCTAAAATTGGGAATAAAGCTAAGATTTCACTGTAGCCACTTACAGGAAAGTCAAAAATTGGGCGATATTATTTTAAAGACCTGTTCTAGCTTTTTTTATGTCTTTCTATCCATGTAGTCAATAAATAGTTATTAAATACCAGCTGTGTGCCATTCTGAGGGTGGACCAGGCACTGTGGATAGAGTGGTGAATAGGAAAGAAGCAATTCCTGGGTGCCCGGGTGGCTCAGACGGTTAAGCATCTGCCTTCGGCTCAGGTCATGATCCCAGGGTCCTGGAATCAAGTCCCGCATCGGGTTCCCTGCTCTGTGAAGAGTCTGCTTCTCCCTCTGCCTCTCTCTGTCTCTCATGAAAAAATAAAATCTTAAAAAAAAAAAAAAAAAAAGAAAGAAGCGATTCCCTTCCCTCAGGAACCTCATACAATGATGAGCAAGACAAATAAGCTAGTGGGAAGGTAGAGTTCTGTGTGAGAGCTCTGAAAGGACAAGCGTACAGAAGAAGCCCAGATAGAAGAGCAGGTCAGACTTTCTGGAGAAAATGACATCTCAGCTGGGCCTTGAACGGCGAGTGGGAGTTGGCCAGGTTGACGTGGTGGTATTGGAAAGAATGTTCCAGACAGAGAGAACCAGATGGAGGAAGTCACAGAGATAAAAGAGATCTCGGTGTATTTAGGTACTGGGAGAAGTCCAGAAGGTCTAGGTTTGGGGATGACAACTCAGTCACAGTGGGGACCTCCATATTGTAAAAGAATGCAATGGGCTTTCATGACCGTTCAGGACAAGTTGCTTGAGATTTGCCTCCTGGTGCTTACTGCCAGGCAGAAATACAACCCTGTAAAGTTAGATTTATAAATTTTCAACAGAAGCTTGGGGTCTAGACTTTTATGAGAAATCTGGCTATTTTAAAATGTTGGTAATTACTCCAACAAAGTTTTAAAACACTTTGTGGTCTGAATAAATTGGCCTGCTTGCCGGATCCATCCTGAGGGCATCAGTTTATAATCTCTGATCTAGAACAATGGTTCAGAAAGTATGGTACAGAGATCGCCATCAGCACCACCTGTGAACTTGTCAAAAATGCAAATTCTCAGGCCTGCCTTCACTTAATGAACCAAATACCCTAGGGATAAAGCCAGCAATCTGGTATTCAACAAGCCCTCCAGGTGATTTTGATGCAGCTCAAGTTTGAGCTTGAGCACCAGGGCTTTGGTGTCCAGCCCTGCTGGCAAATATGACGGCCACATGTGGTTAATAGGTAAGCAAACCTTGTAGGGTTTTGTGAGCTGTGCTGAAGACCTATACTTTGCTCCTAGGAAACCTCGCAGTGATCAGAGCCGATGGGAAGTATGACCAGTCTGGTATTTTAGACAAACACTGGCTGGAGGGTGGCTCATGCAGTGGAGAGGAGCCAGACTATCCACACAGGGACCACGGGGAGTAATCCAGAGTGGGAGTGCTGGCTGGCATTGACATTGGGATGATCAGTGTAATACAGTTTTGGGTGCCTGTTACTCAGGTGGGTGGAGGAGAAGGACTCACCCACAGGTTACATTGAATCTGTGCCCTCTACGGAGCATATGGTCCAGTAGAGAAAAGAGACACCGGGAGGCAGGCTGCCGTTCTGGTTGGAGTCCTAGTTCAGAGAAAGGACCTGGAGCTGGTCTGCTTGAAGACTGGATCCCAGCTCTACTACTTAGCAGGTGGGTGACCCTGGGCAGGCCACCTCTCCAAAACAGGACCAGTAGTGTCTACCTGGAAGATGTTGCAAAGATTTTAAGTGAATCTGTATCTTTAACCTTTTATCTGTCTGTCTGTCTGTCTCGCTAAAAGCTTATAGCAGTACACAGGGTAAGCAATATTGCAATTATTCTCACAACTCAAGGGGGACTACAGAGGAGAAGGAGATGCATTAAGGAATTAGCCTCCACTCTGAACTGAAATGCTAGTGTAAAATCCTGTTTAAAATTCCTGGTAGTCCCAAGACCAAATACAGGAAAAGAGATTGGATGGTTTCTGAAGCTTAGGACCATCTTGACTTCACTTTCTTCATTTTGTTAGTTCCTGCTACCCTGGTCTATCTCTTTAACATTCATGCCTTCCCTTCTCTCCAGGAACCTACTGCAAATTTCTCAGTCTTACCTAAATCATTATCCTCAAATAGTTAAAGGCCCTCAGTACCTCCTCTTATATATCTATTCCCATGTGCCATATGTCAGCCTGAAGAAGGGAGTGCTGTTGACCCTTGAACAATGTGGGGGGTTAGGGCCACCAACCCACTGCATAGGACAAAATCCATGTACAACTATGGATTCCCCCCAAACTTAACTACTTATAGCCTCCTCTTGACCAGAAGCCTTCTTGATAACATCAGGTCAGCAACACATATTTTATATGTTATATGTATTATTCACTGTATTCTAATAGTAAGGTAAACTAGAGAAAAGAAAACATTAAGAAGATACACAAGGCAGAGAAAATACATTTACCCTGACTGTGTTAATTGCAAAAAAAAAAAAAAAATCCATGTATAAGTGGATCAAGGCAGTTCAAGCCCATGTTGTTCAAGGGTCAACTCTAATGACTATTTCCAAGACCCTTTCAGGACACTGAGGTGGATGTTAATCTTCCAGGATAACCAAGGGAAGGGGGTTGGGCCAGTAAAAAAAGAAGCTTAATGGCAGGCACTCTTGGGAAGTATTTGAAATCTGCACATTCTAAGCACACCGTACCAGTCCAAGATGGCGGGTGGCTTGCCCATGGCCTACTGAGATTCAAATTCCAAGAGCAGTTTGACTTGTCTCGTCTCTCTCTCTCTCGGGTCTCACACCAAATTTCATATCCTCCACAAAACTTTCAGGTTCCCTCCATAGCATCTGGCTCCCACCCTTCTCACAGCATTTATCACTTTTGGCAACAATAAATAAACACAGACTAGAAACAGCCAGAAGTTCCCATCAATATGGAACTGTTTAGGCAAGTTATAATAACAACTTAATGGGATATGCATGCATTGGTTAGAAAGAATGAGGCAATTCCTTAGGCACTGATATGAAGGTTCTCCAAAATAAATTGAGAAAATGAAGAAGAACGTGCATTACTTTGCTACATATGATGTGTGTGAAGGAAAGGAAAAAATGCAGAATATTTTATTGATGCTCAGGCATCAGTTGTAGATGCATTATGATTTTCTCTCTAAAAAGGGAAAATTGCTGCCAAACAAGATTACAGCACCAAAGATTAAAGAACATTAATGTGTCTTTTACAGATGTGAAAACATAGGAGTTTTAGCATTGACGAAACAGAATGGTATTTGCTTGTTAAGCACATGGGACAGCTCTAGTTAGTGTCAAATTCTCTAGGATGGGTGGGGACTGGAGCTGCTCTCTTCGGGGGGTTTGTCACTCTGCATTGGCAGCAATGACCACAGAACTTTGGATACACCTCTGTGGGTCACTGAAGGAGGCCAAAGAGGGGTGTGTTCGCATGTTGGTGTCTTTATCTGGTGCACATCGTGCCCTGTTTGCTTGCTGATTTGGGAACAAACAGTTAAATAACTTAGAACCAGGTCCAAGTTGTGACTCCTATCCATCCTTCAACAGAAGAGATGCTGTGGTTGACTCTGGCTCAGCCAGAGTTTGGTGCTCAGTAGGTGATGAGGTCATGCCCATGATCCTTGGTCACGGAGGACAGATTGAAGATAACAGAGTGGCCGGGGAGGGGTCCTGTTTATAGGGGAGATGCAATCAGTAGTAGTGTTCACACTTACTGATCTTTCCCCAGCCCTGAGCATAGGACGTGGTGTGGGACACCCTCGGTGTGTTTTATCATCAAAGCAAACTCATAGGCTGAAAATTGGGAATACACTTTGAAAGCAGTGGAAACCATATTCAACTTTAGGGAAACTTTTCCTATTTAGGCTGTTTTTTGAGGATTCAGACTCTCAAAAATATTCCCAGTGAGTTCGTCGAAATTCTACAAGGTCATAAGGGCTGATTCATACTGAAGGGAAGCGTGCTCAGAATTAAGCACCTCAAGTACATCATGTCCTACAAATATGGTGTGATTCCTTAGCACTGCTGTAAGACAAAGAAATCTTGTGGGGTGACTTTTGACACGGTTACGGTGGCCCTTTTCTCGAACTAGTATTTCTATATAGGGCCCATGCTTGAGTCAGTGTAATAGGGAAAGCTCTTATAAAATTTATTTTCACCGAAGTACAGTTGACACACGTTACATCAGTTTCAGCTGTACAACATAGTGAGATGACAAGTCTATACATTATGCTGAGCTCATGCGAGTGGAGCTGCCATCTGTCTCCATACAACATTATCACAGTACCGCTGACTAGTCCCTACGCTGTCCCTTGTGTTCCCGTGATTTAACTTACTCCATAACTGGAAGCCAGCACCTGCCATGGCCCTTCACCCATTTTGCCCATCTTCCTACCCGCCTCCCATCCAGCTACATTCATTCAGTGTCTTTATGGGTCTGTTTCTGCTTTTGTTTGTTTGTTTGTTCATTTGTTTTATCTTTTAGATTCCACATATAAGTGAAATCATATGGTATTTGTCTTTCTGACTTACTTTGCATAATATTCTCTAGGTCTATCTGTATTGTCACAGATGGCCAGCTCTCATTCTTTTTATGGCTATATATATATAGAGAGATCTCTCTCTCTCTCTCTCTCTATATATATATATATATATATATATATATATATATATATATATATATTTATCTCCTATTGATGGACACTTGGGCTGCTTCCATTATCTCGACTATTGGAAATAATGTTGCAATAAACATAGGTGCATATATCTTTTTGAATTAGTATATTTGAATTCCTTGGATAAATACGCAGTAGTGGAATTGCTGGATTGATGAGACTTGTTTTTAACTTTCTGAGGAACCTCCATACTGTCTTCCACAGAGGCTGCACCAGCTTGCATTCCCACCAACCGGGCACAAGTGTTCCTTTTTCTCTGAATCCTCATCAACCCTTATTATTTCTTGTCTTTTTGATTCTAGCTACTCTGATAGGTTTGAGGTGATGGTATCTCATTGTGGTTTTGATCTGCATTTCCCTGATACCGAGTGATGCTGAGGTCTCTTCCTATGTCTGTTGGCCATCTGAATATCTTCTTTGGAGAAATGTCTGTTCATGTCTTCTTTCTGTTTTTAAAATATGACTTTTTTGGTAGTGAGCTGTGTAAGTTCTTTATATATGTTGGATATTAACCCTTATCGTGTAAGTGCTTAGCAAATATCCTCTCATTCAGTAGGTTGCCTTTTTATTTTGTTGATGGTTTCCTTCTCTGTGCAAATATTTTTATTTTGGTGTAGTCCTAATAATTTATGTTTGCTTTTGCTTCCCTTGCGTAAGGAGACATATCTAGAAAAATGTTGCTAAGTCCAATGTCAAAGAGATTACTGCCCATGTTTTCTTCTAGGAGTTTTATGGTTTCAGGTCTCATATTTAGGTCCTCAACCTGTTTTGAGTTTATTTCTCTATCATTATATTCAAGAAGGCTAGGTTGGTGACTCCTTTAACATGTAAGTATTTCTCTTCACTCTCTTGCACCGGTTTTAAGGGAATTCCAATGTAATACCAATTCTTGGTAGGCAAGTGATTTCCTTTTACCCACATACATGCTGACTTTTTCAGATTTTTTTTTTTTTTGCCTTAATTTTCTTCAGTGTGACTATGATATGCCTAAGTGTAGATTTTTTTATTTGTATTTTTGTATCTAACCTGCTTGGTTTTCTTTTATTTTTTTAAATTTTAATTTAAATTCAATTCAGTTAACATATCATGTATTATTAGTTTCAGGGGTAGAATTTAGTGATTCATCAATTGCATGTAACACCCAGGGCTCATTATATCAATGTCCATCAGCCAGTTACCCCGTCCCCGAACCCACCTCCCCTCCAGCAACCCTCATTTTGTTTCTTATAGTTAAAAGTCCCTTATGGTTTACCTCCCTGTTTTCATCTTATTTTTCCTTCCCTTCTCCTACATTCATCTGTTTCTTAAATTCCACATAGGTGTTAAATCATATGGTATTTGTCTTTCTCTGACTTAGTTCACTTAGCATAGTGCTATTTCCATACATGTCATTGCAAATGGCAAGACTTCATTCTTTTTGATGGCTGAGTAATAGTCTATTGTATGTATTTACCACATCCTCTTCATCCATTCATGTGTTGAGGGACATCTGGGCTCTTTCCCTAGTTCGGCTATTGTGCACATTGCTGCTATAATCATTCGGGTGCACGTTCCCCTTTGGATCACTACATTTGTATCCTTTGGATGAATACCCAGTAGTGTGATTACTGGATCATAGGATAATTATATTTTTAACTTTTTGAGGAACCTCCATGCTGTTTTCCAGAGTGGCTGCACCAGCTTGCATTCCCACCATTTTCTTTAAGTTTCCTGGATCCGTCACTTGGTGTCCATCATGTTTTGGGAACGTCTCAGTCATTATTGCTTCAAACATTTCTTTTTTGCATTTTTCTCTTTTCCTTCTGGTATTCCATTACGCATATGTTACATCTTTTGTAATTGTCTCACGTTCTTGGATGCTGTTTTATTTTTATTTATTTTTTCCTCTTTGGATTTCAGTTGTGGAAGTTCCTATTGATGCTTGTTCAAGCTCAGTGATTCCTGCCTTGCCTGTGACCACTCTACGAAGGAGCCTATGGAAGGCATTCTTCACATCTGGTAGTGTTTTGTTTTGTCTGGTTTTGTTGCTAGTGTTTCCTTTTGATTCTTTGAATTTCCATCTCCCTGTTTACTTTACCCACATTCTTTCATGTTTTCCACTTTTTCCAAAAGTGCCCTTAGCATATTAATTAGTTGGTTTAAATTTCCTGTCTGATAATTCCAACATCTTTGCCATATCTAATCTCCTTCTGATGTTGTCTTTTCAAAATGTGGTTTGGGTTTTGTTTTTGTTTTTGTTTTTGTTTTGTTTTTGTTTTGTTTTGTTTGGTCTTTTACTGTGCTGTGTGGTTGTCGTGAATGGGATGTGATGTACTAGGTGAAAAAAATAAGAATGTACTAGGTAAATAGACCTCTGTGTGAGATTTTAAATATTCATAAACCAGGTAGATCAGCCTTAATGTGATGTTTAAGGTTTATCTGGCCAGGGGTTAGGCTGTGTTCACTGTTTGCTGTAGCTGTTGGTCTGTCAGGGGCTAACCTTCCCTCTGGTGCCTGTGGGGTGGGTTTGGTTTGTTTTTTGTTTGTTTGTTTTGGTCTCCTTTGTTATCTTTGGGTTTCCCTAGAGGCCTTAATTAAAAGCACCACCTGTGATGCATAGTGTTTGCAACTGCACTGCTGTCACTCTACAGCAGCCCTAAGGGTGTGGTGAGGTGTTGGGGGAGCCCTGTTCTCCAGCCCCCACCCCATCAGGTCCCAGTTTTTTAGAGCCCCTGTGTCCCTGGGGCTGTGACCGTCACAGGGGCTTCTCAGATTGTTTTCCCCCCTTTCTGAGAGATGCCAAGGCTAGAGGATACCAGAGCTGGGTATTTCCCTTCTTCTGCATTGGTTAGGCTCTCATAAAATAGCTCTGGTGAAGACAGACCTTGTTAAAACATTCTGGATATATTTAAAAACAGCTACTTTCCCTCTCTTTCTGCTCCCAGATTGAGGGGATTTTTCTCCTATCTTCACTGTGAAAACAGGATAGGCTCCTGGTGGAAAAAGTCAGACAGGTGTGGGGCCCCTCTTGACACAGGATCCCCGGGTGTTTTGAATTCTCCAATTTGTCCACACCGAGCCTCCAGGAGTTCGTTAGTTACAGATTAGGTTTTCCTAGGCAGCGTTTGGCCCCCTGCTCCAGAGAACCCAGTGGGGACTCTGTGTCTGCCTGTGTCCTCACTTTCGGAGGCACTGGTTTGCCCTGTGACTTCAGTTCTCTGGTGCATCTAAGAAGGGTGGTTGATTTTCCACGTGTTCGGCTTCTTTCTTGTTGTGTGAATGGGAGAGAGCACGTCCCAGCTCCTGAAATGGCAGCCAAGGAACACGGAAGCTCAAGTGCTTCTGTCTGGTGGATGGGCTCTCCGTGATTTCTTCCTTCCCACGTCCCTTACTTTCCACATTTTCTACAACGTGCACATATTCCTCTTAAAAATGAACAGGAAAACGTGCTCTTTTCATATAGAAAAAAATTAAAAATGAGTTTCATCTCTGTTGACTTCGAGAAAATAAGGCACGGTGCAGAGAGCAGCACGGTACTTAAAAAAAATAGGAATAAAAACAGGAATGTTTACCCCTCCCCTACGGCTTACCATCTACATTAAAATTACCTTAAAATTCCGCTGTGTCATCAGGACAGTTGTAGTATTCAGGGAGACTCTTGCCCAAGCAAATTACTATTGTTCATCACAGGAGCTTCCTGAAAGACACATGAACTCTTCCATAAAGCACCGAAACGGACAGTTGAGTCCCTAGGACCGTTGGACTCTCCACCCAAAATCCTTGTTTTCCTACTTCCCCCCAACCCCCAGTTATATTCTATCATGATCTTTACTTAGTTGTAAACAAATCCCCACATTGAAAGACATATCTTCAATCAAATTTCAGTTAAGTCCAACCTTGACCTTGTCCCGCAAGCTACCAAAGCTCCATCGAGTAGCACTCTCCCTCCCCGCGGCAAGCAATACGGTGGCTCGTCCTGTCAATGGGTGATGCTGGTGACAGCTGGGGACCCGGCCTTTGACAACACATAGGATTCTACGTATTTATGTGAACAGGAAGAAAGGGACAGAAGTAAGCACATCAGGCTCTTGGAGCTAGCTGCCTGGTGGGGGTAAATTAAAAAAAAAAAAAATTGGGGGGTATTATTTCACTAGGTATGGTGCACCCATGTCCGTTTTATAATGGACATTAATTAAAGTTTTTGCAAGAGAATTTAGAAAATACATATATTTGCTGGAGGGACTATACATCCGTTCTCTCTGAAGGTTAGAATCCCACGGTGAGCCTTGCTTCGTAACAGTACTTGGGTTCACAAAGGCCTCTTTCTTGTACACGATCCACCCCCGTGTTTATAAACAGGAAACTGGTTTCCCCATACTCTTGACTTTGTTGTTTTGTCTTACGCAATTTAGTAAATCCCTTTGGAAAATCCTGACTGAAAGTGATGCCGAATATGGACGCCCTCTTACCGAAAGGGCTCAGTCATTCGGAACATGTCCCTTCCACTTTCCATTATGTTCGCCATCCCAGACCACACCGGTGATGGATGGCACGCACCTGAACATCCCTCACGCAATTCCACACCCATCCATCATCGCCTCTCACGCTGTGCTCCCCTCGTCTTTGATCATCCCTCCCCTAAGCACAGCAGAGAGTGAAACCCTGTGACTCCTACGCTGTGACAGTCTGAGGAAAGACAGCGATTGTGTTTTATCTGGCTTGACGTAGCTCTTACTTAGTAAATTTTAGGGAGAGGGGTAGAATTGGCTCTTCTTCCAGAATATCTGTAGAGTGAGATCGACTGTTCATATAAAAATCTCATGGGGACTGCCTTTATTCATAAGTGGAGACTATGTCTCTGTCCTTTGGTGAGGTGGACCGAAAAATTTTCTGCTCGTATTACACCTTTTTGGTCTGAATGAGGTTCAAGGCAAGCACAAAGGAAGGTTGCTTCCTGGGAATGCCGATGACCAGAAAGCTCTGTCCCGGAGTGGGCCGGGGGAGGCGGGGGACCTTCATCCTTTTCATGTTTCCCCGTTGCGGTCGATTCGACCATAGTGACAGTTGCGGGATGGAGGTGTCCACCTGTACCAATGACAGAAATCAAGACCACATTCCATGTGGCCTCTGGTAGCTCCCCAGGGGTGACGTAGTAGAGATGAACAATACGGCAGAGCCCGTGGTGCTTTTCCAACTGGGGCACGCCTCAGCGTCACCCGGAGCGCAGTTGCGCTGTCCACACCAGCTGGGTCTCCCACAGCAGCTGGGGTCTAAGGGACAAGGTTCTGGTCCTTGGAGTGGCTTGTCATTGAGCAGGAAGAGCCAGGGTAGCGGAGGAGCCCGGCTGGGGAACTTGGCTTGGGTGTCGGAGTACAGTCCTGAGCCCGGACTGATTTGTCAGTGTGGTGGCATCTGCCCTGCCCTTGCGGGTTTATCAATGAGGCGGGAGCCACGCCTCCCCTCGGCACCGCTCGTGGGCCCAGGAGCCGAGACCCTCACTCCCGGATTCTGCTCTGGTGCACTGGCCACAGCTCTGGGGTCTCTTGTTTGCACAACTCCTACTTGCAAAAAAGGAAACAAGAACTGTGCCTTCTTTACAGGGATCCTGTCATTAAATAAACCCATTAAGGGATCCAGTGGATTGGCCTGTACTCTTATCTGAGTATAGTTCTTTCTTGGAAAGAGCTAGGCCTACCTGGTGGGTTGGGCTCCGGCTGAACAAAACGGCTTTCCCGAGCAGGAGGCAAACGGGCAACACCCCAGTGCAGGCAGGATGGCCGGCCTCTGGCTCATGCGCTCCCTCTCCCTGTCTCCCCGCCACCCCGCTGGTCTGTGGGAGCCGGGGAAACTGAGTCAGAGAACAGTCTAATGCAGTCACGATCCTGAACCACGAAGGCAGTGGTTTGGATGGCTTTAGAGCACCAGAGCCTCCGAGGCTGCGAAGAGTCGGATTTGTACACGAAGTAGAGGAAATGGAGGCTCGCGGTGAGATAGGGCTCTTTTCCTGGAACTGAAAACAAACCCTTCAATAACAGACTCTCACCCTGTGCCCTTCTATAGGGGAAGCGCCAAGCCCATTGTGGCTGGTAAACTCTACAAAGGGTAGGACGAAACAGCCCAGTCTGTGATGCTCAGACTAAGTGGAAACGCAGACAGGAGAGCGCCCACTTACAGGGACCAGAGAGTGTGTCCGGAGGATGCACGTCGTGTGGGTCTGATTTCCTGCAGGATTCAAAGGAGGAGGACTTGGTCCTACTTGGCATTAGGAAAGCCAGAATTGTGGCATTCTCCCTGGGCGATTCTAGGGAAGGTTTTTATCACTCGATTAGAGAAGAGAGAAAACTTTTCTATTTTGGTCCCTGGAGTCATGGGTTCCATAAGGAAGAAGGTGTTAACCTTCTTTGAAAACTTTTCAAAACAAATAAATGCAAGACAGTTTTGTGACAATCGGGGAAACAGGACTATGATAACACAGGAGATATTAGGAAACTGTTGTTCACCCCCCCCCTTTCTTCCCTCTTTTTTTAGAGCGAGAGAGAGAGCATGCACACAGGCAGGCAGAGAGGGGGGAAGCAGGCCCCCCGCTGAGCAGAGAGCCCGACGCGGGACTCGATCCCAGGACCCTGAGATCACGACCCGAGCTGAAGGCAGTCGCTTAACCAACTCAGCTACCCAGGTACCCTGTTAATTCCCTCTGGTATGAAAGTAGGATTGCGGAAACCAGAGGGATGGATTAAGTGGTACGGAGGTTTGTGCCGAAGTATTTAGGGGTGAAGTGCTACGATGGCCGGGACTTAATTTCAAAATGGTCCCATGAAAAGGGGAGCAGGACAAAGTAGTAACCATGGTTCTGTCTTGGTGGAGAGCACGGGCGTGCATGGAACTCGTCTTTCCCTTGAGAGCTCGTGAAATCTTTCAAAATCAAAAGCTATTACTATAGATGTGTTCCATACCATATTATAGTACAGGATAAATCTATATTCCCATACAGATGGGCGGGCTAGAAACAGACTTTAAAGCCCTAATTACAGTTGAGCTGGGTTTAGCATGGCTTGGTCCCTGGCCACCTGTCTCCTAGTGGGATGATGGATGCTTCTCCTTTGCAACAAGCCTAGTTCTTTCCAGGAGAGGAGCTCTCTCCCTCTTGCTTTCTCCCCACCCCTGACCAAGCAGTCCACGGCCACAGCCTCCCTAGCCCTCCGCAGGAGACCTTCACTCAGGCAAGGGTTTCAACCCCCTAGAACTCAAAAAACAGGAGGCAGTTTGTTGAGCTAAATTCTTTATTAGGAAAGCACCAACACCACATTCTTGGAAATTACTGGAATTTTATTTGCCTCAGGCTTATGACTTGCAACCAAAGACATTGTGCAAAGAAAGCAAAGATTAAGTACACTTTAGGGAGAAGGAGACGATACACATCGGTAACGCAGGAGATCCGGTGGACAAAAGAAGCCATCCAATACACTAGAGAGATTGCAATATTCAATAGCGTTTTCAACAAAACTTTTTTTTTTAATCAAGAGCAAAGAAAAAATTAAGCAATGTTTACAGTAGACATAAATCTTATACAGTTCAAAAAGCATTTTTTCAGATCGTAGAGCATAAAATGGAAAAAATGTCTATGCAGGTGAAGTCTAACTACTGTACATTTATCACCTAGTAAACTTGCTTATATGTACCACAGTGTAAAAAAAAAAAATACCGAACAAATTAAAACCTTGAAAATTGCCTGATGAAAAATAAAATAACCAGTGGCTTTTAATGGCTTCTCCTGGTTATCAGTTCTACAAAATAACAACAACAACAACAAAAAAAACCCCCAAAAGTAAAAAAAAAAAAAAAAAAAAACACCTTTTCATCTGAACAGGTGGTAAAACCAGGCACAGTCAAACCGTTACCAAATTAGACCCACCCATAGAAATATACTATCCACCCACATATTTTCCATCAAAAGCTTTGTCTGTTTTAATCTTTGAATCTTTGAGGCCCATTTGGTCACAATATGTTACAAATAGTTGTGTGTGTGTGTGTGTCTATGTGCGTGTGTGTGCGTGTTGTGTTTTTACACCATGATATCATATGTTTGTCGGGCACGATCCTAAAGCTAGTTGATAGACGGGGATGACACAGAAACAACCCAGTGCCCGTAGGACAGATGCACTCACTGGGTAGAAATGAGGGAGGGAGGAAGGAGTTCAGGTCTACCGAGGTGGGGGGTGGCGGGGGAAGGTCCACACCGATCACTCATCGTCCGTCCCGCTTGCTTCTGACTGTTCCTAAAAATTAAAATAGGATAAAAATGCATGAAATCACACGTAAGAGAAAGGTGTAATAGACCCTCCAGAGGCAAACTCGAACGGAAATGGCATTTTGGAAAGGGTTAACTCCCGTCTCCACACTCTGGGGCAAGGTGGCAGGACCCCTGAGAGAAATCCAAGGTCCAAAGGGGAGCTTCTGCTGCGAATCCCAAAGCACCCCCCCCCCCATCTGCACTGCTGTTTCGTTTTCTTCTGCCTTGGCATGAGAAGGTCAAGGCTATTAACTGTTATTTTTAGCACACCGGGTTTAGAAAATTCACCAGCGGTCAAAAGGACCATGCATTTGATGTCAACGCACAGGTAAGGCTTTGAAAGAAAACACAGCATTGTAAATGCATCTGATAAAGTCTGGGCCCAGGGTGAAGGCTGGGTGGGGGGTGGGCACGAAGGGTTCGCAGAGGTTTTTCATCAGACCCAGATGGCAGCGTGCTGCAGTTGGGGGGGGGGTGTTGAGGAGGAACCTGAGGTCTCGGGAAAGGGAATACAATGGAGGCCTCTGGCACGTGTCCCCCACATCCGGGACGGTGCCCCTGACCCGCCGGTCACACTGTTTGGGTCTGAATCCAGCCTCTGCTGTTCGCAGAGAGCCAAACACACCTAACCGGGGCCCGGGCTTCCGTGACCCGTTGCAGGTAACAGCGCTCCTTGGGGGCCCCACGAGTGTTAAAGATGACATCACAAGGGAAGGCAAGTGTCTCAGGGCCTGTTCCATCCCTGCTCCTGAATTTTTCCAAGATTAAAAATACGCAGCCTTCGAGAAAACTGTATTTGTAAGCAGTAGGAAGGTAAGAAAGAAAAGAAATGAGTAGTTTTTCATTTTTGGAGACAGTTAAAAAGGCACTAACCAAAAGCTTGAAATTCTCTGTCCTAGATCATGCCGCTTGGCTCCCAGCCCTCGGGAATGGAATCTCCCCCGAGTCTCCCCCTTTCCCTTTCTGGATAAAAGAGCGGTCAGACAGGACGGACGGAGGGAGAGGGCTTCTGGGCTTCAGCCAAAGCCGGCTGCACTTACATTTTCGTCCTGCTCCTCGTCACTGTCGAAATCACTCACGACAGGCTTGGCTTTTCCCCGGTTTGGCCTCTTCTTGCCTTTGCCTTTGTCCCGGGCTTTCTCGTCTTTCTTATTGAGCTTGATTTTCACCTTAACAGATTTGGCTACGACAGAACACGGAAGAGCAGTGAGGAACCGCAGGCAAGTCCTTCCGCAGGCCGTGAAAAGACCGTCAGGCTGCAGAGCACAAAGCCAAGGCCCCCCGAGTGCCTGGAACGCTCGACTGATGCCTGTCCGCCGTCACCCTGCTGGCACCCGCTCTGCTCACACACGCTTGGTCAGGAGGACACAGCGCGCTGTTCGCCAGAACACGCTCCAGGAGCGAAGGCAGCGGCGTGGGGTCCTTTTTGCGGTCGCTTAAGGGTTGGACAGGGGCTTCCTAAGCAGGGGAAGCAGAGCTGCCTTTCTTGCTGGTGGAGGGTTGGGGGTGTTTATTCAGTAGAATTTTGTTGGGACAAAGTACGCGTAAGTATAAAGCCTTTTCTTCCTTTAAAGGCCAATGTTACTGTGTAGACAACTCCAGCTAACTTGAAAATTCAGAGCTGAATAATATTAACACAGAGAGCTACGAAACGGCAAGTTAAGTGATTGTGAGCACTTTCCTTCCCCCACCTCTAGTACCTCCTGATTGCTCTTCCTGGGGATGATTTCCAGAAACAAACAATTTACAGTTTATAATTACATAATTGGGGAACATAAAGAATTCCAGGGCAGCGCACAGTCATTCACTTGCTTGATGCACGCCCCGATTACCCATCCTTACCATCATTCTCACCCGTGGCAGGGGGCACTTCTATCCGTTAATATCTATTTGCCCAATTCTTTCCAAGGCTTGGAAATAGTCTACCTCCAAGGGTCTACTATGAATGATTTAACGGGTCATCTAGAGATGGCTGCTCAAGTTCCCAGCTTTTTTTTTTTTTTTTTTGCCAATATAATAAGCAAAGCTGCTGTAAACCTCTTTGTTGACAGATCTGGCAGAATTTGGAGGGAGGTATGGTGAGTAGAACCATATGGTCAACTTCTAAGCGTTCTGTTTCATCAGCCTTCAGCAAGACAGCAGCCCTATCCACCTTCACGGGGCTATTCTGAGGAATACAGACACGGGGGAGAGATCATCGTGCAAGGCCATGGAGGGAGGCGTGGAAACCCAGGGACAAGGAAAATCTGTTCCGCCGCATTGTTCTGCAACAGGTGACCACCGCATGCCATTTTTAGGACTTCATGAGGAAGTCCCGGGGCATAGGGGGCTCTCTTTCCAACCAGTCATGCTGGAATTTCATGTTTGTTGGGTCTCAAGGCACCTAGAAATAGACCCTGCCCTGAAGGGAGTCATAGCTCCAGAAGGAAACTTAGGAGAGGTTCTTGGACTTCTCTGGTAAATATGGTGGTGGGTTCCCCCACTTCACAAAAGTGAAATCTTCTGTGGAGACAGAGGCTGACAACACAGTTGAGATCAGAGCTGCTCTGAACCGTAGTGCCAGCCTATGCCCTCTGTCCTCGCCAAACGTGACAGAGACCATCAAATGCGAGTACGCAAAGCAGTACTCCTTGTCGGGCTTTGGTCCCTTGTCCCCTGGTGTCTGCTGCAGAGTGACTTACAAGACAGGGGCCTGCCATTTGGGTGGAGTAATGGGGGGAAAAGAAGAAAAGACGGGGTATGAGAAGGTCGACCTATTCCTAGAAATGCATCAAGCTGTAGAGGCCTCTTTAAAAAATCTTGATGAATAGAAAAAAATGCAGCATCTACCTACAGGAGGAGCACTTCCTGCTATTTGGAGAACAGAAAAATCCATGCAAGGTGGAAAAGGGCAGAAGACTGGCAGAAAAGGTAGGAAAGTATCTCCCCAAGTAGATCGTTTATAATTACACCTTGGAGTGTGGGATGCTGTTCAACTACCAGGCTGAGTCCGTGGACACGGACTTCCAAAAAAACCACCCGCCAGGCTGCCAGGCTCATGCAGGTGAGAGACTGGACCAGCAGAGGGACACTGTACACCGCGTCCCGAGGCGTTACGATCCCACCCTGACGGATCCATGAAAAGGGCTCATTACCAAGGCTGGCAGGCAGAAAAACGGCCCTTTGGAGATGTCCCCCGCTCCAAATGTGACAGGACGCGGCGGAAGGGGGAGGCTGCTGATTAGCTGACCTTGAGAAGGGGAGTTAATCCCAGACAGACCACATGAACCCCGAGTTGTAAGAAAGGAAGCAGCAGAGGTCCTGGTTCAAGATGGGAGCAAAGGAACATTCGGACCTCACCTCCCAAGGACACGCCCAATCCCCAGCCACATGTAGAACAATTTCCCCGGGTGAAAAAACCCAGACACGACCTGAGTGACTGCCATCGGGCAGGTAAGTAAGGAAAACCCACCCAACCGGTAGGAGAGGCTGAGACACTCACTGTAAACCCCACCGCTGGGTCGGTGATCCAAGACCAGGAGGGAACTCAAAACCTGGAGACTCTCCCCAAGAAGTGAAGGGTTTGACCCCCATACTGTGCACCCCAAATTTTAAGACTGGCACCTGAGACAGGAGTCTCTGGAACATCTAGCTTGGACCACCCATGGGTTGGCCTGTGTAAGGACCCCACAAAGCTTCAGGGAGCTGAGAAAGGGGTGTCTTGCCCCAGGACTCAGGACAGAGGCAATGACTGAGCAGCACCCAGACTTCTGGGTGCTTCTTTGTTACGCAACACCCCGAAGGTGGACCCACATTTGAAGGCCCGCTGGGGTGCTCTCTAGGGATGAAGGGATCTTTGAACTTTCCCCCTACCTCACACCAGTTTACGCCATACCTGTTTACCTCCTGGCAAGAAGCTTGTACACTCCTCTGGTACCCCAATTTTAGCAGCCACCACCCCCTCAGGGCACAAGAAAGCCGGGAATCCAAGAATGCCGGTCTTTCGGTGACAGAGACCTCTCAGCTTACCTTCACAGGGACGGTCTGAGGGACAAGCTTCTAATGAAACACACACATCCATCTAAGTAAGGACAGATAGTAACCCTTTCCTGTGACCTTACGGGGGGAGGGGTGTTAACTTTGAGCTCTTAATCTGCCACACATGAGAACATGTCTCTCAAAGGGCAGTTTTCAGACCCTTCTAGCACCCTGGGTTTCCATGACTGCCAACCAGGGGCCGTCTCGAGGTCACCCGGCTCTGGGGGCCAGCAGGCTTTGGCTTGTGACCCAGAAGCATACTGTAGGGTTACCTTCCTGACAGGTCGCTACCTGAGGGTCTGGCATTTAAGCGCCTGAACCATTATGCTCACGGAGATCCTCCCCTTTGAGACTGGTCCTTGGCACAATCTTAACAACAGGGAACCCCTAAAAATGGGTGCCTGGACCATCACGAAGGTGAGCGAGCCAGCCAGGAGGCTGGGGTGAAGAAGTTTCATATCCACTGAGAGGCTACTCCATCAAGAGTCAGAGAAATGATGATGTCATACATCAAAACCAGCGCCGAGTCAAAGAAAACAGAATCAGGACTGGGTTCCCGAGGAACGAGGAAGGTGAGACCTCAGTCAGGGATACCCTTCACTGCCACGTTCTGGAGGACTTTGTCAGAAGAGGAACTGAAAATAAATAATGACCATAAAAGTGCTCACTGATGTTGGATGATGGATGAACACGGTGAGAACTTGCACAAAGAGGCGGAGAATACCCACCAGCCGCCAATAAAGGTCAGGGACGGAGCTCCAGCATGTAGTGCCGGAAGTGGAAGCTCTATGAGGGGAGTTCCACAGAAGACAGAGTGAAACCCAAGGGGGGGGGGGCATGAAAAATACAATGGAAACCCCCTCAGAGTGGCAGCAAAGTTTTCAGCAGACTTTCTACCACAGAAGGGAGTGGCAGATACATGCAAAGGGCTCAAAGGGGAGAAAAGAAAAAAAAGGGCCAACCAGGAACACTGAGCCTGGCGAGTTTATTATTGAGAACTGGAGAGAGAAAACTGTTTTCCAGACAAGCACCAAGTAAAGCTCATTGACACCAAACAGGCCTTCTTAAGAAGTGTTACAGGGACTTTTTGGGCTATGAAAACAGAAGGTGCAAATAATAAATCTCACTGGTAAATATACAGTAAATGTAGTAAACTGATCACTTGTAAGTTAAGTTAGTATGAAGGTTAAAAGTTAAAAATGATACAAGTAACTATAACTACAGTAATTAGTTGAGATACACAAGTATATACCTAAGATAAAGGGATTTAAATGTGACGCTGAAAATATAAAATGTGGAGAGGTGCCTGGGTGGCTCAGTCAGTTAAGCATCTGCCTTTGACTCAGGTCATGATCCCATAGTCCTGGGATTGAGTCCCACATCAGGCGCCCTGCTCAGTGGGGAGTCTGCTTCTCCCTCTGCCCCTCTCCCCACTTGTGTTCTCGCTCTGTCTCTCAAATAAATAAAACCTTTTTAAAAAAATCCTAAGTGGTGCAGAGGGGAGATTAATAATGTAGAACTTTAGAATATGTTAAAACTTAAGCTATTATAAATTTAAAGTAGACTGTATTATACAAATCTCCTAGCCACACAAAGTGAAAGCCTACAGTCAATACACAGAAGATCAAGAGAACTACGGAGACCACTAAACAGAGTCAAGAAACCACAGATGAAGGGATGTAAGAGAAGAAAGGTGCAGAGAGGAACCACAAAAACTCTAGAAAGCACAGAGCTGTCAAGAGTTCTTAGGCTGCAGGTTGGTTCAGCACCTGCAAATCAATCAGTGGGCTGCAGTACATTGATAAAAGAGAACAAGAACCATAGAACACTCTCAATAGATGCTGAAAAAGCATCTGATGAAGTACAGCATCCTTTCTTGATCAAAACTCTTCACAGTGTAGGGATAGAGGGCACACACCTCAGTATCCTCAAAGCCATCTATGAAAAACCCACAGTGAATATCATTCTTAATGGAGAAAAACTGAGAGCTTTTCCACTAAGGTCAGGAACACGGCAGGGATGTCCGTTATCACCACTGCTATTCAACATAGTCCTAGAAGTCCTAACCTTGGCAATCAGACAACAAAAAGAAATAAAAAGAATCAGCAAAGCAGCAGCCAAACTCTCACTCTTTGCAGAAGATATGATACTTCAGGTGGAAAACCCAAAGACTCCACTCCAAATCTGCTAGAACTTATACAGGAATTCAGTAAAGTGTACAGGATATAACATCAATGCACAGAAATCAGTTGCATTCTATACTCCAACAGCAAGACAGAAGAAAGAGAAATTAAGGAGTTAATCCCATTCACAACTGCACCCCAAACCATAAGATACCTAGGAATAAATCTAACCAAAGAGGTAAAGAATCTGTACTCAGAAAACTATAAAGTACTCATGGAAGAAACTGAGGAAGACACAAAGAAATGGAAAAACGTTCCATGTTCATGGATTGGAAGAACAACTATTGTGAAAATGTCTATGCTACCTAAAGCAATCTACACATTTAATGCAATCCCTATCAAAATACCATCAACTTTTCTCAAAGAAATGAAAGACGTAATCCTAAAATTTATATGGAACCAGAAAAGACCCTGAATAGCCAGAGGAAGGTTGAAAAAACCAAAGTTGAACCAGGATCTCTGCTGCTTCCTTTCTGGACTCCAAATTCCAGACTTCAGGCTCATTACAGAGCTGTCATAATCAAGACAGTATGGTACTGGCACAAAAACAGATACATAGATCAATGGAACAGAATAGAGAGCCCAGAAATAGACCCTCAACTCTATGGTCAACTAATGTCCAGTGGAAAAAAGACAGTCTCTTCAACAAATGGTGTTGGGAAAATTGGACAGCCACAAGCAGAAGAATGAAACTGGACCATTTTCCTTACACCACACAAAAACAGACTCAAAATGGAGGAAAGATCTCAATGTGAGGCAGGAATCCATCAAAATCCCTGAGGAGAACACAGGCAGCAACCTCTTCAACCTCAGCCGCAGCAACTTCTTAGAAACATCACCAAAGACAAGGGAAGCAAGGGCAAAAATGAACTACTGGGACTTCATCAAGAGCAAAAGCTTTTTCACAGTAAAGGAAACAGTCAACAAAATCAAAAGACAACTGACATAATGGGAGAAGATATTTGCAAATGACGTATCAGGTAAAGGGTTAGTATCCAAAATCTAGAAAGAACTTATCAAACTCAACACTCAAAGAACAAATAATCCAATCAAGAAATGGGCAGAGGACATGAACAGACATTTCTGCAAAGAAGACATCCAGATGGCCAACAGACACATGAAAAAGTGCTCCACATCACTCGGCATCAGGAAAATACAAATCAAAGCCACAGTGAGATACCACCTCACACCAGTCAGAATGGCTACAATTAACAAGTCAGGAAATGACAGATGTTGGTGAGGATGCAGAGAAAGGGGAACCCTCCTATACTGTTGGTTGGAATGCAAGCTGCTGCAGCCACTCTAGAAAACCGTATGGAGGATCCTCAAAAAGTTGAAAATATAACTACCCTACAACCAGGAATCGCACTACTGGGTATTTACCCCAAAGATATAAACATAGTGATCTGAAGGGGCACGTGCACTCAAATATGTATAGCAGCAATGTCCACAATAGCCAAACTATGGAAAGAACCTAGATGCCCATCAACAGATGAATGGATAAAGAAGATGGGGGATATGTATAAATGGAATACCATGCAGCCATCAAAAGGAATGAAAGCTTACCATTGGAATGACATGGATGGAACTAGAGGGTATTATGCAAGGTGAAATAAGTCAATCAAAGAAAGACAATTATCATATGATCTCCCTGATATGAGGAATTTGAGAGGCAAGGCGGGGGTTCGTAGGGGTAAGGGAGGGAAAAATGAAATAAGATGGGACTGGGGAGGGAGAAAAACCTTAAGAGACTCTTAATCTCAGGAAACAACCAGGGTTGCTAGAGTGGAAGGGAATGGGAGGTATGGGGTGCCGGGGTGATGGATATTGGGGAGGTATGTGCTATGGTGAGTGCTGTGAATTGTATAAGACTGATGATTCACAAACCTGTATCCCTGAAACAAATAATACATTGTATGTTAATAAAAAATTAATTTTAAAAATTAATTTAAACATACATGGGCTAAAGGGGGCAATCAAAAGATGTGTTGACTGACTGGATCAACAGAAGCAAGAGCCAACTCTCTGCTGCCTACCAGAGACTTTCCCCAGCTCGACAGCCACCCAGGCTGAGAGGGAAGGGATGGAAAACAAAATACTCCAAGGAAGTCAAAACTGTGGGCAGCAACAGCTAGATCAGACCAAACAGGCTTCAACGGAGACTACACCAAGGGGGGAAAGAAAGGCACTACATGACGATAAAAAGGTCAATCCAGGAGACAGAACACTCATCAATATTCATGCACCCAATATAAGAACACCTAAATACACGAAGCAAACATGAAAGGATATAAAGGAAGAAAAGGACAGGACCACAAGGGAAGTAGGGGACCTCATAATCTCGTTTACATCAGTTAATGGCCTTACCTGAAACACGAGGTCACAAAGTTAACGCATGTTTAGAGAACATTCCATCCAAAAATGGGAGAAGGTACGTTCTTCTCAAGAGCACATGCAACATGATAACATGGGCCACAGAACATTTCTCAAAACATCTAAGAAGAATGGAATCACGGAAAGCACCTTTTATTTTTAACTACAAATGTATGAAACTAGAAATCACAAGAAGGAAACGGAAAAAAACACAAAGATGTGGATTCTAATCATTCTGAGAAACCTGTGAGTCAACAAGGAAATCAAAAAGGAAATAAAATCTCTTGCACAAAGGAAAATCGGAAATGCAAGGTTTCAGAATCTGTGTACGCAACATACGCAGTTCTAAGATGGAAGTTCATAGCAACACAAGCCTACCACAAGAAACAAGAAGAATCCCAAATAAATAAGCAACTAGAAAAATATAGTCCAAGGTTAGTGGAAGAAAGGAAAGAAGTCAGGAAATTAGTGAAATTGTGGCTTAAAAAAAAATAGAATGCATCAATGTAACTAAAAGTTCATTTTTTGAAATGATAAACAAAATGGATAAACCTCCGGCAGATTCATCAAAAGAGGGCTTAAATAGGGGCACCTGGGTGGCTCAGTGGGTTAAGCCGCTGCCTTCGGCTCAGGTCATGATCTCAGGGTCCTGGGATCAAGTCCCGCATCGGGCACTCTGCTCAGCAGAGAGCCTGCTTCCCTCTCTCTCTCTGCCTGCCTCTCTGCCTACCTGTGATTTCTCACTGTCAAATAAATAAATAAAATCTTTAAAAAAAAAAAAAAAGAGGGCTTAAATAAAATCAGAAATGCAAAGGAGCATAAGCAACTACTGTAAACAACTATATGCCAACAAACTGGAAAACAGAAAAAAGGGATCAATTCCTAGAAACTATCTTCCAAGGCTTCATCATGAAGAAGTAGAAAATCTGAATAGAGCAAGTCCAAGTAATAGAATTGAATCAGTAATTAAAACCCCCACAAAGTCCAGGACCAGGAAGTTCCACAGGTGAATTCTACCAACCACTTAAAGAACAGTTATAACACATCCTTCTCAATTTATTCCAAAAATTAAAGAAGGAATGTTTTCAAATTCATTTAACAAGGGCAGCAGTACCTTGGTACCACACAGACACAGCACAAGAAAAGAAAATACAGGCCCCTATATGTGAAAGAAACAGATGCAAAAGTTCTGAAGAAAATGTTAGCAAATTGAATTCAACAATGCATGAAAAAGTCACAAGCCACAGTCAAGTGGGATTTATTTTAAGGAGGCAGGATGGTTCAAATCCACAAAACAATGTGCTATATACCACATTAGCATAATGAAGGATGAACATATCTCCGTAGATGCTGAAAACACATCTAATAAAATTCAACAGCCATTTATGATAAAGATTCTTAAAGGAACTATAGAGGAAACATAGCTCAACATAATGAAGACCATATACAAAAAACCCACAGGTAACAACATACTCAAATATTGAAAAACTGAGAGCTCTTCCCCTGAGATCAGCAACAAGCCAAGGATGCCTACTTTTGCCACTTTTATTCAACATAGTATTGGAAGTCCTAACCAGAGCAGTTATTGAAGAATAATAAATAAAACTGTCACTATTGATAGAGGGCATGATGCTATATATAGCAAAACCTAAACACTCCACCAAAACACTATTAGAACGAACAAATGAATTTGGCCAAGTAGCAGGTTACAAAATTAACACAGAAATCTTTTATTTCCTTATAGGACTAATGAGCTCAGAGAAATCTAGAAAACAGTCCTACTTGCAACTGCACCAAAGATATTAGAATACCTAGGGATGCATTTAACCATAGATGGAAGACTGGTACTCTGAAAACTCTAAGACATTGATGGGAGAAACCGAAGATGACACAAATAATGGAAAGATATACCATGCTCACGGATTAGAAAGCTTAGTATTATTAAAATGTCCATACTGTCCACAGCAATCTAAAGATTCAATGCCATCCCCATAAGAACATGAATGGCATCTTCCCAGAAAACTAGAACAAAAAAGTCCTAAAATTTGTATGGACTTCAAAGGACATCAAGTAGCCAAAGCAATCTTGAGAAAGAACAAAGCCAGAGGGAGCAAGCTCCCTGATTTCAAACTACACTACAAGTCTACAGTAATCAAAACGGTATGGTACTGGCACAAAAACGGACACATAGATCAATGGAACAGGATGAGAACTTAGAAATAAACCTACGCTTATATGGTCAATAGAAGCAAGACTATAATGGGGAAAAGACAGTCTCTTCAATAAATGGTGCTGGGTAGACTGGACAGCCACATGCAAAAAAGTGAAACTGGACCACTGTCTTATACCAAATACAAAATAAATTCAAAAGACAATAACAAGGTTAAATGTGAGACCTGAAACCATAAAAGTCCTCTAAGAAAACACACAGTAAGTTCATTGATGTCAGTTTCAGTATTTTTTGGTACTAGTTTCTTCAGGCAAGGGCAACAAAAGCTCAACTAAAGGGACTAGGTCAAACTAAAAAACTTTTGTACACTGCAACCATCAACAAAATGAAAAGAACCTACTGAATTTTTTTTTTTTTTTAAGATTTTATTTGTTTATTTGACAGGCAGAGATCACAAGCAGACAGAGAGGCAGGCAGAGGGCGGGGGGAAGCAGGCTCCCCGAAAGTGGGGCTCGATCCCAGGATCCTGAGATGTGGGGCTCGATCCCAGGATCCTGAGATCATGACCAGAGCTGAAGGCAGAGGCTTTAACCCACTGAGTCACCCAGGTGCCCCTAGAACCTACTGAATGTTAATGATATTTGCAAATTATACATCCAGTGAGGGGTTAATATCCAAAATATGTAAAGAACTCACAAAATTTAATATCAGACAGAACCCAATGAAAAAATGGGAAGAAGACTTGAATAGACATTTCCCAATGATTCCAGCCAACAGCAACATGAAAAGAGGCTCAACATCACTCACCAAGAGGGAAATATAAACCAAAACCACAATAAGAAAGCACCTCACACCCATCAGACTGGCAATTAAAAAGAGAAGTAACTACTGGTGAGGATGTGAAAGAAAAAAGAACACTCATGCCCTGTTGGTGGGTATGTATATTTGTGCAGACACTAGCAAAAACAGAATGAAGATTCTTGAAAAAATTAAAAATAGTACTACCACATGATGCAGCAGTGCCACTTCTGGGTATTTATCTGAAAAAGGAAAACATGAATTCAAAGAGATAGATGTACCCTTCTGTTCATTTCTGCATTCTCTACAACAGCCAAGATATGGAAGTGACCCAAGATCTACCGATAGAGGAATGGATAAAGATGTGATCTATATACACAATGAAATAGTACTCAGCCACAAAAAAGAATGAAATCTTGCCATTTGCTACTACATGGATAGATCGAGAGGATATTACGCTAAGTGAAATAACTCAGGCAGAGAAAGGCAAATACCATGTAATTTCACTTAAGTATGAAATCTAGAAAAGAAAACAAACAAATGGACAAAATAGATGATAGATACAAGAGACGAATGATTGATTACCAGAGAGGGGAGGTGTTGTGAAAGGGACTTTACAAACCTTGATTTATAAGATAAAGTCTTGGACATATAATGGACAGCATAGGGAAAACAGCCAAAAATACTGTAATAACTTTTTATGGATTCAGATAGTAACTAGATCAGTTTGTAATACTTGAAAATATCAAATCACTATGATGTACACCTGAAACTAAGAGGATGTAGTATGTCAATGATACTTCAATAAAAAGATCCATCTATATGCTCCCTACAAAAGAATTCAGATCTAAAGAAACACAGACTAAGAGTGATGAGATGGAGAAAGTCCATACAAATCAAAACCCAAACAAAGCTGGGGTAGCTATAGTTCTATCAGGGAAAATAAACTTTTAAAGAAGACTGGAATAAGAACATGAACATTACATATTGATGCGGGGGTCCATCCACCAAGAGGATATAATTGTGAATATTACTGAACCCATCATAGGCACACCTACCTACATCAAGCAAATATTAATGGACCTAAAGAAAGAAAGAGCAATTTTAAAGCACAGGACTTTACTACATCCAATGGCATCAATGGAGATATCAATCAGACAGAAAAGCAATATGGAAACATAGGTCTTAAGTGACATGTTGGATCAGAGGGCCTTAACAGATACATACAGACCATTTCATCCAAAAGCAACAGAATACACATTTTTCTTAAGTGCCCATGGAACAATCTCCAGGATAAGTCATACATGAGACCATAAAGCTAATCTGAATAAACTTAAGAAGACTGAAATAGAAAGCATCTTTTCTGACCACAATTTATGAAAACAGGAAATAATTTTAAGAAGAAAACTGACACATTAAAATGTGGAGATTAAACAATGTTACTGAACAACCAACCTATGGGTCAACAACAAAAGAAAATCAAAGGAGAAATAAAAAAATACACTGATGAAATGAAAATGAAAACACAGCATACCAAAACTTAGACTGCACAAACGCTTCTAAGAGGCTACACTGAGAAAGAAGAAAAATCTCAACATATTTTTACACCTCCAGGGACTAGAAGGACAAACCAAGTCCAAAGTTAGTAAAAAGAATAAGATAATAAAGATCAGAGCAGAAATAAATGAACAAGAGTGTAAAAAGACAAAGATCAGTGAAACTAAAAGCTGTTTCTTTGAAAACCAACAAAACTGACCAACCTTTGGTTACACTCACCAAGAAGAAAAGGCCGCACAATCAGAAATGAAAGAGAAGTTACAACTGATAACACTGAAACACAAAGGAGCTTATGAGACTGCTATGAACAATTAATATGGCAACAAATTGGACAACTTAGAAGAAATAAATTCCTAGGAATATACAACCTACCAAGACTGAATCATAAAAAGAGAGAAAATATGAACAGATCAATTATTGTATAAAAACATCAAATCAGTCATCATTCCAGGGTGCCTGGCTGGCTCAGTCAGTAGAGCATATGACTCTTGATCTCAGGATTGTAAGTGTGAGCCCCATGTTGGATATAAAGATTACTTAAAAATAAATAAAATCTTAAGGAAAAATCTTAAGGAAAAAGGGAGGGATTTATTCCAGGCATGCAAGGATGGTTTAAATTGTACGTCAACCAACATGATACAACACATTAACTGAACAAAGGATAAAAATCATGATCATCTCAATAGATGTAGAAAAATCGTGACAGGGCGCCTGGGTGGCTCAGTGGGTTAAGCCGCTGCCTTCGGCTCAGGTCATGATCTCAGGGTCCTGGGATCGAGCCCCGCATCAGGCTCTCTGCTCAGCAGGGAGCCTGCTTCCTCCTCTCTCTCTCTGCCTGCCTCTCTGCCTACTTGTGATCTCTCTCTGTCAAATAAATAAATAAAATCTTAAAAAAAAAAAAAAAAAGAAAAATCATGTGACAAAATTCAACATCCATTTATGACAGAAACTCTCAACAAAGTACATATAGAGGGACACTACCTCAACATACTAAAGGCTGTATGTGACAAGCCCACAGCTGATACTACATTTGGTGGAGAAAATCTGAAAGCCTTTCCTCTAAGATCGGGATCAAAAATAAGGATGACCACCCTTGCCACTTTCATCCAACACAGTATTGGAAGTCCTACCCTGAGAAGTTAGGCAAGAAAAAGAAAAGGCACCCGTGCTGGAAAGGATGAAGAAAAATTGCCACTATTTGTAGATCTTACTAGATACAGAAAACCTTAATGACTTCAAAATACGTTAGAGCTAATCAAAGAATTCAGTGGAAGGATACAAAATCAGTGTACCACAATCTTTCTGTATGCTAGTAACAAGCTACGAGAAAAATTAAGAAAACGTTCCACTTACAGTTGCTTCCCAAAGAATAAAATACCTAGGAATAAATTTAAGCACACAGGTGAAAGACCTGTACACCAAAAACTATCAGGTATTAAATGAAACAAAGTGAAGCATACACAGAGAAATGGAAAAAATAATAGTGCTATCAACTGGAAGATACAGTATTGTTAATATGTCCGTACTACCCAGAGTAATCTGTAGGTTCAATGCAATCCGTCAAAATTCCAATGGGATTTTTCACAGAAATCAAAAATAACAATCCCCTAAAATCTGTGTGAAACCACAAAAGATCCAGAGTAGCCAAAGCAATTTTGAGACAGAACAAAGCTGGTGGAACCACATTCACTGATTTCAAACTATATTACAAACTTACAGCAATCAAACAGTATGGTACTGCCATTAAAAATACACATATAGATCAATGAAACAGAATAGAGAGCCTAGAAGTAAAGCACACACACGATCAATTTACAACAGAGCCATGAACATACCACGGTGAAGGGACAGTTTCTTCAGTAAGTGGTGCTGGGAAAACAGGACAGCCATATGCAAAAAAATGAAACTGACTTACACATAACAAGAATTATTTTAACACGGACTAAAGACTTGGGCATATGATCTGAAACCATAAAATTCCTAGAAGAAAACAGGCAGTGAGATCCTTGACATTGGTCTTGACTTAGGCGTCTGCTCTGAAAAATTATTGCTAGCAAAAGCAAAAATAAACAAGTGTGACTATATGATATGAAAAAGGTTCTACACAACAATGGAAAACCATCCACAAAATGAAAAAGCAACTACATAATGGGAGGAAAAGAAAACAAAACCTGCAAATCATCTCTGTTAAGAAGTTAATACTCACAATCTATAAAGGTCTCCTACACTCAACAGCAAAACAATCCATTAAAAAAAGGGGCCAAGGCTGGGGGTGCCTGGGTGGCTCAGTGGGTTAAAGCCTCTGTCTTTAGCTCAGGTCACGATCTCAGTGTCCTGGGATTGAGTCCCACGTCGGCCCTGCTTCTCTTCCTCTCTGCCTGCCTCTCTGCCTACTTGTGATCTCTGTCAAATAAATAAATAAAAATCTTTTTAAAAAGGGGCGGGGCCCAAGAATTTAGACAGACACTTTCCCAAAGACATATATAGATGGCCAATAAGTACAGAAAAAGGTGCTCAACATCTCTCATCATCAGGGAAATGGGAGATCAAATCCACAATGAGGCCTCACCTCGCACCTGTGAAAATGGCTGGAGTCGAGAAGACCAGAAGCGAGAGTGCTGGTGAGGATGTGGAGAAGAGGGGGCCCTTCAACAATGCTGGTGGGGATGTAAATTTGTGCAGCCACCATGGAAAACAGTGTAGAGGGTCTTCAAAAATTAAAAAAAAAAAAAGGTATATTACCCATCAATTCCAAGTATAGGTGTGTCCATGAAGAAAATAATGCTAAATTAAAAAGATGTGTGAACCCCCGTGTTCACTGCAGCATTACTTAGAGCCCGGATTTGAAAACAGCCAAGTGCTCACTGTGAATAAGAAAATGGCGGCAGGGGTTGGGGTGTCTGGGTGAGCGGTGGAATAGAATTCAGCCATAAAAATAATGAAATTGCCATTTGTGGCAACATGGATGGACCCAGAGGACATTATAGTAAGTGAAATGAGCAAGATAATTACCCGTATGATCTTACTCAAATGTGGATTCTTACAAATAAAACAAACAAAAAACCCCCCAAGAACCCAAACCCTGAAGCTGGTTGCCAGAGGTGGGGTTGGAGGGTGAGTGAAGGGGGTCAAAAGGTACTTCTAGGTAGAAAATCAGTAAGTCTGGTGGATTATGGTAGCATGTGGTAACTACAGTTAGTTAACACGGTGATAGTTGGTAAGAGAGATCTAGGATCCCGGCAAAAGAAAACACGTGCAACTGTTTGTGGTGATGCCTCTCCATCAGATTTACTGTGATCATTTCACAATAAATACAACGACCAGTATGTTGTACACCTGAAACTAACATGTCACTTATACCCTCAGTTTTAACAAGAAAAAGTGGAAGGAGAGGCAGAAAATAGGGTCAGAGAGAGGCAGCGGGAGTACAGTGTTCTCGCCTTCAGCCTCCAGATGCACCCACAGCACCCAGGGACCTACAGATTTGTGAGGTAGTAAATTTGGGTCGTTTAATCCACTACATTTGTGCTGGTTTGTAAACGGTGGCCCCAGAAAGCTCACACACCGCGTCTCAGGAGAGCTCAGAGAAACTAAACCGTGAGGTTGGAGAGGGCAGCTCTGTGAAAGCGGATTAGCGATGTGGCTGTAAAGGAAGGATCTCACTGACGTCCCTTAGGTAGAGTTAAGGCATCAAATGCTGGGTTATCAGAACTGGGGAATAACCGTGTGGAATTAGAGAAGGTAGAATTAATAAAAGGCAGGCTCACTGAAAAGACTGACACGGAGAACAGATGTGGGTGTGGCGACACAGACACCCATCAGACTGCTGACAGATCAAAACTCCAGGCTGGGGGCAGGACTCCTGTGTCTGATGTTTGAAAAACGTCTGCAGTGAATCAGGGGTAGACATGTTGAGGGGAAGTATTTGGAGTAAGACTGATCGGTTTCTTGGACTCAATATGAATGGTAACACATACTGCTGTCCGAAGGCACTCCCTGCTATGGGAAAATGTTCATAAAATAGAAAAATTAGGCTACGAAACAGTGTGCTGTGCTCTTACAAAGAAATAGGTAGGAGAAAAAACTGGAAGGCAAATTCTCAAAATGCTAAATGTATACTGGGCGATGGAATTACAAATGGTCCTTTCTTAAGAAAAAATATTTTCCAAGTTGTCTGTATTAAATATGTAATTAGGAACAAACCTAATAAAAAAAAAGTTTGAAGTGTATCTGTACTGTTTCACACAGCAGACCGTAAACCACTGGGATTAATTACCTGGACAGGAAGTATAGGGTGAGGATGTAACTAGGTAGGAAAGTTTGAGTTGTGAAGGTGGCCTTAACCTTGTATAAATATAAGAATGATCAACCAGAGCTGGAATGAAGCTAAGACAGAAGAGGTCTAGGGTGCAAAATTTTTGAATGGATAAAGAAGATGTGATACACACACACAGACACACAGTAATATTACGCAGCCATAAAAAGAGCGAAGCCATTTGCAGCAACACGGATGGAGCTAGAATATCACACGACATGAAAGAAGTCAGCGAGATGGTGGAGTAGGAAACTAAATATCATCGGGTACCAGGAGTTCAGCTCGATAGTTATCAAACCATTCTCGACATCTACAAACTCAATAGGAGAGAGAAGAGCAGAGCACCAATTCTAGGAACAGAACATTGGCCACTCTCAGGAAGGTAGGATGTGCAGAGAAGTGAATCCGAAACAAGGGGGAAGATAAACCACAGCGGGAGGGGCCAGCTCCCGGGAAGCAGTGGAGCAGCAGAGCACAAAATCAGAACTTTTAGGAGTCTTCTCCACTGAGGGACGTCACTACAGAGGCTAAGTAGGGATAGAGCCCTCACGGGGACAGTGTGGTCTCAGGACCCACAGGGTCACAGAGAGACCAGGGGTGTCTGAGTGTGGCAGAGCCCCCAGGTATCAGAGCAGGGTAGCTCACTGTGGAGAAGGAGCTGAGGAGTGGGCTCTCAGCTTGGGGTTACCTTAAACTGTGATCTGCGGCACAGTCGGGCCATGGCTCTTCAAGCAGGGACACCACAGACACCCCGCAGATCCGGGGAGTCTCCTTCCTTCCTCCTCTGGGAGGAGTAGCACAGGAGTGCGCTGCAGAAATCTGCTGCGTTTGGAGACTCCAAATGGGGCCGAGCGCCAGAGACAGAAATGCTCAGTCACAGGCCAGGTGAGCTCAGAGCGTGGCCGGAGACCAGGGAGATGGAAGGGATTGATTGCCTTTCTCTGAGGGTGCACTGAGGAGCAGGGTCCCAGCTCTTGGCTCCTCTGGGTGGAAACGGGGAGGCCGCCATTTTCATTCCCGTCTTCCAAAGCTCTACGGAAAGCATTCAGGGGAACACAAGCTCCCAAGAGCTAACCTGAGCAGATGACTTAGCCCAGCCCCTGGCAAGGGCGGTGCAATTCTGCCTCGGGCAAAGGCATTTGAGAATCACTGCAACAGGCCCCTCCCCAGAAGATCAGCAAGAACATCCAGCCAAGACCAAGTTTGCTGATCAATCAGAACTGCAGAACTACAGAGCTCAGGGAGAGCAACACACAATTCATGGCTTTTCCCCCTTGATTCTTTACTCTTTCAAAGTTAAATTATTTTTATTTTTTTCTTCTATTTTTTTCATTTTTCATGTGCCTATTTTAACATTTTTAAACTATCCTATCAATACCTTTTTAAAAATCTTTTTTCATTTTCATAGCTACAGTCATATTCTATCACTTCATTGTATTTGACCTTGTTTTTGGTATACATATAGGTTTTTTTTTTTCTTTACAATTTTGGGATACAGTTTCTTCTAACAGATCAAAATACACCCTAAAGCCAGCACATGCCTTTGTTCTTGTCTCCAGCCTGATCACATTCTTTTTTTCTTTTTTCAACCCACTTATCAGTTCCTTTTTTAGAATGTTCTTAATTTTCATCCTTACAATCCTATTCCATCCCTTCACCATGTTTAACCTTATTTGTGTCTATATATAATTTTTTTATTTTTTTAAAAATTTTGGGAGGTAGTTTCTTCTAACAGATCAAAATACAGCCAAAATCAAATGTGTGGCTCTGTTCTGTTCACCAGTCTAATATACATATATATATTTTTTCTTTTTTTTCCTCCTTTCTTCTCCCCCCAGTTTAGGGTCTTCTCTGATTTGGTTACTGTATATTTTTCTGGGGTTGTTGCTGCCCTTTTAGTATTTTGTTCTCTCATTCATCTATTCTTATCTGGATAAAATGACAAGGTGGAAAAACTCACCTCAAAAAGAGAATAAGAGGCAGTACCGAAGGTTAGGGACCTAATCAATATGGACATTAGTAATATGTCAAAATTAGAGTTCAGAATGACAATTACCAAGGTGCTAGCTGGGCTTGAAAAAAACATGGAAGATACTAGAGAATCCTTTCCCAGAGAAATAAAAGAACTAAAATCTAACCAAGCTAAAATCAAAAAAGCTATTGATGAGATGCAATAAAAAATGGAGGCGCATACTGCTAGGATAAATAAGGCAGAAGAGAATTAGTGATTTAGAAGATCAAATGATGGAGAATAAAGAAGCTGAGAAAAGAAACAACTACTGGGCCACAAGGGGAGAATTCAAGAGATAAGTGATACCATAAGATGAAACAATGTAAGAATAATTGGGATCCCAGAAGAAGACAAAGAGAGAGGGAGGGGCAGAAGGTATATTGGAGCAAATTATAGCAGAGAATTTCCCTACTTTGGCAAAGGGAACAAGCAACAAAGTCCAGGAAGCACAAAGAACCCCCCTAAAAATCAATAAAAATAGGTCCACACCCCATCATCTAATAGTAAAACTTACAAGTCTCACTGATAAGGAGAAAATCCTAAAAGAAGCTTGGGACAAGAGGTCTGTAACATAAAATGGTAGAGATACTAGACTGGCAGAAGATCTATCCACAGAGACCTGGCAGGCCAGAAAGAACTGGCATGATACACTCAGAGCAGTAAATGAGAAAAATACACAGCCAGCCGAGTACTATATCCAGCTAGGCGGTCATTGAAAATAGGATAGATATAAAGCTTCCAGGACAAACAAAAACTAAAAGAATTTTCAAACACCAAACCAGCTCTACAGGAAATATTGAAAGGGCTCTTCCAAGCAAAGAGAGAGCCTAAAAGAAAGGAACAGAGACAATATACAGTAACAGTCACCTTACAGGCAATATGACGCACGAAACTCCCTATCTTTCAGTAGTTACCCTGAATTTAAATGGGCTAAATGCCCCAATAAAAAGACACAGGGTATCAGAATGGATTAAAAAAAAAAAACAACAAAACCCATCAATATGCTGTCACCAAGAAACCCATTTTAGACCCAAAGACACCACTAGATTTAAAGCGAGGGGGTGGAAAACAATTTACCATGCTAATGGACATCTAAAGAAAGCTGGAGTGGCAATTCTTATATCAGATCAATTAGACTTCGAGCCAAAAACCATAATAAGAGATAAGGAAGGACAATATATCATACTCAAAGGGTCTGTCAAACAAGAAGATCTAACAATTTTAAATATCTATGCCCCGAACATGGGAGCAGCCAACTATATAAACCAATTAATAACAAAATCAAAGAAACATATCAACAATAATACAGTAGTAGTAGGGGGCTTTAACACCCCCCTCACTGAAATGGACAGATCCTCCAAGCAAAAGATCAACAAGGAAATAAAGGTTTTAAATGACACACTGCACCAGATGGACATCACAAGATATATTTAGAACATTCCATCCCAAAGCAGCAGAATACACATTCTTCTCTAGTGCACATGGAACATTCTCCAGAACAGATCACATCCTGGGTCACAAATCAGGTCTCAACCAGAACCAAAATATTGGATCATCCTCTGCATATTTTCAGACACAATGCTTTGAAAGTAGAACTCAAGCAGAAGAGGAAAGTTGGAAAGAACTCAAATACATGGAGGCTAAAGAGTATCCTACTAAGGAATGAATGGGTCAACCAGGAAATTAAAGAAGAATCTTTAAAAAATTCATGGAAACAAATGAAAATGAAAACACAACTGTTCAAAATCTTTGGGACACAGTGAAGGCAGTCCTGAGAGGAAGTATACAGCAATACAGGCCTTTATCAAGAAACAAGAAAGGTCTCAAGTATACAAACTAACCCTACACCTAAAGGAGCTGGAGAAAAAACAGCAAAGAAAACCTAAACCCATCAGGAGACAAGAAATAATAAAGATCAGTGCAGAAATCAATGAAATAGAAACCAAAAGAACAGTAGAACAAATCAACTAGGAGCTGGTTCTCTGAAAGAATTAGTAAGACTGATAAACCCCTGAAAACTATTCCCCTAAGGTCAGGAACACAGCAGGGATGTCCATTATCACCACTGCTACTCAACATAGTACTAGAAGTCCTAGCCTCAGCAATCAGACAATGAAAATAAAAAGCATCCGAATTGGCAAAGAAGAAGTCAAATTCTCATTCTTTGCAGATCATATGATTCTTTATGTGGAAAACCCAAAAGACTCCACTCCAAAATTGCTAGAACTCATACAGGAATTCAGGAAAGTAAAGGATATAAAAAGGATATAAAATCAATGCACAGAAATCAGTTGCATCTCTATACTCCAAGAGCAAGACAGAAGAGAGAGAGATTAAGGAGTCGATCCCATTCACAATTGCACCCAAAACCATGAGATACCTAGGAATAAACCTAACCAAAGAGGCAAAGAGTCTGTACTCAGAAAACTAAAAAGTACTCATGAAAGAAACTGAGGAAGACACAAAGAAATGGAAAAACGTTCTGTGCTCATGGACTGGAAGAACAACTGTGGTGAAAATGTCTACGCTATCTAAGCAATCTACACATTTAATGCAATCCCTATCAAAATACCACCAACTTTTTTCAAAGAAATGGAAGAAATAGTCCTAAAATTTATATGGAACCAAAAAAGACCCTGAATAACCAGAGGAATGTTGAAAAAGAAAACCAAAGTAGGCGGCATCACAATTCCAGACTTCAAGCTCTATTACAATGCTGTCATCATCAAGACAGTATGGTACTGGCACAAAAACAGACACATTGATCAATGGAACAGAATAGAGAGCCCAGACATGGACCCTCAACTCTACAGTCAACTAATCTTGGACAAAGCAGGAAAGAACGTCCAGTGGAAAAAAGGCAGCCCCTTCAACAAATGGTGTCAGAAAATTGGACAGCCACATGCAGAAGAATGAAACTGGACCATTTCCTTACACCACACACAAAAACAGACTCCAAATGGATGAAAGACCTCAATGTGAGACAGAAATCCATCAAAATCTTTGAGGGAAACAGAAGCAGCAACCTCTTCGACCTCAGCCACAGCAACTTCTTCCTAGAAATATCACCAAAAGCAAGGGAAGCAAGGGCAAAAATGAACTACTGGGACTTCATCAGGATAAAAAGCTTTTGCACAGCAAAGGAAACAGTTAACAAAACCAAAAGACAACTGACAGAATGGGAGAGGATACTCACAAATGACATATCAAGTAAAGGGCTAGTATCCAAAATCTAGAAAGAACTTATCAAACTCAACACTCAAACAGACACATGAAAAAGTGCTCCACATCACTCAGCATCAGGAAAATACAAATCAAAACCACAGTGAGATACCACCTCACACCAGTCAGAATGGCTACAATTAACAAGTCAGGAAATGACAGATGCTGGCGAGGATGCGGAGAAAGGGGAACCCTCCTGCACTGTTGGTGGGAATGCAAGCTGGTGCAACCACTCTGGAAAACAGCATGGAGGTTCCTCAAAAAGTTGAAAATAGAGCTACCCTATGACCCAGCAATCGCACTACTGGGTATTTACCAGATACAAACGTAGTGATCTGAAGGGGCATGTGCACCTGAATGTTTATAGCAGCAATGTCCACAAACCACAATAGCCAAACTATGGAAGGAACCTAGATGTCCATCAACAGATGAATGGGTAAAGAGGATGTGGTGTGTGTGTGTGTACAATGTGTGTGTGTGTACACACACACACACAGTACACATACACAATGGAATACTATGCAGCCATGGGGGAAAAAAAAACCCAAATCCTGTCATTTGCAACAACCTGGTTGACTAGGGGGTATTAAGCTGAGCGAAATAAGTCAATCAGAGGAAGGCAATTATCACATGATCTCTCTGATATGAGGAATTTGAGAGGCAGGGCGGGGTGGCTGTCAGAGGTTAGGGAGGGAAAAAATTTAACAAGATGGGATTGGGAGGGAGACAAACCATTAAACACTCTTAATTTCAGAAAACAAAGTGACTGTTGATGGGGGTTGGGTTGGGGAAGGGAGGGAGGGTTAGGAGGCCCCCGGCTGACGGACACTGGGGAGGGCATGTGCTATGGGGAGTGCTGTGAAGTGTGGTAGACTGATGTGCCCCTGCGGCTAATAATACATTATATGTTAATAAAATAAAAATAAGTCAGAGAAAGTCAGAGAAAGATAAATACCATATGATCCCACTCACAGGTAGATTTTAAGGCACCAAAAAAACGAGCTAAGGAAAAAGAAACAAAGCAAGAAACAGACCCTTAACTAGAGAGAACCACCTGAGGGTGACCAGAGCTGGGGAGGGAGGGAGGGGGGAAGTAGGTGATGCGGACCAAGGACGGGGCCCATCGGAAAAGCACTGAGAAATGTGCAGAATTATTGAATGACTCTGTTGTCCACCTGAAACTGACGTAACACTGCATGGTAACTATTCTGCCGTTAAAATAAAAAGCTTAAGAAAACTTCTGAACACACCAAAATTCAGCAATCCCGGTAAATAAATATCCTAATGCAGTATTTGAAAAACTCAAAGTTTATCCCCCCAAAAAATCCACGATGAACAAAATACCAAAATGTAAATAAAGACAGGATCCACATTTGATCCGCGACGGGTAAGAAGGACTACGTTTCCGACCCATTTTGACAGTTATTTGCTGAGACACAGATTCTCCCAGTGGGCTTGGTCCTAGGCCCAGCAGCCTCAGGGAGCGGGTCAGAAATGCTCACAAGCCCCAACACAGGTTACAAAATCAGAAACTCTGGGGATGGCACCCACGGATCAACACTCCATCCGTCCCTCCAGGGGAGAAGATCACCACGGTACACAACAGATAGGCAAGAACAGCAGCGTGCGTAGAAAACGGATCTCACGCTGACTTCTCAAAGACAACATCATGGAGTCTTCCTAGGACGCTGGCCCAATGCTAAGTTCCTTGCGCGCCTGGGGGGTTTTAATACCCAGCTTTTATAGAGAAGGAAAGTAACCTTGAGCAGGGTTACCTACCTGGCCCGAGGTGGCCCAGCAAGGACACAGGAGACCAAGGAATGGAATCCAGATCTGCGGGGCTGGAAAATCTGTTTTGTTAGCCGCTAGGGAACTGGCAACGTAGGTGGCAAAGGGCAGAGAAGCAGAGGAAGCAAAGGCCTGGGCTTACCCTCGGACTCGGACTCCTCCTCTTCCTCCTCCTCCTCCTCCTCGTTGCTGTCGTCCTCACTCTCTTCCTCTTTGGCGATTTTCTGCCGAGCACTCTTAAACACGGACTGTAAGACGATCGAGTCTTCGTAGATCTGGAGGGTCATAGTGGTACCGGTTACAAACCACAAGCTGAGGACCCGAGATCCTCCTGACTGCTCTGTGATGGGTGAGTCTGTTAGAAACAGTGGGAGTTTTCATGCCTGCGGGAGCCCAACAGGAGAATGCTGAACTCAAACACTGACACATGGATTCTTCTGGGAAAAGCCCATTTGTGGTTGAAATAATGTGTGTGTGTGTGTGTGTGTGTGTGTGTCTGTGTGTACCCACCTGCATGGGTATAAATACTTAGGGAAGGCTGGGCTTCTGTAACATAGCCTCTCATTTTTTGATAACAAAAAGAGTGTTTTAAAAACTGCATTTCTGGGGCGCCTGGGTGGCTCAGTGGGTTAAAGCCTCAGCCTTCGGCTTGGGTCGTGATCCTGGGGTCCTGGGATCAAACCCCGAGTTGGGCTCTCTGCTCGTCGGGGAGCCTGCATCCCCCTCTCTCTCTGCCTGCCTCTCTGCCTGCTTGTGATCTCTGTCAAGTAAATGAATAAAATCTTAAAAAAAAAAAAAACAAAAAACCTGCATTTCTTATTTGAGTTGTTCTATCCAAAACTGTGGTAAACTGACCTGCTTAAATACCCAAAAGCCCTAACAAAATGGAGGCTCGTCTTCAGCATCCGTTTATCAGCACGGGCTGTTACTACTCCAGTCAGTACTTCCCTTTTACTGTCTGCTCACACCTGAGCACATCCCTGCAGAGTTGCCAAGATCTGAAGCTCCAAAATGGTCCCTTCTCTCAAAAAATTAAAAACAGAAGTGCCACGTGATCCCGCAATCCCGCCTCTGGGTATACACCCAAAAGAGCGAGTGCAAGGTTTTGAAGGGAGATTTGCACACCTGTGTCTCTGAAGGGCCAAGAGTGCAAGCAAACCCAGGGTCCGCTAGATGCAGGAACAAAATGCAGTATATACGGAAAATGAATTCTTTAGCCTTAAAAAAGGAGAAATCCTTCCACCTGATACCACAAGCTTGAACCTTGAGGACAGGATGCTGAGTAACAAAAGCCAGTCACACGACGACAAATACAGTCTTCGCTTCTGTGAGGTATCCGAGCTAGTCAAATTCACAGGTTCCCTGGGACCAGAGCAGGGTGGGGGTGGGGGTGGGGCAATGGGGAGGTGTTTCACGGGTAGAGAGTTTCAGCTGTATCAGACGAAAGCATTCTGGAAATCTGTTGGATGATAAAGAGAACATAATACTGAACTGTACCCTCCAAAAGGGTGAAGAGGATACAATTTAGGAGTTTCAACAAATAAAAAACCATGGACAACAACGGTCCTGGCTGTAAAACAGAGTCCTTATTGGAAAGAGGAGCCACAAGCTCCCGAAGGTGACGGGACACCCTGGAGTGAGCACCGCAGGACAGCGTGCGAAGGGGGCAGAGGGTCGGGAGGGGTCCTGGGATGGGGCCGTGGGGGCAGAATCTGCCGGAAATGAGCATTCAGCCGGACAGGAGCAGGTGAGGAGGGTTCCGTCAGGGCTGAGAAAGGAGGGGGCTTTCTAGGGAGGGAGACCACGTGTGTGCATCTGGCATTGTGCCAGGTCAGTTTCTGGCCGGGACCGTGGACTGTGTTGGGCAAGATGCTGCTGTCCGGTGGCCACATAAGAAGTATGCGGGCTCGCTCTGTCCTCCTGCTGGCGCCAGCACGCACGCCCAGGGACGCAAGTGGTCACAGGCCCGGTGTGATTAGACCACGAACTGTTCAGGGGGAGGAGCAGCAGGAAAAGGTGGCTACGGCACGAGAGTAGGCTTGGACTTTGGAAAGCAGCCTAGGGAGACGAAATTCATTCTGGACCCCGATCGCACACGGTGGGTAGGAGACGGGAGGGCAACGAGGGCCGTGAGAGAGAGAGAGAGCGAGCGAGCGACGAGTCCCCAGGATGGAGAAGGAAGCCAGTCAAGAAGCCACTTGTGACTCCACTTCATGTGTGAGATGGGGTGCGGGCAGACACGGAGGCTGTGGCAGGGGGTGGGGCCTGGAGGCCCAGCCGCATGCCGCCACGGGAGGGTGGAGGACACCACCGTGAACCTGGAAATGTACCGTCTTTTCAGAAAAGGTCCATGCAAGGATTCTCATGTTCTCCAGTTTCACGACTGGAATGGCCATGAGGGCGGAAAAAGCAAGAGCGGGAGAGAAACCCAAGGAACTTATTGCTGGCTTGACATGGACACCGGGCAGCAGACACACAGACCACTCCTTCCTTCCCCGTGATACAAGAGCAAGAGCATCGGGCTGGAAATACAGACAGGAGAGAAGGGGCACCTGCACAAGGGAAGCGGAACTGAGGTGCCATTAAAGCGAGAGGCTCCTCCCCTAGTTATTCTTGTCAGCTGAGGGTCACTTGCTCATACACAGTAGACCCGGGGAGTTCTTGATGCAGTCGGCTTGATAAGCATTTTCTGTAAGCCATTAGAGACAGTGGTTCTTTTTTCTCTAGGTTCCCCCCCCTTACAACATAGTAGTTTCACTTCTATTTTCCTCTTAAATCACAGTAGTTTCACTCCCTGATGCAAGGGTGCGGTCAGCAACATGAAGGTGAATATAATCAAATACACAGTCTTGACAAAAGCAGAAACTGTACCTCTAGCCTTTAAGCATTGCACTAAGTGATTTCCTGGAATTCCTCCTCTAATTAGAAGCCAAGCCTTGAAGGGAAGCACAAGTAGGAACTAGCACATCTGCGGTACAAAGAGGCTGGCCTTCATCTCAAAGCGCCAAAGCCTCAATTTACTTGCATACTAGCTTAGGATGTACGTTTTTACTTCTCATTTTTGATTCCACCCGGGGGAGCCGCAATCATTCAAACAGCAGAAAAGTGAAATCTATCACTTAAAAGCGCAGCAGCACAGGGAAGGTTCCACCTTTTTCTGAAAACTGAAGACGTACCTGGGATCCCTCCAAGTTGAAGGTCTGAGCGTTGTGGCAGAGAAGCATGACGTCTTTCTCCAGGTCACCCAGGCTCCGGTACTTGTGATTACGAATTCTTTCCTAAAGCAAATTTCGGATAAAAGAGAGGAAAGAAGAGGAAGAAGGAAGGAAGGGGGAACAAACAAACAAACAATCATTACTTGGTCAAAAAAAAAAAAAAAAAAAAAAGTTTGATTTGATTTTCCCTTTGTCTTCAGAGCAGACAGCCCTGCTAGGGATGTGGGAGTGAACAACTCCAGGGGGCGCCAGTCAGAGAGACCACCCTCCCACGGGGGTCCCTTCTTGTTAGGGGGAAGGAGCAGCACAGGATCGGATGCAAAAGCAGCAAAAGGGTTGGGGGAGGAGTCTGAAACGTCTTAAATAAAATGCAACATAATACAGCAGGAGCTCTCCATGCAGTTCAACAAAATCCACGGAAAGGCCCAAGGATCTCTCCGCCATTTTGGGGACAAGCCCTAGACTGGGGAGGGGTGGGGTAATGGGGGGGCTTTCCATGGTGCTCAGATAAGGATGCCGCTGCCCAGTTCTCACAGTCGGCATTTCAAGGGCTTCCCCTTTCTTTTTTATGAAGTGCGTAAACAAAGTATCTACCTTTATTTTTTTGAAATCCACCGGCTTCCTAATTAATTCATAATATTCTGGCAATTCTTTCCTTGAAGGTAACTGAATGAAGACTTCACTGAGCTGCCGCCCTGAACTGTAGGGTAGGAGAGACAAACAGACACAGATCCGATCATACGCGACGGAGGAAAGGGTTTGATTTCAGAAAATGCCCAAAAAGCAAAGAGCACCCGATGCCTGTGGACGTGGGGGCCCTTTAAATCAAGAAAAATCCCACATCCGTACTGGAGATGCGTGTTCCTTGAGCTCACTCCAGAATCACATTAAAATGCCATTAGATCCCCACTTCTGTCACACACAGGACATGGCAGGTCCACTGTGAGTTCCTCCTTCAGAGTGAACACGGCTCTGCTTTTTGACAGAAATCTTCACAATGTCGTATTCAACCAACAATTCCATTTTTAAATGAATAGAATTGAATTGGTTAAAAAAAAAAAAAAAGTACACAATGGCTTTATTTCCATACTCCTTTGTCTCAAACTCCCTGTCTACTTAGAGCATAGTATGTTAGAATATACTCCGGAAACTCAGATGAAAAGCCTTTGTGTGTCTTTCTTTTCTGTCTTATTCCTTTCAGAGTATTTTACACATGGTGAACCATGCATACCTTTATGAGTATTTGCCCGAGGAACCCCTTCTGATCGCCTAACCGCACTCGTGTGCGCACGGAGCCCCTTGGGCAGGAAAGACCTGACCTCTGTAGCAAGCGTGGATGCCTCGCATGTCTGGGACGCGTGTGATACCCTCCCTCAAATCCATGGTCGCTTTATTTGAAAGCAAATTTAATAGCAACAAATGCTTCACAATTTAGAACTTTGAAAACCGGTCTCTAATGCATTGTGAGCTTTTAACATCACTTATAGCACTGGAAGCAGGCACGGTTACAGGAACAAAGATACTCATAATTTCGGTTCAAGAGTCTAACGTCTGACTCGGCCTCTCCAGATCAATGGGGCAGCTTGTAGGCAGGCTGGAGTCATTTTTCACAAAAATCTCGCTTCCCTTACAAAGCAGTCTCTACTTCCTTTGTGAAGGCAGACCCACCAAATAAATAAACATACATCACTGGTGTGTGAATTCCAGAAGGTTGAGTCCAGGAGTGTGCAAGCACACTAGAAGCCGTGGCGAAGAATGAGGGACAATATGCTCTTTTAATCCATGGTCCCAGTTGTATAATTAAAAAATATTCATAATGACAGTTATCATAAAAAAGGCATGCGCAGTAACTCAAGCGGTTGCTTAGCAACCAGTGGGGGAAATGCTGAAGAGCATAGGGGCCTGCATAAATTAACTGAAAATCCTCTGTCAAAGGAATGGGCGAGATTTTCTGTTATGCTGGGTCTCGGCTTTATTTTATTTTTTTAAGACATATAGGAGCCTCATGAATATGAAAATCGGGGGCACACACGAGGGGCTGAAAAGCACTGCTGTTTACGAGGGAATTGGGATTTTCAGGTTATTGTGGGAAGAACCAAGGAGGGCCTCCCCACCTACAGCCACCCCTACCCCCGTTCTCCAGGCTGACACACGCGTTTGTACCTCCATCCATTATACCAGAGACTATGTGACAACAGCTGGTTTATTTACTGTCACCTTCACTATAGGCCCACAATTTCTGGTTGGTCTCTTTCCTTCCCATTCTGAGATTTAGATACACAAACGTTTTACCTGTTTGAAAAGGAGTCTCTGAAAGGCAATTTATAGGGATCAGTTTTTCTACTGCTATCCGTGTCCTCTCCACCGTCAGGAAGTCAGACCCCTTTGTAATCTTGGACTGAACACCTGACCCTCAGTGACATCTTTACGCTGTCATTTTGTACATTGCCAACAGATGGTGTCATTTTTCTATTGACGGATTACAAGGACATCTGTGCTCTGTACACCTGTGATGGACAGACTCTCGGTTTCAACTGTACTACTGCTGACGTGAGAAATAAGCCCTTTGCACCAAGAATGGTGATAAAGCACTTTCGAAGTGGAGGGGTGGGGGGGGGTGGGGGACAGCATGGCCAAAACATTCTTGGTCTGATGTCCCTGCCCTTAGTCGGGTTGTGGGAATTCTAGACCCTGTGACAAAACAGGTCGACAATGATCTGTGCTCATAAAGGAGAGAGCTGAACGTTCTGGGACCCAGAAAATAAGACAAAATTTTGATACTGTTTAAAAAGTTACGGTTCACTTGACTCCATATTCCTGTCTTACTTCTCATCTCCCGTCTCACTGAGGACAGAGTTACGGGGCAAACACAAGACCTGGAAGCTACTGGAAAAAGACCTCTTGTGGTTTGTTGGTGTGGTCATCACACAGTCACCTCAGTCTGGCTTTCAAGGCTCTCTTCTGCTCATTCCCTGCAAACCCAGGCTGTACTGAGGACCTGACTCTTCTCACCAGGACAGCCTCTTTCTCCCGTGCCCGGGAAGACCGTGGTCAACCTCCACTTGGTTACTCATCCCCAGTCTCTATGCCTCCCACCATACTTCAAGAAGCCATTCTCCATGAAAATGGGAAGGAATTCTTACTATCAAACTAACCCTCGGCACCTCCCCCCTGCCCACAACTTAATTCTTCTATGTACATGCTTTTTTTCTGTTTTCTTCTGCTCTTTTCCAAAGAGGGTGGGGACATCTTATATATGGACAAAAGCTGGAGTGGTGGTTCTGATGACCAGCTTGGGCAGGAATGTCAGGAGGACAACCAGCTTTCTGTGACCTATGGAAAGCCACAAGGTAGGGGAGGCTCAGTTGGTTAAGCGTCTGCCTTCCGCTCATGTCATGACCTCAGGGTCCTGGGATCGAGCCCCAGGTCGGGCTCCTGTTCAGCGGGGAGTCTGCTTCTCCCCCTCTCCACCTCCTGCCCCAACTTGTGCACATTCTTTCCCTCAAAGCAAGCGAGCAAGCATCAAGTTAGGAAAACAACTTGCTGACAGATCACTACAGTAACTTTTTTTTTTCTACATTAAAGGTTAAAAAAAAAAAAATTAAAAAGGAAGTGAAATAGCCTGAAAGAGTTTTGAATTCTTGGCATTTTTCAAACTTACGCTGAGTAAAGTTTTTTTCAGTATACCTTTTCAATGCCTTTTTTTTTTTTTTTTTGGAGTGCTGGAAAGTTTTTTTTTTTTTTTTTAAAGTCCAGAACAATAGACTAATTGTACGATGGTTTGCAGAAGGTGTTCTGTTTCTGTTGAAATGCTTACCCCTGCCCCCAACTCCAGGTATTTTTCCATTATGTCATTTTGTACAACTTAAGGCCTAGAAGTAGAAACTGTTCACTGGAAGAGTGCACTTCCCCTGACAGAAAGGATACCCGCTCCCGTCCACGGGAGCAAGGATCCCACTGACGGTCCGTGACTTCAGATCTATCTCGTACAGTGATCGATCGCCGAAGAGGAAACGTGGGCCTGATGGGAACAGCCTGGGAGGAGGGGAAGAGTGTAACCTAAAATCTAAAATAACACCGTGCACCTTCCGAGAGTTTCCAGGTGCTGGCGGGCCAGCAGCCCAGGGGTCCCCCCCTACAGAGGTGAATGGACACAGGGACACATGGCCCCCGGTGTCAGGGTGTATGAGACAGAAGGGCTCCCATGCTACTGTGGGCATGTGGTTTGGAGTACGCACTGCGGACCGCACGGATGGTGGCGCGTACACATGGGTATGCACACACACGTGGGTACACACGCACACTCACGAGGTTTCCTCTGCTCGGCTTCACTTGGGAACCCACTTCTCTCCCTTACTTCCGCAAACCAAAGGATGCAACTTTCATGTCTGTACTCCTGGAATTCTAAAATGATGATGACTGCGTACACAATGAATGTGACATAAACATCAGTTTCCCCTCTAACTACATTTTAGGCATGGCAGAAGACGGGAAATGCTCGCTAAGAAACCTACTCCTTTAAAATGCTGGCTATTCTGCCTTCCCTATAAACCGAAATCAAGAAGATAAGGTATTAGGTGATAAGTTTCTTGGGTTTTGTTTCTGGGCTTTTTTTTTTTTTTTTTCCTGTCTTATGGTTTTCTTTTTACCTACCCAGACTGATCTGTTGACGAGCATGGATAATGGAGACTCCTGAAAAAAGAGAATTTAGCTAGCACTGAAATTGCCACACGTTTACACTTGTTAACTAAACAAAAACTATCTTGCCACCATATAAAAAGAAAAACAATGTCACGATTTAGAATACCCACTTGGAAGGATTTCACCAAAAAACAAAAAAGTTACTACCATCCTAAAGAAGTCAAACACAGGAAAATCCTTCTGGATGAAAACTTTAAAAAATTGGGCCCACACTGGAAGGCAGCAGGTGGAAGTAAGCCGTTGCTTTTCAGGGTCAGATTCCCGTGCACCTGAAACGCACCGCAAACACAGCGGTGCCCCACTTGCCTGAGAGCCCCCCGAGACGCGAGCCAGGCCGGCAACAGGTGTGAGGAACACCTGCCCTCCCTGTTCACGCCCGAGATCGCTCATGTGGGTCTTCCTGAGTGCGGACCGGTAATTCCTAACAAGCTTGGAGATCTGAAGAATGCGGGAGGTTATGGCAGCACAGAACACAGTGGGGGCAGACCAGCTTTTGGCCGTTAGAAGTGGGTAAAAAATCACCCCGGGGGGGCACGTCAGGACTGCAGATACAGGATGCGCCCGAGGCAGCAACAAAAATCAGGTCTCATCAGGTTAAGGCAAGGTAAGCGCCCTGGCGTCAGCAGTTCATAGAAGGCTCCCTCGGCTCAGTGAGAAAAGCAGCAAGGCTTTACGGAGAGTCTTAGATACAGGGATGCCCGGCTGCGTGCCTCTGTGTTTGGTGATCTTCTCTAGGCTGATAATACACGTCTGTGACATAAGCATGTCCATACAACAGACACAGACGTACATACCTGGCGTCCGTCCCAGCAGAATGTAGAATAGCTAATGCAAACCGGCCAGGGCGTCTGCTGCCCAAAGGACAACAGCGCGCTAGAGGGTCTGTAACGAGGCATCTGAAGGGGACGCCTTGAGGGAGGGAGGAAGCCTTGTTGCGGCCTTCGGTAAAAATAAATAAATATAAGAGCACAGGGTGTCCGACTGTAAATGTAGTCCAACTGCAACTAGGTCTTTTAAAGGTCACCAACTAAGGACCACAAGGAGATACGCCAGAGCATACATAAACCTTCCCAACAACGTGCTCGGATTCAACAGAATGAGGATTTACACGCTAGTGTAATGTGGAACCTTATCATTATCCATAACTAAAGTCGGTCTCACATACTTCTCCTGGGTTGCCTTCTTTGACAACATGCTGTAAGTCAAAAACCTCATCTAATTTTTTTCTGGGGAAATGCTATCTCAGGGGTATATGACCACCTTTTATTTATATCACCATAAATAGCACATTTCACCAACTGGTATCTTTTAATTCTACTATAATAAAGCCAAATAAATAGAATAGTAGAAGAGAATAATCGCATACGATTTATCATGTATCACAACCCTCGGAATCTACTATACTGTTAAGTTCCCATTTATTTCTTCAGGTTTCTGTCCCTGAACTTTCTACTACAAATCAAAGGTGCTCGGTAGGACGTAGGATTCCGAGAATACGATTTCTTTGCTTAGACAAGCATTTTGAGGCAGCTTGGAGATGTAGTACCTATCACTTGACTCAGAAATACCGACCCGGGATGTCTGGTTGCTTCCTCTCTTTTTCTCACTTGACATTTCCTAAGAGCACCTGTCCAGTGACCTTGGACAGCCTCTTCACCTGCTGATGTCACGTCCTCTGAAAGAGTGGGACAGGGCCCAAGAATGTCTTCCTTTCAAAAGGCAAGGACCCACCTTCCCCTGAGTATTTTATCCTTGGATCTGACCCTGTGTGTCTCTGCTTTGCAGTAGTAAAAAACTCTTCAAAGCCTTTGGCCCAACTCAAAAGCACAAAACTCTCGCAGGCAAGCAAAATCAACTGCTCCCCACTTGAGCCCCCAGTCCCACACATCACTTTGTCAGATGGGTGGGCTACCGCCGGGGGCACCGGAGGGCTCCTCTAAGTGGCTGTTCTAGCAAATTCCTAAGGAAGGTGTAGGATTCTATGCGAGGAAGCGGATTCCCACCCGTGAATATGCAAGAACATACATGCCCAGTAACTGCTGTCTTTCAGAGCAATCCGTTTTTTAATTACAATGCTCGTAGAATGGCTTTAAAGACAGTTTTATCGGCCCGTAAGAAACTCTGCCTTGTTACCCCCACTGGGGCTCCTCATCCTCCTCCCTCAGAGAGAGTTCACGGACTCTGGTACTGGCCTGCAGCTCGGAGAGGCAGACACCCTGCCCTTCTGGGCCAGACGGACCCTAGAAGCCTCCGGAGGCCTTCCCCGCCTTGCAAGGCAGACAGGCTAGGTTTATCTGTGGCCTGCCCACCTGCTTTGTGTGGGGATAACCGGCCGAGCCTCGTAAACTGAGTGCCAAGTGGCCAGGAGTCCGAGCCGCCTCTTTGACTAAACATGCAAGAAGTACCAGTATTTGTCAGGAAGGAAAAACAAAGTTCTGAAAATCCACATTTCTCCGAGCAAATTCTCCCTGGACAAAAAGCAGTTCCTGCGCTCCAGTTTGGCCTTTCCCAAAGTGTGCTCCAAGGAACACAAGCTTAATCGATTTTCAATGGGTTTCCCTGGGAAAGGGGGTTTTGTTGGTCGAAGGCATTTTGGATACACCAGGTGGAAAGAAGCCCAAAAGGCGACTTCCGGTCAGACTTCGCGGAGCCTCTCACTGCACCAGGGGGTCTCCAAGAAGCGACGGGACAGGGGTTTGAGGACCCTAGTCCAGGGATTACCATTTCAGACAATGCACGAGGCTACAACCTCACCAGGCTACAGCTACGTAAGAGGAGGCTGAGCCCCAAGTATCCAATGCGGGAAGCAAGGCTCTTCACCTCCAAGTGTGTCCGAGTTCACGACGTCTCTCGCATCGAATTAGAGCTACCATATGCCAAAGGGCTTGGGCCCTCGATCCACAGTCCTAGCCTCCCTCCCTCCCCTATTTAAAGAGAGAACTAGGTCTGGTGCCAACATTGCTAAAAATAAATTTCATCTAAAAGAGCTGCTTGGCTAGTCCTGAAGGGCTAGTCAATACTAGCAACATAATCACAACATCAAGGGCCGTTTATAGCCACGAGAGGAATCGGATTTTCTGGGAGGGAGGATGCCGGGCAGGGGAGCTGTGCACGCACACTCTCCACATGTGGGACCCACACACGCCACCCGTCCCTCCCCCCGCATTCCTGTGGGCGGCACAATATCCACCTACCAGAGACCCCAGGGTGATCTGTAGGTTCCCCTCTCACACCCAGTCTGCTCTGCGTCTTGTCAGTCACATGTCTGAGAAGTCACCCCTGTCCCCACACCCACCGCCTTGTCCCACGCTTTGGCCCCTTCTCTGACCCTGCAGGATCCAATCCTATTGGGATCCAGATGGTCTCTAGAGGGTTCCTGCTTTTCCCTATCACCATGGTGGCCCATGCACAGGGGACCGAGGGCCTCTGCCTTGTCCCCCACCCCTGCGGTCTACTTGGGGATCCCCACTCTGTGCACGAGCAGACCCGATGACCCAATACCTTCACAGATCCTACGCTGGCCCTCCCCGCCCTCCTGTCCACACCACATTCATACTGGGTGCGTGTTCTTCCTTCCTCGCCCTTCCAGCTCTGTTTTAAGGCTTTCCCTTGGATTCATTTCTACCCCGTTCTCAGTACTTGCACAGAGACTGGCACACAGAGTGCTCGGTGCTTCTGAACACATGAGAAGAACTTTCAATTCTGTTTACCCTAATACAAGCTCTGACCAACACACATCATAAACGTGGGCGTATGGAGAAGAGAAGCACACGGGACAGTAAGGGACGAGAAAGAGTCCAGAGCCCAGAGGAAATGCCAAGGCCTGAAACTGCTAAAAATCAGTCTAAATGCGTCTTCTGTAAAAATGTATTTACCTAGGTCCCGGCTACCTACAGCCCTATCGCCTCCACGGAAAGCCCAGGCAGGACACGGGAGGGCCTTTAGAGTTGGGATTAATCCACTTTTCATGGTCACATGACCATTCTGACGGACAAGGGGGAAAAGGAGCTTATGTCTGCCCTGTTTACTGGGCTGGGTGCTTAGCTGCATCACGCCATTTAGACCATTAAAGCGTCCTTTCCATGTTTGGGGGAGGCAGTGGAGGGGGCAGGGGGAGTGTTTAACCAAGCTGCTTCCTTATTTAAAGCGGCCAAACTAATAAAGTCCGAGTTCTATGTTGTTTCAATCCCCAAATGCAAATCCAGACGGAGTTCTGTCTCCCGGTGGCAGAAACGGAACCCGATTCTTGACGTCCGGCACACACACCAGAGTTAGAGGGTCTGGCTTCCAGGGCTCAGTGCTGTTTCCTCAACACCCCCAGGAATTACCAACAAATCGACCGTCTTGCACACGGGTCCTATCCCTACACAGGCATGGGAGGCACCAGTCACTCCCCCGTCGCATCGCCTTACATGCACCACCGGGGAGGGGTGTTCGTTCTGGAATGCACCAGAGAAGCAGCTTCGATGCCTCTTCCTCCTGGCCCTAGACTGGATCCTACCACGAGTGAGGAAGATGCCGTGAAGGAGGTCACTGGGTCAACCAACAGAAATGGACTATGGACCGTCAAGCGTCGTCGCAACGAGAGACCTAGTTTTTAAGTTCATGCTGACTGAAAGGAAAAAAAACCTTCAGCGCAGGACTAGAAGCTCCACCCTGGGAAGATCCTGCCCATCCCCCTCTCCCACTCCACCAACAGCACCTCCTTCTCCCAAAATCTCGAGGAGAAAAGCATTTCCACTTACAGCCACAGAAGCAAAAAGCACACAAAGGTCAAAGAGACTGGCTCGGGACACTGAGGACCAGCGGCAGGGGTGCCCAGAAGCCCCCCAGGCGCCTCCAGAAACGCGGCACAGGGCGTGCGCCCCTTCCCCGCGCCCCCGAGGACAGCCCCGCACCAGGCACCACGCGCCGCAGACGCTGTTCCCGAAACCCGGACGCCAAGGCGGCCCCGAGTGAGGGGGCCCGCGGGTGGGAGGCAGATGCTGCGCCCTCCGGGAGCGGGGGAGCCCCAGCAGCCCACGGGGAGGAAGAGGGGCTCTGCCGGTGCGGACACACCGCATGGAGGCGCGCAGAGACACCTGGAAAGCCCCCCGGGGCCGGCCGGTGTTTTAGGGGATCCGGGCTCCTCCACGCCCCCTCCACCCCATTGGGGGCGGTCGGGGGGTGCAGGGCCCGCGGTGAAATGTGCTTCCGGCTCCTTTGGAGTCGGACTGTGGATGGGCCAAGGGATACCTGTGTTCAGAGACAAGAGCATACGAGACAGATCCTGACCTGTTTCCTTCTATTTCCAACTGAGAATTACCGGGCACCTTCTCCACGTTACACCTGCGGTAGAGTAGAAAGAACACCGGCGTCAGAAGACCTGGGTGCCAGTCCCAGCCCAGCTCTTCCTCCTCCGTTGGGTGACCTTGGGGGAAGGCGGTTCGCTTGTCCAAGCCTCGGCCCGCTCACCCCCTGCCTCACCTCCTCCGGGGGTCTGAGGAAGACCACAGGAGGTTATGCCTGGAACCACACTCGGAGGAAATGCACAGTTCTCCGGAAATTGGTGGGAGGCAAACAATGATTTCCTCCCTTCTCTGAGGCTTGTCCTGCTTCTCTAAGACACGCGAAAGCCTGTTACTCTGGTTCCCTTTCCCCCTGCACATGTTTGGGGGAGCATTAGGGTACGGGTTCCCTCCACGGCTCCCGGAGCAGTGCAAGGCAGGCAGCATTGGATGGGGAGGGGCCCAAGGGGGCTGTGACCTCCGGGAAGCCGCTGCAGCCTGTCCCTGTCCGAGCCCGGCTCCTACTACTTACCTCAGAGAGCTGGAACGCGCGGTTTGACAGCAGCCAGCCTGGGGACACCCCCTGGGGTGGCTGGCTCTGCCTCCCAGACCTCTAGTCTTTGCAAGTAAGTCCCTTCCACTGCAGAGGACCAGGAAACACCACCTGAGGTCTCTGGCCCTTCCATGGCCTCCAAGGAAGCCATCCTGAGCCATCCTGGGCCTGTTACAAGGGTGTCCCCTTTGTGCGGCGGCCGACCAAGCAGCTGCCAGGCACGAGACATCGCAGCAGAAACCGCCCTCCCGTCCAGACCTTCCTCCAGGTGAGGACAGCTCCCTCTGGCATACGCCGCCTACGTGGGGCCGCCTAGAAAAATCCCTTCTCGGAGCCACTGCCGGCTCGAGGGCTCGCGGCACGACATGGGTGGGAAAGTAGAGACCAGGGAGAGCAGAGAGGTGGGAAAAGAGAGAAAGAGCTGGGCCGTCCGAAAGCAGAGGGAGAACGGGAAGGGACGTGATGGAGAATGATGGTGGGAAGGCCATCGAGGTGGGCCGTGGACCACCACCGCTCTGGGGCTGAGAAACTAGATCATCCTTACCTGGTAGGCAAAGGGAAGGTGTGCAGTGTTACCTGGGAGACAGGCTCAGATCCACAGCCCAGAAAGGCAGGATGGGGAGCGGATGGGAGACAAGGGACACGGGCAGCAGGCCGGGCCGGCCACGGGACGGCCCCCGGAACGGCCCCCGGAAGAAGCGTGGCCTGGACAGATGCCGGCCTGCGTGTGGTGAGGGCACTGGGCATGCGTGCGTTAGCAGGAATCAGGCATGGGGCTGGGAACGCTTTTTCTGCTGTGCCTCTGGGACGCTGGGTGAGTGATTAGGTTAACCATGGGGTCACAGGACCTGTAGTAGCAGAGGAAGAGCAACGTGGCCACCAGAAATACTAGCCTAGTTTGCAGCGCAGGATGGAAATAATTTGAACAATGGGCAAGGTTCTGGGAGCCGAAGCTAATGAGGCCTGGAGATCGCAAAGGATGCAAGGCTTGGAACAAGAGCGATCCCGGCAGAGGCATTTTGAGGGATTTGGGTAAGGAGTGCACGGGGACAGAGCTACCCAGGTCAGCGATCTGATCACCTTAGGTGGGGGAAGGAAAAAAAGGTACAAAATGCCAGTGACGACAACAACAACAACAAAAGAGTTCAAGCAAGAATAGAGGAATGTGGATTTGGCTTTAAACATCTCTGTTGCCAGAAATCTACCTTGGAGGGCCAGGAGGAACAGTGTCTGAGCAGTGCACGCTGGGTGGAAGCCTCTGACGATGCTCCGAGCGGGGGAGCCCCATGGTAAGTGATACACGAGAGGTCAAGCACCCGAGAGGAAACCTCGGAAGAAGGGGACATTTTAACAGGAGCCCACCCCTTCTGGAGAATGGACCGATGGGATGTGGACCTTCAAAGCCAGCCGCTCGGCCTTCCTCAAATAGGGGGAAAATGCTACAAGGGACTTCGGGACATGCAGGACGTGAGCAAGGATAATTCGTCCTAAGGTTGGAGGTCTACAGAGTCCTTCCGTGGGAAGGTGCTAAAATGGAATGGAATGGAATGAAATGAAATGTTGGCTCTCCATTCCCGGGGTCAACGTCTTTATGATGATAGTATTTTCTTTCCCCCGTAAAAGTGACCCTAAACACAAGAGAATGTCACTGTGTCCTCTTATAATGAGCTCATGTGACCCCCTCCGTCCCTGAATTCCCCTGGCCAGCCACCTACTGGAAGGAAGACCGCGTGGCAGGAAGACTATGTCCTCCAGTGCACGAATGGCGAGCCAGTGGGTAAGTACTTTGAGGTTTTTTTGTTTGTTTATTTTTACCTTCTGGCCCTATTCTGTAGGACAGGGCTGGAAACCAGGAAGGAATGCCATAAATGTTTCCAGCATGAAGGAATGATTTTCTATAGGTGAGGACAACTAAAATTCGGAACAAGCCAAGGCTTTCCACCATTCTCGGACAGGTCACCAAGGCTTCTTAAAATTCAGGGCAAGAAGAGGACAGTCCCTGTTCTGGGAGGACAGCAGAGCCTCAAGAGTGTCAGAGAGGAAGGAGCCCAGCGGCCACCGGCCTTGCCCCCACCCCCACCGTAGGCCAGGGTTTCATCCACCGATCAGACCGGCCAGACAGGTATCTCCTGCCTCCTGCACTGCTTCCCTGTGTCTGTCCTTAATGCTGGACCTGAAGTCCCAACTGTTGGCAGACAGCAGGGCTTGTCCTCCTGCAATGCTCCTGCCACGGTCCAACAACAACGGCCAGGGAGCCAGGCCATGATACGACCTCATCTTCTGTGTTCAGATTCTTCAGGGATGAGAACAGTGCTCAGATTTGAAAAGCAAGGCACAATAAACGTTGAACAAAAGCTACCGGCAGAGCACAGCAAGGCCCTTCATGTGGGCACAAGTTCCGGTTGCAAACGAATTACATCCTGAAGGAGTGTGGACAGCTTCTCACCATGTTTGAGAAATCACAAAGAGCAGAAGTGGAGTCAGAACACGAGAAGAGTGCCCGTGTCCCCATGTCCAAACGGAAAAGGAAACTTGAGGCTGCTATGCTTGATGTTGGACCCTCGGTAAAAAAATTGAGAAGAAATTATTCAGATGCCACGGGGCTCTTTAGGGAAGATAAATAACATCATTTGAGTACCAGCAGGGGGTCTCCTAGAAAAAGCCATGGCGGGCCAACCTCATTTCATTCTTTCGGCGGGGTTTCTGGGTGGAGAGACTGGAGAGGCCACGAACGTGGCTGCCTCTTGGTTTCAGCCTTTCTTGATAGCCTTGACCAAGGACAGATGAATGTGCATGACATGATGGCATGGTCATCTGAGTTTGCACATGGCTAATCGACTTTAGGGATTACTGGCTACCACATTCCTGTGACCCTGAAGTGATTTTCAGGGGGCACAGGCTAGAGACCTGTCCTTTGCCCTTCAGAGGTTTCTCAGCAACAGCTTGTAACAAATCTTCCGATGCCCAAAAGAAAAACAAACAAACAAACAAACAAAGAACTTAGAGAAGGAAATCTTCTTTTAAAAGGCCTAAAAACTAAGTTATAACAGTAGACTGGAAAGATGGGAGTGAGTCAGTGAAATGGAACTGACAGGGGAAGGAATGAAGTCAGTCGGTACAGGTTCCAAAAAAAAAAAAAATCAAATGCTTAGTCGAAGGCTAACCTTGGCAGCATCAAGTGACAAAAGAGCTTTCTGTATGTTTGGGGGAATGGCAGCTTTTCAACAAGCCCGTGTTCCATAAAGCTTAAGTCTGTGTCAGAGTTGCTGGAAAACTTTAATGCACTCTTGAGTCACGGTAACAGAACACTGGTATCCAGCCCAAGGAAAATGACCAACCCGCCTGCGGCATGAGGACACAGGCGGAATTCTGGGTGCTCTATGTTAAATGGGACACTAAGAAAGCAGGAGGTGCCCACGGAAGGGGACTGAAAGACGCACGTCTAGATATCACTCAGAGCGCAAAGGGTGGGGGGCTTCAACCACGAGGAGAATGTGGGGAGGTGGGTACATTGTCCACAAAGGACATTTCTTGAAATGAGGAACGGGTTTACTCTCTGAAGGTCCAAAGAGAACAAACAGACGACAGCAGGCTGAATCGGTTTTAATATGGGAAATGACTTTTATGTTTAGAGGTTTCCTTCGGTGCCGTGAACTGCCCCCTAACCCCGTAACTTAACCCTTGGGGGTACGCACACAGAGGCTGGACGGCGGTCTGTCCGACGGGGTGGTGTGGGGGACACACCTGGGTTGTGGGAAGACCAGCCAGGGAGAGCTAAAACACGGAATCCCTCCAGAATCGTTCCCTCATCCAGGCAAGTCTAAGCCCCATCTCCAGACTTGGGACAGCTCTCTCTCCGAGACCCTACCCCTCCGCACCTCGCTCTAGAGCTCATCCCTGGGGCCATTTTAAAGGTTTACAAATGCACATCGGGATGAATCCCTTTTTGAAAGAAATTAAGTCTGAGGTTAAATAGCACCTAATCTTACAACAGGATTTTTTTAAAAACTTCTACAGAAACAGAAAACAATGCATAATGTAAGAAGTCAAAACAAAGCCTTCTCACACTACTTGATTTGGGGAAAGAAAACCAGAATTACCTTTAGAGATTTAGAGAGCCGTTACTGCCGAAGGAGTTTACATTTGTGAATCACACAAAATGACTGGCTCTTTGGGGTCCCATTTTAAAAAGTATCCTCCTTGAAAAACAAAATAAAAACAAAACAACAGGCCTGGCACTGAAAACAAAGGGCATAAATAGACTCTTGTTAAATTATCCTAGCTCTTTATAAAAAAGAAAGATACATCTGTCCCAGAATCATGCAAGAACTTTGAAAAAAACTGTCTCATGAGAGCTAATTAATTCTTATGTATCAGTTAAATATAGATGGCAGTTCTTATTTAATACATCGCTAATCTGTACGACTGTCAGAACCCTAACATTCGGCTGAGGTGCTAGGAGGGAAGTGCGTATGGCTGGTATTTCTTGCACAGGTAGGTTGAGTTGCTATATTAGTAGCTGACTTTAATGGCAGAGAACTCTCAACACATGGAGGGGTAGGTACATTTCCCAGCAGTATTTTCTAAAACCAACAAAAATATAACAATGTATCCAATTAAGGCCCTCCTAATTTGAGAGCCTCCTACTTGAGAACCAAGTTTGGTAAGAGAAATAAAACACAGAAATATTCAGAATCAGTGCTTTTTCTAGATTACTAACACGAACAGGCCATGAAACACGCGGCAGCTACTGGGAACGTGCCCCCTGGAACGGACCCGAATGGGGAAGCCGACAGGATGGGCCTTGGGAGAGGACATTTGGAGGAAGGGTTAAAGAAGTCATTGAAACCAGAGAAAGGGGAGGGGAAGAATTAAAAAATAAATAAATAAATAAAGGACTTAATGTCTGCATGCTAAAATATTTAAATATTCGTTCCCTGACAATACAAGCAGAGACAGGCTCAATCATCAGTCCCAGTGAAACTGTGTTTTCTGGTTTTTTTTTGGGGGGGGGGGGCACGGAAATCCGATCAGCAAGGACACTTCCCTTCAAGCACCCGGGCGCTCCATTTACCCACCCAAGGGGCTCAAAGTAGTCTGAGAGGCTGGCGATCAGGAAGGAGACGACTCCACCAGCCCGTATTCAGTCCTCAAGCTCACGGAGGGCCTCTCGAGGCAGCTACAGTCCGCCCTCCATTTTGTGCATGAGGCACACGGGCTCAGGGGGGTCGAGGCAGCTGCCCCACTGCCCCGCAGGTAGTGAAGGCGGGAGTGCAGACTCCAACATGGGGAGCTGAACCCAGAGACGAGGGCTTGTGCCATCAGCTCCTGGGCTGGGCTGAGCTGAGGGTCAGGGATGGATAGTGACCAGCGCCCAGCTATGGGTTTCCAAAAGGCATAAACCCCAAAGGCTAAGGAGCCAGCAGGTGATCTAATCTAAGGAGTCGAGTGGGCCAGGTGGGAAAGGCCTGACGGCAAATGGCCGCCAGCCCTCCGTGCGGGACGGGGACAGCAGGTGATGGGGGACAGCAGGTGACGGGGACAGCAGGTGATGGGGAGGGGGCGTGCCCCAGAGCAGGAGAGCCCGTGGGGCGGGGGTGGCCACGTCTTCACTCCCACCAGCTATGACCTTAGGGAAACTTGGGTAGGATGCAGCATGATCTTTAGGGGTTTTTTTTTTTTGCAAAGAATGGAAAACACCTGAAATCCTAAGAACTCTCGCCAGTTTTAAGGTGTTTTTCTCGTTGTCCTCCCTGCCCCCACCCCAACAACGTGAACCATGAAATAAATCGATTCGTTGGCGAACGTGGTCCCCCAGCTGCTGACCTCTTTTACACCAGGCACGGAGGAGCGAGCCATCACCTGGAGGAAAAGGCCCCGCTTCTAACCCGCTTGTTGGCCCTCGACTCAGCCAGCAGGTTACAAACTGAGGCACACCTGGGCAAAGTGACCGATGTTGCACTCTCTAAGACAGCGACAAAAGAGTTGGTGGCATCTGCAGGAGGGATCCTACTTATTTTTCCTTGCAACAGGGGCTGTTCAAATAAGGCATTGTTGTCCAAGCTGGTTTCCTGGAAACTGTTCCTGCCTATCGTACGTCTGCCGGTAGGGCTGGGGACGGAGAGAAACGTGACAGAGTTACAGACTCTTGGTTACAGGGAGGTCTGCACGTTTGCTCTGGTCAAAGAAACGGGCTTATGGCCCAATGTTTCCTCCGTGGACGGCTGTCATTCCCCTGTCAACGAACAGGCTCATCGAAACCCAATATAATGGGGCCGCTCTCTGTTGCCACCTCAGAAATACAGAAGGGGATGCACTTGGAAAACAACAACAAAAACAAGAGAAGAAGAAGAAGAAGGAGAAGAGGAGGAGGAAGAAAGGGTAAAAAGAGTGAGCAGAGAACCTAAAAAATCTGGGACACAAATCGGGGCATGACATTCTGACTTCTTCACACATACTTCCTGCTGCCACTTTGTACCACTTCTGGAAACTCCTTACATATAATATAAGAAAGACTTAACAATAACATCTCTGGGGCGCCTGGGTGGCTCAGTGGGTTAAAGCCTCTGCCTTCAGCTCAGGTCATGATCCCAGGGTCCTGGGATCGAGCCCCGCATCGGGCTCTCTGGTCAGCGGGGAGCCTGCTTCTCCCTCTCTCTCTCTGCCTGCCTCTCTGCCTACTTGTGATCTCTTTGTCTGTCAAATAAATAAATAACATTTTAAAAAACAAAACAAAACACCACTTCTGCGTAGAAAGTGTCTTCCTTTTTGTACTATTTCACCTTTATAATGAGGTTTTCTTCCTGGTATAAAACATACACCAAAGTCACAATGAAAAACTAAAATCCCAACTTAGTTATTCATGTTATACACTCCCAGGTGTAGAGAGCAACACTAGTGAATGTAAAAACAACAACAACGGCAACAAACAAAACTGGTAACCGAAAACTGATCAACGCCGCTATGCCATTGAGAGAAATACAGTGTTTAATTCTTCTGTTTCCTATCGATTCTTCAGACGGAATGAGATGTGATCTTCCCATGAAAACTGCATCACATGATTATCAAGCAGAAACCAAAAACATCTACCGGAAAGGTCGCCCAACTAGTTTATCTACCGTATTGGGCTGACAGACACTGGTCTGGGGGAACAGGGTCGAGCACAGATTTCTCAACGTTACGCTGAAAAGTTCCACAAACACGAGTTACGTCTGCTGACAGACCACACTAAGGAGAATCATGACGAAGAAGGAGATGGTCGAAACAAGCGCTCAGACATTCAAGTGTGTTGGAAGGAAAGAAGGAACGGCATTTTTGACGAAGCCTCTGTTCCGTTTTCAACAGAATCTTGACATGAAATATTTACCTTAGGTATGCTTGGGTTCTTCTCTCCCTAACAACTCAGCCCCAAAGTAGAATTTCATACAACCACTCCCAAATACTTCCCCGTAAAGGATGCTACTTCTGAGATCCTTTAAGAATCATCCTCCAGCTCAGACCTTAATCTTGTAATCTTAACTCCTATTTCCAAGTATCTCCAACAGCAGCTGATCAAAGAGCATCCAGAACAGCAATGGCAGCCGTGGTGAATAAGGTCCCTGGTTCCTTTGGGGCAAAAGCCATGAAACATCAATGAGAAAGAACCTGAACGCTCCAGCACATGCCCCCCTAAATCCTGCTCTGCGGTGAGTATCGAACCTGCTCCTGGTGAAGATGATCACAGGGTAGGAGTGAAACACTCACCTGTCCTTGTAGTTTATCACAGTATCGATGATGGCGTTCATCTGCTTCGTCAGTTTGGGGGGATTTGGGGACAGTTTCTCAGCCGGAGGGCGGCCTCTTCTCTTCTTGGCCTTCTCCACGTCTTCCTTTGCAGGATCTTTATCCACATTTCTTCGTCTTTTCCGCTTCTTGAGCCGTACTTCCTCTTCCATTTCTTCCAAATTGCCGTCTTCAATGGCCTGGCGTGGCAGGGAACGAAGGAGGAAAATTCAAGACAGGAGAATCACCAAGACAATTTTAAAAAGGCAACCTGAGTAATAAGAATAAAATGAAACAGAAATAAAATCATCAAAAAAAAAAAAAAAAAAAAAAAGAAGTTAACAGTAACCAGTCAAGTGAGAAGAGCGAAGGCCGCCATATTGAATCAACGCGTCTTTAAACCACGTCTAATCCATGAACAAAGTAGGTTGAAAGCCGGAAACACTAACCGTGAGAAGAAATGACGAGTACAAAAAGAGCTATACATTTAAGTGTCTGAAAGATAACTGAATCCAAATGAAATTTTAGCTCCATGTAAGAAAAAGACCTTAATTGTCTCATTACTGTAAGGAGGGGGGGGGGCGGGGAGAATGGTGAAGCAAAACAAACAAGGGGTGGGTGAAGGAAAAAAAAAAAAAAATCCCTCTAAAAATACATCCTTACAATCACATAAGCTCTGACCCTTCTTGGAGGTTTTACATCAATTTACTCATGATTCACAACATAAATCAGAATTCCATCCAGATTTTGTTCTAATGTAGCAATTAGTAAACAAGGAAACAGGATGTACAAAAGCCACATTCCTTGGTAAACATACTTAAATCGTCTGATAAGGAACACACACACTCACAAACAACAAACACTTTTTTTTTTTTTTTCCAATTACCTGCAAACGCTTGCTTTAAACCACAGCCAGCAGCACTAATGCAGAGAGATAATAAAATAGCTATAAAAACAACCAGGTATAAAAGAAACCTGTTCGTAAATGGCTAAAAGATCCATGTGACAGACCCAGAAGTTTAAACTTTCTTTTCCCGCACCCCCCCCAACCTGGTAAACCTCAGAACTTAAAAATAAAATTGCAATGAGGAGAAAAAAAGCAAAACGTAGATAAAAGGAAATTTGACCATGAAAAATTAAAAACACAAAACAAAACAAAGCAAGACCTTTACATTACATTTCAAGATTTTTTTCTCACACAAAATAACTGATGTTATTTGTTCCTCCTGCCTCTCAATATTGCTTCCAGTATGCAAATGTTAATCAATCCTTTCTCGTAGCTGAAAGAGCCCTAATCATAAAGCAATTACCTTCATTTCTCCACAGCACCAAACATGGCTAATATTTATGATCATGTGAGTATAACAATCAATATAAAGAGTGATTACAGCTCAGACATAATTTCTTTCACTTGTGTACAATGCCTCCTGAAAAAGAAAGGTTTTATGAAGAAAACCTGGTACAGAACACAAAACAACCTGGCATGGGGAAAATGCTGGTGGGATTAAAAGAATGTTTTCTATGCATCTTTCCAAGGTGCAAACCCATCAGAAGCAACATACACACAGACAAGAATCCTAAGGGACAGTCTGAGGCCAGGCCTTAATAATCAAAAGACAATTTCCATCACGATCCTACAGTGTTCAGATAACCACTATGAAGGAGGCGAGATCTGATGAGTTATGAGGAAAAAGAAGAAGAGGAGAAAAAAAAAAAAGAAAGAAAAAAGAAAAAAAAAAAGCTCCACATTATTTCATTAATATTCATTTGCCTAAAAGCAGGACACCCACTATACAGCTAAACACACTGCAGCTAAGCAAAGATGAAGAGAAGGAAATTGTCCCGCAAATCTTGGAGACGGAACATACTAATAATGAATTCAGCATGCAAGGCTGTCAACAGTTAATGGTACTGCTCTCCTCAGGCACCCAGTTGCACACAGAAATACGGAGAACACCGGCTTTTGATGTGTTACACACCTACACATGCCTGGGATGTAGTTCTACTGAATCTTCAAGACGGCAACGAAAAAGGATATTTACCTTACGACTATCAGCAGGCCGGCTATCGGAAATCACAGTTAGTGGGGATAAAATTAACAAGCCAGCAAAGCAGCGAGCTGCTAGTCTCTTCATCAGCTGATCAGGAAAAAAAAGAGAGCTGGGGAAAGGCTATGTTTTCATATACAAGTAATTTTATTTTACTGAAAATTTAATACTGAAAGGATTGTGGATACTCAAATCTGCTGTTTCATTCTACCTACTACAAGGCCTGAAGCCTTCCTCCTTCAGCCTGTTTTAATATTGACAACTACTTATCATATTTTTCCCCCTTATTATTCCAGGCAGCAGAATTAGAGATTTTTTAGCTCAGATGGTTTCTGCTTCTTGCTCTCATTTTCACAATTAAGCCAATAAGAAAACAAATTAATATTCAAATTTATCTTACAAAATTAAAAACAATTTATGCTTTCTTTTTTTTTTTTGCATTTTAAACCTCATTTTAGTGCTTTTAAGAAAAGACAGGCTGCATATGTTTTTGGAGTAATCTAAGATGATTTTTTTTTTTTTTTTTTGGTATAAAAGAATTTTTTTCATTAAATCCATGTCAGTAAAAGCAATGTGCATGTTCTCAAGTTCAAACATTTTAATACAATGTCCTCTTTCTCCTTAAAGAAAATCCCAAATAACTATGACACTTCCCTTTCAGTTTCCTGCTGTAAAATTTCTCATTGTTTTTCTTTTCAGTGGGGTACATGAAGAGGGGGAAGTTGTGAAAAGGATAGGTATATGCTCACCCCCTCCCCTTAATTTTTAAAAAACAAAAACAAAAACCCAAAACAAAACAAAAAAACGGAACAAAGCATAAGCTCGTGATATTTAGACTTATCAGTCTTTAAATCTGGGGGTGGCTAAGAAGCGAAAAGAAATTAAATTGCAAAAAGAACTAGTGGAGACAATGTTTATGACAATTGCTAATACGTGCAGATCCCTACTAAATTTAGGTTTTGGAATCACAAGGAAACACACAAAGTACTGACCATTATTCCCTTTAAATTAAGGTTTTATGCAGGAATGCCGTCAGCTACAAAACATCTTCCCTCCTCCCCAAAGACCCCAAACACATCCATATGTAGTACTTTATGTTCAGGGGTTTCTAAGGGTCTTTTTCTAATGGAAATCAATTCGCTAAATATTTCCCAGTGCTTTTCGCACTTAAAGAAGTAGAGTAAGATTACTCCTGCCTGGAAGTAAAAATTATTCATGGAAATTTAAAACTGTTCTTTTATTTTATTATTTTTTTAAAATTATTTAGTAAACTGGCTGAACGGACTCAACTCCGTGCTAGGTTGGGGGGAGGCACAAAAAAGAAAAAAAACAAAACAAAACCAAAAACCAAAACCAAAAAAAAAAAAAAAACTTGCTACACAATGCTAAAGTACTACCCCGAAAAGAATGCCCTTCCAAACCTTTTACCAGCACAATAATGAAATAAATCACAGAAGCAAACCCCCAGTTTCCGACTGGTGACGTGTTGCGCAAGAGTGCGAGCCCTAATTCAACATACAGACGGCTCCCATGCTGAACTGCCTCTAGATTTAATGAAGTGAATAGGAAGGAAGTCGGGGGAAAAAAAGTGTACAAATAAGAAATTAACACTTTCCTTCCCTATCCGAACGGTGAGCTACAACTATGGGGAAGTTTGGTGAGGCACTTCTTTCCTTAAAGGCACACTGCACCCATTTGGCTCCGGATGTCACTGAAAAAACCCTTCTGGTGATAAAAATCCCCGGCCAAGTTAAAATAGTTAAGCATATTCCAGCCTGCGTTTTTCCTGAATGAAGCTGGGAATTACTCCTTCCTCCACTGGATGGCAATCTTTTCTTCCCCCCACCCCCTTCTTTTTGCTTTCTTTCTTTTCGTTTCTTTCTCTCTCTCTCGCTCTCGCTGTCTCCCCTTTTTTAAGAATACATCTTCACGACACAGGATGTGCAGGGACGAGATACAGACGGGCTCCTTCTTCAATTAGCTCTTAAGAAAGCAGCGCGCAGGTTCTGATAAGAGAATGCAGGAGACCGTTGTGCAGGGTGAGCCGTTGGAGAGCAAACACTTTTGCAGCTTGCAAAAAAAGCACATGGCAGACCCGACCGGGAAATTGCCCACACGTGGGTCTGGTCCGTGCCCCTCTCTGTCACCCTGACACAAGCTAGGTCTTTCAGGGAAAGACGGACAGTGCAGAAAGTGGGCATTATCCTTGTTCCCATCACCCTCTCTGTAACGGGGCGTTATTAAACCCGGCGTCCCAGTAGGACGCAGGAGAAAGGATCCATGGCTGTGACTAGGTAAACAGGGACAAGCAAACAAAGCCACAGGCAACTCTGGGGCATTGTTTCGCTGCGGTTGCCTTTTCCACTCGGGATCTCCAAGCCCACCACGCAGAGTGCCACAGCCCCCCCAACGGCGGAACGGACCATCTTAAGAAAAATAAAAAGGAGCAATTCTAAAGACATGTAGACAATGCCTGGGAAATGTCTCGGATAGGAAATGGGAGAGTCCATATTCTAATACCTAACTCTGACGTTTAAACATCACAGCTCTGCCCATGGCCAAGGTCTCTTGCTCTCTGTGGGGGTGTGCGTGGGGGGGGGGGGTGAGGTGATGGGGGAGGGGTCTCTCTTCCTTAGGAACTTGCATTAGATTCCAGAAGAGGATCCTAAATACTGCTGGGGTAGGGGAGGGCTACAGATGGAGGGCTAAGCATTAAAGCATGTGGGTTAAGACCATTACAGCTCAATTCTACACTGCTTCCTGAAGACCACTCACACTTGGCTAAACTTGATTCTAATATTAGGGGAGGCTAACCCTCTCTTCAGCCCTGCCGAGACCCTAGAAGCCAGTAAGAAGGGCAGGGATTCTCCAAGACAACCAGACTACCAGCAGTAGCAGTGGCCAAAAAAAAGTGGATTTTAAAAGAAACTTTAAGGTTTCACATACGGGAAATTTTCTTACCACGGGGATTTTTCTTTTCTTTTTTTTTTTTAATGATAGCAACAAATTGAACATGGAGCTCTTACCCAAAATGCCACCTCATTTTAGTCACTTGGTTGAATAAAGACCCTAGCACTTCTGGATACAGAATTTAAGACTTGGGGCTTGCGACAAATTTTAGGTTCTTGATCATTACATCCCTGAAAGCTCGGCATAAAATCAAACTCCCAAGGTAGAACAAGCCAGACAGCGAAGGGACACACACTGCAGGATTCCACTTACATGAGAAAGAAGAACAGAGGTTGCCAGGCCTGGAGTGGAGGGGGAGTGGGGAGTGAGTGTTCAAGGACTGCGGACTTTCGGGCTGGGATAGTTCTGCAGTACACAGGAGTGACGGTCGCAGAGCCATCTGCTAAAATGTACACTCGGAATGGTGAAGGGAGTCAATTTTGCACGATGTGCTTCTTCCCACAACTGAAACAAGAAAAGTCACGGGGTTGGGGTGGGGGTGGGGGAACCCAGCTCTGTAAATATTTAAGAAACAAACAAACCCATCGACAGGTTCCTACGTGTTCCTACCACCTCAACACACCGGTGCACAAGACCGGGGGACATCTTGCTAGCTTTCCTTCCAGCTTCAAACCTTCCAGCATTTTCAACAGCTAGCACGTTCCGTCTTGCCCTCGTCAGGGACCAGGAGCCCTTTCCAAAAATCCTTATCCATTCAAAGGTTATTAAGGTAATACCCAGGATGCATGAAAATACCTGCATAGAGGGCCCTATCGATTCATAGACTTTAGAGTTTTGTTAATAAATGCCTCAGATAGTGAAAGAAAGAGCAGAGAGGTAGTGGGATTGATACCCACACCCTCCACCAAAAAAGAGAGAGAGAGAGAGAGAGGAGTTGATCTAAAAGGTTTTTTTGTTTTATTTTGTTTTTAAAGCATAGGGTCCCCCCCCCCGCCACTGTGGTGCAATCAACTGATAACCTATTAATTGGGGGACCCTTATTTCTTAACTTTCCTCGTGCCAGGCACCTGGGAGTTGGCCACTGAAGCGGACAGCACTGGCCGTGAAGGGCAAGCGCCTGGAGCCCCCATAAACCACAGTACAGTGAGCTTTTCTGTCTCTTCCTCGACGACTTCAGATCACTTTTGCAAAAACAAACCGAGGTGCTCTCTTGCCTCTCATGGCTAAGGAAGCTCTGGAAGAAGGGAAAGGGGTGAGCTTATACAACGGAGACAAGGCAGATTAGAACCGTAGTTCAGGTAAAGAGCAATTCTGGGGGGGGGGGGGAAGAGGGGGAAAAAATAAAAACAGAAGTAGAAAACTTATTCCAGCCACAGGATCAACCAAGAGCCCACAGGGTACGTTTTGGGGAGTACTGAGCCCGGGACTCTGTTCAGAGCAGGAGTTTCAGATTTTGTAGAGGGCAGCCCCAGAAACGTCCAGCCCCCTAGACCCTGCCACGTTACAAACGCGAGGCATGGACACCTCTGTTCTCACCAATTAGGCACCTGCGACGCTCCAGCTCCCTTGGGTGGAATAAAGAACCGGAGAGAATTTGTGAACCAGCAAGAGACTTGGACAAGCGATGGAGAATGAGAAGAAACGCAGTTCCGCTTTCTTATCCCGAGACAAGGCATCAGTGACTGTCACTCCCAACCCACTCATCCCCCAAATGGGGCTTCTCAGGGAGGCCTGGGTCACCTTGTACTTCAGGGTTCTCAGTATATTAAAATATAAAAAGAAAAGGAAATGCCAAAAGAAGGTAACAGATTGCAGCGTAATTTCAATGCTTACAAAGACGAACTTGATGTTTTTGAGATAGACAGGTGATGGACAATGACGGAGTACCACCTCCTCTGGAGGCCCTCAAGCCAAGGAAATGGTCCTCTTCCGGGCTTGCTTGGGACGTGGGGACCCTTGAGGGCTTCTACACAAGACACATTCTCAGAGCTCTGACCCCCCCCCCCACCCCATAGGTGAAAAGCATCAAATCCCAAATAAGAGGGAGGCTTGTTCTGCTTGTTCTGCTTGAGGTAGAGGCAAAGACCAGTAACTGACAAATTACGGGAGGAGAAGAGTAAATAGCACGAAGCAAGGAATTAAGCACCGCAGCCCGAGGCCATCCCATAGAAGAAAGGGTCTCGGTTTCAGTCCTTCTGCAGATAGCTGGCATGGGGAATGTTTCCGCTGTCCCTACGACCAATCATCATCACCAGCAGCATCCCCTACCCACGCATTTCCACAGTCGCCAGGCACTCCGAGCTACACACACATTTGCTCAGTTAACCTTGCACCAACACCAGGAGGCAGGTACTGTTACTCTTGTCGGGTTACAGGGGAGGAGGCGGAGGCTCCCAGATCAGGCCCAGGTGAGCATCTAAGCCGGGATTTCAGCTCTGGAAGTTTGCTGCTTAAGTTGCATACCCTTAGCCATGGTATTTGCTACTTTATAGCACGAATGAAGACCAGACCGGGAACCATCAGGTAAAGTCTAATTATGCTGGCTAGGCTTAGATGAATAATCCGTCTGAAGACACAACAGGTTACATCTTAATAAGATGGCACATGCGCACACACACGCACACACGTGCAGTTCTTGCTTTGCACGGCAGTGTGGGACCACAAAGATGACCGTGCAAGGTGAAACCGCAAAAAGCCAACCTGACAATCAGGAAACGATGATTATCCCCTGCCCCTTGCAAATGCCCGTTGAAAAATTTAGAACTCTCATTATGCAGAAGAAAATGTAAAACACAGTAGCATGAATACCTATTTAGCACATGGACTTAAAACATTTAGAAAAGACCAGTAAGAGGTTTTTTGGTTTTTCTGTCAAATAAATAAATAAAATCTTTAAAAAAAAAAAAAAAAAAAAAGAGGTTTTTTGGTTTTGTTTCTGGGGTACAGAAAACAAAAAAACAAAAAAAACCCACCTTATCAGTTTTGGACTCCATCTGCCCTCTTCCACTCATTAAATAATCTAGGATACAGAAGAAGCCTCATTCCTGGGCCTTGGCCAATTGCCAAGGATCAGCTCCCAACATTTTACCCTCTGCCCTTCCGATGTCCCGCAGTATCTCAGATGAGCCCCTTGATGGGGAGGGGTTGGCTGATCTCTGCATGCCTTTCTTTAAGTGCTTTTCCTCATTCACCTCGCTAAACTCGTCTTCAATAGAAGTTCCTCCCGCTGAGAATCCAGATCCTTCCACACGGCTCTCTACGACCCCACAGTTTCCTTCGGTTCTCCACAGAAGGGACTTCCAGGAAAAACCCGTCTCCCCAGCTGTCAATACTGGAACGATCAGGGGAACCTGCTGCCCGAAGTCATCCCTGGAACCTGAGGACACACTTCACAGCACTGCCCTCGTCTGCCCGGGAAGGCACCACTGGCCCACGTAGGTCACACGGATTTCAGCTCCTGAAACCAGCCCTTTCCGGCAGAAGAGGTTCTTCTCCTCTGTCCTTGTCATCACCATTCTCTTTCAACGCACACATTCGCTGCAACAGTCTGGCCTGAACACCAGCCAAGGGGACTGGGATTTACACACACACACACACACACACACACACACACACGTGTTCAACTCAAACTAAATGCTCCAGTTCAGTTTCAACTAAAATACACGGAGAGGACTTGAGCTTGGTTTTTGTTTTGTTTTTTTAATGGTCATCAACTTTTGCCAATGGTTTTTTAAGAGAGCATGAGCAGTGGGTGGGGTCAAGGAAGAGGGAGAGAGAGAGAATCTCCCGCAGGCTCTACAGACCAGAGCCGAGCCCGACGCTGGGCTTGAACTCACAACCCCAAGATCATGACCTGAGCCAAAACCAAGAGTTGGACGCTTAACCAGCTGAGCCACCCAGGCGCCCCTTCCGATATGGTCTACGGCAGAATTTCCTGCAGGACTGCTGGCTTCACATCTGGTGCCACATTTCCAAACCCTCCAGCCACCTCGAGTTTCACTTTCTGTCCTGTTTTCCTTTTTCCGCCTCACTTTCACCTTTGGGGGCCAATTACCGCTCCTGATCATCGACTCAGTGGGAAGGTCGTGTGGGTCTGTCACCGGGCGTCAAGGAGGCACCACAACCCCACGCTTCATGGACGGTCCTTGGACTGAGCCACAGCTACTCCGTGACCGGTCACCAACACACTCTCCAAGAAGGGATGGGAACTGTCTTGGATCATGACACGCACCTGTTCTCAGACACAGCACAGGCTAAACGGCCAGCAGCAAAGTCTGTACTTGATACGGTGACACGGTATCATGCTGTTCCGTGTCCCCTCCCGAACTCATACAGGCGGTCCTAACCCTGGGTGTGCCTCGGAATGGGACTGTGTCTGGAGATAGGGCTCTTTGGGAGGTAGAAAGAGGTCATTCAGGTGAGCCCTCCTCTTACCAGGAGGAGACTGGAACACACAGGGAAGGCCACGGGAAGACACGGGAGAAGCGGGTGGCAGCTGTACGCGGAGGAAGGCTACAGCAGACACCAGCCCTGTGGACACCTTCTTGAACTCCAGCCTCCAGATCCACGAGGAAGTCCGTCTCTGTTCTGTAAGCCACCCCGTTTGTGGTATTTTGTTCCTGCAGCCTTTGCAGACCGATTTATATCGTCACTGAAATTTCTGATTGGGGACTGAGGTTTTTTAAGTCCGTCATGGTCTCTATCACGGAAACGGGTGTGTTCGCCAAGGACGCTGCCTGAGGACTGCCTCCAAGAAACTGAACATCCATGTGAGTACGGGACAGCAACTGCTGTGTCTCACGCGGTCCTAGAAGCTAAGGGAAACTGTCCTGCCCGGACCCGGGCTGCCGAGCTCGGAGTCGGGCGGCCTCTCCCACGCCTGGTCTCGCCTGGTGGAAGTGGGACCTGCGCCCTGTGTTCAGGGTGTCCTGTCTCCAGGCTCGTGCGGGTCCTGGCAAGAGGATCTCGGCGTTAGCAGACAAGCCCGCAAATTAGTTCACTTCTTTTAGGAACTTGGACTGCAAGCATGGAAGAGGGAGTCCCACGGGTGTGGGAGCGGAAACTGAATGAAAGGAACAAAGAAAGTCGCTGGTTCCAGCCAGGGAGGCTGGAAGCCCGTGTGCACAGACACGGACCTGTGACGGACTAGACCCATGTACACGCCTGCATCCACATGTAAGCGTGCACACGCGCACACGCGCACATGCAAAGAGACCACTAGAGCGTCAGCAGAGGAGCGCCCAGGCCAAGTTCAACTTGAGAATCAACTGGGGCCCATGCAGTCCTAATTTCAGATTTAGACCTGCTCAAGGTACGTCTACGCAGCACTCCTAAATACACGTAAAGCTGTTTGTCGGGGGGACTCTCCTCCTCTGCTTCACGCCGGGCCAGTAAGGCTAAAAATTCTAAAATGAATTTTGATCCCTGAGGAGCTACAAGCTCTAGGTGTTCTAACACAATCTGTCATGCAATAAACCTTGCAACAAGTCTGTAATTTTAAAGCACAAAGAAACGAGAACAGAGGTTAAGACAGACCAGGTTTTACTAACAAACATGCTTAGCACTCTTCTGGCTTTGCACGGCTCCCAGGGCCTCCTGGGGTGCAAGCCAGGGTTTTTCTGGGAAGTGACGGCTGGTGTAGGTGTATGGGCTGTGCTGGGGAGCAGAAGAGGCAACATCAGGAGACTGGGTCACCTGAAACGTGGCCAGCGACGTGCCCAGTGTGGATGCACACAGAGGGCCTGGCTCTACCTAGCAGGGACATTTACTGCAGAAAATCTCTCCTCACTGCATTCTAAGAACAGAGCACAGAGAAAGGGAATTTAAGGGGATGCACAGCTCTCAGTCATTAGATCTGAAGGAGGGAAAAAGCCTCCTTCAATCCGCCTCCACGTAAGGCCCTGCCCACCGAGAGGACCCCCTGCTCGCTCCACCTGCCGTGTAGGCCAAGAATCAGTTGTGTTCCCAAAGACGGAGATGACAGTTACGCTGGTATCGGAACTACGTAACGCAACTGGAGATTACGTAAAATGAAGCGCGACTGTGGAAAGACACGGGATTTCAAAGAACAGGGAAGACGGTGAAGACTCCGTAAGAGGTGAGTGGCTCACGACACAGACGGAAGCGCTGCTGACTCTCTTCACGTGGGGGACAGTCTGCCCTCGGCGAGCCTGGAAGGACGGAGAGGAGGGTCTCACGCAGGTGACGGCGGTGATCATGAGCTAGGCTGGGGAGTGCTTTCCGAATGCGTGCTGGAGACGACTCCTAACCTCGTTACTCATACCTCAGTAAAGCTAACTTACAAAAAATAAAATAAAATAAAGATTCTAAGAAGGCCAAAACTGGAAATCCTAAGTGAAACATAATAGGGCTACTTATGCAAAGAAGACAAGTCGGCGGACTCCAAGAGTCAACTTTAGCCTTAAGTAAAAATGTGGCAAATAACACATTATGTTTTCTATTAAAGGTTCTGTCTACTTTAGGCAGCATTTTCTCAGCTTAATATTTTCAGTGACGGACCTGCTGTGGATTATGATTATTCCAGTTAAGAAGGCTTCTTTTCAGAGTGGGAGTCAAAAGGAAAGTCACACTACCTTGTTCTTTCTTGTCATTCAGCCTTTTCTCCCCGGCAGGAAGATCTCAACAGGTGGATTCTGATTTTTCCCTAAGCAGTTGTGGGCTACGTCTCATTGGCCAGATCTTCAATCTCTCTTTCATCGGGTTACTGCCCGACTCAAGTTGCAGGGCGATCCTCAGGCTGCCAACTCCGAGTCTCCCCAGTCTGATCTTACCCAACCCGGCTGGCCATTACCTCCTGGCCTGTGAACACCCCACACGGAACAGGAGCAGAAAGCCAGGACCCGACCCTACTGCGCCATATTTATCCTCCCCCTTCAAGATTCCTCTCATACTTCTCACCTGGAGCACCTTTCCCAATCCCTTGTACCTGTGCACCTTGTGCCAAGCATCAATCATCAGCTCGTTTCCTGCTCAGGGTCTTGCCCAGCCGTAACCTATCACTCTGATCGTGTCCTTACCAAGGCCATGCCTGATTTCTCTCCGTTCCCCTGTGCAGCTAGCGCAGATCTTAGGGAAGAAAAGCTAGGTAGTACAAATACCGTCGAATACAAACTGAACTTTTGGACAGGGTGCCCTGGGAAGACTGCTCGTGGCTCTATACCTGGTTACTGAACACCAGCTGTGAATTCAAGCATCTCTGTTCTAGATCTTTCTGTGTTCATCTTCAAGAACAAAATCATAAACTCTAGCATTGAACTTGCTGTGTCTTCCCTCTGCCTTCTCGTTGCTCACTTGCCAACCTCTGGAGTCGCCTGAACGAACAACTCTACTTCCTGAGCACAGGGGAAAACCCATCAGCACCCAGGACGGGACACGGAGATTTTCCAGAATTTGCACAAAGCTTCCAAATCCCCCTGTTAGTCTGGTCTTTATTTCCTTCTCCGTTGCTCCTTATTTAAAAATCTCTCCCTATAATGCTACAGTCTTGGGTTTCCCCAGCTTTTCTCACTACCTTTTTCTCTCCTTAAACGCAGATTCCCCAGGTTTTATTTTTGGCCTTCGTCTCTTTTCTCCTGCTTGATATAGTCAACATGTGGTGAAATGTGGCCAGCTGTCCCAGGCCCGCAGTGGACATCACTGACACACCTGGTGCCTAGAACGGCAGGTGCTGAGATGTCTCTTAATAGCCCTTGGAGGACTGGCTGCTGGAGAACTTCAAAACCTCTCTCTGGGGGGGTGTGTGTGTGGGAGATATGACATTATTTTGGGAAGGCTTTGGCCTCCCCACTTCTACGGCGGGGTCCCTGGCAGAATTCCTTCTGCTGAGCAACCTGGACACAGACCCCTCGACCCGCAGGGTGGTGGGTGCTTTCTGAACCAACCCTTGCCACTGGTGACAGAGTCCTTACAAGAAGTAGGGTCCCCTGGAGATCCAGATTTCCCCTGGCCTCGCTGTGACTTCAATGCACATGGCTTCAAACCTTCTCTCTGCAGCCTGGACTGGCTTTGGAGTTACTAGTTGTGATTTCCAATATCCCCTCAAATGGCCCAGCTCAAAGTCATCGCTTTTCTCCCAGAAGAGCAAATATTTCTCCTTGGATCTCTCTGTCTCATCAAAGGGCAGCATCATTTCCCCCCAGTTATCCAGACTTAAAAAAAAAAAAAAAAAAAAAAAAGACCTTTAAATCATGACTTTCCCTCCTTACAGGCAGGCAGGCCTGCCCGTCACTGCGGGCTTTACCTCTGAAATAGTTCATTCCCTTCTGTTCATTCTCCTCTCGCACAGGCAGGGTCAGCTATAATGGCCTCCCTATGGGTTTTTCTTGCCCTCTCTCCTGGGCCCTAATTCATCCTTTACAAAGCCAGCGGTTATCTTCTTTCTGCTTAGAAGGAGGAACGCACATTTGTTCTTACACTTCCGACCCTATGGTCTTTCTACGGAACAAAGTAAAGCCTAGAGTACAGCCTCCAGGGAGGGCCCTACCTTAATCTTTCTCCTCTACTCCTATCCCTATAAAAACCCCTATAAAAACACTGTGCTTCTAACACACAAGGTCGCAGAGGGAGGAGCCACACATTTCCACGCCTCAGTGTGGCGCAGAGCCTGGAATTCTCGTTCTGAGCCCCCGTCCTCCACACATCAGGCTCCTTGCTCAAAGAAACAGCTAAAACGTCCCTTCCTTCATAAAATCCTACAGGACTTCCCACTTCCCTTGTACTTCTTACAACATATCACACGTACTTTTGTTCACTGTTGATTTAATTTTGCTTTGTATGACTTTTGTTCTTCTCTCAAAATATACCTGAATCTCCTATCACTCTGACATCTTTTTGGGAATTAAAAAAAAAAAAAAGTCCCCTTAATCAAAATGTAAAGGCATTTAGATTGATGCCTTACTCACCAGCAGGGCCCAAAAATCTTGTTGCAAGAAAATTAAATCTTTGCTCTTTTTTCTTCCGCTTTCTCAAAGTAGCAGGCCTTATCAAGGAAGCACATTGTAAAGCTATTAATATGGTGAAGTAGAAGAAGCCAGACAAATGGGGCAGAATAAGTACTTTTGGCTTCTATTCACCCTGTTCCAAACTCCCTCTATAAACCGCCACTATCTTATTTTTAAATTTTATGTACTTATTTTAAGTAATCTCTGAACCCGAAGTGGGGCTCGAACTCACGACTCTGAGATCGAGAGTCACACGCTCTTCAGACTGGGCTCAGCCAGGGGTCCCTAAGCCGCCTTTATTTTAATTGGTTATTATACCACCCTGTGTCTTGCTCCGGCTCTGGGAGTAAAGCGGCCGAAGTAAGATACTCCGCCTCGCCGGCAAAAAGAACGCCCTAACCTGGAGGAACACCCAATACCAGCCCCTCCCTTGGTGAAAAGGCAGAGGCACGTGTGCAAGCCCAGCGGAGCCTGCGAGGAGGGGGAGGGGCTCGGACCTCCCGGGGAACGGAGAACAAGGCAAACAAGACGGGATAGAGAGTCCCACCGCTGGGAAGATGGAGGCCGCAAGGAGCGCCCTCTTGAGGACTGGCGGGGCGAGTCACCTTTGCGAAGCGCGTGTTAACACTCATTCCACCTGAAGGGCTGTCTTCAGTTTCTCTAGATGTAAGTGCGCCCAGGGTCATCAAGAGACTCACCTGTCGCCCATCTGTCCTGAGCTCCTGCACCTTGTCAAGAAGCAGCTGGAATTCACACGCCAGGAAGGGGTCAGCTAGTGGGCAAAGGGGCTGCCAATCCGGACAGGATTTGTCTTTTGCCAAAACCCCACAGTCCCGCAGACCTGCCCTGATAGGCATTTTCAAAATCTACAGGGCGATAAAGTAACTGAAGGTTCAGCATTCATCCAACAAATCTACCTGCTGTGTAGTAAGACCAGCTCCTTGCCTGTGAGGCTTAGTTCCTCGTCTGTAAAATGGGCAAGATAATAGCTATTCTGAATACGTAAGGGGATGAAATCGAGACAGAGATTGAGAGGTCCCAGGCTGGCACTGTCTGGAACAGAGAGGGAGAGGACGGTGGAGGAACCGAAAGTCCTGAAAATTCCAGCGGAAGGCATTTGGGTGAAGAATTCAGACCTGGCAACTAAAAAGGAGACAGTATTTTTACATCAATTATATCCCAGAGACAGTCAAGCAGAGAGAGTCAAGTATCATATGGTTTCACTTATTTGTGGAGCATAACGAATAGCATGGAGGACATGGGGAGTTAGAGAGGAGAAGGAAGTTGGGGGAAATTGGAAGGGGAGGTGAACCATGAGAGACTATGGACTCTGAAAAACAATCTGAGGGTTTTGAAGGGGGGGGTGGGAGGTTGGGGTACCAGGTGGTGGGTATTATAGAGGGCACGGATTGCACGGAGCACTGGGTGTGGTGCAAAAATCATGAATACTGTTATGCTGAAAATAAATAAATTAATTTAAAAAAATTATACCCCAGAGAAAAGAAAATAAATCGGTCTTGGAAAGGGGAGTTATGGGAGCCCGTTTTGTAGGTTAAAAAAAAAAAAAAAGCACCAGCTATATGACACGGAATGGTAAAAGCAAGAGGAGGGAACAGCCTGTGAAATCTGAAGTAGAGACTTGAATACTCTGTTTATGGAGCAGCAAAAATCGCTATCCCAGTGTGGGATGGCATGCCCCCACATATCCCTTCATGGCTTTCCAAAAAAAAAAAAAGTCAGTTGTTTGGCACAGGGCACCCTGTAAAATAGGCTGTTTTTAAACCAAATGGAAGGACATGCAAATATTACTAACGGCAGGCTGGGGCTTGATGGATATCGCCGGCTGGGATTTATTGAAATGGCTACAAAAGAGCTCAGCCTCATAACAGGTTAAAAATAATTCTGGACGTAATGGCACTGAAATAACCCCTGGACATGTTTGCCTTGGCTACTTTTCCAACCCGGGGACGTGAAGGTCAGGGAGATCACAGGTGATTCCGTGTTCTTTCCCTCGCTCTTCTGTACTTCTTGTTACGCTGTTACAATGAGGAAAGATGCCTCCCAAAAAGCTATTTTCAACTTTGCATTAAAGAAAAAAAAAAAAAAAAGAAAAGCAAAGCTCCAAGGGTTTTTGGGTGCGGGTTATAAAAAATGCAGAAAGATAACAACTAAGAAAACAATCATCAGATTCGTGTAACAAGATAAAATGGCGAGTGAAACCCTAAACTGCGTTTATTAATTCTCTTGCAGAATCTGTATTGATGACAGGGAACCCCCTGAGGGGCTGACACTGAGGTCTGCTGGACTCCAAGTACCTTCCTCTGCCTTCCAGGAGTATCCCCTGACACTGGTGTACTGATTTTTTAAAAAAATTAATATGAACGCAAATGGATTCGGTCTTGATAATTTGGGCAGGAGGGAGGACTTGTTATGTGTCCACGGACAAAATGGGTCCCTTTGGCACCTGTTAGGCATGCTGTTTGGTAGTTGCAGGGGACTCAAAAAAAAAAAAAATGAAGGGGTTGGGTCGTTTCTTCTTGTCGTCAAAGTGCTAGAAGATTCTTGGTCTCATTCTGCATAGAATGGCAGAAGTCCCCAGCTACCTGTGTGGGGAAGGGAACTCCATATGACAGGCAGGTGTGTCCGTCGTGGCCACCACCACACTGGTTTCCCATCCATCATGTCCCATCAGCACATGGACGCGGTTCAACTCTCTGAATGCGGCCAACAAGCAGATCGTCCCAAATGCTGGACCGTGTCCTGAGGCCACCAACACGCTACAGGACCCTGTGTCAAACCCTCATTTTCAAAACAAAGCCTTCCCGAGGACAAGGAATAAGTCTCTCACCTATGCGCCTCCAAGTTTTAGGGTCAAGTGTCAGAGCTGGAACCAGACCAGGGTAAATCCAGAGTTCTCTCCAGGGTCACCAAAGGCAAAGTCAAAGACGGGCAGGGCAGGAAAAACGGGACCATGTACTCTTCCTCACCCTCATCCCTCTCAGGGAGGTGAAATGACCTATCTAAGATGTCACGTAGCAAAATGACGACAGATCTGGAAACAGACCTCCGAGATCCTGGTGCCTGAGCCCGCCTTCCTCCCACTAAGTCATCAAAGGCAACATGGAAGAGAGGAATAGATCCACTGACAACCTCGATAAAGTTCTGAAGATATCCTTTTAAATAATCTGTAGGACATCTTTAGAAAATACTCTACACAAGGTCCAAGGGAAGGCAATTTTAGAAAACGGCATCCTGCATTAGGAATATGCTTTCTACGAAGGACGCTGAGCACCACGATCTTAAATATTGTATGTCAGGAGGAGTGGCAGAAAAAGCTTTGCCTATAGCAGAGTTTCATGGTCCCATCTACAATTTTTTTTTCATGAATTCTGACAATCCAACATTCTCTAATAAAAAATAAGAAAGAAACCCTAAGAAAATATAAAAGTCGAATGCCTTCTGCTTAAAAAAACATGCTCTCTTGGGTACGTTCTTGTCTGAAACTAAACATGAAACCCCAGTTATTGTAGCGCTTTCTTTTTGTCTTTTAATTTGGAGTTAGACTGGGTGTATTACTCTGGGTTTTGCCAAGAAAGAAAGAAAGAAAAGGTTGGAACTGGTGGGCAGTTGTGAAATCTACGGCTGTTTGCAAGGCAGAGCAAGGCTGCCCCAGGAAACTGGCGATTGTACTTTTGGGTGCAAATTTAAGTGATCTTCATCACCGGGCTCTGAAATGAGAACAGCGCCTGCAAATTCTTGAGAAGCTCACGAGCCCTTCTGTCAGAACCGCATGCCTTTTGAATTCTTTTAAGGAAGCACTCTTTCTGAGAAGACGCAGATCACTGGCATCGAAAGGGAAGAATGCCAACAATGTCTACCTTGACCCTCATGAGTCAAAAAGCACAGGATTCACTCACTCTGCCTAAAGGACACAGACTGCAGCCACATCTCCTGCAAGCCTGCATTTCCGGCGGGTATGCTCGCTTAGTCATGGTATTCATAAGGTGCCTACTGTGTGCGGGGCGCTCTCATGAAGGCCTGTGCTAGTGCACCAGGCAGGCGAGGGCGCTGGCTTTCTTGGAGCCTCATACTCAGGAAGGAGACAAGGAGCTCGCCTTTGCACAATGGCAGGGCTTAAACTTAAACTGGCTTAAGTCACGTGACAGACACTGGCCGGGCCTGGCGATTTCAGCTGCTGTGGTCAGGAGGGATCTCTCCGGAAAAGAGACCACTAGGACAAGGAGACAGCAGATGCTTAACCGAGCCCCCCGGGCGCCCTAAAGTGTTTGGGCTTAACTGCACTTGCAATAGGAGGCCGTGGTGAGGGGGGGATATGGAGGGGTAGGGGGCGTGGATGGGGGCATGGCTGGGAAGAGGAGGGGGCGTAGTGGGTAGGGCGTGACAGGGAGCTGGTGTCTGCTTTGGTAGGTAGACCCTCTGACCTCTCAGGGTAGCCACGGAATGGCCGTGAACTAAGAGGAAAAGCCATCCTGCAAAGCCAGGAATCAACACATTCCACAGACCTCAGCACCTAACAACCTGCATCGCCTTTTCTTTACTCAAAGGTACTGGACGTGCTGTAGTTCTCCTCCAGTGGGGGCCAGGGGCACAGGGGCGGCCATCAGAGGCTTGGATCTCCCAAGCAGGTGAACTTGCCTTCCTCTTATGGAGGGCATGGGGGGAGCTACCCCTCCCTCCTGTGGCGGAGGGGAAGATCCTAAGCAGGGTCCCCAGAAGCAGGACACTAACCCTAACAAAGTAGGATCTACATTGCTTAAACTCTGCTCGTGTCTTGAACAGTTCAAGCTGTACAAGTCAGAGCATCTCACAATCTATTTTAATCTCTATTAATTCCCATCTGTGTACACTTGGAGACCGGCTCTCGACAAGCTCTTTAAGGTGGCTAAGTGTGCACTATTATCTCTAATAGCGTCTCTCCAGTCTGGCTCTTAATTGCACTAATAAGGCGGGCACTGCTCTGCCGGTAAGGAACGGAGACTTGACAATTAACACCTTATTTCCTGGTCTGGGCATGGACTGGAGGCTCAGCCTCCTCCATGTTGGAGAAATGGGTGTCACGTTGAATCTGCTTTTAAGCAGCCTCTGTGCAGGGCCCTGCCAGTAGGAAAGCAGAGGGGGGTCATTTTTTTAAAAATTATTTTTGTTAACATATGTATTATTAGCCCCAGGGGTACAGGTCTGTGGATCATCAGGCTTACACACTTCACAGCACTCACCATAGCGCATACTCTCACCAATGTCCATCACCCAACCAGAGGGTGATCATTCCTAAAACCAGAGCACAAAGTGAAGGTCCAAGCAGCTTCACATGGTTTTAGAGGTTGTGGAAGGGACCCTGCGAGTCCAAGGTAATACAGCTCACTCAACCCAGGAGGCCCAGGGTCCCATCCTCAGCAGGTGGCAGGGCCAGGACCCACGGCCCCGTTCCCGACAGATGGCCCCCATGCTCTTCTGCAGACATGGAGGGTTAAGTAGAAAACCCCGCAGGACAGAGAGCTCACAGCTGAGTGTGCAGAGCTTGCGGGGGCTTGAGGAGAAGAGGCCCACCCGCCACCTATTCAGGAAGCTCACATCTCCTCCTCTTTAAGTCCATTAATGAGCGGGGAGAGGAACCTCTTTAACTTCCCCTTTCCCTTTCCCCGGTCGCCCCAAACCCTATATTCAAGACATATGGACAAGACAATGGAAATGGTTTGGGTTTTTTTTTTTTCCTCTTTTACTATTACTTATCAGGTTTATTCTGACATAATTTAATACTTTTTTTGTGATAGGCAATTTGTTTTTGGAACCCTTCTTATGTGAGCCAGGTTAAGCGTTAAGACATTTAAATCTCAGAAAACTCTACCAAGTACATGCTATTGTCCCCCGCCTCCCCCATTTTATGGCAAAAGCTACAAGTTATACTTAGCACCCAGACTCACAAGCTAATTATAATTAGACAGAGCTGGGATGTGAACCCTGGGTCATCAGATTCCAAGACTTCCGTTTTGGACCATGATCCTAAGCTATCCAGGTACACGATCACCAAAGTCCCAGATGTGGACACAGGGGTGGTAAAATCATCCTGCCTTGCCTCTAACTTCCCGACCAGCACCTTTCCCCACCTCCACCACGACCTCATTGCAGAATGTGTACCTGTATCATAACGTCACATCATATGCCATAAGTATATATACTTTTTTATCTGCTAAGGATAAACAAAGAAGATTTTCGTCCTGCAGCCTTACTGACTAAAGAAAACAAAAGTAAAAAAAAAAAAAAAAAAAATACGGGACAGGAACTAAATCTTGATTTCAAAAAAAGCAGACATATTTCTGAAACCATCAATTTCTCCGCAGGAGTTGGCTCCACATAAAGATAAGGCGAACTTACTCGGGCTTGTAAATATCTGTAAGCCCGATCCAATTTCCCATGGTTCCTTTCCATGACTGAGTTACGTTTCTGAGCTGAATCCCTATTTCAAAGGATAGAACTTGAAACCAGAAATTCCAAGCATCACAGTTTCAAAAACTGAGCAAAACAAGTCTCTCCTGCTTTTCAACCTTTAGTATTTAGTTTAGTTGGCCCTCGGAGGACTATCTCTTCTACCGAACTTACCCTACTGAATTCTGACAAAAGGGAGCACATTAAGGTCCAAGGGCTGTGAAAACAATCTAGCCGGGATTTGGATTTGAGCATAAAATAAAAACTGTAGAAAAGTTACCAAAATTCGTTTATTAGTGTCAAGCATTTCCCCACGCAACTCAAAGGCTTGCCACTAGTCATTTCAGTACTTCCTTCCTAAAGTACAAAGAACAGGAATTTGGCAAAATCCAAATCTATTTTCTAGGTCCTTAGCTCTCCCTTGTGTATAAAAACGGAAATGCAGCTTGCTAGAAATTTTGCCCCGGTATATCAGATGACCCAATTTTAAAAGCTGGAAAATGCCATTTGATTAAAAAACAAACAAAACAACAAAAAAATAAAAACAAAAAAACCCGTGTTTATGTCTTACAGGAAAAGCAAAGAAAGATTATTTAAAGCGACAAAACAAAAGCAACAAAATGTTAAAAGCATTCTGCACATTATACTTTTGATAAAGAATCCCAAAAAAACAAAAACAAACACACATAAAGTCTTGTCAGCCTAAGATATTTTAGGAGAAAAGGGACATTTCACAGAATCACAGGTGCTCTCAACTGGGATTACAGTGAGGAGTTTCCAGCCCCCGTCTCTGATTTCAGGTTGGATTGTACTGAATCCAGACCAAACACAGGAGACACTATACAGTTTCAGAGATTTCTAGAAATTTCTCTCGAGAGGAAAAATCCTCTTCCGATGGGTGGCAAGACAGTTCGCTCTTTCTCCTTGTGTATGTCAACAGAATTTCAAATACTGTGTTTGAAATTCCAACTTCTTTAAACTTTCTTGGTACTTTTTCCAGTTTTTGGATTTCTCTGCCTCTCCCCGATAGTTTTTGACACGGGCCGCTGGTGATGGAAAGCCAGCCAGGGGATCTTACCCTGTTTTCGGCACCCTGGTGTTAGGTAGCTTTTTAAGACACCTCCCAGGTAAATTTCCTTGAGAAGTGTTGCATTTTACTCACTGATTACCCCCACTACTGTATGGTTTAAGACTCTCTTACTGTTTCCCCCACTTCAAGCTGTGGGAAGGAGAATCCCCCCAAATCCTCTGAGTGGTCAGAAGACAGGACCAGGAGAGGTCCCTACTCGGGCACAGAAATCATGGGGCGCTTGGGCTATGACTTGGCTGGACAAAGAGGGCATTCTCTGGGCTGCCCTTCCTCTCTGGGCTGCCCTTCCTCGCTGGGCTGCCATCTCGAAATCCCAAATCGTCGCAAACCAGCTGCATCTATCCCTAGATTGGAATATGGGAGGAAGCGAGTCTTATCCCACTCTTGCTTGTAACTTGGGTTGGGGCCCGACTGCAACAACAGGGCACTGCAGACACAGAGATAACTTCCTTCAACACTGGGAGCTTCTACAGGATACCTAAAAAAGCATCCTCCTCCTCATCCAGGAGGACCACACAGAGAGGCACCAGCGAGTAAGAAGGACCTGCCAAATTACTGTTTCGAGACGGGCACATCCATTGCGATACAAAAGCGTACTCTTCAAAGTTCGTTCCTTCTGTCCGGCTGGTAATTAAATATTACACAGAGCACATAATTTGGCTTGCATTCCAATTATCTTCCAGTGCTGTAGGGTACAAATCACTCACTTGGCAATTAAAAACATTCTGGGGTGTCACTAAGTGTTTTAAGGGAGGGAAGGATTCTCAAGTCGGCAGAAGAACCAAAGGAACAGGAAGAAGAGAAAAAGCAAAGACTCCAGGATGCACCCTCGGCTCAGATTTTAGCTTTGTAATCCACGTCCCCCCGCCGATTTTATGGAGCCCCTGCCCCCCAATAATGACGACAATACTGGAGACATCACAGACAGCGCGCATGGCTGGAGCTAAACCGAAAAACCTGTCCCCCTGGGCTCATCAGACGTCTGCCAATTCAGGCTGATGGCACGCCTGCTCTCACACGGAGACACAGAGATATTTTTCCAAGAAATTATCAACATGAGCCAACTATTGTGTATGCGCACGCCAGCACACACACACACACACAGCCCGCGGTGCAGCCCGGTAATCGCCTTGGGTCCACCATGGGAAAAGCTCTGAAATGCTGATGGAGACTCTATTTTTAAAACCGCGTTCATATTCTCTTTTACGCTTTCTAAAGGCGCCATCCTCCGTTCAGGGGAGCCACCCACTGCCTTCAGAAGGATTAGGATAAAGTTGGTATGCAAGAGGAAAAAAAAAAGAAAAAAACGAATGATACCAGCACCTTCCAAAAACGGATTTGTGAGCAGCCCACCATCAGACAGCAGGCTAAATCAGGATTTGTGGAGGGAGAGGCATCTCCTCAGTTGCAAAGCCTCTTTGGGATCGACAGCGGTGCCTGGGGGACAGGGATCCTGAGAACCCCTGGAAGCCACTGGGTTGGCCCCTCTGGCCGGGCCAGGTTGTGTAGGGGAAGTTGCTCAGCATATGTCACAGGAAGGCAGGGCAGGGGGCCTTCTGTGTTGGGAGTGAGGAGGGAGGGAGGTAAGAGGTCAGGCTCCAGGGTATTGCCACCTGTTGTATCATCAAGAATTTGTCCTTTGTCCTGGGGTGCTGGCATGGAGCTCCTAAAGCCCTTGGAATTTCCGGAGTGGTGGTGGTGTCTCTGTTATGCTAATGAGGTGACCAGAGAGGGCCCCCCAGAGGGCTTCAGGATGGGGGCTGTCACCAGGAGGACCAACTGCTTGATGACATGGTTGGGCTGTGGAGCCAGGCGGACCTGGGATGGCGGGGGCGGGGGGGGGGCGTCTAATTACCCAGCTGATGATTTTATTTTATTTCATTTTATTTTATTTATTTTTCCCCAGCAAATGATTTTCATCATTTGTGCCTACATAGGAAGAGCCCTGGCTAAAAACCCTGGCCACTGAAGGTCAGTGGAGCTTCCTGCTCGGGGAGACTCACTGATGTGCCAGGAGGGGATCTTTGTCTGCTTCTGATACCTCACCCTACCTATGCCTGTCTTCACTGGCTGGTGCGGACTTGGGTCTGTCAGAAAACTGTGGCCACAAGTAGTGCTTTTCTGAGTTCCATTCATCATCACAGCAAATTACTGAACCTGAAGGGCTCCTGAGAACCCCTGCACTTAACAGCCAGTCAGTCGGGTAGTGGAGGTAGCCTGGGGGGTCCCCAGAGTGCAGCGGGTGGGGGGAATAAGCATGGCCTTGTTGGGGCCCGAGCCCGTTAACTTGTGGCGTCTGTGCCAACTCTGGGTAGTGAGCCAGGTTGGGTTGAAATGGAAGCCTTGCCCGTGAGGGTCCAAAAGTGGTGTGTTTAAAGGGCTGGGTGCAGGGAGCAAAAGGAATGAGACCCTAAAGGTACCCAGAGATAGGTATCCTGTGAAGCTAATAACATGCAAACCTCAGGACTCTTACCTCACATGCTCCTTCTAAGGCTCTGGGATGGTCCCTTACGCTATGTTCATATGGGCAGATACAATGTGCGAAAGCTAAACATTTTCATCTTGCTTGTGTTCAAAAGCTTTCTCACTGGGGCGCCTGGGTGGCTCAGTGGGTTAAGCGTCTGCCTTTGGCTCAGATCATGATCCTGGAGTCCTGGGATCGAGTCCCATGAGGCCTGCATCGGGCTCCCAGCTCAATGAGGAGTTTCCCTCTCCTTCTGCCCCACCCCTCCCCATGTTCTCTCTCTCTCTTTTAATAATATATATATATAATCTTAAAAAAAAAAAAACCAACCCAAAACAACAACAACAAACCTTCCTCACCCACCCAGCCATCAGATCCTAGAAACTTCAGTCTTGACAACCCTCTGGTGGTGACTGCCCTCGCTGAGAAACAGGGCTGGACTCTCTTGCACGGTCTAGCGCGGTGTGCAGAAAGCAGCCAAGACTTTGCGGAGTCTCAAGCAGGGCACAAAAGAGCTGGGAGCATGAAGACAGCACCAGGGGTTTGGGGGTCTTCATGAGACTTCCAACGGCCAGAAAGCTGCCAACCGGAGATGGAGCCCGGCCCCCAGACCTGAAGAGCTCAAATCATGGACATCTCCCAGGGAACGAGATGGGACCAGACGCCCGTCGAGACCTCCAGGGATGGGACAGACGGGTAGGCCTGTGCGGAGCCCAGCAGAGACCCACAGGACAGCGGGAGAACCAGGGCTCCCGGTCCCCCAGGCCACCAGGAAACACCAGCTTCCACCGTTATCCAGATGCCACCTGGGAAGGAAGCCGGGACAGTGGCCCCCAGGAGAGGAGGGAAAGAGCCCCTGGGACTCATGAACGTTGACCTGATTCCCCCCAAAAGATTACCCAATTAACTTGAAATTGGCTAAGTTTCCCTCCACAGAAAACAGGGATTTCAGAATAACTTTAAAAAAACCTTTTTTTTTTTTTTTAAATTGAGCTGTTTGAAATTGTGATCCTTCTCATTTAAAACAACATTACGAATACAGAAAAATTTCAAAGTCTTCCAACTAAACAGATTGTCTAAAGGTCACTGTGGGAATTTTTAGCATAATAGGATTATAAAATAAAACCTGTTTGTGATAAAACCATAATACAATATTCAAAGAAAGTGGCCACATCACTTAAATTTAACCTAAGCGTTCATGAGGCAGAGACGGGCAGCTAGTCACCAGAGTCGTCTTCTCCTGGGCTGGCGGCCAGACCCCACTTCCCGGTCTCCTTTATGGCTGGTGTGGGGCCTCATGGCCGAGCCACAGCCCGTGGAACATGAGCGGAGGGGGTACGGAGCCGTGGCAGGCCCGGCCCATCCGAGCCCCACGCCCGCCACTCTGTGCTGTCCTCCCCACTTCCCGCTTGCTGGGGTGCAGACGAAGAAGCCCGCGGAAGCTCCCTCAGCCCGGGCTCTTGAATGGCCGCATGGAGAGCCCCGGCCATCACCAACCAGAAACACCCACCTTGGGCTTTGAAGTGAGGAAGAAATTTCTACTGGTTTTTTTCCGATAGGCCCATGAGTAGGACACGTGTAGGTCCGGCCGTTGCCACCGTGAGCGTTAGTCTAGGCCGCACTCTTCCACCTCAATCTGCTGCTAATTCAATGTGGCAATCAGTGGGCGCATACTTTTTGCACACAAAATTCCTAAGTTCCAACCAGATCCACCTCGCCCACTACGAGGAGAGCGGGCGTGGGGGCAACTACCAAGAACGCCAGGAAGCTGGGCTGTGGTTGTGAGCTGGGCCCCAAGAACGAGCACGGACACGTGAGGGCTCAGAGAATGTTCCAGAACGGTTTGTGAGGGCGCCACCGGTGAGGTGGAGGTGGAGCTGGGCCTTGAAGGATGAGAAAGGCTCAGCAGAAGGAAAAGGGTGGGGAAGGGCCTCCCACACCGAACGTGGGCAAAAAGGCAGAGCGTTTCCTTGAGGGACGGCCCGTCTCCTGGCACCGGGGCTGCGGAGACCGTGGTGTGAGCCCGGGGCGGGGAGCTGCTCCGTTCGGCTGCCATCCAGCTCTGCGAGTCCCCGCATCTCCGAGGCCTCTGCCAAGCAGGCTTTGTACAACATTGCCAGGAGAAAGAAGAATTATTTTAGCCCCGTCTCAGCGTTTCTTCCACAACAGTCTCTACCATATTCCCTTTCAAGGCTGGGTCGGCCGGGTCCATTCAGCGCGCTCAGTCATCCGCCAGGAGAGAACATCTCTTCGCGTCTGGGCTTGTGAAAACCCCTTGAATATAATGTTATTATAAAAAAAAAGCTTGCTAGGCTGATATCGAACGGGACTGCAGCTGGTGAATGAGAAAACAAATGACAGTAAAGCATCTATTTTGAATGCTCAGGCCATGGGCCGAGCTTCCTGGACTGTGGGTCGCAGCTGACAGCGAGTTACCGGTTCCTTCCAAATACTGACAGACGGTTTGCAAAAGAACAGATCACAAAAAAGATGGATTACAACAGAGCTGTGCTGAGCACACTTCTGTCTTTCCTGGGTGACTTCGTATCTCACAAGACAGCTCAGCATGAGTATGACATAATATAATATAATATATAAAATATAACTTATATGAATTATAATGTATATTATATATTATACCATATTATAAACATGAATTTCACGGTGTCATTTTGAAAAACAAACCAGTTTTCTGTTTTTAGATGTGTATGTTAGATGTCAAAGAAGGTCTACCGGACCACCAGAAAAGGGAAATGCTATCCTAACATTATGGTAAACGAGTCAATGTCCACTTTCCTCTTAAAAGTTACAATTTCATTTTGCCAACATTCCTTGGGTCCCTACCATGTGCCGGGCACTGTGCTGTTCACGAGTCATAGACACCGAAGAAAAAAGAGAGCGAACGAGGCATTCTACACTTGAAAACTTTCTAAGATCCACGTTATTTTTCTTTTTCTTTTTCTTTTCTTTTTTTTTTTTTTAAGATTTTATTTATTTATTTGACAGACAGAGACACCGTAAGAGAGGGGGAACACAAGCGTCGGGCATGAAGGAGGGAGAAGCAGGATTCCTGCTAAGCAGGGAGCCTGATGCAGGGCTTGATCCCAGGACCCTGGGATCATGACCTGAGCCGAAGGCGGACGCTTCACCGACTGACCCACCCAGGCAGCCCTAAGATCCATGTTCTATTCCTTAAGAGTGTTGCCCAAAGAGTATTTTAAAATGGGTGAGTTCAGCTACATTCTTGCCTAAAAGATAAGGTAATGTTGTTTGTAACATCTGTAGATTCTGTGTGTAAAGACCGACTTTCCGACTTTCCGTGTTGGCCTGGAGGGCTGCCTCGTCTGTCATAATGGGACTCCAGGTACTCAGTTTATCGCTTGAATAAAAGAGAAAGGAGGAGAATTTTCCTGAGCTCGGAAATGATTATTAAACAAACACCAAACTCTTCCCATTACAGAACGAATCTTAACGATACCGCGACAACCTCACAATAGGGAAACAAAAGGATCCCACAAAACACATTCTGGGGCCACGGGGATGTGTGGACAGGACAGTCAGACAGTCACACGTAGGAAGCCGCATTTCGCATGCCATTGTTCAGCCGTAAATATGAGCGATGCTTTCTTCGTCTCTTTCTTTTTTTCAGGCTTTTCAAAATTCAGGTCACGTCTCTCTCATCATACAGCAAGCGCAGTACATCACATCTCAAGTGGTGCCCAGACCCGTCGGCCTTGGATAACCAATCTCGAAACACGTCCCCTGCCTTTCTACCCGCCTACCTACCTGTGTCCTGGGTCCTAAAGCCACGTGTCGCAAAGCTCAGAACGGCATTCCCCTTCCATAAAATGAACTCCTCACAACAGCTTCTGTTTTGTTTGGTTTTCAACCCGATGGAGCTATCTCCAGGGCGCCTTTACCGGTCCTGCCTGGGACGAGGGTCCCAGACTGCTGTCAACACAGGTTCTAAGTCTGCTCCCAGCGAGGAAAAGTGGGGCAAAACCTTGAAATGCGAGAGTCCCACCGGCCACGGCATGCACACACGTCACTCCTAGGGCCACCGAGAGATGCCTCCGCTCCCCAGGCCACACTCTGAGATTTCATTCCCCCAGTCAAAATGAGAACTCAACATTTTCCAAAGGGGGGGTGTACCCCCAAACTGCAGAATAACATTCCCAAACTTCAGTGACTCCCGTCTGTGCTTGCCACGGGCAGACCGGATGAGCCAAAACTGAGCACGCGAATGCGTCAGCACTCGCAAATTCTTGTTCCTAGCCAGCTGTGCGTCCCCGTGTCGTCACTGAACCTCTCTGGGCCATAACTGCTTTGTCCCTAAAACCAAGACCCTACAAAGACCCCTTCCAGCTCTAATTTCTTGGGTCAAGGAAGGAACCACGCAGCTAGAAACCACACTGTCTCCAAACTCTCTCCGCAGGCCTTGGAAAAGTAAAACTCCGAGTCAAGACCAGGAAATTGAGGGGGAGCAATTAAAAAGGTCTCTCGGAGCCCCTTCCGCGTTCTGATCCTAAATCCGACCCTGAGGCCTGACCAGGCGAGGGGTCATGAAGCGTGAGCGGGCCTCACTGTGGCCAGTGGCCAGTTCTGCTCTCGCGCGACATTCCTCATTATTCGCCAAGGCCCTGCCTTGAAACGCAACGAGGCCACCGCCACCGTCAAACGACCTTCCCCGTGTTCAAGAGCCGCTTCTGCTTTCCCTGGACACGCGTCCCCGGGCTCCCGACGGCTCGAGCCCCCAGGAGCGCCCGCCCGGCCCGGCCCGGCCCGGCCCGCGAAAAGCAGCCACACCTACCCTCAGCCACTGCTTCTCGGTGAGGGCGTCGCTGTAGTCCACGTCCCGGCGCTGGCGAGACCCCCTCCCGAAAATCTTCTCCTCCTCCTCCTCACACGTGAGCCGCTCGACTTCCGCGTCGTCCTTGATAATCCAGCAGGGCAGCTCGTCCTCCTCCATGAGGCGCGGCTTCCGCTTCGGGTTCCGAGCGTCCTCCCTCCGCCGGTCCATGTCCATACGCTGGAGGCAGGAACGACAGCGTCACCGGCGGGAACGGGGACTCGGCCCACGGCCGACCTCACGGCACACGAAACGTCCCCGGGCTCCCCTCCTGTGCTTTCGGGGTCCCTTCTCTGCTTTTCCCATAAAGTCTCTAGATCCTGGCCGACATGTTCTAGCTCATTCCTCGAGCGCCCTGGCCCCACGGAGATTCTGCAAGGTAACAATCTCCCTCCCTCTAGACCCCATCTTCGAAGTTCATGCCTCTAGAAGACACTCCTTAAAAATTTCTCTACTACGTCTGCGTGTGCACAAAGCTCCCGCTTTAAGGCGTAGGGAGGAAAGTCCGGCCGGGGATGTATTTAAAATAACTCACTGCTACCCTGGCATCCAAGTGCTCTGAAAGCCCAGGAAAGAAAAACTCCAGGAAGAAAACTCCCCTCTTCTCAACAGGGCTCATGCTTTTAATTAAACAACTGAGGGGCGACCCTTGGCCTGGGACACGATAAAGGCTGGATTAGTCATTCAGCCACGAAGGTATTGAATTTTTGGTGCACTGTGGGCTCCGCGAGAGGGATGTCCTTCAGCCCGAGCTTTTAAAAAGTTGAGCTCTTACGAAAAGACCACAGCACCAGAGAAGAAGGTCGAGCTCATCTCAGCTGCTCAGGTCATCAGGGAAGCGTCTCTCTTTCGTATAGTTTCCTAGGCTCCCAAATGCCTGTGTCCCCACCTCTTGCTTGCTTTTAAAAAATCCAGTGCACTTGTAAGAGAGTTAAGTGCCACATACTTGGCTTTAACCTATAATTAAACAATCTGCTAGCTTCAAAAAGCAAATAAAACCTCCACTGGACGGCTGCATACGTTAGTTATATAAGTATATAGATAGCTAGATAGTTAGATAGATAGAGAGGCTGCTAGCTAGATGTACTATTGCTACAATCGAATAGACCATTAACCGTTAAATGATTTACCTTTCCCCTTTCCTCCTTCGGTTCTACCGTATTGAAACAGGGATTCAACATAACTTTTTCGTAAGAGTTAAAACCGGCAACCGAAGGTCAATGACATTTCTATTCAAATCCAAACTTGACCTCTAGGATCCACATAAAAAATGCAAGTTCAAAGTCCCTTAAACGGCGCTTCGACTTTTTTTTTGGAAATCATTATATTCCCAAGATGGGGCCGGCCTGCAGCATGGGGGAGCCCCATTGGTTGATAAATGTGGCCGTCCCGTTCTGTCATGTGCTATAGTTAGCTGGACAGGCTGTTCTTAATCCTGACTCCTAATGCTCCGGTATCAGATATGGGATCCACCAAACTTGCACTGGTAGCACAGCGCACGCCTTACTGGCGACGCAGCCTGGAGAGGGACCTCTCCACGTGCCCTCCTGACGCTACTTTAGACTGCTAATAAGAAAAAAAAAAACCAAAACACACATTTTTTGGTTAAATGCATTCTACTGAGATGACGCTTTGGTTTTTGGTTTGACCACCACCATTACCTAAACCAAGAGCTGTTAAAAATGACTTACACCATGCCTTTGTCCACAATTGGGAACATAATCTTTTCTGACATAGAAATAAAAACAAATTGGTATAAAAAATAAAAAGTGAATTGATATATAAAATTGGATATAAAAAGTAAATTGCACTTCCTTTTTTTTTTTTTTTTTTTTTCCTTTTAGAAAGGGCTTGATGCACTATTTTTCAATAAGCTTCAAGTTCTGATGGCTGCATCTCTCCCCAGGGATTTCTACTTGCAGAAGACCAGAACGAGATCTGAAGGTGACATGCACGGATGTCTAATTTACGACTCAGGTACGACATGAATATATTTGTCTTAAGACCTGATTAAATAAATGTTGTCTTAACAAGTACAGTTATTTTTAAAAAGTACTTCTTGCCTTTGTAGGGAACATAACAGTTTATAAAGTTTCATGTTTGTATGTTACCAAAATGTCTCCTATTTGTACCTTGGTGTGTCAAAGATCTTTTCAGGTAAAATTCATAGGGAACCGGCATGAAAGATCTCTGTTTCTGAAGTCCCATTTTTAGAAGGAAATGAGAAAACTATTCAAAAGAAAGGTTTTATTTTAAAGAGACTGTCTGCTTGATGAGTGTTATTTAACTACCAAGTCTATGATAAACCAAATCATAAGCTTATATTAAATTTTACAGAGATCTTTTTTTTTTAATAATAAGGGATAAAAAGGTTAAATATATGAAATCCGAATCTAGCTCACATTCCATTCTTGTCTCACTGAACTTCATCAGAGCAGCTGGCAAGGATTCAGATTTGATTTCCTGCCCCCTGGTGGAGGTGCTAATGCACAGGAAACCGGTCCAAGGCGGCCACTGCTTAGACTAAAAGAAAACACACCACCAAACCCAACCCCAAATTTGTATAATCCAAAAATGAAAAGTCAACCATTGAGAAAAAGCAGAACATGCCCCCAAACTGAAATGCCGACCAAAAAGTGCTCCCTCGCCAGGTTCATTGTTCTAAGCCTGTTCTTTGCATGATAAAATACTCCCAAATTAAAAGACGGCTGGGCCTTGGCCAGACATTCAATTTCTTCCCCCCCCACTCCACCCCGAGGCTTTTGATTTCTGCAAATACCCAGCCCAAAAGTCAGAGAAGAGAAGTCCTCTCTTCCCCTCACTCTGGGGCTACTGATGGAAATCTCCATCTCTGGGCCTGCTCTGATTTGTGTAATGACACACAATGAGGCCCGTTCCTGGACCTTAAGAGTATCCGAGGCTGTGGGCCGTGCTGAATTATTGCCAGTCAGTGACTAGCCAGGGAAGCTAAGGGCCTCTTGCCCCTGTGTTCCCCAGGAATTCACGTTTTAATAAGTTCCTCAAGGATAGAAAAAAATGTTTGCTTCCTCTGTGGATCGCTAACGTCCCTCAGTAGAGAACAGGCTATAAAGGGAGGGACCAACAGTTTAAGTTAATAAATTTCAGTTTTATGGGTGCCTGGGTGGCTCAGTGGGTTAAGCCTTTGCTTTTGGCTCAGGTCATGATCTCAGGGTCCTGGGATCGAGTCCCGCATCAGGCTCTCTGCTCAGCGGGGAGCCTGCTTCCCTTCCTCTCTCTCTCTGCCTGCCTCTCTGCCTACTTGTGATCTCTGTCTGTCAAATAAATAAATAAAATCTCAAAAAAAAAAAAAAAAGAAATTTTGGTTTTAGGAACACCCTACATGGACCCTGCTGTTATATGATCCTGTTGCATCATTTTGATATAAAATGGCCCAACCCGGGGAGGGCGGTGCATGAGGGTAGGGGGAAGAACACATTCCAGGGTGGGAATCAGTCCCAGGGCGACCTAAAACTCCCCTCAGAGAGAATTAAGTGTCTTTTTATCTTGAATCGTTATGTGTGGACACAATGACTGTTCCCTAGACAAAAATTACAAAATCCCCCCCCCAAAAAGAAAAAAAAGTAAGCCTCCACACAGCTAGAACTCCCTTCTCGGACTGTCTGCACAAGAAAACAGAGAACGCAAATCCTGTGGGTCATATCTGGCCCAGGGTCCCGTTTTGTTTGGCACGCAGTATTAGATCATAATAAAAAACTGAATTTAGCCGCAAACATTTTGAAATCCAGCAATCACACAAAAAACCTAGATTTCCAGCTTCTCTTGGCAATCTGGAGTTCCCGGCTCCGTGGGGCTTGGGGCCCTGTCCCCCTCAGACAGAGCAGCTCCAGGTTACCACCGCCACCCCCTCCCCTACCCCTCCACTCGCCTCACTCCTGCAAACTGCGTGTCTGACACCTGAGGGCACTCAGACTGGGGGCCGGGGGGCTCCACGTTACAGCTCACATTCATCCTCTCATTCGGCCATCAAACTAAATGTCAGGAAGAGCCGCATGATTGACGGTAGTGGAGGGGCCTGGCACCTTGTCTATGTCCTGATCCACACGGACATCGTCTCAAGGCCCTACATTTTGCAAAGGCCGCCATTCATTCAGTCGGTATTTGTTAAGCAAGCGCTACGTGCCGCGGGCTGTTCTGAGTGCCGGGGAAGCAGAGATAGTTACCCACGTGCCCTGAGAATGGAATAAAACAGCCCTCCTCAGGCCTCCTTCGCTTGCCAAAGGGACTTGCTTCCGCACGTCCTGACCTTGCGGCAGGCCATGCACACAAATCGAATGCAGATTTCCGCAAATTACCCATGACTACCTACGCAGCGTGGACCATCGAGGTTGAAACTGTGGATGTTAAACCCTCAAATGTCGAGGTTCTAGTCTACCTGTCCGGACCAGTGAAATCCAACGGACTCTTTCACTGAAAGGTGACACATCAAAGCTGCACCTTGAGATGCTTCTGGAAGGTTCCGGTTCCCTTCAGCAGGCTCCCGTCACTGTTAAGAAGAGGCATGACCCTGTTGTTGGGTCGCCGTGGGGCATGTTTGTTGTGACCCAGTGGGGAGACAGCAAGGGAATGGCTACAGACCACCTACAGAAGCCGGGCAGGTTTCCCGGAAGACGCTGGCTTGGAATTAGAAATGAGCCAGGAAGGGGGCAAGCAGGTGAGCGGCGCGGGGGGGGATCTGTGGCAAAGCTGTGGACCACATGGCCTGTCCAGAGGGCACAGCTGCTACTAAGCCCTGGCCAACTGCTTCCACACAGAGACGTGGGCCTGGTATTGCCTATTCTCCTTTTTCAAGAGAAGCCAGAAATCAGGATTCTTTTTATGTTGGCAACAAATTGGAAATTAAAAAAAAAAAACCCTGCGTGGGCCAAACAAAATATGTCTGCAGGCTAAACCCAGCCAGTTTGCAGCCTCTGAACTGAAGGGAAGTCACAGGCTTCACAAATGAAATGCCGCTGGGGCCCGTGGGCTCCGGACACCTCGGGTCAACAGAGAAAGGGGCATGAGTTCCTATGACATTACCATAAAGAGATCAAATTCTTCTTCTCGTCGAGCAATCATTTGGTTCAAGGTCTCATCGTCGGGCACTTCATCTTCTTCCTGGGGTCAAGAACACAAGGACTTAGCAGGCTTTAAGGAAGAGCTTGGACAAGTGGGGCAAGGGACCAAGGAGTCACGTGGGTCTGTCCTGCAGACCACAGCCAGAAAGCAAAGACAGTGTCACTGGGTGTGTTCTTTGCCATCATTATTTCACAAGGCATTCAAACCATCTTCCCTGAGAAAAATCGGTTTGTAAAGAAAACATGGGAAATGACGAAAAACCCGGGGCTTGGGGGGCATGGATCTTGATTCCGTTACTTTTAAAACAAAGATACTTAACGTCTCCCCACCTCAATGACCTCATCTGTAAAATGGGTATGTCATTTACTCTGAAGATAAGTTGCAACATTTAAGTACGGAAACGCACAGGGGAAAGCGCCTAACATAAATTCTTTTACTTCTATTAATCTCAATCTTCATGTAAGTGCTGATTTTCGAAGCCTTACAAAACCCACAAATAGCTGATAGTTTGTGACTAGGCACAGAGCAAGACCTTAAAATTACACAGGTCAAATGCAGAGCCTTTGAGATACTATCATCAGTGTCTTTCAGTGGGAATTCTTATGCTAATGGTTAAAGCTGCGGATGGGACAATTCAGAATGTAGCTATCACAACCCCCCACAAACTATCTTTAATTAAAAAAAATTAAATTAAGCAGAGAAAGCAGGTACACAAGGGCTAACATTTCCTTTTTATATTGTGTTAGACCAAGGCACATGCTCTCTCTGCAAATTCCTCAGAAACCCAGTTCTCCAGCTTCCTAGAAATGTGATGACTTCCATACTTGAAGAAAAACACGATTTTAAAAGTTGGGCAGAAGCTGCAGAACTTACCTTCCAAAATTATTTTTATCATATGCTGGCTAAGCGTGTTAAAAATTGAACGGAGAATTTCAGTGTATTAGCAGGGCGAGGAAGGAGGAAAACCCAGAACTTCAAACATCCAATTTCCCAAATTATACATTCACAACGAGGGACCTTGTTCTAGAAACAGTGTGAGTGTACGAGTGGCTTAAATGAGATAACTCGGGCGCTTCCCAAGATAATGTCTGATGTGCTGTGTTAGAAATGAATGCATTTCCATAACGCAAAACTCTAATGATTCAAGCTAATAATTACTTCTAAAAAGCTTTCTATGCTAGTTCATCTCTAGACTGATTAAAGTCAATTTGTCTCAATATTCTATTTCATCTGACAAAGACTAGCTGGCAGGGGGCTGATCCTTCACCATACAAAGAATCTGGTTAACGGATCCTTTGGTGAAAATGTGCTCTGCTTTGCCCACTCTATACCCAGAATCGCATACTGTCCACTTATTGTCTACACAACAGAGGACTCCGACTTCCCTGTGATTAGGATGAAAAGATTCTCTTACGGGGCGCCTGCCTTCAGCTCAGGTCATGGTCTCAGGGTCCTGGGATCGAGCCCCGCATCAGGCTCTCTGCTCAGTGGGGAGCCTGCTTCCCTTCCTCTCTCTCTGCCTGCCTCTCTGTTTACTTGTGATCTCTGTCTGTCAAATAAATAAATATAATCTTAAAAAAAGGAAAAAAAAAAAAAGATTCTCTCGTAAACTGGCAAGAAGACTTCTTAAAGTGGCCTGATCTTCCTAGAGACTGGAATGCCTCGGAGGCGGGTGAAATCCTTTCCTGGACTCTTTGTACCTTAGTCCTTCCTGGCCTGTCAACCAGGCAGATAGTGGCCTTAATATCTGGTACCAGAGGCCTTGACTGTGGTCTGTCAGTGTCCCCCAACATCTTCACATCCCGAAGTCCACCCAGAAAATGGTACCATGTCTGACACACTCACAGCCTGGAAGGAGCTTGGAGCCCCAGCAAGACTGCTCGTAAAGATCCCACTCCAGCTCCCCACCCCAACGGCCCCCAGGGCTGGGAGATACTGACATGTCCCCGCAGCCTAGGAGGGAGAGAAAGTTCCAGGCTACCTTGCGCCCCATCTAACCCAGGCCAGCTTCTGTTTTCCCAAGGCCTCCACAAAACAAATGAAGCAAAAGCACAGTGGAGGCCTTGGGCTGAGTGTCAGCTCTGCCCACACCTGCTTTGGGAATGCATGTATCACAGGTCCCTCTTTCTTTTACATTCCCAGGTGTGTAAACCATAACAACAACAACACAATCACCCAAAAACCTGATTCTAAATTAGTACCAAATACTTAATTCCAGAAGTCGAACCTGTATCACATATTCAGTTTCAAGAATCAGAGTGGTAAACTATTCGAGATCAAAACTTTAAAAATGTGTGTCAAGGTAGGAATGCAGGTGCACACCTACTGTTCATTATTTTAATGGAATCACATACATAGCTCATCCAATACAGAAGACAAGTCAGGAAGAAGCACCCTAGAAAAATGCTCTTCAGTGTGTGGAAAACTTTATTTCAGGATTCATTTAAATATCAAAATCTACTTCGTATTTAAGACTCTGTTTCAGGAAAAAAAAAAGTACGGGAGGCTTTTAAAAGAATTTGCCTTATAATTTATAGGAGATTTCAAAAACCTATATCCTACAGAAGGCAAAGTCAAGCTGCATCTAATATATGCAATGAGAAGAGTTCTCCGCTGGTCGCTGTAAGGTCAACCCGCTCTTCAGTTTACAAATATGGGGACATCAAACCAAACGTGTCCTTCCCAAGACAACCCTGTGATAAGGATGGGTGCTGGAACTTTTGCACAGTTTTCTAGACTACATTGGAACTATGTCTTTCAATCTCTTTCAAATCCATTTGGGTTGAAAATTTAGTACGGAATTAATAAAACTGGCGGGGCGCCTGGGTGGCTCAGTCAGTGAAGCATCTGCTTTTGGCTCAGGTCATGATCCCAGGGTCCTGGGATTGAGCCCCAACTCAGCTCCTGGCTCAGCGAGGACTCGGCTTCTCCCTCTTCCTCTGCCCTTCCTCCTGCTATGCTCTCTCTCTCTCTAATAAATAAATAAAATCTAAAAAAAAAAAAAAATTGCCCAAACTGGCAATCTAAAAAAACAAACAACAAACAAAAAACAAGTGATGACCTGAAGACTCCCCCCTTAGAGAAACATAAGTAATGTGTTCTTTGAACAACTTTGCCAAGGAAAAAAAAAAGAGGTTCTTTACTTTTCTTTTTCTTTCTTTCTTTCTTTCTTTTTTTTTTTTAAACTGGTCATTTTCTCAGCCATTCATCGGCTTTTACAGAAAAATCCCAATTGGAGGTCAATGTCATGCTTTTCAAATAGGAGTAAACAGGTTAAGGTGGTTGTGAGGGCTCGTCCTACAAGCATACCGAGGTGGGTAATTGAAAGGCAAAAGGCAACAGAGGGCCCCGGGGGATGGCAGAGAGAAAGGGCTAGGAGGGGCCCTTCCTCCCCAGGGGTCTTGTCTCAAAGGCTGGTTTTGTCCCCACCAGCCTCCTGCCCTAGGGGCCGGCCTGTAGTTCTGCGTGCGCCCTACAGAGGGCAGTATTTATAACACGATCCAGCCCCACGCCTGGGTTGCATCTCTGGGGAGAAACCTGGGAAGAAGGCTGTCCTGGCTGAGCCTCATGGTCCCTCTAGCAGATGCTTCCCAAGGCCCTGGCTTGGATAACTTTCAGAGGCTTTCTGGGCTTGGGATGGAAGATAGCAGCTAATTTATTCATTTTAATTAACGCCAGCCCAGGAAATTCTTTAAAGAACAGAGGTCATTCTTAATCCTCCCGAGACAGAAGGTCACCGTCGGATCTCATGCACTCGGCTTTCTGTAATACCTCATTTTCCTCCTCGTGCTCCAGGATGGCCTGCAGGAACGCCCTCCGCTCGTGGCTCGAGGACTTCTGATCGAACATGCCTGCCTGGATCACTTTCTGATCCACGTTCAGCTTGTACTTGGCGGCGGCGAGAATCTTTTCCTCCACGCTGTTCACGGTGCACAGCCTCAGCACCCGGACCTCATTCTGCTGACCGATGCGGTGAGCTCGGTCCTGCGCTTGCAGATCCTGTGCGGGACAAGGACAGGCCGTGAGTGGCACCCGTGCCCGTGAGCGGAGCCTGCCCCAGACGGGAGGGAGGGCTATTTCACCACCCGCAGGCATCGAAGATTCTGCTTTCATTGCTCGTTCCTGCCTAACGGAGGGAAGCTGGGCTCCGCAGAGCTCCGTTCACCATCAGGCCTAGTCCCCAGCTAAACAACAAAACAAACAAAACTCAATACATTTGATATCAGAATTAGGACTCTGATATTACCTACAAGTGACCTTAAATTGCAAGAAATCATGGACACTGATATCAAGTGTTCAAGAAGATTTTTAAAAACAGTCATGAATTACACACACACACACACACGTGCGTGTGCGCGCACCGCACATACAGGGGTTGCTCAGGGGACAGATCTCCTGGCATCTAAACCCACCTGAGACGCAATCTTCAGTTTGGGGAATGAAAAGGATTGCCAGTATAATACTAAATGGATCACATTTTGGGGGGCAGAAATCTGGCAGTGTGTATCAAAGGTGTGAAAACTGGGGATGATCCTTGACTCCTGAAATTGTACTTCCAGCAACTTTTCCTATGGGAATAATCATGGATATGTACCAAGATTTACAAGGGTATGCGTCTCGCTGTTAAGTATTATTTACAATTTTTAAAAAGCAGAATAAAAAACCAACAATAACAGATTGGTTAAAATAATTCGTCTTTGTAATGTTAAGTACCATATACTATATATATACTGTATAGTACCATACAAAATCAACTAGAAATTTAGTGACACAGAGCTATAAGTAAAAACTACAAGTTACATATGAGTAGGTACATGAGGACCCAGATCAGGAAAAGGCAGGCGGGGACATGCCATTGATACTGACATTCCCAAGTAATGAGAGAACAGTTACTATTACATTCTCCTCCTTTTATGTTCAAATGGTTTAACTTTTTTTTTTTTCTGCTTTAAACATATATTATTCTTAGAAGAAGAAAAAGGTTTTAATGAAATCTTTCAATAAAAACCTTCCCTAAACCTGAGGCCAAGTTACCTGATTTTAATGCTGCACAATAAAACCTTCTCAGTCTGTCACTGTCACTCCTTCTGGCCCAGGCGACAGTCTCTGCGCCCATGCTAAGGAGTGATTTCCACGTGTCCCCCCATTAGACCTGTTTACATTTTTAGGCCAAAAGACTGTCCCTTGTATCCCGCATCCCGATTTTACACAGAGCTGATACTCCACAGCTCTAAGCTCATCCCCTGGACCGTGTGAGTTTCCTGGTCGTGCATGTGGCATAGGTGACAACGGGTCAAAGTCCACCCAGGAGATACCCCATCTTTGCTGCAGGGACCTCTATGATTAAAAGACTAATGAGGCAGGGCACCTGGGTGGCTCTGTGGTTTAAGCGTCTACCTTCGGCTCAGGTCATGATCTCAGGGTCCTGGGATCGAGCCCCGCATCGGGCTCTCTGCTCAGCAGGGAGCCTGCTTCCCCCCCCTCTCTCTCTGCCTGCCTCTCTGCCTACTTGTGGTCTCTGTCAAATACATAAATAAAATCTTAAAAAAAAAAGACTAATGAGGCAAAAATTGTTCCTCAGAAGATGTCTGAATAATGTCAAATATCAGACGACTGACCCCTGAACACAGCCAGCACGCATCCAGATCAGATGTTTTTCCAAAGAGGAGAAAGTGAGGGAGGTAAGTAAAATCCAAAGTTGGGGTGGGGGGAGGAGGCAGAGCCCTACACATCATTTATAAGACCTTGGTTCAATCATCTCTCTCAACGCACGCTCACCAGCACGGGGAGGCAGTGACCAAGATGGCGAATTGTGTGCTGTCAACTCTGGGTTATCTTCTAGAACAGGGGTCAGGGAACTGTTTCTGTAACGGGCCCAAGAGTTAAGTTTCTATGAATAATAAATATTCTAGGTTGTCTGGGCCCAGAGCAAACACTCAGCACCTGTTCTCACCAAAAAGCTCATCATCATCTTCTTTTTCCCCCATTTTACATTTTTCTACTTAAAAACGGGGGAAAACCATTCTGAGCTCACTGGTCTTACGAAAGCCCCCCGGTCTGAGTTTGCTGACTTCTACCATAGAAGATGCTGATAAATCACAAAAATATTGAGATCCAGGTGACAGAAGACTATGACAGGCAAGGAAGCAGAGGGCCTGGGGCATCTACACAGTGGGGGGTCTTAAGTTCGTGAGTCCCTGCCAGCTGGCTGCAATGAGGGGTTTTGTTTTGTGGGGCTGGCAGTGGTGTGTTGTGTCTCTAAAGCCATTTATCTACTTGGAAAGCAGCAAAAATTAGTGTTTCTAGGCTGAAGCAGTTTACGGAATGTAAGCCTCTGAGTCTCTAAGTCAAAATGGGGAGGGGTTGTATGTGGTGCCGTTACTGGATGGATTCTTCAATACTTTTGAGGTCTTAGGGATCAGACGCTTCATCACGCTCAGCAGGTGTGACTGTACCTGAAGACAAGGACGTAGTCTGGGAAGAGGGCCTCCCTGGTAACAGTCTGAACAACTCAACCCCAATAGTAAGGGCACTAACCCACGGTTCCAATCCACAGTTTGGAAAATGAGAGCCTCGGTAATCCCGCAGGATTTTACTGCTAATGCCACATGTGTATGTTCAAACTTTCCTTCTAACAAGAGCCCCCAGCCAGCGACTTGTATGCCTCTCTCATCTTCAGTCTGTCAACTTCTGTCGAACAGAACCACTATTTGGTCAATATGCCTTAATTTTGATTCAACGTGACAAAGAATTACTACAAATGCCTTCGCCCCCCAATGCAAGTTGAAACCAACATGGTAAAAAGAGCTCCATGACTTTCACCTTGGGGACCATGCAACCTTCATGCAGGGGTATAGGGTAGAAAGAGCCCAAGATTCACACCCAGACAGACACGGACAAGTTGCTACTGACTGGTTTCCTTACGTGGAAGGTACTTCGAGAACTAGGTACGAAATTTGCAAACTGCCTTGTAGCATCTAGTGGAGTTTGCTGCTTAATCAAAGTTAGTTCCTTACCTTGTATATGGAAAATCAATACCACTCAAAGATCAATGACTTCTGAAAATGAAAAAAAAAAAAAAAAAAGTTCTGCCCAAACTTATGGCCACATTTAAGTGAAGACATGAAAAATATGTTCAGCCCAGTTCCCCAAATCAGGTGCCAGTGAAATCTACCTATGGCAGATAAAAGCATTTGGAGAAATATATGGTCCATGGGCCGGGAACCGGTAGTGAATTAGACCAGGGGAAGTCTGAGGTCCTGTGTGTTTTGTTTGCCTAAGTTTTAGTTCAAATACAAAGAAAGGTGAATGAATTGTTCTGGAGTTCCCCCCTGTAGTTAAGGGTTGTAAGCTGGTGTGTGTGTGTGTGTGTGAGAGAGAGAGAGAGAGATAGAGAGAGAGAGATGGGGGAGAAAGGCAGGGGGAGTCAAAGAGACAGAGACGGAAGGAGAAACAGAAGGGGAAGAGGAAAGACAGAGGAAGAGACAAAGGGAGAGACAGAGAGACAGGCACGGACGGCCCAGCATCCTTTCCCTGGTAGATCAGCATGTCTAGAGGCAGTGAATGCCCCGGCACTTGGAATCCACTCTGCCAACGCAGGTGGTCAGCCGAGAAGCCACAGATGTATTTACCTCCAAAGACAAAATCCAGCGAACCCTCCAATCACCTAGAGACAAGCTAGAATTTTTTTTTTTCCCGTTCAGGAAAGATTTAGGCAACAGATGTAGGGGGATATAAACCACCCTGAACTCCCCGGGGAGGAGAAGAATCACATACTCCTCCCCTAGATGCCCAGCCGAGCCTCAGCGCCCGTGGGCCTGCAGCCACTCTTGAAATGCGGGACGGACGCTGAGTTCCCAACAGTGAACAAGAAAACTGCAGGTCTGCCACAGGAATAAGAATTGCACCTGTGCCCGGGGAATGCGATGTGGGCTATGGCAATATATAAAAAATATAAAAATATTTCCCAAAGACTTGGAACTAATATACTCTGCGCTGGTGGCTCCCGAACCCTTTCCAAGGTCCGGACGTTTGCAGAGAAATGTTCTTTACTGCGTTCACGGAGAACGGCTGGGGGCCACTGCAGGGGTTCAGTGGCCGTGGCCTCCCTGAGGCTCAGAATCATGGCTCTGAAATCAGTGGCCCTCAGCTAGGGCAGAAATGACGTAGAATCTCTGGGGAGCTTTTTGAATGTCTCCACAAGTCTGGGAAGTGCGTGCAAAATGGGGCATGGGGTGGCAGGGAATGGGAAGCAGGCGTGCATGCATTTTTAAAAAGCTCTCTCATCGTTCTGTGCATCCCACGACCGTTCCCTGCTCCAAATGATCCCGTAAGCCTTTTCGTCCCAGTCTGCACCGTGACCCGGTGAGACAACTGCTTGGCGTGTTTGCAGTGGGGGAAACTGAGGCTCAGGCCGCAGCCCAGGTGAAACTGATGTACGCCACCTCCCATTCCTACAGGAGAGCTGCGGTTTTCCCGTCGACTGTTTTGAATTCGCATGTGCTACAAAATGAATCAAACCCCGACGAACATCGTTCTACCTGGTTCCGCATGAGCAGGTGCCCTACCTCCGCAGGCCACGGAGGCAACCCCAGGAGAGCCACAAGAGACCCATTCTCTGGGGCGTTTTGAACCATCAAAGCAGCCTCTAAAAAGGAGTACATTGATGCGTATATTGACCTGGCTCAAAGAACTCGGTAGTAGATGCTCCGTGGGACAGTCTTTGATGGCGATTTTAAACAAAACACACAGACTAAAAGAAAAACTACTAATTGTATACAAATATACTAATTGTTTGACCCTCAGCAACTTACGGCTTCTGGAAACTCCTTTTCTTGCCGGGAAAGGTGCATTTAGTGACATCAACAACCTTACAGGATTGGGAAAACGGAATGAACCAATGCCCATGAAGAGGCCGGCACAGAGTTGGGTGTAATAAATGTGAGTTGTTGCTGCTCTTGCTTCAGAGCCTTTGTGATTTATCCTGTAACCAAACATCCATCCCAGGAGATGGGCTGAAAATGGAGCAGAAACGGAATTTCTGGACCCCACACTGGAGCTTTTCAAAGGCACATCGAAGGCATGTGGACGACGTCTCACTACCTAGCCCCCGAGGGAGGCAAGCCAACAGCCGTCCTGAAGTGCACGGCCGTCTCCCCTCTGGGGCGACGGCTCCTTTAGAAATTGTTCTTGACACTGCTAGTCTTTCGGCCCCTGTAGCTCCAGAGGGGACACGGGGGCACCCGCCTCAGAGACAGACAGACCTGGTGAGGATTCCAGTCGCTGTCAAAGATGACCACGGTATCCGCTGCCTGCAGGTTCAAGCCCAGGCCGCCCGCTCGGGTGCTCAGCAGGAAGATGAAATACTGGGACCCGGGCTCGTTGAATTTCTTCAGCAACGCAGCGCGGTCCTCAGACTTGGTGGTGCCTGGGGGAGAAGAAAAGTAAATTCGCCAGTGAACTCCCTCCCGAAAATGGCACCGAGCTAGAGAGATCGGCCGGCCTCCTGGAGAAACAGATGCCTGCTAGCATTAGTGAGGTAATCCCCTGAGGTTTCGGTTTTTTTTTTTTTTTTTTTTACTTTTTGAAAGGAACTTCAGACATTTTGCAATTAAGAGAGGGGAGAGAGAGAGAGAGAGAGAGACTTTTCTTAAATCAAGAAGGAACACTGTCTACTACCCATTGTTTCAAAATGCTGGGTTTAAATACTCAGGACTGGGTATCTTTGTAACTCCACAAATTCCAGAACATTCTCACATTTAACCTAAAACTTAACGAAACATTTTCTAGATTTCTGTGCTTTAAAACACCAAATAATTTTTAAAAGCCCATCTACCAACACACACACACACACACGCGCACACGTGCCTATCAACGAACACACACACACACACACACACCCCTACGAACATTATTGTACTGGTTTAAGGCAATTCGACCAACAGGCATTTAGAGGGAGAACTTGTTGATGCCAAGAGAGTGGGAAAAAAGGGAAACCGGTTTCCGCTGCATTTTACCGTTTGGATTGCTCCTGAGCGTGATCTGGCTGGGAAAAAACACAAAACCTGAAAGGAATATTTTTATCCTGATTAGCAAGACCTGAAGCCACAATAACCCCATGCATACCAGTACACACACATGGAAGCTCTTCAGGCTGCTTTGCACTGGCACATTCTGCTCTGCCGAGTTCCTAGGGTGCAGACCTGCGACCCAGCCCAGTGGTGGCATATAACCCAGGGGGCCTGAAGGGGCTCCACAATGGCTGGCGGGGGGGAGGGATAAGTGGAGAGCATCAGACCCCCCCGAGCAGGGCGAGCAGGTGCGGGGCCTGATATCCCCATACCCACCTCCCAAATTAGCCACTCAGCCACCGGTGTTGTAATGTCTTCTGGGGTGGCGGGGTTGGGGGGGAAGCACTGCTGCAGAGTTTTGAGAAAAGCTTGAGGCTGCTGGGAAGCAGATATGCAAGTCTCAGGATAGTTCCCAAACATCTGCTATACAAATATTATTTCCACTGGTGTTCTTGTTTTAAAGATAAAAACACACGAGCAACTTATTTCAGAGGATTAAAACATTTAGGTGAGGACAGTTTAGGAAATCATGTTACCCTGAGGGTCAAATACCCAAACACGGGTCCAGGGGGAGGGGGAGGGAGAGCCCTTCTTCCTGTGAATAAAAATGGTAAGTTCCCTCCTGAGGAGGAGGGGAAATTAAAAAAAAACAAGCCCAATTCCCCATATAGAGCAAATGGGGATTAGGACCAAGGGGCTTTGGGGGTTCTCCTCATTAAACAAAGCAGCCGTTCTGGAGAGCTCGTTTTGCTTTCTAAATGAGATTTCCAGTTGACCCACCTGGTCAAATCCTGCAGGGAGAACCGGCCAAGAGTTTAGGCTATTTTGGCGGCAGGGGGGTGGGGGGGAGGGCACCAAATGTGCTGAGTGAGGTCTCCACGCGGTGGGGCTCTTTTTTTTTTTTCTCTTTTCCTTTCAGAGTTGGCTTGCTGAGACCACAGTGACGGGTGTGTTCGCGATCTAACGGCGGACGGGCTCTGCGGCGTCGTGAGGCCGGCTCGCTGCTGTCGTCTTTCCAGGTGCCGTCATTAAAACAAAATGACTCAGGCGCAGCCACCGCTCACATGATTCGCCTCCGCCTTCAGCCAGAGGGAACGTCACAGAAACGACGGCAAAGGCACAAACGTTTCCAAAGTGAAGGCAAGGAGTTTCCAGAGACAAGGACGTCCGTTTCCAGACAGCAGGGCACAGTGAGGTTACAGGTTTGGTTTTTTTTTTTTTTTAAGTATTTTTTTTTAAGGCTTTATTTATTTATTTGACAGAGAGAAATCAGAAGTAGGCAGAGAGCCAGGCGGAGAGAAAGGGGGAAGCAGGCTTCCGTTGAGCGGAGAGCCCAATGTGGGGCTCGATCCCAAGACCCTGAGATCATGACCTGAGCCGAAGACAGAGGCTTAAACCACTGGGCCACCCAGGCGCCCCACAAGTTTGGTTTTAAATACACTGAAAACCAATTGGCTACTGGCCACATGGATTAAGCTATAAACTAAAGGGGCTCGGGGATATGCCTCCTGGGGATGAAAATAACCCTAAAGGCAAAATAAAGCACTGGAAAGCAAAAGAAACACCAAAAGGACTTGGTCAAAGGAGTTTTGGGGTCCTCCTCCGCCCCATAACTCAAGCGTGTGTCTGGTACGAATTCATGCTAAGTAGCTGGGAATGTGATGAAAAAATCTATGATTAAATTACTTTTCATGCAAAAAACGAAGACCCTTCTAACGACGAGGTTCACAGTTTGCTGGGTTACCAATCCCATCAGTCACAGGTTCCCCAAGTCAGGATCTTTGCTCATCGTCAGCAATCTTGGGGAGAGCGCCTCAGGGCGACTCAAAGCGCTGTCGGTTTACCCCCAGAGCAAATAAATGCTCCTGGTACGCGGCACTTGACCTCGCACGCTCAGTAGGAGCGTCAGTTCCACGCTCCGTTAGACTTCTGAGGTAGAACGTAACCAAGAACACAACTAATAGCAAGTGCGATTGTGCTGAAAGTTGCAGAATGTGCCAGAAGGAACATGCTGCCAGGCTTTCATGATTACTAATTTTAACTTAGTTTCAGCTGCTTTGGGAAATTTTGTCTTCTGGGATGTAGCTGCACCACTTGGTCTCCCTCAAAAATCTTTTCCAGGGAAAACAAAGACTATAACGGGACGGTGCGGCCAAATCTGTTCACACAACCATCATCTTTGCAGGGGGGGAAGAATCCGTTTAGCTGTCATTGAGTGATTTTTTTTCCCCCACCATGAGGTCAAAAATCTGAGACGTCAAATTCAGCCACGGAAATCTGAAGTCATTTTAGCAAACGGGGGAAGAGGCAGGTGGTTGGAGGCTGGGGCACGTGTGAGCGTGGAGACCGATCGGTTGCCCGGCGGTTCTCTCAGGCGCCTCCACAAAGGGCTGCTGTTTCTTGTGGGCAGAGCCTGTACTGTGTTCCCCACTGGTAACATTTTGTTACGAAGCTCGTCTACCTGTTGTCTCCTCCCGCCTAACAGTGAGGGCCCTGATGACAGGGACACAGCGGTTCCAGTCAGCTTGTACCTCGTTTCAATTCATCAATTTTAAAAATGCTGAGTAAGCTCGAAATCATTCTTGAAATGCTGCCACCAGGACAGCAGCCTGCATGGCCGGAGAGGGGACGTAGCTCCCTGCTCTGCTGAAACTCAGTCTGAACTACGCTGGCATCCGAGAGATCGAGGTTAGAACCTGGCTTCGCCGCTTGCGTCATGCGTAAGTTTGCGCGTGTCTCTAACTTACGCGTGTCTCTAAGCCTTTGTTTTCCCATCTCTGAAATGGGGAATCCTATTCATACCTTGGTAAAAGGGGCAGACGTAGCTTGTTTGCTGAGAACATTAGATCAGTAACGCACATGAAGCGCCCTGCTCGGTAGCCCACATGCAGCAGGCATCCCACCAACGTTACCTTTTATGACAATTATTATGAGTAAATAATGGAGACAGTCCGCCAGCAACGGCGACCTGTGAAGGACACTCTCTCAAGCTGGCAGGAGAACAAGAGATTTGTTTCAAGGAAAGCACTTCCTGCCAGCTTCCCAGACTCGAATACTCCAAGGCTGCAATCCTCCAAGAGCGGAGAGGCTACATTTGAAAAGCCACACAGTGAAACAGCAGCTAAGCGGGGCGCCAGGATGCCCCTCCCCTGGGCAGCTGGGAAGGCGGGCTTGCCCTCCGGAGGGGTGCTGACCTTGCCCCTCCTGGAGAAGGGACGGGAGAATCAGGTCGAAGGACAAAGGACGAGACGCAGTGCGGGAGATTGGCCAAAAGAGACAGACTGCGGACGGCAGAACTGTGTCACGAAATCAAGAAGGAGCATTGACTCGGCCGTGAGTCTGTCTGCAGTGACTTTGGAGGGGAGAGGTAAAAAGCTTTTTCAAAATCAAGTCCATCTGAGGCATAATTAGTTCAAAAATTAGTAATACCCTAGGAGGTAGCCATACCCCCATGCCATAAAGAGAATTCATTTAAAAGATAAAATATAAAAAAATAAAAATATAAAAAATACATAAATAAAAATACATATAAATATATATAATTAAGTAATATATTTATATATTACATAATATATCTACAAATTAAATAATATTAAATATATAGTTAAATATATAAAAATATATATAAATATAAATATTAAAAATAAAAATAAAAGAGACAGGAGGGCAAGTCTGAGGTTGATGTGTGTCCAGTTCTATCTAATTCATGGCAACCAGCGGGACAGAATGTTGGACTGAACATAAAACAAAACCTTTTATTTATTTATTTTTGGTTTTGTTTTTAGTTTTCATTTTTTTTTTTTTTTTTAAAGGAGGGTCCATGCCCAGTGCAAAGCCAAACAAGGGGCTCAAACTCATGGCCCTGAGATCAAGACCCGAGCTTAGATCAGGAGTCAGAGGCTTCACCGACTGAGCCACTCGGGCTCCTAAAACAAAACCTTTTAAAGGAACATAAACTTTTAAATTTCCCACATAGCCATAACTTGAAGACTGCATCAGACAAAACCAGACAGTAGTAACACCATTACTGTTCTGTGTGCAAGGGACTCCATAGGGTCCTGGCTGTAAACCTGCTCTTATTCCCATGCACTGCTCTTTGAAAGTGTTATCCCCTTGCCACAACATGGGGAATTTGGTATCTTTCAGCCTCAAAAATATTAGGGTTGGTATCAAAATCATATAGTACTTTTGGAAATAAATATCTCTAAATACATGTTTCCTTCCACTCTTTTTTTTTTTTTTTTATATAATCTTATTCACTTGAGAGAGAGAGGGAGAGCAGAGGAGCAGCAGAGGGAGAGGGAGAAGCCGGCTCCCCGCTGAGCAGGGAGCCCGATGTGGGGCTCGATCCTGGAACTTCGTGATCATGACCTGAGCCAAAGGCAGAGGCTGAACCAACGGAGCGCCCCCCCGCCATTCATATTTTCTTACTGATTTTCCAAAAAGTGAAATACCAGGCAAATCAAGCAACTACTTCACATAGTTGTATAAAATCCAGGACACAATGGGGCCCTATCTCTTAATGCAGCATGGAGATATGTTCTACTTAGGAGAAGAAAGAAGCTTTAGCTATAATTCAGTATCATCCTAAATGAATGATTACAGTGTTACCAAAGAGAGGAGACACAGCCTTCATCCCTTTAAAATAAGCCTCAACAGAAAAAGCTCAGGGCTCATCAGAACATTCGGGAGGGCGCGTAGCTAACCCACCATCCCAAGAGCAGAGAGGGCTTTTAAATTTTAACTTAGTTTCTTTGAGTTTAATCGTGGCACTTATCAGTGCCTCTGAGTCCACTTGTGCTGGCTTGTCGGGGTTGGGGGGAGGGGGAGGCAAACAGCTGTGCCAGTGATGTCGGCTTATTTTAAGCTGGAGGATATAAAAAACGCTATCTGGCAAAGCTGCCCCTCACCCTGCTAGTTAACTCTCCAACAACTGGACCTAAGGGCCCCCTCACACACACACCCCCTCCCCCTGCACGCCCCATGGCCTGCCTTCCCAGCCTGATCCCTTTGGGACTCACCATCAAGGCGAAGGTACAGGAAGTTCCGAAAAGCAAAGTAATCCTCCATGATGGTCATGAGGGACGTCATCTGGCAGAAAAGCAGCACGCGGTGATTAGTTGCTCTCAGTTTTGGCAGAATACGATCAAGCAGCTCAAACTTTCCTGAGGCCCGATACAGCTCGGCCCTGAACCCAAAAAGGCAAAACCAGAAGACGGTGTTACTGCTGTCTTCTCCAAGGATCCAGGAGAGCCTGAATGAATGTGTGGATATCCACCCCAGAGCGATGGGGACAGGGCATGGAAGGAAACACTTCTCTACAAAACCCACAAAGAGTACGTTCCAGATGCTACGTATGGGGACTGATTCTGCAAAGAGAAGGAAATCCTTTCATGTTCCTAATACTTTCACTCTCTGTCTCTCTCTCCCCCCTCCTCATTCTCTCTCTCTCTTTCTCTCTTATGCACACACATAGTCGCGAATCTGTTATATTTCCTTAAATTGCTACTTGGTAAGCCCGTAAAGTTACTAATTTAGGGCACTTAAGATGTGTCCAAATATTTCTTGAGCATCTACTACAACCTGCTGGGCACAATTCCAGGCACGTGTATAGGGATGGGAAAACAGAACCCCTGCCTTCCAAACGGCTAATTGCAAATTGTGATGAGCACTAAAGAGAAAAATAACAAGTTGCCATGAGACGACTCATAGCAACACAGGACATCTTTAAATCAGAGCAGGGTTTGGCAAATTTAGGGCCTGGCCCGCTGCCTGTTTTCGTAAATAGAGTTTGACTGGCGCGTAGCCAGGCTCACTCATTTCTGTTTTGTCTACGTGGTGGCTTTCATGCCACGCAATGGCAAAGCTGGGGCACAGACCTTTTGACCCACAAAGGCAAAAATATTTGAGATCTGGCCCTTTAGGGAAAAAAATTTCCCAGCCCTTGATGCAGGTGACCTTGATGAAGAGAGAACAATTGAGCAAAAACCTCAAACAATGAACAAGACAGCTGGCTAAAGCATGCGGGCTTGGAAGAGGAGGAGATTCCAGGAAGTGGGGAGAGTATGTGCAAAGGCCCCGTCGCATAAAAGAGGCTGGGGAGTCGGAGGAACTGAACATAAGCAACAGGGGAATTCTGGAGATGGGCCAGAGGGCCAGTGGGTGTGCGGGCTGGGGGGAGACAGAAGCCAGGCAACTCTTTAAGCCACACTGAGTGTGTTAGCTTTAAGTGCAACAGAAAGCCCCTGAAGGGTCTGAAACAGGGCAGTGGTGAGATCTGCCACCTCTATATGTCACCATATACACTGTACAAATGGACTGGGGAGGGGACATGAGGTCTGGGTTATGCAGAAATTCAGATCACAAAGGGGATGGTGGGGGTGGTACCTGCTTTCAGAGTGTCAAGGAGCTAAAGCAGGGCCTTTGCTCCTTCATAATAAACTCCTCTCTTTTGTCAACAGGGATGTGATAAATTATTAAAACTTAATTGTCGGGTGGCTATGGCTGGCAGAACTCATCAGCGCACTCACTCGACACCACCACAACGGCTCATCAGCAACTGCTGGTAGCGTGCGCCGTCTCTAACGGACACATTCTCACGTGCATCTTCCCCACCTCTGTCCCCTGCTCCGGGGCTGTAGTGCTACTCTGCAACCCTGGCCCATCTCACAGCACCAGGCGTGGCCACGGGACCCGGAAGAGAGGGAAGTGAGCAGGAGCAGGACAGCCTCATGGCTCTGGTTCTAGGTGGGTCCCAGTCCTAGTTCTTAGCCCAGTGACACTGTCTGCCCTTGGGATCCAAGTGTGGCCCCCACATCCTAATAATCAATGTCCCGGGTACAAAACAGAGACTTTCTGTGAATACAAGCATCTTTTCCGTTGTTGTTGTAAGGATGGCCACTGCTCACAAAAAAACCCACTTCCTGTACGGACCATACTTTGATGAACGTAAAGTCACACATCTGTAGGGTGGATAAGACCTTTCCTCCCAACCGCGCACCTGTTAAGTATCGACTTGAAATTCAGTACGATCCATGGACTTTTGGCCCAAGCTACACTACTGGTTGTGAGTACAACTCTTCCAAGTTTCCAGCGCGTTTTTAGGACACGAGGTTACTATTAATTCTATTAAATGAGATCCATGTTCTTTGAATAGTGACTTGATCAAAGCATGCAGAAGTTAATGCCAGAGAGGGCTAATACCACTTCGGTTAGCAGCTCTGATGCTGAGGTGAGCGGTGGGCGCAGAAGGCTGGCAGTGTGTGATAGGAAACACTGGGGTGTGAAAAGTTTCGGGATGACCTACAAACCGTTTTTTGGAAGAAAGATAAATTTTAACATTTACCCATTGATGACCCCATTGGAATAGCCCAGGTGTTCAGCAAAGGATTCCTTTAAAAGAGAGAGGAGAAAAAAAATGATTAAAAAAAAACCCCACCCAGATATGTAAAATTATTAATTTAATAATTATTCTTTTGGTGAGGTCATCCCATTTATTTCTAGAGAATAGTTAAATAAAATAATCAGTAAGTATGAAAATACTCCTTAGATGATGAACCAGAAACTCAAGGTCTTTGAAGGCAGACTTTGAATGCAGACATAAACATGTCCTGGAGGTCCCATAAGTCTCCAGAATCTCATAGAGACGTCACGGTCAGTTCACACATCAGACAGTGATTAAGAATCTACTGACCCAGGGCTGAGCCAGGCAGGTGCGGGGGGGGGGATCCAGAAAGAACTGAACTATCTGTCCCCTAGGAGTTTAGAGTCTAGACTAGAGAGAGGGCCTAACAGAAGCAAATGAGGATTCAGACGGACACGGAAATACACTGCAAAAATATTTAACAGGACAAGTCACGGTGACTGTATACTATATTCTAACTCTGAATTTCGAGAAATCCCGACAACCCTCCACACTATGCTTTTCTCTGTTACACATACGGCCCTCAGTGGACACACCGGCCGCTCCCTCAGGTGGCCGGGCCCCCGTCTTCAAAACACAGAACTTGAAATTTAAAATGAGAATTTTAGAATTTCCAATTGAATTTAAACTCCTGAATCATGTAATTCCTTCCTCACTGATCCTGTAGAAGAAATAAAGAACTGAAAATCCAGGCTGACTGGAGGGAACAGGCGACCATCTGTGGGGAAGGGAAGCATGTCACGCCTTCACACTGGCCGCCTGCTGTCTCCCTCCTCTGCTTCCTCTCCTTCCCTCAGCAGCAAAGCTTCTCCTCCCAGGGGACCAGCTCTCTTCCCCTTTGAGCTTTCCTCTCACGTCTGCTTACTGCCCATCGTTTACGGTGGGCTCTGAAAGTCACCACCGACGGACAACGGCCAGAAACCCCACTCTGACTCCAAGAGCCATGCCCTCCCTCTTCACCTGTAGCCACACCTTGCTACATTTTTGGGATCCATCCTTACCGCCTAAGCAGGACTATAAAAACCCGAGAGTGGTACATGTCTGTGCACGGTGATAGTTTAGGGATTAGCATCATTTTTGTTGTTGTTGTTGTTTGTTTTTTTAAAGATTTTACTTATTTATTTGAGAAAGAGAGGGAAAGAGAGCACAAGCAGGGGGGGCCACAGGCAGGGATGAGAGAGAAGCAGGCTCCCCACCGAGCAGGGAGCCAGATGTGGGACTCTATCCCAGGACCCCGAGATCAGCACTTGGGTCGAAGGCAGACGATTAACTGACTGAGCCCCCCAGGCGTCCCAGGGATCGGCACCCTTTTATAAAAAAATGTCTTCATTTTCTGGTTTGAAGGTCCCCAGGGGAACAGTGAGCCCAGCAGGGAAAGGGGGCTTCTGGGCCGATTTCCTGTGAACAGAGGTGACGTGCAAAGCATACAAAGACAGAGGCAAAATGCACACACCAGCCCTGAGCCAGAGCTGGGCCACGTGTGCCAAAGACTCTGGGTCTCATGGCTAGGAATATGCTTCCGAAAGTTTTTATGTTCAAAACAAGTTGCAAATCAGTCCGTCTCTCTACTGATGGCTATTTAGAATGGAAATATGCAAGGAATGGAGGGCAGGTTACTTAGGCTCAGCTCCCCGGCTCCCCGGGTTCTCCAGACAGAAGCCTGAGGACAGAAGGCTTCATCCTCCTTCTGACACGGTCTAGCACGTTTCAAAGGCTAATTCTTTGCATGACAACCAAAATGAAGTAAGACTGACACTTAATTTTCCTAACTTTAAAGTCCTCAAACCCTTCTATGAATCAGAATAAGTATCTCAAAATTGTTTTCGGGGAAGAAGGGGATGGGACGGGTTCACCTGCCCTGACGCTGGTCACTTTCATCATTTGACTTTTTTTTTTTTTTTTTGGCTCCCATGAGCCACAGACCAATACAGAGCTGCTACTAATTCATCGATACCTTCTATCGTCTGAATCCTCATTTGCTTCTGTTAGGCCCTCTCTCTAGTCTAGACTCTAAACTCCTAGGGGACAGATAGTTCAGTTCTTTCTGGATCCCCCCCCCCCCGCCACCTGCCTGGCTCAGCCCTGGGTCAGTAGATGCTTAATCACTGTCTGATGTGTGAACTGACCGTGACGTCTCTATGAGATTCTGGTATCGATACCTACTAATTCTCGATACCTTTAATATAGGTTATCAATTTTTAAGATGCTTCCTCTGTAATTTATATATTTTTGTTAAAGTTCTGCCTCTGCCAGTCCCATAGGCTATCAGCACGTGATGACGGGACAAGTGCACGGAAGTTTGGAGATGCGAAGAGATTTTCACCAGGTCATGGTTACAAAGTGGCCCAGGGACACAGCCTCCTTGTTGTACGTGGGATTCTCTTCACCCGAGTGTTTCAACAGCCGTGACTTTCCGTGGGATTTTATTTTCGTCGCTGGTCCTGCTGCTGTTGTCCACGGACTTGGGTGTAGAGCTTGCCCGCCTATAGACACCCTGCCCTCTGGATGTGGCGGCAACAGCCAGCTCAGGCTGGGACGGGTCCCCAGAGCAGGCATGCCGTGAAATACTCATCTGACAAGCGTGATGGCCCAAAATAAGGGAGGGGAAAAAAAACTGTCGAAGTCAAGACTATTTCAAAGGCAGGTGTGTTTCAACTTGATTTTTATACTGTAATTATTACAATTCTGAGTTCCCGGAACTTTCTTTTATGTCCCTTGTATTGAACCAGGGCAGGCGCCGGAGGGCTCGCTTGCACGCCGTGGCCAGGAGGCCCCACCACGACCCCATGTCTCGGCCGCTACACGCAACAGTGGGGCCTCTGGTGTGGCTCCTCTTCCCTCCTGCTCGGGTCAACGGCTCCCATGGGGCTGAAGTCCTGTCCATTTCGGAAAGTTATTTACATGCCGTGAACAGGCCAGAAAATGTGCTTGCCCCTAAAAATAGCTTTGTGAGGACCCAAGTGTCAGGATAAAAGCCGTTATGTCGGGATGGAAGCCAGAAAGGAGAAAGGCCGATCTACGGAGCCGAACCACAGGCAGCGTCTGTTACAAAGAAAATACTTCGAGGGCATCTTCCTCTCCAGTGGGTACAAACATGTCACCTCAGTATTTTTCATAGCCTCCTTCCTCCCGTCTCACAGCTCCTACCGTAACGAGGCCATTCACATCCTGTCCCCAGCCCACGGGACGAGCCCGAGCTTGCAGTGTCTTCTCGATGCTTCGAACTGTTGGTTCTAAAATTCCAGACGCTTCAGCGCTCGGTGCCAGGGAGGACGGGGAACCGGAACGTTCACGTGGGTCGATTCTCCTTGTCGAGCTTCAGAACACATCCTTCCAGCGTCCACAGCCAACTCGACCCTCTTTCTTTTCTCCTTTTTAAAAAAGTGGCGTGACTAGGAACAGGGCAGCTGGGATCAGGAGCGCAGTGGAGAACGTGGACTTACCTCGATGTGCTGGAACATATAGGGGTGATTGCAGATTTTTCTCAACTGCATGATGGTGTTCATGAGGGTCTTGGCACCTCCCTTCCCCTGAGGACAAGCGGGGAGAGCAAACACAGAACAAATCGTTAATTGAACGGATACCCCCCATTTCTTAAACAGGAGGCGTTTACGAAAGGGCCAGAGGTCTTCTCAGTAACCTACGCCTGTGGGGATCTGGAGGTCCTGTGCTATAAAAGTTTCTCAGTGACAGATACAACATCTTTCTCGTGACTAACTTGTGCTACAGGAGGGAGCCACACTGAGTTGATGGCTTGGTGACATGATCGACTGTTCCCCAGGATTCTGGGAAGACAGAAGCCTGGAACAGATAGATGCCCAGGGAGGGACACGGGATTTTAACACCTTCTAAGGTGCCCCCTGCCGACATTTAAGGGGAATATATTCCCTGTAGAATTGACATGAGCAGAGATAAAAGCTATTTTGGTGATATGGATGTACTCCACTACTCCTGCCCCGATGCAGTTAGCGATGAGGAGGTTATGAGGTTTCCTTTGGCAGCTACAGCAGCTACGGAAAAGGCCCAGAAATACGGTTGAGTAGATCAGCAGGAGCAGGGACACTTCCTGGGAGGATCCGACGTCACGGCCCAGGGCCCAGGGAAGACAGACACACCCCACGCTGCCTTGCATCATCTTCCGAAACGTACCTTCTTATCTTTCTCCGAACCATCCGTGAGGAGGATCCCTTTGGCTTGCATGTGGCGATAGAGAATTTTCTGCAGCGCGGACATGTCACACTTGATCACGTATTCCACCTGGGGGAGAGAAAACAGCGGGTGTGTTGGAGCGGGAGAGAGGAAGGGGCCTGTTCGGAGAAGACCACGGGGACGTGGCAGTGGGCGGCAGTCCTGGAACTCTGTGGTCCCTCCGTTTCCCCTCCCTGGATTCACGGAGTGCGGGTGGGCTGGGGGTGGCGGTGGAGACCATGGTCATCACTGCTAAAGGGACCATAACGATGGGGGGACCTGAAAAAGGATGTACGTGATCGAGGGTCACGTCTTCTGAAATTTCTTGACTTGCTCCATATTTGAGAGAGAGAGAGAGAGAGAGAGAAGCTTACAAACTTCAAATTCAAAGATGCTCAATATAATTTCCTCCTAGTATTTCTTCCACTGCCCAGTATACCCCCTTTGATATAAGAGAAAAACACTGACTGTCTGATATCCCAAGACTTACTGTGTAAGACAATTTTTTAAAAAGATTTTATTTATTTATTTGACAGAGAGAGATCACAAGTGGACAGAGAGGCAGGCAGAGAGAGAAAGAGAGGGAAGCAGGCTCCCTGCTGAGAAGAGAGCCCAATGTGGGACTCGATCCCAGGACCCTGATATCATGACCTGAGCCGAAGGCGGCAGCTTAACCCACTGAGCCACTCAGGAGCCCCTGTAAGATGCTGTTGATAATTTATTTATTTGACAGAGAGAGAAAGAGAGAAAGAGAACAAGTAGACAGAGTGGCAGGCAGAGGGAGAGGGAGAAGCAGGCTCCCCGATAAGCTAGGAGCCCGATGCGGTCCTCGATCCCATGACCCCAGGATTATAAACCTGAGCTGAAGGCAGACGGCTAACCGACTGAGTCACCCAGCAACCCCTGTAAGATAATTTTTTCAATGGTCACAGGCAGCAACCCCCAGTATTATTCCACAAGTGAGAGCTGTAACAGCCCTAGGTTGGCTGCCACTGACCTCTGCTTTTCAGAGACAAGAGACTACTTCCTGTGCGGATGGCAGGTGGGAATTGGATGCAACTTTATGACCACCTCAAGAAGGCAAAGAAAGCCTCATGGGCTTCCAGTTGGACTATCAAAAAAAAAAAAAAAAGGGAGAAAAAAGTCCGATTTAAAACAGTTAAAGGGAATTCACGTGCCCTTGGCTTAGCACACACCTGCAATACTTCTAGAAGGTTCTTAATGCATAAATCTGCCTTGATTATTTCCCGGTATTATTTTCTTTATTAAAAAAATCCCTAGAATACAAATGTGCAATTTTCATAATAAACATCAGATAAATGCCTAGAAATCTGCAGAATGTGATTAAAAGTAAATCAGCAAGCTGCCTAATGTTTAATAAACTGATTAAAAATGATCAGGTTATTTTCAGCTCCGAGGGCCAGGGCGAGTAGGTCACAGATGAAGAGAAGTTGAATATTCATTCAATTGTGGCTTCAGAAGGAACCTGTCGGGCCAGATGGAACTTGTTTTAATGCACTAAAGACTGGAGAAAGGGTCCTTTGCAGAAAAGTTAAGGGAAGCAGGTGACCTTTTATACACTTGTTTTTGTTTCTAATGACCTTGGCCAGAGGGGGAAAAACAGAAATCTCCAAGTTTAATAAATAAGAACACACTTGCTCCAGGCTTTCTGTTCCAGATGCCTGATCATGTCCTATTTTTAAAGTACTGCGACTTTTTCGAGAGCTGTTCACTCTCAAAATGAAATCTGATCACGGTGAAGAAGAGCGTTGGACAACTTCAGACGCAACCAGTAGGAGCATAAAAATGGCACCAAGGCCGGCGCCTGGATGGCTCAGTCAGTTGAGCGTCTGACTCTTGATTTCGGCCCAGGTCATGATCTTGGGGTCGTGGGATCAAGCCCCACATCGGGTTCTGTGCTCAGTATGGAGTCTGCAGGACTCTTTCCCTCTGCCCCTCCCGCTCTCTAAAATAAGTAAATAAATCTTAAAAAAAAAAAAAAAATGGCCCCAAGGGTTAATATCACTGAGCTCCTTCTGTTGACCAGGACCTACACGGAGTGCTTTATGTCACAAGACAATGTCATGTCTGTATTTTATACAGACCCTGAGCCTCTGAAATTTAAAAGAACGGCTCAAAGTGATGGGGGTATTTAATGGTGCGGTTAGAACTGGAAATCGAGTCGCCGAGTCCACTCTCCTAAGCTCTGTGCTGAGGATGACCTAGGAGACATTCAGGCTTTGCCACGCTCACCGCCATCGGGGGGACTCTGCAGGAAGGGATGGCCCCACTGCTGGCTCTTAAGTGCGCTGGGGCCCAGCAGATACAGAATTAGGGACGGCACCCTCAACCCCCTTCCCATCAGTCAGCCAGTGCTAAGTGCTGGAGGGGAGGGAGTATGGGAAGTAGGAGGCACGGATGATGATGCCACGTAGATAGGGATGCCAAACCACACCGCCCACGGCACACTGGTCAACAGAGAGGCGAGCCCACCCCGAGGACCTGACAGCAGCTCAAGACTATGGCGTGTGGTATATTACCACTTTCGGAATAGTAAGATTACATATCTCAAAGGCGGAATAGAGTAATGTTTAATTACATCAAGCATTCCAAATGTCTGCATCATGAATGTACAAGTTGCCCATCTTGGTGAAGCTGATTTGTTGTTTCTTGCAGGTCAAATCAAAATTAGGACCGATTTTAGGTAGGTCAGCCTCTAGTGAGCTTCTGACACTGTACACCTATCTTAGCATATTCAGGCATCTCTCTCTCCCCCTCTCTCTCTCTATACACACACACACACACACACATACAGCCATCTGCAAGTCTAGTTGGTTCTTGATTATCTATGAATTAACAAAGTGGACAGTCAGCATAGACAACCCCAAATGGGAGCTAAATCACAAGATCAATTTTTATTTAGTTTACGTTAAGTTTTACATCCGTCCTTTCGTTCGAGCTGCCAATCTTTCCTGAGTTCAAGGAATGGATTTAGTGCTACAGCCTGGTGGTGGTGTTGGGGTACTGGGGGGATGGTACCTTCCCTTGCCCATTAGGAGTGTCATCAGACTCATGACATTATTAAATCCTCATCGATAAAAGCTCGTTTTTATTAAATACTCATCCATGAACACTGCTTTTGCTACAGAGCAGAGCTGCACTCACCCAACTTTTGACCCTCCTATGGCTGCTTTAGTTCCACCTGAGCACAGTCCAGCCACAAGACAGAATGACCGTGTAGGACACAGAAAATATATTTTGTATTTTTACAAGTTTTCCTAGCGTAAGACTCAATAATAAGAAAAGAAATGACCTAATTAAAAAACAAACAGATAGGCAAAAGACTTGAGCACCATTTCATCAAGGAAGACATATGGGTGTCAGACAGGCAAGGAAAAGATGCCCAACACCAGTGGATGTTAGAAAAATGCAAATTTATCCCAGGATGCCAGTGCACACCTGCTGACATGGCTAAAAAGGTCAAGAAACTGATGGCAGCCGATGAGGACTGATGAGAACGAGGAGGAAAGGCAAGGCTCAGACATTGTTGGTGCAACCACACGATGGTTCCAGAAGTTTCCTACAAGGCTACGCGTGCATTTCCGATAGGATCCGGCAATCCTGTCACTGGGTCTTCACACCAGTGAAATGAAAACCTATGCACCATGGGTACAGCACATGCATGCATAATTGTCAAAAACCAGAGGAAATCCAACTGTTCCCTCCGTGGAACGGACGGACCTACTATGCTGCGTCCATAGACAAGAATGCTAACTCAACAATAAAAAGGAGACAACCGTGGCTATGGGCAACAACTTGAACGGAGCTCCAACACAGTACACTGAGAGGAAAAAACCCAGAAGCAAAAGATCTGATGACAAGATCTGATGTGTGACTCCATCCCTGTGACATTCTGGAAAAGGCAGAGCTACAGGGATGGAGAACAGATCAGCGGTCAGACCAGGGCAAGGGTTCCAGAAAGGATGTGACTAAGAACAAATAGCACCAGGAACTCTGTGGAGGGGTCCTTGGAGGGAGAACTGTTCTGTATTTTGACTGTGGGTGTGGTTCACACAATTCTGCATTTGTCAAAGCCTACAGAACTATAGACCCCAAAGAGTGGATTTTATATGTAAATTTAGAAATAAAGTTAAAAACAAACAAACAAACAAAAAACCAAAAAAACCCCCACATCCTTAATGGGTGGCTTTTCATGAGAGCATTTCAGAATGACTGCTCTGGAACAGTTGGCCTTCTTCCTGCCATCAGCCAGAATTCCTGCCCAGGCTCTTAGCGAGGCTGAGAAAGACACACGCGTTGTTTGTGGCCGTAAGCAGATGGTGGCAGAGGAAGCTCCTTAACCCCCAAGGATGATACTTCAGTGGCCAATGTCTCTCAGGTAAAAAAAATCCTAACAAGACAGAAAAAGTAGAGAGAATGCCGGCCAAACCACACCAACAGCTACTTACGTGGGCAAAGTGGTGAGTTCCCCGACTGCCCTGGAAAGGCCGGTGAGCACACAGGTGGGGGAGGGGCCACCGAAAGCACGAGGAGGAGCAGAGCATGAAAGAGAACTTGAGAGGAAAGGAAAGGGGAACTAGAAGTCGGGGCAGCGGGAGCTGACGCCGAGGAGGAAGGCAGCAGTGGCTGTCGGCACGCCAGGCTTTGACTCAGGGGTCCTGCATCCACTTAGTCCTCTCAATGATTCCGTGAGGTGGGTGGTATTTCTCTGCCAGTTCACCGGGAAACACGGAGCCCCACTGCATTCACTGATCAATGCCAAATGCTTAGTAAGACACAGGGACGGTGACAGGGCATGTGCACTCTGACAGGAGGCCCATGATTTCCACTCCACCGAGCTCCCTCCATGGAAGGGAGCTTATCCATAGATAATGTATCACATACGGGGCTAGATTAACTCAAATACTCAAATACTACCCTGGGTATTAAAGAGGGTAAGTATACTTTACGCAGAAGATACTGCGCTATAATCTAACCCTGATTTTTTTTTTTTTAAGTGTACCAATACTCAGGGGGCTCTTTTGTGAATGGAACAGTGGAATAAATATTTTAGTAAAGCAGAGAATTCCTTTGTGATACAACTCATCACACCATGGTCCTTAGGCTGGGCAAGTCTGGATTTTTATAGAGTGGATTTTCTTCAAACTGGGCATATTTCCAACTTGTGATGAGCTTTCAAAAATCTATCTCTATTAGCCAGTCCTGGAAATTAAGTAACTAAGATGAAGACGTTCTAAAGAATGAATAAATGAAGGACTTTAGTTAATTACCCTTGATTTTTATACCTCTGCTAAAGAAACAAAGGAGCCCAGGACACGTTAAAACCGTTAACATCTGTCTCTATACCTTGCAGGATCTCTTGCTGGGAAGTAGTTCAAGGTGGCCACATGACCACTGGACCATTCCCCAGTTTATTCAGTAACTAAGGTCCTCCCTGAACAGTGAGAGGGTCACCCAAAGACACCGAGACCATGGGAAGTCAAAAACAGTATCAAGACCACTCAACCCAAGATGCATTCACTAGAAAAATAAAATACTTAAATACTTAAATATTTAGGCTTCTGCTGGGATAAGCATGATGTAAGAACAGTACTTAAGTTTAATTTTTTTTCCCCTGACTGTTAATGAACAGGGTAATCTGGAACCAAATCCTCTCTTGATAAGGTGATCAACTTTGTATGCTCTCTTGTCAACTGCTACTTAAGAAATGAATAGGATGAACCAACCTGTACAAAAACCAGAGTAATGGCACAGAAAAAACACAGTGACGTGAAATACACATTTCAGAACTGGCTCATGTACAGAGAAAACTCAAATCCACATCTCTCTCCTGCCACAAGTAGTACACAATGCCCAACAACCTATCTTTAAGAGAATAAAATTTAGGGGTGCCTGGGTAGCTCAGTGGGTTAAGCCTCTGCCTTCGACTCAGGCCATGATCTCAGGGTCCTGGGATCGAGGTCTGCTTCGGGCTCTCTGCTCAGCAAGGAGCCTGTTTCCTTGCCCCCCTCTCTGCCTGCCTCTCTATTTGTGCTCTCTGACTCTTAAATAAATAAAAATAAAATATTTTGAAAAAGAGAGAATAAAATTTAGAACTCAGAAGGGTGTGGTTCCAAAATATGATCGGGAACATACTAAACTAATACCCGGACCAAACCAGAAAATGTGGAGCAAAGGGCTCAAAAGTCATTCTATAGCTCCGAGAAGTCAGGGTGCTACACACCTGAAAATTACCTGCTTCAAGTATTCATGGGGACTTAGCTTTTATGGTACAGATCAAAAACCACATCCGAGAATAATTGGATCATGTGTCTGTAATTTGAAGGAACTCTGTTTTTCACTTATTATCCAAAGAGTGACGTCATAAGCATTAAATACACTTCTAGGAAACCTGGTAAATGTTTATGAGGACTTCTGGTGATGATGTAAGACCCAAACTCATATCCTCATTGGACTCACTGGCAGATCAATTCCGTGGTGCCCGCAAGAGTGAACTTCACGAGGTTAATAACTTAAAAAAAAAAAATCCAAACTTAAAATATAGTGTTAAACTAATACAACTGAGTTAATGTAAGTGTGAGCGAAAATGTCAGGAGACTCGATGAATTTACTAACTTCATAAAATCCCGCGCCAGAGCTTTAGGGAAACCAGGCCGAAAATGTTGAAATTTCCCTTCTCTCTCTCTCTGCATTCAAACCTCTAGCTTCTCTCTAACAAAAATGTCCTATACGGTATTTCCAAGATCCCTGGGACTAAAACACGAGCTGGTTGTTTTTTGCTTCTGCCTTCGGCTCAGGTCATGATCTCAGGGTCCTGGGATCGAGCCCCTACATGGGGCTCCCTGCTCAGGGGGAAGCCTGCATTCCCTCTCCCACTCCCCTTGCTTATGCTCTTGCTCTCGCTGTTTCTCTCTCTGTCAAATAAATGAACAAAATCTTAAAAAAAAAAAAAAAAAGGAAAGAAAAGAAAGTTTCAGATGCAGGTACTTGGGAGATCAGCAGGGAAAGGAACCATAGCTTTGGAATTTGCAACATACTTTCTCGGGCAGCTGGGACTCGACTTCCTTCTTCAGCCTCCTCAGTAAAAATGGTCTTAACACCTTATGTAGACGCCTGATGATCAATATAGTTTCCTCTTCATTTAAGTCCACCTACAAGAGAACCTCAGATGAGTCGGACATTTTTTTTAACGATATTTCACAAAATAATGCTGTAGGGTTACATTTATTAATTTGCTGTGATATGTGATTGAAATTTTTATGTCCATTAGGGCTAGGTCTTTACCTGTTTTGCATGCCTCAGAATCCTCTTCCTACGTGCCAAGTGGTAATAAAATGGCGTCTAAATGGGCATCTTTGTCTTAATGTGGAGTTCCATGGAAAAGGGGCCAGAGCAACCAGTCTCCCAGCTCAGACATTTTTTGGATAGGACTGCAACAAAGCCTTACTGAAGACTGAGACAGAACCCAAGGAGAGGGGCAAGAGTTCATGTGTGCTTCCTCAAAGTCAAAGCCTTAAGTTAGGCTCTTAACTTGGATTGTCTCAGAAGCAGAAACACCCCAAGGTGACAAGGCCTGAACAGGAAAAGAAGAGAGTGGGCCCAGTGGATGGTGGTGGGTTTCCAAGCCCCTGTACCTCACTCTTCCTTCCCTCTCCCCTTATCTTGGTCAGCCCTCTTTTATCTGGAACCTTCTCTAGAACCTCTGGTCACCTTCCTCTATGAACCTCTAGGGGGCAGACTTGATTGACATTACTTTCTACAAATGGGCAAGCCAATGAATTACTGACAAAAGGCAAAAGTCCCTATGATGTACTTCAAAATTAAAGTGCTGAATAGTTTCAACATAAATGTCCTGAAAGCCTTCTAAGTGACTTTTCATTCCCACAGTTAAGAAACCACTAATCAAAAGGACAGGAACCCATTCCTTTTCTTGCAATGGCCCGTGTCTTCCTTCCATAAATGAGCTCCAAGAGAAGACAGATGGTGGACAGAATAATAAGGAACGTGAAAATGGCTACTCCGGATTTGAGGAGTATTAATGTAGACATAAAACAGGCTCACACTAAAATTGGGGGAAAAGTGTGTACAGAAAATCAGCATGAGCTAATTCAGTTTCACATACAAACTCTTCATAGGGAAACAGCTTAAGGAGAAGCCCAAGTTTTACAAGGAAATATGGATGTGCTTTAAGGTTTGTGTTCAGTTGGGTCGGTTGATCTGGTTAAATTGATTCAACAAATCTCTCTCCATTCGTCCTCCCTGTGGCCCGTACAAATAAGGATTCCATCAGTCAGGATCATTCTCTAGTGGCCTGATTAACATGTCGGGAAAAGGCCAAAGATCCTAGATCCTAGGACCCTAGACCCATCACTAGATCCATTTTCTCAGGGCAGGAAACACCCCTGGAAAGAGAACACACGGACCCACTGATGAGTTTTGTAAAGTGAGCGACATTGCCAACCACCCTACAGGTTTTCTGGGGCTCTAACACTCCCAGCTTCTGGATCTTTACGTTCATTTCATTGCCATAGAGTGGAAGATACAAAAGGTAGACCAGTACCCTTTCTCCAGTCATGGCAAATGGGGCGTTAAACCACTGTTCAAAGGTGCTGCAGCTCTTGAAAATGGTGGGGAGGAGGAAGTTAAGGAGGGCCCAGAGTTCCGGGAGCTTATTCTGCAGTGGGGTCCCAGTCAAGAGGATCCTCCTGGGGGCCACATAGTGAGTGTTCAAGACCTGAGTCAGCTTGCAGTGGTGATTCTTCATCCGGTGGCCTTCATCCACAATCATGTATTTCCACCGAATCTGTAACCCAAGAGGAAGGACCAACATGAGATGAGCAAGGGGAAATACAACCACCTCCAATAGGCAAACCGTGGTGTGGAAAACCAAGGAATTCAGACTTTGTGCGTAATATGGTGTGACTCTCCTTTGTGATAATGGGATGTCAGTGCCAATGCTGCTTAGGGGTCATGTGATTCCAAACTGCTCTTGCCAAAGAGGGGAACGTGGGCCCAAGATGAAACGGTTGGGCCGGGACTGGCTCCTGTGTCTCCTGAACCAACACTCCCTCTGTTAATGCTAGACCATGACGGCTCTCCCTGATTCAGTGCTCATGCTGCCTCGGCTCATAGCAAGAAGAGAGGAGAGCTCCCCACTTGAAGCAGAAATTAGTGACCGATTTTCCAAGATGGCGTCAGTAGGTATGTACAGCTGAGATGCTCTGGCTTCCTGCCTTTGCTTCTATTGTTATATTGTTGGGGCCTGGCTCAGCTCAGTGTTCTTTTTCTCTTCTTAATTCGAATGAGTTGCTAACATTTAAAAGTTGGAATATTTCACACAAAAATGTGAATATCCAGCTTCTCTTAAAAAAGTAAGATCTGGCAACCTGGAGTCTCTGGGTTCTGACCGAGGTCCTCGCTGGCCAGGTCTCAGATCACTGTTTTCAGAGAGCTAAAGTGAAAGGATATACTCACTGACAGTGAAGACAATGCTAAAATATCATTCCTCTGATTCTGCCAGAACTTTGGAATTAAACACAATCTCCTTTCCCATCATGAGTGCTGCGTGAAAAATAAAGAAAGGCCACATAACACAATCTTCCTCCCTAATCTGCACACGGGCCTCTTCCTCTCTCACAACTTACCCTTCAGCCCTCTTCAAGGTCACTGGTCTCAGTTTCTTTAAGTGAGAACAATGTGGAATGTCCCACTAAGCCTATTCATTCCCTACAAAACAGTGGCAATGGCCAAGAAAAGCATCTGGTGTTCAGATGTCCCTGGATCCTGCTCCAAAGCTCCCAGACAGGGAGGAGGGAGGTGAGCGCGGGATTCTAGAGGGTTCTGCCTTCCTCATTAGAAGTGACCGTAAAGTCGGGGGAGAAGAAGTATACCATCAGTCAGGCTGGGATGTTTGGGTAAAAGAAACTACCAGAGCTTTTCTTATTTTAATTCTTCCTCCACTGCTTCCAAGGAAAGTGTCCATGAGAATGAAATTATATGGCCAACTACCCCCCAAGCTTACCCACGGCATGAAACGAGGCCACCAGATACAAACGTATTTAAGTCAGCAGTCAAAATCCACTTTCCTGATTTAGCTTAGGACCTAATAAACAAGGAAATCAGAGAGGACTTCGATTGTGCTAATCTGCTCATTTACCAATTAGGTCTTCCACTTGAACACAATTCCACTACCCTTTTCCATAGCTTCATTCCTCCAGCAACAAATAAAAGCAATTCATCTCATTACCAGGCATCTCTGATGAATGCGGAAATACAAATGCAGAAGATGGGATAGGATTTTTTTTTTTTTTAAAGGCTCTCTGATGGACAAACCCACATTCCCAGAGTTCTACCAAAAACATGTAATTTCTGACACTGCCAAGTTCCTCTCTGGGAACGAGGAGCAGGAACACGGCACTGTCGCCAGTGCCATCTCAATTATTAAACCTCCCCTGGGAGCATACTTCCTGCAAGGGAGCACCCGTGAGGCCAGGAAGGGAACTCAACAGTTCCCAGAGCAGAGGTTTAGTGGGGAGAGAGAACAGACCCCAGAAACAGGAATTCTGTTCTCTTCTGGCCACCGCTTAGTTTCCGATTATAGCCAATTCCAAAACACCACAGGGTAGGAGAAATCACCAGAGGAAGAAAACTGAAGTTTCTGTGTTTGGTCCCACGAAAGAAGGTATTCTGAATGAATGCATTAGGAGGCCAGGCGATAGAAATCAAAGAACAACTTTCTATTTTCTGGCTGAAGGACAACTTGGGACGTACAAATTAGGAGACAAGCGTGTCGCAGGTAGAAAACAGCTCTTTCTCGGCTTTGAGTGAATAGGCACAGAAACAGCCCGGAGCCATCCGTACAGTGGCCCATTATTTCACCAGAGGAAAAAAATCCAACACAGGAAGAGCAAAGCCGCAGCGTGGACAACTGTTCACACGGAGAAACCATATGGAAGGGTGCCTACTCATCTTTGGAGAGACAAAGGCACAAGAGGAATGAAGTCATGCTGCTGACAATAACCCAGGGCAACAAAAACAATTATTTCTTCCACAAGCACGTTCAGGGCTGCTGGAGAGAGAAGGAGCTGCGCAAGGAGCGCAGGTGAATTTTTTTAAGAGATGTAAACTCATAAACTCGGAGAGGCTCCATCACAGAACCAGGATTGATGACGTAGGCCAACAAAAGAAACAAAACAAAATGAAACAAACAAACAAAAAGCATGCCTAAAATTAAAACCCATTCCCAAAATATAGCTGACTCTGAAAGAGAAAGAGAGAGAGAGAGAGAGAGAGAGAGAGAGGGAAAAGCCTCTAATGATCAAATTACCCCAGTGGGCATGACCTGGGAAATCCTTTACACTCCAGCGCGATGGTCCATCATGAGAGGTAAAGGAACTTTTTTTTTTTTTTTTTTAAAGACATACCTTTGCAAGAATGTGCTTGTCTTTGATAATGTACTCGTAAGTAGTCAGGAGGACATTGAATTTGCCACTCCGCAGCTGGGGGACGAGGGAGCGACGCATGGCGGGGGTGCCCTGAATGGAAAGAAACACACACATACATATATGACCCAATGCGAGTAATGTGTGCATTCTGCCTCACTGTTCACAGCTTAATGGAGCCCAGACCCGTGAGCGCGGGCTGCGTCTCTATGCATTACCGTATACGGACCCATTATCCACAAAGAAAGTGCCTGGCAAAATCGCGCACATCTGGACACTTTCCAGACCCTTCTAGGCAGGCTTTCCCCCTGGAAACTGAGGGAGGGGGAAGACGGAGAGGGAAATTACAGCAACCCCGAGGTGGCGGGGAACCCGCTGCTCCGCTGAAAGGCTCCATTTCCGTGGGAGCAGGCGGCCCAGGCGCCCCGGTAATTGGCGAACTTCGCAGGAACAGCGGGCGCGGTGGCGGCGGCCCGCGGAATGTGCGGTATTTGTCATTTGTATTACTCTCATCAGAAACCGCGCAATATGATAATTAACAATTTTCTTCTGCATTTCACTATCTGAAAGTAATTATGGTTTATTACAGTAATCTTCTTGGGATGATTAACTCACACTGTTTGGTACATGATGTACATGACAAAACTTTACAACCAAATACAGTCCACAGATGTGCATATGGAATGAAGAAAAAAAAAAAAAAGAGGAGGGTCTATTTTTTGCTTTTCCACATTTATATATAAACACAGCGTTCCAAACCTTGTAAGAAATTTTCACCACAGAAGGAGCCCATTTGTCAAATTCATATGTCCAGTTAGACAGAGTCCTGTAGAACAAAGAAGAAAACAGAGAAAACGACATTGCTGTTGCGATCGGCGGTTAAAAAGATGTCCTTATTCATGCTCAGGCCTCACCTTGAAAGGGGAGAGAGAATAGAAAATATCTCAACTACAGGATTCTTGGAAAGGCGTGGAAATAAGAGATAAGTGGGAAAGAAGCTGGGCCCAAAGCATGACAAGTGTGTTTGTCAGTTTCTAAGAAATCTCATAAGAAAAAAGAAATAAATAAAATTTTAAAAATGCATAAACATAGAGAAGGGAAAATTAAAAAAAAAAAAAAAACAACAACAACCCTTAATTGCAATATTGAAAACAGCAACTGCCAGAGTGATTTGGGGACTCTTGAAAAACAGCCATGTAAGTTCACAGAAAAGTTGAGTCAGGAAAAAAAATAAATGACAAAAGCACATGAAAATATTAAATAAATCTGTCAAGAGGGAATGGGGGAGAAATAGGGAATGCCTTTTTTGTTTTTTTTTTAAATCCCTGAAAGCATCACCATAATACGGGAATCAGAACATGCAAAATATATATACAGAACTGAATATATACTTGAAATGTAGATACAATACCCAGGACGTCTAAATACTACAGATTTGGCTAATACAGATTCCGAAGGTCTGCGAACAGTTCTCCTTTAGACAAAATTTGCAAATGCGAAACCAGAATCCCTCTGCTCGTCCGTCTGTTTTGCAAGGTCCAAGTCTATCTTAGCACCGAGATCGACAAAGATCTCAGCGACTGGAACTGCGACCTAACACCAGCTGCCAGAGCCCTCCCGGGAGGGCCGCGTTGAGCAGGTCTTCCTTCTCTCGGGCCCAGAAAAGACCTAGGAGGAACCGCGCAGGCTCTGGGCACTGAGTGGAGGACAGGAGGGCCCGCGCTTGCAGAGCAGCGGGATCACGGACGTCAGACTGTCCGTTCTGAAAACGGTTTAAGGTCAAATTCACAGGTACGATTGTGACCCAGATTCTGCTCTAAGAGATACAGTCGAGGCAGATTGAAGAAGTCATACTTTTTTGAATATATGTAAGCTTTTGGAAATGGGACAAGGGGAAAAAAAAAATCCAAGAAATCTTTAAAAAATAGGAATCAAAAGCTTTCTGCCCCGTGAGCCACTTAAGGTGTGATGCGGGCTGTGAACTGCGGCCTGATTATCAGGGCTGATGAAATCACTTTGTCCTGTGGTTAAATAGCCATTCAAAGAGGCCGGGGGTGGGAAGCGGAAACCTGAGTTCAGAGCAGCAGCTTCTGGTGATCCCGCTATAGGTTACAATTCTGCCTTAAATGGAAAACAAGGACAAGCTCCTAATAGGACAATCTATAACCTACGGAGAGATAAGTAAGGAATAAATGACTTTACTTACGAAAGGGGAACAATGATGAGATAGGGGCCATTGAGTCTTTTGTGCTCCATCAGGTAAGTGATGAGTGCAATGGTCTGTATGGTCTTCCCTAGCCCCATTTCGTCAGCTAAGATCCCGTTCAAATTGTTATTATATAGGGAAACCATCCATTCCAGGCCCTGGAGCTGAAATGAAGAGTAATTGCTTCAATTATCCAAGATCTGCACAGGTAATTAATACTAATACAACTCAAGTGAGGCTGCGACTTCTTAACTCCTCGGTGCTATATGTTGGATTTCCCACAGTAGGAAAGTGGGGGGAAGCACCAACACAAAAAGAATTTAAAATATGAGCCTGTAATCATCCCTGCTGCTTGGCAGGTGCTAAGTGTTAATCAGATTTAGAAATGACGGGCTGTAGCATACTGGTGGGATTTTAAGCAGCTTTGCTGCTCATCCCTACTTAGCATTTCACAGTATATGACATTCCAGAGTTATTATAAATGAAGAAAACCCAAACGAAAATCCATTCCAACCACTCCAAGAACAAAAAGCCAATGTGAGGATTAGAGACAAACAAACCAGAAGGCAGGTTTGGCACACAGATCAGAGATCATTAGACACAGCCTTCTTGGCCATGAAGAGCCTTCCCAGGCCGGGATCCCCTCTGCCAGCAAGCGGGCTGACCAGGGAGCCGGGCCGCTGCGGGGCCCACAGGACGGGCCTCACGTGGGAGCGGCCATGGGGGCACTCCCCCGGGGCACCGCAACGGAAGCTGATGGCTGGAAACATGGATGACATATTTTTAAAGGACGAAAGGCCTGCACCAGAGACAGAGCTTTGTAGAGTTCCTGTGTTAAGTACAAGAAAGGCTGGGGTGAAAATACAAAATTGTTCCCCTTCCTTCTCCTCCAACCGCCAATACCAATACCACCACCATCACACAGATGTTGAGCTCAAATGGCAGGAGCAATTCAATATACTTCTGTATATATGTGTGTGTGTGTGTGTGTGTGTGTGTGTGTACATATTATAAAATACATATAGCTATCTGTGCATATTATATATTATGTATTACATGTAAGTGAATATGCATAAATACACAAATATATAAATATGCATGTCTGCTGAAGTTAATTTAGCTTGCTAATTAAGTTATGCTCAGGGAAATGTTAATTTTAATTTGTTTTATGTAAGAACCAAGTGAGTAATTCAATTATTTTCAATATTTATTAAATGACTGCTCTGCGCGAAGAACCATGCAAGGGGGTATAGCAGATGGACGCCTGCCCATTGCGCAGGAGGCGGCCTCCCTGCAGAAGCTTGCAGTCCAAGAGGAAACAAAGGCAATCGCATATCCACAGGCACCGAGAAGGGGTTCAAAGTACGTGGCACACATATGAATACGTATCATCTTATTTAAAATTGTTCTGACACGCACGTTGAGTTGCAGCGAGCAGAGATTTTCTTGGGGAGAGCCCTGCGATGGTCTGCAGAAATACTTCCACAGGCCACTTAGGGTACCTTGTACCGCGCAAGACTCCGAATCATCCTAAAGGATTCTGCAGGAGGACAGCAACGCCAAGCGACGGGAGAAGCAGGAAGAGCTCCGAGGGAAGGGGCCGCCGGAAGCGACTGCAGACTGGAAGGGCGGCGGGCCTGCCCCAGGATCCCAGACCACCAGACCTTTAGGAAAGTCAACTAAATGCCAGAAACATCTGGATAGTCGTGATGGTGTTTTGTTTTGTTGGTTTTAGATTTTATTTATTTCAGAGAGAGAGAGAAGATGAGAGACAGAGGGCATGAGAGGGAGGGAGGCTCAGAGGGAGAAGCAGACTCTCTGCAGAGCAGGAAGCCAATGTGGGACTCCATGCCGGGACTCCAGGATCATGACTTGAGCCGAAGGCAGTGGCTTAACCATCTGAGCAACCCAGGTGCCCTGATTTTTTTTTTTTTTTTTTAATGAAAACTGGCCAAGGGGCTGAATTTTGCATTTGTGTTAAACCCAGATAAAACAGAAGCATAACCTGGCAGCAGAGGAGACCAGAAATTCATGAAAACAGTGGGAGGTGATACGGGTTTCCCCAGACCGTGAAGGGGTGGGTCTGGGGAGCGAACCAGACATGTGTGGCTTTCCCAGGAAGCCGTGGGGAGACCCCCCACTGGGTCAGGGTTACGTAATTATTAAAGATACGCGAACCATCAAGGAGCGAGGTGGCAGAAAGCTTACTCGTGGACAGGGTGATCCAGGCAGGCCCCGAGCCACAGCTGGAATCAGTTTGTGAGAAATGGAAAGGATCTCATGGGTCTGATGCGGGTGGTCAGAGGCTGGGAAGGAGGAAGTCAGTGGAGCAAAAGCCCAGAAGGGGACTGACGTGGACGCATGCTCAGGAAGTCTACAGGCAGCCCGGAAGAGGAAGCTCCCAGATGGCAATGGGGGACACAGGGGTTTGGAAAGGCAGTGAGGACAAGTGATGAGAAAGGCTTTAATTGCAGGAGGAAATAAACATGGTATTAAGCGTGATTTAGGTCCACAGGCCTGGACCCTTCACCCCCACGCCATGGCAGCCAGCCCAGTGCTGGCAGTGAGGGGTTTAGGGGAGCCAACCCATAAACTCAGAGAACTTTGCATATACTTCCTAAATTACAGGATGTTAATAGGGGATCTATGGACATAAAGCTGGGTGGTCCAAGAAATTTGGGAAATAGGAAGTCAAAGTGATCTCACTGCAGGACGCTGACACACGGTCGTCCATTACAAGAGTCGTGAATGTGCTCATGAACACCAGGGATTACCAGGAGGGGTCACTGCCACGGTGCCCTTCTGTCTGGTTAGCTCAGGATTGTCCTGGGTTATGCTTGGTACGAATAAGAAGGGCCCTTATTCACTCTTGTAAGCATCCAAATCCGGAGTAGTAAATTACATGACAGTCCTACCTCTGGATGATAGTATTTCCTCGTATTCATTTGACCATGACCCCATTTTCCTTTTTATAAGGGACAGCTCATGAACCAAGTGTTCCAAGGAACACACTTTGGGAAACACCAGAGTGGTAGGCAGTAGACAATAGGAGCTGCCCTTACTCCAACAGGTCAAATGAAACGTCTGTTCTGTTTACAGTGGGCGTCTCATCAAAGCTCACCACTTTACTGTGTCTTAAAAAAGGCCATACATGTAGTGGACAGCGGCTCCTAGAAGCTGAATCCATGGCATTAAACTAGACCCACCACCGAAGTTCTGGAAGAAATGCTTCATGGACTATAAGACGAGGCACCTACGTTCCCTATACTGGGTTTTCCGCTGTGAAGAGATCCACAACATCAAACCGTTCTAACTGCTAAGCCTGTATTTCTTAGAACACGAGCCATCCTAAATTCACGGAAGGGAACTTTCTAGGGGATGCCCTCATATGATGGAAGTGTCTCTAAAGCAAGAATTACAGGCGCCACAGAGAATCATTATATCTTAAGCAACATGACCCCAGAGGCCTCTCCACCATCAGACACCTTACGCAAGCCACGTACCCATGTGCAAGACACACACGGCCCAATGTGAGGTGAGGGCCATGGCTGCCCCAGAGGGCCCGACCCCCACCAGTTACCTGATAATGCTTCAGGGTCCCATTAATGAGGAGGGCGGACTGCTTCTCCACGCGCTCGGAGATGGCATGGGCCACTGTGTAGTAGGACTGGGAGCCCCTGGCGCTATACTGCATGCTGTACTCGTCGTCCACGTCCTGCTTGGCCGTCCTGAGACACAGAGAGCCGAGAATCATCCACAGATCTCTGGGCGCACGGATGGAGAGCCAAGCCCCGCTGTGCGAAGTATAGTTTACTGATCATCTCCAGTATGTCTTCTGGTTAAAAGACAGGACTGGGAACCCTCACAGAAAGTGAGCAAGCTGGAGGTTAATTCGTGTGCCTGGGCCCTGGGAAAGGTCACAGAGTCAGGACCGGCAGGCAGGCCCACCTGACCTCCAATGACTGATCGGAGCAGGAACTGCATCCCTGCAGATGACCTAGTGGCCAGGGAGGCCATCCTAGGCTCTCCAGATGCAAAGATAAACCCTATCCACAGCATGGTGTCTAGAGCTTGCTGGGCACGAGAGGGAGGGAGCAACGTGACCACAGAGATGGGAGAGGCACCAGCCGGCCTCCACTTCCTCCGCATTGCTCACGGGCTGGTGTTCAACTCCACGGGCAGTGAGGAGCCACTGGGCAGTTCTAAACCTTCAGCGGACCCAGAAAACAAAGTCTCCTAGTGTGGGGCCCACAGACCCGAATCAAAGGAGAAAACATAGGTGTCTGGGTGGCTCAGTCAGTTAAACGGTTAAGTGTCTGCCGTCAGCTCAGGTCATGGTCCCGGGGCCTGGGATCGAGTCCTGTGTCAGGCTCCCTGCTCAGCAGGGAGTCTCCTTCTCACCCTGCCAGCTCTGACTGTGACTCCCCCTGCTTGTGCTCTCTCTCAAATAAATAAAACCTTTAAAAAAAAAAAAAAAAGGAGACAATATCATAATGCCTATTTTTGCTTTTTTTTTTTTAATCTCATTACTTTAAAATTTTCTATTTTACATATCATTTCCCCCAAATATCAACATTAGAGCCACACAAGCAAAGAGCTGACATGGAGAACGGCCCTAGTGAAGACTAGATCCGGCACTCGGACTTGGGGAGGAGGACGAGGTGCCGAGAGGTCCTGGGGTGCTGCAGACAATATGTGGGAGCAGGGGGCTGGCTGCAGCGGGGGGCTGGGTGGATCGGCATCTCTCACGGGCATTCCTGGGTAAGTGCTGATGCCACTGAGGAAGGTGGGAAAGCCGAGCTCCAGAGGCAGGGGGTGACCTCTGATGGCAGCGTTTCAAGGGGAACGTGGCCATGAACTTGGTCGCCTTCCTTCCTCAGACAAAGTTCTCTGAAAGAAAATCCATACAGCACAATTCTGGGGACACGCATTTTCACAAGGGAGAAAACTGAGTGATACGCACTCAATGATCTGCTTGGCATCCTTCTCGGAAACCTCTTCGCTGTTGGGATCCAGAAGTATTTTCTCTTCCGTGTCCTGCCGACTGGACTCTTCTTCCTCATCCTGGGGGAAGGAACAAAGACACAGGAAGGATTCCATTTTAGGGACAAAATCTCTAGGATTGGCCTTTTCTGAAGGGAGACTGAACGGTGTTCAGCTTCGCAGAGTAAATACGACGTAGGGAGAAAGTAAATTTAACACCTCCCTAAACCAGGCAATACACTGTTCCATTTCTGTTTAAATCATGGAGAAGAGAACAGAAGAAACCCTTCAAGGATCCGTTAGAACCCTTGCTCCCAATATAACTGGCAGATGGGTATTTATCATTGGTTATCAAAGACTCTGACAGACCACACCTGCTCACTCTTAGAAAAATTCTACAGCCTAAGCCAGACTTAGAGGCTTACTACTGCCCTTCTCATAAAAATGCCCCCCGATAATTTAGCCAAGGGGACTTGGATGACCCCCATGCATTCCAGGTAGTGGGGCTGGAACTTGAAACCCGCTGCTTTGGGACTACTTCACAGCATAGATCTCCGAGTATTTAGATGAAAGCTGTCAGTAACTTGGCAAAGGATTCATTACAGGCTCCTCTCAGCCACATACTACGTTCTGCTGATCTGTTGGAAAGCTTTGCTACACAGTCATTATGCCCACAGCCAACCAATGCTGTTGGGAGCTAAACCCTCCAGACTCACCGGTGGAATTTCTTTAAAAGCAGGTTTTAAGAGATCAATGCTTTCCCATCACTCTTGGATGAAGAAATGGGAGTGGACATAATATTCCTGCTAACAACCAAACCTCAGGGAACGGACCACTGAGATGCTGGGAGGTGAGGTGAGGAATCAGTTTGGCTCCTTTGTCTTCCAGGAAAGGAGTGAGGCTCTGAGTAGAGACGTGGCTGGACATGAGTGACAGACCCGAGATGAGGACTCGGGTTCAAATTCATTCTAGTCCCAGCTGCCCGGAGCTGTGTGCGGCTGTCTGTCCTGGGCTGACACCTGCGGGTTCAGCAACCCCTGTCCCTCCCTGGCTCTCTGACCCAATGACTTCCAGGGGATCTTTTGGTTTCTTCCAATGGATCATTTATGGACCCATTCATCCAAGTGAACAAGAAACATTTTAAAAATTGATTCTGGAAGCTTCAAAGACCTCAGAGCCAAAGTGGCCTGTAAAAAATAAATAATACGCAACCCAAAGCAGCTGTTTTTGCTGGAGCCTTTTTCTTAAAACGTAACTTCTTAATTCCTCCTCTTTGTAAAAGTTACCAAGTGTTCACAGTAGATTAATTTAAGGGAAAAAAGGGAAGGTTCTGCAAAATAGAAGAAAATCACAATTGTCTTAGAATTCTGGTGAGTGACCTGACTGGTAGGGCGGCTTCGCCTTCTCTGTGGCCACGGTGCTCTTTGAACCAAGATTCCTCGAGGCTGGTAAACAGAATTAATGGCTACCCACAAACAATGCTCTCAGCAAGGAGATAAAAATCTTCTTTTAATCCTTCTATTTATAATTATAACACATTTCGGAGTTGATCTAAAGAAAACCCTTTATTACTCTTTCTTAAGTTCTGTTAAAAGTATCCAAGGATTCCATTTTAGGTTCTAGGTAAACTTACTGCCCATTCGTTCCTCCCAAGAGACTGAGAAATGTGCTTCTCTTGGGGTAACGGGAATATCCAAGGAATTTAAACAAGAATCACGTTTAAAGAGAAACCGAGAGGATCAATAACTTCATCAAACCAAGTCTGCGTTGCCCTTTCATCTACCCTTCCAGACTTACAATTTTGAGTAGACTCTGAGACCTGAAGGACCCCGGAAACTTCTGGGTGGCTCAGCCTCAGCGTGGGCCAGGGAAAGCAGGGCACCGCCTTCCCAAAATAACCCATCTCCAGTTCTCCCCACAAGACCTTTCCACCACCTCCCCTTTCATGGCAGCCTCTCTTTTCTTGGTTTCATATAAATTCAGAATTCTCCGAGTCCCGCCACTGGCCAAGAGCCCCGGCGAGGTCACTAGACTGCTGGGCACCATCGCCATAGCTCTGGGGCATCCTCAGCTCCAGACGTCACGCCAAGGTTAGCACTGGAGGACGCAGTGATAGACAGGGGCTCTTCCCACATACACCCCAAAGACTGAGATACCCACGTACCTCCTCCTCGTAATCAGAATCGCTCTCTTCACTGTCGGATCGCGGGGCAACTTCGTAACTGCAGGAAAAGGAGTGGGAAGGAGAGGGGGCTTACTTTTCTAAAATTAGAAGACACCACACACGCACATGACCTACGTAGCATGTTCTGTGTACAAATGACAAATGTGGGGAATCACTTGAACTGTTTCAGCGAAGGTCATGGTGCTGGTGCTCTGAGATTTTATGGGGACCACAGACATCTAAGAAGCCACTGGACCCCAGAATTTCTGCTTTAATGCCGTACCCGGGATTCATTTCCAACCAGGCGTCCAGCTGACTTGCTTTGGGTGCTTCTGGTCCAAAGAGGACCTTGCCCGTTTCCGTGTGAGTCACTTTGACGGGCAAGTCACTCATCTGACTGCTTTCGTCTATAGGCTAGAAAGGAGAAACAGAGACACGTCACCGCTGGGTGTTAGGGACCGCCTCCCAGCTCTGTGCTGGACGCTGCCCAGCATCTGAAACGTTTTCCTGTGACTGGAAAGTTCCCCACCCATGAGTCCTGGCGGGAGGTGGGAGGTCACCTCCTACTAAAGACGCTGAAAGCACCAACCTCCCTTGCAGCAAGGAGCTCAGTGCCGACCTCAGCTCCATCAACTGGACACACTCACCAAGGCTTGGAATTAGGAGCCCGAGGCTTGGGGAAGCCGGGAGCAACAGGCATGCTGGAGGGAAGGCAGAGCACAGGGCCGGGCCGGGCCGAGCCCCTGCCGGTGCACCGCGTCAGCCACCCGCCACGGCCTCACTGACTGGCTAGACGGTAGAACACGGCCTACTGTAGCTTCAAGGCAGGCTCTCCAGGTTTCCTGGAGGTCTGATGAATTACCCAATATCTTATGAACATACTCCCTTCTTACTTAAATCTGGCAGAGTTGTCATTTGTCATTTGCAAATAAGAACCCCCACATAATACCCCTTCCCCATAACAACTACTGCTAAGTCGTGGTTTCTGAGAGAATGGGAAAAGAAAGAGGTATTGTCATCTGTGTCCCCTCTCGAGGGGCCCGTCTGAGTTTCTGCAGAACCCAGTGTCCTGTTCTCTAGCTTGGCCACAGGCACCTGACAGCGAGACAGAGCCAGAAGCTGGATCCTCTGAAACCGGGCGCATGGACCAAGCCGGAGCTGAAGTTCATTATTAGAGTCTTCATGAAGAATGGCTTTCTCAGAAAATTAAGAGGATAAATGAAATCACAGAGGCCCTGTCTAACCTACTTCAAAGAACAAATTGTTTTATGGGACGCCTGGGTGGCTCAGTTGGTTAAGCAGCTGCCTTCAGCTCAGGTCATGATCCCAGCGTCCTGGGATCGAGTCCCACATCGGGCTCCTTGCTCCGCAGGGAGCCTGCTTCTTCCTCTGCCTCTGCCTGCCACTCTGTCTGCCTGTGCTCGCTCTTGCTCTCTCTCTCTCTGACAAATAAATAAATAAAATCTTTAAAAAAAAAAAAAAAGAACAAATTGTTTTAAAAGGCCTAAAAAAAAAAAAATGGAGTAATCAATCCTATGCAAATGAATGCTACTGATGACCTGGGGACCACACCTGTAGGACAGATCCCCCAGGCCAGACGCTGGCCTGGAAATGCTGGATTTGTGAGCAGTCCAAGTTATCCATCTCCTTAGAAGTAATAAAATTCCATGTTTACACAATTCATTAATTCTGAAGAATTTTTTTCTCAATTGTTCTTAATTGGAGTTAAATAAAAATGACAGGAAACACAGGATACCACAGTGTATCTTCCATATCTCAGAGGAAATGACAAAAAAAAAAGTTCATTCTCCCTTCTCCTTCAACAAAACAGAATAAAAAACAAACAAAAAAACCCCAAAAAACAATATATTAGTGAGTATCTACCAAAAAAAAAAAAAAAGCTTTTAAAAAAGAAAAGGCCAACTCCAAGCCGTCTCTTCTTTTTTCTTTGATGTGGGCTAAAGCAACAGATTGGGACACTACTGCTCTGCACGCGTGACCTTTCTTCCTCACTGGGGACAAGGTCAACCACATGCCCACGCGGTAAAGCAAGGAATCTACCAGTCGTTATCGCCTCCCTCGGAGAAACTGTATTCCATTACTGCGGACTCTGAGAACACAGCCTGTTTTCTTGCTTATGTCGTGCCGCAGAGAAAATCGGGAGTTGCCGTGGCTGGAATTAGGGCTTTGGCAAGGGCCCTGAAGGAGCCCGGCAGAGGGTAAGAACATGATTTCAAAACAAACTGAGCAAGATGCCCACTCTGCCAACTTCAGCAAGCAGAATGCACATGGGTTAAGATTTAAAAAACAAACAAACAAAAAAGGTGTACATCGCAAGCCCAAGATCAGCAGGGGATCTTCCCAACCGACGGTAAGAGGTAGGAGCACGGTCCCACCAACCCACTCGCTCTCCCCCTGCGTGCTTGTTAATTACAGACCCATGTGAGCCGCGCGTAGGTAAGGCTGGGGGCTTGCACAGACCAGCGTTGTTTCGCAGCGTCCAATAAATAGTGTTCTTCCCCCAGAGTGGCCCACTGAGGGTGGCTGAACCATGAGACAACTCATCCCGATCCTTTCTTTCCTTGTGACGAATTACAGTGCTCAAGCGACACTTATTGTTCAAGGAGTTTCTGCAGGGAGTAGTGGTTTCAACCTTTCAGCTCCGGATCCAGGCTGCTCACACGTGCGGTACGCCTCGTGTGCACAGATTCTAGAAGGGTCCGCCCAGCAGGTTTATCAGAATCTGAGAGAGGAGAAGGCCGTTGGAAACAAACTCCTTCCCATTCTGCTCTGGGGCCGCACCTCCTCGTGTGAATCCCTGGCAGAGAACTTTTTTGAGTTTTTGGAGGAGAAACTAAATCCAATAAGTAAGTAACTGTGTTCTCATGATTCCGGGGAACTTTCAAAATCCTGAGAAATCACATTAGGCATGTGGTGGTGAATCTATACAGAAAAGCACTCTTGTGAGCCTACACAAAAATGTCAAAAAAAGAAGCTCACTAAATATGTAAATTGTTTGTGTTTATGAAGTTTTATAATTTCAAATTAGTAATACACTGAGGAAACTGGGTCATATCTTTATGCTTCTGTATCACTTACGGGGAAAATGCAATTATAGAATCACTTGAGATTTTTACACGTTCTATAGAGTCATAAACATATATGCACACAGAAGATTCCAGAACAGTACACAAACTTAATATCAGTTGATTGGCAGTCTGAGACGGAAGGAGATTATGTTCCAGTATATCCCTTTTCTACTTGCCTAATTTTCTACTATGCTAATGTACTACTATTTTTACTTAGAAATGAAAAGCTGAGTAAAAATAAAGTTGGTGTTCACAGAAAATGGTGCTGGAGGGCATGGCAGGGACTCATTGAGCAGAACACAGGCAGGAATGGGCACAAAACTCCTCACCTCTCCGTCTGGTCCCAGGGCAGACTCTCCTCCCTCAGCAATCTCTTCAGCCTTCTGCAAAGCAAGGTCAGACGTTACACATCAATCAAGAAGATGGCTATCAGAAAGATTTCATGGCAACTCAGTGGCCCCAAAGAGCACTTCCTTGCTACTCACCACCGTCCTCTAATAGAGCTTAAGTACTGACGTCTTTTATTTCCATTTCTCTTCACTGTTTGATACAGAGTGTGTGGGATTTTTCTTTCTTTTCTTTCTTTCTTTCTTTTTTTTTTTTTCTGGCAACTTGGAGAGAGTTACTGAATGCCAGGTGTGATACAAGTCTGGCCCACGCCAAAGATTCGTGGATGACATTTTCTAGAACCCAAAGAGCTGAAGACACGGGAGCAGCAGGGCTGAGGTCAGCGCGTGTGAGATGTCCCTCTCGTGTCTGGCAAACCCTGACATAACCAGCCCAACTTTTTCATTCCCCTTAGCAAGTTTTCTAAAAATGTTGACCACCGGTAAACTTGGAACTGCTTCCTGGGTCATAAAAATACAGAATCATACAACTCTCTGTGAACTCTCTGGATGTTTTCCATTCTACCTAATTGGCTTTTCATAGTATATAGTATTTCCATGGTTGGCAATATGAGGAAGTTGGACGCAGATACTGTGATCTCAAAAAATTCTGTCATCGACCATTTCTTAAATATTTCAGTATCTTAGTCCATTAACTTCTATGTGCCTCAAAGACAGCCTAAATGAAAAGCTAAGATTATGTCACATTTTGTACATACCTGAGAGGGTCTCATCTGCAATAAACACGAAAAAGTCTGAAATTTCTTACATTTATAACAACCTTTCTGACAAGTGAAATCTTTACCATCACCTTTACAGAATCCTTATTTTTATTGCTGGAAAGCTACACTACTTCCGCGTGAAGAAAAAAAAAAACCAAACACAACTTTAGTCATTTCCTTTATCAAGACATTTAAGAAAATGAGCTTTCTTCCCCTGGGCTCTTTAGTTAATTAAAAATATATATAATGATACAGAATCAATATTAACTCTACTTTGTTTACTTAAGGCATTGATTATAGAATACATTTTTGCTTTCCATGAAAAATAACTCCATTGTCTCTTGACAAAAACAGCTTTTATAGAAAATGTTCCAAATCCAACCTTTTGTCTACACTGAAGAAAAGCAGTTCCCATAGATGTTTGAAATTTTTGAAGTTTTTTCAAAATTTTCTTACAAGAAATACATGTAAGTATGTAAGCCAAAGCACAAGGCAAGAAAAAGTGCAGCATTTCTACCACAGAGTTGGAAATAAAACACTCCCTTTGGCTATGACTTCCCCAGAATTTAATTATCTATGTCACCCCAAAGTGAAACATTCCCAGGCTCGAAAGGAAGGGTCAGCTTTGAAAAGCGCCAGGCCCTGTGTCTTGGCTACGGACACAGAGAACAATGGCAGAAAGGCTCAGAAAGGAAACCACCCTTCAACCAGCCCCTCACAGTTCCATTTTTTTGGAATTCTCAGGCACTATACTCAGGCGGCTGTTTTAATTAATGGGAAGAAGTCAATTAATCCTACCATTCTTTCCATACAAATCGGAAATAAGCTACAAATTTGGCCAACAAAGAAAATCAAATGAGACAATGGATAAGCCAATTTCCAGTATCTCGCTAGTGGAACTGCATCACCATCTCAATGAATAGTACATTAAAAAGCTTGGAGGACCATAAATAATAGATTCAGAACCATTCTCAAGGATGGTCTTCTATGAATATGCTACTGACTCGCTAGAGTGTTATCTAAAAACCACCCCACCACCAGGCCCTTCCTTTACTGAAAATCCTCTAAACTCATTTAAAAAATTCTATATGGTATCAAATTCAAGAGGCAATGTAATATGAGATTTAAGAAACCTGGTTCTGGGACTAGACCACTGGTGTTTGAATCCCAGCTCTGCCGCTCCATAGGACAGACGTGAGCTGTGTGATCTTGAGCAAATCTCTGAGTCTTGGTTCCCTCTTCCGTCAGAAAGGGACAGTACCAGTCCCTCCCTCGTCGGGTGGAGGCAGGACTAGGTCATAATTTTAGGATGCACGATCCAAGGCTCCATGAAATATATACAGCCAGCGTCCATCTCCACAATGTAAAAGATTTGATGCTAGTCCAAGGACCGCTCCTTTAAGTTCGGAGAACTGGCTATAGCACTGCCTGAAGTCAGGGATTTCTGTCTGTTTTTGTCATTCGTGTTTCTAGACACCTACAGAGTCTAGGTACTAGGTAAATGCTTGGTGACTGAAGGAAGGGAAGCATCTGGAACAATGCTTTCCACTTAGCACACACTCAGTGAGTGGACTCAGTGGGTCACCATTATTGGAATTAAATGCTGGTCTATTTGCAAGCCATAAAACAGTTAAGAACGAACAAACACACACACACACACACACACAACGAACACACACACACACACACACACACTCCTCACCCAACACACACACACACACACACACACACACTCCTCACACTCCTCACCCAACACACACACACTCCTCACCCAACTGTCCCTAGGTGAGAGGTCTGAACTTACACCCAGTCTAGCTGTTATTACAGGCAGTGGAAGCCAGGTGGCAGTCTTCTCTATGACAAGAGAGACCACGTTCTCCCATCATGCCTTGGATTCTTTCAGCTGGTGACAATCTCCGGTTCTCACATCACAGGGGTGGCTTTATCCTCGCTGCCCAATCCTCTCCCCACAAAACAAAACGAAACGAAACGAAACGAAACAAAACAAAACACTTCCCTTTTCTTGGTTCAAGATTAACCCCAAACAAACTGCGACGGGGGCTACCATGTCTCCCCCCACCTGGGGAATGTCACACAGTTATCTCCATCCTGCGATCAGACACGTCCTACACGACCAGCAGAAGCCTGAGCTGGGTTTTTTCCAAGGATCAAAACCAAAACAAAACAATCTGCAGCCCTTCACCCATGAATCAAGAAGTTGGGAACTAATTATGCGGCTGGAGGGAGGGGAAGGCCATTGTCGTGGTGATGGGAAGGGATGTGGGACACACCCGTCAAAACGGAAAACAAGGTGGCTCCCCAATTTCCGAGGTCAAAGCCAATTTAGAAATCCCACTTGGGTGGCCTCACCAAGCTGTGTCTCACCAGCCTCACCGCTACCTGTCTTCCGGCAGAAGCTATAGAACATAATCGGCAACGGGGCTGAGGAGGCAAAGGAATCCCGAGACGGGAAAATCCCAGGTAAGCCGAACCCAGGAAAATGAACCCCAGAGGGCCGCTTCACTCCCATGACCGTAACACGGGCCACAGCCTCAATCCATGTGGAAAACAGTTTTGTACCAATATTTTACAATTTTATAATTTATATTATAAGGTGAGTGCATCTGACCTCCCAGCAGGGTTCTTCGCCACTAAAACAACATTCGAAAGTGCAGGCAACTTCAAGGCTCATTCTGGCTCAGGGGAAACCTAAGCACCCAGAAACCACCTGGGTTACTTACACTGTCATTTAAGTGGATCTCTGAGCATGAAGACAGGTGATCAGGCAATAAAAAAGATCCAAGAATATCACATTAACAGGCAACTGCACATTACTTTGGTTGCACCCTGCAATGAAAGCCAATTCCAACATTTTTGACTCAAGTAACTGGTCAATCCAGTTAAGCAGGAATTTGATCCAAACTTCTGCTTTCACCCATTTTGATACTGGACTAATCAAATGACTGATCACGGTGGCACCACAATCACCTGCCGTTCCTGGTTGTCCCTACACTCAACATGCCCAGCATTACCTTAGAGCCTTTCAGGGGCGCCTGGGTAGTTCAGTCAGTTAAGCATCTGACTCTTGGTTTTGGCTCAGGTCATGATCTCAGGGTTGTGAGATCGAGCCCCACGCCAGGCTCTGCACTCAGAGCGGAGTTGGCTTGGAATTCTCTCCCGCACCCTCTCTCCCTCTCCTTGCTCGTGCTCTCTGTCTCTCAAAGAAATCTTTGAGGAAAAATAAAAGAGAAAAGAAAAAGAAACTTCTCCTTTCACCTGTGATATTCTCCTTGCAAGGGAAAATCTTCATCTTGGGGGCAAACGGGAGAGAGAAAAGAATTGAGAAGAACAGGAGGGTGACTTGAATTGACAAGGAATGTCTCAATGACGTCACTCCTGTGCCTCTCATGCTCTTGTCACCAAAAATTATGCTGAGAGGTTTTTCTGATTTGCTGCTCTCTAAAAAGGGTAAAAACACACTTCCCATTGCTCTACTGACCCGTGTAGAATTCTGTGCCAGAAAGAGCCCCCCTCCAAAATGTCACAGTCCTGAGATGTGCTTTATAACAGTATTTGCTGAGAAAGAGAATAAAAGAACTTTCAGACGGAAGAGCAAACACCACGATGAAAAAAATACTTGGCACAGCGGTCCCCACGGATTCTCTGCTGGTTCCTGTTAGTGTCCTGCATTTCCAAGAAATGTCACACATTCACAACAAGGGTGTAGTTCTGTTGGTATATGCTGCATTGGAAGATCTGGAAGAGGGAATTAAATATTTATTTCCGGCCTGAAGTCAACCGCTCAGGAGGCAGAACCCGTGAAGGGACTAGACTTCTCAGTAGGCTGGGCGTGGGAGGTGTTGTAGGGGGCGGTGAGCCTGGGCTCCTAACCAGAGCTTAAGGAAAAACACCCTAGAGTTGCACAGGGACCACCTGATTACCACCAGAAACCACTGCAAATGAGGGGCCCCACAATTAGAAAATTCTCTGTGTCAGAGCTAGCGAGGGAGGGGTAAGCAGAGTCCACCAAAAAGGGTAAATCCTCATTTCCAACTGCATGCCTCAATGGTCAAAGAATCTGTCAATGTCCAAAAAGACATCCTACCCTACACCTAACTGATCCTAAACTGGGGGGGGGGGTGGTGGTAGCCAAACATTTATTCTCTTGACATCATTGCAAACATATAACATGGGAAAAGAGAAGATTTTATTAAAAAAAGAAAAAAAGCCCTTAAAACCATGTTTCAACAATTGCTAGCCTATGTTTATACCACAGAATTGTTTGGTACAATAATTACTATTTATTGAGCATTTACTATGTGCCCAGGTACCTTCTAAATGCTCTAGTTACATTTGGCCATGTAATCCCATCACCTCCTCACAGATCAGGAGACTGAAGCACCAGGCAACCAATCCTTTAAGGAAATATTCTATAAGGGAATAAAAACAAATCAGTAGAGTATGTTTTCTGATGCAGTGAGGAACTTAGAAGTTTGCAGTCAGATATGCGTTCTTGGGCGGTGGCCCAATTTTCTACATCAGCACACTCAAGCCTATCTGTACACACTCTGGTGGCTTTATTAGCCCCATGCCCTTTTTCATCCTATAGTTCAGCCTGCAGATGTTACAGAACAATCAAGAGAAGAGGACAGAGACCTCAAGGTCATGCTGAGGGCACGTCAGAGTCCATTAATCCTGTTGCCCAGCAAAAGCTGGTTTCACATAATGGATATTTCACTACTTTGCAAATTACTCCTCCTCGAACACCTAGGTAGATACACATAGCTCGCTTCCTTTTCCTCCACTTCAAGGGCATTAATGGAAGACCGGGCTGAGAGCAGTAAGTTCCAGAATGACTTATAAACGTATACTTCGCAGCAGCGGCTCTCACGGCGAGAACAGAGGTGCAAACACGCTCATGGCAGGTTCAAGGAAACCCATCTCCTCATCAGAAACAACAAGGAAACGCAATACACTTCCCCAGAAAGAGAGACACCTTCTTGGTTACACTGGGGCAATATTAAAAAAAAAAAAAATTAATCCTTTTCCAGTGAAATCCCATGTTCAACCGATAACATGTTGGACAGAGGTACCTGCGGCCCAGCTCCCCTACACCTGTTGCCGAAGCACAGCGCCATCGGTCCAGTGGGTCACAAGAAAAAAAGGCTTACTGAGGCCTTACTTAATCGCAAAAAACACACTCTAGATAGGTACAGCATCATATTTGGTTCTGTGGGAAAAGCTGAAAGGGTCAGTGATGACTATTTAAGCTTCTGAACACGGCCGTCCTCCCCAGCAGAGAAGCTGGAACGAGCCACCCTCAATCATTCACTCTAACGGAGGGAAGAATGACGGATAATCCAGACTGTCCAATAATCGGCTTTTGAAAGCAAAACCATTTTCTTTGCACTTGAATAAAGGTGGATCTGGAATTAGGTAACTCGCTTTGAACCAAATCTCAAAGCCCCAGGAAAGAGACGGTTCTCAGAAAGGACTGGAGGTGGTCGGGGGCGGGAAGGGCCAGGTCTCTTCGGTTTCCTTCCTCGTCCTATCCGTCCCAGCAAGAAGGCTCTAGAAGGAAATCCTGCCTGTGCTCCTAGGTCCTGTTGAGGGCAGGGCGAGCACAAATGCCAGGGAAAAGCACACCAGGGAAGAGGCAGAGCTGAGGACAAAGTCACGATTCTGCACATTCAGTCACGTGAGGTAACCAGCGGGAGCCCCCTGGAGCGTCCTGTCCAGCAGAGGGGAGCGGGACTGGCTTTGGTATGGATCATTCATTTGCCAGGAAATCAGGCGCCCTCCCCCCAAGTTTGGCTCCCAGTCTTCCTTCACAGCGTTCATCACGGTTTACGATCATCTCTTTGGGTGTGTGTTTGATCAGTGTCTGTCTGTCTCCCCCTCTCCGGTGGAACTGAGAGAGAGGACAAGTGTACTCTTCCTCCACATCTCTCTCCTCCTCGCCAGCGCTGAGCCCTCTGTCTGGCTCATGGTACGCGTCCAGGTAATACGCACCAGACAAACGGATAAAGAGAAAGAGTATCTACCATCGGCAAACCCAAAGGCAGGGGTTGGCAAGTAGAGTCTAGAGATCACGTGGGGTTGGCAGCACCAGGAAAAATGTTGTGACAGGTTCCTGCCTTGTACAGATTAACTGAAAATACAGGTACAATCACTATCACTCAGTGATATATCCTTCTTTGCCGACAATGATATAACCATATAATATCATGACAGGAATCTAGTAATTATAAGCCAGAAGCACACATCTGGGCCATTAGCTTTTAATCACACACAAAAAGTGGAATCTGAACTTCAGTACTGAAAACACCAACGGTGACCTTTTGTGGTAACCTGTGCAAAAGACATCTCCGCATTAGGAAAAACGAAAACCATCACTTCACGGGGTCCCCTCGTGGGATGTCACAGAATCCCATCTGTTGGACCATGTGCTCTCTCCTGACTCTGAACACGTCCTTTTAAGTCAGAAATTGGGAGCTGGAATCCTGCAAAGTCTGTAATGCTACCTTGACAAGAAAATGAGGTATTTCTCACCGACAAAATTGTCTAAATCCGAGCCCTGAGTCATCCCTTGTTCATCTGCACAATGCAGGCAGCGATCTTACACCGAAGGAGTCAGGGGCAGGAGGCGCCTTCTCCATCATTCATCCCCCCCCCCCCCTAATTACGAAGCAGGTATGAGAATTCAGGAGCAATGAAATTAATTATTTTTTTTTGAAAAACGTTTTGTTCAGTGATTCAGTGCAGAGAATACATGATGAACGCCGCCCAGCCGGGCTCCTCACGACCCGATGAAGCCTTCCTGGTTCTTGTGGACATGGAGCATCCAGGCCACTCAGGATCCCCCATGAAAACCAAATACGAACCAAGAACCAAACCACCAGACCACTCAAGCTTCCAAGAGGACCTACATTCACAGGTCGACCCGGGCCATTTACACCTGCATCGAGATCACAACAGCTGCAGAGCTCAGAGTCTAAATCTCATCCTTCCCTTTCCATGCTGATTAGGTTCTATTTTATACAAAACCATTTACTGTCCTCTGTCAGGACCGAAAACCCTGGTCTGCCCACTCACCTTAGCGCCACAAAAGGGCAGCTGAACTGAATACACCATTTGGGCATTGCCGTCCATCCGAACAAACAGGCTCAAACAGGCTCTGACAGTACCCCGGAGCCATCCCTCACCCCTTCCTCGGGCTCTTTCCAACAGCACTTTGCCTTTTCCGCTCTAGTCCCATGGCCCTGCCACACCGGTGTTAACCTCAAGCAAACACACGTGTGCCCATGTTTTTCCTTTTTCAATTGACCATGTATGCTTCATTTTGAAACATGCTATGGAACAAGGAAACACGGACTACAGTGTTTCAGTTCACTTCCCACCCCTTACACTCTTATATGACTTCAACATCCTCTCTGGGGTGCCTGGTTCCCTCCCTCACACCGCTGTGCCTGATTCCCTCCCTCACACCATTGTGCCTGGCTCCCTCCCTCACACCGTGCCGCCCACTTGCGTAAGCATCTTCTGCAACTCCGTCACCTGAATCTTCCACCAGGTCAGGAAGGAGTGCGGATGAAAGAGTCTTCGAGTGGCCCCTGACCATACGCACACCCCCCACCACCTCGGCCGCCGCCATCAGGGCTCTCACCTTCTTCCTCCTCCTCCTCTTCTTCTTCTCTTTCGCTGCTTGGGCTTGCTTGTGCTCCCAGACCAGGTTGGTCAGGTTGGCCACATACTCATCGGTCTGCTGCAGAAGGTAAGCTAAACGCCGGTCTTTCTTTTGATCGATCAGTTTTCTGTAGCCCTCTTCATCTTCAGCCTATTAAGGAAAGAAGGACATGATGAGAGCACAGCAAAGACGTACACAGTTCCACTCTCCACTCAGCGCTCCCCATCACCGTCCGAACTGACGGCTGGTAGGCGCTGCGCACTGAATGACCCAGGCTGCGGGAGTGACTGTGCGCAGTCCAGGATGGTCAGGGTTGGGGGGGGCATGCCTGGGAGTGCATTGCCCACCTGAGTCCCAGGACATGGGCTCTGCAGCAAAGTCAGGACCCAAAACAACACTATTTACCAGTGCGGGCAAGGACTTTGACTCAGCTCTGTGTTTTTCTAGGTTTCTTTGTTCAAAACAAAAAAAGAGAGAAAGATGCTAAAATTTGCTAATTCATCATCCAAAGTGTATCCTTCACTTGGAAGCATGGAAATTCTCAAGAATAACCCAAAGTGGAGAGAGGAGTGTAGTCTGTCAGGTAACCAACACCAAGCAACCCAAATGAACTCGTGATGACTCCCGTCTCACCGCTACCCTTCCTGCAACTCCTCTCCCTGGTCCCAAACGGGGCTATCCTGCAGCCAAGTCCAGACATATCATTGTTTCATTTGGAAACATTTCAGTAGGAAACATTTCATCAAGCACTTCTAAGGGCAAAGACCCAAATGGACTTTGACAAGTGTAACTTCTTGTATGTAAAAGCATGACAAACTGGGTGGTTGACAGGAAATGTCAGATCTGGGGGGATTTTTGTCACAGGCTGGCAGGGCAGGCCTAAGTGACCACAGGCAAGGCGTTTAGCACCCAGAGTTTGATACTGCTGAGTGATAAAACAGATTCAGTCATTTCTACCTCTACCTCCCATTAAGCAACATCATGAGGTTAAATGCCATAAAAACTGATGTCCTTGGAGCCATTGCAGGAGAAATCTTTTTAATACGTCCCAATAGAAGGACATCCCAAAATATTTTCCTCGTGTGACTCAGGATAAAAGGAACATGTCACAAAATCCTCCAGAGGCCAGGACACCGCAGCGCAGCCGAGGATCTTCCGTCCAGGGGCGTCACTTCAGTGTCTCCCCGAGTGACAGGCGTTTTATCACTCGGTCTAGCTGCTGTTTGCCCCGTGGATGAGCAGGAACCCCAAATGCTATTATAACTCTAATTGCTTTTGGTTATGGTTGATCTCACTTGAAGAAAGAGTGATAAAAAACTTCAGTTTCTCTGTTATCTCTATATTCCATCATTTAATTGCAAAAATTAATGATTTGCAAATGCCTAATCATTAGTGTCAAGCCAGGCTGTTACTGAGGTTCTAATATAGTTTCACTCCAGCTGAATCAGACAAATCTGCTTCGTACTCAGATCCCACAACTAGAAAAGGGCCTCCCTGGCTGGGTAGAAATCTCGTGGACAGTCTTCTCCTTCCCAGGGGGAAAAAAAGGGGGAGGGGAAAGGGAGGTAGGAGAAGATGACAAGATTCAGTGTACCTGCATGCAGAGCCTTTAGAAATGTGCTTACTCTCGGAATCCAAAAAAAGATAATGAAAACAAAATGCAAACCACCGGACCACCAAAGAAGACAGTGTTACTTGGAATTTTCCAGGGACGTAATTATGGGTCAAGGCTAACGATTTCATCTCCATCCCACAGTCTGGCATTATGTCCCAGATAGACAGGTCTCCTATCATTATAGATCACACAGACTTTTCTGAAATCCACAGTGTGCTCTGAGGTCCAATTCCAAAAACGAATGGTCAATAAAACCAGACACCCGGGCCAGCAATGTGAACCGTCCCTTCTGGATTTATCTCCCGATTAAAAAAACAACAGCACAATGGTAACGATCCATGAAGAGCATCTGACAATAACAGCCATAACCAAAAAAGTGACATTTCAAAATTAACTTAAAAATCACTTTTTACACTAGAAGAGAGAAATTTCTACCATTAAAAAAAAGGGGGGTTAAGCACTAGGGGCTTCAAGAAACGGGCCTTCTTCGAGTCCAGACACAAGTTAATGACACATTTGCTCAAAACAACTTGTGTCCTTAGTCTCAAAGAGGCACTATTTTAATAAGAACAATCATAACAGTCCTTCCAGGTCTAGTTGTTAAATGCCCTGCAAACTGCCTGCCTTGATGGGAGATGCTATATTCTGCACAGCAAGGCCACCCCAGGACACGGAAATATTACATAGTCGTCAGCTGTGGCCCTAGGTTTGCGGCAGGCATTGTCCAGGAAGGAAATGTTTTTACTCTGTCCGTAGGAAGTTCAAAGGGACGTGTTCATATATTTGACAAGCTGCTTTTACCCACTCTTGAGATGGTGTATTTAACATTCTCAATACAGGTGCACACGGGAACCCCACCGCCCGTGGTCCCCACAGGTGAGCCCCTTACCATCAGTCTCCGCATTCTCTCCTTTTCGATACGTTCCGTCTCTTTCTTCTGCTCTCTTTCCGTGTTGGCGTGCCAAGTTGCCACTGCTTTGGACAGCTTCTGGATCTTCCCGGCCACAGACCGATGGTACTCCTTAAAATCTTTTGCATGCTGCAGAATGCTGTTGAGGTATTCCTATAGGACCCGAACGGAAGAGGGAAAACGATCCTTAAAGCCTACTTCCCAATGTCATCGGAGGTTTCCGTGGAGCCCAAGAAAACACTCAGGGTGTCTTTCACAGCAGCAGAAGACTAGAATTTTCCATGGGGCAGGTGCCCTGGGATGTCTCTTAATAGCTGAGCTGCACAATTTGGGGCTAGTGGGAAAAGCAGCCTCTGGGAGGAGGCGCCAGCTTGTAAGGGAAGCCTCTAGGACCTCGAGGATAGGGCCTCGTGAAAACTGCAGATCAGGGACTGACAGAAGCCGCAAAATGGGTGAGGGTAAGACTGAAAGCAAACCACCCTCCCATCAACCTGAGGGAGGCAGCCATTTCCAGGGAGAGCAGGTCATAAAAGTGATGCCTCCTTCTGCTCTAACTCAGATGTCTTAGGACCGCGACTTGAAATACCATGGAGGGGCAGCTGAACTCGCCGCAGAGGGTTTAGAGCAGTCTTTTAAAGACAGGAGAGGAAACGTGTACCCATAAACATCTAACATTTTTCAAAATGAAACGAAGCCGGGCACTAAATGAAGCCCAGGAAAACAAGCACAATGTATGGGATTGCATCGCAAAATCAGATCCGCCATCAAATGACTTCCAAACGCCTAGAAAAGGGATGTTTTTTAAAAGATCTGCCCCTAGGAGACCTCCAGCTGGGCCCTGCAAAAGCCCAGGAGACGGTATTCATATTTGCTATAAAAATAACCAATTGCTCTCTTCTTTCCTCTTCCAAGTTCCCACTCCGGGGGCCTCTGCCCTCCGGCCACCCGCCCGTGCCCCTCCAGCAGGCAGCTGCAGGCGGGACGGTGAGGAGCACGCCTGCCTGGTATCCAGAAGGCAGGGCCCTCCACCTCACCCCAGCCACAGGAGGCCGTGGACAGGCCACCCACGTCCCCAGCGTGGCCTGGTCTCCCCTCCTGTTCCTTGGGGTGGTCGGCCTACTGCAGCTCCAGGGAACCCTTCTGCTCTGCCATGTTCCCACGGCCCAGCCCCGTGGTCTGTTCTGCAGTCCTCCTGCCTCCGCCGGAGGGCTTGGTCGGGGCATCTCTGCCACTGTGGGGGTGCAGGGTCCAGCCCCCCAGTACCTGGTGCTTCTGCCGGCGCTTCCGCTCCTGCTCGATCTTCTGTTGCTTCTCCAGTTTCTCGGTCATGCGGGCCTCCCGAAGGGTCTGGCGCTTGCTCCGCTTGTAGGCTTTGGAGTTGAGGGCTGTCTCCAGGGTGGTATCCCGTCGCATGCAGGCCACCACCTCCTGTCTCAGCTGTCAAGGGGCAGGGGGGGAAGAGTGGTTGGAGAGCCTGTCCCCAGAGGCAAGGCCTAGCTCCCGGGCCCTGCCCTGCTCCAGCTCCTGGTTAGTGGAGGCACACGACAGACTCTAGAAGGTTCGGCATCACAGGTGGCCTTTTTTGTAAGTGAAGGGACTACACCATGCAAAATCTATGGTGTATTTTCAAAGATGGCATAAGTTTTCTTTCCAAGACATTCAGATCAGGGGAAACACACACACACACACACACACACACTCACAGCACTGTTATCACTAAAAAAAACCAGACGCTGACTTGGGTTTTAAATAAATTCATTCATTCTGCTTAATTATTCTAATGGTATTAATTAGCTAATGATCTTCTGAAATATTTGACTTCATTTTAAGTGCCACAGTAACATTCTCTTTGTGTCTAAAGATTAGCTTGAATGCTGCTCTGTTAAAAAAAAGAGTGGAGAAATGACTTCCTGTTCGCATACAGGAGCTGCAGGCACTCACATTGAACATCAGTTCAACGTTCATGCTCACACAGACGACGGGAAGCACTGGCGCTGGCTTCCCCCACTCCCAATAATGATATTCTTGGAGATATTTACATTTCACACTATATCATGGAGTTCCTTTAGATTATCATTAATATGATGTTTTTTTTTTTTTTTTTTAGATTTTATTTATTTACTTGACGGAGAGAGACACAGCAAGAGAGGGAACACAAGCAGGGGGAGTGGGAGAGGGAGAAGCAGAGAGCCCGATGCAAGGCTCGATCCCAGGGCCCTGGGATCATGACATGAGCCGAAGCCAGACAGACGCTTAATGACTGAGCCACCCAGGCGCCCCTAGATGATCATCAATATGATGTCCTATCCACGTTGTATGTTATGTGGTGGCAGCCAGGGATGGGGTTAGGAAGTATACATTAAAATAATAATTCAATTGAAACTCAACTCAGCATCAATTACAGTTAGTTCACTGGGAAGCTTCATAAATCGTGGATTTTTCTATAATATCAAGCAAAAAATCAGAGACCAGTAAGAGTCTGGCATAGTGAAGCGAATCGGACTATAATCTCACTTGTGAAAATATGCTTGGTTATTAATCATTTAACAGTACTGGATCAAGCCTTTTATTTTCTTTCTTTTCGACTTCCAGCTGAAATCTGCTCCCATGGAACTATGGCCAACTAGCACCCCACCACCACGGACATTATAACCAAGAGGGCAAATGCACTCCCAGGTTCATGGGACAGTAGCAAGTGGGGTAGCTTTGCGATTTCAGTCACTTCCTGCAACAGACCGAGTCATGCAATTCAATACTTCCAAACTACTTTCATCCATTAATAATTCATTTTGCACACCCCGAGACTTTCACCAAGTCAACCCACCCTCCTGAGAAGCACACGCCCCTCTTCCCCTTTGGCTTAAATGAGGCAGTGCGCGGATTGGGCGACCTGCACCTGTTGGCTTCACAAAGCAAAACTCATCGACGTAACAATTCGTTCTCCTTCATTTCTCTAGTATCTGAGATGATAAAACAGCTCATGGCACTAGCTCTGATTCACCAGCGGCCACTAAGAACCACAGGAAGAAAAGAGATGATCATTCACAATTAGTCACCACGTGGGGTGACTGATGGGGTCAAACGGTTTGACATGTTTCTGTAAATGATGAGTTATTCATTTCACAGAGCTGCTATGATATTTGTTAAAATTATTTTCGTCATCACGGCTCAGATTTTACATTCGTGTTTACAAAAGAGGCTCTGGTCTCTCTCTCTCTCTAGATATATCTATATATATCTAGAGAGAGAGATATATCTCTCTCTCTATATATATATATCCCATTCATTCTCGAGGTTTCATCCACGGTAACAAAATGCCATTACTCTGACTTTGGAAACCATAATATGGGGCGGGGGGTTGTCTCTGATATACAGAAGCAAAAAAAAAAAAAAAAAAGAAAGAACGAACAATAAACAATTCAGTCTTCATTATTTTGAGCTCTATGCAGGCGGTCTAAAAGATATACTGTTTTACTCAGTTTCTATCTTTATAACAGCATTGAACAGACGTACATCTATGTCCTATATCTCAGATTCGCTGGGGAAAAGGCATTACCTGACGCTGAAAATTGAGTAACCGAAGTGCTTTCAGTTCCACCGTTGCTTTGGTTCGTAAATCTGGTGGCAAAGAGCCAGGCAGATTTTCCAGTTCTTGTATCCTATGTGCTATGCGAGCCTGGAGCCTAGAGGAAACAATGACATGAGGGAAGGGGAGGTGGAAATACACATTATGATTTAGCCTTAATGATAAATGAGAACCCTTAGTGGGTCTAAGTTCCCGGCCAGACACATTCCAGACGTTACCGGCCGGCTGACTTCTGACACCCAACTAGAGCTTCTGATGTCCAACAGAGAAAAGCTACCTTCGCGTGAATGCAGACAGGTGCTACGTGTTACGGGACACTCTGACCTTCTTCCCTGACCTCTCTCTAACACCCACAAGAAGGGCTGGTGATACACCGAGGAGGGAAGTCAAGTGTCACAGCTCGCCTTGAACAGACAGAAAACGAGAAACAGGATGGCGGGTTTGGCTCCCAAATGCCCCGCTGGTCAGAGTGCAGAACTTGACATCTCTTCCTAATTTCTAGGCCTGCCCCAGGCAACCGGGCCATTTGCTCTCCTTGCCAAGACGCTGATGACAACAGCCGTTAAAGCTGAGTGAACAAGGGCCCTTTTAGGTGCTGCTGAGGCCACAGAAATCAGCCAACCCAAAACGGTCAGAGAGAGCCCTGCCAACCACAACCACTTCCTCTGTGAGCCGGGCTTGTCTGAAAAAGAAGAGGCAAATTAGGCATTTTTAAAAATCAGGGTTGGGGCAGCACAGGATGGTAAAGTAACAGCGTTTAAAAACTGCGAGTTTCTGGGGCACCTGGGTGGCTCAGTCGGTTAAGCATCTGCATTGGGCTCACGTTATGATCCCAGGGTCCTGGGATCGAGCCCCGCATCAGGCTCCCTGCTCAGCGGGGAGCCTGCTTCCCCCTCTCCTGCTCCCCGTTTGTGCTCTCTCTCGCTCGCTCTCTCTGCCAAATAAAGAAATAAATAAAACTTTTAAAAAAATAAAAAATAAAAACTATGAACTTCTAGAGAAGGATTGCTGTGGAGTCTCATCTCAGACATCCTCAAAAATATGACTGCAGGCCCTTCTTCATAATAAAAGCAGAACAGAAGAGAAAAGACATCCCACTTTCTTCACTCAGTTGGGATACTTTTACCGTCACCCATATACACTGGCTTCAGGTTCGCCTGGATCCTGTCCTTACAAATAATTACATGCCGTTTAAATCTATTTTTAGAACTACCTCCCTCCAAACTTGGGGCAGGAGCGTCTTGAATAGATTTCATGGAGAACAGTAAAAGGCAGTAAGTTAAACTAAGTTAACACTCACTACACTAAGGTGTAGCTAATGCACAAAGTTTAATTCTTCCTCCCTCCCTCTCTCCTTCTGTCTCGGTCACACGCACGCACACATGCACGCACACTCGCACCCCCTACAAGGTCAATGTTATAATGGTCCCATCTTCCCGATGAAAAAATTCAGGTTTGGAGATAGCAAGCAACAGGCAGACTTCACAGAGCAAGTGCAGAAGGGGCCCAGACAGAAGTCCTCATTTGCCTGACTCCCCACAGTGACACCCTAGATAACGAATATCCACTTCCTAACTGCAGCGCTGGGACCTTCAAGTATAAAAGCTGATAATTAAAGATTTTTGTAAAAATTCATATTATGTGGGGCGCCTGGCTGGCTCAGTTGGTGGAGGCTGCGATGCTTGGTCTCACGGTTGTAAGTTCAAGCCCCATGTTGGGTGTAGAGATTACTTAAAAAATAAAACCTTAAAAAAAAGTAAAAAAACTAAACATAAATCTGTATCATGGTTTTGTCAGCTTTTAAGATACTGTGTGTTAACATGGAAAAGTAAAATCTTATCTGACCTAGATGTCACAAAATATCCTAATACTTCAAAATAGTTAATTTAAAAAAACAAAAACAAAAACTAAAAACTAATAGCTGTTTGCTCTGGTAGAAAAGGAAGTGGGATTTTAAAAAACAAAATTTAAAAAACAATTTAAAAAAACAAAAACAAAAACTAAAAACTAATAGCTGTTTGCTCTGGTAGAAAAGGAAGTGGGATTTTTTCAAAACTTCAAAAATGATAGTAAGAGAAACATCATTTTTTTCACTGAATTCACTGCAAACAATATTATGACAGATTCCTATCTTATTTGGTACACACACATTATTAATTCTGATTTCCTGACTGATTCATCGTCGGAATGTGCTATTAGTAGTACTGTCTTTGTTATCCTGCTGTTGTTCCAACTGGATGTGCCAACACAAGTGATCACACCTTTAAGTGGCGCTTTCTCTCCTCTTTGCAACAGACTAAACATCTGCGAGTGCAAACAAGTAAACTTCCATCAGTTTTGAAATAAATAAAAATAAATAAATAAAATAAAAAATAATAAACTTCCACCATTTTCTTCTTTTCATCAAATTATTCAGACTTACCCAACATTCTTTCACATTCCTATTGATACTCATGGGATCATTTTCATTTTTTTTAAAGATTTTATTTATTCATTTGACAGACAGAGATCACAAGTAGGCAGAGAGAGGCAGGCAGAGAGAGGGGGTAGAAGCAGGTTCCCTGCTGAGCAGAGAGCATGTTGCGGGGCTCGATCCCAGGACCCTGGGATCATGACCAAAGCCAAAGGCTTAACCCACTGAGCCATCCATGTGCCTCTAGCATGTTTTTTTTTTTTTTTTTTTAATTTTTATTTTATTTTTCACTGTAGGAACGAAGGTCCATTTCATTTGTCCAATTCAATTTTTTAAATAGTGACATAGCCCCAAATCTCCAATTATAGCCAAAGATGATGCATCTTAACTACAAGTTTGATAGAAAAACCTACTACTTTTTAAAAAAATATGTAATTTTTTTTAAAAGATTTTATTTATTTATTTATTTGACAGACAGAGATCACAAGTAGGTAGAGAGGCAGGCAGAGAGAGAGGAGGAAGCAGGCTCCCCGCTGAGCAGAGAGCCCAATGTGGGACTCGATCCCAGGACCCTGGGATCATGACCTGAGCCGAAGGCAGAGGCTTTAACCAACAGAATATGGCAGAAACGAAGACCATATTATAGGAAAATTAGTGATGAGAGCCAGTGATTTCATTAGGCTACTTCCCTGGTTCTAGATTGACTGTAGACCTTTTTCATCTGAATATCCCAGAACTCCAACCATCCTTGGTGTTCTGGTTTCCTCTCTTTGACAAAGTGGGTCAGGTGTGAAATTAGAGGCATATCTGCTTTTCCTTAATCTTCCAAAGGTCTGTGGAAATAAGACTAAACAAATAATCTTAGGACAACAGGGCTGAGAGCACCGAGATGAAGTCACAGGGAGCAGGAGAGACGGAGGACGGTGGGGAGTCGGAGAAGGTGGGAGCTGGTGTGGGGGCGGGGGTCTTCTTCCTGAAACGTCTGCTTCTCCAAAGGGCCTAGTGATTGGTCAGTGAATCTCAGCTTCCCCAGCACAAAAGAATTTTCTTTTACGAAAGGGAGGCAAGAAGTGCCAAGTGTGAACATTTAAACTGCAGAATAGGGAAGGGAGATTCCAGAGTAAAATTACATGCACTTGGTTCAGCGCGGGGTGGGTGGGGAGCGAGGGTCCAGGAGGGGCTCCTTTAATGTAGGAAATTTTCTCTCCTTGCGGTGGTTGTTGTCATTGTTAATAGAAATCTTCATTTTAAATAACGCTCCTCTCCAGACAATTTCGTCTCCCCATCAATAGGATCCAGCAGGTAGTCCGATAAAGAGATTTGAGATTCTAAACTTCCAGAAACAACAACACAAGCAATACTGCTAACTGCAGGAGACTCATTTAGTGTCCTCACGAGCACAGAAAATTGAAGCAGAATTAGGTCACTCAGGTTTTTCATACAGATTGAACAGTAAATCAAGAGGGGTTACTGTTCCGGCAAGAAAAAGAGTTCCATTAGAGGTAACAGAATATTTGCTCAGGTCCGGAGGAGAAGTTTATGATTCCTGTAGGAGAGTTATTTGAACAGAAAATGACACTGGTACATTTTGTTCCTTCAAGAAGCTGAGTGACACTTAAAAAAAAAAAAAAATAAGAGAGAGGGAGAGGGAGTCTGACTTTTTGTAACTCTGCTGATAAAACGGCCCTTGGTAATTTTCAGAAGGAATTTCAGGGCTTCACTGGGGGAGCTGGGGAAGGACAGAAGGCAGGCTAAGCAGACGGGGCTTGCTTCCTGAAGCAAGGTGCGCCACTGTGTCCACACTAAATCCAGAGGTGATCCCGGAGAGGCCTGGCCTGATGTGACCGGGCTCTTCTCGGAGAACTCTTTGGAATGACAAGTGCACCTTCCATGTAAACATCTGTAGAATTCGTCTGCCTCCTACTGTGACAACTCCGAGCCCTTTTGCCCAAATGTGTACCTTGGAGTGGAAGAACAGAAGTCAGATATACTGACAGGGCAAGGAAAGTGTGCCACAAAGGCCGGGGTGGGGGCGAGAAGCACTGGAAATATCTCTCCAACACTTACTACAGGAAAAGGCAGTCCGTTCCATCATTAAGAGAAAGATGGTCAAGAAGAAAAGGATCCAATTTAAATGAGAACAAAATGTTTTAATGGTAGAGCTTGTACGGATCTGAGGCAAAGTGTGCACAGGCAGAAACTTATTTATGCTCTTGCCGCGTGAAGAAGGTCAATTTGTCAAGATTCTGATTTTATGATGAACAAGAGAAACAGCCAAATGACTTAAAAGTTAGAAAGAAAGCTGAGATTCTGACAAGTTCCCTTCAATTTTCGCAGATGAGGTAAGTGATATTACAATGGTCAAAGACATGAACATCTGTTAGAGTTTCTGACAGATGATTTTTGCTCCAACCAAGTTCATAAAATTATGGAAGAGGGCTTTTTTTCCCCCTTAGACCTTGCTCAAATTACTCAATCAGAAGACAAAAAAAATTGGACCCCCCCCCCCGCCCCCAGTTACTGGTGCTAAAGATGAGTGAGCCGCTCTCTCATCAAGGGGCAAGGGTTCCTCTGCTGTCTCTCACAAGAGCCCACAGCACTTGATCAAACCCTTTCTAAAGGAAAAATGTAATTAATTTCTGCTGCTGAACAATTCATCTCCATACAGAGAAGTCAGCTCTCGCCCCTCTGACCAAGGAAGATAAAAGATACACTGCAAGGCTGCCCATGGAAACCTATACCTCTTCTCAAGATGGCCGCAGGAAAGTTCAAGTCCAAAGACCCCACCAGGTTTGCGGACCCAGGGTTGCCAGAGCGATGGTTTCAGAAGCCACGTGGCTTTACAGAAGAGGAGATGTTTATCAAGCAATGATAATAATATGACAATAGTCATTACCCCATATCGTGCAGGGCTTATCATTTAAAAGATACTGACACCTGTATTTTTTTTTTCTTATTGGCATGGGACCAGAGGACCAAAACATTTCCACCCTGGAACAGGCTATACCGTACCACTCAGTCCTGTATACTCTGGGATGTCTTCTGTTAAGATCACTTCTAAAAAAGGGGCTAAAATGGGCTCATGACTAGAAAGGCCTGCAAATTAAAGTTCTGGTAAAAACGATAAAGAAAATTTAGGACTCAGTAAAACACATACACACCCATGACACAGGCTGCGTAAGGAAAAAAAAAGTCCAGATGTGTTTCTAGGTATAGAGAGTGTCTGTTCTGAATGTCGTTCGCATGACAGACAACAGTCCTGGTAGCTTCGCACATTCAAGAAAGGGAACAAAAATGCTAGCTCTTAGGAAGTCAGGATTTTAGAGTAACTAAACAATACCTCCTTGATTCCATTTACTGTCTTTTTTTAAAAATACCTATGGGGCTCCATGGGAGGCTCAGTCGGTTAGGCAGCCTCGAGTACCGCATCCCACGGGGCTCTGCTTCCCCCTCGCTCAATCTCTTCCCCGCTTGCCAATATATGCGCTGTCTTAAATAAATAAATCTTGTAAAAGAAATGCCTTTGACTTTTTTTTTTTTAACTTGAAAACAGCATACAGCACCATGTATAAAAAAGTTCTCCGACCCCAAATAAGAATATAGGGCTAACATTTGACTTCGTACCACACAGTGATCGGCATAGCAACACTGCAATCCCAACGGACTGATGGGTATCTAACTCTCTAGGGGTACCTAAAACTCGGGGAACGGCAATATGAAAGCTCTTCACTGAGGATTAGTACTAGGAATGAGAGCAGAGCTCTACGCTTCATCCAAAAAGCTAAGCACGTTTAATGGCAAGTACTGTGATTTCTTCCTCAGAGTCACACTCAAAGCTGGCAAGTTAGTATTTTAATCTAATAACAAGTCATGCGTTTTTCAATAAAGACCCAGATAATGTCTTTCAAGGGAGCCTGGATGTTATTTACTAACATTCCCTAGGACTTCTAAACTTCAGTTTTCTTTTGACTGAAATAATAATCAGGAAAAGGTAATGGCTGATATGTACTCAAAATCTTCGTATTGTTTAGTCTCCCCCACTACAAGAGCTACTGCAACACTCTCTTTTAACACCGAAGGAAACTGAGTCACAGAGAAGAGATGTCACTTGGGATGCCCGGGTGGCTCAGCTGGTTAAGGGTCTGACTCTTGATTTCAGCTCAGGTTATGATCTCAGGGTGATGGGACTGAGCTCCATGTCAGGCTCCACACTCAGTGGGGAGTCTGCTTGGGATTCTCTCTCCCTCTCCCTCTCCCCTTCCACCCCCCTCACATATGCTCTCTCTCTCTCCCTCTCAAGTAAATAAATAAAATCTTAGAAAAAAAAAGGAGAGAGAGAGAGATGTAACTTGACCAAGGTAACACAGCTGGTAAGTGACAGAGGCCGCACGACTGGCCAACTCCAGAGACCATGATCTTAGCCTTGTTTTATCTTGAATCCTTACTCATGGACTCTCTTTTTGGTTAACATTAACCATTTATTTATATGAAGGGCCTGCTAGCTCCAGCTTGTCCACAGTCCGTTTTTATAAATCAAGTTTTATTGGAACACGGCCAGTACATCATTGTCTGTGAACGCTCTCATGATAAGGGCAGAGCTGAGGGACCTTCGCTATGGGCCTGCAAAGGGTAAAATGTTTACCATGAGGCCTTTTACAGAAAAAGTTTGCCAACCACGGATGAGGACAAATGTGCCAAGTCAGGTGAGAATCAAGTTTCTGGAATAAGAGTTAAATATGGACTCTGCGTGAAGGCAGCTTACTCCTAAGGCCGGAGCAAGCAGGAGAGCCACAAATGCACACATTACAATGAAAAACCCACTCAGTAGCTCTAGTAGCATGCGATGGGTCATGACCCTGAAGGTCCGGCTGGCATGGCGCACGCAAGGCGCAGCCAGCTCAGAGTCATTTGCAGGATGAAATGACAAGCCACAACAAGGCCCCGCTTGGGCTACAAGTGAGAAGACACCCTTCTTGGATCTACAAGCTCTCGGGGCTGGGCTCCTGTCTTCACCTCACTGGCGCCCAGCACGGTGCCTGGCATGTCACAGGGGGTGATGACCATTTTCTAACTCCGTGGCGGAAAATCACAGTCCTGTCCACTCCCATCACCCCAGTGGCACACAAACTTGGGGTCCCGCCCGGGGCCTCGTCCCACAGGGCAGGGCGACCCCCCACCTCCCCCGGGCTCCATGGTGCTCAGGAGGACACTGTGGCCAGCCCCCACCCGGGGATGGGTGCGGGTACCTGTACTCGCGCTCCTGCAGGATCTCCACCGGGTCCAGGCCTTGCGGTTTCTGGATGGGGCTGATGCGGCTCTGCTTCTGCTGCAGCTGCAGGACGGGCGAGGGCTGCCCCGGGGCCGGCTGCGGCACGGAGGGCCCGGGCACGGCGGCCGCGGGCGTCTGCGCGGCGGCGGGGGGCGCGGGCGAGGGCCGGCCGCTGGGCGCGGGCACCGGCAGCTTCTGCGGGGTGCTCGGGCCGCTCAGCTCCGGCCCCGGGCCTGCGGGACAAGAGCGACATGGGCAGCTTGGGCGGGCCGGCGCCCTGCGGCCACCCCCGGCCAGCAGCCGGCCCCCGGCCAGCAGCCGGCCACCCCCGCCTTGGGGGACAACGGAACATCTCCGGACAAGGGAGGAGGAGGGGAGGAAAGGAGATGGGGAAGGGGGGAGGTGGGGGGGGTTGTCAGTGAGAAGAGCCTGGCATCTGTTCTCAGAGCGCGGGGCCTTCACTGATGAACACCGGTGACATGGCCCAAAGACGATGCAATTCGTACATACATTCAAGAAACGGATGGTCAGCTCTTAATGGAGCTCTAGAGTAGGCTGTTGGGGTTTTTTGGTTTTGTTTTTGTCTTTTTAAGGATTGCAGGTGCATTCAAGAGCTCAGGAAAGTTAGGGAGTCCTGTAGCCAGATGCAATCTGAGTGCGGTCCTAACATCCCATTCTGCAGGCTGCACCTTGTGGGGCTTGAGACAGACCCTTCGCCTAAGCTGGGGTTTCCAAACACAGCCGGCAGCCCGGCCAGCCCTCCCTGCGAACCAAAAGGCGCACATGTTTTCCCTTAATGACCTAAAAGGCACATTTCAGGCTTCATCAGTGCATCTCAGGAATTGAAGGTTCGTTTGTGTGTGTGTGTGTGTGTTTTAACCACATATAAGAAAGTGTTTCTGAAAACATTCAGTGTGTGTGTGTGGGGGGGAGCAAATCCACTCATTCCACCCATAAAAACTAGCAAATATTAAGATTCAGGAGAGCATTTTTTTTCTCATGCTAACAGAATAAAGGGATACGCAATCATCAAGCTTATCAAAATGCACTTAATAAGTTAATTTAATGCAATTTTCCACATTAAACTTCAGGAGTTCAAATTGATTGCTAGGTATGGACCGAAAATAAGAAGTGTTCTCTCTCTCTTTATAGTTAAAATTTTACTTACTTCAAAATTATAAATAAGATTAGTGATGCTACCAGATGAATTAGGAAATGAAAAAAAAATCTAAGTTGTTAAAACCTCTGAGAGGCATTCTCCCAAGCATTTTCTATATCTTCTCTAAGAAAAGTTAAAACTATTATACGGTAATAAAATAATAGTCTGTATACTTCAGAGCGCCTTAATAATTAACCATACAAAGACATACATTATGAAAAATTAGACACATTTATTCAATTTCCAGCCAACACCACTCAGAAATGGGCTTAAATGACAATGCAAGGAGAGTATAAGCAAACATTTTGACAGGAAGAATGTGAGGAATTAGAACAAACTGCTTAGGAAACTGTACACGTGTGTGTGTGCGGGGGAGGGACTAATGTGCTTTTTTTCACCTTCCTTGTGAAATTAGGTAAACTTTCCAAAACACGTGCAGCTACATAGTCCTGAGGTAGCCCTAGGTCCAGTGAGGAATGAAAAACTCTTCAGGGAAAAAAAAAAAAAACATTTAAAAAAATTTTCTATTTTAAGCATCGTAGATGTACTGTCGTAATAAAGAGATTCTTTTCAGCTAAATACTTTCTTGATTTTTTTTTTTCTGAATGGGAAGTCTTTTACATAATGCATCGCGTTTCATAATATTTTATATTTAGAAGTTTCCTTCATCCGTATATAAGAAACCGATTTCTACACATTAAATCTCAGGGTTGTTAAGCATTGGAATGAGTTATGGAGGGATGTTTTAGAATGTTTTCCCTAGAGGTCTTTAAAACAGGGTAGATTTTTCATCTAGTTTACTTTAGGTGTGATCCAGCCAAAAAGAGGAGAGAGACAGAGATTTCTAACAGGTTGATTCTCTGTGATTCTATAAATCTCCTTAATAAACTTAAGAAACTGATAGAATTAAATATATTTCAAAACTTGGTATAAGCATACTAAAACCCACTCATTGCGCCCCCTAAAAACACCACCATCTTTAATAAAGAAAATGCGGGTCTTGCTGATACGATATCACAATAATTACTTGGTGTTCAGTTCTACGAGTATTTTCCTTCTTTCAAAGTTTAAATAATTCATCAACAAAAGCCAGAACAGGGCACTAGTGTTACACATTCCACCTGGTTCCAGAACTTTCTTCGTTAGCTTTCTTGCCTGTAATTACCTACGCAGAAGCCTCTGATGACTCCTTGAGGTATATTCAAGTCTATATTTTTAAAGCCACATTTCATCAAAGGATGGTATCCAAACCATGTCTGATACTCCTAGTTCCAGTCCTAATCATTTTTAGCCTATGACTCAAGACAAGATCTAATACACCCAATAATTTGACTTTCTGAATTCATTAAAGACAAAGACATTCTTAGCCAGCTGACCGACCCTTAAAATGGAGAAGCAGAGAGACAGAGACCCAAACATGAACTTCCATATTCAAGTCTCCCAATTCAAAAAGTCCCACAACTTGCTGTCAACGAGCCTGAGCTAGTCCCTTAACCCCGTGAGGCTCAGTCTCCCCATCCGTAGAATGGGGTCGTAACCTCACCCCCTAGGATGGGAGCGAGGACTCAGTGAGACCGGGTAGCCACACGCTCCAAGCCTCCACTCTGGTCATTTTTAATACTAGCAAGGCCAAGAAGATTAAGTCTCATTCAGTTACTTAGCTTTATAGAGAAACCCCATGGCGAAGGCAAGGCTTTTAGGGAAGCTTGGTACTGTGCTGGCTGGCAGTGTTGAGAGTACACTCTCCTACAGCAAACTTCAGGATGTTTCTGTGGCTCAAGACGACTTGGCACAAACACTCAGATAAGTCGGCTTGCCACCTGCTTCCTGCCGAGCTCCTATCAAGAGCCACTTACAAGCAAATTCCTTTCCCGACTAAACACCGCGAGTTCATTTACTGCGTGGGGCTATTTTTTCCTCCCTCCCAACAGATTACATAAAAACTCCTACTTACAGAGCCCAGGGAAGCGAGGGCAGCTTGCCGCAGACGGACATGCCCAGAATGTAACTGCCGGTTTTTTTGCATTTCTTGCTTGTCCCTCAGGCCGCGCAGAGCTGAGGTACCTGGCGAGGTCGGCTCTCTATCAACAGAAGCCATCGCTGCTACCGACACCCGCGGTCTGCTAAATGATCAGACCGCTTCCCGGGATCTTCACACGTAAGACAAATTACATTCCTTAGCTTATCTCCTATCCACCCCACTCCCAACATAAACAATTCAGGCTCAATTGTCAGAGCTTCCAAATGTGGCTGTTTCCCCCTCAGTCCTCACCTCGGAAATCAAGGCAGAGGTATGTCCAGACACCCCTGAGAGTGACCCCATGCAGCTGAGGTGGGCAGGGGGCATCTTTCTCGGATGCATCCCTCTGCCTGATTTTAGGAAACAGGAAAACGAACTTATTAAAACACCGGAGTCTCAACATGTACAGAATTTCTGTGCGTTCAGGGCTCACACTGTCTTCCTAGCACACTAGGATCCTCATTCAATATTCTGTGCCTTAAATAAGGATTTAAGTGGTTTCCATGGGTTGAAAAAAATAAATGTAATGAAGTGTATTTAAATTGAACGTACCTAGATATTTTAGGTACCCAAAAAGAGTGGGGGTGGGAGGGGCAGGGAGCAGGAGAGGCAAGTGCTGAGAAAAATTAGCAACGAAACGTTTACTTTCTACCATAAGATCTTCCCCACCCCACACCAACCCCCCCCAAGAAACAAACAACAAAAAAACCAAAAACCCCTGAAACACCCAAAGTTATACAGTTCTTATTTTTAATTTTGCTTTAGTCTCCATAGAAGAAATAAATGAATCAAAGTGGAAAAAAAAAAAAAAAGATGATGGCTTAGATGTGCACAGAGCCCACAGCAGGTAAGGATTTAGAATTGTTTAAATTTAAGAAGAATTATTTGTTCAGTGTGCAACTCCTGCAGTCAACCCATATTTCTCCAGTCGTGGCCTCTGAGGATGTGGGTCACTTAGGGTGAGCAGGTTTGACGCAGACCACCCCAGCCAAAGAGATTCTCCCAAACATGAGTAACACTACAAAGCCGGACAAAAGAAACATGGAATATACTGCCAGATAAATGGACATCCTTAAACTTATTTTTTTCTCTAATATATTAGTAGAGGTATTTATAAACACAAATACTTTTTTTTTTTAAATTAAGGAGGGATGAAGGTAAGTAATAACAAATTTAAAAAATATTAACTCTAAAAATAAAATATGCTTTGCCTTATTTTGACTTGCCCTAAGTGCCAACCCCCCCCAAAAAAGTCTGTCAAGTAATGACGTCATCCGACTCTGAAAGCTGAGATTTGGGGACAAGGTGTAGCTGCCTTCCCAGTGGCAGGAATGGGTCTGCTCTGTTGGCGGGACGGAGCTCCTTCCAGCTTTGTCCACAGCCTCCTTGCCTACTCTGGCATCAAACACGATCTGCCCAAATACCTTCCTTTCTAATGAAGCCTGACCGCCGGAAATACAAGAGACAGAGCACTGAGTAACACAACGGCTTCCTCCTGACCCTGGTGAGCAAAGACGAAGCATCAGAGATGGGTAACGCCTGGTCCAGAAAACACACTCAGGATTGTGCTCACTGGGATGTGAAGTGGCCGTTCGGTACAGCGTCCAGACAACAAAACCTTGATCACCTAAGTTTTACTACTTTAATCGGTCTCCTTCTTCGAACTTTGGGTGAAAAGGTTTCTGAAATGAATCCTCCAGCTTCCTGCCTTCTTAAAGGGTACTCGGGCCTCTTTTCCTGCTATGCACGGGTTATTTGAAAAAGCACTCATGTCTGGGGCGCCTGAGTGGCTCAGTCGGTTAAGCATCTGCCTTGGGCTCAGGTGATGATCTCAGGGTCGCGGGATTGAGTCTCCTATCGGGCTCCCTGCTCAGCGGGGGGTCTGTTTCTCCCTCTGCTCTTCACCCTGCTTGCACACTCTCTCTCTCTCTCGAATAAAATCTTAAAAAAAAAAAAAAAAAATAAAAAAGTAGTGATGCTCGTGGAGGTCTGTGATGACAGCCCAGGCCATGCTTCGATGCGCCATGAAGGACGCCTATAGGACACGGTCCCACACCACTAGCGCCTGCGAGGTACTGGCTTTGCTTCTCCCTCCTCCAACTACCAACTCACTGGTGGTTCTAGAGGAAACTACTGCAATGTGGCATGTCAAGAGTCCTAAATTCGCTGCCCTTGTCTGGAGAACCAGTAGACAGCCTCTAGGTAAGGAGCGGAGATCCTTTTTCTTTTGGGACACCCATGAAGAAAACGGCTGCTGTCTTTGGCTCCTGGTTTAAGACACATTCTTTCTGGGCCATGCATGAGCACCTCTGTGATGAAGAAGTCAGGGCAGGGGTAAGGACACAGGCTCTGGGGCAGACCTCTAACATGGGCATCCCGACTCTCCATGTTCTAGGCGGGTGCCATGCGCAGAACATTCGAGCTGCGCACAACACACAAGGCAGTCCCATGGGTGCTTAGGAAGCACAGGCTACACACCCAGAGACATGCGTGTACTTTTTCCTTCCCTCTGGCTGCCTTCCCAAGAGCTGGAGTTAGGCTGTTCTGAACCCTCTAAACACAACAGGTGTCCGCAGTCCCATTTTCGGCCTGGCTTTCCTCAGTCCCACAGGGTCCTCCACCTGCCAGAGCACCACGGTCCCTACACAGAGGTCTGGAGCGGACGCGATCCTTTCCTGCTCCTTAAAACTCCTTAAAACCCATTCCTAAGGCTACATCCACAATTAACAAGGTGAGTTAATCCTTCCAGTAGGCCAACTCTTGGAGCCTCCCCCACCAGAAAAGAAACATTTGCAAACCCAGAAGGCAGACGATAACTGAAAGATAATACTACTACTAATCTGAACTTCTCTCCACTGCCTAAGTCCTCAAGCTTAGACAAAGTACCAATGTCCCAAATGAATCGTTGGCAGTGATCCGCACGTCCCGGCTTGCCCCAGGGAGAGGGAAGCAGTCACAGGACAGGGTGTCAACGTTGAGGAAGACCCTGGGATTCCAAACTCTACTTAGGACAGAACCATCAACTCTTCGTTTATCTGGTGGTTAACAGAAACCTTGCTAGAGAAAACAACGTTCACAGAAGCTCATCACACAGCTCCCCGCACCTCTGAGTTCTAGTGGCAGGGTCCAGCCAGACCATCAGAAGGCCATGCACAGGACCGGCTCATCTCCACCTCTAACGTCCTATCACAGCCTGGGGTCTGATGCCAGGGTCTATAGAAGAAAGAGGCCGCATGGATTCTGTTACTCTGTTTATTAGGAACAAATCTTATTGATGCCTCTATGATGCAGTGTCTCTTACAACAATAATAACAACACCAATAATTTAAAAAAGAAAAATCCCACCTGGAAAATCTACCTTATAGTCTCAGGCTAGAAAAGGCTCTGCATTCCTCTGAGCAATGGGTAAGCCGCCTGCTCCCGCATGGTGAGGCTTTGGTAGCAGACCCCGGGTCTCCTCTCCTGGCTGCCAGGAAGCCGCAGTCCTCTCTCGAGCTCCGGGGCAGCAACCGTGAGCTCTGGGGGGCCCTCCATGCCCCTGACCTCCCTGACCCCGACTGCTATTTCCCTCTGTTTCTGATTTCCTACTTGATAATGACTTTACCGCAGGTTTGCTCTGCGGAGGTCTCCCTAAATGCTCTTCTCCACGCCAAGGGGCAGAGAGGAATAAATCAACACCCAAGGCATGGCTCGAGGAGAGCTGAGTCTAGGGGCGCCTTCTGGCCACGGGAACGCTCTAGGGGCCTGGTTCTTAACCTGGGCCGGGTGGCCGAGCTCCCGACCGGACCAACCTTGAGCCTCTCGAAAGAGAATGCAGAATCGCCGGGGGACACGGCTTCCTTCCCGGGAGCCCTGCAGGGCAGGAGCCCAGGGATCCAGCTACGGAAGCCACACAAGGGCACAACAAAAGGCGAGGCCAGAACAGAGCTGAGAGCAGCCCGGCGCCTCTGCCAGCCGGACCTTAGCCGTCCTCCTTAGCCGAGCCGGACCGTCGCGTCACTCGTGTGGTTGCACAGTGACCTACCAGCTGGTCTGCTGTAGTTAACGAGGGCCTGCTGCTGCGGCTGCTGCGCCTGCGGCTGGGGCTGCGGGGGCTGCTGCTGCTGCATGCCGGGCAACGTCCTCTTCCCCTGGACTGCAAGCTGCAGTGTTTCGGGGAGGGGCTGGCCCCGGGCCAGCATTTTGTAAGCTAAAATCTGCGCTCGCAGCTGATGCAGCTGGACGGGGCTGAAAGGCGAGGGACCTCTGTTGGGCTGGCTCATCGCCTGCGGATCGCCCGAGATGAGGGGCCCGGGCTGGCTCGGCGGCATCTGGGGAGGGGTCGGGCCGCCTCCCGACATCGGGCTGGAGACGTGCTCTGGGGCTCCCAGCGGAGACGGGTGTGGCGACATGTAACCTAGAATAAAACAAGAAAGGAGATCACATGCTGCCCCCAGTGACCCTGGAAGCCCGGCATTCGTGGTCATTTGGATGGTTTTCTGCAATGGCACCGCCTGCTAGAAATTTAAATATGCATCACTTAATAATTACAGAACTACGGGTGATTATCAAATTGCTCTGTACCAAATACATGCGGTGAAGATTTTCCAGTCATCACATTAAAAAGTGAAAGACACAGAGCCAAGTTTGGTAATAATGCTTTGCTGAAATCAACATACCCCAAATATCATCATTTCAAAATAAAAAATGATCAAAGACGTAGTTTACATTCTTTTCTTTTTTTTTTTTTTTTCACGCTAAGTGACAGCACATCTCAATTAGGACAAGCCACATTTTAAGCAAAATGATCAATAGCCACATGTGTCCTAGAAGGGACGCTGCTAGTGGCTGTTGCACACATAAAGCCAAGACAGCAGGGGACAGTGTTATACGTTAAAAGTAGTTCCAACCTCCAGAACAGAACCTGGTGAGTGTGTACTATCTCGCAACAGGGAATGAAGAGTCTCTTATGGGACAGCAAATTATTACTTGGTTTATCATCGTGCGCAATTATGGGGGGCCTCCACTGCCACAGAGACTACACAAGGCACTTAGTTTTCTCCCTTGAAACAGAGCCTGATGGAAGGATTGAGTGCAGGGGATTTACCTGGAAGGTGCAAGCACACTGACTTGGGGGTGGGTGGGTAGAGATAGGTGAAGTAAGTAGGAGACAGCAGCTGCTCTGGTGGGTGCTAATTTTAGGCACAACCTCTAGGGTATGAGGTCAATGACTCACCTCTAAATTATCCTAGGGAAGAAGTTGGGGTATTTATACTCTCAGGATCATCAATCACTGCTTAGGTCACTGGTTTTACTCTGGGGATTATTAGTCCCCAGGGACTTTTCCAGGTGTGGGTAAGAGGGGCTGAAGTCCACTGGAGGCTCCACTGGAGGCAAGATGGCAGGCTGGCCAGTGGACTTCAGATGGGTGGGAGCACGGACAGGGAGGGTAAGGACAATTAAAGGGATATGAGCGGCGTACACATTATTTCTTTAATCCTCACAACAGCCCCCAAAGCTAAGTGTTGTCACCTCCATTTTTTTTTTTTTTTTTTAAATAAGGAAACTGAGACTTAGAGTGTCACATAATTAGGTCTTGGCAGCTTTAAGATACAAACCGAAGTGTGTCTGATTCCAATGTGTATATATTCTTTCCAGGCTCTAATATTAATTTGGTTTTATACAAGCAAGTTAGAGACTTGAACGTCTCAGAAATCTTCTAGGAACCATTTACAATATCACATAAACACGAGAGTAATCTGTTTGGGCTTTAAGAGATCTATGTGGGAAATTTAAGAGTGCATTTCTCGGAGAAGAAAAGTAAAAAAAAAAAAAGCCTGAAGTATTTCAAGGAACTTATTTCAGAAGATGAACTATAGATCCTGGCCAACGAATTCCTAGAAAAACCTATGACTGAGCATTGCTGGCACGAGAGCCAAGGTGAGGAGGGAACGAAGTAGCCTCCTGCAATCCTAAAGGTTGCCGTGAATTCAAACTGAGTGCTAATTAATCAAGTCACTGGTGTCCTAAGACACAATATAAAATATCAGATTCAAGGTCTTTGCCCTTTAATAAATGTACTCGAAGTCACAATTATCATAAAGGTCATCACACAGGTGTTTATTAGACATCTGCTGTGTGTTGGAACCTATGTCGGGCTTGAACAGAAAGCTCTGGGCATCCACATGAGATCACGGAGGCCCAAGAACATCAGACCGATGCTAAGTGGGGACTCAGCATCACCACTGGAAAGACTAGAGAAGAGAAAGGCCATAATTTTATCTCAAATCCCAGTTTGGAAAGGGAAACAAATGTATTCAGATGCTCTAAGATGAGGGTAGGCTCTGTCCGACAAGCTGGTGAGCTGAGGAGATCCATTCAAAGCGACGCCGCCCTGAGGAGAACTACAAGTTCTACTAAGTCTCATTCCCCAAATCCCTACCTCATAATGGAGTGCAAAACCACTCAGCCACTAGGGTTCTAGTTGCCATCTGAGGCAGCCAAGAAAATGCCCCAGAGCAGCCTGCATGACCAGCAGAAATTTAAAGCCCGGTACGTTGTCACTTATGACAGAAAACATTTGAGTGGATCCCCAACACGCACAGAACTTTGTCATTAACATTCTTCCTCCTCCATGAGGCTTACGTTCGCCCCTTAATTATAATGCTGGTGCCTGCTGGCATATAGTTTGTTCATTGTTGAAAGCACCTTCCTGACACCTTTTTGACCAACTCTCTGTCTACCACAGGGGGAGAAACCTGCTACCAAAAATCTTCCTACTGGGATTTGCATAGTTGAATGGATACCATCAGGCATTAAAATGGGTCCTATGTCTCCTGCCTTCCAGTCTCTCCTATTTCCAATTGGGGTCATCATCTGTGGCTTCCCCAAGATGCGTCACAGGATGGCCAAAACAATGGACCAAAACATCAGACAATGCAGTCAAAACTCAACTGTTGACTAATCTGCTCTGTCAAACTACGAAGTATGGGAAAATGAGTCTAGAAAAGTGACACGGTTGTATCCGGCACAACGATTAGGTTTACCTCACATTCACTAAGAAAAACGCTGAGAGTGGAATAAAAATCATTTTCTGGAATTAATCCATGCAACAAAATTTTACCTCAAATGTGACAAGAAACTGGGGATGGGAAAAAATTTTTTTTTCCTAAGAAATACAGGGGATGTTAACAGAATCCTTCTATCTCAGTATGACATTAAAAATGTGACAGTGTTTAAGCTGAAGAGATTTTCCCCCCCCCCTACATGACTAGCATTCCATAAAACTTCAGGAAAAACCAGAATCTAAATGATGAAACAACATAATGTATCTTAGTAATTATCTTTAGTTAAGGAAACGGGGCAAAGCAATTGCCTGAGAGAGAATAGACATTTGTCTGTGGGATGCCAGTGTCGATACTGAATCTGCTCTTTTTGAACTCTGGTTTGATTTGCTCATTCAAAAGTGGTCCCAAAAAATGTGGCTGTTTTCCATTCTAAGTCTGTGAGGGCCATTATCTCCCTGGTTTCACCTTGCCTCAAGAGAAGCGGTCATGTCTTTCCTTTTAATAATCTTGAACTTATAAGTGCCAATTTTATATGAATTTTCTCTTCTCACACACACACACACACACACACACACCGGCACACACGCATTGAATATTATATACTTGCCTTTGGAGGCTTTTCCTGTCCAATGGACTAAAAATAAACAATGTTATCACTGGGACCATAAGGTACACGATTCAGTATTTATTGAAGGAAATGGTTTTGTTTCTCAACCAATACCGCAAAATAACCTAATACGTTGCTAGGTAGTTAAAGCTAGCAGCTTTCCGATCAATACCACACCTCTCCATACGTGTGTTTATAAAGGGTTTTGTGTGTGTGTGTGTGTGTGTGTGTGTGTTTTACAATGAGGTCTTTAAAGATACGTGCTATTACAGGGTCTATTTTCTTTTTAGATCATTACATAGAATAAGACTCTATTATACCAATACTACTTTATGCAAAAATATGCTTTTAAATAACTCATTCCCCAGCCTACAATGCACTTTACTGGTTGGCAGAAATATATTACATGCTAATTCGGATTCCATTTAGCGCAGACCCCTACATTTCCAGGTAATTACGACTTGCCGAAATTATATAAAAATTAGTATCTATTTAAAATGGTTGGCTGGTGAATGCATCAGCTCACTTCTCTACCTAACTGAGAAAAATGAACAAGGTATCTATCCAGTGAAGTGCCAGATGATGCACCAAGTGTTGGAGATCCCAAGAAGAATAAAAGGAACCAAGCAGTGAGAGAAATTTTAAGATACATGAAAGTGCTCACTGAAAATTCGTGCATTTAACGTGTTTTGTGTTGGAGGTTTCCCTCAGGCCCTACTCCTAGAGGCACCACAAAGCCAGGAGCAGACAGAGGAGGCAGTTGGCTTTGACAGCCGTGGAACGTCATTCATCTACACCTCTCCAGGAGTACAAAACAGATCTTCATTAGCTCTGGGAACACAACTGGCTCCTTAGAATTTAATTGCTAATCCTGCGAGTGTTGTCTAAACCCATTCTTAGCCCTGAACGGGTCAAGTATTTTCTTCCTATACTGCAAAAAATCCAAAGGAATCAGGCTGGCTGGCGGCCATGATCAAAATTTGAGGCATCATCTGCGATACTCATAGCTGTGGCCATCAAAATTTCAGTCAGAGGCTGGGATAGCCAAAGCCTGCTTGACTCTGAATGAAGACACACTCCTATGCCTCCATGATTTGCGCGTGCATGTGCACGTGCACACACACACGCACGCGCGCACGTATTTAATTCTGAATACCTTTCTCAAAATCCTCAGTCAAAAAAATCTCCCCTCGGGTGGAGGGATGGTCAATCATGAACAGAGAAAAAACCCACATACATTGAACGACAAAGGACTACCTATGACAACACATAAACCACAAACTTTGAACGTGAAGATCAACATGCTAGGGTTAACTTGTCCTTGGTTAAGGCATGCCCTTGCGTGCTGAAATGACCGTCCAGTGATTCCGCAAACAGGTCACACTGTACTCAAAGTCACTGTACCTTCAACAGTGAGGAAGGAGGGCGCTGAGGAGAAGAGAAATATGTCATATACAGATTGGCTGTTACTGTGGGTTGAATTATGTCCTCTACAGGGATAGGCCAAGGCCCTAACCTCTAGGACCTGTGCAGGTGGCCTGATTTGGATACAGGATCCTTACAGATGTCATCAAGTTAAGATGAGACCATACTGGATTGGGGGGGACCCTAAACCGATGACTGGTGTCCTTAGGAGAAGAGGGGAATCTGGCCGCGGGCACAGACACTCCAAAGGTCACATGGAGACCAAGACGGATTGGAATGAGAGATCTACAAGCCAAGGGCCGCCAAGGGTTGCTCTCAACCACCAGAAGCTAGGAAGAGGCAAAACCAAAGGTTTTTCCTGAAAGCCTTCAGAGAGAGCAGGGTCCGTGGATACCTTGATTTCAGGCTTCCAGCCTCCAGAAGTGGGAGAGAATCAATTTCTGTTGTTTCATTGCCCCCCGCCCCCCGTTTGTGGGAATCAGTTACAGCGGTCCTAGGAGACAAACACAGCCACCCACCAGCAATGACAGGTAATTCCACAGCCAGAAAAAGCCACCTGACAATGTCTGAGCGTGCAATTCAAGGGACACAGGTGGCTCGTCTTACCTTCACATCTCTGCTATCATCTAGAGGCAGACCTGGTTTCTCCTTCTGGTGCTGTCGCTTACTCACTTAAGAAAACACAGCAAATTCTCGGAGATTCATCTTTCCCATCTAGAAAACGGGGCTGACCCCATGTACCTTCAAAGATCATAATAAAGAATCCACATCGGGTGCACAAAGCCACTCTGCAGATTGCTTGGACACAGTGGGGGCCAGTAGAATTTACAAGGATCTTGGAAATAACACTGCCCATACGAAAATCATAGTCGTGTTGGCATGGCTGAGGGGAGAAGCGGCCTGCAGGGTTCAGCCTTCCTTAGACACATTCTTTGGAAGTCACAAGTAAAGTAACCGGTAAGACAGAAGACAGACAGGGTGGAGCCAACAGCAGGTGTGCAGCGGACACAAACCTTGGCTGTGTTGATCCATCGGACTCTGGGGAGGACCCATTCCCGGGTGAGGCGGCCGCATACCGGAACCCTTCAGGGAGCTACAGTGGATATCTTCTACAATCCCCTTGTCGTGCGGACCATCGATGGGCTGGAACATTGAAAGGACATTGGTTAGATGCCTCCGGAAGGTACAAGATTTCCGTCTGGGCCTAAGATCCCTCACTTTTAAAGTCTTCAAGGGACGCCTGGGTGGCTCAGTGGGTTAAGCCACCCAGGGGCGAGGCGGGGTGCTGCCGGAGGAGGAAGGTATGACGGACGAACCGGCACCACAGACAGAAGACGACTTGCAAACGTTTTAAAGGCAGAGTTTGGGAAGAAAAAAGAAAAAGTCAAGATCACGGGGACTCCAACCAGGACGTGAGGCCTTGTGCCTAACAGGCACACGATAAAGAGCCATCGAGCTGACATTAATCCAATCCAGAATTGGGCAACGGAGCATGTGTGTAGGGGGTGGGGAGAGGAAAAGTCTATTCCTCCCCAAACTGGAAGAGCAATTTTCAGAACCGCCTGAAAGAAATACTTCCAGGAGTTTATAGAAACCAAATGACTTCAAGCAAGAAAGTATGAGTGTTTGCAGTTTTACAGAAAGGAAAGTTAATTTCTGCAGAGTCAAAAGCATGCACTTGAAAAGAGGAGAAATTTACCATAAAGAGGATGTTCGGAAGAAAAATGGGAAGAATTTGGTATAAAGAGTGTCTCTGAGTCGGTTAAATAGTAATAATAGGGAGGAAATCAAAGCAACACAAGCAGATGTATTTAGGCCACTTGTTTATTTCCAGCGATGTTGAAAAGCGAAAAGCTGCATCTCAGAGGGAGAAGGAGGAGGAAGACAAGGCACAGAGCTGCCCTGGAAAAGGACTCGAGAAAGGGGAGGCATCTGGTCAGCAGGTGTGAACTCGAGGCTCTTAACCGCGTCCCCACGCAGGGAAGCATCTGGGGGGTTGGTAGGAAGGAACAGGAGGGGAAAAATGCAAACTCCGTACAACGAGAGAAAAGTGAAACCAAAAAAGAGTATCGTGGGGGATAAGGAGAAGATACGAGAAAGGCACTAGGTCACAAAATAGAAGAGATCAGAAGAGATAATCACCCAGAGAAACGACCCAGTGCAAAAATCCATCCGGGACCCAACACTCAGTCATACCTTTTCACCTTCCAAATGCCTAAATGATACTAAAGGTCAGCTAAATCTTTCCTCCAGATTTTATCTTTCATTTGGGAGGTGAGACAGCCTCGAACCGCCCTGAAATTATTCAAACCGCTTGGACTAAGGCCCACGAGTGACAGATCAGGCCTATAATAGCTCCCAAATTAATTTAATAGGAATGCAAGACAATGTAATGACTTCAGTATGTCAAGATGTTCAATACGTCCCCTCAAGAATACGATTTGGAAAAGAAGCAGTTTTATTTCTTTACATACTGGACAAGCTAAAAATATGTTAAAGAAAACAAAACAAAACAAACTCGAAAGCAGAGCAAGAACGTGGGGCTACCATGCAGGGTATCCAGTGTATGTTGTCAAAGGAGAAGAGGAGGTTCCAGAGTCATTAACAGTGATGACGTGGTGGCATTATGGCGAAAGGGAAACAAAACCCAAAAGTCAGACCTGTGTGGTGCGGACACCTGGATTTACCCAGGACCTTTCACTGAGCAGGGAGGAACGTGAGGCATAAAAACCAAGAACAAAACTGTTACCTGGGTGAGGCCAGGATAAACCGTTTCTTTATCTCAGTATGGTTTTACTTTTCAAAGCAAGTATATATTACTTTCCTGATTTGAAAATCATCGAATAACCAGATTTGTTCAAAAAAAAAAAAAAAATGGAAGAAGAGCAAAGGAAAGAAAAAGGAAAGAAAAGGAAAAGACAAGACAAGACGAGGGTAAGAAAAAGGGTCTTCCCTTCTGGGCTCTGATGCCCTACTTTAAAACTGACCTCCAGTCCTACACGACTAGAGGAAAGACTTGCTCTTTTTTGATGTAATCCTTCTGTTTTAAACCAGGATCTTCCGTGGTCTGTGTACTTAATACCAAGAGGCAGCCTGACCGCCCCATGTATCTGCGCCGTCATCCGAAAGGGATGGAAAACCTCTACTTGTCTCATCACACACGCCCCTCGGGTCACTGCAGTGTGGCCTCACTGAGTTTCACTGGCCACTTACTCACTTGCAGAGCCAACGGTCACAGGATCTGGCTGGCTTTCTCAAGAGGCAGCTCTCGCTTCTCCGCATCTCCTGGGAAAGGCCTAACACCTAGTTATACTGAAGGGATCCCTCCTATAGCCACAATCCAAGCCTCATAAATAGGAGAGTATTATAACCTCAGTCCAGAAACAGACAAATGGACCTGCGCTCTGCAGAATCCCAGCCCTCTTCCAAAATCAGAATAACGCCACTTGACGGAGGAGACAGCAAAGTGCATTTTAGGGAGTCCCTGGAAACTACTTTATTTCGATAAAGACTTAACAAAAAAAAAAAGAAGCCTTAGAAAATGACTCGTTTACTTTCCACTCTGTGAGATCTATTTTTTTAAGTAAGTATCAACATTCTTAAAGAAGAATAAATTTCAATACATCCATTCGTGGATGATATGTGATTTTACATATATGGCTGGAGAAAAATCAAGATTTATGCGCGAATATACTTACTCACCAGGCCCACAGCCCACAACCCACAAATCACAGAACCTAATTGTCAGAACTACAAATACTATCTAGCATTGTTCAAAAAGCCAAGATTTGATCTTCTTTTACAACATCTGTAACAATAACAGAGCCTCAGAACGTATGTTTTGAATAATATACAAGATAAGACAAAGACCTTGCTTGATTCTCTTATTAATAAGAGTAGGGGGAAAAAAAAGAGGGGGTGTTATTAGGGATATTAGCCATCCATGACTCAGAAGACAGAGTGAACAAGAAAAGAAACTCTTGGGGTGCCTGGGTGGCTCAGTGGGTTGAGCCTCTGCCTATGGCTTGGGTCGTGATCCCAGGGTCCTGGGATCGAGCCCCACGTTGGGCTCTCTGCTCAGTGGGGAGCCTGCTTCCCTTCCTCTCTCTCTCTGCCTGCCTCTCTGCCTGCTTGTGATCTCTGTCTGTCAAAAAATAAATAAATATCTTAAAAAAAAAGAAAAAAAGAAGAAAAGAAACTCTTACCTTATGCATCTGGTGCATGCCTTCCTGCGGGAAGTCGGCGGAACCCATGGTCGGCATAGGGTGTGATGTGACACTGGGAGGTCCAGGGCTCGGCCCCATCATACTGTGCACAGAACCCGGGGACGGTCCGGGTCCTGGACTGGGTCCAAGAATGGGTCCAGGTGAGGGTCCGGGCCCTGGCGAAGGCCCTGGGTGGGGCATCGCGCCAGGGTCTGTGGGCGTGGACATCTACCTCTCCGGTCTTGACCAGTCAGTAGAGGGATCCTGAGTGCGAAGGAAGAAAAGAGAAAGGAATGTTTTCAACATGATGTTAAGATCAGAATGAAACAGTGTTAGTCTTTCATGGTGCCATTTCTGTAACAAACATCAAACAGGACTGCCCTGTCGCGTCCAGATGTTTGAGGGAGTGTGATAGAGATCCATCTGCCCTAGTCTTTATGAAGACCACTTGTTTAAAAGGGAAAAAAAAAAAACCCACTCTAAATGATTCCCCAGAAAGATATAAATCATCCAAGATACAAAAAAAGACCCACTGGAGAAACTCAAATTTAACACATAAGCAGAATTCTAAACAAGTTGGAAATTTATTACCGGAGTCAACAGATGCTCTCCATTACTTACTGGCTTGGGCACCTTACAAGTCATTAACCCCCCAAAGCCATTAAAACATAAAACCCCTGAAAAAGTATCCAACCAAGACACATTTTCCTAAGCGAATGAGCGCCGGAAACTTCACAGAGAATTCTAGACAGTTAAACGGGGGGAAAGAAGTACAATTTCAGAAACAGAGAAGGAAAGAGAATTAGCCGTTGTGGGAAAAGCAGAGGCTGTGGGACAGGGGTTCAAATGCCGACAAAGAACAGCGACTGGCTGAGACCGAAACGCAGTGTAAGTGCTGTGTCACCGCCGGGCCTCCCCTGCCCCCCACGCATCATTACTGTCCCCACCGCCTCTGCTGTACCACAAGTGATCAGAAGAAACAGTTCACTGATTTCTTTTTTTTAAAGATTTATTTATTTGACCGAGAGACGGGGAGCACAAGGAGGGGGAGCAGCAGAGGGAGAAGCAGGGATGCCCGAGAGGGAGGCTTGATGACCCCAGGCCCCCGAGATGATGACCTGGACTGAAGGCAGACGCTAGCCGGGCACCCCAGAAGGAGCGGTTTCAATGTGGTCCTCCTGCCGGCTCATGAATCGAAGACCACTTGGAGAACTGAGACCGGGGATTCAACCTTGGCTTCTCTGTGGCCCAAGATCTCCAAGAGAAGTCATCTGTGACTACCAGATCGCACCCAGCACGGACGGGGTGAGAAAATCCCAGTTCTCCGACTTTGGGAAAGCCAGATTCCGTCACCCACACTCCAAGACTTCTTGGCATCCCCTTGTCGTGGGGAACTGCCTCATGGTGGGCATGCCTGCCTCTTGGACGGGACCCAAAACAAGCAAAGATGCTGATTCCCAGAGGCCGCATCGGTGGTAACTGAAGAGCGTCAGTGTTCAGTGCGACACAGGACCTTATACTACCTGGGGCCACGCACACTGTCCACACAAAAACTTTTCTGCTGTCAACCTCAAAAAACACAGAATGAGACCCTGTCGGTGATTTGCTCACCCACTACTTAGTGGTAGGGCTGGGAATGGACCACAGGGGCCCGGCCGCTCACGGCCGGGGATACGCAAAAAACCCACATTAGTTCCATTCGTCGCCTCCGGCTCTCCCCTCCTGCTGAGTCTCTGGAAAGTGAGGGCCTTGAGGGCACGGGTCCTGCTCCCCTTCACTCCTATGTGTCCCCGGTTCCTCCAGCCTGCCTGTCGTGTGGGAAGGGCTCAAAAAGGAGCTGAATGCAGGCCCACGGATTCCAAGGGCAAACTATGAATAGCACCCGTTATTTGATAAATAAAAAATTAGAGAGTAATCCATGCCTGAGCTACGTTCACATAAAGAAATCTAGGAAGGGGAGGCAAGAATTTAGGCCATTCTGATGAATGAATTCGAGCTAAAACGGGAAGCAATGAAAGGCTACGTTGGAGGGATTATAACACAGTGTTTTGCTGATACAAGATGGGACTCAGAACCCAGCTGAAGTGGTTTCTAAAACAACAGGGAAGCTTCAAGCGTGAATTATAGCCTTGAATTCACTAGAGAGCCAAATGTTATTATTTATTCTTTGTGATTAACAAAGCGGGCAGAAGTAACTTTTTTTTTTTTTTTTTTTTTTTTTTTTTTTTTTTTTTGCATGCCACCCCCTCATACACAGGCTCGTTCAGTCAGCGTCCTAAATTTAGGGAGCTGACGTCAACTCGGAGGTACTACAAGTTATAATGTTCTTTCATGTATATCAGCAAACTAATACACCCCTTTATTTTTCAGTGAATAAAAGGAAATTGCTTACTTCCTGTTATGGTTTACCTTGACATGGGCTTCAATAGCTATTCCGGTAACCCATCAGCGGTCTGAACAATGAAGATATGAATGCTGAGCCTGGCGGTCCCCACTGGCCACATTTTCTGTTTTAACGTATATTGACCCTTAATCCTGCCTCGTGCCCAGGTATGGAATCGCTGCCGTGGGGGAATCTGGCTGGATGCTGGGATTACTTGTATACTGTCCCATACAAATGCTCCTCGTTTTTATGTTAAAGGCAACTCCTAAAAAGGTTCTTTAAGGGGAAAAGAGACGAGAGGGGGGGGGGATGGAAAAGTACTGGATACCTCCAGGGACTGTGGACACAGCAACATGTTGTGGAGGAAACTCCTTACGAAGAAGAGAAGCGTCTGGCGCCTGGGCCAACCGCGCGTCGCAAAGAAAGGAGCTCAGAGAGGCCGAGGAGTGTAACTAAGGAGGAGCCTTGCCCCGGCTCATGCAGGCAGGAATCTGGAGGATCATCCAAACCGGGAACGGGACACTCAGGCTGCTCTGATCGCGTCCAGAGATGCGGGTTCTGTCTGGTCTTCCCATCCCGAGACCACCACCAACCCTGGGATCCGGGGCACCAGTGCTTTTCCTCTATAGAGTCTTTTTGGTTCTTCTGGGCTTGAGCATCTCAAGGCTTCCCCCACCTGGGCACCCAGGACTCCAAGCATCTCGAGGACGGGCCCCAGTCCTGTGTGCGGTGGCCTTTGTGGGGCAGAATCTGGCCTGTCCCGGGATTCACGCCTCGCCACCCGCACCCCGGTAGACTGATGAGGGGTGACTCTCAAGGAGGAGGTCACAGCCCTGGCCTCTTGGCCCTCCCTCTGTATTTCTGCTGGGAGCTTCTTCGCGGTTGTGAGGACACAACCAGCCTTTCCCGCTGCGGAAAGCAACTCGGCTGCTGTGAATTACAGAGCGGCTGAGCTTTCGAGCAGGGCCGCGGGGCACTACTAAGTTACTGTGGTTCGGGTGTCAAGTCCAGTGTTGGCCAACTCAGCTTCTCCTTCACCAGCCACCCGGGGGTCCCTAGGAATCAAACCCTCTTCTTCCTCCTGCAAAGCACGGATGACAGCATGCAGACAGGCAGTGACAGGCGTGGACGCAGTAGGGACCTGGGACAAGCTCAGATCACCAGGACAGGGGAGGAGCCCATGTCTCTGCACAAGGTAACACTCAAAATCTGAGTTTCCTTTGGGCTGGGAGGTAGGGTGGCGAGAGCTACGCACCGTCACAGAGGAGCACAGCCTGTCCCACAGTTATGTGGCTGACAGAAGGAAGGCGACGCGTCTGGGGTGGGGGGACAAAGCGTAAAGCACAGCGACCCCCCCCCCCCACGCACGGCAGGGCGAGTCTCCGCCCTCCCGTAATGCGCTCCCTGAGGGCTGGCCGCCCTGTTCTTGGCCAAGACATTTTCAGCAGTACACCCTGTCTTTTTCTGCATCTGGATCCTGCCTTTACAACTGGGGAGTGTGTGTTTTTAAAAATAAAAGTCGTTGGAGCTTCCCACAGCGGCAACCACCCCAGATGCCTTCCCTCCTTCCTTCTCTCCTGAGCTGAGCAAGCCCCAGCGGTGGCACCCATCATGATGCATATTAAATAGGAGTTCAACTTCCTGGAACGTGGAGGGTCGCCAGCCTGACCATGACGACAGCGACCAAACCTACACCTTTTCCTGTCCTACTGTGATCAGCCGAAACACTACTGCCCCCCCCCCCCCCGCTTGCCGTCATATTTAAACATGCCCCCGGGGGCGTCAGAGTCACAGGAGCAACCTGAGTTGAGGACACCTGCTGTCACATCCCCCTGTAAAAGGTGAGGGCAGGAAGTGAGAAAGGGACCACGAAGCTGGCTCAGAGTCACATCTGTCGACAGAACTCTGCATCTCCTGCCGCAGCCCAGTGCTGAGCCACTGCACCCCTGGGGCAGGCGGGAGCCCCATACGTGCAGGAACCCGGAACGCAAAGAGAAGGGCAGAGAAGTCTCCAGGTGGCAATAATGGGAGGGAGATCCTGCCAGGCTGAAGATCCAGCTGTGATACTAGATCAACCCATGAAGGGACAGAGAAGTGACCAAAAGCCCGGGAGAGCATAGGAGGTGGACATGAGGTCATGCATGAAGGTCGCTGAAGTCTAATCAGACGTCCAGAGGGCCCATTTTGCTTGTCCATTCCCAGCTGTCCTGAATCTCCACTGCCCACAAGGCAGGTAGGAGGCACAGAAAGGCCCCGAGGGCTTACCCCGAGGCTCCGCCAGTCTGATAGGGAAAGAGACTTTTCCATAAAGAGCAGTGGGGGCCCAGATGGAAGCTCCTGCAAGACAAGAAGGCAAACAGCTAAGGACGGACAGGAGAGACTGCCTGCGCTCTGCAGGGTGGAAGGAGGCAGAGGGAATACCGGTGGGCTTCCTGGAGAAGGTGACCTTTCAGCTAGGCCTCCAAGGAAAAAAACATAAAACCAACCAACCAAACAACCAACCAAACAAATAAATAGATGTATGTCTCCCAGACACTTTCGTTTTCTAAGCACAGAAAGGGTTTGCGGGGGGGAGACAGGACATCCCGACTCGACACCGACTCTTCAGTAACTCAGGCGAGGAAGCGTGGGCACATCCCGGCTTCCCCGCACATCTTCATCGCTGCCGGACTTACACAAAGACTGGGGTCCGGGTCAAAGGTGGCACATTCGCAATAAAAACTAGGCCCCCCTCGCATCCCGGGGAATAGCTCCGTCCTTTTAAAGTTCTCTGGCTGTTGCGGGAGAACTGCAGGGCTCAGGAGATAGTTAAGATAAGGGTTCTTTTTATGTCTGTTTGCTGATTCAGAACATCTCCTGACCTGAAGCGCTTCTCGCTTTCTGTGCAGCTCTGTATAAAGGAATTGATAATTCTCCTACAAGAAGTAGCAACATCTCTCCAACGGGAACAGAAGCGCTGCTGTGCTTAATGGGGGAGTGGGGCGTGGGCTAGAACAGCAGTGAAGATAAAGGAAATAAATCCACCAGAAGTTTCTTTTTCAGAGACCAAGGTTGCCTGGATAGACAGAGAAACATTACCAAAAGGCCTCCCACTCCTCGGTCTGGGACGTGCAGCTTGAAACAGAACACGCCACGGGGAAAAACCACGCCGGGCCTGAAGTTCAACGGGACATGTCACTGGACCCCAAATTCTAGAAAAGCCTAGAAAACATTTTCCTCCTAGTGCTTTCTGTCAGTTTCCCATTCAAAGTCAAGTAGGTTTTAAAAAGGGGTTGGATTTGCGGCGCCTGGGTGGCTCAGTCAGTTAAGCATCTGCCTTGGGCTCAGGTCAGCATCCCACCTGGGATCGAGTCCCACATCAGGCTTCCTGCTCACTGGGGAGCCTGTTTCTCCTTCTCCGTCTGCAACTCCCCCCTGCCCCCGCCCACTGCCTTGTGCCCTTTTCTGTCTCAAATAAATAAATAAAATCTTTTAAAAATAAAACAATAAAAATAAAAAGGGGTGGGAATAAAAACATGGTACTCGGTCCGGCTTTTGTGACCTTTTCTGTCAAACGGCGAAGGAAACAAACAAGGTTAGCTGCTGCCTTCCCTTTAAATAACCTGGCCTGGGACGGTCCTTGCCCAGAATCAGACCTGGCCAAGGCTCAGGGGAAGCTCTGTGTGGGACAAAAGAGAACACAAACATTGCAACAGCTAATTCCTGCCCTGCCCTTCCCTGGGGATACTCAGGAACCTGGCACTTAACACCATCACCCTTCAAGATGGTGGCCTACCTATGTCACAATCCCAGGACCTCCTCCACGAGGAGAGCCAACCTTTCCGCCGAGGAAAAAGGCTTCAGAGGAGGGTGTCTATGAGCAAACCCAAAGTACCAGAAAAAAGTCCCTCAGCAAAACAACACTAGGGCAGAGCATCCTTTTAACGCAGGACTCATGACCTTTGGTAGTTATAAAGGTTATCACCGATGGCCATCACTTCCAACATTTAGTTGAACCCAAACTGCTAGGCAACTGGCCAAAACCACACCACGCCAACCAAACTGACAAAAGCTCGCTTCAGAGGACGCCACCCTGACAGGTACCGTCCTGTGTCCATTCACATGTACAACCCTCCTTCCTCGGTTCTGTGAGCTCCCCGGGCAAGCAGCCTCATTTGGGATGCTGGTAAGAAATGGTGGTAGCCACCTCCTTCTCTGTCCGCTAAGATAACTGCATTTACACATTAAACCTAAACATATGAGTCTGAAATACCTATTTTAAAAACTCTTCTGGCTGAGAAGGTGCGCTATGACTTTGCAGTAAAGCTCGACCCTTCTTTGCTGAATGAACCTCAGGGTTTTGATATGCCCCACTTGCTGGGGCTTTCACAGTAGCTACAAAAGTTCAAGTAGGAACCCTTCAAGTTCACTGCAATTAAAATGGATAATGGCCATTTACTGCTAACATGCCCTTTAAAAGAAATCACCACCATAGCTCATTGGAGCTCAAGTTTCGAGTTCTTCATCTACAAACTAGGCAAAACAGTCGTCGGCTACAACCACGATTCTGATATGAATCAAGTAAAATACCAAATTTGAAGACACCTTATGAGCTCTGCTGTAAAAATGTATATTACCGGGACACCCTTCCAATGGTTTCGACACCCACCCCAGCCTCGAATCCACAGGGCGATGTAAACTATTTTTGCTCATGAATTCCCTCGTTCAAAACTTCTGAGACAAGCCTCCAGTAAGCACTGGATAAAACATTCCTGCAATAGTCCGGATGTCAAGTCTTTCTACCACGTCCAACGTTGTCTTCCACAAATTCTCCCCAACACGAACCTCCTCCCTGAGCCATCAGGTCAAACGTCTTCTCATGGATTCTTCACACCAGCCCCTGTAGTCTCTGGATTTTTCTTCTGATGCTCAGTACCCCCATGTGCCCCACCCCTCCCCACAAGGCTACCCCATGGACCTGCGACAACTCCCCCGACCTCTCCCTGCATCACGAGGCCTGCGCGGTTTACCATATTCTCAGATCTATTCTTGAAAACACAACTGCAGATTTAATTGTAGATTTAATCTCAGTTGTAGATTGTGTACTTTTCACGGAGTTATGGGCTTGGCTTAATAGCATTTTAGCACATGTATGAGTACGGCACAGCGGCAACAGCCCAGGTCGCTGCAGATGCTACAAAGGGCAGCATGTGCCCACTTCAAAAGCAGTGCGGGGAAAAGGGGAGAGGGCTTCCCTCCTGTCCATTCCACTTGCAAGTTCAGTGACATATCTTCCAGTGGGACGAGAACAATTGGGATATGCAACATCAAGTGGGTGAAGAAATACATAATCATCCTCAAGAAGAAAACACAAAGACAAACCAACAGACAATTTCCCTGGGGTTACTATTAACCGACCAAACAATACATCCCGATATTTTTTGCTCGGATATGAGTTTTCTATTTTTAAGTAATTTAAATTTCCAAATCCTGAATTCAGCTTTTAAGAAGGGGGGGAGGTGGGGGGGGGATTAGAATTATATTTAATGGTTTTTAAACTTCAAACTCATTTCAACTCCTACGGGTTCCACTGGACAATTCATGAAAGGGTCAGCCCATATCTGGAGGAGATCAGCTCCTAAAAAGTTCCTAAAACATCAGTGCTTGCATCACTGTAGATAATGGTGTCGATAATGGTCTTGGTGTAAAACCAATGCTTGGGTTGATACTTATGCCCCTGAAAATACTAGAGAAAGCTGTGATTTTTAAAGCTTTTACATGATACAGGCCTATAGCCTGATTATAACTGTGTGAATGTTCTGAAAGTCTTACATAACGAAGAAAGCATCACAATTCACAGCTTCAATTACATAATAATGTGTTATAAATCCAGACGCCCAGAAGGGCACCACTTACGTCAATATTTCAGCCAAAATCCTGTATTCTGTATCTAAACCATCATTCCAAATGAGTGAATTAGTAAGTTATTCACCCATAATTAAAATCAAAAGATTCCTCTATCCAACATCGTAAAGACCCAGCGAGGTGGTTTCTGAATGTCATCAGCTCTATGATATGATTTTTGCTGAGGTATAATTATTCAAGCATCTTTGACTGTATCTTTAAAACCTGTAATACTGACAGTCTAATGTATCCTGAATACTTCCAGGGAAAAGTACTACATTCACATGAGAGAAAAAAAAAAAAAAAAAACCAAAGTCATAATAAATAGCAATGAGGTGTAAAGTTTTGCAAACCCACATTGCAAGACCCCATTTAACTTGCTGATAAATAACCTCAAAGTACATATGCTATTTTTCATAATGATTGCGGCAGCCCTGAGTTTTAGACTTCTGTATTCTCTGGTAAATATAATCATGACTTCCTATGCAGAAAAAATAAACATCTCAGGCCTTCCTAAGTACTCTACCAAACAGCTTTACCGCCATTCCTATTTTCTGCTCGCAACTACTTACGGAATGACCCGAGACTTTTTCAAATGGCTAGAGATTAGAGTTCCATCATGCAAACTCTTCCCAAGACGACAGAGAAGTCAGCATCCTCTGTAGGTCTGAAACGATCTACAGAACACATTTAAGGACAAGGAGTGATTCAGAAGACCACTCTTTCACACAAGAAAGTGACAAGAGAAAAATCAGAAGCAGCTCCCCAAATATGGCTTTCCCATTAGGGAAATTTTCTCATCTGTTCACCAGAAACACTGCAGAAGAGAAAAGTGACTCATTTATAGGGAGTTCTCCCAGTCCACTCATGTTAAGCAACAAACTGTCCGTGGCTCCCCTGAAAACCAACTTGACCCCAAACAGTGGGAATCAAAACTTGGGCTGGTTGAAATCAGGTCCTATCAACACTCCCTCACAAGGCCAGCGCTGGCAAACCCTGCCCAGCATTATATTTGTGATAATTCAGTTCTCGTGGCAGCATGTCAAGATGTCACCAATCATGATTTATTATTTCTCTGGAGTATCAGAAAGCTGCTGACCTAGGGCAGTTTGACAAACAAAGACCTTGTTTACAAAGGAAGACTTCTAAAGGAAAAAAAAAAAAAAAAAAAGAAAGAAAGAAAAAGAAAAAAAAGCCAGGAAAACACTGGAGGACACCACCTCTTTTATAGCTTATGAAAAAGTTTTCACTTTTCTGATCTTGCTCTAATAAAATAAAAGCCTTTAAAATGAGATGTCAAAATATTATAGTAAAGTGAGGGGCATCCAAATGGTCTCCTAGAGAGAATGGGATACGCTTTTACACTGCCCTGTAAATGTCTGATCTTAATCAAAGACAGAAAGTTTTGAATAATTATTTGCCAAAGTGTTACTTTCCAGTTACACTGTCAGAAATAATTCCAGGATTAGCAATAAAATACAAGCAGAAGCACTCTTTTTTTTTTTTTTTTTTTTTTTTTTGGTCAATTCCAAGCCTCAGGTATTGGTCAAAGCACCTTTCAAGAAACTTGACAAGAAATGCTCAAAAACCACTTTAAAACCGAACAAAAGAAAAGATCTAAAGCTCCTTTGAACACACTCTTGCGGTGAATATTTTCTTAAGACGCCACAGTGCAGCTAGTCCCAGAGCTGGGATGTCACTGCTGTCACTCAGAAGAGAAAGGCTGCATTGAAGGAGACACTCCCTCCCCTCTGACCATTCTTCAAGGGTTCTGATACCCCAAACTCCTAATTTATTTTCACAATCTTATTTACCCACAAGGCACCACCTCTGCTTAATGCCTCCAATCAGGTAAATGGATCCCAGTCCCCAGGTTTGGATTTTTTCCTTAGTCCACTGCCATAAATATCTTTGGTACCTAACAGGTATCTCCAAATCCCTTCTTCCTAGTGCAAACACTGGAGTCAGGGAACTTAAAAGAAAAAAAAAAAAAAAAAGTCCAGGAGAATAAAAGCGCAATTAGATCCCTAAAAGAGGGAGTGTGTCTGGATTTGCATAACAATACACCAACTTGGATAAAGACCTGCCACACCTCTTAACACTTCACCAGCGTGCTCAAAGTAGGCTGGTCGCCTACCAGGTCTTGTGTGAGCAAACAAGCCTGGGGCAGTGGCCCTGCCCCCCCCCCCCCACAAATCGACGCAAAATATTACCGAAATATCTGAACGTGCACATCGAAGTGTCTCTACACACATATGCTGGTGGGTATGGCTTTTATTTTAGTCAAGCTCTCGGGGCCTTCTGAGTCTTCGCTTGGTGCGGCAGAAATTCTCTGCTACTCCACACGCCAGCAACAAGCTTTCTGTTCCTACAAGCGTTCTGCTCCTGGGAGCACGGCACGACCGGGTGTAAATAAAAAAGTCCTTTGCAATGGGAGTTTAAAATTTAACTCTGCTCTTCATGACGCACAGATGTTAAAAATAACCGCCCCGTGCAGGAGATGAACGTGTGTATCGTTAGCGCTTCCCCCGGGCTCTAACATTTCAGGTACTTAGGAATGGAGTCTATCTGGTGACCAGGAGACAATGATGACAGCTCTGCATCAAATATCAACCCCCGTCGCTTTGTGGTTTCGAAAGCACCAACGTCCACCAGATTGGGGAGGAAGGAAAAAAGGCGAAACCTTGCAAAACTCTCCCCAAAGTTATATAAACAAAGGAGGGGAGAAGCCCAGTGTGGGCTTTGCACCCATGTGCTATTAAAATTACATAACACCCGGCGCAGACATGAGAGAAGGAATGGATTCTGCACGACAGCCCCCTCCACTTCCCCCGACTCCCCAAGCCCGTCTCCAAACGCCTGGCAAGAGCAAAGGGACGACTCGGCCTATTTATTTGAGTGCCGGAGTAAATCCTGCGAGAGTTGCAGGCACGTTTAGGCCCAAAGTTTGCATGTGCAACAGCGGCGACTCCACTCTCCGGACCCGGAGGAGAAGGCGCTGACCAGCGACAGCCGCCGGCGAGGCCTTCTCCGTGGCCCCCTCGCGGGGCTTCCCGCTGGAAAGTTTTCCACGCGACCGAGCGGAGGGCGAGGAGCCCGCCTGCCCCGCCTGCCTGACTTTGCAGGAAAGGCGAGCCGGGAGCCCGGAGGGGGCCGGCAGGGAAAGCGCTGGAACAAGCTCCGCACCCGGCGGGCGGCGCCGGCGCAGGCTCCTTACCTGGGGGACGCGGAACAAAAAGAGGCGCGGGGCTCGGCGAGCCTGCGGCGGCGGCGCCACCGGCGGTCGGAGCGGGGCTCCCCAGCCGAGCCCTAGGCCCGCGCCCGAGCCCGCGGCCCGGCCCCCGCCGCCGCCGCCGCCGCCGCCGCTTCCTCCCTCGCGCGCGTCATGTCACGGCGATCAAACATGTCTGTGTGCGCTTCGCTGCTGTGACTTCCTGATTCCCCGCCGCTCGCGCGCGCACACGCACACTCACTGCCACACGCACACGCCACCCCCCGCCCCCGGCCCCCGCCACCAAACCTCGCCTGGTCCTCCCGGGGCTCCCGGCGGCCGCCGGCGCCTCTGCTCGCGACGCACGGGCCCCGGCGCGCACAACACACACTCACACTCACGCGCAGACACGCTCGCGCCGGCCCCGAGGGCGCGGAGACGCGAGCGGCGGGAGCTCGCCGCCCCCTCCCGCCCCCCTCCCTACTTAGCCGCCCTGCCAAACTTTTTTTTTTTTTTTTTCTTTTTTCCTGCCTGATCCGTGTCCAACTTCCCTCCGCCCCCACCCCCCACCCCCGGCAGTCCGGCCTGCCCCGCGCTCACCAGGATCCGCCGCAAGCTGCAACCCGGATAAAAATAATAATGCAATCCAGGCGGCGGAGGCAGGGGCGAGCGCGAAGACGCTGGCAGGCGGCGATCTCCCCGCGTGTACCGGAAACCCGCCGAGTGCCGGGACCAGGGCACGGGGGTCCCCCGGAGCCCGCACTGCTGCGCCCCGCCCCGCGCGGTGCAACTGCGCCCAGGCTGCGAGGCCTGGTGCGGGGCACCCGGAGCACCGGGCTCGGCGTGCGCCCGCAGCCGGAGGGCGCCTAGGGACTGGCACGCCGGACCGGTTATTTGGGGAAGTGCATCGCGACACCTTTGCAGATGGCATGGCCCTGTTTTGCAACGCAAACGGGAGGAGGGAAGACGGCCGGATGGAGGGGGAGAGCAGAGGAAGGGGTAAATCAGGTTGGGATGGGAATAAAGCAAACTCGAAAGCAGGGAGCGAGAAGGAAGGGGTGCGTGTCATCGTTGGGAGGAGGCTCCCACCGGGTCTCCCCGCCTCCCGCCCTCGCCACCCCCTCCCTCCTTCCCCCGCCCCCCCGCAGCCCTTCCCCTTCTCCGGCGAACGCCACCACTGCTGCCCGGGTGCGCGCGGGTCCTGTTTGTGACAGTCAGGCAGAGAAGATTATCCAGATCATGGCCTCCCGGCCCGCAGCCGCGGCGGCTCTCCCGGGCCCCAGCGAGCCCCTAGCACCCGGACGATCGCGGGCGACCGACGCCCGAGGTTCCCGCGGCTCAAGCTGGGGGACGACGCCAAGCAAAAGAAAACAAACCCCGGGAGGGGGAGGGCAGGGTAACTGAGCCCGGCGGGCACCTCCGACCTCCTTCTCTGGGGCCTCCTCCCGCCCTCCCGGCGGTGCGGCCCGGGGCCGGACACCCCGAACTTCAACACCCGAGCCCGCGCGGCCGCCAGGTACCCGAGGCAGGGACGTCCGCAGAGCCCCGGGCGCAGCGCCCCGGTAACCCCTTTGCCTAAAGGCCTGCGTACCGGTCAGCGTCCCCATCCCCGCCCGAGAGAACCCGCCAAGTGGAGGTGACACCTCCGATCCGGCACGCACCGGCCCCGCGGCGGTGGCGGCCGCCTCTACGGCGCGCCGGCTCCGGCTTCGCCCGCGGCGATCCGCTGGCGTCTCGGCCACGGGAGCCCTTTAAACAAGTCCCCGGGCGGCGGGCGGCAGCCGCGCTCGTTGGCGCCCCGCCGCCAGCCCGGGCTCCTCGCCCTCCTCTCCCGCTCCCCTTCCAACTCTTCCGGGGAGGACTGCTGGGGTGAACTGTCGCCTGTCCATCCTCCTCCCGGGCCCTCCAGCCTGCCCCCCTCCACCGTCCCCCTCCCCCTGCTTTAAGGGGATGGTGGGGTGGCGTGGGGGGGGGGGGATTGCAACCTGGCCGAGTGTGTGTGTGTGTGTGTGTGTGTGTGTGTGTGTGTGTGTGTGTTGCAACCTTGAGTTGGCAGCGCACCGCTGACTGCCTACCTAGGGTCAAGGCTGGGGTTCGTGGGGATTCCCCCCGCCCCTCGCCTCCCCGAAGTAGTCATCATTACTGTTATTATTAGAACAGCGAGGTTCGGTTGAAACTTTCCCGTTTCTTCCGCGGCCGCCCGGGAGCTGTCGTTAGAGCATTCCACCTGAGGCCCGCGGGGAGGAGGCGGGCTTTTTTTTTGTTGTGGTGGTGGCGGCGGTTGGCCCGCCTGTTTGTTTTGGTCTCCGTGCATGCACAATAAATAATAATTAGGATGATAATGAATGATCCCCGGCGAAGGCGGCGCGGAGCCGGAGGGGTGTTGGTGCGGCGGCGGCAGCCCCGAGGCCGGAGGGAGGGGAGAGAGGAGAAAGGAGTTGTAAGTTATATTTACCTTGCTCGCGAGCAGTGTGCTGGCTGAATCTCTTCCCTCTCTGAGTCACCCAGAGTACAGAAACAGAGGGAGAGAGGACTAGATTATGAATATGACTTCATTGATGACAGCCATCCCCTCCTCTTCCTAAACTCGGGCTCCGCCCCGCGTCCCGCCCTCGCCGCCTCCGCGGGCGCCGGAAGACGCGCCGCAGTTGGCCCCGCGCGCCGCTCCTCCCTGCCCGGCCGGGCGCGGGTTGGCGGGACGCGCCTGTCACTCGGCCCGCGCAGCGACTCCGGGAGCTCGGGGTGGGGGGGGGGGGAGGAGGGGGCGGTGTGCCAGAATGTGGATCGAGACAGCTCTACTGTATGCGTGGATCCGTGTGTGTCTGCGAGGCGCCGGCTCTCGGGCCGTGCTCGTGCCTGGAGCGGGGACACTGCGCAGGACGCCGAGCGTCCCCCGAGCCCCGGCGCGGTCGGGCGCCCGTTGTCGCTGTCCCCGCCGTGCTCCGGGCTCCCCCTGCCCGCACCGGGGAGGCTGGGGAAGCGGAGGCGGCCCCGGGAGAGCCAGGGCGGCCGTAGTAATCGCGCGTAGTAGTTTGGGGGTATGTGGAGAAGGTGCTGGAATGTAACGGTGCCTCCGCCTGCCGGAGCCAGCCTGCAGAGGGAAAGGGAGGGGACAGGCGGAGGGCTCCCGGGGGGGCACCAGAGCGGCTGGCGGCACGGTCTTGACCGTGAAAGAAGAAACAGGCATCGTCGTGCCGGCTGAAACTTTTTCTCCCCAACCCCCACTCAAGGTTGTAATTATAAATCTGTCCCCTTCCTCCCCGGTAAAAAGGGAGGCGGGCACAAAGAACATTCCTGCCAAATCTGTCTCTTTTCTGGAGGACGGCAAGCTTCCAAATGCCAGTGAGGGGGAAAAAAAAAAAAAAAAACAGCTGAGAGGCTGAACGCCTTGTAAATAAATAAGCCCATCCTCACCCCTCTGTTTACTTCGTGGACCAGATAGGGCACTGGAAGCTTCCCTCACCTGTCATCTGCGAAGGGAATATATACAAAATTACGGAAAAACAACCCCGTGGGGGCGGGGCGAGCGGCTTAGGGGACAGCTGAAGCATGGAATCTGCTTTTGATTTAGGAAGGGGAATAAATCTCTTATCCTGTACAGTCCACAGGCTGGCTCTTCTCTCCCACCTCGCATTTAAGAGCGATTAAGGCTCCGCACAGTGGATTGCCGGCACTTGGCAGTTGGGCGACCTCTTGTTCCAATTCTCCTTGAAATACAGTTCTTTGGCTGGCGGAATAGGTCAGTGTTTGCTGAGACAATTTTATTTTTAGTTTTATGAAGTGTGAAAGAATGTTAGGAGATTTTAAATCAGGGGCCTATTATTTCAGACTCAGATTAATGTAAGTGCTTGACTCTTAAAATTAAAACTGTTCCTATATGGTAGTGTTATGAAAAGAATGATGTATCCCTTATTTTGTAATGTAATGGCTTCAATTAGTCATTCAAAGCGCACTGTGGCTATTTGGTTGAGGATTTTCCCCCTAGAGTAAAATCCTATTTTAAGACCATTTTGCAGTTGCAGAATTGACTCTTGGAGCAGGCCGGTCTGAAACGCAGTTCTAGGATGCTGCGAACTGGGCACTGGAGAAGTTGAAGACAAGAAACAAGGCTGCATCGGCTCATGAAATGGCAAAATCTGTTTACGTGGCTGGCCCATTGCGAGGGGAAGCAGAAGTCTGCAAGGCCACCAAGTTCAGGAGCCAAGGAGTGTCCATGTCAGCATCCCGTAGTTTCTGAGGCTTTGTGACCTGCTTGATAACTTCAGCGTTATACTTTCCCATCTATCCCAAAGTGAACCTCGGGATAACAAAAGAGAACGCATCTAAGAGAAATAGGATAGAGTATGCCCTAAAGGACTGACTGTTAGAACTTGTTTTTCTGCCTGAGGATATGCCAGGATAACTTTTCCCCAGGAAACAGACATCGAGAAACCTTGAAATTAGCAATGTAGTAAAAGTATAACTTCTAACTGCCTCATAAACCGCAACTAATAATATAGCCAGATAATCTAGTTGTCAGTAAGAGGGCCCTCACCTAATGGCAATGCTTATTATATTAGCTAATAATAGGTTCTAATTTTTTTTTCAGGCCCAATTTGTTTCTCTGGCACACCAACCTCACACTTATCCTTCCTTGTGCGTAAGTACCTTTGATCCCTTTAGGATTCCATCTTCACCGGCCATGCCACATTTCAAAGAGAGAACAATCATCTTAGTAAGACACTGGAGGAAGAGACTGGCCATTCCTCCTGGCGTTTTGTCAGAGGGAGAGTGGAGAAGAAAATGCTTGCTTTGCTACCCGTGTATATTCCTCAGCTCATATAACATTTTGATGCAGCGCTTGGAAGGACTGGTATCAATGAATTCTATACTCAACTATGGGAACTGAAAAATAAAATCTGTCTCTGGGAGCAGAGCTTAAATACAGATACTGCATCTCCTTTTCCCTTCGTATTGGTCTAAGAAAGCACCACCGTCTCCCTTTTGGTCTTCCCTCGGGAAGAATCGTCTTGTTGGTGGCAGGCGCTGCAGAAAGTGGAAATGTTAGAAAGTAAGGCCTACACTCAGGAGAAATGAAAAGGCATTCACTCAGTACGGGTGCGGGGGAAGCCTGTAGAACATGGAGCAGAAGCTTCATCTCTTAGGTAAAGCAACATGTAACGACTGATGTTAAGGAGGAAAATGATGGGGTTCTTTTGTCTCGCAGAAGATCCACACAAAAGCCAATATGGTTGCAGGCTAAAAGGACCCCAAGAGGTTGCGCGGGTGGCTGTGTGTGAGTGAAGCTTTTCCTTTTGGACTTTGATGAGTCATGATGTGTTCTCTGAACTTGCTTTTCTCTTTCTAGTTTGGCATCAAGAGATGGAAGTCGCTCTTTCATGTCTGTATGGCCACTTTCACTTGTTATGTAAGTCGGCTGCGGTTGATGTTCTGTTTAGAGTGGATGTTGGGTTTGAAAATTGGTATCTGGCTATAACATCCTCATAGGGAACAATTCCTCATGCAACATTTGGAAGCTTGTAATCCCACCAGGCAAACTGGTAATGGCCGGCTGAAGTGTTGCCAGGCTTCCGACAGGAACAAGTCAGACACTTAGGAAATGAATACTTCTTCTGCAGTCATGGAGCCTAAACTTGTTTAGGCTCTTGGACAAAAGTGAATTAGCCGACATTTACTTTAGTGACGAGTTTAGAATTAGCAAGTAAATTGACTACAGAGGTAAAAGCTCTTCTTTCTCCTTTTTCCCAACCAACTGTCTCAAGAGATTTTGTTTCGTCAGTCGTTCCTCCAAAATATCCGCCCTGTTCTCTGTGATGGCATCTCCCTCTCACTTAAGAGCCTTTGTCTATTTCCAATACATTCCGTGATAAATTTCGGTCATAGCATGTCATCCAAGGCTGAGCACGGACGGATTTCTGCCAGTCTCGTTGACTTCCTCAAACCCCTCAAACCCCGGCGCCAGAAACCTGGACTACCCGCAGGTTCCTAAGGGGCCATACTGGATATACCTCCGTCCGACCAAAATGCAGATTCCCAGGCCTATCCTCCAAGACTCAGCTATGGCCCAGCCTCCTTCCGGTGGCCCTCCTTGCCCTCCCCAGGCAAAAGAAGCTGCTTAGCCGACTCTGCTCCCATAGCAACCAGTGTGTACCTCCATTATAGCTCTTACCACTTTGATGCGATTATTTGGTTGGTATCCTCCACTAGATGGTTAGTGCCTGGAGGGCCTAGAGCAAGTTCAATTCATCTTTGAAACCTCAGCCCTTAGCCAGGCGTCTAGTACATTGTATGTTGTTTAAAAACAAAGCAAAAACACCAAAAAGCAAACAACCCTCTCCCATATTAAAATTATCTGATAGGATCTAAGGGGTCTTCCCAATTAGTAATTCTCAAGCTAATGAACAGGATTACTAAGTGTTCAGAATCCGCTGTTTTTCAAGCTGAAAAGGCTAATATGCTTTTGTTTGGTTTGTTCTGTTTCGGGGGGTGAGGTCGGAGGTGAGAAACTACAGCTCTCGAAGTCATATAGAGAGCACTGAGAGGAGGTTTTGTGTGGTTTTTAAATTAGGCTAGGAGCAACACGAGTTCACTTAACAGCCGTGTGATAGAGGAGTAATCAGGATAATAGTATCTCCTTTTATTTCTCCTTTAAATCACAGGCCAGGGTTTGTGCACAGGCCTTGACCCATGCCCTTGGTCCACTTGATCCGACTGAGTTACGTGACATTATCCCCACTTTACAGGTGAAGAAACTGAGAGGCATTAAATAATTTGCCTCAGGTGGGGTCTCCATAGTGGAGTGAGCAAGGCAGTTCACTGTGATTTTGGAAGAACATTAGAAATTCTATTTCTTGGGGGTGCCTGGGTGGCTCAGTGAGTTAAGCCTCTGCCTTCGGCTCAGGTCATGATCTCAGGGTCCTGGGATCGAGCCCCGCATCGGGGTCTCTGCTCAGCGGAGAGCCTGCTTCCCCCTCTCTCTCTGCCTGTCTCTCCGCCTACTTGCAATCTCTGTCAAATAAATAAATAAAATCTTAAAAAAAAAAAAAAAGAAAGAAATTCTATTTCTTGGGCACGTGGGTGGCTCAGTTGGTTAAGCAACTGCCTTCGGCTCAAGTCATGATCCCGGGGTCCTGGGATCGACTCCCACATCGGCTCTCTGCTTGGCAGGGAGCCTGCTTCCCCCTCTACCTCTGCCCATGTCTCTACCTGCTTGTGATGTCTGCCGTCAAATAAATAAATAAAATCTTTAAAAAAAATATATACAATGATCAAAAAGAGAAAAGCTTTCCAAACGTTCATTATATTTATTCAAGTAGCACCTTTACGAGGTGCCCAGGAAAGTGGTCACGTGCCCAGTGCTGTACCTGAGGAGTACTCACTGAAGAGCCCCGGGGAGGGGTGACAGTGCCCCCACCTCATTCTTTCACTGACTTTAGGGTGTTGACACTGCCTAAAGTTCACACCTTCCGCAAAGTGTCTTGTCTGGGTTTTAACCAATTAACTCTCTTATTTGGAAAACAAGTGGCTTCAAAGATTCCTTCAAAGAAATCGAAGATTGAGATAAATCCAATAATGCACTCACAGGTGAAAATCAAGATCAAATCTGCCACTTTCAGTTCTAAGAGTTTTTCGCCAGTGAAAACAATGACAGTCTAATTGGATCTGACAAGAAATAGGTCAAAAACATTCACAAATTTGCGAGACTACTTGCAATTTGGATTTCTATGAACTGTCATTAATGATGAATTCTGATCTGAGCATCTATTTTTCCGTGAGATATTAACTATTGATAGAGGATGATATCATCGTGATTAGCGGGGTATTTTATTTTCTCATCTTCATCTCGGTCTTCTATAACTTCTATTTTGTGTATGTTTTATGATACACTTGATATAGTAATACTGAATACATGCATTACGAATTAATAGACATAAGTCATGGTCTATCCTTACTTCATTCTTTTCCTTTTTAACTGCAAGCGGAATGTGATCAAACGACTTGGAGAGAACTAAGCGATGAAGTCAGAATTTTTAACCCAGCTTGGTAAAGCTCCAGACTCGGCGTGATCTGTGCTGCTCATGTAAAAACTTGTTCCATCATTTATCATCAATACAGGGTTCTTAACCCATTAGGGAATGGGGGGGGCAGTGGAATATAAATGATCTTTGGCGAATTCAACCATCCCTCGACACCGTGTTTGAAATTCCATGATCATGTTGAGATGTGCTTTTCTGCAAAGGCAGTCCATACCTTCAGTCAGATCCTCCAGGAGATCTTCAGCACAGGGGGTAAGAAGCACTGCTATCGAGCTATCACCAGCATTAATGATCTAGGGGACTTTTCTGATAAGAAATTAACCTTTCCCTTAACTTTCACAAAATAAAGCGGGCACACTTTCTACATCCAATCATGTCTATCCTTAGAAAAACCATTTAGAATTCAGTATTTCTCTAGATAATTCAAATGCTTCCTAACTGCCCAAAGGAGGGCTTCATTTGTCTCTGGAGATGCGCTTTCTGAGGATAATTTCACTCTGAAGCATTTTTTCAATAATACTCCATTATACATTGTTGACCAGACAAGAAGGGGTTTTACAAATGTTGTCGTGAACTTATCTCTGAGGCTTCGACGCCTCTTTGGGCAGGTGCATTTTGGGGATCAGAACAAGAATCCAGAGCCTGAAAATTTTTTATTGTTATCAATTGTTCAAATATTTTAACTTCTCCTTGGCAGGCCACTGTCCCCACTGCCCTCTGTTTCCCTGAATGATGATATGCTTCTTACCAGTGTGACGCTTAGGTCATCTCCAAGCCCCTCAACCACACGCTGCGGGGGCAGAACATGCCGTGGGTCCCCTTCCCACGCTGCTGTAGGAGATTTTACGGCAGCATTTTACTTTCAGACCACCTTCGGCTGTTACCGGACTTCTCTTTTCAGCTGCCATCCATTGCACCTTATGTGTGTGCGACCCTCTTCCAGCTTGCCTTCCAACACATCACCCACCAGATTCTTGCTTCAGGTTCAACACGCAAAAGCGCAATCTGCTGTTGTTTTAATCCCGGCCATTTTTTCCTGTGCCTGAAGTCGTTCTATGTAAATTGAAGGGAAGAGTAGAAAATAAACCAGGAACATATAAAAACAGAAATAACCATGAAAACTACCTTAGATGACTCTTTAAAGAAATTGAGATAAATAATCTGCTTTGGAGGGGGAAAAAAAAAATCAGTCTCCGCGGACCAAAAAAATTTGTCCCTGCAGGTGGGGACAAAGCACATTCCACAACAATATGGTTTATTGTAGTCTTCAGTGGTGTCACCAGCCAGAAAGTGATGAATATTAAAAACAAGACAAAACAAACAAACAAAAAACAACGACAAATACACAAAGTTTGAAAAAAGGGTTGCGAGCATCTGGATTCTGCATGGGGCAAGGTTTAATGCCAGGCAGGAAGATTCTATCTTTTATCTCCCCTTCAGATAAACTCAGCTGAGCAGTTCCTGACTTCACTGAATGCTGGGCATAGAGGAAAAGCTCACATCTGGTCTGGAATTGTGAATATGCAATTGCTTATCTCACCAGAGACATTGTGGTATCTGTTGGCATTTTACTATTTTGAAGACTGGGGACTTTTGGTCATAGACTTTTCTTAAATAAGGAGGAAAGCAAGGGAATGGCTGATAAGGTCAAAGAACATCAAAACATGCAACATTTTTTGTTTGTTCAATAGGACTTAGGGCATGGGGGGGTATGTGTGCATCTTAAAGAGATCGGCACCTCACACGTTACCTATATCTTACTCAGCTACTTAAAAAATACATCTTCCCATGGGGGCATTTGTCTTACAGAGTGATTTATTTACCGACATTAATGACCGTGACCACTGTTACCTGATATTCTGCAAGTCCCACAGCCCATATCAATGTTTATTCCCTAAGAACTTTATGACCCGAATGCTGAGCTATTATTTCTAGTGCTAGCATAATAAAGAAATATTTATCAATTGAGGAAAATAATTAAATAATGCAAGTGTAATGGAATGATCTAGGTAAGTGACTATTCTTTTAAACAGCCTACAGGTGCTAGTCTCACTGGTCTTTGAGCTGTCACAGGCTGTGTATCAACGTCTTCTTTCAAATGGTAACACTACAGCTTCTTATAGGAATCCCTTTTAAAAAGACATGCCAGGGGCACGTGGGTGGCTCAGTCAGTTAAGCATCTGCCTTCAATTCAGGTCATGATCCCGGGTCTGGGGATCGAGTCCCGCATCGGGCTTCCTGCTCATCAGGGAGGCTCATCTGCTTCTCCCTCTTCCTCTGCCTCTACCCGCTGGTCATGCGCTGTTCTCTGTCTCTCTCTGCAGAAAAATAAGTAAGAAATCTTTAAAGAAAAAAAGACATACCAATCTCAGAGCCCCTGGTTCCGTGCACAAAGGAAGCATCATGGACTAGAACACATGATTACATGGATTGCCCATGGTCACCCATCAAGATTAGAATCTTGGTCTCCTCATCCCCCCCGTCGGTACTCCTTCTTCTGTACCACAAAGTTTCTCCTTTTTAAGAGAGAGAAAAAAAGGGGCGCCTGGGTGGCTCAGTGGGTTAAGCCGCTGCCTTCGGCTCAGGTCATGATCTCAGGGTCCTGGGATCGAGTCCCACATTGGGCTCTCTGCTCAGCAGGGGGCCTGCTTCCCTTCCTCTCTCTCTGTGATCTCTTCCCTTCCTCTCTCCTACTGTGATCTCTCTGTCAAATAAATAAATAAAATCTTAAAAAAAAAAAAAAAGAGAGAAAAAGAATCTCCAAGTTCACGGTCTTCAGCTCAGTACCAGCCATCAACGCCCAAGTGAAGAATCGGGCCCACCACTGTCCGCCCTTTGCTGTCAGATTCATTTTCATAGACAGTGGCTTTCAAATTGCTCTAACAACTCCTCTCCGCACAGAATGTATTCTCCATCATGACCCGATACACAAATACTTAGGTATATAGTGAATTGTGCCAGTCAGGGTCCAGCTAGGGAAATGGAGGAATTTAATTCAGGAAATTGATTACACAGGCGAGGGAAGAGCTGAGAAGTCAGATATGGAACTGAGAGCTCCAAGAGTAAGAAGTCACACTCACCTCGAAGCTGAGGGAGCTAAAGGACAAGGCAGAACTCAGAACCCAGAGACCACGGTCTCCTAGAGCGAGGGGAACCCATGACGGTTCTCAAAACCACTGCGGGGGTACAGCTGTTGCTGGAGAAGCAACCAGAGGCAGAAAGAGAAGAGACCCTGTCTTGCCCTTCCTTCCAGTCCTCCAGCTGTCCTGTCTCCTGCTGGTGCCTCCCAGGGGCTGACTGCAGCAGATCCAGGCGCCCGGGAAATGCAGCCCCACAGAGTCAGTCCCACTGGCCCCAGAGAGTCCAGCAGAAGAGTGAAGAAGGGATCTAGGGCCAGCAGACCCAGTCAGGGCAACAAAGTCTCCAAGGGCACTCACCCTGCTAATGGCAACGCTCTCTGAAGTGAACGGTTCCTATTCTCTTTCTTTTTGTCACTGTGGCACACCCCCCACTATGACTCAGAATGCACAGTGAGGTGAAAAACACCCCTTGGACCCGTAAGGTGATACACATTTCAGGAACCTCTTGCCCTCACCTAAATATTCTTTCAGGTCAGGTTATTAAAACATGGGTCTCGTGATCAAGACTACGGATTATATCATCTGAAATGTAGTCAAATAAAAATTTCCACCAGGCTCCTATACTTGGACCATCTTTCTTTCTTTCTTTCTTTTTTTAAGGTGTCTAGATACCAAGTAAATAATGATGGATGACAATGAGACAAGTCAGTTCTAGGCTTAATCAGCAAATAGCCAGCGATAATAAAGCTTTATCAAGTACCTTTATTTTCATTTTCTGTAGAGACTTCGGAGTATAGCAATAATAGCTATATTTTTATAATAGAATCATTCTTTGTAAGTCATTTTTACAAAGATACTCGTAGTACCACAAACCAGGCTTAGTATGCATGAACAGCCCCCTACAGCTGTAGTAAGACATTAACTATAAAATTTAACTAGTGTTTAAGGCCAACTATAACATATAAATATATCTAAAACTACAGATGCAACAGTTTTAGATTTTTTGAAATCTAGTAAAATAGATACAATATCCTAATTTGAGTTAATAACAAGAAAACTATAGCTCGTGATTACATTTTCACGTGACTATCAGGTTGCATATTATGTTAACAGCGAAATCCATAAAATTTCCCACCTTGGTAAGAATTCAGACTGTGAAATTTGCTAGTAATGCTCCCAGGGCATACGGTTTTAATAGATTCATGATGGATTTGTTGGTCGCTAGTCATTATGAAGGGCATAGGATCTGGCCTCTGCTGATTTGTGTATTCACGGTCTTTTCTGAAAACTGAGCAAAACTATCTAATAACACTCTGCGTCAGAGACACTATCTATTAACATAAACAGGGAAAGAGAAGGTCACTTAGGCATCTAATAACCTAAACACCTTGTTTTGTAGGACTGAATCACCAATGCATGTAACTTGAATTAAACTTGTAATCAACATTCTGCTGAACGGTCACAATTCCTTCTCTCTTCTGAATAACACCCCCCTCCCCCGCTCCAGGTTCTCGATTTACGGATGGATCCGTTACCAGGCTTCAGAAGCTTCGTGGTGTATGACATCAGATACACTGCTGATAATGAACTAGGAAAGCTGCTTGGAGCAACTAGATAACACCGACTGACAGAAGCATCAGCACTTGTACGTTTAGACAATCTACGTATTGAGAAAATGTGGAAAGTGAGGAAATACCACTAAAGTCCTTTCAGTATCAATTGTGAAAACCCGTAACAAATTGTGGCAAGGCTCAGCGACACTAGCGGTGGGCTGGCCACCCTCCAGGGGGATTTTGCGTGCATAACCTCCCTCCCATGAAAGCTTCCCTGTTCCATGAGCTTCGGGTCTGGAGAAGTCACGTGACCCTGACCTGGGAGCCCTTTTACCTTCACTTACAGACTGGAAAGATTTGTGCCATCTTGTGTTTCCGGTCTGGGTTTTCCATCTGTAGAGTGGGGAGAAGGTAACACAGAGCACCGTTAGGAGAATCGTAGAAGACAGTAGAGATAATGTACATATCATGCGTCACCACAGAGGAAAACACTCAGTAAATGAAATGATTCTTTAAACTAACTTCTGTTAGTCTCTGTGTCCTAACAGGTCTTAACACTCCTCCTCCTCCTTGGATTAATTACGTTCGGCTCTGTCTAAGGATTTCCCTTCTTCCTCCTCTTCTGCACCTTCATGGGCCAAGTCCAAGTTTCAGGTCTCACTGGGAGTTTCCTGCTGTGAGCTCCCTTGAACTCGTCAGCTCCTCTCTGGCTCACGAAACTCTTGGTGTCAAGGGTCGATCACTCTCCAAACTTTCAGCCCCTTATCTCCAGCTGCCCCAGAGGCATCGCGTCTGGACAGTTCTCCTTCATCTTGTTCTGCCTACAGCATAATTTATCATTTTACCTAAAATTTGTGTCCCCTTCGAGCACCTCTTCTTATGTCCATTTTTTAATTATCTCCATGCATTTTCACGATGATAAACTATGACCCCATAACCAAAAATCTTGATTGAAGAAAAAAACACAATTCCCCATAATTCTTCAGCCCAGTCCAATCACTGTGATAATTCAGTTGTGGTTCTTTCCAGTGTTTCCCATCACGTAGGTGTTTGTACTGTTGTAACCACAGTCTGCCCTTCTAACTGTATCTTGCTTACAATTCTAATGATTCCATGAGGATTTTCCATGTTGGAGAAGCTTTCATAACAGATTATTGTTTTACTGTTATCTCCATTTCCAGCAACTCTCTCCTTCAGTTCATTCTACACACCTGGCTAAATTTCATCTTATTCATAGCACGGCTTTGCTCATCTTTGGTGCGCTCGGAACCACAGGTGATTCCTTACTGTTCAAAATAGGAAGCCCAGGCTGGTGAGTCAAGCTCAAAGGTCCTCTTCAGACAGCAGTCCATCCTTTCCGGGCTCGTCTCCTGTTACAGAACATCTCTTAGGCCAAATCGCATCACTTATTCCAAACACAGAAACGATCACTGTCCTGGTGCCTTCCTTCAAACCCTTCTGCCCACCTATGATGCCCACTTGAGCTCAGGCACTACTCCCTCTCCCAGAAAGGCTTCCCCACATACTGGGGTTCCTCTCCTCTCTCTCTGGGCCACTTGTTGGGCAAGCTTCTAGGACCCTATGTTCTACCTCTCTGTGTCCTCAGAGCTCAGCACAAAGGACATGCTCAATAAATATTTATTAACGATGATGATGATACCCACTGTCAGCACAGCTGTTCTGCTTTCTACGATAATGAGGCAAGCAGTATGGGAGCATGAGGAAGAAAATTCACCATAGCCCTCCTGAAAGGCTGCCGAAGTCCGAAGAGATATACACGGATCCTACTTTCATAGCGAAGACACAATCAAAATTAGGAAGGAAGGTTTGGGGGCGGGGGAGGAATCACATTTTCACTGTGATCATCGATTTCATTAGTGATAGGGCAAAGATCAACGTGAAGCATTCTGAAGATGGTCACATCTCTATTATAAAATGTCTGGAGACCTGGAAAGCTTAAACAGCGGATAGTAGAAGAGTCCAAATTAGAGCCCTAGGCCTTCCAAATGCGGTCAGCGCAAGTCAGACACATCAGAAGCAGGACGGTATGATGGCAAAAAGCTTGGGCTCTTGAGTCCTGCTGCCTCGCAGACCGTTTTAACGCTACCGATTTTAACTACGAGTTGAATGATCGTGGAGACTCCACCTAACTGCTGTGTCCCAGTTTCCCCATCTGTGGAAGGAGGACAACAGCAGTGGTATTCTAGAAAACGCTTGACAAATGGCTCTCCCCCCAAAAGCCCCGATTTGTAACATATGTCGATTTCCATGGTATAAATAAATACTCCCACAATGACTGATTTCAAGCTCCCGGCAGGCTCACAAAATTCCTGAAAATTTAGCAATGGACACTTTCCACGGCCCCATCCTTACAGAGCTGATGTGAAGATTAAGTGAGTTAATACGTGTGAAGCCTTTAGAATGGGCCCTCGCACATCATATGTTTCGTTGGATAAATATTAGCTGTTTCTATTATACCATTTTAGTTTCCCTCCCTCTATGGAAATGGAAGATAGAAATAGCAAGTCCTATTGAAAAAACGCAGTTGCCTTGATTTTAGTTCATTTCAACCTCTTCCTAACCACATGTTTTATGTTCACTATTGCCAAGCAGCCTCCGTTGACTTATTTGAATTTCCTCTCCTTTTTCCTTAATTCATCTTTTTCGGAAGCATTCTAAGAATCAGAGGACTGGCTAAAAGCCACATACCAGGAAAGAAAAAGGGGTTATAAAAAGTAAGGATAATCCCAACTGAAAATTTTTTTCCTGAATAATCATTTTAAGAAAAGCCTAAGGACTCCCTCAAACGGCTAGACATGAGAGTTCATTTGGATACAATTACTTACTGCGCATCCTGGGGGGGGGGGGCGCGGCGGATATGAGATGTACTTCATCTAGCCTCTTTTCAAAATAACTTTATTCCCTGGTGTTCTTCCAGACACAAATAAATAGGAATTGTTATTAAAAGGAATCACCAAATATAAGAACTCCAAACAGGACTTTCTGCTTTTTGGTTTCAATGGGTACTTCCGTGACTTCTGCTTATAAAAAACCTGCGGACAAATATTCCGCTGTGCCAGCTCGTTCATTAGAACTAATGCTCAGGCAATAATATCTGCTACCTACAGAAAACAAAATGCTTTTCTATCTTGAAGCCAGAGGTTGACCAGCCAACAATTCTGCTCATCAGCTGGAGCCCTGGGCCTTGGCATTTTTCTCTAGAATGTCTTCCTCTTTTTTGATCAGCTGTCTTGACACAAATTCTGAATTCTTCTTTTGCTTCTCCCATTTGCAAAATGGTTTCGAATGGTACTTTTGTGAAATGTAGTTCCTTCTCGATTCTTTTCTCCAGGGTTCCTTTCCTCCTGTTGCTCTCAATTTGGGACTTCTTTTCTACATGCCATGCCTAATGTCATCGCCAACTGTTAGGGAGTCTTTATATTAGGAAGAGCCTCCTTTTGCTGTTGGAGGAACACAGGAGAGAGTGAAACATCCAGGCTACAATCCCATGTGAGAGTCTGCTTGCATTCTGCCTCTTTGGAAAAAAAAAATGGGAGCCTTTCTCAACCTTTAGCCTACCGTTTCTAACCCCTTCTCCTCAGGTCCTGGCCACCAGCCTTCTACTATCTGTTTCCAGGAAAGCGACTACTCACATCAGTGGAATCAGACAATATTTGTCTTTTTGCAAATGGCTTATTTCCCTTAGCATAATGTCTTCAAGCTTCATCCATGTTGTAGCATTTAACAGGATTTCCTTCCTTTTCAAAGCTGAGCAATATGCCGTGATACACACCTACAACGTTTTGTCTATCTGTTCTTCCGCCGAAGGGCATTTGGGTTCCTTCCACTTTTTGGTTATTGCAAGTAATTCTGCCATGAACAGCGATGTGCGATCTGTTCCAGTCCCTGCTTTCAATTCTTTGGGGTATATACTCAAAAGTGGAATTACTTGGGTCATATAGAAATTCTATTTTTAATTTTTTGAGGAGCCACCATACTATCTTCCCTAACAGAAGGTTTTCCTTTGTGCACCAGTTTACACTCCCACCAACCGTGCACAAGGATTCCAGTTTCTCCACATCCTCACCAGCACTTGTTCTTTTCTGATTTTTCTGTTTTTAATTTTTTAAACAGTAGTCATCCTGATGGATAGGGAGTGGTACTGCTACAATGAGATACCACTTCAAACTGACTAGGACGGCTGTAATACTGATTGCTTCAACAAATGACCACTGCAGGGGGGCCTGGGTGGCTTGTCTGCCTTCAGCTTGGGTCATGATCCCAGGGTCCTGGGATCGAGCCCTGCTTTGGGTTCCTTGCTCAGCGGGGAGTCTGCTTGTCTCTCTGCCTCTGACTCTCACCCCTGACCTGTGCTCTCTCTCTCACTCTGCTCCTGTTTATAAATAAATAAGATCTTAAAAAAAAATGGCAGCTACAGAAAATAACACATATTAGTGAAGATGTTGAGAAATGATTAGAGCCTTCATACACGGCTCGTGAGAATGTGAAAATGGGACGGCTTCTGTGGAAAACATCTCGGTGGTTGCTCAGTCAGCTGACCGTAGTTATGTGACACAACTCCATTCTCAGGAAGGGAGTGGAAGGACTGAAAACAGGTGTGCAAACAAAAGTGTGTGCGGGAGCTCACGGCACTACTCACAATAGCCAAAAGGTGAAAGCGACCCAAATGTGTGTCAGGTGAATGAATATGCAAAATGGGATGTCCCTACATGATAGAATATTATTCAGCCATGAGAATGAAGGGCTGATACATATTATCACACGGAGAAACCTTGAGAATGTTATGCTAAGTGAAGGAAGCCAAACACATTCTCTTGGTACAACATGTCCCAGCATGGAAAAGTCTAAATAGGTAGAGAGCAGATTAATGGTTGCCAGAAGCTGGATGGGGAGAAGGCAACTCAACAGGTAACGGCTCCCTTTTGGGGTGACAAAAAATGTTCTGAAACCAGAATATTTGATGATTGTACAACATTGTGAATGTGAGAAATGCCACTGAGTTAGACACTTGAAAATGGTTACAGTTTTATGTTATGTAAATTTCACCTCAATTTTAAAAAAAAACTTACTGATGAATGTATCGTTCACCATCTACGTGTCAGGCATAGTGGATGTAGAGTTGATTACGATAGCGCTTCTCTCTCTGGACTCTGAGATCCTTAAGGACTGGCAAGTAAAATGATAGAGAATAAAGGTCTGTGCGAAAACACATTTCTAGGCTGCTGGAGGCCAGTCCCACCTGGGGTGCTAGCGGTAATGACAGTAGGGCTTTCCAAATGAAGTAAGAGTCTTAGAGGGTTGCTTGGTTGATGGATTAGAATGCTTTTGAGCATCCCCTTTGTGCCTGATATTGTGCTTGGCTAGGGATGCAATGACGAACAAAATCCGATGTCATCCCTACGTCATGAAGCTTGCTTTGGGGGCAAGTCAGACATTTATTACAACCACCTGAAGACTGAGGTAGTCTTCCACGAGAGTGCAGAATAAAGAAAGAGCCTAGACTAGCGAGCGATCGGGGAAGGTTGTAGTCACCGCATAAGGAGCATGAGGCCAGATACACAAGCAGGGCCTGAAAGGGCCTTTCTGATTGGCCATAGGAAAGATGCTCTTTTTTATCTCCAACATGATAGGAAAAGGGTAAAGAGGGCTTGTGTGATGGTTACCACCATCCTGGCACTCGAGAATGGACGGGAAGGGGGCACGAGTAGATGCAGAGGGGAGACCCATCAGGAAGCAGATGTAGTTGTTCAGGGAATAGGTGATGGTGTTTGCAAGGTGGAAGGGGAGACAGACAGACATGGACCTGGACCAATAAAGCAGAGGCAGAACTAGGAAGGGAAGGGGAAGACTGGCCCAGGTAGACTGATGGCCAGCACAAAGGCAGGAGGCGTTAAAACCTGAAATGGAAGCCGGGAGAGGCTTACCAATGTAAGCCTCACGATAGCAGCATCCATGGAAAGGTGTAGCTGCAGGAGCCATGAAAGGTGTTGGGAAATTCTGCAGGGATCAGATCCCAGTGGCGCTCACTGGTGAGTCTGGATCTTGCCTTGGTGGCATAGGAAACTGTGAAGCATTATAGGAGGGAAATGGGACTACAAGATATCTGTTTTAGTATGATCCTTACAAGGGTGCTAGAGAACGGATCTTGGGAGAATAAAGTGACAATACTCAAGTATCAGAAAAAGGAAACCGATCAGGGGGTTGTTGCAACTGCTGAACACAAGAACGAATGTGTGTCTGGACGACACAGTGTCATGAAGCTGGGGGACGGGGTGGCGCTAAGAATCAGTTGATGACCACAGCAGTCATGGTTCGTTGAACCCGTGGCACAAACACAACGACAACAATGTCACTCAGATGGCCTCGTCGGTCCTTGTCTGCTTAAGGGCTGTAGATGAAACAGATGAAAAGGTCCCCCTGGAACAGAGTCTCTGACGATATTTTGCTTTCAGAATTTGCCCGCATTCTGATGTGATTCGGTCACTCAGCTGAACTACAAGCTCTTTAAGGGGAGGGACCACGTCTTACTTGTCATATCATGTCCCACCCCTACGGCCATACTTGCCTTGAAGAAGGGGCTTAATCAATACTTGAATGAGTATGTAAATTTAAAAGGCTTATTTCTCAGTGTTCCTGCCCTATTACTAACATCAAGGGGAAAAACACACAGAGCTTGAAGGATTCCAGAACTGAAGCCCCCACCAGTGAGCTTACCAGTGTATTAGCTACCTTTTATGACAAAACGTTGCTCTTATTCTGCTCGCGCAGCATGAGAATCTGTCCTCTTTATGAACGATGTGTGTTGCTGTTGACTGGTGTTCCGCAGTGTGGTGGAGTAAACTAGCACGTGTTTTATTGGGGTCTGGAAAAAAATTCTCTCGGGCTCAAAACACATATGAACAGACCATCACACCAGGATCCAAGTAATATGGATGCAGAAATTTCCTTGAACTTGTTCAAACTGTGTCAACTCCATCTCAGGGGTTCTGTAACAAATGGTCCTCCCAATGGACCTGGCTTGACAGGCATGAACGCTATTTGTCTGCTCTAAGCACATGAGCAGATCCCATTGGAAAATCTGGTTCTGAGACCCCTCATTCAGAAAACTTTAATCTCAGAAATCTGTAGTTAAGACATAATTCCCAAAAGGCAAGGCTTTGAACATATTGGGGATGGGGAGGAAGCAATTAGACTAGTAATTCAGAGCTTAGAACTTCCATTGGCAGTATTTAAAGCTTAAAAAAAAGGCTTTAATGATGAACAATTAGACAAAGTTTCAGAAAGAAATCAGAGAAAAACAGAAAAAGTTATTTGAAGTGGGAACACTAAATGGCCTCTAGATGCGTGTGTGTGTGTGTGTATGTGTATGTGTGTGCACATGTGTGTATATTTCTATATATTTCTTAGCAGGTTTGGTCTTCTGATTATGACACAAAACTATGGAAGCAGGGTCACACAATTTCTTTTAGAATGAATTTGTGTAACTTAAGAGACAAATGCTAACCTCTTTGAATGGCAAAATCTAGTAGAGCTCTAGGATTATCATTTCTATCCATCATGACCCAAGGCTAATTTCTTTCTCTCTCTCTTTCTTTCTTTTTTTTTTTTTTAAATTTGAGACGGAGAGAGAGCAGGAAGATGAGCAGAGGGAGAAAGAGAGGGAGACCCTCAAGCCGATTCCCCACTGAGCGTGGAGCCTGATACTGGGCTGGATCTCAGTTCCCTGAGATCAGGACCTGAGCAGAAATCAAGAGTCGGATGCTTACCCAACTGAGCCACCCAGGTGCCCCAACCCAAGGCTGTTTTCAAACTAGCTGCCCTTCCTGTTACTGATTTAGTAACTGGAGATGGGGGAAAAGGTGTAGGTAAATGGCAAGAGAGGAGTAAGAAGGAAAAACAAGGCCTGAGAAATATTTGGGGTTGCACTGTGGAGCTGTAATTCTCTGCTCTTCTGAGTCTTGCTCTGTGTCCTGAAGGCCGGGGAGTTCCTGAACTGGATTAGTAAACTCCCTTGTCTTCTGTCTTCCGGCTGGTACCAGCCGAAACTCGGAGCCATGGGCAAGAACTCTAGGGTGGGGGATAGTGAGATCAGCATGCCTACTTCTCTGCTGAAGGGCAAACCACCACCTCAGGCCCCATTTATTCTAGGTGGTGGGGGAGGGGAGGGTCTTCCACCAGGACTTTCTTGGGTGCTGAGATTTGCTCCTTCCCCTCACCCTCTCAGGTATTAAATTCTCCACTCTACCATACTCTGTTGATTTCCCTGAGCGCTGCCCATACATTTGTAAATATCCCTTCATTAACCTGCCTGGAGTTCCATTTGAATGCACCATCAGCTTCTTGCTGGGAACCCTGATGGATACAATTGTCTTGTAAGGCAAACAGAGGCTGAAGCTCTGACCAGAGGATCTTGGAAAATCCCAAGGAGATAGGGTAACAATTTTTACTGACTTTGGCCTCCGTAATGAAAAAGTGAACGGGTTGTTTAGAATGTAATCTGTGGTTAATTATTGATGGGATAGTGTTCCCTTCTGTAGCATTCACTCTCCTCTGGTGAGCCCAACTCCCCCATTAACTCTAAACAAAATTAGGAAACTACTTTATGAACTAAGTTTTAAGCATCTTAAGTTTGAAATGCCTGAGGGAGAGCCAAGTGGTAATGTTCTCTAAGTGTTCAAAGATGAAACTGTTGGCCACTGGAGACAGGGCCGTCCACACATCCGGAGGTGTTCCAGGAGAAGCTGGAAAAGTCATGGACTAGTTCTTGAACTTGCTGATTTCAAGGTCATTTTCCATGTATACCTTTAGGATTCTTCGGTTTTTGCTTTAACGGTTGATCATCGTAGTTACTAAGAAAATGTTGACGACTGAGTTGGACATTTTGATATAATGATATGTGAAAAATATGTACATTTTTAGGCTCAAAAATCTTTTTTTTTTAATTTATTTATTTATTTATTTGACAGAGAGAAATTACAAGTACACTGAGAGGCAGAGCAGAGAGAGAGAGAGAGAAGGAAGCAGGCTCCCTGCTGAGCAGAGAGCCTGATGCTGGACTCGATCCCAGGACCCTGAGATCAGCAGAGAGCCCGATGCGGGACTCGATCCCAGGACCCTGAGATCATGACCTGAGCCGAAGGCAGCGGCTTAACCCACTGAGCCACCCAGGCGCCCTTAGGCTCAAAAATCTTAAAGTGAATTCATCTTCAGTATGGCGCGGCAAAACCCTGGTCGCTGTTTGAATCCTAACTCTTAGCGAAAAGCTGTGTGTTCTGTGGAAGCTGCCTAACATCTCTGTACTTGGTTTTCGCTTAACTTTCTCAACGACAGATGGTGGGAATTCAGTGAAGTAACGCCTGGGACAAATTTAGGTCCTCAGCCAATGTTAGTTCTCTTCTTCTGCTTCAGCATCTCCATTACACTGTTCCTCCTGCTACATCAATTTATGGTGCGAAGGTAAATAAGAATGCATTTAAGAATTCTTCTCTGTAATTGAAGACCACAGTCAAAGTAATGATCACCACAACCACCTCAAGGTCTCACAGCTTGGAGGGCACCGCGTTCCATGCCATGGAGAATACAGTGCGTAAGAAAGTCTTCCCTGAAAGGGCGGATATTTTAAAACACTAGTAACACATTCTATCCGTACAGTGCTTTTCACCTTATAGCCATTTTGCTTGGAGCCTGAAAATAATCCTTAAGCCAGGCACGATTATTTCCATTTATAAAGGGAGGAATCTGAAAAGGGCAGAAAATCTCACTCGTCGTCCTCAAGGAAGTGGTCTTCCCGCAGGCTCATTCAGACATTTGACTCAGTTGAGGAAACAAGTTTTTAAAAACCAAAATAATTTTTAAAACTTAATAAAGGAAACACACAGCGGCCGAGATGAGCCACGTGAGTTAACACTATCAATCATCTCTAAGTATAAGGAAGGATTCGAGAGCGAGAACACCTCCTTGGGCTGGGCGGCTGAGGGTATCAGAGAAACACGCAGCCCAGGGATCTAGAGCCTGGGCGAAGGAAACTTTCCCCCCACCTATGGTTTTATTTATTTATTTGACAGTGAGAGACGGAATACAAGCAAGGGGAGTGGGAGAAGGAAAAGCAGGCTTCCTGCTGAGTAGGGAGCCTAACTTAATCCTAGGACTCTGGGATGATGACCTAAGCCAAAGGCAGAAGCTTAAAGACTGAGCCACCCAGGCGCCCCCAGTCTAGGGAAATTTGATGAATTCCTGGCTCTTTGACAGGCAAAGCAGGTCTATGCCCATTCTATGCCTCAGCTTCCCCATCTGCAGAATGGAGGTAATAAAAGAATTTACGTACGGCGGGTCTGTGAAGTTTAAATGAGATAATCTAGTTGAAGTGCTTGGCAGAATCCTGAGTTTGGGGACAGTGTTTAATAAATAGAGCTGTTAGGATTATAAAACAGAGCAACAGAGTCCCAGTGGAGAGCTAATTTGCCTAGAGCCACAGAGCTGGTTAGTGACAAAGCAGAGATCGGAGCCTGGACCATCCTGTCCCGTGTCCTTTTGTTATAAATGGACCATAGCTTAATTAGGTTTTAAAACATGGGTGATAAGCACGTCAGCTCAAAGAGAGACTAAGAGCTAGCTATTCTGCTATCCACAATCTATCAATGTAGCTTTTCCAGGAAGCAGACACATCACAAGTATCTATGCAGAAAACATAAATAAATCAAATTCCTTCAGAATGTTCTGGTCTTCCTCCTACGTGTGGGACTGCCTTACAGTGGAACCCCTTCTAACATGGCTCATTTGTGATTTGAGTGACCAAATCCCCTTAGACAGGTATAAGAAGGCACTGGCTTACAAAACGCTTGGTTCTTACTGTGGCTAAGGCCGTAGGGAGGCCCCTGTGTAGACAGTTCTGGCAGGACAGAAAAGGATGTGGAGATTAAAGAACTAAAGTAAAGCCTGCAATTATCTTTGAGACTAGCTTGTGCCTGGTTTTATATACACTCTTTAGCTATTTTGAGTCACTCGGGACTTATCACTCCGGGCTTAATTCAGAAAGCATTCTTCTGGTCACGTGTTGTTGCCATGGGACCAGAAGACCTACAACCAGTCACCGTAATGTACTTGGTTAATAAGGGCAGGACCTATCGCAACGCATTAAAACAGAATGAACTTGGCCAATCAAGACTTAAATAACAACGCAACTTGGAGCAAGATTAGCTTACTTAACACGACTCGCCAGCCTTTTCTCTGCTCGGATCACCTCTGCGAGATTGCTGGCTGTTCTCCGCCTTTTAAAGGCATTTTACATCAACCCCAGTCAATTCCAGCGAGGACAATTTGACCCAAAATCTTTACTGGGTTCTGGAGGCACCATTTTCTTGACTTTTCCTGGAATAAAAGTAGAGCCTCCCTGGGTTTAGAAAGTGCTTTTCTGGTTAATGAGGACTGCACAGCTTTATTCCTAATTACGGTAGTCCCTTTTATGGTGTCATGCTTCTAGAAGAGATTGGAAAGTTTGCATCCTTAAATGCCAAGCCAGCAAAACAGTTGTAGCATATATTAAAATCTGAGTAGCTATAACTCTATTTAAATCCTTAAGACTAGTGGAGCGACTGCCACACAAACTATCTACAGACTCCTCGAGTCACACGGGAGGACATTTCAGTCCAGGGTCTCGGCTGAGACTGAGCTGACAGAGCCGGGGTTGAGAACATGGATATGAGAGATTCTGGGAGCCGCCTGCCTTTCTCAGTGCGAAATCTACTTGTCCTTTTCCTTTTTTAAAGAGTAAGGTGACATTTCTCTGCCTCTCTGTTGAGCATGAAGAGTTTAAAGCTGACCCGTTTAGAGGGCCTGGCTTCGTCTGTCTGGGTTTTAGCTGAGGTGTATGGTGTAGAAATGGGTGTTCCCAGCAACAGACACTGTGCTGATTTTTTGGTCCCTTTCGGGGAGGTTCTGCACTCGTGGCTTCTAGTTGGTTCCTCTTTGTTTTGATTTTGTCTGTGACTTCACCCTTAAAACCAGAGGGAGTTTGGTAGTCGCTTTTCTCTTTTAGAAAAGACGGTGGGTCTAACGTGTCCCATCATCAATGATGACAAAAGACAGAAGGTCATGATAATCCCCTCTCCTGACTTGGGTCAACTTCCCTGAGGATTCAGTTGAGACTTTCTTTTAGGAAGAGGCCAGCATGGTAGGACAGTCAGTTCCCAGCACTGCCAGGCATGTTTCTTTTGCCTGTCAGCTTCCACAACAGGTCTCTCTGGGAACCATGACAGACAGACCAAGCCCAGAGCATGGGGTGTAAGGCAGGGCTTGCTATGTGTTACTTGCTGTTCCCTTTTCCTCCAAGATGACCAGATGAAACACTTAAGAACCCACTTCAGGAAAACAAAATTGCAATAGAAACTTCAAGAATTAAGGTAACCAGAGAGCATGATCTTCTGTGGTAAGGAACTGGGAGAAAATTGGAGAAATTTCTAAATCTGACATTTCTTTCCTGTCATTAACCTTAGACCTTTTAGACAAGAGGCAGCAAGACCAGCCTACATAAGGAATATATAATCAAGTACAAGATTAACATCTGCCGACTTACCACCAGGGGACAATATCAGGCTATAATTACTGTTCAGATGCTCCTTATAAAATACTGGGCTAGGCGATACCAGATCCAAAAAGGGGTATGCGACAGTTTCTTCCAAGAGCATCCAAAGAAGGGACATAGTTGTGGGGAAAGAATATTGGTCTTTGACTCCAAGTCTTATCTTGTTACCTATGAGCCGAAGGAATATCTTTGAACCCGGGTTTTGTTTACTTCTTAACTGTCAGTGAGGCAAGAGAAATTCTGACTACTCTCAGGACTACCAAGAGGAGTGCTCCTCAAATGACCAAGCACCCGAGGATCTCGTTAAATTGTAGTCTGGTTCAGTAGGTTTGGGGTGGAGCCTGGGATTCTGCATTTCTAGCAACTTCCAGGAGACGTTGACGCTGCTGGTCATGGGCCACACTTTGAGAAGCCAAAATTTAGAGGACTAGAGGAGATACACAAGTCAGAGGACTCATAAACTGCTAGGTACAAGTGAGTAACACGAAACAGCAGCAGTAGACACATACTCCACTGGGAAATGCTCTCCAGTGAAAAATATTACTGACCCTCATGCCTTTCCATTCTGTACTGTTCTTTTCAGTGCTTCTAACAACACCTATATGAAGAATTAACTTTTCTAGTGTGGTTAGGATGGAGCCTGAGGGAGTTCAACATGCTTGGCACAACACGAATGCTGAGGAAAGAAAAGGCGAGCTCAAAGGAAGGAGGAAGGAAGGGAGAAACTAGAGAAATATGTTGTGTTTATGGGGGCTTAAGTGGGTAGGAGAAGAATCAATGAAACAAGATGGGATCGGGAGGGAGACAAACCATAAGTGACTCTTAATCTCACAAAACAAATTGAGGGTTGCTGGGGGGAGGGGGGTTGGGAGAAGGGGGTGGGGTTATGGACATTGGGGAGGGTATGTGCTATGGTGAGTGCTGTGAAGTGTGTAAACCTGGCGATTCACAGACCTGTACCCCTGGGGATAAAAATACATGTTTATAAAAAAAATTAAAAATTAAAAAAAAAAAAAAGAAATATGTTGTGTTTGAGGGATGGGGTGGTTGTCTAATCTTGGAGATAAGGAGGCGTCCCAGAAAGAAGGGAGGCAGACCGTTGGCGTTTTGCTTCCAAATTTAATGATGGCAGTGAGTGACGACAGATTAGTCAAAGGTCCTTTATTGACGATGGGGAAATTTAGGGAGGCTACTGTGAATAAACACAACTTGATTAATTTCCAGAAATTACTTGTGATGTCTCATCTGTCCCTATGACTATTGTCTAAGCAATATAATCATAGGCCCCTGACAGAGAGAGGAAAATATGGAGACATTCTTTTTGTCAAAACAACAACAACAACAACAACAACAACAAAAACCCCAAAAAACATTACTTTTAGAGCGGAGCCCAGACCATGGAACAGCATTTACTGAGCACTTGCTGTATGCAGAACAGGATTCCAGGCAGTAGGCCTGTTTCCATGGAAGGTGCTCCAAATCACAGCTCAGGCCAACGGGGGCAGCTAAGAGCAGAGCGGCTTTGCCTTCTCTTCATTTTGGGCAAGATGCCTTTACTTCTTAAGTTTTAAAAAGACGTCACAGGTAATTCAGAGTTCCTTTCTACTAATATTCAAACTAACGGGAAAAAAAGGCGAGCATTTAGAAGTAAGGCTCCCTAAAAACTCTTACTTGAAGGACACCTCCCAAGGCCACCCCACCTCAGATTGCACCCCTGTCCTACCCTGCTGGACCCCTGCTCTCTCCTGCTGTGTTTCCCCCCGGCACTTAACACATCTCAGATACCTGAGTGATTTCGGTCTTATTTTGTTACCATGTGTTATCATGTGTCTTCGCCACTAAGACACAATCTCACTGAGGGCAGGGACTTTTGTCTGCTTTGTCCGCTACTGAATCCCAGCAAGTTCAATGACTTCGGAACATAGCACGTGCTCAGCAAGCATTGGTTAAGGGAATAAAGAAATTGTGAGGATTTGTTGTAGATAAATGCTTAGCAGTGTTCTCCGAAAGAACTTGAGAGATGAGGCTGTATGCTTTCAAACTTGTGGAAGGCACTTCTGGATTTCTGAAAACCACACCTAACACCTCCTTATTTCATTCTTTTTTTTCTTTTTTTCCCTTTCTGCTTCCAGCTAAAGATGCTACCCACTATAACACATTGCCCAAGATTTAGTGAATGTTTATGGAACAGTGAATATGGAGAGGGCACCACTTTCTCCTGCATCCTTCTAAAAGAAAGGCACTCATAAAGCCTTCCGAAGGGCTCTGGAATTAGCTGCCCAAACGCTCCCTAGAATACAGAAATCACTTCTGAGTCCCCAAGGAAATTCTTTCTCCTTGTGTTGTTGGCTGGAGAGCCCCGGAAACAGAACTAGGGAAGATGTCTGATCTTTTTGGAGGTGCTCAATAAGAAAGCCTTGGATGGATTTCAGTCGGACTCCCACAAGCTTCCTGGATCAAGCAGGGACCCACAGCATCTCTTGAGACAGGAGGGTGGTAGGAAATGCCAGTCCCTAACTTGAGGTCCCCTAGGGCTTTGGCAGTTTGAATGCCCATCAAACCCCAGCTGAAACAGTGTTTCCTTCCTTTAGAGCCCTTATCTGGGGATGCCTTGGAGCTGGGGACCTTCAGTCTGGAAGCTACTAAGGCGACTGCATTTACTGTCTTAACCCTTTCAAGGAAGCACTGACGGTATCTAGCAGAGCAGGGGGTTGCGGTGACCTGACTTTAGAAGGGATTTAGTGAGCACTGAGCCCCAGCCTGTGAATCCTATTTTCAGTCTTCATGCAGTTTTAAGATTTAGCCCAATTTCCAGACCATCCCCTACCCAGGCTTGAAAATGGCTTTATTTCACACTTTGCGGCAGGAGGTAAGTGGGTTTCTATGTGAAAGTGATGGTGCCAAAGACATTTACGAACATTAAAAAATGTCTGAACATGGCTTCAAGCCACTCAGCCTATTTCTCATCCCGCGCCGTGCCTTGTGAAGCGTATGCAAGTTCAGAGCTCTCTTTGAAATCAGTGGCAGTTATGAGCTTGGAGCAACTCTGTGGGGCACTGAGCAATATAATAAATGAGCCCCTTTGAAGACCGACCATTGTAGTTGGGCTCTTTTTGTGCTATCCTACACTGATTTCTCGGCGATGTTCTGCGGTGGTGGGAGTGGCCCGCCAGCACACGCCTTTTGGTTCCCCACCTCGGGCCTGAATGGGGGAGGGAGGCCAGAGAAGTCAGTCCTCTGATTTCCTTAAAGAAATGACCCTGATCTTTTGCTACCCTTTGATAGCAACAGGTGGGATAAACCATCCCACACCCACATCCCTTGATTTGAAACAAACCCCAAAACAGCTGCCTTTTATCTGCATGTGCTTTACTGGTCTATACAGCAAAAAACCAGCAGCAGCAACGGTAAGAGAAACAAAACACAAACAGAAAGCTATTACCTGCCAGGAGGTAACGCAGATGTATTTGTGTATCTGGGGGTCTACAGATCATTCATTTAGTTGAAAGCAAAGAACACAATCTGGGATATTTTTCATGTTTCTCTGATGACATTACAGGCCAAGTTGATATTCGAATACTGAGATGATGTTTCTTGAATATTCTTAAAAGGAAACGAGAGCTTTTTTGTTTTGACTTTTGACTAAATACTCTTCAATGACTGGTATGTATATTTCGAGTCATGAAGCTGGGTAACTAACACACCTGTGTTCAGGGCGCTTTAAATGTGTTTGAGAGAAGCCTCGATTGTTTGGTCCAATTTTTCAAGTGCAAGTTTGAATGGCAACTTGAAAGCCACCTCTCCGCACTAGAGGCGGATTAGCTAATTTCTGCAGAGCATCATCTTCATTCCGCGCAACCACATTGAGATCACTCATGTTAACCCTACTTGGCCCACAGAAGAACCGAAGCCAGGGGGCTTCGGTGACAAAGAGTTCCTAGTGACAGAGCCTGCAGCCAAAGCCAGGCCCTCTGATGGCCAGATCCAGCCCTCATGCTACCATGACCCTGTAGCTGCTTCTCCAATGACAACAACCCATCCGTCTCTGCCATAAAATTAGCGCGCGGTTCATTCACCACGAGAAGCTTGTGAGCGCTTGAGTTAGGATTAAGTCCCTGTAGGAGCCAGTCGAGAATGATGGTAAGAAAAGTACGTATCAGAAATAGGAAAGATCAGAAACAGACTTCAAGGAAACTTGCATTTCTAGATACAAGTGTGGGCTAAGAAAGTTCCAGGTCCTTTTGACCATCTTTGAAACTCTTCCCAAAGCAAGAACAAAGATAGGCAGATGCGTCTTTGTCGCTGTTGATTGGTATAAGGCCTTTTTTAGTTTACTTTTTTAAAAATTCTGCCTCATTCTAGAACGACGCTAGGTGCACAGCAGATAACAACTAAGCGAGGCACAGGAAAAGAACAAAAGGACACAGAGGACAAGGGGAGATGGAGAAGAGAAGGGAGTTGAGGGAAATTGGAGGGGGAGATGAACCATGGGAGACTGTGGACTCTGAAAAGCAACCTGAGGGTTTTGAACGGGTAGGGGGGTGGGAGGTTGGGGGAGCCTGGTGGTGGGTATTAGGGAGGGCACGTGTTGCATGGAGCACTGGGTGTGGTGCATAAACAATGAATTCTGTTACATTGAAAAGAAATAAATTTAAAAAAAAAAGAACAAAAGGAAAACAACAGTATTAATTGGTGACCAGAAATGACTTAAAACATGCTCCCTACCGCATGCCACAATGAGGATGAAGGCAAGAGAATAAACACAAGACCCACAAGGGGCACTGGTGAGATCATATTTGTCACAAGAACAGTAACAGCAAATGCGTACAGTGGACTTACAATTTGCCAGATGACAGGACCAAGCACTTGGACATTGACCGTGCCATTTAATTCTTACTTCAGCCTTCCGAAGTAGGCAGGATGACTTTGGTTATTTTGCAGATGAGAAAACTGAGTCCCAGAGAAGTTAAGAGCCTCCAGGTCAGCCAGCTATGAGGTGCCAGATGCTGGATTGGAACCCAAGCATTGTGGTTTCAAGACCATGCACCCTACACCCGACGAACACACTGGGGTTGCTACTGAAAAACCAAAGGAACGCCTATTTCTAAGGGAAAGGGCTCTTTGTGCCCTCACGAGTGGAACATGCGTGGTTCAGAGGTGAGTGGCTTCCTCTACATCCTCCATGATGCTAACAATGCCAACAGGCCAATGGGTGTTTCCTGCGGGGTCCCCTCGACGCAGGCCGAGGCTCCATGCCGAAACGTAAGTCACTGAAAGTGAGTAGAAGTACAAGAAGCCAAAATGATATGGTTCAAGTATTTGGTTTGGAAGGTTTACCTTGATCTTGAGATATAATCTAAAGTACCTGGAGAGATGGATGGACTTCGTGTCCTTCAAGCAGTGCCCCGCGGAGCCTCCTTAGCCGTAAACATCCCTCGAGCACGGCTCTGCCAGAGGAAACAGAAACATCACGGCCACAGAGAATGGAGACCATAAATCTGGAGGGAAACTAATCTCAGTTGAGCCTTCACTGCTACTCCACAGTCGTATTACCCGGGCTTCTCCGGGTTCCCTCAGCTGCTGTTCCGAAACCTTCCTCACTCTTCACAGCTTTCAGTCTTTTCTCTCAGGATGACCTCATTTCTAAGTTCGGGACCCGCAGCCATCAAAATGGCTCCTTTTATTTTCCCACCCATTTACCCACGGGCCCATCCGCATCAGTACCCGTTCTTTCCCCGTCCTCACCTCTAGCAACAGATGCTTTTCCCATCAGAGGGCACGGCATCTGCCCACTGGACAATGGACATCAGTCCAGCTTGCCTCCTTTGAAAATGTGCTTTATCAATAACATCCTTTTCTTACCTTTGATGTTCTGTTGGCTGTTCCGCTCAGCAGACCAATAGGCTCATCCCTCACCTTAAAAAAAAAAAAAAAAAAACAATTTAAATAACCAATTTTTTTTTTTAGCACCTTCATGTCTTTTTCTTTGATAGCTATTCCTTTGCAAAAGGCAAGCGAGATTTACTCACTCTCACTCCACGTCACTCATGGGCGCTTTGATCCTTTCCAACCCGGCTCTAGGCCTGTGGCTGCCCTGAGACAGCCCAGCTTCACTTCCTCACCCAATGGAAGAAGATTTTTTTTTTTTTAAAGATTTTATTTATTTATTTGACAGAGAGAGAAATCACTAGTAGGCAGAGAGGCAGGCAGAGAGAAGAGGAGCAGGCTCCCCGCTGAGCAGAGAGCCCGATGCGGGGCTCGATCCCAGGACCCTGGGACCATGACCTGAGCCGAAGGCAGAGGCTCAACCCACTGAGCCACCCAGGCGCCCCAGAAGAAGCATTTTTCATTCTCATCTCATGCGACTTGTCCTGCTGACTCTTCTCTCATCTTGCAGTTCTGGCTTTGCCTTTCACGACATTTCCCTCTCTCTTCTGGTTGACGTCTGCACTGGTCACTCCTTGTCTGTGCCTGGACTGGGTTCTATTTCTCTCCCCTTTCCTTAGATGTCAGTGTTTTCTCTCCCATTTTGTTCACCTTTGGGGGATCTTGTTTCCAGTGAGGTTTAACATCTGAATCTCTATCCGGAGCCCCTGTGTCCCACTGTTTTCTAAATCGATCCACCTGGGTATCCCACAGGCACTACAAACTCAGTATGTCCAGAATCGAGCGTGCTCATCTCTGCCTCTTTACTACGCAAAACTGGCTCTCCCTCCTATACTCTTTGTATTAGTGAACGTTAGACCCTTGGCCCAGTTTCCCAAGCCAACGTTCTTGGAGCCTTGGACCGCATTTTCACGTTCCAAGCAACAAACCCTATTTATTCTCTCATTCACCTCTCACGTCTAAGGGGGCCACCTTTCGACTTGATTTAGGTCCACTAACTCCCTCAAGTACTGCCATATAATCCCTGACATTTCTCGCCAGGAATTTTCATTTCCACCCCTCATCCCCTTCACTGGAGGCCTAGAGTTCAAATACAAACATGTGATTCCGTTACGGCCTTGCTTAAAATTGATCGTTAGCATCTCAGGACTCCTAGTGCACGATTTGATATCTTTTGTCTGCCTGGAAACACCTATTCATATTTTTCCTTCCTCTGGGACGTTTTCCAGAACAGACTGCAATGTGTTCTCCTAACGTGTCAGTCAACTTTGTGGATCAACCAATTTTGTAAATCTCATTGTATTTACTTGTTGGCAAGTCTGCGTCTCCACTTGCCTAAACACCCTGAGAGTAGGACCTCGCTTTCTCCACTTTGTATCCGCAGCACGTGGCCTACTGGTAGGCACTCAGTAAACATTAAGACAATGGAGGATATGCAGACATTTCCAGAAAGTGTATAATTGCAATGAGTGAAAAAATTTTGCCTGGGGAATCTCTTACCCTAACAAGAGACCAATATTCAATTACTTCTTTATAATAACTCACTCTCCCTCTTATGGGGAATATACATCCAGAAAATATTGTATATTGAGTAATCCAAAACCATTAAGGTTAACCAGCAAAGCAGAACTAAGGGATGCGTTGTAGCTCCTAGTTGTTTTGAACAAGCATGTTGGAGGCAAATGGACATTGGTACCCATTTATCCAACCTGGGTAACCTGGGGTGAATTTCCTACCCTTCTTCTCTCATCCTCTGTGTCCTGTTTGACCCTGAGATTGGAATTCCAGGGAAAACCAACCCCTACACTAATCTGGCACTTTAGGGTCATGTCAGCCGTACCCCAATGGAGACACAGCTCTCCTGGCATTCGGCACTTCTGGAAATGCACAATTAACACACACAGAGATTTATTGGCTGATATCTTCATCTTTGTCCCATTTCCTTTACATTGATTTAGTGGTGGGTAAAGCTAGGCCAAGAGCATGATTTATCCGCCTGACCTTCAGCCTGGCCTGGAGCCTCATTACAATCCGTATTTTCGTGGTAGGCCTATATTTTGATCATTAAGTTAATTTCCTTGTTGTTCTTTCTTTCCCTGAGCCCCCGAACGAAAAGTCAAATTATGCCTCTTGGGTCAAAAGAGAATCGAGAGACAGAGAGAGGGGGGTATAAGTCAGTCACGGGACTAAAAGATGCAAGTTCACGAGCAAGGGAAATGCAGATGTTCAATGACTCCATGTGAGAACTCCTTGTGGCAACCGGTGCTTATGGGTCAAGACTAAAAAACTCTTTGACATCTAAAAAAGAGGCTCACATTTCTGGCTAGTTAGGGTTGTGAAATATCAGCACAACTGGGAAGGTTAAACAAGGTGTGCCTTTTTTGTCTGCTGTGCAAGGTAGTTATGAGAATTAAATGTGGTTAGCAATTTGCCAACTGTAAAGTTCTCCACTCCTGTGTAGAGTTACCAGAGCGGCCACTTCCTAGCTCCTCTGGATTTTGGGGTCACTCATCTCCGCATCGCTATGGGGGAACTTTCATCTGTTGAGTTCCAGGGAGCACTGGCCTTGATCAGTAGCCCAGCTTTTGCCCCCCTCAGTGAGAATACCAACTACACCACCTGCAGAGTACGTTATTTGCTTTAAAGGCCACAGATCTTTTTCTTATTTTAAAAAATGCAAAAGACTTTCTGTTTTTGAAACAATAAGTGGCACTGACATCTCTCAAGATTGAAAGCACTATTGTCTCATTGTAAGCACCCCCTTATTATGAGGCGAGGATGTTGTTGGCAGGAATGAATAATTAGGTAACTCTTCGCGGGCACATTTTCTTCGGGTCCCAAGAGGAGCGGTACAATTGTAACATCTCCTTGGATTATTTCACAAACATATGGCAAACGAAGCACCTGAGCCAGATGTACAAGCATATTATACTAGGTCTGTTTTAACTTAAAACTGTGAAATACATCAGATGGTGGAGTTATTTTCGTCGTGAACATCCATCATGGAAATAGTATAGAAGTATCTTTTCTTTATTGTCCATTTCACTTGGGCTGGAAATAATCAAGAGCAGAATAGCTTGGAACTCATCACCTGTAGTAGAAGATTCCAGATAAAGTTCAGGACCTAATGAAGTACCTGGTCTGGATTTCCATGGGTCCCAGATGCCTCCACATAGTTTATTAATGCCTAGTTCCAATATTCACCGCCGGCAGGTCTGGAATCTCAATGAAACAATGATTATTTTCAATTCTCTTTCCCTCATCTTGTGTTCTCACTCCTCTGGAGATGCATATAGGTAACTTAATACAGAATTTTTTTAATAATGAGGATGTAGTCTCTACTGATTCAGTAGGGAGTTCCTGGGGTATTTTTTTTTTTTTAGCCTATTTTGTTATTATGACATTGGTTGTTTATTTTACTAAAGACTTATCATCTGGTACTGGCTTTTTGGAATCACAGTCATCTAAGCAGAAACGTCCATCCCATTTGCTGGTGGGAACACCCCATTTCAGAATGACTGGGATCATTTTTAATCCGAGTTACTTAAATTTCAGAATTAGAAGGTGTCGATGCCACTGAACTCCCAAGTGTACCATGTTGTGTGTGTTCCGTCTGATAAGAAAATAAAGAACACACAGGTGTGGGCAACTGTATTTCCCCTTAGATACATACATGCAAATTCCATTCACATTAATGAGTGCCTCTGCATGTGTACTGAAAAGGATGTGGACCTAAAGTTAGGATGGAATCTATTACCTTCTCCAGTTTAAAAAAAAGAAAGAAAGAAAGAAAGAAAGAGAGAGAGAGAGAAAGAAAGAAAGAAAGAAAGCAAGAAAAGACTTTCATCACACTCGGGAGCTTTTTCTGATAAAGAGAAACACACAGTGTTGAGCGTCTGTAAACAATATGGCGGCTCTGGCACCAGGGAAAAGGTACTTACTTTTTATAGCTACTGTGGCATAGAGCTGAGATCTTGGAGTTGAATGACTATGGCTGGCAAATGTTGAAGCTGACAAGAGAGGTCCACTGAGTCTAGGCTATTCTGCCTTTGTGCTGCATCAAAATAAGGAAGCGAAGTATTTATGAACTTAATTCTGATTTTCAATTTTTCCCCCCATTGAAATGGCAATTCTCTGCACGAGAGGATGTATAGATGTGCAGCTCGGATGTGTTCCTAGCCAACGTGATATTCCATAAATGTGGTGCACCTGTGTTTTCTTGGTCACCCTGCTGTCACCGGGGTGCCTTAAAGCGCTCTCTGCAAAATAACTGAGTACTGGAAGGGGGAAGGGCTGGAGTGTGAGGGAAGCGGGAGGATCACCTTTTTAAAAACATTTCTTCTCAGGGCGCCTGGGTGACTCAGTGGGCTGGGCCTCTGCGTTCGGCTCAGGTCATGCTCTCGGGGTCCTGGGATCCAGCCCTGTGTCCAGCTCTCTGTTCCGCGGGGAGCCTGCTTCCCCCTCTCTCTCTGCTTGTCTCTCTGCCTGCTTGTGATCTCTCTCTCTGTGTCAAATAAATAAATAAAATCTTAAAAAAAAAAAATTCTTCTCATTTGGAAAGCCCTGGAATGTAGATTTAAATTCAGGTTAAGGTATAAGGTGTATCCCAGAGATGTTGACAAATCCCCATGTGGGACTATAGGAGCCCACGATGCTCTCGTAACGTACCGACCTACCAGGGATGTCACTGTGTTTAGGATACGCACTTCTAATACTGCAGACCTGCTAAGGTCAGGGCATTCGGGGCCTGTGGTCTCGGGCAGACAACCACCCCCAACTGTACATCACACAGGGGAACCTGCTAAGCCAGCATCTCCTGGTGACCAATGGGGACACAAGCATAGGAATGACCTCCACCCAGCAAGCCCAGCCCTCCCCCATGAGGCTGAGAAATGGACTTTGAGGAGCAGGGCGAAACCACAACAAGCGGGACAAAATGGCCGCCAATGAAGGCAGACACCCAAACAGAAACAGCAATTCTGGGCACCCACCCTGAAGATTTAAACTTCGGACAGTCAAAGCAATCATGTTCTGACCTTAAATGGCCGAGGCCGGGTGGCCACTGGTTGTTCAAAGACTCAGTTCCTCGGCCCTGGTGGTGGCGGCCACGGCAGCAGCCGCAGAAAGTGGAGTTCAGTCCTCTTGGCATCAGATTCTAGAAAGGGGAGGGCCGGGAGGGAGGGAGTCTATTGGCCTAAAAGCTGAAACATCTGCTGGGGTTATTAACAGCTTTTTGGCTGAGTTCAGCAGCGGGGCACCTTGTGGTGGATAGATCCTTCTCTCAGCAATTCAAAACAATGCAGTTAAAGCAAATTTCTCATTTTCAGAGCACAGCTTAATGAGGCATACAGTATTTTAAAAATAGTCACACTTAAAACGGTCACTAGCAGTCACTGCAATCAGTGGTTACCTTCGCCGCTCCATCGAGCTGTTCACTTGGTCGGGATGATTGCATAACACGGATTTTTCCAAAGACCGCTGTAGCTCACGGTTAACTCGCTTTGGAGGAATTTTACATTATTTATGAGGTTTATGCAGATTACCCTACGATGTAAATATTGGCAAACTTGATCAAAACCACTTAGAGATTCTGTGGCTCTCTCCTTTCCCAAAAGTGTGCATTAAACCATTTCGGGCCCAGAGGTCCAGTTCCAGGAAAGGTTCTAGGGGCTGGATTTAGAAGATGAAGCAACAACTGATTCAACTGGCCGTGGGATGACGGCCTGGGCTGGGAAGAACATTGGTTGGAAGTCAGGGGCCGAGCGTTCTAGTCCTTGGACTAACTGGCCGGGTGAGACCTTGTGTGTGTTTGTGTGTGTGTGTGGGGGGGGGGGGTCACTCAATCTTTCTGCCTCAACTTCTTCGAGGAACATGAGCAGGCCTTGTGAGGGATACGCCCTCTCGTGTTTCTATCCAGCTCTGTCATCCTGGGAACTGTGGAGCTCAAATGCAGTGTTAAAGAGCTCTTCTCGTGAGATCCATGCCTGTGACCAAGCTGAGTCTGGTTTGCATCAACCCATGACAGTCTGCGTATATCTGGGTGCGGGCATCAGACGAACGGTAAAATCAAAGAGCTGTGCCAGCCACTTCAAGAGAGTGTACCATATGCTGTAGCAGACGTGGGCAAAGTACAACCAGCCCAGCTGGATTTCCTAGCCGGTTAGTTTATCTGGCCAGACAACAGCATCCAGCTCAAGAAAGGGTCACACGTCGCTTTGTATCCTACTGATCCGGCAGGCTAACTCTGGCAGCAGGAAGGCGGTGACGAGGGAGAGAAAAGGCTGACCCGGGATGGGCCAACATCGATGACGGGGCTGAGTCACCCCCAGTTCCCACCCTTGCTTCTCTCATCACCAGCCCCCATGCCCAGGGCCTGGTACGGAAGGAGAGAGCAGATGGCCAGGTCGCTGTTTCCCCAGGTAAAATCGTAACCTGACCACAAATTGCAGGGGGAAATCATGGGAGGCTGGCTCCCCTGCTTCCTGCATTCTGATCCAGGATCCTCTAGGCACAAAGACAGTGCTTATGTCTATTCAGAAATGATGCTGGTTGGTTCTAAGATACACACTGGTAGGCAAGGGTCTCATGAATGTGGGGGCACTTCTAGCCTGTATAAGCAACAAGTTTCTATCATGAGGCTTAGGGTACAGGGTCTAAGTCACCTTGATTTGGCTTGTCCCTTACCTCAGTCAGTGCTCAAGTCTCACGCACACCTGCTGGGAGCGGCACACAAGTCAAGTTAGTAAGAATAAAACTGAAGCCTTTCCACGCTGCCCAGAAGGGTTCATATGGTGTGGTCCTTTATTCCCGAAGGAACTTAAAGGAAAACCTTCAGAAGGCTCAGGATATCTGAGTCCTACAGCTCAAGGACAGGCATATCCTCACGTTCCTTGATACAGAACCCATTTCGGTGGTCTCAGGCTTGACTCTCACATGGGACAGTGCACCCATCAAGGGCAAACTCCTACCTCTGCAAAGATGCAGGATATTTGGGAGATGCTTCTGACAGCAGTTCGGCGCCCTTGCTACCACTGAAAATCTAGCTGATGTCGCAACCTTGTTCCCCAGAAACACCAGCCAGCCTGCTGCTCTGAGGTTTCCTTGTTGTCCCAGGAGGCTGGCCACTGTTGAATGACCAACATGCTGAGCCCCGTTTACCCAGTTCAAAGCAGTGGGCTGAAAGCCTCAATCTTGGGAGAGGGCAATCTCAGGTCAGGCCACCAGCCCCTCCCTTGGCTTTGTGGCACAGGTTCCCACTGTGTTTCCATGTTATATGGACACTGTCACCTTGTGCAACAATGAGGGAGCCACCAGAGGGTCTGATGGGAGGGAATGCCAGCTCAGGAAGTCTTCTGTAAGTACAGCATATCCCTCATGAGCTTCCATGGAAAGTCGTACCTGAACTTTTCTTCTATGGAGAGACAGACGAGATGGGGAAGGAAGATCCGGCCTTTGTTGCAAAGATAGTGACCAAGGTTCCTGCATAAATGGGATGTCCAGTTCCTAAGTCCAGTGCGACTGAACTCAGGGCTGTAGACTCACAGAAGGCCCACCTAACACATGCTACCATGCTACCCATTCAACACTTCCTTACTGAAGCCTGGGGACTCAAGCTGGAGACTGTCTGTGGTTCTGCTCCCATGGGCCACTGAAAGGGTGGCCACAGAAAGCAACAGTATGGCCTGAAGCTGGCCTTCCACAGACTCATAAAGAGAACCCTAAAATAAGGCTGATGGGAAATAAATATCAATGTGTCACTCTGCTCCCCAACATATCAACAAATCTATGTCAGAAGCAAGAACAGACATGCCCTCCCATCCCATGTCACCCAGAGCATGGATGCTGATTTGCTGGAAATATGCATGTGTGAGTTTTAAACACAACATCACCTATCAAGTCAGGGCATGCATGAGACCCAATAGCAAATATTTTTTGTATTACTGAATAAAAAGTGATAGCATCCTACTTAAACTCTGCCATACTTACACATAATTCTAATTCAGACTCAAAGGGCATGTGTAGTATTTAGTACAATCACGCAGAAAACAGAAAACCTACGGGCCATCTTTACTTTGGCCAATAAGCTATTAGTTAATTTTGAAGAAGTCCAACAGGTATATAATAATCTTTTTTCCAAAGTAGAGTAAGATGAAGCATTGTTACCATTTACTGTTAAATAATGTAAGGCCATCATACTTTTTCAGAGTGAGTATGAAGATCTGAGGGACAACCTAATACCTTAACAATTGCTAGAATTTTTCTTCTATAATCTGAAATCAATCAATCAATCATTCAACAGCTATTTCTTAAGGCTGACACATAGATGAAAGATGGAGGAGATAATGCAATCTCGATATTCCACAGCAAAGTAACCATACTCTCAGAGCAATCCAAGGGACGGTAGGGGTCATCGCTCTAATCTGACTGTTAAGTGGGGAGACAGGCTTACAGAGGTTTAGCCCTTGTCCAAGGCTCCAACAGTGAAGTTTCTTTACAACATATTCTGTTACTCATCATAGTTTTAATGAGAAAACCAGACTCCCTTACAAGATATGTTATCAAAGATAGAGTAAATACTCTAAGATAGGACTCTAATCACATTATCTCTTTCATATCCTCCCCCAAATACCCTTCTTTTAGAGAGGAATGCCTACTCTTTGATCCAAAAGGAATAGGACATTTTTTTCTTTAAAACTTTCAGTGGAAAGTCACTGTTGATAGTCAACACTAATCTTTATCAATTCACCAATGGATAAATAAATATTTTGCTGTACTGAAATACATAAGGATATAAAGTAGCACCAACTGTAAGTATTCTGGGGATGGAATACCAATACTGTTGAGTACTCTTTATGTTCCAGATACCTGCTAAGAGCTTTGAAAAGTATGTGATTTATCTTAATTACAATAATCTTGTAATTAGGTACTTTTTTTTTTTAATAGATGAAGACACTGGGATCCAAAGAGGGGAAGAAAGCTGCCTAATGTTACATCATTACTATGTGGTAGAGAGATGCTTTAATATTAGGCTACCCTGTCTTGACCTCTTTGTTGACCTGTATGTAAAACACATATGCCGAAGGATATATGTTCAAGAGATCATACATAGTAAGTGATGGGCCCTAGACATAATAAGTGACAGGAGAATTCAGAGAAGAAATCACTGCAAATATTCCTTGAGTGAATCAGTGATGAATCCTGCCAGGTTAGAGTGCTTGGCTACCATGTTCCATTGAGAAAGTAGAGGAGCCAAGTCTTAAGGAATGGGTAGGTTTCGATCAGCAAACATGGCAGGGAAAAACACTTCTACTTTGGGGACATGGATCCTAGCAGAGAAAGCATAGTAAAGAATCATGTGTAGATTGTCTTGGCTAGAAAGGAAGGTCGCCTTTGGGAAGTCATGAAATGAAGCTAGAAAGGAAGCCAAGGTTCGGACTCTAAAATAAATTCAGTGTCGAGGTAAAGGGTTTGGGTGTGATGCTTTGGATAAGAGCAGACTGTAAAAAGTTCCTTGAAGCTAGATTAGGGAACCAGAGAAAGGAGAGTATTTCAGATTTTCCTATGACAGTCCAGCCATGAGGTAGCAATGGTAGTGATACAATGAAAACAGACTTAAAAGGAATTTATGGGGTAAAATAAGCACTGTTCTAAGGGGATAAGGGATTGATTGCAAACCCATGTAGATATCATTCCCTTTAGGGACCTGCTATAATAAAGAAGATTCATCTGTTGACTACTCAGTTATTGAATGCCTACTAGGTTGAATGTCTACTACTTGATGCTACAGCCCTACTCTGTGCTGCTAAGGGATTTACATTCTAATGGATGCTCTGGGGACTGTGGCTTAGGCTGATAGGAAAGGGCAGACTCATGATGGGGATTGCTTTCGTTAGAAGACAGTGAGTGGGAGGGGAGATTAAGGCAACCCAATGTAGAACAACAGTAAAGACTAATGTCTTAGTGGGGAGACCAGCGTTAGAAGGAGAAATTAGCAAGCCCTACAGAAGTAACCAGGTATCAGATCATTTCCAAATTATAAACTACTGCCTTTGCATTCCCCATGAACACACCCCTTCAGCCTTTTTATCCTTCAACCTATACCATGCCCTGAATCCACGGTTCTTTAGTGCTCTTTTGGTGTCACTAAAATTTTGCCTATCAAGGAAACAAGATTTGAATAATTTTATTCGTTTGCAACACAGGAAGATATCTGACTATGTCTGATTGCTTTGGGAGTGCTATGAAATATTTTTATTCCATGAAATTCTTTAGGGCAGTGCTTCTCACAACTTAATGTGCACACAAATCACCTGAGAATCATGTGAAAATGCAGCTTCTGATTCTGTATATCTGGGATGAAGCCAGAAATGCTGCGTTTCTAAGCTCCCAGGTACTACTGCTCCCGGTGGTCCTCAGAGTTAACTCTGAAGCCTTGGTATCATGATGTTATTATATCTCACACTGCCCTCTGTCAATGAGGATACTGAAAACAACTGTTTGTATCCTGGAGGTGTGAAACTATTAAGACAAAGACAATAAAAAGAGGAAATTAAACTATGAGAAAAAAAGGCATGTACAAATTTTGTTATGTAGACAAGAGTATGGATCAATGACCAAAGAGAAGGGCATTATTATGGGGAAAGACCTCCAGACTGGGTGGTCCAAGGAAATTTCACAGAAAGGGCTGCTTTTGAATGGGTCAGGATTATAGTAGGCAAAGAAAGAGAGAAAAAGAATTGGGGTCATAAAATAACATCAGTGGAATATTATTTTGATTATTGTAGATTTGTAACACATTTTGACATGGATGGGTCCTCTCATTTACCTCTCAATTTTTTTGTTTGTTGTTTTGTTTTGATTTTATGGAACGATAGATCGTCATTAAGTTTCAAGAAAAATATACTGATACTGTTTTGGATTTCATCAAGTTTAAGGACTATTTGATAAGGCATTGACATTTCTTTAATATTGTCTTCCTGTTGCTATGTTTCTCCATTTATTACAGTCTTTATGCTCCTCAATAAATTTTCCAGTTTTCTGGGAACAGTATCTTTTTTTAAGGTAGATTTTTTTTCTTAGGTATTATATGTATGTTTTAGTTACTCTTATTAATGATTTGGTAACTTTTACTTTGGAAACATTCTCTTTAGTTAAGAACTATCTTTTCTTTTCTAATAAAATTATAGTTTATTTCCTTATTAAATTTCTAATCAGTTATTGCAGATACATAGGAAAAACTTCTGAATTTGTATACATAATAGGCATGTTCTTTTCACATATAAGTTTATTAACTTTATTCTTTTCAAATGAGTCTTCTGAGTTTTTCACATAAATAATAACATCTCAAAATCACGATAATAATGTTATCATTTGTACTCCATTTATCTTTTGTACCTTATTGCATAAGCCAGGACTTCAAAAATGTTTAATTAGAATGTCTAATTATGTGAATACCTTTGTTTTCTATTTTGTGTTGTCTTTTGTGATTTTTATATCCAGATCAATATTACTGAATCATTCTTATTTATCTTCTTTATCAAAACAAATTTAATATTTGTGTTTAATTTTAATTAACAATAATAATCCCAGATTACCATTAGTCCTTAAGGACTCAGCCTTTCAAGTCTTGAGTTCTAGTTTTGCTTCCTTTCTTGAATTTTTCAAAACAAACACCTGAGTGGCATTTTAATTTTAGTCTTCAGATTGCTGAGATTTTTACACACATAGAAAAAATGGTTTAGGTTCAAACTATTGGGTTACAATTTCTTCTTATAAAAAATATCTTTAAACAGTCGCTCTTTACATAGTTTTAGGTTAAGCCTGAGTTTGTTTTGTGTGAGATAATAATTTTCTCCCCAGACTGAATGTCAGAGAAATTCGTTGCCAGTTCTCTCTGGTCTCAAACCAAAAGATGTCCAGAAAGGGACACATTAGCTCAGCTGTGGTTAGAACCTCAGGCCTTGGGCACTTCTACGAAGCTGGGGGTGGTGACACATTGCATTATCCAGGCAGCTCCTGCTTTTCCAATGCATGTTTGAATGGAGGCACGTTTCTAGAAACAGATGGGGAGTTGAAAGTCTGCCTGGTGGTGGGCAAGATAAACAGAAAAGACACAATCGGAGCTGTGCCTTGAGATGTGATGAGTTTGCCAGGCCATGCAATGGTAGATGGGAACAATTCAATCAAAGAACCAGCATGCAGCCAAAGCACAGAGGTGGAAGAGTGGGCAATTTCACAAAGGAAAACCACGGGGTGCGTGAAGGGGATAGCCGGAGCCGGCAGGTAAGATGGGGCCAGTTGGAGCAACACCCAAAGAAAAATGGGTGCTATTCTGAAGGTAATTGCCATTCAAACCAATGAGGGGTCATCAAAGTAAGAAAGCTCGGACTTCCTATGCTGACTCCTGTTCAGACTTACTCTTCTGGTGGTCAGCATGGGATCTGAGGGTGGGCCACTTGGGAGCCTAGGGAGGCCTAGAGGAAGATCTGCAATTGGAAATGCAAACAGATCGGGGACAAATGAAACACATGTTTGGGGATTTGAACAGACAAGCATGTAAGGGAAGGAGAGGCAGAGAGAGAGATGGAGGAGCCAGGAGGACTGTTGTTTTTTTTTTTTTTTTTCCAGAGTATACAGAAGCCATTCTGGAAAGAGCTATAAACAGGGGTCTGGAGGTTGGGAGAATGTTCTGAGATGGTGAAATAGAACTGGGCATGTGTAAGTGGGAGGCAGTGCAGTTACTCAGAGAGAGATGACGAAATGTAGAGCAAGAGCTAAAAGTTGAGGCCAAACACCATGAAGAGACTGGATGGGTCAAGGACTGAAATACGCTCTCGGATTTGCAAATGCAGAAGTGAGTCGCCTCAGCTTGAGGAGTTCCCATTCAGTTGTGGAATAGAAACGAAGTAAATAGAAACAGTGGTTACGAGAGAAATTAGGAAGGAGCCTGTGTGATCTTCTAGAAGCTGGAGGTAAAGGGAAAAGAGAAGTATGAGGTAGTTGAGGTAGAGGCTAAGAATTTTTGTTTAATTGATATTTAAGGTTGAAACTGAGGAAGCAAGTCCCCAAATTAAGTTTGGTTTATCCTAGATCTTCAAGTTATTTCTGGTTTCAGTTCCTTGACTGAGCCACAGGATCTGCCTACCTTTTTGCTAATTTATCGTTTCTTCCATTATCTTCCAAATATTATTTTTTTCTCCAGAAGACTGTTCAATTGTATTTTATTACCTTCCATCTTAATGATCTTACTTGATAGAGAAAACCATAATTTCGCTGAAATCAGCAATCTAGAAGTAGAAGGCATCTTGGATCATTTTCTCTAAACTACTCTGCCCAACTGTAATCCCCTTTTAGCATCCTTGACATATATCTAGTGAAAATAAATTGCTACTTCAGAAGGAAGCCAATCAGTTAGGTTAGACATACCATACTTAACAGCATGTCCGTGTTAGCTCAGCTGGGATGTATTTAGCGTAATATTAGATGACTCCAATTCAAAATTGTTTACACAAAGATGAAAACAGAGTATTGCATCTAGTAAGTGTTGCAGTAGGCAAGTTTCACAGTTTGCAAAGTCAGTGTTTCAACATAATGTCAAAGACTCAGGATTTTTCTTTCTTTTCACTGGACTATATTCAGTGTATTGGCTTAGTGCTCCTCATTGTCACAAGATGGCTGCCATTCTCCCGAGCATCACATGCAATCACCAGACATCTGGCAGAAGGAACAGGGCATATCCTGCTTGACTGTTTTTTATTAGTGAGGGGACCCTTTCCAAAAGCCTTCAGAAGATTTCCACCTTAGTGTTGCACACTGACAATGAGTGTGGGCAACAAGATACACCACCTGGGGTAGTATTCTAGTTCTACTTACACACTTTCTTGAACAAGTAGTTTTTGTCTTTCTAGCTCTGAATTTCATCAGCAGCAAAACTTAGAGAGTCCTACAACCTACCTCATAGGGTTGGTGTAAGGATTAGCATCAATATATATGTAAAGAATTGGGAAAAGTGTCTGGCATAGAGTGAGTGCTCCGTAAGTGTCCATTATCATGCATTCAACAAACCTAACTGAGCATTGGGTCCAGTTCTTAATCAGCCACTGACAAAGGGAAGAGGGTTACTGTAAGTGGCTTTGAAAACTCAATATTTGTCCTTGAAATGGGGGCTAAAATGGGGATTTGTATACGGATTATGACTAAAAATCTGGACTCCGTTAACAGGAAAGGGAGAAGGGATAGACGGCTCTTGGGGAGGCAACCAGCAGCACTGACCACACAATGCACAACCTGCCCATTACTCTCATTCCATTCATTATCAGTTCGCCGACAGTGGGGATATTGGGAGAAGAAGCTGGAGGCAAAGACCATATTATTCTTCACATACAGCCGACACAAACACGGTGGAGGTCAGAGGCACTGACACCCGCCCCTTACCCCCAGCCAAAAGTCCACGTGTAAATTCTGACTCCCCCCAAAATGACTAATAGCCTGTTATTGTCCAGAATTCCTAACGATAACATAAACAGTGGATGGACATGCATTTTGGGTGTTATATGTATTGTATACTGAATTCTAGCAATAAAGTAAGCTAGAGAAAATAAAATGTTACTAATAAAATTGTAAGGAAGAGAAAATCCACGAATAGTAGGGCATTTAGATATGAAACAAATCTGTGCATCGGTGGATCCCAGCGTACAAACCCAAGTTGTTCAAGAGTCAACTGCCCCGGCAATAAGTCGCTAAGACTCATATTCTAAGTATATGCATGCTTGAATCCTACTACTAAGAGAAACCTGAAACTATAGTAAAAATACTGAACAATTAGTTACAATATCATCTCAAACATCAGTTTAGAAAAACTTCTATGTCTACGTCAATTTGCAAACATCTTTCCGCCGACTTTTCTCCCTTAATGCTCACAACCACCAGGTGATAGACGAAGGGTGGGCTCTCTTACCCTTCACAGATGATACCGATGCTCTTGGAGCTCCAGTAGAAACTTGGATACAGAGTTAAGGAGTAGCAGATTTTCAACTCAAATTCAGATCACCCATTTCTGAGTAAGAAGTTTTTCTTCTCAATCGCAGTGGTTTTCCTGTAAAATAAAGACATTCTGAAATGTTTTCTTCGGCCGTCATTAGCAGGGGCTCGCTGCAATCTTATGGCCAAGAATCAAATACAATGTGCCAAGTATATGCCAGACGATGTAAGCACATGGCCAACTGTGCCATTCATTCCCAGAGAAGCAAACACACACGTTTACATGTCACTACTCTATGGAAGGGTTATCTGGAGTCTTTTGTTATTATGAACATTCTTTCTTCAAGGGCCCAGTGCTAATTGCTGACTCCTATTTTTTTTTTTTTTTTTCTAAACCAAAACTGGCAATGGGCTATTTGGAAATGTGATTGCAGAGGATATAATTTATGAGAAACCTCTTCACAAAAAGAGCTGTTCATTAAAAAAAAAAAAAGTTTCATCCCAGGGAGGCAAAATTTGGATAAATCTCCATTAAAAAGCATGTGAGATGGCCAGTTATGTATATTTCTTCTTTTTCAAGGAAATCGTCATATTTGATAGAATGGGATAGTTAGTGACCTTTAAAAAACTTTAATTACCCTTTTAATAGAAAACATTTGACATGTTTTCTAAGAGTGCCATAATCATTGTTATCATGTTATCATGATATGCCCAAAGTTTCTGTCAAAGACTCCAGCTGGGACCCCTGCCCTCTGGACATCTGGTTACTCCCTCTGCACCCTATTTCTATGGCTCGTGAGGGTATACAGGCCTCCCTGTGATTTCTAGGTGTTTCTAGGACTTACTTTATGTTTTTCTTTGCATCTGTACTCCAACATCCTAGTAGGAGATTGAGGATCTGTTCTAAATGAAAGAGGTATGCAGCCACAATCTCTTCACTGTTTTATTATTTTTTTATTTTTATTTTTAAAGATTTTATTTATTTATATGACAGACAGAGCACAAATAGACAGAGGCAGGCAGAGAGAAGAGTAAGCAGGCTCCCTGAGAAGCAGAGAGCCTGATGCGGGCCTCCATCCCAGGACCCTGGGATCATGACCTGAGCTGAAGGCAGAGGCTTAACCCACTAAGCCACCCAGGCACCCCTCTTCACTGGTTTTAAAAAGAGACAAGCCACTCACTCAAATCATTTCATGAATTAAATAGCCTTGGTAGGGAAATGGAGGTTCGGGGGGTAGGGTTATACTGAGAATCATTTAGACTCTCCCTGCCATTTTAATTCCTATCTGGGAATAAATGGAATATTACTCTCCCTCCCTCCACTACACCAGCCATCCTCTCCCCAAGGTCTTATGATCTCCATGGTCAGGGTATTTTCTCTTACCGTTCCCCTTCTAGGAGGAAATCCAGTGTGAAATCGTAGTGTCAAACAGTATTTTCCCATTTCTTTGTATTTTTAGTTCACCTGTCCAGTGTCTGCGCCACAGTAAGTTTAAATAAAAGACATTAATCCAAATTTACTTGTCCAGACTTTTCGCTCTGTTCTTTTCGCAGGTGAGATCATAAATTGGACCAGAGGTTGGCAACTGAAGCATGATGGCCAAATCTGGCCAGACTTTTTTTTTTTAAGATTTTATTTATTTATTTGACAGAGATCACAAGTAGGCAGAGGCAGGCAGAGAGAGAGAGAGAGAGAGAGAGAGAGAGGAGGAAGCAGGCTCCCTGCTGAGCAGAGAGCCCGATGCGGGACTCGATCCCAAGACCCTGGAATCATGACCTGAGCCGAAGGCAGAGGCTTTAACCCACTGAGCCATCCAGGCCCCCCAGGCCACACCTGTTGTTACCATTTTTTGTCTAAGGTTGGTTTCACACTCATGCTCCAAGACAGTGGAGCTGAATGGTTGTGACAGAGACCATGTGGTCCCTTAAGCTGAAAAGATTAATAAACTGGCCCTTTGGAGAGAAACTTTGCCCTGATTTAGGCAATATTCTTGAAAATACTTTACTTGTCCCTAGAGCTCTACTGTTGACAACATTTTTATTTATCTTATTTATCTTGCTCCTCTAGCACCTCTGAAATGCCTGTTCTCTCCATTGTACAGAAGGAAATTAGAGAAAGACAAAGACCATATGATTTCACTAATATGTAGAAACTAAGAATCAAAACGAATGGATGGACAAACAAACTAAAATGGAACCAGACTCATACATACAGGAACAAACTGGTGGGTTCCAGAAGGGAGGGGGCTGGGGGAGGCACGGGGAAGGGGATTAAGAGGTACAAACTTCCAGTTATAAAATAAGTAAGTCATGGGCATGAAAAGTAGAGCATAGAGAATATACTCAATAATATTGTAATAACATATGGTGACAACACATTGTGGTGAACATAATTTAATGTATAAAATGATCAGGTCACAAGGCTGTACACCTGAATCTAACATAAAATCGAATGTCAATGATACACCAATTAAAAAGTAAAATAAAATAAAATAAAATATCCAAAGTGTACAGGGACAGGGTTAAGCATAGGATGGAGTAAAGATGGAAAAAAGGGAAATAGATATGTAGTTTCTCCTCTAATCTCTTAATTCAGACAATTAAAGCCCCATAGGAATTTCCTATTCAAAAAAGGAAAATTAGAAGTGACTAACCCAAGATCACAGAGGGGGTACCTGACAGCTTTGCGATTGATTAATACAAACTGACGTGTTGGCACACTCCGGATGATGCCCTACTCCGTTTATTCTGAATTCTTGAGGTAATTCTGCCTGTTCAGTTCCCCTCCCTGAAAACGTCAGGAGGTAAGAGACATTTGAATGAAGAAGAAACAACCATGGCTGAGTTCTTCTGAATTCTGCACTCCCTGGAATGGATTAGAAGGCATGGAAATGCCCCAGAGCCCAAGAGCTACCATGGATGCACGGGTACCTCAGAGCCCAGCTGCTGCTTTGGCTACACTTTGCCCCTGGTGGGACTGTTGGCTTGGCCTCCTCACTCTGAATTCAGTGGTCTTTCCACTATATTAAGCACACTGTTGAATAATGATAGTACAAATGAATGATCATGATTTCATTAGGAAAACACAAAAGAAGAGATGAAACTTTGTGTTGGAGTCCAAATGTGGCCATCACCAATTCCATACCGCTTTGTAGGTACATATTTCTCCTCAGCACCAGTGGGTGGTAGAGTCTAATTCCTTTCCCCCTTGAATCTGGGTGCTCTTAAGGGAAGGTCTGAGGTGAGACTTTTGACATTAAGTTATAAGAACTTGGCAACCTCCATTTGGCTTTCTTGGAAGGCTCTCGCTGAGAAGTTGCCTCTCAGAACCTCACTGCCATGCTGTGAGAAATGAAATCCACATAGAGAGGTCAAACAAGTGGTCTAGTCAAAGACTCCAGCTCATCTCAACCAACAGCTATGTGAGAGTGTCATCTTGGACGGACAGTCCAATGGAGCATTCAAGATGACTGCATGAGAAATCCTAAGCAAGAAGCAAGCATCCTGACAACCCATAAGTCTGTGAAAGTTAATACACTATTGCTTTGAGCCACCACATTTTAGCACAGTGTTATGTAGCTACAGATAACCAAAGAAAAGTTTTGGAATGAAAAGGTAATTTAAGTACATACAAGATGAACATATTTTGTGAAACTGGTCAAATTAAAAAGAAGCCTATGACCCAATTATAACCAGAGAAAGTACTTCCCTGAAGTTAGTGTGACAAAACAAAGTTTCAGATTTCTTTGGACACTTACTCTGAAAGGGGGTGGGTGAGATGTGTGCAGGTGAGAAGATGTTTCTCCAGCGTAATCATGCCTCAAAGGTGTTCGCTGTTAGCAAGAGAGAGTTTCCCTTGTAGATGCTTCAGGCACAAGAATCTTGCTCCTGGTGAAAATTAAAGAGGTACAGAATAGAAATTCCTCAGTACCTTCCAGGATTAATCCAGGAATGAAGATTTCCAAACTTTGACCTAGAGAAGGGGGGCCATGGTTGGAGGAAGGACAAAGGAATAGAAGAGAGAAGAGGAAAGTTGTAGGCACTCCAAGAACACCTGGGTTTCCACCTGAGGCTGACTTTGTATCCCTGGAAGGTAATCCTATGGGAAAAGAGAAGACATGGTTTGCTCTACCTGCAGTTCCTCAAGATACTCTCAGCTGACTAGTCAAATGGTCTATGCACCTCAAAGTGAATTCTTTTCATGGTTTAAGATCTCATTAGTGTCTGGATTTCAGTGAGCTTATTCTCCTCACAGAGAGAAGGGTGATCATCTTGTGGAGTAAGGGGTTGTCTGAAAATGTCTCTCTTCAGCTTTAGGACAAGGAGGTCCCAATATTGTGTTTCTTTAGTTTTGGAAGGGGTGTGTGTGTGTGTGTGTTCAACAAGGTCAACGCTCTGAACAGTAAGTTTTAGCCCTTCCTTCTCCAACATACCGCACCTGCTCTCCCAAGCTCGTTGCTTCTACTTTCTCTTTCTCCCTCCCTCTAGTGCTGGGTATGTTACTCAAGCCTCCAGATCTGCTCTGCACTCATTTCTTCCTGGCTCTGCACAGGAAAGCTGACTTACAACAACTTCATCAAGGGACCCCACCACCACCTTGCTCTCCAGTTCTGGTTGAGTCCAACCAATGGAGAACCTCAGAGAAAAGAGTGAAGAGAGAGATCACAGGGAGATCACCATCTTTATTTTTCTGGCTTCGTCTCCATCACCCTGGACCAGGGGTGTCCCTTGTTTGAAGGTATGAGCTCCTCTCATGATGCCCCTCTCTGCAGGGTACGCTGTTGAATAATGATAGCACGAGTGCTCCCTCCCCTCCTCTCTTGGGCCTAGAAAAGGTACCAGCTTTGCTTTTACTAGCTCAGTGTGCTGCAGGAACCCTCATGGTTTCCCTAAAACTCTGTAAATAGTCTTTTTATTCAATTTATTAAATTCACATGGAATGATTCTAATTTGGGCATACCATCTCTTTCCTGCTAGAACCTGATGGATACACTACTCTACACTATTTGGTCATTTCATATTAATATTAATTTGGTTCAAGTTTTTTTTTTTTCCATTCCTTGGCTACTTGTTATTTTAAGTCCAACTGCACTAAAAGATTTCTGGTTGCCAGAAACCAGAAACAAGAAACAAGCAAGTGGAATTTGCATTGGTGGGGGAAGAAAGGGCAGGAAGATTAAAATCTGTCACTCATGAATCACACCTAAAGGAGTCATTCATTTATTCTGACATTAATTTTATATCATATCCTGCCCTTCACCTCCATGAAAGCATTAGTCAGGTCGACTAATGGCTAGGTGAGGGTGGAGAGCTAGATTTCTTCTTCCTGGTGGGGCTGGGATGAAAGATACTACGTGGGGATGCAGCGGTGAGGCGGGCTGGTGGTACAGTGGGTTGGGGGGACGCACCAAGACGAAGCTCTTCTGCACTGTGATTGTGCTAAGAAGGATCATAACTAAGCACATGGCTTCTTGAAGAGGAACAGACAGTTTTTCAATGTCATTCCCATCTTTTCTGTTGTGATTTTGATAGTTTCAAAACCACCCCGTTCTCTCAAAATGTAGGTGATACCGAGGATGTTGTTAAAGGTCTCCTGAATAATCTCTGGGCTTCTAAACTGAAGACCTTCTCAGCAGTGGATATGAAAGAGAGATACTTGATCACAAGGTCATTGTCCCTGCGAAGCCCCCAGTGGTTCTCCATTGCTGAGGACGCAACACTCAAACCTTAAGCCTGATGTTCCAAGTCCTATAATCTGGATTAAGGCTTTCTTCTTAGCTTCATTCCAATTCCTATCTCCTCTCCTACTTCTCCTCTCTTATCTCTCCATGCAGAGTAATCTTCAGCCAAATGAAATTCTTCATTTCGAAGCATGCTATACAAGTGCCTCCCTTTAGTAGCCACCCTCAGGGCCTTTGCTCTGCTTCTCCGCAGCTGGAAGCCCTTCCTTGAAATACCCAGCCTCCCACCGGGCAGGGAGCTATGGGAGGAAAGGGTGCTTGATTTCACATTTTGTGCATCTCTCCTGCATAGCACAGTACCTTGCACATTCTAAGTATCATCAAAAGAATTTGTGGAATAAATTAAAGTAGCTGATCCAAATGGCAGTTTTTCAGTAACTGTTTCTAATTTTCTTTGCTTGAGGAAAAACAGGCAAGGTTGAGGTTCAGCAATGAGAGAGGTAGACAGCGAGAGTTCTGTATTACAGGGTAATCCTTAACTCTTCCTTTTCAAGCAACATCTATTTGTCTATCTATCAATAGATCTATGTTGATCTACTAGACCATGTTCATGCACAACTATAAGGACAGGGATGAAAAACAAATTAAAAAGAAATCTTCAGTATCACCATTTGCTAGTAGTAAGTTCTCCGTAAATACAAACTCCACTGAGGATTGATACTGTGTAAGTTCTTCAAGGTGCTGTGGGGGAGGGGACAATTTCTTTCATGGTTCCTCTATATCTATCTGGATAAAGAAGACAGACCATGGAATCGAGAAGAAAGCCAGGAATTGAAAAGACAGAGTTGAACGTCTTAACAATTTTTCTTTCTGATTGGGAAAATGTCCTATTCTGGTGTTTAATGTTGCAAAAAGTTTCCTTCAGTAAGGATCAGTAGGAGTTAAGGTTAGATGTGGCCCAGTGCCTAGGGAAGTCCTGTGGGCAGGCCAAAGGAAAGCAATGGACAAAGCAGGGCGGAAAATGTTACTTCCAAATCGTTTTATTCCCAGAAGGGGGGCTCCAGCTCCAACATTTACCCTGTACCTTATAATAGCACTTGGGGAACCATTAAAAGCGTTTGGTGTCACTATTTTAATTAAGAGTGAAAGTTCTACAAGGGCCAGACACGCCGAGGCTCTGTCAGTAGTGGTCATAGGGGAGAAGTGGAATGTCAAATAAACGCAGGCTCTTGGCTTCTAGCACAGTCCTAGAACCCCTGATTTGAAGCACATTTGGAAAGCGTACTTCCTCTAGCAAGGAAAGTGGAGTTGGTACAGTAAAGTGTGATGCTGGGTGTTCTCTGTATATCTATCCAGATCTATACCTGTAACATGTATGTCCACTAAAATACAGAATCCAGAGTCAGCTAATGAGAGTTCACATTTTTTGCTAAGGATCGCAAAAGTGTTGTAAAATTGGATATGTGGAAAGCTCAACTTAAATCTTGAAATATGACTTCTGACAGCATCTGCCACATGTGGAGCCTTCTTTTTTAAGCTTCATCCTTGGATACCTAGCTTGCATGACATATGTGACTTGACAATCAGTGAGGAACTACAATGGGCATATCTTTATACCTCCTTTCGAGATTGCACAACACGTCATTTTATTGACCAACAGTTCCCTGAAAGTGTACTTATTTCAGGTTACTCCACCTCTCTGCACCTTTTATGATAAACAAAGAACCCTCTTTTCAAATTCCTAATTTATCATGACACAATTGCTGAATGAGCAGATTCTGTAACCTACCTACACTCTTTTGGCTTTGGAGGGGATCCAGGGATATTTACTTTAAGTGGATTGCAACCTTACTATAATAAAATACTGTTTGTGAAACATTTCCCAATAACCGCTTACATTAGAATGTTATGCCGTTAACGATTACTACTCTACCCAGGGTACACTATATCAGAGAAAACACTAAACTTTAACTATTTCCTCCTTTGGGAATCTGAGAGATCACTTTGTGCAGATTAATGTATTATGTATTCTACGCTCTGTAAAAATGGCCCTTGACTGCAGATTTGAGTATGCTCGCCCTTTGTAGAGAGCTGTGTCCATGAAGACAGGGATCCACAAACATGTGATGCTTCTACATATATTTAGAGGAAACTTCAGCATGTGGAAAAAAAAAAAAAGTAATTTACGTACAACTTTGCTTGGCCCAGCAGTACCCAGTTCAGGAAATACCTCCAGAGCTGCAGACACTAGTGTGTTAATGTCTTTGATTACTTTCATATGGTACACTTGGAATTGTTAAAACACAGCTGCCACACATCAGAAGGTACTAGAAACAATCTGTTGGACAATACAGCAAAATGGCAGTAAATGAATTTCAGAAATACCCCATGCTAGTTACTAGAGGATGATTTACATGAAAAAAAGAAAAACAACAAAAATTTTAAAAGTGCCAAACACATCAGGAAATATCCCCCTAAGTCACTGGTCTTTTTTGGTCTCAAACATCCCTTCAATATTTTGCTGTATACCAAACTGGGGTTGGAGGGGGGAAGGAATATACATATAAATATAAAAAATATATAAAGGTAAGATATAAATATATATATATATTACATAAATAAAAAATATATAATATATAAATATTTTAAAAATATGAAATATATATACTTTCCCCAATATTGGTTAATAAAGTTTTTTTCCTTCCAAGATAATTTTGTTTGTTAAAAGTAAAGCTTGCCAGTTTTAGAGGACTAGTTATTATCCAGAGGTAGAATAACCACCTTGCTAGAGCAAATTTTAAGGGGTGAATTTGTTTCTAACCCTAGCTTCAAAGTGCTATGACATCTCATCTAGCTTAAGCAGTTACCTATTCTATTCTTAAAACTTTCCAATGAAGATGATTCAGCAATGTGTCTTAGAAGAAGCTCGTTTGGTGTCAAACCAGTCACCTAAAAGGACTTGGAAAACGTCAGACATAATCCCAGTGGGTATGCAAAGTTACTAAAACACAAGGGAGGGACCTGAATTCTGTTTCTACCAATATTTTTAAAGCAGGCTCAGTTTTGAGGATGGGAAGTGACACAAAGTATGCAGGTGGTCTGATTGTTGCTAATGGAGTAAAACGCTGTTCCCTACATTGCTGATAGATCACAAGTTCTCATTAGCAATGTGTTGTTTCAACAGCACTGCGTTAGAAGAGGCACAGTCTGAACAGTAGAGACAACTGATGTTCCAGCAAAATGAATGTAAAGTATTGATACATGCAAAGGGCAAGTGTACAAAGATGTCAAAGGCATGAACTTGAAAGTGATCTGTCAGCACATACGAACAAATCACGATTCTAAGTTTGAGGCAGGAGTCCTCAATCTCATTTACCTGGAAAATGAATAAGACAAGGGTTTAGAGACACCCTTTTTTTTGTTGTTGTTGACCTAGGGTGAGTGTTTCCCCCAACTGCAGAGAAACTGAAAATGAATGTTTAAAATTAATACAACTAATTCTTTTTTAAAAAAGATTTTATTTATTTATTTGATTTGAGAGAGAGAAAGAGGGAGAGCATGAGATTGGGGAGGGTCAGAGGGAGAAGCTGACTACCTGCTGAGCAGAGAGCCCAATATAGGACTCAATCATGGGACTCCAAGATCATGACTGGAGCTGAAGGCAGTTGCCCAACCAACTGAGCCACCCAGGTGCCCCTCAACTAATTGTTAAAGAGCACTTACTATGTGCCAGGCAGTCATATGCTTGGGGATACAGATGGGAATAAGACAAATGCCTGGCTTTTTTAGTACTTATATTTTGTTGGAGATAGACAGGCAATAGATAAGTAACCAAAAAAAAAAAAAAAATCAAACAAGATAATTTCAGCTAATGATAAGTGTCATTAAAACCGTAAAACTACATAATGTGCGGGAGGGACTGTGGGTGGAAAATGGGCTAAAAAATTGTATAGTCAGAGAAAGCCTCTCTGCGGAAATGGCATTTAGGCTGAGATCTGAATGACAAGAAGGAGCCCACTTTGCAAAGCTTGGAGGGAGAATATTCCAGAGAGAGGGAACAGTAAAGGCAGAGACCCTCGGGTGAGAGTGAGCTCTGCGAGTTCCAGGGACAGATGAGGCCGTTGAGGAGTGAGGCCTGAGCCTAACAGGCAAGGAGAAAGGCCCTTCTGTGTCAGAAGCCTGAATATTTTCACAGTTTATAGCTGAGTTCAGAAAGGTAAGAAGCTCTTTTAGGGTACTGAGAATCAGTTTTGATTACGGGTATCATCTTAGTTTTTACCTGTGTTCCCCGTTGTCAGAACACCTGTGTGCCCACAGAAGGGAGACTCCGTGAGCACTTGGATTTTGCTGCCTCTTGCCGTGTTTGTGCATGTTGCACCCCAGGCCTCTACAAAGTCCCCACATTTCCCTCGGGTCGTCTTTAGGTCCCATGGGGGCAGGGGCAGGCTGTATATGCTCGTGCATAGATCCGTGCCTTACCATGTGACTCTGGGACCGTTCTTCTTCAGTTGTGCTGTTTGTCTGGGTACCTCCCATCTGCTGGTCCTCCTGGGCCCCTGGGTTTGGGGTCACCTCGGCTGGGTATGGCTTCTTTCCCTGCCTGGGGACAGCACCAGCACCTTCAGAAGGCACCGAAGTCCTGCCTCTCTACTGCCTCTCACATCGCCGGGGATTCTACAAAGTCAGGGAGAATGCTCTCTTTTGTGACACCGCCCTCTACACTGGAGCTTTAAACTGTGGCTACTTGTGACCACAGGCTCACAGTTTGGGGACAGTCCTTGCAGCTTCCATTGACAGGGCCACAAACTTGCCTTCTCCCATCTCCCTGCCCTGGATGCACACCCAAGTGCCCTGGGTTCTAACCAGGAGACAAAACGCAAGGGGAAGCTCTAGTTCCTTCTCAGCAGTGCTCCTCTCCTCTAACAAGCGGCTGGCTTGGTGTCCAGCTAGCTCTCTGTCCCCCTAAATATATCTTGGTCTTCGGAGTCACACGAACAGAAGTCTCATAAGCTCTTTCTTTCTCATTTCCCCATCTGCCCAGCCACGGCTGAGCTCCAGCTAGTGGACGTAATTTTCTCTCCATCGGCTACCCCCCTGCGTGTCTGTGTCCTCTCTGTTGGCGTCCGTCTCCCTGGGGATGCACCTGCCAGGGGCACCACTGCAGGAGGGCCCAGCCATGCACGAGGCTGTCCTCACTGAGGCGCCCGGAGCCCTTCCGGCAGCCAGGACACCGGTGGATTTCTTAGCCTCTCCTGTGAGAAGATGACCTCCATCAGATCCAGGATCTGTTCCAGGCCTGCAATGATTTTTTTTTTTTTTTTTCAGGTGTGGATCGGGCACTTTCTGGTTTTTAAAATGTGATTTTCCAGGCCTTTTGTATCCTTCCCGACAGGAAGCTGCTTGGGGCTGCAAAGCAGCATCCCGCATATACTGTCTGGCCAGATGGAAATGCTAATTCCCCAGGCAACGGCTCCAGCCACACTCCTTCCTGTTTCAGGTCAAGCAAAGCCTCTGGCTCCTATCTCCGAGAGCACAGCCTTCCACGTTTACTCCTGCTTCTTGACGTGGGATGCCTCCAGCAGACTCACCCTCTCGTAGCCCGTTAGGCTGGGTGGGCTGCCATGCACATATGCACTGAGATCTGGGGGGCCGGTCCCTGTTTGCCAAGCTGTGTCCCCATGAGTGGTTGCCAGCCTGAAAAAGGTGCATCTCCTTGCAACTTGGCCACCCAGAGAGGCTGCTTTTTTGTGATTTGCACAAAGACGCTGTTTGTGCTGTCCTGACAGGTGTTGGTAGGAGTGGTTCATTTCTCCATCCTAATGACGTCCTCTGGGAGCCAGCCTGGATTTTTCATTGTCTCTGCCCTTCCAACAGTTTTTCCACTTCACGGAGAGAACACAGACCGCCCTGTGTCTCTTCATGGAGCTTCTCAGGCAAGGACCGCAGGTGTCTCCTGCTTCAAGGACTCAGAGTGCTGTCCAAATGCCCCAATGAAAGGAACCTCGGGCAGGGACATCGGTGTAGGAAGTGGGCATTCCTACGGCGAGTAGCACGGTGAGTATTTTCATGTGCTTCCAGAAAGCCCCCTGAAGTTTTAGCCAAAGAGCTTTCCTCTCATTTGGGGAAGCCCCCCAGTGACCAGCACAAACTCCGACCGCTTGGATGCACCTCCAAGATGTGAGCGGACCAGTGTTGGCGCTCGGGGTGAGAGTGTGCTCTTGGTTCTCTGTGAGTCAGATCTGTACCGGGAATCTTCCAACAGGAAAAGAGGCAACACTTTTTTAAAAGTTCTTGTCACCGCCCACTAATGCAGAACTGTGGGTCTCTGCAAGTTCTTCCCCTCCCCCCAGATTTCTCAGAAATTCTTGGGTAGTGTATCCAGTGAACCCAAAGGAAAAGTCACGTTAGTTAGCACACATCCTCTTTGTTTTTGGTCTTCTGATATCACCCCGCGTGTCCTGTGCTCAGTGTGGGAACTGTGTCTGATGTCTCCCTCTCCCTCCTCCACTAGATTTGGAGGCCTCTGCCCATCCTGATGGCCTTACCAGGGGGACTGTGGCCTCCGAGGAGCCCAGATGCTGCTTTACAGGCCACGGCCCCCACGGCTTCTCCGCCACCGATGGCCAAGTACCCATGAGATACCACAGCTGTTCAATCCTGTTGCGGAACGGGGGACACGCTCTCCTCTTCGGCCTTCTGTTAACCGTAGAGGGTTCCCAAAGCAATAATGTCTGTGGTCTAGAATCTCCGAATGAGCCTCCTGAGCAGCTCTATCCTTTTTACTTCTTGCCTCAGGGTGCAGACACAGGGTGGGGGACGAGGCCAGGAGCTCATCCAAGCGACAGATGCTCTGATGTATTCATAATCACCTCTCCCTGGCTCTGTTCCCGAACGAGCCTGTGCCTGGTTCTCTTTTCCATTCTGATGAGACTTGCCTGGGAAGCTCCTTAGCTCATCATACAAATCGACTTAGGGCAGGCCCACCTTGCCTCTTCGCCAGGCTCGCAAGGCTTCTTAGTCCCTCACCCCTCCATAGATGTTTCCAAGTACAACGAGGTTATATATTTTTCTATTTGCTGTCACTCTGTCCATGTGCTTTATAAGGACGTGGGAAACACTCAACCACTCTGCCAATCTCTTAAGTGACAAAACACATTAACCAGAGACTCAATCAGTCATCCTCTCGCACATTCTATTAATGGAGTAATGTTTCAAAAGGTTATAATTAGGATGAATTTGTTTGGCAGCTAGTGAGGTCATCATGAATCAAAAATGGGGAGTAAAAAGCTAGGATACTTTTTCATTGGTATTCAAGAATATGTGTAGCGGTGAAGAGAGAAAAACACCTGAATTTAAATGTAAGTCGTAATTGTTTCAAGCAGCTTAGATCCCATCATTAGGTAAAAAAAGAAAAAAAAATCCATCATTAGGTGAACGTTCTATTCTCGGTTGGGCACTGTGTACAGGTGCATGTGTATGGGTTTCTGTGTATGAGCTTCAGAGACCCTTAACCACCTTCTCCTCCCCAAAATAACGCATTCTGAGATTATTATTATTAGCATTATTTTTATGGGTAGGACTTCCCAGGGCAGGAAGCAATGTATAAAGATGTGGGCATTGCTGGTGGATACGTTTCATGGATAGGTAACTCAGAGTTACAGCCATGGTTCCCTTTTAAAAGTACTTTTCAGCCAAGCCCCCAAGCTGTTGCGAATTTGCAAGTTTTACTTTCGGTTAGTGAAACAGATGCCCAGTGGGATGCTGATCAATGTTTAACAACTGGGTCTCAGGGGAAGGGGGCATCAGCGGAGAAAGGCTGATTTGGAGTGCGGGCCTCTCCCTCCATGATGTAAATCCTTCCATCATCTGGGATTTCAAGATGTCAGTGTGACGTCACCAAGCATGAGCTTGGGAGGAGAAGTGCAGGAGCACACGGTTCCAGAGTGTTTCAACCATGTAGACACAGTGCATGTCGGCAAGCTCGGAAGCAGAGATAAGTAGAATGGCATAAACTAAAAAGAAAGTGAATATTCATTACCTTTGTTTTTAACGTAAGTTATTTAGTTATGAGTTGACTTATCTTAATTTTAATAGTGGCTTTGTTTAACAAGCCACAATAACAAAATATGTGAAAGTTTAATAATCAATCATTGAAAACCCAAAGGAGCTGACCCCAGGGCCTTAGCACATATACCTTGTTACTCAGGACTTGTAAGATCTTGCTTTGGAAACTGGACATGAATGCTCTGTACCATGAACACTGACAAAGACAGCTTCTCCGTCATTCGTGGATGATATTGCAATGGACTTTTGTCAGAATAAAACCTTAATGCTCTATGAAACCTCAATATTCTAATGAACACTGAAGAAAACCTCTCAGTTGTCTAGACTTTAATTTTAAATTTCTTCTTCTTAAGTTTTTGATATAGTGTTGGCTCAAAAAGCTTTCTAAGTCAGTATATTATTCACTTCTTCTAAAAAAAATATTCTGACAAAGGCTTACAGGTTGATATCATGAACTTCCTACGTATCATAAAAAGACAAACAAACAACCAAACAAACAAAAATACAAGGAAAGGTAAAAGAGCGCACCTCGGAAGCTAAGTCGCCGGAACGGCCTGTTCTGCATCGGTAGCTCCGCCCCAGCCTGGCCTGGCTGGCCGCGGTCCCCTGCTCCAGGTGGTCCGTCTCCAGTCTGCCTTCCGCTAGGACGGGCCTGGCAGGACGGGCTCTGCCCAAACAGATGTGCAAGTGGTTGGCAAGGCAATCACATCCCTTCCCTCTGGAGTCGGGACTGCAGGACAAGAAAGAATTGGTCCCGTCAGTGCTTGGAGTTGAAGCTGAAATAAGGTCATGGGGCAGCACCTGGGCCAGGGAGTGAGTTATAAGGAGAAATTATGAGCCAGCAGAGGGGCGAGGTGCCAAGGGAAGAAGGAGGCATTCTACAAGAGGAAAAAATGAGGAGCTCATCTCCAGCCGATTTAAATCCCTGTCAGCTGGCCCATTCTGGACCGCGTGTCATTTTTTTAATAAACCAAGGGGAAAAGAAAGCGGGCAAGGAGAGAATATGGGGTACGGCACTCATCGCTTCCTGGGTAGAATCGTAACTGTACAGAAAGAGGAACTGAATTTAGTCCCAGGGCTGGTTTGGTTTTTATTTTGCCAGTATTTGCTGTGTGGCTCCTTAAAAGGCTGAACAGAAGAACGGACAGATGTTTTCCGTGGGAAGTTTATAAATGACAACGAACATGCTTCCCTTGGTCATTTCTTAGATTCGTCCTTAACTGCAAAAGCCTCGAATTATTAAATAATTCAGAGAAGACATTTTACCGGCAGCCGAGTAGTCATGGTTCAACTATGTAGCGTTTCGAGAACTTAACCTGAAATAAAAGTCAGATAATCTTTCAGCGTCCTTCAAATATCAGGTATCAAAGGCAGCCATGGGACAAAGCCAAAGTCAAGCTTCCCATTTGTCACCTCTCCCCCAGGCCCAGCCAGCATCCCGTGCAAGGACTGTCGGTTTTCTGGTGATATTACTTATGCAAGGCACTATCTTCAAACAAAACTTCGAGGAAGTAACATTGCCATGAATTTCTGTAATACGCAAGGGTCTTTGTTTAGGATCTCCCACTGAAACCTCTTCGTGTTAGGAGATGGGTGGGCAATAGGGAACACTGAGGCTCAGAGAGTCCGTGCCCTACCTGGCGTTGCACAGCTCCAGAATATGGGAGCTGGGACTTCAACTCCAGTAGCGATCACGGCAACAGTTGAGATTTACTGAGCTGTAGCCCCGTGACAGGTATACACACAGGCATGCTTATCCCCACTGGATGGATGAGAAAACCGAGAACTCTCCCCACCCAAGTCACTATGGGTAACAAGAGGTAAGGGTTTAAAATGCCGATTTTTAAGTTTAGTGGCTTTCTTTGGAGCTGTGAGCCCCTTAGCAGCTGACAGCAGGGGGAGGTTTGGAGAGCACAGGAAGCTCGCCGCACGGAGCCTGTGGGCAGAAGACCAAAGGAAGTTGGCTGAAGCAGGGATGGGAGGTTCTAGAGATACATCAGTGACTGGAGGCAGGCCAGTTGGGACTGGAGACTGGGAAAATAATTGAGAAAAGGCATCTTGGCTAAAGAGAAAAAGGTGAGCACCATGGAGGACAGAGATTCAGTAAGCTCGATGCTAGGTGCCTTTCCTCAACAATGGAGAGTCTGTCTTGGTTTTCCAGAATGCAGAAGCTCTCTCGGAGGGCCTCTGAGAGATGGAGAAAACCAGGCTTTTGGCCAAATAGAGCCCAATGAGGAAGAGCTAATTACTGTATCGCCGAGATATACTGGGCGTCAAGGAATATCTGTCTTGGCTATAAAATTATCCACCTGTTTGCAGCCCATACCTTCAAGACTTGCATACACGACATGATTTTAGCCTCAGGCCCTAAGTGACTGTGGGTTGCAACCCATTCCCTTGGTATCATGGCGGCCCTGAATTCTGTTCCTGACTCGTGTGTCTTCTGTTCTAGGGATATGTGAACTAGCATCACCATACCCTGAATATAAAACATAACAGTAAGATTACTTTCTAAAGCACCTGGGTCAAAAGAGCATTTACTATAATTGCAGACGTCCGGAAGCTTCCCTAATGGAGAATGTGGATTCACCTCTAGAACATTTCCAAAAACCCAACCATATCACGGCTCTGATCTTGCAGACTGCCGGACTGGCCTAATCTCTTGCTTGGATTTCTACCAAGGCTGTTACAAACCCTCTTCTCACCCACCATGTCTGGTTGATCTCCCCCTTCCCCAGGGCTTCAGAGCCTTGGAGGACACCTACATCCCCCCATGCATCCCTTCGCCTGATCTGACTTCACCTCTGTTCACAGAACTGGTCACTTGCCTAAACGAGGACCAAAGCTTCCTACTGCCCCCGCTCAAACCGACCACTCAAATGTCTGAGATTTGTGCCAAGACCCTCCTATTCACACAAGCCAGAGAGTTGGGTCTTGGCTTCCCTTCTTTTCTCTCCTGCGCTGGTATGTTAAGTTAGTATAACCGGACATGATCTGGCCGTGCCAGCCCTCTGCAGACTAATGTACTCGCTAAATGGCAACGAGAATGTGCTTTCGAAAATGCAGATGTGATCACATCGTTCCTCCAGTGCAAAGACCTCTGAATTGTTTTCTGTGCTCTCAGGATAAAATGGCAGCTCCTTGGAGTGACTCAAGAGGTCCTTGCCCGTGTAGAGCTTCTCACTCCCTCCCTCCCCGTCTAGCTTCCTGTCACCTCCACACTTGCAGTTCCTTCAGCCTATGCTGCTCCTTCCTACTCCTGAGCCTTCGCTCCTGCTGCTTCCTTGCCAACACCCATCGGTTATCACCATCCACTTCTTTAATTCAGATTACTGTTCGAACCCCAGTTTAGATGATGCCTCCTCCAAGAAGCCTTCCGAGATTCTAGAGACTCGGTCAGGCATTCCTTCTATGAGCATCTACTGCATTTGTACTTACTCTAGTCTGCTGAAATTGAAGTTTTTTCCCTCCTTTAGGGCTTATCACCTTAAGAGCACAAACCTGTCCATTTTCAATTGCAAAAACAGTGCTTAGTACAGTATCTGACACAGGGTTGATACTCAGATCGTTATGCTATGTACTCTGTATCCAAAATACCTACCTGTCGATTGAATAATAGTCGCATCAGTGGAAATTCAGTGGGCAATGAAGCCTTATTTGAGGTCCCCAATGCATTATACTAATACGAAGGCAGCTGAGAATTGTTGCATATCTTCTTGTAATCTTTTGTCCCAGAGGCATTTTAATGGAAATTTGAGTCATTCTTTTCAAATTCGCTTCCATTTACTTTACAAAATGACTTCAGCACCTGTCTCAGTCTCTCTCTCTCTGTACCATTTTTGGGGGCTTTAACATTCTTCTTAACAACTTCATTTCCACTTGGCCTCGGCCACACCAGCTGGCCGGACCAGGGACAACGCCGTCACGCAGAACTTCTGCACGTTCGCGTCTGAGACTCCGACCTCCGCCTTGGAAACTCCGCTTCCCCTCCTCCCATTCTCTTACCATCAGGGTCAGCTTGTCAGATGCCTTCTGGCTTCTCGAAGCTTCCCAGTGTGGGGGTCCGGATCACCTGCTGTGTCACTTCGCGTCTCTGGAGGGACCTCAACGGCGGCCGTTCTAATGAAGTATCTGCTGTCATATCCAGATCCTTCGATGTCTTTACATTTAACCGCTCACCGGGGATGAATGACTTCAGGAGGGCTTTCTCCTCACATTCTCAGACCGCTGAAAGCTGCAGAAGAAAGTGATGAAAAAAGTGCTGGATCGGGTCAGTTAAAGTTTTATGCAACCTCATCCGTTGAACCCTAATGAAACCAAGTACAATAAAAAATAATTTCTTTCAGTCACCTTGTTGCTGATGCCCTATCAAGCCCTTGATGGCGGGTTCCAAACCTTCTCTCCTTAAACCCCCAGCAGAGATCTCCCTTTAGCGAGTTAGGGAAGATTTCCCACGGAGCCAGTGGGATCACGGGGCTAGCTTCTCGCTTACCACCCTTCTTGTTCCAAACTCCTACTAGCAGAGAAAGCGGAGCCCTCAGGGAGAGAGATCCCGGGAAGGGATGACAAAGAATGAGGAAGCTCCCTTGTTGAAAGCTCGGGCGAAGGGCGGAGATAAAGAGGGAAAATGCAGAAAATGACGAGAGTAGAAAGAAGCGGGGTTCAGAGCGTAGACATCAAGTGCCGTACTGTCTCTAGAGAGAGATTTATTGACCAGAGAGGTGCCCAGAGTGGGCACGCAAAGATCCGCCGCTCCATTTCTTCCTGCCTTAATTCCCTCTCCACCTGAAAGCAGTCGAATTCTAAGAATGTCTCTCGCACCAAGGTCTTCAGATTCAAGCAGAGTTTCTGAATGTGAGAAATGTTCTCAGTGAGTGGGGTACTGGGTCAGTGGGACAGGAGAAATTGGGAATGGAGGTGATGGCATTCTGTGGTTGTTGCAATGCCAGGGGAGCTTCCTGGGAATTGACATGGGCTCTGACAAGAAAGCAGTGCCTTGCCCTCCCCTCCCAAATGGGGACAGTCCCTCCTCCACACCCTATTGCTACAAACACGCCGTGTGGGTCCCCAAGACAAGGAGCATTTATGGTTTTCTGAGATCCCTTGACAGTGACTCTGTAGGACCGGCTGGGTTTGTAGTAGGTGTTCAATTAAGGCTGGTGAAAAAAAGTTCCGTATCCCTACAAAATTGCATGTGATGTGAATTTCTGTGGCTCTACCACTGACTTCCCATTGACATACATTTTAATTTCAGAGTCGCTTTATCTCCACTTCTGACTGACTCTTAATTGGCTGTGGTTCCTAGCACTGAGAAGGCTTAGTTATTAAAATGGAACCCTGCAGGGAATCCATTTGTAAAGCGATAAATCCTTTTATAGTGTGAATAATCACCCATTAATTGATCTGGTTTGTAAATTTGAATTTTCGTATGCTGCATTTTTTTCCCCCTTAAGTGTGGGCACAACTACGGTCTCTTTACTATAATCTCAGAGTTCCAGAAGGGTCGAGCATGGATGGCAGTTTTTCTGTTTCACAGCTGAGTCCTTTCTGGTAACTTCCAGACTTTCCCTTCTATTAACTTGTCTTACAAAACATCTGGACCAAGTCTATTTAAATAACGATCTGTTGCTTGTGAAAGTATTGGTCCGTTCACTTTGTTTTAAAAAACAGTCGAGGAAGTATTTGTCACCGGGGGGGTCTCTGGGCCACTCACTGCACATTTTAAAATAGTATCCGTTCTGGGGCACCTGGGTGACTCAGTGGGTTAAAGCCTCTGCCTTCAGTTCAGGTCTTGATCCCAGGGTCCTGGGATCAAGTCCCACATCGGGCTCTCTGCTTGGCAGGGAGCCTGCTTCTTCCTCTCTCTCTGCCTGCCTCTCTGCCTACTTGTGATCTCTGTCTGTCAAATAAATAAACAAAATTAAAAAAAAAAAAAAGATTTAAAATGGTATCCGTTCCTACACGTCTCACTTTCATAGAGAAAGGCTATCTCCCAACCTTCATCACTGATGAAACAGAGTCCCAGAAGGGCCCACGGGACATGACCACGTAAGTGTCTGTGGCCGACATGCCAACGGAATTTAGATCACTTCCTCTTCCATCAAGGAGCTGCCTCTTGACTAAAGGATGTTTTCTGAGTTCTGTGGACGTGTCTTCAGGACAGCGTCCCGCGACTGACATGACGCTGTTCTGAGCAACGGTGGCCGAGCCAGTCACTCCAGAGAGTGGGTAGGGCCCATTCCAACGAATCCCATCCCTAGCTTATTTTCCAGAAATGAACTCTGTTACACTAGGCTTTCTGCGGGTAAACTCCTGTTCGATAATATTTTGCCCTGCTGCTCTGGGTATTCCAACAGCTCATGCAGAAAGGACAGGATTAGCCTCATCATAGATGATGATGGAGGATACAAGTGAGCGTGGGACATTATTACCAATTGTCATAGAGGGAACATTTAGCCTGGTGTTCAGTCCATGATGCCCGTCGTGTAGGTTATGACAAAAAGAATCTTAAACGGTCCGAAGATGCCGGTTTCTCAAGTAATAGTTCCGTAGGGGTCTCGGGTAACATTAATTAATATTTAGCATAACTGCAGCGAGGTTTTTACTTAAGGTTGCTAGGGCACGCTTTTTTTTTTTTTTTTTAATTCCCATTTCCGCCTCCCCCGCCCCCACCCCTTTTCAGATTGACACGGGAATCACGCTCTATATTTTCCTTCTATTATTCTGTCCTCGGACTTATTAATCCATCATTTTATTTGGCCCTGCTTTTCAAATGTTAGATACGAGTGGTGATATTTGTCTTGGCTAGCAAAATACACGGGATGTGAGGATTCACTCCGATTGCGTCTTTCTTAGGTTCTTGTATGTCTCCGGGAGAAACCCGGGAGACGGGCCTCTTTCTGACTTCCTTCCCCTCTGCCTAACCCCCTCCCTCTCCACCGGGGAGCCTGATCCTGAAAGCTGGTTAATCATTTCCCCATCCAGGAGGGCGGGAGAAGCAGGGAAGGGACCTTACTGGTTTATCAGAAAAACCTAAGCAGCCTCGCTCAGCCCAGTGGCCTCTCCACCCAAAGAGAGTGGGTTATAAGCTAGAGACAGTAACATTAAAAGCAATATTTCTGTCATGAGGCCTTCTCAGAGCTGTGAAACTAACCTGCTTGTATTTTTTTTTCCTACAGCCCCATAAAAGGGCTCACAGCCAGAAAGTACAAATCCCATAGGCTGCTATTATGCTGATGACAGTGAAGAAAGGGGGAAAATTGTTTCGTTGCTGAATTGCAGATATAATTATGACATTTTATATATTTTGCAGCCTGTACCAAAGAGTTGTATTAATATCTACTATGCCCTATAGCAGGAAAGAAGTTAGCGCCCTAATGCAGGGCGCTCTAGGTTCTGATTTTGCTCAGATTGAATCCCCCGGGCTATTTACTAATATGAATTTTGTGGTTAAAGGGAGATTCAAAGCAGGTGATAATGGCCGCATCTTTTGCGGGACCAGCTGATTCGTACAAATCATTTGTCCGGGCGCAGGGAGGGAAGCTAATTGCACTTGGACAATGTGTCTTTCACTGCCAAGATCTGCAGCCGAAGAAGTCTGCTTACTTCAGCCAAAGATGGATACAATGGGGCGTTGAGCAAAATTTAAATATGTAGCCAGAGCTCATAGGAGAAACGTTTGGGGGGTCAATTTGTGGGGCTTGCAAATCAGTGCAATTATGGTGGAAGAAGCTGAAACTTCTGTGAGTAAGGTCGCCCTGCAGCCAAGTGTGTCTGTGCGCGTGCACACGTGCGCGCGTGCTTTTGTGCGTTTGTGTGTTGCAAAAGGGTGTAAAAAGGAAAACCAGAACCAGAACCAAAACATCCATCATTACTTTCCAGTGTAGCTCAGACCACAAGGCTGGGGCTGGGGATCCAGTCCATATCTTATATTAAGAATTAAGTATTCCTGGTGAACAGTGAGCCAATAAATAAACAAACAACATTTTGGGAGATGCAGAATAGACAGGGAAATAAAATGTATAGTAATGAAATATTCATAACCCTGCATTTTATGGACCTCCAACACTGGTTCCGTGATTTACACTATTCCTGTATGTACTAGTATGGGATCTGCCGAACAATAATAACGGTAACATTAGGATGCTGGCGGCTCAGTGTCCTGGCGAAGAGAGGACTCATCAGCATCGCCCGATCGCTGTGAACTTGAGGAAATAGAAGCACATCTAGGTGGTTGCTTCCCTGCACATTTTATGCTTGGCCCACGGAAATGGAGATGAGAAATGCAGTAATTATGAAAACGACGCGTGTCGGCACCCGACTCCATACAAATACCCACGTTATGTTCCCAGCTTGGGGTCGCTCAGGGGCGCTGGTACAGACCAGCTGCTCCCAAGAGAAAAGCAGGGGTTATTACATCACATGGAGAATCACCTTTCCAGAAAATCATGGCCCGCCTGGCCCCTCCACCCACAGTGCTGTGTTCTGAGCATGGCGGGCTCCCCGCACAGGAAAGAGGGTCTCAGGATGGATCTGGCTCTTGCCCCTGCCGACTGCGGTCGGGCTCTGGTTGGGAGGGACGCAGAGCTGCAGAGTGAAACGGAGGAGAGGTAGATAAAAGCCTAGCCATCCTGCTTCAGAGACGGTCTTGAACCTTCCTGCTCGGTCTGTGCCTCCATTTGAGAGCCGCTTCAAGTCTTCTTTACCCTGTCCCAGGTTTTACAGGCACAGCTGGCCGGCCGCATGTCAGAGGTCCTGTGGCTGAGCCCTCCTGGCCGGGCCGAGTGCCCCCACCTTCATTGAGGGCTTAGATCGCGTGTGCGCCGGGCATATAAACTACAGTTTATAGATATATACACATATATACACGCAACGCTCCGTGAAAACCACCCGCTCACCTTTGCATTTCACCCACGTCTCCCACGCTCGCCAGGGGCCCCCCCATCCGTCACTGGGACCCTGTTCCCCGCACTCCCACTTTGAAACCAACAGAGTCAATCAGCCGTCAACTGGCCTCTAAAGCGTGAACCCCAACATCAGAATACACCCGCTAAACCTCCTACAGGCCACCGTGAATGATTCTCATTAAAATGTTAGCATTTATCTTTTGTTACGCACCTTGTCGTGGTAAGTCACCATCCCTGCCATGTTTTTAACGAGACAACACAGTAAGCCACGTTCCCTTCAGTGATATATATTAAGGTTTTGATGAAAACGAGTCCGTCAGCTTCAAGTTCTTATTAAATATTCAGGACATACTTGATTCCCACACAATGACTAAACTTTTTGAGTGAATAGATCCATTACAGAGAGTCAGACATTACACTCATGCGAGTGACAAATACACACCACCAACAGAATATGTATACATTGATTTTTAAAGTATAAATTGTTTTTGATCTTTGCTAAGTCCTCTATCTCAGCTGATCAAAACCGGGAGTATAGTGATACACCAAGGGTAAGAATAGTACGGTCTCTGTAAGTGTTGAAGACACGAGTCAGTGAATTTCGAGGTCCCAGTGAATTTTTCTTGCTTCTACATGGGCTGACGTCAGCTGTCACACTGTTACAAAAAAATTAAATGACGTTAAGAGTGGCTTGGAAGGAATACTGAGCTTAATTAAAACACAATGTCTTTTTTTTTTTTTTTAATTTTATGTATTTGAGAGAGCACAAGCAGGGGAAGCCGCAGGCAGAGGCAGAGGGAGAAGCAGACTCCCTGCTGAGCAGGGAGCCCGATGTCAGGCTTGATCTCGGGACCCTGGGATCACGATTGGAGCCAAAGGCAAGCACTTAACTGACTGGGCCACCCAGGCGCCCTAAAACACAGTGTCTTAATGGGTCTCTTGGAAGTATACTTTCTTCTAGAACATCCCTTTATCTCTCTCTCTCTCTCTTTCGTCTTCTTTTCCTCCTCCTCCTTCTTTTTCTTCTTCTTCTTCTTTTTGAAACATTCTGTGCCTTCCTTCTCTACGTGCTGGGAGATTCTTTTACTTGTTATTTTCAAGCATATTTTCCTCTATCATCTACTAACGAACGCAGGTAGAACTGGGGAAGCCTTTGCTCAATGGCAATGGTACTTTCCAGAATTTTGTCAATGTGTGCCTGTAGTATATATGATTTATATATCCATACATATACATATATCTCAGTATAGTGTGAAAGAATAGACAAGGTAATAAGCTTCTTTCTTGGAAGTGAAGTTCCAAGAAGCTGTTGCCTGATTCAGTCTTTTTTTTTTTAAGGTTTTATTTATTCATTTTAGTGAGAAGAGAGCCAGTGCAAACAAGGCGAGGAGCCGAGGGAGAGGGACGAGCAGACTCTGCACTGAGCACGGAGCCTGATGTGGGGCTCCATCCCAAGACCCTGAGATCATGACCTGAACCGAAATCGAGTTGGACATCCAACCTATTGAGCCACCCAGGCACACCCCAGAGCATTTCCAAAGGAGAACATCTTAGAATATTTTGGATCACATAATTCCCAAGTGTTTTATAGAGATTGACGACGTTCAAAGATTAAAAATGATGAAGGGTAAATAAATCATTAAAGGCGATTATAGGAACGATCACCTACCTTGGGAAACGAATGCCATGAGTTAGTTATCTCATTACTTATGAGAAGCAACCATTCGTGAATCCCGAGTATCACCTAAAACACAGACTCTCCAGTGGGGCAGCGGAATTGGTTCGACACCCATCACGTTCGACGGATGCTTCCGGTCACCCAGTCCTGCTAACCTGTTCATCAAGGCTCTCTACATTCCCTGAACATAACCCCTAAATCAGTCCTCAGATGGGACGAGCTTTATTCCAGAAAGGAAATACCAGCAGATCCCAGAACGAAGTTAAAAGGATAGTAAGTTACAAACCCTACCTTGTCCTTTTGTTTCCCCTCCTGCTGGCATCCTTCGAAATGTCTCACTCTGTAACATTTTGGTCTAAGTCGGATAAAACATACCTTCCCAGGGTTCTCTATTTGCTAATAGAAAAAGAGCCGAATCGTTGCCCCCGGACTTGCTGTGCTTTGACTTCAGGTGCGCTCACAATCAGCTTATCGCCGCAGTGCTGTGATGTGGGTCATAATTAAAAGATTTTACCACAGAAAATGACTGTGCTGTTTGTACATTCCTTTCATGTCCTTGAGGAAGAACGCCATCAATCACTTATTTGCCTTTTATATGAGTTTTTAAAGGCAGCCTAGTGAAAGAGAGGAAGCTAATGCCATAAAAGAGAGACTTCGTTTCAAGTTCTGGCTCTGGCCATTAGGAACTTGGTGAACTTGGACCAGTTACTTAATACTGTTGGGTCCTGGTTTCTTCAGCTGTGCAACGGGCCGGAACATCAGCTTTGCAGGGATCCCGTGGATTAAATTAAATAAGACATGGAAAGCAACAGATGTATAGGCCTGTATTTAATACTATAGATCATTTTCTTCTCTTCTCTTCTTTCCTTCTACATTTCTATGGCCTTGAATATTATATCCCTCTGGGCAGGGATGGGAATCTCCCAGGCCCTACGTTAGGCCATGAGAAGTCCTGAGAATCAGGACATCGGGGAGCTCACTCTTGCTTCACTCTTTTCCCTTGGTGGAATCCATGAAGCATTTTCTGTTTCTCCATGAGAAGTCCTCCTCCCATAACCCATGCTAGCACTTTGCTTCTTTCCCTATTTGAGCCATGATTTAAGGGCATATTGTGGATTAGGTGGCACTCTCCAGGGCATCTGAACCTCCCTGGGCGGAGGGTGGGGGGGAGTCAGCTTTGCCCCTCCCATACACGATACCATCACGTTTGGGGTCCCCCAGATATTTGCTGGCTTGGATAGACAAGGCAATAAGGTGCTCTCCTGGACTTGGAAGGGTAAATTCACCGTCCTTCACCCTCTAGTTCATTATTCAGTCGGAGAATCAATCCAAAGATAGACTCTTCATCATGAAACTTGAAGAAAAAAATGCCCTCCACCCTCTGCTCCTATCAGGAGGCACCTCAAGGAAATTCCCTGGGTTTCTCCACTTCTCCACCTCCTTGAGGATGTCCGAGGGGAGGTGAAGCCCGATTCCCTCCTTCCCACCCTAAACGCTACCTTTCGTACAACCAGAAAAAAGATAAAGCCACAGTTTTCCATCTAATTATAGGTTTTATGGGATTCATATGTGGCCTTTGAAGAGTTGGTAAGGAAAAGCATGTAGCATCACCAACTACGGTGAAGACAGGACACAATCAGACTGTGTTTTCTCAAAGACCTTTGTAAAGCGGCTGTGAAGATATGACGACACAGCCATGCTCTTTCCGCGGAGGACGAGAAGGATCGCAGGTTTGGCTTCTGGCGAAGCTGGGAGATTAGGCCGTCTGACTACGAGGCTGCCCAGCCGCCCTCCTTCCAGGGAGAGGATCAAACTGAATAGACTTTAGACACTGTGAGAGCTTCAGGGGGCTTATTCCCTCCTTTAACACACCTTGAACCGACAAACAAGGGTCACTGTCACAGAGCTGCCAGGACAAAGGGCCCCGGGGCCCCGGGCTGTGTTGTGCCCCTACCACTTGCTAACTGTGGTAGCAGAAAAAAGTTGTTTTACGATTTCCTCATTTATCGAGTAGGGAAAATGACAAGAGCCCACCTCACAGGGTTGTTGTGAGGACTGAACGTGTTATTACAGGCAAAACATTTCGATAAATATCCAGGCACACAGTAGACACTTGATACGTTTAGCCAAAAAGCAGTAATGAAACCCCCTAAACCTCAGTTTCCTTGCTACGCTCACTCTTTGTAGTCTCGCAAGCTCAGTGGGTGTCCTTCTGTCATCCAGCCACGCCAGTCAGCCATTTGTCCCCACTGGCCCGATGGATACAATTCATTCTGGAGCCCTGAATGCCGAGCCCAGCCCCCTGCGGTCTCTGGCTCCCACAGGGCAAATACAAGGATGCCAGGGCCCCCTGACGTCCCAGAGCAGAGGTGCAGGTGCCAACTTGCTCTGCGGGTCCAGAGGAGGCTGAGAACGGATCCCAAGGGAGTCAAGATATGCAAATGATTTGGGTGGCGGGTGTTAAAATGAATGAGAGCTTGCTGGTCTTGGAACCCTTGTTCCATTAGGAAGAAAGGTATATAAGCAGACAGTTATGGTGGAGTGTGTATTGTCCCTTACAGAGGACTATGGGGACAACTTTACAGAGAGGGTGAGCGGGGGTTTCAGAGAGCAGTGGGAGTTTCCTCAGCAGAAAAGAGTTGTTCCATAAAGAAGGAATGAGGATGAGGGGTTGAGGGGAGGCAGGATTCTGCCGTTGGAGCCTCTGGGGCATGGCTTGACAAGAGGCAGGCTATTTAGGGCAGTGACGAAGGATGGAGCCAGAAAGTTTAGGCTGAGGACCGGAGGTAAAACTTGCATAGGTCACGCTCAAGATCATCACTGATGGGTTCCCCTAAGAGGCATCCAAGCCAAGAGATGCCATGAAAATGTAATGAAGCACCTGTTTCTTACTGCATTCATGTTGAACACTCAAGGAGAAATCGTAATAACCAAGAATGATAACTAGCACAGACATGGTGGATTTGCTGTCAAATTCCCCTTGTATTGCTGATAATTACTCTGGTGCCTTGAACCAATCGCTGCAAGTCTCTGAAGCTCATTTTCATCAGGGTTGTTGGGAGGTTTGAATGAGATAATATATGTTAGTACTCTGTGAAATTTAAAGCAACAGGGAGCCACGCCATATTAAAAGATAAGCCCATTTTAAATCCTTTTGGAATGAAGAAGGCATAAATCCAATGGCGTGTCACAGCCCCTCTTACCAGCCCCCCACGTGAATGCTGGAATCCCTGGAGGACGAGGAGGGCCAGTTCTTCCTACCCTCCTTCATCTTTATTTAGGGACGACAACTACCATGTAGGGGCTGTTAGGAGGTGGGGAGGCAATTTACATCCCAGGCAGTGGTGGGCAACCGCCAAGAGGACAGTTCTTAGAATCCGATGTCTTGTTTTGACACCTAGCTTATTTTTTTAAAGTATCCTTTGCAATTTAGCTAATCTAAGTCTCAACTTGCCTCTCTGTAAAGTGGAATAAATAGTAATAATAATAATAATAATAATAATAAATATTCATTTCATCAGATTGTTTTCAAGATTAAATGTGGCAACACAATAAAGTGCTCAGATGAGTGCCGTGTTCATCATGGGCATCTAGTACATCTGTCATCGTCTGTGAATTTGTAAAAATTTAAAAACCCTGAAATTTAAATTGCTGGTGAATCATGTCCCGCTGATCCCTAACTAGTAAAAGGCACCCTTAAAATATATGCAGTTCCAAGGCTCCTATTTTTCCCCCCAATATCATGCTGCCTCTCCAGATCACAGACCCCCAACACAAAAGCACAGCCCTAGTATGAAAATGAGGAATTGAAAGTGAGTGGAGATGATATTTCTAGAGTGTCTGTCAAGTTTAACAAAATGTGCAAAAGTAAACAAGCAGTACCAAGACCTGAAGGTGAGCTGCATATTTAAAATTCTTCCTTTTTAATAATCTAAGCTGTTATTATCAGCGGATAAGAAAACACTAATTTAAAAAAAAAAAACTGCATACGACGTTTTTTTCTTACCCCGATGCATTTTTACCTCTAATGCAATGTACATAGCATAAATAAGTAATGTAATCAAGTTTATCTTTGGAAGAAAAAGTTAATAATCTTACTGGAGAGTTGGAAATAAATGGTGCTCTTATTGCATTTATTACAAATCACACAGAGCAAACCCGCACCACCTGAATCTAGGTATCATTTGCATATCTTGACTCCCTTGGGATCCGTTCTCAGCCTCCTCTGGACCCGCAGAGCAAGTTGGCACCTGCACCTCTGCTCTGGGACGTCAGGGGGCCCTGGCATCCTTGTATTTGCCCTGTGGGAACCAGAGACCGCAGGGGGCTGGGCTCGGCATTCAGGGCTCCAGAATGAATTGTATCCATCGGGCCAGTGGGGACAAATGGCTGACTGGCGTGGCTGGATGACAGAAGGACACCCACTGAGCTTGCGAGACTACAAAGAGTGAGCTGTATGTAAAGAGGAGAGAGGAGGGAGGCATGGACCGGAGAGCAGATGGACAGACAGACATCACAGGGAAGAGAGGAGAGGAAAAGGAGGCCATGTGGGTCCCTGAGCGACCTCTGCTGGGTCCTGCAGCTGGGGGAGTTTCTGCAGGTCATGGCCAGCGAACGGCACAGTGTGGCTTGGGGATGCTGATGACACCCCCACAGCCTCCGTTTCCTGGGTTCTGTGCTTCCTCTTCCACACTGGGAATGCACTGGAGGAATCTGGAGGGCCCTTTCCTTTTAGTCCTGTGTCCAGGAACCATGTCTACACTGCTTATTCTGAGCGTGGCCTAAGCTCCTGCCATGAGCTCTGAGTTCCTTCTCCTGCCTTCTCTTCTCACCCATTATCCCCCCGCCCAGTACCTTCAATAGCTCTATCGGCACTGCCCCCCCAAATCCAAGACACACCAAAAACACCCTCCTTCCCGTCCACCCTAACACCCCACGTGGCTGCCAGCCCTCCTTGGGGGGGTGTCTTCTAAGACGCCTATTCTCTGTCCTCCTGAGAGTCGCCCCCTCCCCCACTCCTTCCTCCTCTGCACTCTGCACAGCTGCTTATCGTGGCATTTCCACGGCGGTATCGCCCCAGCCTGCCTTCCCTCCTGTCTCTGGGTGACAGTCCATGAGCCACTTCCGGAACGTGGATGTCTTTTTCCTCTTTGCATTCCTGTGCCTATTGCTGAGCCTGGGGCTTGATCGTGCTCGAGGTGCCATGAGCTTTGTTGCATACGTGTTGTATAAAGATTCTGTGGTGGAGACAAGGAGTCCTGAAGTCCACAGTTGGCAAGCGGGAGAGGCAGAAGAGGCTGATGGTACAGTCCTAGTCCAAGCTCAAGGGCCTGACAACTGGGACAGTTGATGGTGTAGGTTCCAGACCAAGTCCGAGTCTGAAGGCAGGAGAAGATCGATGTCGCCGCTTGGACACAGTCAGGCAGAGGGAGAGAGAGAGAGTTTTCTCCTATTCAGCCTTTTCATTCTGTTCAGGCCTTCAGAGCACTAGATGGGGCCCACTCGCGCAGGGGAGGGCACTCTGCTTTACTCAGTCTGCGATTCAAATGCTGAATCAGTAGAAACACTCTCAGGGACACACCCAGAAGGTTTAGCAAATATCTGGGCGTCCGGGGGTCCAGTCAAGCTGACACATAAAACGAACTATCACACGGGTCCGCCATATTCAGCGCCCACGGTCGTTCTATCTGCTTCAGGAAAACATCAGCATCACAGCTCTTAGAAATTCCTCCCTTCTGTTTCTGCACTTACTCTCTGCTCTAGGGGATAGAAAACCTGATTCTGGCTCTCCTCTCTTGTTCTGTGTCTTCTGAATTCTTTACTAGACTTCTTTACTAACACTGCAAACTCCTTGAGGGTAACTAACGCCTACACGCTCCTCTTTTCCCGCACTCTTCATCATGCCTGCCTTGGATTTGGAACAGAGGAGGCGCTCCAAAAATAATTATGCAATTGGATTAGACTGAAATATAATCCATATGACCACTGAGTTATCAGACACTAGTGACATTGTACCAGATTGCTGGTTATGGACCCCAAACCCACTGTCCTCCTTTTATGAGAGAGAGGACTCCTAAAATGTGGGGCCGTGGCCATGTCTTCTGGCCGCATCTCAGGGACTGGGAAAGGTGTGGTGAACATGGCGTGGTCATCACTGCACAGAGCTTACGATTCTAGTAAAGAACTCTGCTTGCTCGTGGGCCCAAGGCAACAAGGGAGGGAGGCTGTTGATGGGTCTTCCATCATGCAGTACGGACAGGAAGCGCTGGAGGGACCTCGGGAAGGGAGGGATGTCTGTACGCTCTGGTGCTAATGTTTTTCCAGCTTCCTTTGCAGCTAGGGGCGATGGGTCCCGTGAATACGCGCTGGCCACCGAGACGTAGGCAGACAGCTGGGTGCTGTATGGGTTTTACTTTTCCATTCCTTCTTCCGACTGCCAGGGTCCCAGACAGGATGCCGGAGCCCCAGCAGCCAGCTTGAGGATGGAAGCTACGTGCTAGGAATGGTAAAGCAGAAAGATAGAAGGGGTCTTGCGTCTTTGTACTGCTGCCCTAGCAGCCCTGGACGGCTCATTTCTGGGCGTCTTTCACATGAAAGAATAGAACTTGGTGGTTTTAAACCTCTTTTATTTTGGTTTTCTATTTTATGCAGTGGAACATAATCCTCGCTAAAACACAGACAAATTAACACTTGCAAAAGAATTGGAGGGAAGTACTGTCTGAAATAAAGGCAAATATTCTTTCAGTTTTTTTTTAAAAAAGGCATTTTTACTCATATCCCAGAAACAAGGGAGCTACTATCATCAGATGTATTTGGTATCACTAATATAAAATATATCCCTTTTATTCATTTCTCCCCCATCATGACGAATCTTTCAGTGATGTGGGGCTTTAGCTTGTCTTTCCACACAAGGACGATTTTCCTGTAAATTAGAGCAAAAGGAAAAAAGCCTTGTAAATCATCTCTCTCACTTAACTTGCCCATTGTCCTCTCTCTGCAGGAAACCCAGAGGTTGCAGAGGAAAATGGCTGGTGGAGATGCAGCGGAAACAACTCGGTTTAGAAATGAGGTGAGAATAAGGGAAATTAATGTCACCGCAGACCTTCCTTTCTCTTCCCCCCTTCTTCACAAACTTGAAATTGGGGGAATCATTGAGAGGCGTCTTTGTTTTAAATGAGCCCAAGACAAGGATGTCTCTTCCTGAGGATCACATTAAATGAAGAGGAAAGAGAAGGGGACTCAGAGGATGAATAAAAAAAAAAATCCCACCCACTTCCGTCTCCCCCAACACAAGGGCTCCTTGGCTGTGGGACTTTTAGAGAAACGCTCAACTCCCTCAGTCTTTCCTAATCTCAAAAAGGCTTTCAGAATAAGGACATCAAAGTATCATCTCGCGCTTCTCAAGTTCTGCTGTTCTCCCTCAAGAAGAGCCACAATGAATGAACCCCATCGAATCTTTTGCGATGGGACAAATTCTAAAGCTCAAACCAGTACGATTTAGGGAGCAAACAGGCCTTCTTTGTAATAAAACAAAATGGCGCAGACCAAAAGCAGACCTTAGCATGAGCTGCCAGGACGCAGACGCAACAGCGTGTTAGCATCAGGAAGAAATGATGGCGACAAAATCTGGACGACTCCCTTTCGGGATGCTCCCCTCACATGGTCGGCGAATCAGGGCCGGCCCTTGTCTAGAAGCTCAGCTGTACTGGGAGCCAGAAGCTTTGGTTTCTCTCCACAAGGGACTCTCCACAGCCGCTTCACAGCACAGGGGCCGGCTTCCAGGAGCTGGTGTTCCAAGGGGGAGAAGCAAAAGCACACGGCATTTTGATGCCCTAGTGTCGGAAGTCATGTAGCTCTCCACTGACCGTACTCAGTATTTCACACGTTCACAGATATCCCCCCCAGGCTCACGAGAAAGGGGCCCGGGCCGCCCCAGTTCTGTGAGAGACACGGCAAGGCCACACTGTAAGAACACCAAGGCGGATGTCTGACGAGACTGTGGTCTCCATCTTGGGAAAATACAGACTCCACAACAGGAAAAAGAAGTTCGCAGTAGGCAAAGTGGGCGTTCTCCCCTCACCGGGTCAGCCTGAAAGCTAATGTACCCGAACCAGCTCTTACAACATCTGGGAAGAGCCTGGAAAGAGACAAGAGTCCACTCCCACGGCCCCTTAGCACTATGAGCTGTCCAGGAGTCCTTGGGTGACCCAAACTATGAACGACACAGAGTCACAAATGGATTTCCAGCTACCACCCCTGTCAACACCCTGCAGCCACTGTGCTTTTACTAAGAATGAGGTGGTTTGGGGGAAACTGTGCTGTTCTGTACACTGCCCACTGAGAGGAACGACAATTCCAAACCGGGGTTTCCATGGCAGTGGGCCTCCAACTCAGGGCCTCCCTGTCATGGCTACCGTAGGGCCCGGGGTGGGGGGCAGGGAGAGCTCGCTGGGCAGTCAGGGTCTCTCTGCCAGCAGGGCCTGGCGCCTGCACTAGGGCGACAGGGCAGAACTGGAGCCTCAGCAGTCCTCACGGAGCTACGACAGGCTGTGTTTAGGGTAGAGAGAGAGAGAAAGACGGAGAGAGAGTGTTTCCTGCCCCAGCCCCCTGCTCGGAGCCTCACTCTGTTATCCGGGTACCCGAGCGGCCCTGCTGGCATCTTTGTGTCTCACAGAGCCCCTCGTGAAAACAGTCTCCTCAGCGTCCACAGACAACCTCTCTCCACAGGGCTCAGATGAGAATCCAGGGAAGCCAACTTCTCAAAAATAGATGCCAGCGGGCTGCCTGCCCCGCCAAGTCACTGGACATTTCCAGACATGCCTGATTCCCAGCTGAGAGCACGAATTAGGCTCAGACTTGAATCTTTGCTACATCGCTCAGCGAGCCCAGCGCGCCGCAGAGCTTTCTCCCACGCTGACTCTGTGAGGTACGTAGGGTAGATATTAGTATGGCTTTCACTTTTCTATTTTTTTATTTTATTTTTAGTCATTTTACAGAGGGAGAGAGCGAGCCCGCATGCGTTTGTACATGAGTGAGGGGAGGGGCAGAGGGAAAGGGAGAGACTCTCAAGCGGGCATCCTATTGAGTGCGGAACCTGAGTTGGGACTCGATCCCACAACCCGTGAGATCATGACCTGAGCCGACACCAGGAGGCGACACTTAATCGGCTGAGCCACCACTCATGGGCTCCTGGCTTCCATATTTCATATGTGTGTGACTCAAGCTGAGATGGGACTACTGATCTCCGCTCGGGTCTTGGTGTCCCAGTCTTGAGTTCGGGCCCTGCTTTGGGTGCCATGCTGGGTGTGGAGCCTACTTTAAAAAAAAAAAAAGATTCAGATGGAACATTTCAGTGGAGGTCTTTGAATAGCAAGTCTGGAACTCTCCTTGGAGTCACTTCTTAATGACAGGTCACCAAGCTTGGCCTGGATGCTCCAGGCAGTGAGACACATTTTCCTGTCTGTGCTCACAGCACGCTGGTCTGTTGTCACATTTATTGCATTTTATGGCACCACTTTAAATGTCATTCTTCCCCACTAACTGCCTCTTGTGCCAGCAGAGTGCCTGGCATGGAGGAGACACTTGATAAACATGTCTTGGGGGAATGAATATGAGTCTCTTCATGTGTCCCAAGTGGGGGTCCGTCCTCCTGGCCCAGAGGGTGTTCAGAAGTGGGGGAGCGTTTGTGGATGTCACAACACTGGGTAGTGAGGCTCCTAGTCTGTAGTGACCAGGGCCAGGAATATGGGATGTCTTGCCACCTGTCAGGCAGCCCCGTACAAAGAGGGATTCTGCCCCAAATGCCAGTCACTCCTCTGCCGAGAGGAACTGCAAGGTTGCTAGAATGGCAGTCTCTCAAGGCTCCGGGCTTGGCCTAGGAACACCTTGGTTACCTGTGACCTGGCTCTGTGAGCTTTGCAGTTCACATGGGGGCTGTACTCTCTTCCCAACCCACGTCATGGGTTCCTGAGATAACATATGTCAAGGGCCCAGGCGAGTACTGGGTTTGGCTCCTTCCCAGCTGTCTCCGGGGAATGAGAACCCTCGCTTGTCAGCGGATCAGTCTGGCCTACGGTATGACTCAACAGAAAGGGATTTTGCATGCAGGCCTCGTGTCCCAGAATCTGCCCTCGTGAAATGCAGAGAGCATTACGGTAGGCACACTGCCGGATTGTTCGGAGGATCTGATGACATGAATATGTAAAGTTTGAACGGATCGGCGCCTGGCTTGGTAAACAGTTGAGGCGACGCGCGGACAGCAGAGATCCAAGAAAAGCAGGGCTCTCGCTGGGACACGGAGGCAGCTGATCAGATCGTTGTCTCTCTTCTTCACAAAATCAAGTGAGATTTCTTCAGCGAGTTCCCCCGCATCCTCGACTTCCTGCAGATTAGACAGATTTCCTGCAGGGGACATGCTTCCTGACTTCCCGTTCCATTCCCACCACTGCAGGGTGAGGGGCTGCTCGGGGCAAAACCATCCCTGAGTCACCTGCTTCGCTCAGTGCCTCTGCACCCTTCCGATTCGCACTGGTGAGTGTATTTACTTTCCACCTGTTTCTTATTAGAGAACATATGTCATAGCAACATAGAAAAATGTTGATAAAAATAGAAAAAACACAATCCTAACCCATCGCAACTCTTTAAAAAATTGCCTTCCAATGCTTTTCTGTAAGCGTGCTTTTATGGAGTTGCTATCATAAGGCGCAGAGTATTTTGATTTCTACTCCATCTGATCTGTACTGTATATTTTCGACGTGTGTATGTAGGTTGCGTGATTATTTTGTCTGATGGCGGCAAAATTTTCATTGCCTTAATAGGTCCTCGCATCTCGCCGGGCATGGAGCTTGTCCTCAAAGGTAGTGCTGTGGTAAACACTTACAAAGGGTTTTTTAGTAGTGCTAAAATATTTCACAGAATTAATTCCTAGTACGTTAGCTACAGAGTCAAAACAGTGTGAACATTGTGATTCTTGCTCTGTATTTTCTTATTACATTCCGGAAAGGACTGTACCAGTTTACAGTGCCTTTAGAAGTGTACAAGGATCTAATTTCACTGCAGCCTTGGGCTGGATCTTTTTTTTTTTTTTTTTTTTAATTTAACAGGTGTAAAATGATACAAATGAAAGTTAATTTGCATTTATTTGATTAGTATCAAGCATGATTATTTTCCCTATGTTTTATTTTCTCTATTTTCTTTTTTGTGAATATTCACATAATCAACCTTCTCCCCAAGCACAGCCAAGTGTTGTTGCAAAAACGAACAGAAGGTTCGTTGCAGGACCTCTAACGATACAGTCTTCTAGCTTAACCTCCTTTCCGACACACCTCCTTCTCCGAAGGGGCTTAGCTTTTTCTAACTTTCAATTTAAATAGTTCTAAGTAGTGCACGTGAAATGGATGAGACGCAACTCTCTGTAGTATCATGCAGTATTCTATCTGTAGTCAGCATCGGTAAGTGTCTGGAATTTAACACGGGAGTATGTAGAAATCCCCGTGGATTCTAAGGATTTCCATGATTTCTAACCAGCAGGCGAAGGTAAATAGGAGAATTCTTCATTCCTTCACTCACTTATTCAACAGATATTTAGAGAGGGCCTAGAATACACTGGACTCCAGAACAGAGCATTGGCCTCTAAAAATGAAGAGCACATAGGCCTGGGGCAGTCAAGGTCAAGTGCAGGAGAGAGTTGAGCAGAGTAATTACGACGGACCGTGAGAAAGGCTGCATGGGCAGAACGGGGAGTGCTCATTTTTTTTGTGTTTAGAGTAAGCTCGGGGCCCAATATAGAGCTTAAACTCATGACCCCGAGATTCAAAATCACGTGCTCTACCCACTGAGCCAGCCAGGTGTCCCAGGGAGTGCTCGTTTTGGAAGGCTTCACGGAAGAGGAGACATTTGAGCCCGGACTTGAAAGAGGAGTAAGATTCTGCCAAAAAGAGGATGGAGGAATAGAGGTGGAGAGGAAATTCTGGGTGTCGCAGAAGAGCAGGCACCAGGCACGAAACTCAGGAATGACAACACGATCATAGTGAGAAGTTAAGCTTCTGGGATATATGGTGTGTTGGGCAGAAACAGAGCCAGACAGATAAAGTGGGATTAGATTTTATGTCAAACCAAGGGGGCTGTTCTTTATCTTCTGCGAAGCTTGGGTAGAAAAGGGAGTTGGGAGGTTTATAAGCAAGAGGGTGACATGATCAGGGCTATTCTTTAAAAAAATTTCTTCTAAGATTGTTTCTAGAAAATTCCCAAGTATTATTCCTCATCTCAAAGCTGGAACCGACTGTGTGAAATTGGGGATTGTGTTTTGAGGCCTTCACCACTTTGCCTTGACCCCATTGTTGAGCTCTTCCTCTATTTGCCTCTGGTATCCAAAAACTTGGAAACCTAGAATATACTCATTTTTAAACAGTACGATAATTTCATTTTCAAATGATGTTTTCCTTCAAAATCCAACATCTTCTCAGGTGAAGTAGCACTATCCGTAAACAATGGGGTTCAATTGTGAATGTGAAACAACATGTAATAAATACCGTGTCCTGGCTCGGGTGACACGGGCTCACGATCTCAGCTGAGATATCACAGGTCTTGGAGCAGAGGGAGAGAAAACATGGTGGCACCAAGGACGGCTCCTATGGCTTCTGTCCAGACACAGCCCAATCGCTTCCGCTCGTATCCAATCGGTCAAAGCAAGTCGTGTTCTTGTGTTCTGAGTTCATTATGCTTCCTCTCGAGGGAAGGTGCCAGAAGTCACGTGGATGAGTGATGTACACAGAGAAACGGTATGCTTATGCAGTACGTAGACCAGTATCCATATCTAGATACGTATCACCAGTAGTAAGATAGGTCTTAACAAGTTCTTGAGAACTGCAGTCAGGGGCTAGCCATTTTCCACTTCCTCTTGGCTAAAGGCCCTCAACTTGCCACCCCTGCTCTGTATTTTGAGGTTCTGATCCTTGCAAAACAGGCCTCACTGGCTTCTTTGATTTTATTTAGGTTTGCCCAAGGGTAGGTTCTGGCAGGAGATTGGAGGATGCGGAGAGGGGGGAAGCCTAGGTATTTCTCCCCTTCTCTCTCTGAGCTTCTGGTAGCGTCGCTGGGCATGGCTGTGCCCCCTCCATAGCTCCAGCAACCTCCAGGCCACCCTCGCTGCTGGCCCCCGCTGCCTGTGAGCAGTTTCCACCTTCTCTCTGTCCATCCAGCCCCAGGGATGAGAGCGGGCTCTTACAGTTCCTGATTTCCAGTCGCCTCACTGTTTGCTCCTTGGCTCTTTAAACGTCTTTGTAACCGTTCCCCATATTAAATCCCCTCCATGAATGACCCGGTGTGGGTTCTATTTGCCGGGTGGAACCCTGCATAATTCAGGCTCCATTCTGTCCTCCAAATTAGTTACCCTTCTTAAACCTGTCTAGTGGCTGGAAGCTTCAGTCATTTTTACTCCAAAGGTAAATTTAATAGAGTCGGCTGTGGCTACTTCAGAAAATGTGGTTAAGCTCCTCTAAACCTCATATCCCAAGATGTCCCAAGGTGAGGCCTCTGGCTTTCTGTTCTAGGCTTCGTGGGTCTGGGCACCAGGGAAGATTTTAAATATTTGCAGAATAAATATTTAAAAATATTTACAAGTTCCCATCTCCTTAAAAAACACAGCAGAGCAGAATAAGATGGGGGGAATTTCTGTGAGCGAGTGATCAGCCCAGCTTCCATCCCTCAAAAAACAGGATAAACTTCTTGTGTGTGTGACTAAGACATGTTATCTTCATGCAGGTGTGGGTATGGACATACATACATATATACCTATGCACACAGACACGTCACATTTATACATTTATACATCCATATGTGATGAGGGAGCAGGAGGCTGGCTGAGGACAAAGCAAGAGCTGGCGCCTTGTACCCGAGCGCCGCAGAGGTCCAGGTTCGAACCTGCAATAAACGACCCTTGCGGATTGGCTTTGACTCACGTCTCTGGTGGTCTTTTAAGGTGGGGGTAATACTCTATTGGCATTTCATATGCACACACATATATGATATGACCATTTTTAAAGGACTATGGCTATGCATGGTCTTCAAGGGGTTTATTTAAAGCAGTTTAGAAGGTTATGATCAAAGCCCAAGGAGGACTCATTTAAAAACTCTTACGCTTTGTATCAAATTTCTATTGATGCCTTTGAAACGATAATGGAAGCAAATTTTAAATTCGGAAGGGAGGAGACAGAGACGCTGAAGAGAAAAGATTTGCCGGCATCCAGGCAGAAGGATAGCTTTTTGCCAACATGTAGTGAGTGAATGGGCGAACGGCAGCCACAGAGACGGCGGCATCACGTGACGCTTCCCCGGAATTAACGAGGGGATTTGGCTCCGAGAGCTACAAGGGAGAGGAGCAGAAAGAACTTGGTTTCTAGGGAACAGTTTGCTCATCCTGCCTCGGTCTGCTCTCCTGGTCTAAAACACCAGCAGGCACGGCTGCTGCCGGGAAGGCCTGGCGGCGGGAGGGATGCCGAGTGTTCTGTTAGGGTCCCCAGGGACCGCCGAGGACCTTCTCTGGGGGGGGGGTGGCGCTGTCATCCCTGGGGCAGGCCAGGCTGGCACACAGGAGCTGGGTGGTCATTAGGGTTTTCTGAGTCCAAATGATAGCAGGTTCCTGGGATGGCTGTTTGCCGAGGAGAATGTCGTGGCCCCGAGTCCCTGATGTGCCTTTGAGCGAACTTCAGAGGCAGACGGACCTGAATTCAAGCCCCTGCTCAGCCATGTGCTCGCTGCGTGAGCAGCAGCACGTTATGCAATGTTCCGAACCACTATCTCTGCCTTCCCCCAAATGGGCAGGGACATATATATATATATTCCATAGCTAGGTCTGTCTATCAATCTATCTGTATGGTTCATAGGAAGCACTCGATGCACCATTTTTATCACTGATATTAATAGCCGTTATTCGTATGGTCATTTTTGTAAAATACTCACAGCCACTTTGTAATATAATCATGTGTCCCTGATTTCCTCCGAGGCTCCCGGGACGCTCCTATCAGGTTTTCTCACTCCACAGACTGAGATGCTGAAGCCCAGAGGGGGACAGCCGAATTAGACAGCGAGTGAGGAGGACACCCAGAGCCGTAAGCCTGTCCTGCGATCCCCGTGCCCTTTTGTCATGCCCTTCCTGCTGAACTCGGAAGGCCAACAGACGGCACGCTCGCCCTGCCCACGCCCGTTACGGCCATGTGCCCAGCAGCAGCGGCAGGACGCGTCAACACAGATCTTTCTCCTTCATTTCATGTACTCCCGGCCTCGTCCCGCCTCTTGTTTTCACACCGCAGGCTTAAAGCTTTTCTGTCTCGAATCTTCTTCTCTGCTCATCTTCCTTCAAGTGCTTTGACATTCTGTGCCTTTTGGTTTCTCTATTTTTTAATTCACTCCACAAACATTGATGGAGGATTTCCGAGGTGTCCGACCCGGGGGAACAAATGTGTGTGATAAATCCGAGGGGCTCCCAGCTTCTGGATGAGACGGATCTGCAGACTAGCATGACAGGGCCTCTGCTCCAGAGGGGAACAGAAGACCACGGGACGCCCTGTGTCTGCCCCCACAGTGAGCAGTATGGCTCAGGAGTCCCTGGCCCGGCCCAGGGATGGGCTTCTCCCCTTCCTCCATTCGTGCCCTTGGGGGAACAGACTGAAAAGGCCCATTGCAAACTCCTCCTTTGTAAAGGCGGAGACTTAGGAGCACCTGCCTCAGAGGGAGTGTGGGACTTCCCTAAGAAAACTTTTAAGAATTAAATATTGAACAGTGTTTACAAGTTGTCATCTCCCTTTAAATCCAGAGCTGGTCACAACAAGGGCCCGACTGCCTCTGGGAGCACATGGCATTCACTCAAAGCGATTTCTTATTTCCTTAAGAGGGAGGGTAAACAGATTACTCGTTACGGAAGAGCCGGGGTTGAGATCGCAAAAAAACCTCGTGGCGCTGCTGCACACCCGAGCGGTGACCGCTGTCCGATCGGGAGAGGCCGCAGGACGGGGCCTGGGGGTGCTCGGGGATGGCCTGGATCTGGAGGGCGGGGAGCCCGAGCGGTGGGGATGAGCGAAGCCTGCGCAAATCCAGCATCCTCCAACCTGTGTGGTCCAGCTGTGGGCTGAACAAAGAGCCGCGGATGTGGAGGGAAAGCTTTGAACAGCGCCAGGACTGCCAGCATCCGTGGGCGGGAAAATGGTCTGCTCAGGGAAGACGCGATTCCTCTCCAGCATCCATTCCTCCTAGGGAGCACAGAGGTCTGAAACCATGAGCACATCTCCCTAGGCGCTGGCCGTTTCCTGGGCAAGAGGAGCTTATCACTTTCCATTCAGCTCCCAGCTCATAGAGAAGTTCCTAAAGCAAAAGCTAACGCACACTGGGAAGGAAAAAAAAAAAAGAGAGAGAGAGAGAGAGAGAGAGAGAGAGAGAGAGAGAGAGAAAGAAAGAAAGAAAGAAAAGGAACGGAAAACACGGTAGCCGGAACAAAACACAAGGGTTCCCTGCCCTGCTCTAGGGCTTGGAAAAATGAACTATTTGGTAAAAGGATGCTGAATTAATTCTTCAGCAGGCACCACACTTGTGGGTTTTAGCCAGGGGGGCATCTAAACTATGCTAATCTGTGTGAATCTTACAGTCCTTTGTGTGTATATGTGCGTGTGTGTGCATGCTTCTGTGTACTCACGTGTGTGTGTGTATGTGTGTTCGTGTTGGGGGGTGGTTTAAAGGGGACCGCTGCAGCTCAGACAGGGTGGGAACTCGTTTTCATTTGGAATCAGACACATTCAGAGCTGGATAAAATGAAAAACTTTATTCAGCATTTTCTGAAAGAAGCCATCCGAGGTCTCCTTTCTCAGAATCGAGGACCACAAATGCCACTGAAGTCACACGGGCTGTGTAGGCGCACACACATATGTAATTTTTAATGTCCCCCACATGACCAGAATGGATTTGTTCCATTCAGTGGGAAGCCGCAACATTTATTACATCTCTTTCTCAAATAAACCTCAAAGCGAGCATTTCATCTTTCCTCATGTAATCATCATAAGGTAGGAAATGAAATTTCCCAAACCTAAAAGCATGTTGCTAAGAGCTCCAGGGCACTGCGTGTCACGTCTTACTTTGATGTGCTCATAGAGGGGGGTGGGCGAATGACAAAAAAAAAAAAAATAATAATAATAAAAAAAGAGAGAGAGAGAGAGAGAGAGAGAGAGAGAAAAGAATAGAGAAGGACGCATCGCATCTTCCTTGAGATTTTCAGAAAGCTTTTTTTTTTCTTTTTCTTTAACTCTTCACGCAGTGACAAGATGGAGCTGATTAAAACAAGACAAGGAACGTCTTGGTGCCAGACCACTTCAGAAACGGAGCTTTCCAGAAAGGCATGTAGGAACTCCTGTCAAAGACAGGGATGATTTCGTGGTCCCTCTTGCATATTAATGAACTACACGTAACCTCCGTTTAGCGGTGCAGATGCAACGTTTCAGGAGCCGTGCCAGAATTCAGCGATAAACGCCAGCTCCGGGGGAAATACATTTCATGATAGAATTAGGCGATCAGCCATCTGAGACGTCCGCAGAAATCGCCCCCACCCCTCGGAGCATCGAGGGGGTTTCTGGGGAGCGGGGTCCTGGCGGCGTGGGCAATGTGGGGTGCACGGGGGTCATTGATCTGAATCGGCTTCCTGTCCATGTGCCGAGCCCCGACTCTTCTGACGCCCGGCCCTCCTCCAGCAACACATCCGCCGCCCAAAGGTCGAGTGCAGGTGAATTGATTATTTCTGCTGCCTGTTTTTCCTGGCGTGATTTTTAAAAAACTGTTTAAACATATCCTGCTCCTTGCTTTAGAAGCGGAGCATCTCTTTCTGCCTCTTCTCTTCGCCTCTGCAACTGCCTGCCAGGTGTTTCTGCTTCTCAACGTGTGGTTGCATTTTCCAGACAGAAGACCAGCGCTCAGCAGTCCTCTTGCCTTCCAGGGCTCCTCCAGAATTTGCTTGCTTCCCGTCCCTTGCTCACTCGTTCGCCTTTGCCCCATATGCATCGTGCAACCGTCACCGTCGTCTGTGCTGGCCATCTGTTTCTAAAATTCCTATGATACAGAGATCACATGACACTTTGAGGTGCAGCCATTTCAATATTGCGAGGTTTCGCTTGGCAGGATTGGGAAGGGAGGGCTGTGTGGTGCTGCCTTAGGAAGCTGACCAGCAAACGTGGCGCGAGAGCTCGCTGGCCCTCTAGAAAGACCTTCAGAAGTGGCTGCCGACTCTCTCCGATGCTTTTGTGAGATTGAAAACGGGGAGTAAAGCCACAGCCTTCACTTTCATCGGAGACTTGGGCCAGACAGCAGCCAAGAGGGAGAGAAGCGATGGCCAGAGCAATGCCGTATGTTGTCGCGGAAGAAGATGGCCCACAGCAGGTTTGACTCAGTGGCCCTCGGTCAGCTAGCGATGAAAGCACTCACAGACCCAGGTCTTCTCCACATGTCTGTCACCCTCTTGGGTCAGTGGACTGACCACCTGGTTTACATCTGTATGGTGATGGCAGAAATGCAAGGGGACAAAGACAGCATGACATTCCATGCCCAACACATGTCACGTGAACATCTCAAGGTCCAGAGGAGGGAAGGATCGGTCACAAGCTTACTCCCAGGTTCAACGGGGATCCAAAAGTATACCCCTCATGCTAGGGAGACAGGGAAGGGGTTCAAAATAAGGAAGCAATATCACAAAATCTATCATACTCATTGTGCTGGACATATAGGTGCCCTCCCAAGTTCTCACCCATTCCTTTTTTCAGTAATCTGATTTTTGTTTGGTACCTAATTCCTCAGCACAAGTTTCACCTTTGGGAGAAACTAATACCTCACCAGGTTCTAGAGAGACTAGGTATATAGATGAGGCTTATGTTACAAGCCTAATCTTCTCTCCTGGCCACAAGTACTGGTTTACAAAGAGACATGTGATCCAGTTTGGACCACTGAGAAAGAAAGAGACAAATGATGGGAACTCCTGGAAAAGATTTCTTTTTATGCTATGAGAACTCCTAGGAGATACGCTTGAAGTTGTGTGGTGTGGAGCTGTGCCTTTTGCAACTGCTGAGGAGGGATGGGGAGCCCGGCACCCAGAGAATATAGGTGAGAGCATTGGACAAAAACCAGTCTACCCCTTGATCAATCCCAACCTGAAGCTCATCCTATTTCAGAAATATCTAGTTAAGTCAGCTATTAAATAACCTTATTATTTATTGAGCTATCAAATTGCTTACAATCAACACTATTTTAGTGAATTCACTCCCTGTGTGACTTTGAGATATTGGGGTGTCTGTGTGTGTGTATGTGTATGCCTGTGTGCCTGTGTGCGTGTGTGTGTGTGTGTGTGTGTCTTTGTAGTGTGAGGTTTAATTTCTTTGAGCCTCAGATTGCCAGCCCACAATATGGGAATAGGTGGTGTATGACAATAATGTACATTAAGGTCCTAGTGCCCAGCAGGTAGAACCGACCTGCCCCATCTGCAGGCTGCTCCCCAGAGGAGGGAGGGAGTAGGGACTGACGGTGTAGCCCATTCACCAAGCCCTGTGCTGAGGGAGCTGCCTCCAGGGAGACAGGACGTCTGCTTCTCCTTTTCTCCACACCCATGGGCTAGCTGAGGCCCTGACAGAAGGCACTGAACAAACATCGGTCCCTTCTTCTCCCCTTCAGTAGTCAGGACTCCTGTTGATAATTAAAAGAGAATAGCAATTCTTTCTGCTCAGCCATAGGACGCAACAATATCGTTAACTCTTTCGTGGAAAGCGGTCCATTTCCACCCGATTTTGTGGTCACTTCTTTTCCCCATTCCTTTCCTGAAGCTCTCTCTTTTTTTCCCCCCCCCTCTCTTTTTTCTTCCCTCTCTCTCTCTCTCTCTCTCTTTTTTTTTTTTTTCACGTTCTCCTCTAGCTTCCCCCTCCCACCTCCTTTCATTTCCTTCTCTCTCCTTGGCTTGTCTCTCTCTCTAGGAAAGGACTCCCGAGGACTCTGCCTTTTCATTCTCTGGGTTTGTCCATGTAAGGGCTGATTCGCAGTGTATAAGAGCAGTTTCTGGAGTGAGATGTATGTGAACCCTGATCCTGGTTTTCTACTCTGGACAGCCTGAGCTCTCTGGGCCTCGCTCCTCCCCTCTGGACAGCTGGTCTGGCTCACTCACCTGCAGTCCCCTAGTGGAGGGCTAAGCAAAATGACATGTGTCAGGTGTCTGAGATTGTACCATCTGTCAATGAGCTGCAGCCTCTTTTCCCTCCTAGCTTCATCGAATGAGGTCTGGGCCGTAAACGCCCAGTGGAGAACGGCCCTCAGAAGTTTAGCACGCGTCATTCACCACGGATCTAAATAGAAGACATTTTCCTGTCTTCACCTTCTTTCCTGTAAACAAGTCTTTACCTAATTGGGTGAGTGGCTGAAACACATCTTGTCCAACCCTGGACAGAGAACGTAGAGGTGAACTCTGTAGTTCATGGCTACTGAGAGAATTCTGGGAACACTTCCTGCATGCCCTCAGGCAGATGGCTGGCCCACATATATTTCATATTTCAACAACACAAATTAATGTAAAACGTATTCATGTATATATTAATTAATGCTAATGTATTCACAGGAGATTCAGATAATGGGCAGTCCATTCTGACACGTCCCTCCTAATTCATTCACCCTAAAGATACTGAATCTTGCTTAATTTTAGGCTCAAACAAATAGGTCTACTGTGATTTGGGGGCTCCCTTTCTTCCACACTCCCTGTGGCCACCTGCTGGCTATCCACGATTTGCTCCCACTGGCGGGAAAGACTTCCATATTGAGATGAGGGGAGAGATGGTGTCTGTGCAGAGACAAGGCTCCTGTGGTACTGGGGCATGAATGGATCTTGGTCTCAGAGACTCAAGACAGAAGCAGGTAGAAGAGTGAAAGGTTAGTACTTGAAGAGGAGGCTGAAAATGAAGGCAGAGTTGCTTGGGGGTAGGAGGAGGACACAGAAAGGGAAGCCAGAGTGAAAGGGAAGCCATCACGAAGAGGCTGGGAAATTGCCCAGAGTCAGGTGTTTGTATCTTGAAACAGGAGCTATTTTCTGAGGAAACTTTTTTTTCTTCCTTTGGGGAATAGCCTGATAATTTAGGCAAAGTTGAATTTTAAGGTTGTTTTGTCACTACTGTTTTTTGTTTGTTTGTTTATTTGGGTTTTTTGTTTGTTTCTTTTTATTTTTATTCTTCCATTCTTAGTCTTTTTTTTTTTATATTATTATTTTTTAAAATTTCTTTTCAGCATAACAGTATTCATTGTTTTTTTTGCACCACACCCAGTTTGTTTGTTTTTAAACCGAGTTCCTTCGATGATAGGTGAATGAGCATTTTCCCCAGGGAACTGTTTTGTGGTGGAGCTTGAAGCCAAAGTTATGAGATGAAGAAGGTCTCTGTCTTCGAGGAGCATATCATCAAACTTGGATAAATGTGCAGTGAGATGGGGCACCTGGGTGGCTCAATTGGTTAAGCAACTGCTTTCAGCTCAGGTCATGATCCTGGAGTCCCAGGATGAAGTCCCACATCAGGCCCTCTGCTCATCGGGGAGCCAGCTTCTCCCTCTGCCCCTCACTCCTTTCATGCTCTCTCTCTCTCAAATAAATTAAAAATCTTTTTAAAAAAATGTGCAGTGAGATAAGACAAGTATCAAATACTGCCCCCTCTCCACACAACACACCATTCTGTTGCACCCCGCCTCTGATGGATGGGCAGGTCTTTGGGGGACTGGGTTATCAGGACTTCTGTTACTGGGACATACACAATTACATAGAAAGTCCTTCCTGAATCTGGAAGAGCCGGCCTCTATTTTCTTCCTGGTGTTACTTCTTGGTTCAAACAGGAAGACTTCCATTAAAAAAAAAACAAACCCACTATTTTTTAAAAAACCCAACAAAACATAACCCATGCATGAGAGACAAATCATTAATTCAAGAGGAATGCAGATCATATCTGGAATGAACACCAAAGGACCAGGTCCATGAGAAAAGCAAAGTGAGTTCCCACATTTCCAGAGCCATTTCAGACGTACTGTCACAGCCATCCTATGAGGGCCCCAAGGTGAGTAGAGTAGTAGAGTAGTAGAGTCCAGGTTTATACTCACAGGGGTTTCTGCTTCTGAAAATAAGGAGTTTGGAAATAAATGGTTATTGTGGTAGCACCTCCAACATGGCCTCCAATGTTGATGCGCTTGGCGTTCTTCATCCTCCCCTCAAAGATGTACTGGATCTAGTGACCCCTAAAAATTGGAATGCGGCAGAAGAGATGGGAAGTCACTTCTGAGATCAGGGTATAAAAAGACTGTGGCTTCCGTCTTAGGGACTCTCTCTTGTTCTCTCTCCTTCTTGGATATTCTTACTCTAGACAATGAAAGCTGCCCTTTCGGTGAAGAATTGATGTCTCGGTCAACAGGCCAGTGAGGGTCCAAGGCTGGCCAATAGCCATATGCCAGAGTCCGGAAGCAGATCTTCCTCCAGTCTAGCCAGAGATTGACTGCAGCCCTGGAGACACGCTGACCCCATCTTTTGGGAGGCTCTGAGCTGGAGGCACTCAGTGAAGCTGCCCCAGGAGTCCTAACCCACAGAAACTGGGAGATAATAAACATTTGTGGTGTTCAGCTGCTGATGTTGGGGTAATTTTTCATGCAGCAATAAATAACTAATACAAATGCCTTTTCTTTGGTCTTTACAAGCTACGCTTTCTATTTTTCTTTGTAAAACTGAAATACAAAGAAAACAAAAAACACTCCAAAAATTGTAACCAAAGGTTACCAATACTTTCCACATGAGATACACAGAATGAGCCATTTTTAAATGCAAATCATATCAAATGATCCCCTCTTCCAAACCATTCAATGGCATCCCCTTATGTTTGGAATATAATCCAAAGTTCCTTTCGTGGCCTCTGATTCCGAATGATCCCCTGCTGTCCCTCTGACTGTGCCATGTCTTCCCCTCCCCCTCACTGAGCTCCAGCAAGCACGGCCTCTTGTTGACTGTCAAGTCTAACCCATATGCTCTTTCCTTTGACAAACAGAAAGTGTGTATATTTAAGGTAAACCACGTGATATTTTGATGTACGTTTGCACTGTGAAATACACAGTCAACACATCCCTCACCTCCTATGGTTACCATTTTCTCATTTGGGTGTGGTGAGAACACTTGAGCTCTCCTCTCACACCTGTTAGGATGAATATTATCAAAGAGTCAAGAGACTAAGTGTGGCAAGGATGGGGGAAAAAAAGGGAACACTTGTGCCCTACTGGTGGGAATGTAAGTTGGCACAGCCATTACGGAAATGGTGTGGAGACGCCCTCAAACAATGAAAACCAGAAATTCCATATGATCCAGCAATCCAACTTCAGGGTATTTACTCAAAGGAAGTAAAGTCGCTACTTTGAAGTTATACTTACTCTCCTATGTTCACTGCCCACATTATCAAGATATGGAAACAACCTAAGTGACCATCAAAAGACATACATATATGGGTATAAATATAGCATATGTATGTACATGTATATTTATTCATCTCTTGATATGTACACACACATACTTATATTTGCATACCTATGTGTGTACATCAACAGATGAGTGGTTATATATGTGCCTATATATATAAAAATAGATATCTGTATATATGTGTACATCAATACCCATCTAATACGGGTATTCATTGATCTATGCTAGAACATTACTCAGCCTTCAGAAAAGAAGGAAATGCTGCCATTTGTGAACACATGACCTACGTGCCCGCCTCCCTCTCTTGTCCTTGCTGTTTCATGGCATGCTCCCACACCGTATTCATCTCTCAAAGGTGGCCTCCTCAGGTCTCTGTCCAAATGTTACTCCATGGAGGCACCTTCTCGAATAGCCTCATTTAAAACAGCCCCCTTCACCTACTATCCTCCTGCTTCACCCCAGAGCTGAGCCCTGCTGGGGCCTCAGGAGCACATTTTACACAGTGTTCACCTCCCTCCCTCCCTCCCTGTGCTGACCCCTCCGTGCGGGCCCTCCTAGGATCACTTTGCCCGTGAACTCCCAGCGTGCAGTTTCTTGATGGCTACTCCTTTTGGGGAAACACCAACTTTAGATAGCCACCGAGATTTCAGGATTTATTGGTTACAACTACCAGAATTCCTTAAACAGAATATGTAGCATCATTTCGTGGGATGTTGAGTTATAAATAACAGTGAAACCTGGGACACTGACGCAGACCTCGGGGGAGAGGGGAGGAAACAGATACTGGAGACTGAATGAAAGCGCTACAGAGTGTCAGAACACCTGGTAGAGCTGTCTTCCAGGGGGGCCGAGAAGATGGACTACATGTTCCAGAGACTGCGGCTTGAGCGGAAGTGGGTGCCCGAAATCCAAGAAATGGAATGTTGGCTTTTATTTTCTACTTTCGCAAATTACTGCAAAAAAGAACATCTTGAATAAATGGATAAGCAAAAGGTAGTTTATGCATACAATGGAACACTCTTCAACCTTAAAAAGGAAAGAACTTTTGACGTGAATCTTAAAGACATGAAGCTACGTGATGACAGCCAGATGCACAAGGACAAATACTGTAGGATTCCACGTGTTTGAGGGACCTGGAGCCATTAAACTCTCACACAGAAAGTCAATGGTGGTTGCCAAGGGCTGGGAGCGTGAGTGTTGAATGGGATGGATTCAGCTGGGGAAGATGAAAAGAATTATACGGGCAGTGGCGGTGGCTTTCCCAAGAAGCACAGATACTTAATGCTACTGAATGGTCCTTTTAAAAAAAAGTCAGTAAATTTTATGTTACAGATATTTGACTATAGCATCAAAAAAGGGAGATAACCTCAGGATGGAATCGACCAGTTTGTAAGCAGGATCAAATGGATTAGAGTCCAGAGGTTTGGAGCACCAAAGACCGAAAAAGCTGTTTGCTTCTAGGCCCCGAGGGGTAAGAGATAAGCACAGAACAGGATTTGTGCAACAAAGGCCCAGCCAAACTCAACCCTGAGGCACAGGTCCGCAGAGGCCATGGTGGTGGCAGCTGCCTGAGAATCCTAGAGAGCTCCAAGGAAGTCATCAGTGAGGTGAGAGAGGCTTGGCTAGGGGGTTGGGGAAGGGGGAACAAAGCAAAACAGTACATCAGGTCTGACAGCGATGCTTAGGAAAGAACTCTGGGTGTAGTTAGTGATACATGGAACTAAATGAAGGAAATACCCCAGAAACAACTATGTCTTTTAGGGCATGGCCATTGCCAACAAAACCACGAGCCCGGAATGAAAATCCCTCTAACTATATCTGAGGCTTAAAACAACTCTCAGCTTGAAGTGTGCTGTGAAAACTGTACAGTCCCCAGGGAGGCCCCCCCCCCCCCCCCCCACTAGTAACTTTGAAACTGGACACTAAGGAATTTATCAAGAGGCAGAACCAGGAGCCAGGAACCGTGGGTGAGAGTGGCTCCCAGAGAGCAGAAACAAGCAGAAACAAGCCCTTTCGGCTAGGGCAGACAACCTCGGAATAGCCAGCCTGGCGGGATGGCAGGATCGCCCGATCCCAGGGTCTGTGGCGTGTGGCTCTATCCTTCCGCTGTCTGCTTGGGAATATGTATTGCTTTAAGCCTCTCCCTGTACCAGTGTTGGGATGAGATGCATGGGAAGATGATTTGCTCTTTAATTTAGAGTCTGGTGGACCACAAGGAGCCATATATGGACAGAAGGTAGGGTCTGCATACTCTGGAAAGGCAGGGCTCTGAGTTGGGTGCTGGGGCTAGCTGCGACTTCTGAATTTTCTCTCCAAGTTGTCTCTGCGGAAGGGCAAATGTGTTGTGTGTGCGAGATTCAGAGTTAAGTGGCTATTTAGGAACGAGAAGAGGAGACTGTGACTAAGATTTTGATGAGTTCGCCAGCATTCATTTTTCTGCATGGGGGCGGGGTGGGGGCACAACTAGACTACATGTCCCAGCTTTCCCTGCGACTAAGTGTACAACGTGACCGAGAGCTGACCAATAGGGATGTGGGAAAAAGTGACTTCCAGGCGCCACTCGTACAATACTGGAGGTGGGGGGGGGCGCATCTTTTCTTTTTCTGGAATGCAGGAATGGGCACAACTCCCTGGAAAAACTTAGGGGATCACCTGTTGCAAATTGAAGAAGAATTAATTAAAGAGGGTCTGGGCCCCTAGAGATGAATATAGCTAATAAAAATATTTCATCTTCCTGGGAAAGGAGCAGAAACAGAAATAAAGAACTACTAAATACAGGGCCACACCCTGGCCCCAAGCTGTAGGATCTGCCTGACAATGCATGAATATAATAGTGGATTCTTGAGTTTCTAGGCCAAACAGGAAGGGATGACCTTCAAGCCTTTATGTAACCTGAACTCTCCATTCTAGAATTCCTAATATGACTTCATTTTTCCACAAAGTGACGTGCATACTCAAGTATTTTTTTTTTTTTAAAGGAAAGTCCTTGTAAATCTGAGGACTTTTCTTCTTTAAAGACAGAGATCATTTGGGGGAAAAAAATGTATAGGTCACAACCTTTTCCTGTACCCATGAATTTCTACAATGTTTCAGAAAAATGTGAGGTCAAACTGATATCTTTCCCCTTTGATGATTCCTATTCTTTATTTCCCTTATAGTTAAAGGATTTTTTCCTTTATATATGAAATGCAGATATTTTGTCAGAGTTTGTGTAAATGCGGGTTTGTCAGTTCTCATAAAATGTGACATGGTGGGCTCCTTCAGTTGGCACATTTATCTTTTTCTCTTCAGGTAGGTTGTTTCTATTACAGATTAGTCAGGTGTGGCTCTCTCACTCCAGTGACCTCTTAAAAACAGAGACTCTGTCTTAGTGATGTTTGTATCTTTAGCCCTCCATACATAGTAGACAGGCAGTGACGGACTATTCCAGTGATGAAGATGAGAGTTTTCTGGAAAAATCTCTAGTAAAGAACACATCCACCTGTTGATAGAAGGATGCTTGACACGTTGTACTTCCACATGATTTCTTAGGTCTTCATGGATTATATTCACTGTGTTTTTCTTTAATCAATGAGACTTTGGCCAGGTGATCTGCTTTAGGTGATGAGACGTTAAGAAATACAATACCAGCAGAAACAGTAAGAGCATTTGCACATTGGGTTATGTTCTCTTTAGATGCCTAGAGAGCCCCGAGACTGCTACGTGGAGGGAAGCTAGCCTACTAGAAGATGCAATGCCATGTGGAACAATGATAAGCTGCTTTACCTTAGTCACCACTCCTGAAACTTCCAGACCAATTCGTCTACCAAAGGCCAGACATCTGAGTGAGACCATCTTTGAATATCTGGCTTTAAACAAACTCAGCCAGGCCAGAAGTACTTCCTACTGACCCACAAAAGTACAAGGGAAATGGAGATATTTGTTGTTTGTGGTCAGTGAGTTTTAGGGTGGCTTATTATGCAGAAAAAGTTAACAGGAAGATAAAGGAAGCCACTGAATGACATTAACGGACTTCCATTTTTATAAGATAACTCTGGCTGTTCTGGGGGTAAGACAGTGCTGGGAAGTGAAGCCAAGAGTGAAAACAGAGCCATTGGGGAGGCCATGTTGCAATAACCCAGTTGAAAGACTTCGTCAGTCTGTTCTAGGGTTATGGAAGATCTTCCCTAAGAGAAGGAAATACACATAGGATAGAGTTTGAGGAAGAATTTATTTTAAGGGCTAGGTTTTTTTGTTTGTTTGTTTAGTTTAGTTTAGTTTTGTTTTCAGGAAAAAAGGCAGTTAAAAACTCTGGAATGAAAGCCAGACTTGTAATGGACTTCTCAAGAGGTATAAAGTATTCTAGAAGACAACACAGCCAAGTCTCCCCATTTTAAATGAAAACGGTTTCAAACCGTTATGTACTTAACCAAACTATCAATCAAATGTGAAGTCAAAATGAAAAACAATCTGAGGGGTTTGAAGTGGCGGGGGGGTGGGAGGTTGGGGTACCAGGTGGTGGGTATTATAGAGGGCACGGATTGCTTGGAGCACTGGGTGTGGTGAAAAAATAATGAATACTGTTTTTCTGAAAATAAATAAATTGATAGCTGTAATAAAAAATATTTAAAAAATAAAAAAATAAATAAACGTACATAAAGGAAAAAAAAATGTAAACATTTTCAACATGCAAAGATTCCGAATGCCTACCATCCAGTCATATCTTCTGAAGAATTAGTGGAAGGATTAAAGGTTTTAAGCAAACAAACAAACAAACAGACAACAAACAAAAAAGGGGAAAATATAAGCCATAAACATGGTAAGACTAATCCAAGTCTGTTCCAGATACTGTCTGTTATCTCTTTGAGATTCCATTGCCAACTGGGTTCTGTTTTCTTTTACTTTATTTTTTGGCCAATGGTTGAACTGTGAATGAAATTAGAAGGCAGGAGGGAGGTGGGAGGACTTTTTGATTGAGGAAGTGGCTTCAGTACCTGTAACACAGTTGCACTAGTCTCCCTGGTAGAACTTCAAGAACAGCCCTGGACTATGTGTTCCTGGAGCACAAAGGGATTGGAGGTTGTGGTTTCAGGAATTCCCGCAAGGGTGGTAGAGGCTTACCGGAATCACTGTTCCTGTGTAACAGCTTCCTTTCTCTTTTGCTCGTCCAGTCTTTCCAACACTTTAGTCATGAACTACCTCAAGGTTTAATTCATCTCTCCCCGCGTTAATTATCTAGAGTGGTTTCTGCTTTTTGGCCTGGGCTCTGAATGATACAGAGTCCACTGAAATGAAATCATAGGCTGAGACATTTCAAAAGGCATTGAAAGCAATTGATCTACTTTATATAGGAAGTCTACAACTCCAAGAATGTCTTCAAGAAGAAGATTGGAATGATTTCTGAGCATAAGAAAGGAAAGTCTGGGGCGTCTGGGTGGCTCAGTCCATTGAGCCCTCAGATGTTTGGTTTCATCTTATGGTTTCCCACGACTAACCTCACATTGGGCTCTTGATTCACAGGGAGTCTACTTGGGATTCTTTCCTCTTTCTACCTGCCCCTACTCCTCCCACACTCAGGTGCACATGCATATACACACTCTCTCTCTCAAGTAAATAAATACAATCTTTAAAAAAAAAGAAAGGAAAGTCTGAGGAAAATGAAAAAGAAATCATGTTCTCCTCTGAAAAAGAAAATATGACAACTAACTCTAGGAGAAACAAAATCCTAATAGGAAAGTCATGGTCAAAATATGAAACAAACTAAAACATAACATGATTTTGAGACTCCAGTGAAGTAGGAGAGATTCCCTTTGATCTAGACTCTAAAATCATCATTCTTTGTGTAGTATAGTGGTCATCTCCTTAGACTCACAGAGAAAGGCAATGTAATCCTAGAACATGCCTGGCTTTATGTGGGCAAGTAATAATCAACACCATTCATTTCAGCTCTAGAAATCAATCCATCAAAAAAAAAAAAAAAAAAAAGAAAGAAAGAAAGAAAAGAAAGACCTATATATAATTTGGTTATAGACCATCATGCAAATAAGGATCTGAGGACAGAAATTGGGGTCTGGAAGGACAGAGGTTTGGGTGAGGACATCCTCATCTTCTATGTAGAGAATCAATAAAACTGCAGAAAATGGAGGAAATATGACAGAAGATGTCCTAGCACATCACTCAATGCTACGAAGTACCACTGGAAGTAGTAGTAACAATATTGGGAAATGTTGATGTGCAAAATGGGGTAGTTGAAATGAGCCAAGTCCTTGCCATTCTTAATGAAGAAGTCAATGAATCATTTCTAAAATCAAGGAATCAAGGAATCCAGTAATTTATTGCTATTTAGAATTATGTATTTAGGGAAATGATCTTCTCAGTAACAGAACTGGGGCTGGGCAAGGATGGAATGGGTGTTCTATAGTCTTTTATTAATATTTATTAATTTTTATTCTATGCTATTTTGATGCCCAAATATTACTTTGAAAAAATACTTTTTTCTTAAAGAACACTGCGTCAGGGAAGGATGACATTACTATTTATATATCTTATAATTGAGCTTATCTTCCTCTATAGGGTAGAGTTACGTTAGATCATTTTCAGTGCCTCCAGCTGTAAAATACTGAGTATCTCTGAAGAATGGAATGCACCCCCTCCTCCTGGAATGAGATTGGAAAGTTTCTTTACATTCCTACATCTTTTATCCTATCTGAGGACCACACTTAGAGACAACCATTCAAAATATGGAGTTTTAATCATGGGCAGGCAGGAAGGGTGAAGTCAATGCAACAGATATTTATGATAGGCCTCTGAGAATACTAGGCTCCAGAACTGTCATTTGTAGATTAGAAAAAAATCCAAATAAGCATCATAATGATTCATAATGTATAATTAGAGATAGGCAAAGCCCAAGTATGCACTTTAAAAAGAGCAAGTCTATACTGACATGGCCATATTAAAACAAAACAAAGTACCTTGAGTGGACTTCTTCTTCTTGAAGTTTGGGGTGATAGAAGGAAACATTTTTTTCAGTGCTTGCAGAGAAGCACTGATAAGATCTAATGGTGCATTTTGTTAAAAAGTGGTGCATATATAAAATACTAAAAAGGGCTGATGTCCATAAGCGGATCGCTTTTTTTCAAGTTCGTTAGACATAAAATTCTCCCCCAGAATTAAAATCCGCACTCTATTATTTTTTCCATGCCCTCTTAGAGATTATGCTGGTAGAGGCCTGCCAAGTTATCTGGAGTCATTCGGCTCCCTGGCAAGGCAGCTTTGTCCATTCACTGAACCCTGCAGGCCAAGAACCTCTTCCCGTTTCTTCCATCTGCCATGTCCACTTGGAATCTGGTGGGCAGTAGCGATGCCTTCCAAAATGAAAGCCACCCCCCTTCAATCTGTAGGTCGTCATTATGTCCTTTTCCATAATATTATGCTCTCGCCATCACGGGTGCTTAACGGATACAACATGGAACAACAACAAAATCTATAAAAGGATTTCCTATCAACTTAGGTGCAGCCAGCTCGGGCCGGAAGGCAGCCACTGACCAGATGGCCCACTGAACGCTTGTTTGCACTCTCCCGGAGAACTCCAAACTCCACTCATCTCAATCATTTTCGACTTAGAATGTGGTCGGTGGTGGTACTTATGATCTGATCCTTACAAGAATCTGTTTCTACAAGGGACTCTGACCAGAGTGCTGTTGACTCTCCAGGCTGAGAAATTATTTCCTTCCATGCTGGGAAAATTGCTTTTTCTTCAAGTATGTGTTATCATCCTTATATATATGCACATATGTCTGTGCATCTACACGTGTGATTGTTGTTCTGCAAATTCAGGGCAGCATTTGTCTGGGTCAAGTGCCTTGTACCTTGGGGATGTGCATGTCTCCTGCAAGGCCTCCTTTTCAACACCTTCTTTTCGTGTCTGAGTGCTGCGAGGAGGAAATGAAATTCTAATGTATGGCTTTCCTCGAAGAGGAGGTGATCCCTGGACTTGCCTAAATTTCTCATTTGCCCACGTAGAGCAAGATAAGTCAGTGAATGGTTGGTAATCCTCAGTCTGCAAAGCTTCTTAGATGTCACATTTGCTGCTTGGGGGTGGTGTGTTTCTTATAACCAGGCTGCTACAGAAAACATTGCTATTAACTTTGCAGGTGAACCCTGCAGGGGCTACTCGGGGAGAAGGCACTTAACTCCGTAGGTCCTGTCAGTGAGGCATCTCTGCTTGAGATCCCCGTTGAGGTTTCGTGGTCCATCCTGACCTCCCATATTCAAGAGAGGTCTCAATTTTCTTTCCCTTTCCCGGCATCTCTGCTGCTGCTTCAGGTCCTCACCCAATGGCCATCAGCATTCCCAGCTCTATGCCATTCAGTGGTCATACGGGCACCTGGAGTGTCCACATCCTCAGTGGGTGACCAGCATACATAGCAACATCCAAGAATGACGCGCCTGGAGACGTCTTCAGCTAGACATGAGACTCCTCAGGTTAAGGCAAGTATCAAGGCGACATGATCCGCAGTGCCCAAACAATACAGTGTCAAATAATTGTGTCCTCTATGTATTGATTTTGCAAGGCAAATGCAGACCCACCTCTGGGATGGAGGCATGGCTGGGGTATGAATTTGGGGGGCCTGGTCCACTGAGATGCTCCACCACCTCAGGACTCATATGCAAACTTTCTGAGGGCTTTGAAGAATTATGTAGCAGGAAAGGCCAAAGCCAAGTGCTCTTTCTCAGCAGAATTTTCACCCCTTTCCTCCTGGCCTCACAGAATGTTACACTTGGGAAGGACTTCAGATCTCACGTAGGTCAGTGCTCTGCTTGGACAGAGGGCAGCAAGGTGAAGAGAGCGGACAGAAGTCAGGTCCTTCTGGAACCACTGAGTCAAAACCCAAACTGGGGCTGGGGCTCCCACGCTGAAGCGGTCTCCACACCACCAAGCCTCTCCCCCCTCCCCACTTCCTTCCTAGCCTTTAGCACGTAGAGCAATCAATGGCCCATGTCCAAAGGCTGACAAGTCCTTTTCTCTTTTTTCACAATGAACAGTGAATAGGTGACTTCCATAAAGGAATCTCTATTTTAAAAATTAACCGGTTTTTGTACTTGTATAAAAGGGTCTCATTTGGCCTCTTCAAATTGAAATGCAAAAATGGCACCTGCCTTCGGGGGTTCTTGACAGACATCCTTTTTTTCTATGGGTATCTGACAAAAACAAGTTGATGGTTTAACCGAAGACAAGAAGATGGACTAGATGTTCCTGTAAGCGCTACCCTAATCGTAGTGTTTGCCCCTGGGGCATTCTCATGGGAGAGTAAGCCTTCAGTGGAGATGGGAATGTTGGTCTCCTGTAAGACTTGAGCAGGAAATGTAAGAGCTCCAGGATCCGGCTCCATGACTGTGGTCCCCTAATCCCTGTCTGTTGAGTATAGACTGAAGACACCTGGCAGGGATTGGGTCGAGCTGCATGAGGATGCCTTCCGTGGAGATGCTGCCATGTTGAGGTTGTCAGTCTTCCGTCTCACAGGGCTACAAAACTGGGTTTCTACCCACTGAAAGTGGCTACATTGTTCAAGGGAAGACTCACCCTAGCCAAACTAGCAGATATTGCTATTTAAAACTAGACAATTATAATCTTTATTTATTAATTTCTATTTGGAAATTTTTCTGTGTTGTGGACTCTAAAAATTATGTTAGTACATTTCTCCCCTCTTTGAAGATATTCATGGGCAACAATATAATCAAGAAGTTGGCTGTTGGGGATTGAATCAGGAAAAGGGAGGGGAGGGGGGTTTTAACAGAGATGGCATAGGGTATGTTAGCTTGATGGCTTCACCTCTCTATAGGGATATACGATCATAATCCTGATACTGAAATCTGTCTGCATAAGACTGGTCCCTGGTCTGGCAATGCAACACTTGCCATTGTCATTTTTTGGGTTTATGCTTTCATTTCAGACCATCTCCTCTCGATTGACATCCTTCCTCAGGATCTGTTAGTATCTTTATTCTCCTAATAGTTCAATTTTATTGGTGTGGAACCGTTTCCTTTTTAAGGTGCCTTTGTCTGTACTGGCTCTAAGCCACAATGTAGACTTTGTGCTCTGTGATACGATGTCGTTACCTCCAAGTTCTTGAGGCATAATACTGCCAGCTCCACTCCCAAAGTAGGTACTGACAGCAGTGTCCACATGTAGAAATTTATTCTTTGTGGTATGGCGAATGGCTGCAGTTTAGCAAACCATTGTTTCATTAGAAACAATATCCCAGAGCAGTAATCCAAACCTTAATGTCTACATTATCAGAGCTATTAATGATTTCCATCACTTTTGTTGTGGCAATTTAGTAGCATGAAGTTTTCTCCAGTGCTTTGGGGACCAAGTTAAGAGACAACAGAACGCAGCTTTGTTGAGGCCACTCAATGGGAACTTAATTAGAAAAACGTACAGCTAGGGTCTATACTGAGAGAGAGGGATGATGCTTTCTCTCCCTTCCTACTAACAAAGCCAAGCACTCCAGATGTATCCTTTTAGGGATTAGATCTTTTTTTTTTTTTTTTTTTTACCAAGTGCCATCTCTTGGTAATCTTTCCACAGATTATTTTCCATGAATACAGTCTCCAGAATAGTGTGAGATTACTCGTGGGGTGAAGGGTATTTGTAATAGAAAAGAAAAAGCAAAGAGCAGAACGGGGAGTCGGAGCTCATACACAGCCACTAATGATGACCAAAAGTTAGAATGTTCTCCCAACACCCTAGAAGCCCTTAACTGAAACAGCTGTTACATAAGGTTCCCGTCCAGGAATGTCAGTGTTGCTTCCTGACTAGAGAGAGTAATGAAAGTGATCTATAGCTTTGGTTGAGCAAGATGCTTTTGGCTAAGTGGGAGACAAATTGAGATGAAACTAAGTCCAGTGAATAGAAAGCTAAGCTGGGAATAAGACAAAGTTATAGAGCTGGGAACTGGGGAGAAGTCTATATTTACCGCTGTCAGCCTCGGTTCCAATCTTAAAAATGTGGGCACACATTAGTCCTGTGCCCAAAGCTACTCTTTGACAGATATGGACCCATGAGCAAATCACTTTCCTTCCCTGAGCCTCAGTTTACCCATCTTTAAGCAGTTGACATGTCTGACTTTATACTGAGTGATCGGAATATTCAAATCTCTTCTTCTCTATGAGTGGAGCTCCAAAATGAAATTCTCAGACGCTTTAGCGCCCACTCGCTTCAGCAGAAAGTCCCATCCACCTGTGTAATGATTTTGGCTGCAAGGAACAGAAACTCCATGAGTGACTTAGAGATGTAAGCGTCTATTTTCTTGCAGAATTTGAATTCAAGGGGTAGGCAGCTGCTGGCTCTTGTTCAGCAGCTCAGCTATGCCAGGAATGCTGCCCTGGCAGTTTTCCTATCTTTTTTGCCTTTGGTGGTGAGTTGGCCACCACAGCTAAGGCAGCAAATCGTCTTTCAAGTTTGCAATAAAAGCAGGGGATGGGAAGAAGAAGGGAGAGGGCGTAGGTGGCAGCAGCCACATCTGTTCCTTTTTTGGAAAAACAAAAGCTTTCTCTCGACCTCCCTGGCAGATTCATAGCCGAGGTCTGATTGGTCAGAGCTGTGTCACATACCAATCCCAGGCTCAAGAGATGCTGCGGAAGGGAGTGCAGAACTCGACCATAATATGATTAGCAAGGGCCAAAATGTAAGGGCATAAAATTCAGGACTGCACTGCTTTGAGGTTAACAGAATAATAATTTTTTAGTCTAGCTGTACGGTTACGCAATAACAGTGAAACATTTATGGTACTTAGTGGACCATCTACTGACCTGAGAATATCTCAGTTACTTCCCAGCCCCATCCCTTCTCCTGAAGGGGAAAAGGGCCCTGAACCAGGGCTGGAAGCTGGGCACAAGATGGGAGCCAGTTCCCAGCTGTGACTGTGTGGTACTGTGGGCTGTGTCTTGGTACCACAGGACTCTACCCTGCACTTTAGCTTCACTGCAGAGGCAAGCGAAGGGAGAAGGGAAGGAATATTAAGATTATTAAGATTGAGATGATGAAGACATTAAGTTTAAGGTGACCTTATTCACCATATCCGTCATAATGTCCCATTGAGTTTCCCTATGTGGGTGTGTACCCAGTTATGTATGTATATATCATAAAAATAATAATGAAGAAATAATAAAAAGGAAAAGCACCACTAATACTAACAAAAGAAGGGAATTGTACGTTATAATAAAGGCAAAGTCCAGGACATGTTAATTCAAAGTGAAGGCAGGAGGGTGAGATGGGGAACCGTGTGTTGTAAAAAGAAGTTACTGATCGCGTTAGCTTGCCAGGGATGCTTGGAATGGAGCACCACAAATGAGGGGCCCGAAACAATAGCAGTTCATTGTTTTACAGATCTGGAGGGCAGAAGTCCAAGATGAAGGCTGGTTCCCGTGCAGGCCATGGAGAAACGTTGCCCCTGGTTTGTATATGGCCACCGTCTCCCTGTCCCTTCTTGTCCGCTACCCTCTATGAGGGTCTGCCTCTGGATGCAGGTCTCCCCTTTGTATAAGGCCATCATACGGGATGAGAGCCCACCAGAATGACCTCATCTTCACTCATGAGACCTGCAATGGTTGTATTTCCAAGGATGGTCATGTTCTGAGGCCGTGGTGGTGAGGACTTCAAGATGTGAATGGAGGAGGACACAATTCGACCCGCAACCTGGTACTAGGTTGTAATTCCTGTTTGAGGTGAAGATGATGAGTATTCAGTATGTTTTAAAAGTAATTGGAAGAGGATGCTGGAGACAACAGCGGTCAAGAACCAAGGATCGCGATTAACCCAACTCTGTGGACTTGAGTTCCATAAGAAAAAAACAAGAAAGAGAACCAACTCAAGCAGATCAGAGAGTCATTCTAATGACGTGTCCTGGGCACAAGGCATGACGGGACCCAGAGCTTTAAACTCTGTGAAAAGCTAGTCTGCTGCCCTCTGTGATGGGTGCTCTGATGTAATCCTCAGGCACCACATGGTTGGGCCGCATCACCGCTTCTCCACAGGAGACAAGCTGGCTCCCCAAGGTTACATTCCCTCAGAGGACGAGTCAGGGGTCTCAACACTCTGCTCATCGATTCTCATTCATTTTCCCAAGGTAAGAGCTTGTCCCTGGAGGGCAGAGAGCAGGTAAGGTACAGAACTGCCATCCCCCTGGCACAGAGCCTCAGAGCCCACTCTGCTTCTCGCCAGCTTTGTACCAGTGCCCTCAGACACACTGCAACTCCACAGCATTGTGGCCCTGCCTACTTTGGGGACTTGGTCAGAATCCCTAGGTCTATCTAGATAGGTTTCCTTTACTTTCGGGGACAAGGGTTATGTTTTATTGTATTATTTTTTAAAGATTGTATTTATTTATTTGAGAGAGAGTGAGAGAGAGCATGAGAGGGGAGAAGGTCAGAGGGAGAAGCAGACTCCCCGTGGAGCAGGGAGCCCGATGTGGGACTTGATCTCCGGACTCCAGGATCATGACCTGAGCCAAAGGCAGTTGCTTAACCAACTGAGCCAGCCAGGCACCTGAGGGTTATGGTTTTGATATCTCTACTCCAGATTTCCTTTGGTACCTCTAAGCATTATGGATATCACTCTCCCTGAGCTCTACACAGCAAGACATAATGGGACAGGAGGTCTCTAAGGACATACACACAAAATATACTTTTTTTTTTCCCTGGGGCTGTGGTTACCTACCTGCCTACATTTATGAAATAAGGTGGACCTCGCAGCAAACTTTTTCTGAAATCAAGTAAATCTTTCTCAAAGTGGTAGTCCATCTAGTGGCTAGTGTAATTTCTTTCTTTCTTTTTTTAATAAAATTTGCCTCATCAGTTACCCTGAAATACAGGTCAAATTATAAGACTAGGAAAATAATATCAAAGTTCTTCTCTACTTTATAGGTTATCCTGTTTTCTCTCATGAAACTATAGATAGTTTGTACCTATCATGCAACCTTCATATTTGGTACCAAAATAAAAAAATTTTCTTAGCATTTTTCTGAGTTTTTAGGCACCATGGGATTTTTAAAGTTGCTAAAGCCTCAAGTGATGAGTCCCTATGACTCCTGCCTGCTAGTATTCACACCATTGTGATGTCTCCTTCTCTACTGACCAATAACCTACAGCAGAAGTGATGGTAGTTCCAAGGCTAGATCATGGAAGACCTTATGAATTTCACTTTGATCTTTCTTGATCACTCACTCCGGGGGAATCCAGCTGCTATGACATGAGGACACTCAAGCGGGTCTGTGGAGAATCCACATAGCAAGAAATGGAGACCTCCTGCCAAAAACCACAAAGGAAGTGAGACTTCCCACCAATGGTCATGTGAGCGAGCCCTCCTGGAAGTGGGTTTTCCAGTCCCAGTCAATGCTTCCAAAGATGTAGCTCCAGCCGCAGAGATCCCTGAACTATCAGCTAAGCAGTTCCCACGTACCTGATTCCCAGAAACGGTGAAATAACAAATGTTCGATGTTTTAAACTGTTCAGTCTTTGCGTAATTTGCTATGTAGCCATGGATATCTAATGCAAATCCTGAAGCTGAACAAAAGGGCTCTGCAGGAGTAAGGTCCGCATGCTGGTACATTCTGGACCAGGAACTGGTAAAGTCAGCTTAGTCACTGCCTAACTTCAGCAAATGGCTGTTCTCTAACCGTGACACTCCCTAGTAAAGTGTCTGTGCCTTACGCATCCTCCACCACTACCTCCATCACAGCACGTGACCTCAGAGAGGGATGTGACAGATTCTGGTTGAATCACTCACTGAAGGAAGAAGGAATGCTTCTGATTCTTCTCCTAGGAAAAGATGAGGACTCACTGCTGTTCCAGATCTTTCTTCCAGATTGTCCAATTACATCAGAGGCTCTAAGACAGGAAGGGCTAGAGCATTTTGACCTATTGGACAAGAATGCTCAGAGACCCTGTCATCTTCACGAAGACACCCAGTGGTAGACTATCAGAATTGCTACACTTCAATAATAGGGAAATTGGTAAACATACTTTGGAAAAATTACATAAAGGAATATCATGCAGCCATTGTAGAACTATATTTTGTAACTTGGGAAAGAAGTTTTATGATATTTTGATTAGAAGGGAACCTGACACATATTTGAATAAATGAGTGAATGAAGATTCAGCAAAGTATATTCTATTTTAAAAATAAGACATTAATATATCCAGATAGGTAGTGAGATGGAGAAAATCATATTTGAGATATTATTTCTCATAAGCCCTCTGTGTTTCAGGAACTCTTTGGGGTGGCGGTTAGAATAAGGGTAGAAGTTGAGACCCCGAATGCTATGCCGGACTAAAAATTTATGATTGGTAAGGTCCTGTCTAAGGACCTGGTTAACAGAATGCTTTTTGTTTGGCTAGGCAATAAAATAATGGCTGTATGCAAACTGTGAGGCAGAGCTGAATTGCTCTGTCCTTATATGACAAAGAAGTACAGAGGTCATATATGTTTAAGTTATCTGCAATGTCCCCTGCCATGAGGGATTTTATATAAGAAAAATCTCGGGACCAGGAGTTAAACCCTTACCTCATAGGCTATCCATGCTCACTAATTCACAGAGCTTTAGCTAAGATTCATCTTCTCTCTGGGCCTTAGTTACCTCATGTGTAGAATGGGGGGGCTGTAATTTTAAAGAGCCTCAAATATGTGGTTCAAAGTGCATATTAAGTTTTGTGGAAAAATCAAGGGAATGATTGATGAGCATAAAATACACTGGATATAATTTTGTAAAATTGATCTTATATTCCATTTCCCATTTTAGAGGGCCTGGGGGAGGAGTCACAGTGATTATCTGTGTTAAGGTTTTTTCCTTGCCAAGATAATAAACTGTCATCTGGAGTCTCTAATTCAAGCGACTCTCCGTTTTAGAAGAAGACTATATAGTTGGTTGTGTACTTCCTGAGCAAGAAGAAGAAATGTCTTGTATTTCATTCCTTGTTCTTCAGTGAGGAGAATGTCAGCGTTGTTAGGATTGTCATAGCTTCCTTATATGTCATAGAGGAGGGAAGATTACAAAGAAAGCTACTTAGCACTTATCATGCTGTCTCTTTGAAAGTAATGCTTCTCACATTAAAGGGAGGTGAATTTCAGAAAATAAAAGTAAATTCTACTTTTTCTACTTTTTAAAATGCACACACTCCATTTAATAATTTTGGCATTTTCCAGAAGAGCCTACTCCCAAACCCTACGAGGAACTTAGTCTCCTGTTTTTATACTGACATCTCTGTTTTGACCAATAACTTTATTACTCAGGCTGACTTCCCACTGTTTCCAGATCTGAATGTTTCTGCTCCTGGTAATTCCAAAAAGTCAAGTGGATCCATAAAAGGAAAGATCTGAGATGATTAGATATTAAAAGAATTCAATGACAACCCTTAAGCAATTTAAAAAGTTTGACAAACGTTTCTTCAAATGATACCATCCTTGAACAGGGACATCACCTGCTGTGTTTGGGGCTAGATTGGGAACCCAACCAATGCGTGGGAAGAAATGACTGGCTGAAGGAAGGAATGAGAACTTTGACAGTGACAACATTCATTTAGATTCAGGGTATAATACAGAGACATAAAATATCTGACAAATATACTGGTTATATTTGTTATAGATATGTATCTATTTTCACATATACTATTTTAGACATTATATTAGTTATGTATTATTTATATATATTGTGTTGTCTATTTAATTTCTATAAAATGTTTGCATGTATTTAGGGAAGTTATCCTAGTATGTTTGTAAAAAACTCACTTGCAGTTCTTTTCGGTGCATGCTCACACATTACCATACACCGCACCTATTCAGTACCCCTTAGATGCTCTCTCTTGGCCTCATCCGTTAGAGGCTCAGTTTGGTAGGTTCCAACCAGCTGCACACAGGTGCTATCTGAGAGCCTCTTGGTTCCAGCCCCAGGGCTTTCTGTCGACGTCCTGCTGTCGGTACTGTGCGGTACTGTGTCTGGCACCCAGGCGTAGGTAGCTGGAATTGTGGGGGAGGATTACACCCCCATGGGGCCAGTTTTGATCTGTGAGAGTTGGAAAGTGGTGAGAGTTGGAAAGAGCATTTCTCCTGCTCTCCCGTACAAGATGGAAGATGCCGAGATAGAGTGTACTCAGCTTTGGAGGGAATGGTCCAGTGAAAGTGGATAGTTGGTCACATTTAGAAGGGCTGGCCCCGCAGCAGCTTGTACTGGTCTTCCCGTTTCTCTGCTCTACTCCCCTGCCCCTAAGTCTCCCTTCCTGGCAGCACCCTTCCTCCTGTTAGTTGTACAAGCCTTGGTCTTAGACTCTGCTCTCTGGAACACCCAGGCTATGGTCATTCTATAGTTTGATTCAGGAAGCAGATTCTGTACCCAGTTTGGTTTTCTTTCCCCCACTCCCATACGTCCAGAACTCAACCATCCACACTACTCTTTTCTTAAAAGAATCAGGTGCTCTAGAAATAATGAAATGAATCTGTTGCAGGGCACTATTCTGAGATGTTAATTTGTGTCCTTCTCACCCCACTCCCAAACCAAACCTGTGTGCAGAATTTTCTACGAAGAGAAGAAGATACTTTCAGGACTTTTCCTTTTCTGTCATTTATTTGCAAAAGTCAAAATGCTTTGGAGAGATGCTAAGTGCTCTTAGGACAGCTGGAGGAGAGAGCCATTGCCTGAGGATAATTGGAAGGAGAGAGACTTCTAAAAAGAGAGGCCAGAGTTTGGACTGAGTCAGAAGCACAAGCAGGAATACTATGAGAGGAGACCAGGACTCATGCTCTTTGTGACCAACCTCAGAGCGGGCTACAAGGCAGTGATGTGCACTAGAAGGGTGCTGGTCATTGGCAAAGACTCTGATACCCCATGTACGTATGGCAGCTGAGACTAATGGCGTCAAGGGCATTCAAACCGGGACAGTGGGCATCCTGATGGTACCTGGCAGGGACCCATACCAGGGAAAATCTTCCCACTATCTGTGGGCCTTATGTAAGACCTTAATACATGAACACAATCCTCAGGCACATTCCAAGAATGATGGCGCTAAATTTCTTGCCATGCCATGTGGGCTTAAAAAGTAAAGAAATGGATATTAATCATACATCATGTTTCTGTGGACTGGCCTTTATACCCGCAAGAAGCTCTTATTGCTATGTTTGGTTCAGTTTTCCGTGGAGTAGCTGCCCCAGATCTACCCAGGGGCCTTGGTCAAACTCTCCTTCTAGCTTTGTCGGAGAAGCTGGGGGAAATTTCACAAAGTGTTACCCAGCTCATCACTGCAGCCTCAGAAAAAGCTACTTGGGCTATTGAACTGTTTGCATTCTGATTGCAAGGATTAAAGGTCAGCTTCAGAAAGTAAAGGTATGAAAAGGATTAGCCAAAGCTCGTGACAGCCCAGCGAGGCAATGAACATGGCTGGAGTTAATGTTGTGTTGCCGCTCCTGACGGCGGCAGGTGAGTTTTCAGAGGCTATCCCGTTGAAGGTCATTCTGGGCAGAAGAACTGGCATTTGGTTGATTTTGTTTGCAGTGAATTATTTCTCAGAGAATGGCTTTATGCCACCACTTGCTATTATTTTGATGAACAAAAGCCTGGGCTGATGAAGGGCAGTGTGTATGGCCTGGTGCGTGCACGTGTGCACGCATTCCAGCTCGTCATAAACAAAAGCCAGTTATTTCTCAGGGGACATAGGGTATCCTAAGTGCACTGCTGAAATAGGCTTATATTTCTAAAGATAGTGGGTCCTGCGAAGAAACAATGGAACTAGATTTGCCGGCGTTTCTGGCTCTGGTTGTTTATCAGTGAACCTAAGACATTACATTGCTGTAGCATGTGTTAAAATCCTAAATGATGTAGCCAATTGTCAGATCAGCTTGGATACCTGCCCCTTCTCTTTGGCAGGGGTGACCCTGTTTTTGACAAAACTCTTATGGCTCCTGGAACCTATCCTACTGTGGAAAGTCACTGTTGACCAGCATTCTGAAGGGAAGAAATCCGAGGATACTAACTTTCAACATGTATCCACACTGTACCAGGCACTCTGCCAGAATTTGTGCATAGATTACTTGACCTAATCTTCATTAACACTCAGAGAGAGGGGGCATATTCAATCCCCTTTGGGTAGATGAACAAACTACCACTATAAAATTACACCGCAAATAGGTCAAGATCGTATCAGCCATGATCAGCAAGCACAGAGCCACAGTGGCATATCACGATAAGCCCCTTTTTTATTTGTCTGTGAGGGGGCTAGAGGGTTTTGTTTCATGCACCATGTTCTGAATCCCAGGCTTGAAGTGATGCTACCCAAAGCGCTTCTCACATTCCCGGCACAAGTGTAAGTGAGCAAACCCAGCCACACAGGCACATTCCGAGCCTCTGCTCACCTCCCGACCACTAAAACTCATCGGAAAAGGCAAATCACATGGCCAAGCCCAAGGGGGTGAAGAAGGACAGCCCTCTCATCACAGGGCCACTAATACAGGTGAGTGAAGAATCAGACCCGATAATCGCCATACTGAGTATCAGAGACCATATTCCAATGAAGTGGATCTCCTTCTCAAGCCCAAGCTCTTCCAGTCATGCTGGGGATGAGCAGGAGGAATGCACTTCTCCCTAATGCAAGTTCTCTTGGTCCAGGGAGGGAATGATGTGGGAGGCCGTGGGCAGCACTGAAAGGCCATGGGTGCAATGTCTTTAGAACTGCCCTGTCCTCTCCATACTCTTTCTTTGGGTGATCTCATCTAGACCCAAGGCTCCAAATGCCATCCATGGGCAGATGGCTGTCATCACTTTTATCTCAAGCCTGGACTTCTCTTTGCACTTCACATATATTTGTCATCTCCACTTGGATGTCCAGGAGGTCTTTCTAGCTTGGCATGGCCAGCCCTAGCCTCATCTTCCCCCAGAGAAGCTCCCTTCATCGAGGTCTTTTCCTCATCTGTGTAAATGGAAGCTCTATCTTTTCTGTTGCTCAGACTTAACTCCTTGGTTCCTTGCCTCCTCTCGGCTACCAGCGAATCCTGCTGCATCTACCTGAAAAACCTTTCTAGAATCTACCACTTCTCCCCATTTCTATTGCTTTGGCCTTGGCCCAAGTGGCCTTGGCCCAAGTTCCCATCATTTGGTGCCTGGCACAGTCTCTTGAACGGGTTTCCTGCACCTGTCCTTTCCCTGTACACTCATTTCCAGTAGCCATCTTGTTACTCTTCTACTCACATATTCCATGCCCTCATGGCTCACTGAGAGTGTAGGAAAATGTCATTATAATGTCCTATACTCCGCCCCTCCCTTCTGTTTCTCTCTCCTCATTTCTTACTAGACTCTCCGTCTCTCACTCTTTTCTGAGCACGTTGGCTTCCTGGTTATTTTCTAACATCTATGTTTGCTCCCAACCCAGGGCCCTTGCACATGTCATTCTCTCTGCCTGGAAAGCTCTTCTCCACATATCTAAATGGCCTTGTTCAGAGATCACCTTCTTAGTAAGCCCTTCTTCGTATTTCCTTGTATTTGCTATTAAAACCATAGTCCCTCCCTTCTTTACTTTTCTAATTGTTTGGCTCTCTTCAGGAATGGAAGCTCCAAGAAGACAGGACCTTTGGTCTGTTCTAGGCACTGCTAAATTCCCTATATTTAGAATAATGCCCAATGCATAGTAGGTTTCCCTATACTCAGAACAATGTCCAACACAGGGTAGGGCTCTGCAAATACTGAATGGACAGGTAAATGTGAGGATGGTAGCGCTGCTGCTAATTGTACCAGCAGATGAGCTGCGAAGGTTGTTATTAGATGGATTTCAAAGCAGAGGGACAGTTTTAGAGTTTAGTGAACTGAGGCACACATGCCTTGTGCTGTTGGTCAAAGGGAAATGTAGCCGGCACCATAGTGTATTGTATAAATTCGCTTTCAAGACCAAGTCTATCATTCCTCCAGCTGCTGTAAGGGTTTGATGCTGAGGGCTCATAGTTGAATTCTTTTCCAGGAATAGCTTCTGTCCAAAGGGAGATCAGTCACCCAAGTTGATAACTCCTCCTTGGAGGCAGTTAGCATCTGCTGACTAGGTGATCCAGGGGTACAAAGACCTGGCCCATGTGCTTCTATAAGGGACAACTTTGAGGGCTGTCTCCGTTTCAGAGCTTATAGGAACCGCATCAGAGTTGAACTTCTCCCTCTCTGTATAGTCCTACTTCAATTACTTCCTGGTAAATCTCCTGTCTGAAAATCTCCATCTCAGAGTATGTTTCCAGGGAAACAACTAAAACATAGGAAGTGATTCTTTTATGTTTTTAGCAATTCATTCAAGCAGTGTTCATTACATTTTTATCATATAGGCTCAGTAGGCTCTGAGGGGTGCAACAGTGACTCTGATGGGCCAAGTCCATGGCTGTACAGAGCTCACTGTCTGGGAAGTGAATTTCTTGGGAACAGACAATCATAGTGCAAGGTGGTAAGGACGTGAATGGAGTAAACTCACAGGTTACCCCTTACTACAAATGATTAAGTAGGACTGAAGCAGAGAATATGCATGCCATGGTGAGGGGTATGATATGTGGTTAGAGCGGCAGGAGGGAGTCTACTCAAAGATGGACTCGTGCGTCTTACTAAGGCATTTGGACATAATCAGGGTACAAGAGGGAGTCTCAAAAGTGATGAGACATTTTCAATGAGACATGATCAGCCTGTTTCTTAGAAATTATCTTGATGATAGTTACTGTAGAGATTAGGTCCACAAGATCTAAGGATAACAGAAAATTCTTGAGAGTTTCTGGTTATCCTCACAAGGCTATCGGTCAGATTGTTTTCTATTACAAACACTCATTCTTCTCTTTTAGTGCATTCTTCTCCTTCATGTGTGGACTTATGTCTCTTTTGATCTAATTTCATGTTCCTTTAAGGTAATATCACTGGAGAAATAGATTTGTAATACATGAAAAGAAGCAAAAGGCCTGCACATGTGTCTTGCAGATGGAAGGAGTAGGCAGTACGTATACGGTGTGATTCGACTCAGTTGGTTCTCCAGGGTATCTTGGATCTCAATTTGCATCGTATGGACCAGTCACTTAATACATTTTATGGCAGTCATTTGGGTATGTGCCCTACCATCCTTATTTAATTCTGGGTTCCTTGAGAGCAGGGTATCTTACACGTCTTTCACTTCCCTAAGCACTGTGCAGGGCCAACACTGTGCTAGGTAGTCAGCTGATAGAAGGACTGCATGGCCACGGCAGGGAGACACTTGGAAAGCAGACAGTCTGGGGAGTAAACCTCTGTGATCAACAATAGCCTATGGTGCCCCCAGTGCTGCTTCACTCTCATTTCACAATTCACCAGTGGCTGCTTACTGAGGGGTAAGCAGCAACAGTAATGAATGGGACTTAAGGGGGAAAGGCAGGTGAAGAGAATCATTAGGATCTTTCTGTGTCATAAAATGTAATATGCTTTTCTGGTGCCTCTGAGAGATTTCAGTAAATATTTAAACTACTTTTCAAAGCTTATTTGAATGTCAGTTTTTATTTTTTGTAGGACACTGGGCTGAGGTGGGCATTAAGAAGGCTCTGTTTAAGTCATGTGTTGTATCAGGAAGCAGAGGGTTCTGTGAGGCTTTCTAGAAAGGCCTCTCATATAAAGAATGAGACAATCCTTATTTCTTGGGCTTATCAGCCACATACACAGACTTTCTGGGCCTTGGGGATAAAACTGATGACAGGTAAAGGCCCCAAAGCTCATCTCTCAAATCCTTTGGAAGGTATGTCTGGTCTGATGACTGTAAATTTCAATGAACCAGAACTGGATTCTTCTAGAGCATCTCTCTCTTCCCAACAGGGGCTCCTTTCCCGTCTTCTGCTTTTCCCATCCTTTTGTATAGTTAGCTCCATGCTAGGTTCTAGGAGCTTTTGTTATCAGCATATAAGGGGCTTCAGATCAATATGTTGATGGAGGATGGAGTCATTCTGGTTGCTTATCTGACTCAGACCTTTTATGTTAATTCTTACAATACAGTTTCTGGCTTGTCCTGAAATTCACCCCATGCCCTGTTCTGAATTCAGGAACTCTACCTTGCCCTTAAGGTCTGAGATCCCATCTTGGTAATCTATCAGGGCACTTTCTTTGGTTTTTCCTGACCCTCATACATCCCTGGAGTTTTGTCTTGACCCCACACTAGTGCCCTGGCCACTGGGTACCACCTGGCCAATCTCTCTCATACAAGTGTCTAATTCTAAAGAGCTTCTCCTGGATTACCCATCCCTGAAGCATAACCCATGAGGGCTTTGGAGAAAAGGAGTCTTGCATTCAAATCCAGCTTCTACCCCTCACTAGCTGTGGCCCTGGACATGATTCTTCACTTCCTATAGCAACAATTCCTTTATCAGGAGAGTGGGACTATCCATCCCACCTTGAAGAGCTGTGATGATAAATAAAATAACATGCAAAGTCCTCAAGGACTCAATACTGGTTACCCTGTTGTTGACCACACTCTCCTGCCTGCCCCTTTGAACACAGCCGGACTCCCATAATTACTAATAATCACCTCGAGTGTCCTTTCTAGGTCTTGGCCCTTCTCAGGCCATCCTGACCCATGATGGTTCACTGGTTCATGCCAAGGATACACTGAAATACGACTGCTGGAGATTTAAGTTCCTGGCAGCTCTGAGGATGTGGGTCTTGTGTTATAGGGAGCAAGAGTGTCGACAACTCCATCGCCCTCTTATTTGGTGGCCTTCGTGCCTCTGGATTGTATTTGCTCTAGGTTCTTACCAGAGAGCTCCCTCCATGCTATGTTCACAGCCTGTCAAATATTTACTGCACAACAGCTGAGCCAGGCACCAAGGGGGTTACCAGGGTTAATAAGAAAAGAACTAACACTTACTCAGCATTGGCTGTTCAGCAGCCATAGTCTCATTTACATCCTTTATTTAATTTAATCATCAGAAAGCCTAGAGAGACAGATATTACCCCCATTTTATAGATGAGTAATCATGGGTTTCGTCGGAAACAGAATAGGGAACTTTAGTACACATGAGTTAGATGACACATCGAACTCAAAAAGTCTAACAGTAACTAAATTTTGCCCCACTAATTATTTGGATCAGTTCTTATTTTGTCAACATTAGCAGAAGAAAATGTCTGAGTGGGATCTCCGAGATCGTGTTTTCTATAATTTCTTTAAGCTAAGGCTGTAGATGCCGCGCCCAGAGAGGATTCTGTGACTGGTTCATTGATAGCAACGGAGCAGGAATATTGAAACCCAGGCCTCCTGTATTTGGATCAGGGATTTAAAAAAAAAAAAAAAAAAAAAAAAAAAAGAAGAAGAAGAAGAGGAAAAAGCCTATACTATTCAAAGACCAAATTAAAGTAAAATCCTTTTCTAGCATTACATATTCCTATTTTTCCAATTCTGTCCTTGGATCTACTTTTCTTGGCTTACAGTTCTATTTCTATTCATGACGAAGTGCTCTCAGGCCTATCACACTGTGCAAAGGGCGAAGCAGAATAACGCAAATCCATGTGGCCTGTTAAAAGCAGAGGTTGCTGCTCTTGGCCCTTTGAAAATGGTCCTGGGGGATTTGGGGGTTTTCTTCCATTGCTGCTTTGTTTTAAAAATGCTTGCGAGCAAGCCTCTCTCACCCTAGAGTTTCTGTTTTCAAATCTCACAATTAGTCTGCCTCTGGGGAGGCACGGAGGCCCTGATGCAGAGAGTGCAGAGGGGAGCATGAGTCCGTGGGCCCGCGGGGGGCCCTGCTGTACGCTGGGCTCACTCAGCTGCCCATGAGCCTTTCTGCCTGGCCACAAGTGGGCGGGCGGGCACAGAACATCCAGTGGGCCTGCAGAGCTGGCCAGGTTCACAATCAGCTGCCTGCCCTCTCCTTATCAAAAGAGGGATGGCCTGTGAGAGGAGTTGCCAGAAGTCTTCTTCACCCACAGGGCTTGCTTGCTGATGTGTTTACATCTTTTAAGACTTTTATTCCTCCTGTGGAAAGGGATATGGGACTCTGGGCATTAGTGGGTGGCATGGACTGCCTTTATTGAGGAGTCTCAGAAGAGAAGGTTTGGGAATTATTAGGCCTGGAGGAAAGACTGCCTTCCTGGGTTTTGTATATTTGTAAGACAGCATGCTCTTTCTCACAGTTTGCCTCCAGTCATGGCTGAATTGTGTTGTCCTCAAAATTCATATGCTGATGTCCTAACCCAAAGTACCTCAGACTGTAAGTGTTTGGTGATAAGGTCTCTAAAGTGATGAGTAAGTTACAGTGAGGCTTCTAGAGTAGGCTCTAAGTCAATCTGAAATTTGGACACAGAAAGAGACACCAGAAACATGCTCACACAGAGGAAAGACCATGTGAGGACCCAGAAAGATGGCGGCCATACCCAAGCCAAGGAGCAAGGCCTCTGAAGAAACCAAACTTGCTGACAACCTGATCTTGGACTTCTAGCCTCTGGAATTGTAGAAAATGAGTTTCTGTTGTTTAAGCAACCTAGTCTGTGGTCTTTTGTTGTGATAGCCCAACCAAAACAAGATACTTTTCTTTCTGCTGCCAGAGTCTCAGAAGCCAAAGACATTGGGTCTATCTTCATGTACTGTCCGAGACCTGGAATCTTCTGGAAAACCAAGAAGGGGAGATGGTACATGAGTGGTCTAACTTTTTATGGTGTCGTTTGGCCCTTCTAGCCCTCAAGACATCAGATGAAAGAGCCAAGAGCAGGTATTATCTGAAAGGCCCCTCAGTGGCAGCAGGAACACCAAATTATCTCAGGGCATAATATACTGGACCCTGGTGTTTTACAGGGTCAGCGTTGTCATGTGGGTGTGTGACAGAGAAGGTGCATGGTGCAGGAGGACAGAGGATGCAGATGCTAATTCTAGAATAACAAAGTGAGAAGAAAGAAAAAGCAAAAACTTGGGCTAGCTGTGTATAAGAAATACTCATTACAGTCATTTATGTGAACTGCTTACCATTGATAGCTAATTATCATGCAGCACAATAACAATTATGTATATCATTAAATATGTATCAGATTAGTTTTATTTGATTAAAATAATAAACTCCAGAAACACAGAGCATCAGGCCTAGGAGGGACCTTAGAGATGAACATCTAGATCTAACCCCTCATTTTACGGATGAGGACCCTGAGGCCAGTCTGTGGCGACTGCTGATGGCAGTGCTGGGACCGGAACATATGTTTGTGGCTTTCCAGCTATGCTTGCCATGAGAAACCGGCCCGAGGTCAGAACCAGAAATCCACAAAGACCACATCCTTCCTGACTGTTGCTTGAAGCAGTACCCTGTTCAGGCACTACCACATCGCTCTGCTCTGTTTCCCTCACGTCATGCAAGAGTGGCTGAGCTTATCTTGGGTGTGTATTTGTGTGCCTTTTCACAGCTGCAGCCCTAGTGCAGAGTAGGTGCTTGATAAATATTTCCCAAATGGAATTAATGAACGAACGATGCACCAGGAGAAAGACTCTAGTGGAAGCATCACACTGGAAACATGGCGGCCAAGACAGGACCACACCTGAAGGCTGGTGATGAGGTTTCCTAAGACCAGGTTTTCTGTCTTTCTGCTTTCTAGGCTGGATCTCAAGGACCTTTGGAGAAACCTGTTAAATACATAGATTCCCAGGCTCTTCCCCTGGAAATTCAGATCTGGCAGGTCTGGATAGGGTTCCAAGAACTTGCATTTTTTTTTTTTAAACAGTTATTCCAAGGGGCACCTGGGTGGCTCAGTGGGTTAAGCCTTTGCCTTCAGCTCAGGTCCTGATCTTAGGGTCTTGGGATCGAGCCCCGCATCGGGCTCTCCGCTTGGCGGGGAGCCTGCTTCCTCCTCTCTCTCTGCCTACTTGTGATCTCTGTCTCTCTGTCAAATAAATAAAAATCTTTAAGAACAAAAATATAAAAATCTTTAAAAACAAAAACAAAAGCAAAAGACAAGACTCCAGGAATTTGTTATGTTCAGGATATTTGGAAAGTGCTGATTCATATTAACATCTCAAGACCATAGCTATCAACACACAACCTAAAAGAAATAGAGAAAAACCTTAATTTTTTGCCATTCTGTGCAGAAAATTCCATGTTAAGAGACTACCAGGTTGTTTAAACAACCCATTGGTGGTGATATCATGGGTAGCAGCTGAAGAAAAAAGAGCACAGTGCATTCTTTTAGCAAATTATGCCATGCCAGGCCCAATGCTAGGTTCTAGGGGGTCAATTACATGGGACACAGAAACCCTGCATACGAAGAACACACTGTCTGATGGAAGGACTGAGGAGGGACTAGGCAATTCTTTCCAATCTTCTCTAATGTACAACTTTCAGAGAGTAACAGTAACCTTTTAAGTGTACAGTTCTGGGATATTTGCAAAACATAGTTCCATCCCAAAAACTATCCTGGTGTCTTTCTGTCCAGTTCCAGGGGGACCTGGAGTCCCAATGTGCCTGGGACTGAGGTGTTCCCAGGGAGGGAGACGTTGTAGGTTAAAACTGGGCCAGTCTCGAGCAAACCAGGGCTGCTGGTCAGACCTCACCGTGAACCTCTCCCTCTGCCCCAGCTCCTGGGAACTGTTGCCTTTTATGTCTGACTACCCACCCCCATCAGAGAACGAATTAGAGATTTGCTCATGCTGTTGTGTGTATCAGCACTTTACTCCTTTTGATTGCCAAGTAGACCACCATGGGGAGGTACCAGAGATGGTTATCCGTTCTGTAGGCAATCTTACTATATTGTGAAACCACTGTTTGGGGGTGAATGACGGCCACAGGGACGTCCTGTCCCTGTTATTCCCCTCTGTCTTTTAAGGCGACTCTCTCTGGTCCTGTGGGGATAATGAGGCTTGTCCCTAAGAACTTTCACTGCCGGGTCTCAGTCTGCCGTCCTGATTTGAGTATCCCGTACAGGAGCAGGAGGTGGGCGGGGGCCGATGGGTGGTGCCGCAGCTGCCGGCAGTGGTTTCTTTGAAGGCTCTGGAAGCATGGCGTACACTGAGCACAGATTCATCTTAGCCCAGATGCACGGCCCCCAAATAGCGCATGGGCGTCTGAAAGAGGAAGTCAGCTCTCCACTTGCAAGAGCACAGCGCGTGAAGGCGGGGAGAAGACAATTTCGCTCCCGGGCTTCAGAGAAATGCCTACTCTTATTAAAAAGCGCCTAGGTTAAGCAGATCAGATCTCGATTTATAAAAGATCCAGGGAAAGCACCACTCGCCATCAACGATAGAAAACTCATTTCATCTCCTTGAGACGGTAGGAGCCAGACTCCCTTGCAGTTAATGAAAAACTTACGGCAGGCCAAGGAAGATGTTCTCACCTCGACTCTGGAGGCTATCTTTAAACAGTGACAGCAAATCCAAAGGTCTTTCTCCTTTTCTTTGCCTTCTCCAAGAATAGACTGAAAATCCCAGCCTTGTTTCAAAAGAATATGCATGTGTAGCTTTCCCTGTCGCCTCCCAAGCTCCTGACATTTCCTCCAGGTCAGAGACGCCACATGCAAATACCTGTCTCTCTATTCATGTTCCGTCACTCAGGCAGTGAGGCAAAAAATCGGGACTCAATCCTTGCCTTGGGATAATTGCTTAGCAAACAGGATGCACATAATCCATTTTCATTATTAATCCTCCAGTTAGGGGCCGGGGTCCGTGTTTGGTTTCTCGTAATGAGAGGTGCCTCACAATGGAGGTGATGAAATCTGCCATTCAGCTCACGGCATCGAGAGAAGGCAAAGAAACCCCTCCCGCGGCCGATGTAGATTCCAGACATTTCTGCTCCCCATAAAGCAGCGAGCTGGATGGGCCCTCTCGCAAAGAGCAGGACGTGCTGATTTCGCTGCCTGGCTGATCTTGGGAAAATGCCGTGCCTGCTCATTTGCTTATTATATATTACGCTTTCTTAATCTGGGTCCGATAGCTCCTTCAAAGGTGTCTGCCCCATACCACTGCACACCCAGGGAACAGCGCTGCTGGCGTGAAGTAGAACAGAGTTTGAAAGCCATCGTCAAGCAAGGCTAATTCAGATGTAACCGGCACAGCCCTCACGGCTGGCTCAACCACGCAGCGGAAACCTGGTTAGTTTTTAAAGGTTATTTTTTTCGTAAAATGCTTGAACTAGAGGTGTCTCCTGAAGAGAGTTAAAGGACTTCTTGGTGCAATCTGTTCTCATTCTCCTGCAACTTTCATTCCATCTCAGTGGAAGGTGGTTTGCTATTAAAAGAAAAGATAATCCATTATCACTGTGAGTCTTGAACTGCCAGGGGGGACCCTGCAGCAGACTGGAAGGGAAGGCTGATAACTTGCATTTAAAGAAAAAAAAAATATCAATTGCCAGTTGGTGCCTTGCCATCAGTCAGAAATACACCATAAATTTGTCCATGGGCAGAGGGATGGGGTCCCTTGGAGGATTTGCGATGGGATTTGAAGGCTTCCCTATTTCCCTCGAGGTGATTAGTCTGAGCCCAGTTCGGATCTGCAGTGACTGAGTTGGTTGTTTTTGTCAAGCTCTTTGGTGACAGGTGTCCGTGTTACAAGAAACAAATTGGCACTAATTGGGCACTCCTGTTGGCATCTTGGCAGGAGGGAGCAACAATGGCTTGATCAGGAAACTGCACGGTAACGGGAAGGGGGCATCTGTGCTGGACACACCCAATCTGTCTGCTTGCTGTTTGATGGTTTGGGATTTGTTTGTTTCAGGAACAAATGTTGAGTGTGAGATTCTTTCCCCGACCTGCCCCCGGCACGTGAACTTACCCGCACACCTGCACAAAACCAGGATGCTGAGGAGAGGCCCATCACTCTGTGATCACCCAAGATCATCAGTGAGAGATGTGGGCCAGTGACCCCAGCCTGATCAAAATGCTATTGGGGCGCCTAGGTGGCTCAGTGGGTTAAGCCTCTGCCTTCGGCTCAGGTCATGATCTCAGGGACCTGGGATCAAGCCCCATATCTGGCTCTCTGCTCAGCGGGGAGCCTGCTTCCTCCTCTCTCTCTTTGCCTACTTGTGATCTCTGTCTGTCAAATAAATAAATAAAATCTTAAAAAAAAAAAAAAAACCCAAAACAAAATGCTAACTACTAGCGGGCAGGGGCGTTGTACTTTTAGTTCTCCTGTGTGCCCAGCATCTGGCCTGGAGCACAGTAGATGCTGAATAAATATCTATTAAATGAGCAGATATTTGTTGATCAAACGACTGCCCTCTCTCTCTTTCTCTCTCTTAGGACTGTTAGTGCATGGTGATCCTTTCCAGTAGAATCCGAGACCTTGAGAGTGAGACCTTTACAACCTTCTGAAGAAAGTGCTCTCATTCTTCAGATGAGAGACACAAGGGCTCAGTGAGGTGAGTGGCTGAGCTGAGAACAGGATGTCTGTCTTCTGGGCTCTGGCAGGCCGCTATCTCAGTGCTCTTCTAAGAAGACCCTTTTCAGAACCCGCGCACTGCTGCTATCGAACAGCACAACGGACCATGAGCAGGGAAGCCTGATTTCTATATTGGGATTCTCTCCTGATTATGTGGCCTCAAGAAAATCACTTCGCATTATTGGGTTTCTACTGCTTGTAGTCTCTTTGGGGAGATGGACCGGTACCCATTCAATTACAATGCAGAACACCATGTTGGAAGAGAAAGGAAAGAACCTGGAACACACAGTCAATAAACCAAAAACCAAAAAAACCAAACCAAACCAAAACAAAACAACTAACACCATTTGGGGGTAAATATTTTTCAGCTCTTAATAATCCATACACTGAATTAGGACAGATAAGATTCTTAAGAGGTGACCCCCTCATTTATTAGTCCTAGGGGCTCATGTGGAAATTCAGTGACCGGCCCAGCATACAGTAATGACCCACGGGGGTGGGGGGTGTCCTGTACCACAGGAGGTAGAGCGATTTGTGTTTGTAATTAAGAGGAGGTAGGACAGTTGCAGGGCAGGCTCAGGTCAGTGAATGTGAGGTGATCCAGTCTGACTTACAGTATCCTCTCTATGGGCGGCATCAACACAGAATGATCCAGGCTTGGGTTCTCATTAGGAGCCTGAAAAAACGTTTGCGACCTTATGCTTCTGGTAATTTCCTAGAATTACAAGTCTAGACATAAAGGAAGAGAATGGGTGTCTTGTTAGCTGTCAATAAATTAGATACTCAGTCATCTAGAGTAAGGGACACAGGGATGGATGGAGCTCTTCAGCCATCCAGAAACTCTTCCATGCAGACTCCTGCTACAGCAAGGAGCCAGAATGATGAGGTTGATTGCATTTCTCTTTTTTCTATCGCGGAGGCTCACTAACTTCCATAGGATGCACAGAATGAAGACAGGAGAGGTGACGTGGTCTCATCAGAAAGTGTGTGACAGCTATCTCAGAGCACTTTGGAGAAGCTTAAGAAAGGGCTCTGGTTTGGGTCACCGGGAACCACAGAGGAGACAGCTATGTTCAAAGAAGTAAACTGCCTACAGTGAGTTACTCTAGACCTGAGTGGGCGAGTATCTACCTCCTGATTTGGGGGGTATTAGCAAAGGTCAGAAAAGACTCTGTTTCTCCTGGCTAAATTCATGTATGTTAAAGGAAATGGGACCCTAGCAGATCACTTTGGCCTCAGTTAATGATCTTGCCATTAGAAAGGCCTTCTGTTCCTGAGCATGGACCGACTCTCACTGCAGCTGGTGGCTACTGAGTAGCGGAGGCATTACAAAGTGGCTCCGAAACAGGTCACTTCCTGATTCAAGAAAGGATGCTGAAGGGAAAGATAATCACCCGTGTGTACGCTCTAGTCTTGGGATCATAATGTCGAACATCCACATAGTGTTTTTAATGTACCACTCATTGTCTCTCTATTTATTCATCAAACCCTCACTATGTTGTGGATAAGACTTTTGTTATCTCTGCTTGACAGATGAAGAAACTGAGGCACAAAGCAATGAAGCAACTTGCCAAGGTCATACAACACACCAAGGTCACACAACACACCAAGAGCCAGGATTCAGACTGAGGGGTCTAGTTCTGGGGGCGCTCCTATAAACCCTGTCATAAACCGTTGGAGAGAAAATATGCGTAAGTTATTCTCAGACAAGAAAAGCAGCCAAGGAAGGAGGCTTCTGTGGTCCTTTTGACTTTGACCATGAAGATGACGAGAAGCTGGCGGGACATCCCTGTGTGGCAGGAGGTAGGGCGTTTTGAGCAAGGGGACAGACACTAATGCTTAGGGATAAGAAGGCAGTGTGGCAAGACTCTGTAAAAATGGCCCGCCCCTGAAGACAGTGTGCAGTTACTGGGGATACTATAATCTATAATCAGATAATAAGTATACTATCTAATATCATAAGTATATTATATATATACTTATATATAAATATATATAAGTATATACTATCTAATATCATAAGTATATTATATATATACATATATATAAATAAGTATAATAAGTATAAGGTAATAAGTATATTATCTATTTTTATTTCCTTTCTTTCTAATTACATCTAAGTATTTCTAATTACATCTAAGTATTTCAAAGATTTTCAACCAACAGTCTTTTTTTTTTTTCTTCATCTGGGCTAACGGAAAGAAAAGATGCCTTCCACCCTGACCCTGGCCCTCAGGCTTCTGGAGTTGGAAATCAGGCACCATGGACGCTCCGCCCCATCTCCACCAGACCCCCTGGGTGCCCCTGGTATTAGAACAGACGGATCTGACACGCTGACCGCCCCCCTCACAGCTTCCTGCTCCTCATTCCTCTCTCCTCAGGCCTTTCTCTGACATTGAGGGGGCCTCTTCCACTCCACTAAGGACAACCTGGATGTCCAAAAGATTCACATTTTCCAGGGGCAGCTTAGAGCAATGGGGGAGGAGACTCAGCAGATGAGTCCCCCAGCCTCCCCAGCCTCTGGGGGGGTGGACTCGGGCATGTGGCTCGGTTTTCTGGACGGTATCTAGGAGGTCAGAGCCCAAGGCGTCCTCAGCAGTAACTCATTTATTAACACACCCTTGCTTGGCTTTGCTCACTTCCCTGTCTCAGTTCCCAATCCCTCCCACATGCTCTCGGGGTCACCTCCCAAACAAACCATATCTAGGTCCTTACTTCATGCTGGAACACAGAACAGTTTTGAAAAAGGTGGCACCTGTACCTCTGGTGTTGACTGTGGTGGCAGCGGGGAGGACCGGAAGCAGGGAAAATCAGACGAGAGCCCCCCCTCCCTCTAGGACTCTTTGTCTAGAGCTCGGGCATTTTAGAAGTCAATGCATTTTCTTTCATCAAAAAGAGCCAGCCATTCCTTTGGCCCCATACATTTTATTTTGGCCCTATTAAAGGAATCCATTCCAAGGTTGAGAGACCCCACAAAATGTATTTTAATCAAGTGGTAATAGAAAACAGCAGCTCTGCTGAATGCACATGTCTGCCCTTGCTAGAGGGAGTCCAAGAAACAGAACGAGGAGATTGATAACCCACAGGGTAGAAAACATCCTCAAAGCTCTAGTTCTCCATGGTTTGAAAACTAAATGAAACTCCTTCATCCAACCATCAGAAATCCGAAGGACTCTAGGCCCACCCCTAGAGCATGGAGGTGATGGAATGTGTCATGGTCTGCCCATTCCTTTGTGTTAGTTTTCATTAGCGGGTGGTCCTGTTCACGGCTCTCCTGTGTGCGTGTCTCTGTATCAAGGAATCCCAAAGCCCTGTTGATGTCTCACTTTCGCGATTGAAAGGGGGCGTATTTGGAAGTGATGGGGCAGAGAGGAAGTTGGTGGTGACTCACTGGGTTTCCAAAGGAGCAATATTCTGTGGGAGACTCTACTCGAGTAAAATAAGATGTGTGTGTATAAAATACTCAGGCTCTGTGACTCACATATTTAAGTTACCAAGTTTTAGTGCTTGGAACATGGGGAACTTTCTATGTGGTGAGTCTACACTTGGTTATTTGGTTCAGTTCTGAGAATCCCACTTTGATAGGACTTGGACAACTAGAGTATGTTCTAGAGGCTAGAAACTGTGACATGTGAAGTATAAATTACTAGGTGGGGTGGGGGGGGGTTTCCTCTCTGGGTGATAACCGCATCCTCTCTCCATTCAAATTTGGAAGCAGGTGAGAAATACCGAGGAGCTCAGACTATCACCTTTGCTGTTGGCAAAACTGCATTCATGGGTATGGTTCGTACGTGCACCAAGTAGACTTTAAGAGCTATGCTTGCAAGGACTGAGCTAATGGAACAGACACTGACCCAGCCCGTGTCTAGGAGCATCTGTGGACAGCCTCATACTTGTTAACCACAGAGAACAATGATGGAGAAGATCCTCTAGCCATGCCTCTAGAAGGCATCGCTAGGCTTTGATCTAGGTCTTTGTACCATAGGGAAGCAAGAGCAGGGGTGCAATCCCTAGCATGTTTGCCAGAATGATGGCCAATCAGAGGCTTGGCCTCACATGTTCTGGACTCATATCAGTCTCTCCAGTCAGACAATGGTTCTCCTCAGCTCTTGGGGAAAAACAATGAAAGGCACAGGGAAAAAGTCAAAAAGTCTTGCTTGGTTAATACTTCTGGAAGGTAGAAATTACTATCTTGTGGGTCAAGACAGAATCATGGGGGATGGAGAAAGTGGTTTTCTCAATAGAAAATGTTTATCTTGGGGAAGGGAAGCCTTAAAAGAAGACAGGATATTTATCTCTAAGTATCTGAAGGACAGTCATGGGAAAGGGGGCTGAGCAGGTCTAGTCTAATGCACAAAAACAAAAAAAGGAAACATTTTGCTGATTCTTATTACTAGAGTAATTTTGCCCTTCCCCCAACAAAAGGCTACCTCAATCACTGAAAGTGTTCGAGGAAATATTAGGAATTTCTACAGAAGATATGTAGGTATTTATATGGAATCTGGGAGAATTTCCCGTGATCCTTCTAAACTCTGAGATTCTTTGATTCTCTGAAAGTTGATGCAGGTCAATAGGAATCTGCCTTTCGTGTAGAATGGGTAAAGTTTGTTCTAAGGACAGACAACTCTGGAACATATATATGATGGAAACACAAAAAAAGAATAACAAAAGAAGAGCTTAGGTAATAGAAAATGGCCTCTTCTATCTCCCTATCAAATCTTTATTTATATACATATGCCAGACAATGAAATGATGGGAACTTCAAACTCTACCATGTTGTTCTCTTAATACAAATGCTCTCAGGCAAGAAAAGAAGCCAGCTAAGCATCCTGGGTAATCCACATTCTGACAATCAGCCCAAAAATAGGTGTAAAATAAATGTAAACAGAGATGCCATTCCTATTTCACTCATCTACCCTCTCCAGAAAAATACCTAAATTATTATGTGTGTGTGTATATATATATATATATTTACACCATTTTTTTACACCATTTCTTGATTAGATTATTTGTTCCTTGAGTTTGGTAAGTTCTTTATAGATTTTGAATACTAGCCTTTTATCTGATATGTTGTTTGCAAATATCTTCTCCCATTCTGTCAGTTGTCTTTTGATTTTGTCGACTGTTTCCTTTGCCATGCAAAGGCTTTTTATCTTTATAAGCCCAATAGTTTATTTTTGCCTTTGTTTCCCTTGCCTTTGGAGATGTGTCTAGTGAGAAGTTGCTGCAGCTGAGGTCAAAGAGGCTGCTGCCTGTGTTCTCCTCCAGGATTTTGAAGGATTCCTGACTCACATTTATGTCTTCCATCCATTCTGAGTTCATTTTTGTGTATGATGTAAGGAAATGGTCCAGTTTCATTCTTCTGCATGTGGCTGCCCGATTTTCCCAACATGATTTGCTAAAGAGACTTTTTTCCATTGGATTGTCATTCCTACTTTGTCGAAGATTAGTTGACCATAGAGTTGCAGGTCCATTTCTGAGTTCTCTATCCTGTTCCATTGATCTATGTGTCTGTTTTTGTGCCAGTACCATACTGTCTTGATTATTACAGCTCTGTAACAGAGCTTGAGGTCCAGACTTGGGATACCACCAGCTTTGATTTTCTTTTTCAACATTCCTTTGGCTATTTGGGATCTTAGCTGTTTCCATAAAAATTTTAGGATTATTTGTTCCAGTTCTGTGAAAAAAGTTGATGGTATTTTGATAGAGATTGCACTGAATGTGTAGATTTCTCTAGGTAGCACAGACATTTTAACAATATCTGTTCTTCCAACCCATGAGTATGGAACATTTTTCCACTTCTTTGTGCCTTTCTCAATTTCTTTCATGAGTATTCTGTAGTTTTCTGAGTACAGAATCTTTGTCTTTTTGGTTAAATGTATTCTTAGGTATCTGATGTTTTTGGTGCAATTGTAAATGAGATCTACTCCTTAATTTCTCTTTCTTCTGTCTCATTGTTGGTATATAGGAATACAACTGATTTCTGTGCCTTGATTTTATATCCTGACACTTTACTGAATTCCTATATGAGTTCCAGCAATTTTAGGGTAGAGTCCTTTGGGTTTTCCACATGGAGTATCATGTCATCTGTGAAGAGTGAGAGTTTGACTTCTTTTTTGCCAATTCAGATGCCTTTTATTTCTTTTTGTTGTCTGTTTGCTGAGGCTAGGACTTCTAATATTGTTTTGAACAACAGTGATGAGAGTGGACATCCCTACTGTGTTCCTGACCTTAAGGGAAAATCTCTCAGTTTTTCCCCATTGAGAATATTTGCTGTGGGTTTTTCATAATGGCTTTTATGATATTGAGGTAAGTAACCACTATCCCTACACTGTTAAGAGTTTTGGCAGAAGACATGAGCAGACATTTCTGCAAAGAAGACATCCAAATGGCCAACAGACACATGAAAAAGTGCTCCACATCACTCGGCATCAGGGAAATACAAATAAAAAACACAGTGAGATACCACCTCACATCAGTCAGGATGGCTAAAATTAACAAGTCAGGAAACAACAGATGTTGATGAGCATGCAGAAAAAAGGGAACGTTCCTACACTGTTGGTGGGAATGCAAGCGGGTGCAGCCATTCTGGAAAACAGTATGGAGGCTCCTAAAAAAAATTGAAAAAAAAAAAAAAGAAAAACACCAACCCTATGACCCAACAAATACACTGCTGGGTATTTACCCCAAAGATACAAATGTAGTGATACAATGGGGAACCTGCACCTCGATATTTATAGCCGCAATGTCCACAATAGCTAAATAATGGAAAGAGCCTAGATATCCCTCAACAGATGAATGGATAAAGAAGATGGGGCATATGTATACAACGGAATACTATGCAGCCATCAAAACCCCCCTGAAATCCTGCCATTTGCAATGATGGAAGAAGAGGGTATTATGGAAAGTGAAATAAGTCAATCAGAGAAAGGGAATTATCATGTGGCCTCAATGAAATGTGGAATTTAAGAAACAAGGCAGAGAGGATCAAAGGGAAAGAGAGGACAAAAATGATACAAGATGAAACCAGAGAGGGAGATAAACCATAAGAGACTCTTAACCTTAGGAAACACACTGAGGGTTGCTGGAGGGGAGGGGGGTGAGAGGTTAGGGTAACTGGGTGATGGACCTGGTGGAGGGAATGTGTTATAATAAGCACTGAGTATTATATAAGACTGATGAAGTACAGGCCTGTACCCCCCCCCCAAATACATTATGTTAATTAATTGAATTTAAATTTTTAAAAAAATTACAAAATTAAAAAAACACCCTTAGGTGTTTATATCATGACATACATAAAATTTAATTCCAGAAATAAATAGTGGAGATGTAAAATTATAAAACAACCAGAAGAAAAATATAGGTAAATATTTAAAAAAATTAATTCCGATGTAGTTAACATGCACTGTTGTATTAGTATCAGCTGTACGATGCAGGAGTTCAACAACCCTTGTGCTCATGGAGGGAAGTGTACTTGATCTCAATCCACTGTTTCACCCATGCTCCCACTCACCTCCCCAGTAGCCATCTGTTTGTTCTCTGTAGTTAAGAGTCTGTTTTTTGGTCTTTTTTTTTTTTCCTTTGTTCGTTTGTTTTGTTTCCTAAATTCCACATATGATCGAAGTCCACTGGTATTTGTCTTCCTCTGACTGACCTATTTCCTTTAGCATTATAGCCTCTTGGATCATCCATGTTGCTTCAAGTGCCAACATTTCATTCTTTTTTATGGCTGAGTAATATTCTATTGTATACACCTGCACCACATCTTTTTTATTTATTCATCTCTTGATGGACACTTAGGCTGCTTCCATAATTTGAGTATTGTTGATTATGCTGCTAAAACCTTGGGGTGCATGTAGCCCTTCAAATTAGTGTTTTTGTATTACCTGGATAAATACCCAGTTGGCTTTCTCTGTTCTCTAGCTCATCCGCTTTCTTAGGATAAAGAGCCTTGGGAATAAATGGGCTATACTTAGAAATAGAGGGACCCCAGGAAAGGCCCCAGATTGAAAGGAGCTCATCTTTCCCATTGCCTACCCATTCCTTCATGAGACTCTATCCCCATCAAGTGGAAAATATCACTGGAGGAAAAAAAATCAGAAACCTAAGGGAGCTCTTTATTCATTTTAACTATAAATGAGCCTTTGAAAAGGGACTTATAAGGAAACCAATGAAATCTATATTATTATTGTGATGCTAAAATTAAGCTCTAATAATGAATTAGGCCATAAGAGCTGAAATCCTGAAGCATCTGCCCAGGGACAAAGTGTGTTTCTCTGTTATCATCTATGCTCACATTCTCCAAGTGGCATCCAGTTATCTCCTGGCATGTGTAAGCAATACCCATCACTTACAAATTTCTTTCTTTTCTCAATTTTTTCCCAACATTGTATAGGCTTCTGGCTCTGAGCTCACTGAAGGAAGGACCAAGTCTTATGTTTCTAGGCTTCTAAGAAGCTGAGGAGCCAACCAGTAAGATGGTGAACTTTCCAAGGGGACAGGACTTGTTCTGAGTCCCACTTAGCAATTTGAAGCTCACTTTCTTCCTCTGGAGGGATTTCCACGAAACCGTTGTACTGAGATAGTTGTCCCAGTGATTAGCACAGGGCCAGGAGACTACCAGATTCTCCATAAGATCATGTACAATGCTGGCCAATTGCTGAACAGTAACCAGGAATGGTCTGAGGCACTGGGAGAGGAACAAGAAGAAGGAGGTACAAAGCAGTGGGTGGCAAAGGGCAGGATGTCCCCCGCGTTGGCTTGTTTGCTGACTTACTTAAAACATGGCCTTGCTTCCATGCAGGGAGCGATATTTTGTTTTTTATTTCCTACACTGAGCTATCCAGGGAAAACAACTACAGTATGCTTATAAATGGGAAGGAAACTTTTCCTGCCCCTCTCCAACAAGCTTATATTCTGTAGTGTTAACAAATCCAGATGATTTTCTTTCTATACAATAAATGGTTGGCAGCCATCAGTACTTGAGTTAAGTGAGACAATCACCCCAGAAAACACTTCTGTCCACACCTGGCTTAATTAAAATTTAAACTTCTTGATGGCAAGCAACTTATTTTGTCCTACTTGTCTAGCTCAGTATCTTATACCTCAAGTAACAGAAAAAAAATAAACAACTCCAAATGGCTGAAAGAATGAGGGAAAATTGTTGTCCCACATAATAAGAGTTCTATGAGTAAGGGCAGTGAGGTACTTGGGGGGAGTAGTGTGGTGGCAGTGGTCTGTCCTGTGCAGAGGGTATTTTATCAGTGCCATTGTTGAGGATTGTCAATGCACAGTGAAAATGAAAAGCATGCTTATTTTTAGCCAGTCTTATTAGTGTTCTAAAATAACCCATGCACAAGGCACCCCCTATTTGCCTGTGCTTCTGGTGCGCTGCTCCCACCATCCATCTCTGGGCACGTGGCTGGGGAAGCGCTGTGTATCCCACCCTCCCGGCTTGCTCACCAGGGCAGTAGGGTACGAAGGAGTGTTAGGGGCATAGGAAAGGTCTTACATCTATTTATCTGCTTGGTTATACATCTATTTTTTAAAATTTTTTGTTGTCTAACACTGACTTCCCTGAAACACTTTTGTGAGCTCATAGGACATCTCCATCAACAAGCCATTCTGTAATATTTTTAAAAAGATTTTATTTATTTATTTGACAGAGAGAGAGATCACAAGGAGGCAGAGAGGCAGGCAGAGAGAGAGAGAGGGAAGCAGGCTCCCTGCTGAGCAGAGAGCCCGATGTGGGGCTCGATCCCAGGACCCTGAGATCATGACCTGAGCCGAAGGCAGAGGCCTAACCCCTTGAGTCACCCAGGCACCCCGCCATTCTGGAATTTTCTTGGGTGACTGCATCTCTTTTATGAGTGGTCACAAATCATTCCTGAATTCCAGGAGCCTAAGGTGCACCTCTAGGGGTTGCCTTTGGGGTCCTGTTATCTGCAAAGGAGGTGTTGTTGTGACGTGCTACTCACGGCCTCTCCTCTGCCTAGCCCACAGTGAGAACTTGGTAATAATCTATCTCTTGCTATGACCAGGGATGCAAGTGCAGGCCGATCTGTTAGGGGAAGCTTGCATGCTCCTAGCTCTTAGCCCTTCTCATGCTCTCTAGAGGCATGAGGCAAACCTGAGTCCATGGCTTCTCACAAATACAGGGCTGGTGGGGTAAAAGAGCATCTGTAGCCCAAGGTGAAGCAGTTGGTTCTTCACCAGAATTCCCCTGGAGGGACAGGACACCACTGCATGGTAACAACTCTTCTAAAACAAATACCTTCTCAAGAAAATCTTCAAAATCCTTTTCCTTCACATTCTTACCCCAAGAGTTATAGAGCTGGTTTTCTACCAGGACGTTTGGAAGTGCTGCCTTAGGGGGTCTTCAGGTCACCGTCAGTGCATCTGTGCTCTTTATTTGCTGGCATCGCAGTCCCAAATGAGGCAGAAACAGACTTATCTTAACCTCCAGTGACCTAAACATGGCAACATCCAACCGGAGAACAAGAGACACCCTTCCTGGATGTCTGGGAACCCTAAGACTTCCTCTCACATCCTACTGCTCAGGGCAGAGTCCCAGGTCCTCCTTCAAACAAACAGCTGGCCAGGGGAATGGTCATCACAAGAGTGGTTCAGACTAGTCAATGTTTATTCTTGAGCCAAAGAGACAGTCCCCTCCCAGAACACATGGTCATGGTGGAGAAAGGTGATGCATGACCAAATTGAGGGGACAGGTACCCAACGGCATCTGCTAATTGGGCATTCAGTATCTGTCAAGTGATAATGACTCTGGGAAGCTCAGATTCAAGGATGCCTGCCAACAAGTTCAATCTACCCTAAAAATCATTAGGGTTTTGGAGGTGAATGACAGGGTTAGAGGAAGTGGGGATGGGGCCGCACAGATGGCTCCGATCAGAATGGAGATGGGCTGGCAATGAAAGTATCTCTGGGGCTGTCAGAACGCTCCTGGTTTCCCGCCTGCGAGGAGACAGCAGGTGAAGGTCCGGCTCTCTGCCGGCTCTTTCTCCCGGAGGATTCTCCCCCTGCTTGAGTCTGGTCAAGTTGAAAGACCTCACTTTGATTTGTTGGAGTGTACTTTTCCCTTGGTGCTCTGTGGACAACCTAAGGCCTCTCAGACGAGCTTGCTGGACTCTCTCAACTGTGGGGAGAACTCAGTCCAGCGCAGACTGCTGCCCGGCATGCTCTGGGGCCCTTGGGCCAAACTCTTTTACTGTCTTGACCTGTGAGATCCTGTGGTTGGGTTCTAACTATCAGTCAGGCTAAACCCTGTCAAATAAGGCCAGACTACACTCATCCACGAGAGCCGGATTGAGATCTGCAACATCATTTTCACATGCAATTATGGCCAAGATATTTTGCTCAAGCCTGCCATGGTGCTGAAAAGAAATAGGACGCTAAAGGTCAAACACACAGAATGGGAGGTTAAAACGGCGCCCTCTTCTTCAAAGCCCATAGTGCCCGTGCACTGTGCTGCCTGGTCTAGCCCTGGTTTCCTTGGCTCTCAGGATAACAGTCATAACATCCCTCAATGCCCATTCTCAGGATTGGAAACATAAAGCTTTACTGGTGGGTTTCTATTTGTTTTCTCTCGAACATGGTATATATTATTTCAGTATTTTTTTTGAAGATTTATTTTCCTTTTATTTATTTTTTTAAGAACTTTTTGTTTCAAAGATTTTATTTATTTATTTGAAAGAGAGAGGCACTCCAGAGAGAGAGAGAGAGAGAGAGAGAGAGAGAGAGAGAGCAGGGGCAGAGGAGGGTCAAAGGCAGAGGGAGAAGCAGGCTCCTGGCTGAGCAGGGAGCTGGACCTGAGGTTCGCATGGGATCACCACCTGAGCCAAAGGCAGACACTTAACCCATGGAGCCACCCAGGCACCCTTGGATTTATTTATTTATTTGAGAAAGAGCTCGAGCAGGAGGGGCAGAGAGCGAGAGGGAATCTGAAGCAGACTCTGTGCTGAGTGTGGAGACTGATGCAGGGCTCAATCCCAGGACCCTAAGATCAGGACCTGAGACAAAACCAAGAGTCAGATGCTTAATCAACTACGCCACCCAGACGCTCCCTATCTCAACATCTTTCTAGGACTTGGTTTAAGATTCAGGTTAGCAGTAATTCTAGACTATGCTAAATTCTCTGCAGGATTACAGTTTTTCAAAACACCATTTGGGAAGGCAAGAGGCACAGTCTGGACAAATAACGGAGGTGTTAAGAAACGCACCCAACAACGTAGCCCGATGTGTATATGTGTTCTATATATTCTTATATGCGTAAATAGGATATATACAGAGAAATGCAAGCTTTTGATATCCATAAAGATGTGCTCTATCTAACTCGGAATGGAGAGGCGACAGTAAGAAGGTAATACTCAGGTGTTGAAAGTTTCCACAGCTCCATTTCTTGGGTGTGTTTACTATATGCTGACTTTGGTTTTTTTTTGGTATTTTTTGGGGGGGGGGGTTCTTTGCTTTTTTTGGAAGAGGCTAGGGTGGGCTTGGAGGCAAAAAGATGTAAAAAGTAAATTTGCACATTGAGATTTACACCCCCAGAGTCTCAAGTTCTTAGATGTGGGGTCCGTCTTTTGGTTGTCCCCCCCAACAAATTCTGGATTCTGTTCTGGGAAATCAAGGAAGACACCATTCCATCTTTGCAGCACCCCAAAGAGGATTCCTTCAAAGAAATGAAATAAGATGCTGATGAGAACATATTCTTAGTTCTCATTTCCTACGTGGTTAGAGGGTCCATCTCCTTACAAGGTTCTCAGAGTCTTGGGATTTTGAGATTTGCACCAAGTTGTACGTTAGTTAGTTTATATATTCCTGAAGCCAATATTAATGAGAGCTAATGTTTACCTAGAGCATCCTAAATGCTTCTATACTGTCCTTAAGGATTCCTCTCTGTTAATTCACCAGGTACATAAAGTAATTATGTCCATTTTACAGATGTGCAAACAGAGGCACAGAAGGTTCAGTAACTATTCAAGGTCCCACCACTGGTAAGAAATGGACCCAGAATCTGATAGTCTGGTTTGGGATGCAAGCTCATAACCATTCTCCTGTGATGTTCTCATTTTGTGTCTAGGGGCAAGGTGTCCCCTGGAGATTGACAGTAGATGCTTTTATGAGTGGCAAATCATGGCACTAGAGAACAAACCCAAACAACAAATCCAGCATTTGAGCATTCAGCTCTCTTTCATTCTGCTTTGTATCATACGAGTTAGTGCGTCAGCTGTAACTGAGGCAGGGAGTCTCGTCTTGGCACTCTGAAACACAGACATCACAGGCTCTAACAGAAGAACCAGACACACTGCCTCTGGGCCCTTCCCTGTCACCCAGGGGTACGTCATGAGTCATGCCTAGAGTGGTTCTTCTCAAATGGCATCACTCAGCTTGCACTGCTCAGTCTTTGGAGATGGTTCTGGTCATTAAGGACAGATCAAACCAAACAATGATGCTATACTATAGTAGCCGCGGTTGGGGTGTCTAAGGGGAGCAGGTGGAGAAGGGAGAAGAGTGAGGCTAAGAATTTGTGCAGGAGGCGTCATGAGAGAGTAAGATCCGATTTTGCCCTCCAGGAGCCAGGTAGACCCTTCTATGCTTCTCCCTTACTGTGTTCCCAAATGAAGCCTGCCTGTGAGTCAGTCCAACCCACTTTCTCACATCCTCTGAGTGTGTACCACCCTGCTTCTGAGTGCTTCCTTATGACCCACCCCCCAAATGAGGCCCTCTTTTCTACCCTCTGTTTCTGATGGAAACTTCCAGTCTTCAGATCCTACTTAGAATTCCACCTCATCGGCAGAGTCTTGCCTGAATACTCCAGCCCCTCTTTTTTTGGCCATGGTGGGGGGAGCACATGCAGAGTTTAGGGGGAAAGGCAGAGGAAGAGGAGAGACAGAATTTCAAGCAGGCACCAGGCCCAGCACATGAGCCAGACACGGGGCCCAGTCCCACAACAATGAGATCATGACCTGAGCCAAAATCAAGAGCTGAATGCTTAACCAGCTGAGCCACCCAGGGGACCCTGAGTACTCCCCTTTCTTCTTTCTTTCTTTCTTTCTTTTTTTTTTTTTTAAGATTCTATTTATTTGACAGAGAGAAAGAGATCACAAGTAGGCAGAGAGGCAGGCAGAGAGAGAGAAGGGGAAGCAGGCTCCCTGCTGAGCAGAGAGCCCGATGCGGGACTTGATCCCAGGACCCTGGGATCATGACCTGAGCTGAAGGCAGAGGCTTTAACCCACTGAGCCACCCAGGTGCCCAGTACTCCCCTTTCTAAGACTGTTCGTAAATGTCTGCATTTGGTAGCACAGGGTCAGGGCCCACATCTGGGAATGTGTGACTTAGCCATAAAAGCTTCTCTGTGTCCTGGAGAACGTGTCTGGGTCAGACTGTGGGTTTAGTCACTGTGGTTTGTGAGAAGGCTCTGGGGGTGGTTCCAGAGCGGAGTGTGCGTTCTGGGAAAGTCCAGGGATGCTCATGGCAGAGCCAGAGGGTCAATCAGTCAGGTGTGGTCAAGAAGACCAGTTATCAGAAGCATTTCTTAAGCCTCCTTGTGTCTATGTGGTCAGTTTCATCTGGGCTCACAACACACACAATCTCTCTTTCCTCCAAAATTTGCCAGAACACTTCCTCTGTCATTTGCATAGTATTTGATCATTTATACCCCTGTAATAGTACTCCATGTTTCCTATGTGTTGTATCTCCAATCTCTGGGAGAACAAAACACACACACACACACACACACACACACACACATGTTTTAGATCTCTTTAGTGCACAGTATGTGGCTCAGTATATCTGATCTAGCCATGCCAGAAATATCTATTGCATGAATGAATCTCAGCAATCCTGTCTGTTACGGGTTAAATTGCATTTCTCAAAAAGAGAGACACTGGGGTACCTGGGTGGCTCAGTGAGTTAAGCCTCTGCCTTTGGCTCAGGTCATGATCTCAGGGTTCTGGGATCGAGCCCCAAGTTGGGCTCTCTGCTCAGCAGGGAGGCTGTTTCTCTCTGTCTCTCTGCCTACTTGTGATCTCTGTCAAGTAAATAAATAAAATCTTTAAAATGAGAGGGAGAGAGAGAGAGAGAGACCTTAACCACCACTTTGTACCAAACAACAACAACAAAAACAACAACAAAAAGATATGTTAGAGTCCTATCCCTCAGTATCTCAGAGTATGACCTTATTTGGAGATTTGGAGATATGATCTTTACAGAGGAAACCGTGTTAAAGTAATTGCGGCAGTCCTAATCCAATATGACTGATGTTCTTACAATAAAGGGGGAATCTAGACACAGACACAGTCACACACAGCGGCAGTGTGAAGGGGCACAGGGGAAAGGCAGGGGAGAAGCCTGGGATGGATGCTTCCTCCACAGCCCTCAGAAGGAACATCCCTGCAAACAACTTGATCTCGGACTTCTGGTCTCCAAAACAGTGAGACAATACATTTCTCTTATCTGAGCTGCTGCTCCTGGTACTTCATGAAGGCAGCCCTAGCAAACACATGCACTATTACTCACGGAGCATGTATTCTGTGCAAAGCTCTGTTCTAACTATTTGACAAGTATTAAGTCCCTTAGCCTAAGAAAATCTTCAGGAGATAGGCACAATACTATTGCGATACCAGAAGAAGACACTAAGACCCAGAGAAGCAAAGTCAGTTGCCCAAGAGGCCTCAGACAGCGAGTAAGCGACAGGCCTAGGATTTGAACCCAGGCAATCTGGTCTCAGAACACACACTCTCACTGCCTCAGTGGGTGCTCCGGATCTGAAAGAGGGCAAACAGGTGGGCTGCAGACCGTATTCACTTCACAGGAGTTTGGTTTGACCTTGAGGCAGAATGCATTTTCCAAAGATGCATGAAACTGGTGCATTTCTTATCCCAGGTGCCCTCATGAGGTGTGAACTTGCCACTTCTCATCAAGAGATGGAGTCCATTTCTCTGCCTCCTTGAGATTAGAGAAGCACTGTGACTGCTTTGAAAAAGAGGACAGGAGGAGTGTGATGCTGTCAAAGTTCTGAGCGTGGTTCTTAACTGGGCCGGAAGCTTCTATCATCTGCCCCTTGGGAGCTGGTTGCCACGTGCATGTCCAGCTTCTTGAGCTCACCATGCCGTGAGAAGGCCAAGCACATGCAGAGGCCCTGGAGGCTGAGAGACCATTCAGAGACAGGGAGAGAGACAGAGACAGAAAGAGACACAGAGAGGCAAGGAGCAGAGAGGCAGAGGTGCTGGATACGTGGGGAGGGAGTCATTACTCTGGAAATGGATCCACCAGCCCCAGACGCCTCAGCAGGTGCCACGCAGATCAGAAGGAAATCGCTCAGTGGAGGGAGAATTAGAAAGGCGGCTCTCAGCCACTAGTTTTGAGGTTGTTCGTTACTTAGCATAAATAACCGATACAAATCTGACGTTTTAAAATAATTTGATTTGTGAAATTGCCTTTGTTATGTTGGCTACATTTAAATTTGCTGCCAAGGGTTACACAATTGAGAAAGGGCTCACACCCACACCAACGTCTCCTCCGCCCAAGGATTTTCAGCTTTTTCCTGAAGAGTGAGGAGGCTTAGCTCTTCCTGCTTAGCAACAGTTGCATAAGATGCAGCAGAGCTCCCCTCTGGGCATGGTGGGGGGGGGAGCTGCCCTCTGCAGCGTTCCTAGCAGACTCCCTTTCCTCCTCTGCGCTCTCTGCCTGCCTGTCCCCTCCAGCCACCTGAAATGTGTGGTGAAGCTTCAGCTGCTTCCTGAGAGCCTCCGACCACATGGCCCGGCTCCTCCAGGTAATCACGGAACCCCAGGAGCATCTCCGTCCCCAGCCCTCCAGCCCCGTTCCCGCTTCCCCCAGGCTCCTCCGCATCCCATCTCTACCCTCAGGAGGGTGGGGGCGCGTGGCCAGGCTGTCCAGCCGTCTGTCTGAGGCTTTTCTGGTTTGCTTCTTCTCTACCGCAGGAGGGGTGCGTCTCCAAAATTGAAACTTCATACTGTGCCATTCCTTCATCTCATTTCCAGGCCCCCTGCTGCGTGACCGTGTGACACATAGTCATTCTGTGAGAATTGAGAAGGATATTGGCAGTTTGGGAGCTGTTGTTCCTGCTTATGTATGCAAAGAACATAATTGCTAAGTGCATCGTCTGCTGTAATTTACACATCCACATATAGCACCGAGCAGGGCACTTTCTTCTTCCACGGCACCCGGGGTTGAAGCTGTGCACACACTCCAGCCGAGAGAGAAGCTGGCTGTTTTCCAAGGCCTGAGGCAGCCCAGTGGAAGGCTCGATCAGCATGGTTTCTAAGACCTCCAAAATGGAACTGGAAGAATTTCTTCTCAGATTATTTAGAATTTTTGCAGGGCAGAGGCAAGGGATAGATCTGCAGCATCTCACCTCCTTTGGCACTTGATCAAATGAGTCTCAGGTTCCTCCTAAGAGTTAGTTGTAATGATGGGTCTAGGATTCACAGCTCGGTGCAAGTGATGGCATTAAGTGAGGGCTGATCCCGGCACTCAAGACACACCCCTCCGAGCAGAGCAGCCGCACATTTCTGGAGAGGATTTCGCTAGGGAGAAGGCACGTCCTCATAGCAGATTTGTTCAGACGCGTCTTTGACCGAATCTTCCAGGGGGGCTGGTGTTTCACTTGCACGTGTTTCTAAGGACTATATGATGTTTCTTTGCTGGACTGGGAAGTGGGAAGGGGTCATTTTCCAGGATGCTCCGCGAGACCCCAGGGTTCGGCATAATTCATTTTAATAGCACGGCGGGCACGAAGCAGGTTGCACCCCAGAACTCAGTTCCTTCCAGAAGCTCTGACAGCACCCGACACTGGGAAGGGTCCAGAGTAGAAAGGTTTCAGTGCCGCTCTCCACAAGCTTGTATTTTAAGCTTACATTTTACAACTGGAGACAAAAATCAATACCTATGAAACAATTATTTTGGAGGGCTGGAAAAAGAGAACGTCAGGAAACTCCAATCCCGGCATTATGATAACTAGACGCTGGTATCAGACTTCTGGGGCTGAATTCTGGCCCTCAGACGCACTGATGAAACCTGCGCTGGTTTACATGACCCCACTGCCTCGGCTCCCTCATGCATAAGACGGGTAGGGGGCGCCTCTGTCAGGGTCGCTGTGGAAGGTAAAGGACTTCAGGTACAGCGAGGTGCTGCCTGGAGCTTGGTAAGGACTCCGAGGATGCTAGCACTTAGCATTTTGTTCCCCGCTCTGCATCACCGAATGTTCTTTCTAGACCTTGTGATTTCCTTTATAACGAACTCAGATGTCAGAGCAGCACCCCTCATTACCAGGCCCCATTAACACACTTTCCCTTCCCCCACAGGCCCTGAAGCGGAGCTGGCCTTCAGACTGGACCGATCTACTCTCTCGTTTTCAGCTGTTTTGGGCCACAGGGTGAAAACTGTCCTGTACCTCGAAGTTTTTCATCTGGAATGGAGACGATTCCTCTCTGAAAGCACTGCTAGGAGCTGAACTGTATGCCCCCCAAAGGTGTATTGAACTCCTAATCCCTAGTACCTGTGCATGTGACCTTATTTAGAAATAGGGTCCGTGTAGATGTAATCGGTTAAGGGGAGATCAGAGTGTGCCTTGATCTAATACATCTGGTGTCCTTCTGAGAGGAGGGACCCTGGGACCGAGACATACACAGAGAGGAAAACACCCTGTGAAGACAAAGACACGGAGGGAAGACAGCTCTAGGAATATCAAGAAGAGGGAGACGCTGGCATTAGGCTCCACGAGTCCAGAAATGCCGGGGGCCAAGAGAAGCTGGAAGGAGCAAGAGAGGATCCTCCCCTAGAGCCTGCAGAGAGAGCATGGCCCTCCCGACACCCTGATTTTGGACTTCCACGCTCCAGAACTGTAAGAGAATAAATCCCTGACTCAGTTTGTGCAACTTTGTTATGTAACACTGAGAAACCAACACAGAGATTGTATATACACAATGGACTCAGTGTGCGGCATAAGATGGGCACCTAAAGTGGGTATTCTGGAGGCCGCATTGGCTACTGGGGAGATTGCTTACTTGGCCAAAGGAGCAAAGGAGAAGGCTAAGCTCTTTAATATGCACACAGGATGCTTCAGATGCATGTTTTCAAAGGGTAGCTCTCCCATTTATTCAGAGACCTTGGTGTTTCACACAAGGGAAAATGGAGCAGCCCATGTGGGCCCTCAGCCACTAGAGGGCATTTGAAGGACACCAGATCAATAGAAGCTGACCTCCTGTGGTCAACCAAAGGCCACATATACTGTATGACCCACTGTGAGAAAGTAGGAAATAAATGACTCAAACAATGAATTTACTTATCGATTTCTTTGGACCAGTAGGGAGATGGGTGGTTGAGTTAGGAATTCTGAGCAAGGAGAATGTAAACATCTCAGCGTGTGACCCATCTGACTCCTAGTGGCAGCTATTTCCCCTCCTGTGTAGAAACAGGCAGGACAAAGAACTTCCGTAGGACAAAGAATCATTTTTCAACAACCAAAGAGAATAAGGAATGACAGATTTAAGCCCAGTTATACACTCCATTAATAAAAACAAGCAAGGCTATTAAAAGAGGAAACCCTAAGATTGGACACTTACCACACGTACTGTGTGAAGGTACAAACAGAGTCTTAGACTAGAATCCCATTTAATGGAGCTCCCTGTAATTCAAAATCTGGCAAGTGACTAGGGGATGAACGGGAAAGGCAAAACCCACAGAGGTGGGGGCGGGGAGGGGAGATTAGAGATTTAATTCTGTCTCATTCTCAATGATTGACATTCTGGCCGACCCTGGACAATTCACTTAACCTGTCTGGGTCATTGTTTCCCAATGTATAAAACAAGATAATAGCAGTCATCAGATCAATTTTCTAAAGTTCATTCAGGTTCCCTAATGAAAGGCGCATTATAAACACAAATTGTAATTATACCTGAGAGTGCTTTTTCCTTGGAGGGAACCAGAGGGCTTTTCTGTCTTTGAAACTTCAATTAGGAAAGTTAGAATCTTATGCATTTGTCAGTAGTGGATAAAAATTTATTCATAATATGAATCATATAAGAGCAGGTTAATGATGCTCAGAATCTGAAAGTGGAGCACTACGGATGTGAACAAATTACCTGGAACCTGGAGACTTAGAGTCTGGTCCTCGTCTTCTTAATTAACCCTGGGGCCGCAGGCAAGTCATCTCACCTCCCTGTGCCTTCGTCAAAAAATGATGTGGCTGGATTAGCAAAATGTTTTGCAAACTTAGTTGCTCTCTTCATGACTTCTGACTTATTGGAGGACCATCTATATTATTATTACTTTACCATTTCTTTAATTTGTCCATTATTTCCTTAAATCCCTTAGCCTTTTATTTTTAAGTAATGTCTATGCCCAACGTGGGGCTCAAACTCACAACCCTAATATCAAGAGTTGCACACTCTACCAGACTGAGCTAGCCGGGTGCCCCTGTTAATCTTTTAAACACAAATGAACACTGCCCACTAGAGCCTCGACCTAACAATAAAATAATATTCATAATGTCTCAGGTTTAGTGTGCTAGACCTACAGCTACAGTTAGAGGTACACAGATACAGATCTACAAATACATAGGTACGTGTGTGAATGTAGTCTTTGATTACTCATTGAAGGAAAATATTAATTATTAGAAAACTACTAACTACTAGAAGTGTGGGAGGTTGGAGTACCAGGTGGTGGGTATTATAGAGGGCGCGGATTGCATGGAGCACTGGGTGTGGTGAAAAAATAATGAATACTGTTTTTCTGAAAATAAATAAATTGAAAAAATAAAAAAAAATAGAAAAATATATTCAAAACAAATATGGATATCAGAAAATATAGTTACTAGGAAGAAATACTCTTTGCTTAGATTCCACCTAAAAGTTCTCTTACGAATCACATTAGCATCTGCACCCATTGAGGGAAATAATGGCCTGGATTATCTTGAAGATTCTTCTAAAGCTCTGAGCCTCTGAAAGAAATTAAAGTAAGTATAAAACAAATAGGAGAGTAGCTGACGGTTTTGATAAAATTTGGATGTATTCATAGCAGAGAAGCTATCAATTTTTTACCCTAACAGTGTTTTCTCTACCAGATAGATGTATTAAACCCTGATACTGTTAAGTCAGAAAAAAGATTGGCCAGGGTCGCATCAGATGGATATAGACAGGAGAACGTTGAGAGAAAACGTCCTTTAAAAAAATATTAACTGAATAGGCAAATCCTCAAAGAGGGAGAGGAACTCATCCCACAAAGCCAGGCTTTGTGTTGACTGTGGCTCAGAATGTTGTAGAAAACAGAGGTAAACTTAGAAACAAAGTGTGGATGTCAACTATTTCACTCTCGTTTGTAGGTGGGTAGCTACCAACAGCTCTGTATGTGCTGGTTCGTTCCACTAGCAGTGCTGTTTGAGTGCTGGCAACATCCCAGGCTCTGTCCTTGGCACTGTTAGCGCACCCATGGACGAGGCCTTCTTCTTCAGAAAGCCTGCTCTGTGGGGGGCTGTGGTACCTGTAACTTGGATGCTGCCATGCTGCAGCGGGACGGCCTCTGGACCTGGGGGTACAGGAGCTGTGCTCAAGGAGCACCTCTGTGTAGTCACAGCCATTAGATCTATACCCGGTCCTTTTGCTTTCCTGCGTGTTCACGTCCTCGCCTCTAAGTGGGTGCGCGGCATTTCCCAGAAAAGGCTGAACTGATGGACGATCCGTGGATAGGCCTGGCAAGGCGCGAGCAGCAAGTGCCACTTGAGTGTTCGCTGAATTTGAATCTGAGAATCACAGCATTAGAAAGGAATTTAGAGATAATCTAGCCCGTTCTTTCCCAGAAATAGAGCTGGAAGCCACAAGAAATTTAAGCCCAGGGACACAATATGGAGGCTTGGCCGGTTGCCCTGTTGCTCCAGGGTGAGATTTCTATTGTTTGGCTGTGGGATCTCATTTCAAATAAAGTAATTCTGCACTCAGAGCTACAATCAAATATTAGCAATATGTAGTCATCTAAATATAGGATATATAAATGTATGTAGTATGTAGAAATATGTAATCGTTCAGTAATAATCATTCACACTGGCTCATCAGTCCTACTTTTCTTTAGCTTTAAGGTAGAAAAAAATTCTATATTATCTGCCACCAGGTTTTTTTTTTTTTAATTTTTTAGATTTGATATGTGTGCCACCTTTGTTATATCAGTTAATACATGGCATGACCAGGATATGTTTGAACAACTACAGTTCCACTTTTTTTAAAAGAATAAGTAGGAGTATACTGATTCAATCTAGGACGTGGGGCCAGCATTTTGGAGCCCCCTTCTCCAGCTGTGTCCTGGCTGTATTGCTCCCATCGAGGTGAGCAGTCCAGGGGCTAAGCGGTTATGTTACTGGAGCCCTAGCCTGTCTTTTTCTACCATTTTTCCAGGACGTGGACATTAGAGTTCCCGGCTCACCAGGGTATGATGGTCTCTTGCTAGGCCTTCTCCACAGGTCTCTCTGATTTAGGGTAGCCCAGGCCCCTGGAAGCCATCAGTCCAAGCATGAGAAGCCACCCAGGGGCGGGGTGGGTGGAAGAAGAGATGGTGGACAGAGCTTGGAAGTACAGGTTAGGGTGTCCACACACACATGCAAAAGACCATTCACAGTGCAGCACGGAGCAGGGTTGGGGGGAGTGGGAAGAAAACTGGGGTCGGGCTGTGGGTTATTTCTAGTCTCAGCCTAAGCACACATTACAGCTGGACTTGAGTTTGCTTTTGGTGGCTGTCTGGTTTGTTTCTTCTCCCTTCCTCCTGATGGCTTTCTACTGCCAACTCACTACACTCTGGCACGTCTATGAGGACTGATCAGGGCAGAGAGCGGAGGTTAAACTCAGATCAGATCACTCTCCTGGTTGTTGAGTAACAAATGATCTTCACCAATTGTGAGCAGCCCTGATAAAGTGTTTCTTAGAATCACACTATCTGAAAATCTGAAGGGACCTCAGGGATCATTTCTCAAGTCCATGAGGGTAAGAAAAATGAAAGCTGGAAGACAAAGACAGATAGCTAAATAAATACACGATTAATCTAAAATCTCATCTTCACCTATTTTTATGATCTCGTTAGCCTTCAAGGCATGTGATCATGCCTATGTACAGAAATGCGGTTTGTTCTTAGACCAAGGGTCCTTGCAGTTGTGTGTTTTTGGAGTTGTATTTGCGTCACTGTGTAGGAAAGGAGCTTCACAACTATTTTGTACTCTGCAGACAATTCTTCTAGAGGCATTACAATTCTTGCCCAATTTCATGGGACTCTAGAGCACTTGCTGCACTCTGTTTTGCTCATTTGACTAATAATGTTTTTTAAGTGCTCACAATGACCCCTTTTCCTCTAACAATCTTAACTCCCTTATGTCTTATTTCCTCTGTGCCCTGCTGCAAGGCTAGGCTATATGATATGCTCACCTAGGATATAATGCCAAAGGCCAACAAAAACTTAATGGCTCTCCTCTCAGGTAGCATTAAAAGACCTCCTTTCTGTATCTGAACTAAAGAGGGTAGTAATTTTGAATTTCCAGATAGAAGGTCAGATCTGGAAAGAGAGATGACAACATAACCCTAAAGCTTTTAGAATTGTTTTAGCCACAGGAGCAACCTGGAGGAAAATGTGTTGGGTGGCAAATACAAATCAGCCCTTCGACACTCTACAGAAAACACACAAAGCCAATGTCTCTGTGTTGGGTCAGTTATCCATGCAGAAGTAAGCAGCCCTGAATGCAAAGTCTGGGAAGAGCAGACGATGTGATGAGACAAAGGAAAGTCGAGAGAAGGACTTCTGCAAGAGAGATCCACAGCAACACAAATGGCTACAGTCAGGACAGACGCATCACAGAAATTCTATTCAGGGACAAGGACGGTGCAGAGTGCATGGGCTCTATGTAGCTGGAGAAGAAGCCATCTGGTGAGGAAGAGAAGATGAGGTACAGAGGGGAGGAAGGGGTATGTCCATCTCAGTACTGGAGCCCTTCAGGAATAGATCAGATCTGTGCAGAAGGAAAAACAATTGCATTTCAATATAGGGACCTAGACCATGAATTCTTGAGCTTTTTTCTGTGATCTACAGGCTAGATGAAGTTCCCAGGCAGGGCCTCCTCTGATGGGTATGCCAGGGATGAAGCAAGATTGCCGGGGCCCTGCCACTTCCTTTTGGCCTTCTTGAAAATCAGGTTAAAATGCAAACAAGAGCAGTGTTCATTCACATATGGCATGAAGGACCCCCTCCTCTTGGCGGAACAGCACTTACCATGGGTTGAGGCAACAAAAGGCAATTATTTGCTGGTGCTACTCAAGGCGAGGCTGGTCCCAGAGACTCCTTCAGCACCCAGCTTGGGTGAGTGAGATGCTTGTTCTGCACAAACAGCCAATCTGTCACCCACCCAGCCTCCACCTCTCTCACACACTCTCTCTCTCTCTCTCTCTCACACACACACACACACACACACACACACACACACACACACTCTGTGGATGTGAGTAGAAAGGACATGGCTGATGATCTGTGCTGGTTGAAGAGAAGAGAGGAGGAAGGCAAAAGTCTGAGTGTCTTCTGGGTGTTTGGCCAGAAGGGACAGAAAGCTCTGTAATGGGGGGGAGGATTTTCTATAGGGATCATGAGCAGGGCCACCATGGGGGAAGCCTCAAACGCCCGGAGTGCAACATCTATGGCCATTGAGCAGGTGAGTGAGCAGAACCCCTGATGCCTTGTAGGTTCTCCATAGATTAGAAGCTATGGATCAAAGTGAAATGCTAGACTCTTGATGTAGTTCCTCTGAATCATGGTGGTGTGCTTGACTTGCTTACAGTAAGATTGCTTGCTACAATTTTTGGCCTCCCCTCCACTATGGTGAGAACAATCCTATAGAGTGATAATCTTAAATCTACACTACTTCCTCTTTGGAAAGTAGATCATCAACACAAACATTAGTTTTTGCAATTATATTACCTGTGACCCATCTCACAACCTCTAAGAACACTTTTGGGCTGTCATGCTATGGAGTCAGGCAGATTGAGATGGAGTAATTTTCTCTGGATGGCATTAAAATTAAGAAAAGATAATGACCGGGCACCTGGGTGGCTCAGTGGGTTAAGCTTCTGCCTTCGGCTCAGGTCATGATCTCAGGGTCCTGGGATCAAGTCCCGCATCGGGCACTCTGCTTAGCAGGGATCCTGCTTCCTCCTCTCTCTCTCTCTCTGCCGGTCTCTCTGCCTACTTGTGATCTCTCTCTATCAAATAAATAAATAAAATCTTAAAAAAAAATAAAAAATGATGACCATAAGTTGTCACTGTGTGTGGGCACACACGCACGCTCTGCCTCATGGGACACCATGGGGCAGCCAGCACCTTTTATTGTTGGATTAGAACATGGTCATTACAGGAGTGGATGTAAGAGGCAAAAAAAAAAAAAAAAAAAAAAAAAAAAAAGAAGGATATGGACATGCCTTCCGTGATCCAAAGCTTTTCAAAATGACCAGTATTCTTATCTAGGTTGTAAAATGTGGGTCCTGGCATTTCAAACTGAAACAGGGCAGCAGAAAGCTAGATCAAAATGGAGTCAACAGTTGGAGTTAAATCTTGTTTGGGTGGAAAAGAAGGTGTTGTGATATCAGAGCCACAAATAAAGAAATGAGGTGGGGAGGTATTCATGAGAAACGCAAATTATATGGGGCCTAAGTGTCTAATCACATCAATAATGTTGAGGACATCAGAACTATGGAAAACACAAAGTAGGAGCCAAGGACCGCAGGAATTTGAGGCCGGCTGCACTCAAGTCATGGCCTCCTGGATGGAGAGCAATGGAGAAGGGTGGGAAGAGGCTGGATACACCTGAATCTGAGGAGCTGGAGCTTGAGTGGTCTTGTGACCACATCTTGGCAACTCTGCCTGGGCAATAAAGTGATGTCATTAAAAAAAAACTATTTTAGAATAGTTGTAGATTTATAGAACTACTATGAAGACAACACAGAGAAATCCCATGTACCTCACATCTGGTTGACTATTTTTAACCTATTAAATTAGAATAGTACATTTGTCTTTGAACCAATACTGATAACATTATTGCTGCCTAAAATCCATACTTTGTTCAGATTCCCTTGGTTTTTATATAATGTCCTTTTTCTTTTTCAGAATGCCATCCACGATACCATATTACACTTGACTATCCTGTCTCCTTAAGTTCCTCCTGGTTGTGACCATTTCTCGGACATTTCTTTCTTTCTTTCTTTTTTTTTTTTTTAATGACCTTGACAGTTCTGAGAAGTACCAGTTGGATAATTTGCAGAATGTCCCTCAAGTGGGATTTGTCTGACATTTTTCTCATGATTAGAATGGAGGAATGGGGGAAGATCACAAAGGTCAGTTTCATCTCATCTACCCACGATACAGACTATCACTATGACTTACCACTGTTGATGGTGACCCTGATCAGCTGGATGAGGTCGTGTTTTTCTGGTTTTCCCACTGTGAAATCGTGCTTTCAATACTGCCCTCTTTAGAGGGAAGTCACTATGAACAATCCACAGTTAAGAAGTAAGGAGTTATACTCTATCTCTTTCAGGATAAACTATCTGTATAATTTATTTGGAATCCTTTCATGTAGGAAATTTATGTCTTTCCCCCCATTTATTATTTACTCTCTCATTTATTTTCATCAGTATGGGCTCATAGATATTTACTTTATACTTTTGGTTATGACCTAATACTACCTGACTTTTTTGTGCCAACTATTCCAACTTTGGCTATTGGGAGCTCTTTTAGATGTTTCCCGTATCTCTTTGAAATTCCCCAGTGATTGTGTGTGGGTTTTTAGTTGTTGCTTTGTTTTGTTTTTAGCACTTTCTTACTTTCTGGCACTACAAGATGATTCAAGCTTATCTTGTATATTTACGGCCTCAGTCTTAGACTCAGTCATTTCTCCAAAGAACCTTTGTTCCTTTTACAGGAGAATGGTATCAGAAACCAAGATCTGAGTACTGGGCAGCGTGGTATTTTTGAAGTTCTGAGCTGTCCACTGCATAGCACTCCTTGTGACCCAGCACATTAGGCATGCTGCAATTATAGATAGGCTTTGCGTTGCCCTCACAGGTCAAAGAATCCATATAAAAATTCAGAAGACAACAATATTGCAGATTGTGCCCTCTACTGGGGAGAGGACTGCTCCAGCTTTTGAGTCACTCAATTATTTTGCAGAAACGCACTTCCATGATACTCCCCAGAAGCTGATGTATGTGTATCAGCTTTGCATGGCATTAATGAAAAAGAGTCAACTATCTAATATTAGCTTACATCAAAGAATTTTGCAAGGAAGTATATTCTTGGGCAATAGCTACTGTTTGGCCCCTGTTGTAGTCACAGCTCTGTCTTCAGTAGAGGCAGTAAAAGTTGAATGTTTGGGCTCTAGAGCCATCCAGCTTTATTTCAAATACCAGCTTCTCCCCTTACTACCCCTAAGGACATTTTTTTGTGCTTCAGTCTCCTTGTCTATATGATGAGGACAATAATAGCACCTACCTTAAAACTGTACTTTAGATGATTATATGGGATAACATATGCAAAAGGATTAAAGCAGTCACTGACATATAGTAAGTGTTAATATGTAAGAATGTGTTATTAAAATTTCAACATCTGACCCTGAAAAGCCAAGGCAATCTTGGAAAAGAAGAACAAAGCTGGAGGTATGACAATCACAGATTTCAAGACATACTATAAAACTGTAGTAATCAAACCAGTATGGTACTGGCACAAAAATGGACACAGATAAGATGGAACAGAATAGAGAGAGCCCAGAAATAAACTCACATCTACATGGGCAATAAACCTTTGACAAAGGATTATAAGGCAAAAGTATGCATTGGGAAAAAGACAGTCTCTTCAAGATATCGTGTTGGGAAAACTGGACAGCTAAATATAAAAGAATGAAACTGGACCACTTTCTTACACCATACAAAAAATAAACTAAAAATGGATTAAAGACCTATGTATAAGACTGAAACCACAAATATCCTAGAAGAGAGTACGGCAGTAATTTCTCTGTTTCTTTCTAGATATGTCTCCTGAGAAAAAGGGAAAAAAAGCAAAAATAAATATTGGGACTACATCAAAATAAAAGCTTCTGCACCGCAAAGGAAACAGTCAACAAAACAAAAAGATCATATGTGGAATAGGAGAAGATATTTTGTAAATGACATATTTGATAAGGGATTAGTATCCAAAATCTACAAACAACTTATACAATTCAACACCAAAAAACAAACAAACAAACAAACAAACAAACAAAAACAACAAAAAAGCCCAACTATTTAGAACTGGGCAGAAGACATGAACAGACATTTCTCTAAAGAAGACCTCCAGATGGCCAACACACACATGGAAAGATGACCAGCCTCACTCATCCACAGGGAAATGCAAATAAACCCCAATGAGATAGTACTTTCCACCTGTCAGAATGGCTAAAATAAAAAGCTCAGGGAACACCAAGTGTTGGTGAGGATATGGTGGAAAAGGAACCCTCTTGCACAGGTGGTGGGAATGCAAACTGCTGCAGCCACTGTGGAAAAGACCATGAAGTTTCCTCAAAAAATTAAAAATAGAATTACCGTATGATCTAGTAATTCCACTATTGGGTATTTACTGAAAGAACATGAAAATGCTAATTTGAAAAGATATAGGCACCCCTATGAATTTTGCAGCATTATTCACAATAGCCAGATTTTGAAAGCACCCCGTGTCCATTGACTGATGAATGGATCAAGAAGATGTGGTATCCCTACAATGGCGTATGTCTCAGCCATAAAAAAGGATAAAATCTTGTCAGTTGCAACATCATTGATGGATCTGGAGGTTATAATGCTAAGTGAAATAAATCAAAGACAAATACCATATAGTTTCATTCATATGTGGAATTTAAGAAACAAAATGAACAAAGGAAGAGACAAACAAACAAACAAACAAAAAGCAAGCTCTGAACTACAGAGAACAATCTGGTGTTTACCAGAGAGGAAGGGTGTTGGGGGATGGGTGAAATGGGTGTTGGGGATTACGAAGCGTATTCGTTGTGATGAGCCTGGAGTGATGGGTAGAATTGTTGAAGCCAGTGTAACACTGTATGTTGATTATACTGGAATCAAATAAAGAAAATGAAATTCCAACATCTATCTCTGTACGGCTCTAACTGCATTAGCAGCATATCACAATAATGACCCCACGTGAACAAGAGATGGAAATAAGTTTCATCTAATGTTGAAGATGACATGCAGGTCGATAGCATATCTGAAAAGATTCTGAAGTTCAGAAATCCCTCAAAGGGTCATGAAGATCCAGTACCTACAGGGTTAACAATGAGTTGCTGGGAAAATGCAGCAATCCAGGAAAACTTTCCCCAGGGTTATGGATGGCTGTGTCCTCATTGTACTCTAGGTTTAATAGGAAAACTTTATATATGGGATTGTTAAAGTTTACTGTGGTCGATGGTAAAATCTTAGGGTCACGGTGACTGAGTCAAGGAGGCCAGGCCAGGGCCAAGAGCCGTGGCTGATGGGCAGTGAGGGGAAGAGGACAAGAAATCAGGTATATTCCTCCCAGAAAACACGGCTTTGAAATTTTTGCATTTGCTGTGTGTGTATCAATGTGACTACAGATGTGTGTATCAGTGTACAACAAAATCACACACACTGAATGGCTTAAACAGCAGAAAGGTATTTTCTCACAGTTCTATAGGCTGGAAAGTCCAAGATTAAGGTATTGGGACTGGTTTCCAGTGAGTTCTTTCTTCCTGGCTTCAGGGAGGCAGACTACTCACTGTTTTCCTGTGGCCTTTCCTCTGTGAGGAGAAGAGATTTCTGGGGTCTCTTCCCCTTCTTATAAAACATCAATCCTATAGAATTAGGGCTGCACCCTTATTAGCTCATTTAGCCTTAATCATCCTAAAAGGCTTTATCCCCAAATGCAGGTACGGTGGGGGATAGGGCTTCAATAGCAGAATCTGAGTGGGAGGTGTGGGTACACAATTCAGTCCATAATAGTGTGTGCTGAATGTTAGGACTGATGGCTTCTGGCTTTTGGGCAGAATTTTATGTCAATCGTTATAATGTTTATTTTCTTAAAGGCAAGCTGATTCTGGATTAGCCTTTCAGAATTAGCTCTACTGATCGGGATTAGGAGAAAATGGCATAAGAAAAAAGAGGAAAATCCCAGTAGAATAAACTGGAAAAGAGAAATATCTTAACCTAGACTTTCTATGACTTAAAACCTCATGAAGTGAGATGTGCTGATCTTTGAAGTGACCTGAGTGTCCCTTATGTAATCCCATTGGAAATCTGTTTGCACAGAGTTTAATCACGGTGGTATTCAGACAAGGAAGGCACCACTTGCCACTGCTTTCCTGGATAAGGAATCCATAAAAATCAGGAGAGTGGCCTCAAAAGAATTAATTCCTCCTCTTGTTGCTGGTCCATTTTTGTTAGAATTATATAAACAGTCATATTCTGGCGGATGGACCAAATACGTTCAGCTGAATTTCAAGATATTGAGGAGGCCTGAAAGAGTGACATTAGAATTACACCTTGTGAACTGTAAACATTTCAAAATACTTCAAGGTGTTTTTCTATCTCTTTCAAAAGCTATGCTATGGAAAAGATAAGCTTTGAATCAGAATTTTTTATGTTATTGCCCATCCAGCACCAGAAGGCACTACAGCTAGGCTAGAGGTCATGCTCACCTAAACTGCACTTGATATACTTAGAAGTTTTTTTTTTTAATTTTTTACAAACATATATTTTTATCCCTAGGGGTACAGGTCTGTGAATCGCCAGGTTTACACACTTCACAGCACTCACCAAAGCACATACCCTCCCCAATGTCCATAACCTACCCCCCTTCTCCCAACCCCCCTCCCCCCAGCAACCCTCAGTTTGTTTTGTGAGATTAAGAGTCACTTATGATTTGTCTCCCTCCCAATCCCATCTTGTTTCATTGATTCTTCTCCTACCCACTTAAGCCCCCATGTTGCATCACCACTTCCTCATATCAGGGAGATCATATGATAGTTGTCTTTCTCTGCTTGACTTATTTCGCTAAGCATGATATGCTCTAGTTCCATCCATGTTGTCGCAAATGGCAAGATTTCATTTCTTTTGATGGCTGCATAGTATTCCATTGTGTATATATACCACATCTTCTTGATCCATTCATCTGTTGATGGACATCTAGGTTCTTTCCATAGTTTGGCTATTGTGGACATTGCTGCTATAAATATTCGGGTGCACATGCCCCTTTGGATCACTATGTTTGTATCTTTAGGATAAATACGCAGTAGTGCAATTGCTGGGTCATAGGGCAGTTCTATTTTCAACATTTTGAGGAATCTCCATGCTGTTTTCCAGAGTGGCTGCACCATCTTGCATTCCCACCAACAGTGTAGGAGGATTCCCCTTTCTCCACATCCTCGCCAGCATCTGTCATTTCCTGACTTGTTGATTTTAGCCATTCCGACTGGTGTGAGGTGGTATCTCATTGCGGTTTTGATTTGTATTTCCCTGATGCTGAGTGATATGGAGCACTTTTTCATGTGTCTGTTGGCCATCTGGATGTCTTCTTTGCAGAAATGTCTGTTCATGTTCTCTTCCCATTTCTTGATTGGATTATTTGTTCTTTGAGTGTTGAGTTTGCTAAGTTCTTTATAGATTTTGGACACTAGTCCTTTATCTGATATGTCGTTTGCAAATATCTTCTCCCATTCTGTCAGTTGTCTTTTGATTTTGTTAACTGCTTCCTTTGCTGTGCAAAAGCTTTTGATCTTGATGAAATCCCAATAGTTCATTTTTGCCCTTGCTTCCCTTGCCCTTGGTGATGTTCCTAGGAAGATGTTGCTGTGGCTGAGGTCGAAGAGGTTGCTGCCTGTGTTCTCCTCAAGGATTTTGATGGATTCCTTTCTCACATTGAGGTCCTTCATCCATTTTGAGTCTATTTTCGTGTGTGGTGTAAGGAAATGGTCCAATTTCATTTTTCTGCATGTGGCTGTCCAATTTTCCCAACACCATTTATTGAAGAGGCTGTCTTTTTTCCATTGGACATTCTTTCCTGCTTTGTTGAAGATTAGTTGACCATAGAGTTGAGGGTCTATTTCTGGGCTCTCTATTCTGTTCCATTGATCTATGTGTCTGTTTTTGTGCCAGTACCATGCTGTCTTGATGATGACAGCTTTGTAATAGAGCTTGAAGTCTGGAATTGTGATGCCACCAACTTTGGCTTTCTTTTTCAATATCCCTTTGGCTATTCGAGGTCTTTTCTGGTTACATATAAATTTTAGAATTATTTGTTCCATTTCTTTGAAAAAGATGGATGGTACTTTGATAGGAATTGCATTAAATGTGTAGATTGCTTTAGGTAGCATAGACATTTTCACAATTTTTATTCTTCCAATCCAGGAGCATGGAACATTTTTCCATTTTTTTGTGTGTTCCTCAATTTCTTTCATGAGTACTTTATAGTTTTCTGAGTATAGATTCTGTGCCTCTTTGGTTAGGTTTATTCCTAGGTATCTTATGGTTTTGGGTGCAATTGTAAATGGGATTGACTCCTTAATTTCTCTTTCTTCTGTCTTGTTGTTGATGTAGAGAAATGCAACTGATTTCTGTGCATTGATTTTATATCCTGACACTTTACTGAATTCCTGTACAAGTTCTAGCAGTTTTGGAGTGGAGTCTTTTGGGTTTTCCACATATAGTATCACATCATCTGTGAGGAGTGATAATTTGACTTCTTCTTTGCCGATTTGGATGCCTTTAATTTCCTTTTGTTGTCTGATTGCTGAGGCTAGGACTTCTAGTACTATGTTGAATAGCAGTGGTGATAATGGACATCCCTGCAGTGTTCCTGACCTTAGTGGAAAAGCTTTCAGTTTTTCTCCATTGAGAATGATATTTGCGGTGGGTTTTTCATAGATGGCTTTGATGATATCCCTACACTCTGAAGAGTTTTGATCAGGAAGGGATGTTGTACTTTGTCAAATGCTTTTTCAGCTTCTATTGAGAGTATCATATGGTTCTTGTTCTTTCTTTTATTGATGTGTTGTATCACATTGACTGATTTGCAGATGTTGAACCAACCTTGCAGCCCTGGAATAAATCCCACTTTGTCGTGGTGAATAATCCTTTTAATGTACTGTTCAATCCTATTGGCTAGTATTTTGGTGAGAATTTTCACATCTGTGTTCATCAAGGATATTGGTCTATAGCTCTCTTTTTTGATGGGATCCTTGTCTGGTTTTGGGATCAAGGTGATGTTGGCCTCATAAAACGAGTTTGGAAGTTTCCTTCCATTTCTATTTTTTGGAACAGTTTCAGGAGAATAGGAATTAGTTCTTCTTTAAATGTTTGGTAGAATTCCCCCGGGAAGCCGTCTGGCCCTGGGCTTTTGTTTGTTTGGAGATTTTTAATGACTGTATCAATCTCCTTACTGGTTATGGGTCTGTTCAGGCTTTCTATTTCTTCCTGGTTCAGTTGTGGTAGTTTATATGTTTCTAGGAATGCATCCATTTCTTCCAGATTGTCAAATTTGTTGGCATAGAGTTGCTCATAGTATGTTCTTATAATAGTTTGTATTTCTTTGGTGTTAGTTGTGATCTCTCCTCTTTCATTCATGATTTTATTTATTTGGGTCCTTTCTCTTTTCTTTCTGATAAATCTGGCCAGGGGTTTATCAATTTTATTAATTCTTTCAAAGTTGATTTGCTCTATTGTTTTGGTTTCTATTTCATTGATTTCTGCTCTGATCTTTATGATTTCTCTTCTCCTGCTGGGCTTAGGGTTTCTTTCTTGTTCTTTCTCCAGCTCCTTTAGGTGTAGGGTTAGGTTGTGTACCTGAGACTTTTCTTGTTTCTTGAGAAAGGCTTGTACCGCTATATATTTTCCTCTCAGGACTGCCTTTGTTGTGTCCCACAGATTTTGAACCGTTGTATTTTCATTATCATTTGTTTCCATGATTTTTTTCAATTCTTCTTTAATTTCCCGGTTGACCCATTCATTCTTTAGAAGGATGCTGTTTAGTCTCCATGTATTTGGGTTCTTTCCAAACTTCCTCTTATGGTTGAGTTCTAGCTTCAGAGCATTGTGGTCTGAAAATATGCAGGGAATGATCCCAATCTTTTGATACTGGTTGAGTCCTGATTTAGGACCGAGGATGTGATCTATTCTGGAGATATACTTAGAAGTTTTTCTCAAGCAACACTTGCCATATTCAAGGAACAACAGACATTGTGAGTACAAGGACTTTGTAAGAGCCAGTATTTTACTCCAGTGTCTATAGTCTATTTGGGGTGATGGCACATATTCACAAACACGGATAATAATAAATAAATAGCTAACATTTACTCCACACATCGCCCGTGTGAGGCATTTTCTATACTTGACTCCACTTGCCCTCATTCTCAGCAAAGTCTAGGAGATGGGTGCCCTCATTTAACATGTCAGAGAAACAAAACTCAGGGAGACTCCACGACATCCCAAAGTCACACGAAAGGGAAACAGAGAAACTAGGATTCTGACCTGTTCTGTCTATTACAATAGCTTGATCTTTCAGCCAACTATAGGCTCCGGTGCAAAGTACCTGGGGTTCAGCATTAACTGAAAATGATTTGGATTTTAAGGAAGAACATGATCAGGTGGAAAAAAAGTGAAAAGCTTCAGGCTGGAAATACAGAAATGTTGAGTATATTCTCAGAAGGCAGAAATGGGTACAGAAAAGGGGTGTCAACGGTGCACCAAGGCAGGAAATTGCAAGGCCTGTTCAGGAGATGAGATCTTAGTGGATCATGTAATCATGCTAATAGGGTTGATTGGGACCAGATTATGGGTCGGCAGAAGTTAACCTAATGAATTTGAAAATTATCTCATAGGTGCTAATGAACTGAGGCTTTTGAGTGGGTGTATATGAAGAAAGAACCATTTGGAATCATGATCTCACATGCAAAATAGATTGAAGAGGGGGATAAATTGAAGGTTAGTTGGTAGTTCTCAGGGCTGGCTGCATATTAGAATCCCCTGGGGAGTTGTTTTTTGAAATGTCAAGGCTGGGTCCCGCCCCAGCCCAATTTAATCAGAATCTCTGAGGTTGGGACCAGATAGGAATTATTTTTTTCAAAGCTCCCCCAGGTGATTCTAATGTGCAACCAGGGATGAGACTCACTGAGTCAGATTATTGCAATCATGCAGCATATAATAAGTTTTTGAGCTAGGATGATAGCAGGGGAAATGACCGAACGCGGCAGAGACTGTGGAGGTAGGCGAGGAAGTAATAGCTGTATTTGGGGAGAAATTATTATAGTTAGGGAGCGAAGGGGCCAACAAAGATGTTACAGGAGTAACTTGGACAAAATTATAAGTGAACGAATTCAGGAGAACAGATCACATAGCGCTGGCGAAGTTTTCCGTCCTGGGTATGCTAAGTTTCTGTCAAGAACACGATGTTTTGGTGAGTTTGATGTTTGGGACTATATTGAAGGAGACATCATGAGAAGAAACGCGATCTCACAAACGGGAAGAATAAAAAGAAAAGAAGGCAGGGAGGCCTGGGTGGCTTAGTCAGTTAAGCATCTGCCTTTAGGTCAAGTCGTGATCCTGGGGTCTTGAGTCCCGCACCCCGCTCCTTGCTCAGCAGGGAGTCTGCTTCTCCTTCTGCCTGTTGCTCCCCCTGCTTGTGCTCTTTCTCCCTGTCTCTGATAAATAAATAAAAAAATCTTTTAAGAAAAAGAAAAGAGGGCAGAGGACCTTGGGGGGATGTGCCAGTGGAGGGACGGCACAGGAAAAAGGGAAGCAAAAAAAAAGAAACAAAATGCAGATTGCAACATGAAGCAACGTGGAAAGCGATGGCCAGCCGTGGACGCGGCTACCAAATGGGGGTGACGCAACCTGCCTAGCCCTGTGCCCTCAATACACAAGAACCCACAAGGCTGCCGCAGCTCTTCATATCTTCCTATCCAGGGCTCTCAAGCACACAGTATTGCTCGCTGTGAATGCAATCTGGTCTCTTTGCTTGATGAGGAAAAAGAAAAAAAAAAAGCACTTTAAGTATGTGCCTCCATGGAGGAGATTATTAAATCGGCTAAAGGTCTCTGGGATAGGATGGAAGACATAATAAAGGAAGGAAGCCAAGAAAGGGGAGTTTTTTTAAAAGGCAGAAGGGAATTAAAATTGCTATCAACAAGTTGGCAAGTAAAAAACAGTGACACAGAGAAGAAACCGAATGGAGGGAAAGACAACAATTCTAGGCAGAGACAATGGAGAGGAACCTTGATGGTTTGAAACATAAAACAGTTGCATTTCGGTTCCATCGCCTGGTGGTCAGGAAGATTCAGTTTCTAGGGGGTTGGAGGAATTCCGAAGAGTATATCATCCAAATGCATAAAAGGTCCATCTCAGAATGAACAGGCCAGTAGGAGGGTCATCAAGCTCTAAAAACACCTGAGACTGGCCTTTGAGTGATCTTGAAATTCTTCAAAAGGAAAAAAAAAATCAATAAATGAAAAGAAAAGCAGCTGTCACAAGGATGGAACAGGAGCTCTCTAGGGACATGTTGAAAAATTAAATTTTATTTCCTTTTCTGATAAGTTACTTGGCTTGTTGATTAGGGCAGTGATGGAGAAATGTGTATCTGACAACGTCTTTCATGATGTTTTATGACCAACACGGGGCAATGTTAGATGATAAGACATTAGGTGAACTCATTGCTGCTTAAATGATTATAAAGATCGCTGGGCCAGCAATCAAACACACAGGCGCTGGTCACATTCCATCACTTACTTAGAAACCAACAGGAAGGGAGCTTCCATACTCTCCAGCTTCAGATTCTTCGTCTCGAAAATGGGTTCAATCACAGCTGCCGTTAGTGGACCCCCGGGAGGAGTGAGTCATTATATGGGTACAGGCTCTGAAATCTGAAATGTCTAATGACATCAGGCAACTGTTACCACTGATGCTGGTGGTGACAGAGTGCCTAACCCCCGGAACTTGTGGGTATGTCATGTGAATCAGCAAGGTGGAATGAAGGCTACATTGGAATCCAGTTTGCTAATCATGTAACTTTAAAGGGGATTATCCAGGACCCAGTGTAATCACAAGAAGGAGGAGGCAGAAGAATCAGGACCAGAGAGATGACATTGGGACCTGACCAGCTATAAGTCAAAGAATGCAGGGGTCATGGGCCAAGGAATGTAGGCAGCCTCCAGGAACTGGAAAAATCAAGAAAACAGGTTCTCTCCTAAAGCCTCCAGAAGGAACGCAGCCCTGCAACAGGTCGATTTTAGCCGTAGAGAGACCCATTTTGGACTTCTTACCTCCAGAATTATAAGATAATTAATTTGTTTTGTATGAAGACACCAAGTTTGTGGCAACATGGGACAGCAGCATATGAAATGATGCCATGCCTCTGTGCAAGCCTTTCTCCAATAAAGTTCTAGATCCTCTGCTCTTGGTGCTAATCCATATGAAATTCCTATTAATGATTTCTATGAAGTCATAGAAACATGCTTCTATAATATGCATGTAATACAAAACTGCAAAGAATGGCAGGTCTACTCCTTAAACTCCTGATGAATCTAAAAGATCTCTATGAATCAAATGAAGATACAATATCAAAAGGAAAAAGGAACTTTTCCTTTTAGGTTCAAAATACAAATTACACAAGTATGGATTGCATAGAGCAAAAGTTCTTCATGCAAAAAAAAAAAAAAAACCAGATGAATTTTAGTTTACTACAAAGTAGTAATAAATCAAGAGAGACTGATAAACACATCAGGCCATCCCCAGGCCGCACTGACAGAATCTGGGTAAAGAAATGATCAACAGTTTTGTTGGACCCTAACAGGTGAATACACTTTTCCTTCTGGAAAATCGCGTCACTGACTAATGGTATATTTGCAAAGCAGACACCAGTAAGACAAAACCCTCAATACAAAATGGCCAGTGATGTAAGAATCATCGGTTTAAAATATAGAGATTTATGACCCCTATCTTTGATCTACTAAATTGGAATCTCTGAAGATGGGACAAAGAGTATGTATTTTTGTTTTGAGCAAGTGTCCCAGGGGAGTCTGATGTGAAGGACATGTCTAATGTACAGACCCGGGGTCAGTGAAGAAAATGTTGAAGTCACTGGTATAAAACACCGGTATGGATTGCGGATTCTCAGATTTAGCAAAGGCTTCATAATTGTCTGCAAATATTTGAAGGGTTATCAAATGACTATCCTCTTTAGTTATACAGTAACTGAACTTACGCATGTGTATATATCTAGTTAACTCTGGCTATTCCAACCTGAAGGTTAAAAATAGGTCCAAGTAACTGTAACAAAACAGTAATTCTGTGGACACATCCCAACCTGGCAGTGGGGACTCCAAACTTCTCTCCCCCAAATGTTTCTAGGAGTACCCAAGGAGTATTACTTGTGTCTTTGAGAACCAGCTCTTGGTCTCTAAGATTACCTAATAACATTTTCTGTCTCTGGCTGATTATTGCACGTTACCAAAGGTACCACTGCAGCCTCATCAGCCAAAGAAAACCCACGGAGGTCTCCACCACAGAGACCTGCCATGTTTTCTTCAGCTACTTCCTGGTTTCTGACAACTATGGTTTCTCTTATGCTTAGTCTGCTGGGTCGCCTTGAGACTAACTGTGGTTTAACAATTACTCCAATTAAGGAAGGTTCATGGTCAATTTATGCCACTCTTTGTGATGCAGACTTGTGCTCTTAATACTTTACAGACAACCTTCTTCTCCTTCCTCCCTTCTGCTTCCCTTCTTTCCTTCTATGGACTCTGCAGTCCCTCTCCCCCAGAATTAAACAAATGACCAACATTAACTCCAATGAGTGTAAGGAGATGAAAAACTTCTTGTATAGATACATGGGTATTCCAATGGGACATATCTAAGCTTTATAAGAGATTACAAGCAGAAAATCCAGCAGGATCTGGAGCCAAGGCAGAAACTCTCTGGAGCCACAGACTTTTCTCTTAGGAGTTTGCTTTATGTATTTTTAAGTCAGCTTTCATTGCTTCTCTGTGTTCAGGGTAGAGAATGTCTGCCTCAGTGGACACTAACTTTCTGAGTGTTCAACAAAGATTAACCAGGGTCTCTGGGAGCTATTTAAAATTTCCCATGGGAGAGAGCCTAATGGGCCCATTTGGGGTGAGGTGGTCACCCCTGGTCCAATTAGTGGTCGTTGTAGATCATATGGTCCATTGCCTTTTAGCAGACATGGAAGTAGAATTTCTGAGAAGTAGTATAAGCAGTGTTTTCTGTGCAGAAGGTTGCCTTAGGGGCGTGAGATGGGCAGGCATCACAAGAGGTATTTATATCATTAACCTTGGACCAAATTTTCATTCTTCTACTTTCCTCCCTTTGAACAAACTTTTCCTATAAGACCCTTTGTGGGTAGACTTCTGTGGGGCTGCTCATCCAGTCTCTGCAAGACACACTTGGCCATACCTGCTTCCCAGCATAAACAGAGCCTTCATTCTCCATCTAAAATCTCTTTTACAAATAATTATAAGGAGATGAGATTCCTATCCCTGGAAGTACAAAAAGCAAGAACCACCTATAATAAAATAGTAGGAAAAAAATATCATGCTCTTTGGCATAACAGCATAGATAAGACAGTTTTAAAACTCATCAGTAGCCCAAGTTTACAGGTAATATAAGTAGATTTACCAGCCAACTGGAAGTTCAATTTCCATATTCTCATCTAAATTATCCAAAGTATTGAGAACCTACAAAATACACCTACTCTCAGAACTGGCTATACATTAAAAACAAAAACAAAAACTATTCCTACTGTGACTACACTTCCATTTACTTTGCCAAGAGAAGGAGGAACACATGGGGTTAACTGTTGTAAATTAGGTATTTATCAGTTGGACAGGTTTTCTTGTGCTCTTTTTACCAAATGTTGTAGGGATTTTAAGAGGAGTTTTCCAAGTCATCAAACTAATTACTTTCGGTATTTCTTAAAGAACAGAGGTGGTAAGAAAAACTAGCTAAGATGGTGCGATTGAGGGGCTCGCCACCTCGAATACAAAGCAGATGCCCAGCCATGTATTTGGGGCAGCTGATGTTGTGTTTGCTAAGTGGGCACCATTGTGATTTCAGGCTCATTTGGCAACTTCATTTTTTTGTCGTTGGCAACTCCATTAATTGTGTTTAATGATGAAGAGAGAAGTCTTGAGTCTTGATTTTCTAGGGTTTTTTTTTTTTTTATTAAGTGAACTGTGTCTTCAGTGTTTCACAGCTTTTTCCTTCCTTGTTTCTTTCTCTAGTTTTATAGAGTGTGAACATTTATGTTATGATCCACAGACAGCAAGTGGTGCCAGTAGCTTGAGAACTGGTGGTCGGTAGGTCTCTCTTCTGCTTGTTCATGCAGGAGATTCCTGAGTTCTCACATCACTGCACTTTAATCCCATGGAGCACTGGGAACAGTATAAGGTCATCTTTCTTGCTATGCAAATCATTAGAGCAAAAACACAGGCCTTCCCCATAAAACTCCCTTTTTTTCCTCCAGTAGGAGAAAAAATTAACTATCTAGTAACTAAAGGCACAGACAAGGAGACATCATGATATACTAGAAAGAGCATGGGTCTTCCAAATACACAGAAATGAATTTGAGGACCAACTTGGTCCTTTGCCCTTGGGGCCTTGTTAAAATGGGAATAATAACACTGACCTCATGATGGTGTTGGAAAAATTCAATGATAAATCTGTAAGCATCATATATACTCAATAAATGTTATTTCTCTTCTTCCACTGCCTCAAAAGTTGTGGAAAGGGTTAATGGGGGCATATATGTCAATAATGCTTGTATATTATTGAGTCAAGGAGTCCTACGAGATTTTCATAAAAGCTATGGACTTTCTCCTGGGGAAAGGAAAAACCCCCAAAGATGGAAAAAATGAGTAATTGGCATTCAATTTGAGGAAATTCACGGATCTCCTCAACATAACAATGGATCACTAGGATAAGAGCTTCTGTCATCAAACAAATGATTAATTGTCACTCCCTACCTGTTGCTCTGTTCTGAACTAAATACTTAGGGCTGATGTGAACATACAGGACCGATGTGATGTTAAGAACTCAAGCAAAGAGAGCTTGTTTTTTCTATACCTAAGAACCTGAATTTAAGTCTGAGACTGCTGTTCAAAGACTAAAGCTTGGTAACTAAACTTTGAACCTTGGCTTGAGATCAGATGGTAGAGAGAGATCCCGGGGTTCTGAATAGAGACAGAGGGAAGGAAAGCAAGACACAACCAGCAGTTTGGAGAAACGATGGAGAACCGGAGGCTGGTGTTCTTAGGTTTTTCTTCATCCATTTTACAATTTTAATCAAGTATCTGTCTTAGGTGCATAGTTTACAATTCTTACTTAAATATGGGTTACATTTTTAAAAGGCAAAGTGAAATAGATGCCCATTAAAAAAAAAAAAAAGAAATAACACAGTGCAGCTTATAACAGAAAACAAAGCAAATAAAATACCTAAAACACTTGCTTACCATCCTGCCCCTACCCAGTCAACATCCCTTCCCAAAAGAAAAGCTCGACCAGTTTTAATGCCATTATTTTTCTACTTTATACATTTTCTGAACTTCCTTCTGTAAGAAGTTAGGACTTAACTTACCTCACATATTTAGTAGGGAGAGAGAGAAAGTGAGAGAGAGGCGGAGGGAGAGGTGAGGGGAGAGGAAGGGAAAGGGAGAGAAAGAGGAAGAGGGAGGGAGAGGGAGAGAATACATGTATGGTGGCCATTTCAGTTGGAAGAATTGCATCTCCCTTTAGGTCAGAAAATGTGTATCTTACTATTTGTATAGAAATGTGGTGCTCTTCATTTTTTCAGGTCTTTCTTTCTGAAAATATATTTTTTTAAAGATTTTATTTATTTATTTGACAGAGATCACAAGTAGACAGAGAGGCAGGCAGAGAGAGAGGAGAAAGCAGCCTCCCCGCAGAGCAGAGAGTCCGATGTGGGGCTCGATCCCAGGATGCTGGGATCATGACCTGAGCCGAAGGCAGAGGCTTTAACCCACTGAGCCACCCAGGCGCCCTGAAAATATTTCTAATTAGATTCTGTTTCTCCTCTTTAATTGTCTTTCTCCTTCTCTCTTTCCAGTATGTTCTGGGAGACTATCTTCCCTTTATTTTCTAATCTCTTCTTCAAATCTGTGTTTTGGTAATTTTATATATATATATATATATATATATATATATATATATATATATATATATATATATTTAATTTTTTTTTTAATTTCTGAGAGCTATTTCTTGTTCACTGATGGTCCCTTTTCTCATAGCCTCCTGTTCTTGGTTTGTGGATGTAATATTTTCTCAAATTTCTCTTAGGAAAAGAGTGGTCTGTTTTTTTTTTTTAAAGTTCTTTTTTTGTTCGCTGCATTAGCTTTGTTTCTTCTCAGTCAGTTTTTATTTTTGTTTAATTTGATCTTTTTATTCATGCTGGAAGTTCTGATAAACTGACTGAAAACCCTGGACTGTCTCTGGACTTTGAGTCGATGGCACCAATGAAAGAATGTGGACTGCAGGCTCTGTGGGAGCAGGGGTGGGGCTTGCAGACAGACACCATCACTGCAGCCTGAGGAGGTGAGGAGTGGGGAGCCAGCCCCTTGTCCTGGGTGCTGCGTGTGTGGGGGAAGGGGGCATTCTAGAAGCCAAAAAGAAGTCTTTCTTAGGAACACCAGCAACCACATTAACTCTCCTAATTTTTCCCTAGATGGTGTAGAGTCTGTTCAATTTCTTCAGGAAGAAGGGCTCTGGGGTTTTATTGTTATTTTGTTTAGGGCCAAATACTCAGTTGGCAGCTGGCTCTGCCAGGGAGGGTGAGGGTGTGTTTTGTATTAAGACCCACTTGTTTTAGCTCCACTCCTCTTTCTCCAGCTCTGCCATAATCTGCTGCTGCTGCCATGTTGCCAGTCTTAGGCAGATTGATTGATTGATTATTTGTTAGTCACCATACAGCACATCATTAGTTTTTGATGTAGTGTTCCATGACCCCTTATTTGTGTAGAACACCCAGTGCTCATTACACATGTGCCCTCCTTAATTACCCACCACTGAGGTACCTCCCCCAACTCTCCTCCCCGCTGAAATGCTCAGATTGTGGAGATTCTTCTGAGAAGGAAAATGGCCACCTGAGCTGTGCCCCTCTGTAAGTCTCTTATAGTGGAGCTTTCTCTACTTCTTTTAGTCATGATCACTTTTCCATTTGCTTTTTACGTCTGAGAAATTTGTTGAAATATGTTGTCTGACGGCGAACCCTAACCATTGTACTCTAAGGAAATCATTGCTATGGTTTACAGGGGGTGCCAGGAGAGAGGGGAGGCAAGTGAGAGAGGAGAGTGAGCCCTCATGATAGGGAAGTCACAGTAACTCTTCTCAAAGTCCCTGCCTTCTCTCATTGGGCAAGCACCCTGATATTTTTAAAGTAACCTCAAGCACCTAATCTGAAAGAACTGTCCCTCTCTCATTCATGCTGCCCTGACTCAGGCTCTTAATTCACTACCCATCTCCCCTTTCTTCCACACTGCTACCTACATGTACCGCATGAGTCTTCGGACATGTCCCAGCGCTCAACTCAAAATGGCACACCACTACTAAGTCTACATTTCATCCAAGTCTACATTTTTCTCAAGAATATTTTTTTTTTCTTATGAAAGCAGGTGAAAGTGAAAGAATATAAACATTTACCAAGCATTGTCCTAATTCTGTGTTCTGAGGGCTGGGGAGTGAGGAAGGCTGTTGTTAATGACTACTTTTAATGGTTGTTAACCCATCAGAAATGAAAGAATGAATTTCTCTGGAGCAGTAAAACAGTAAGGTCAGGTTTTTGTTTGTTTGTTTTGTTTTGTTTTGTTTTGTTTCTTTACAGAGAATAAAGTCAAGTAGTTGGGCAATGAAAGACAGATGAAGAGAGAGCACTTGCCTGAGAAATAGTCATTCATACAGGAGTCGGTATTCTCTGTATTCACAAAATTAAGTCACAGATAAAACTTTTCAGCAAGAAGATGACTGAATAAAACTGTTGTTTACATTTCTGGATTATCATTGCATTCTGTTAACATAAAGTGCTGAAGTGACTTTTGAATTTGCCTCAAAGTCATGGAGATATATATCCACTTTGGTTGTCTGCCCCATCAGAGTCATAAATACCAAGAGTGAAGGCCAGTAAATCTGCCATTTCATAGCAAAAACAACACCATGACAATTTAACTAATGATTCCCTCACACCACTTTTATTATACAAAGAAAGGTTTCTCTTTTTGACAGAGAAAGACATCCTTCATGGATCCTTTCTTAGAGGGGCAGAAATGTGTGCCTTGGTGATATAGAATATTAAACTGAAGGGGAGAAATAAAGCAAAGAAATAGGGCTTCTCCCTCTTAATGCTTTTTTAGGATTACTTTCTCCCCCTCGCTTACTTTTTCATATTCTTTCTAAGTATGGTTGATAAGAGGATGCCTTAACATGAGAACTGGACTGAGTTGGTGCCCAGTTTTTGATGGACCTCAGAGTGTGGGTCTAGTCAAGGTCTCTCTTATCATTCATCCCTTTTTCTAGTCAGACTATTCTAGTCACTGTCCCTGAAACACACCTTATACCTGCCTACTGTGAAGCTACTGGTTACACAGTTTTCCTTGCTTAACAAGTTCTCCTCCCATTTATATGCCTAAAAGTCCCACACTTCCTTCGAGCTCCAGATCCCACCTGCTCTGTAAGTCTGTCCTAGACTGGCCTCCTCCTCTTGGAAGTATCCTTTCCCTGCTCCAAATTTCTGTCCCTCGAATTGTCTATTTTGCTTTTTGGCTCCTGTGTGGACACTGCCTCTCTCTCTGACTGCAGTGAGATCACTCAAACTCTCAACTTCCATGAGAGTGAGGGTGTTTGCCCATTAGGGTAGTTCAGGAAAAAAAAAAAAAAAAGCAAGCACCAGTTTTAGAAGACTTTGTTTTTTAAAAGATTTATAATTTTTTTAACTTAGAAGATACATTTTTAAAATAAAAAATAATGGTTATTTCATACCCGAGGGAAGGAAAATATTGTTGAAATATTTCATCAAAATATCTACAGCCAACTGAACACAAATAGCTCAATTCAAAGGTCAGTTTCCTCTTCCAATCATTTTCCCCTCATTCTATAATACTGTTAAGGCTGAAAATTCTAGTTCACAGTTTATGGCTTTAATAGATAGTTATGGACATTACACTTGAATGCAGACCAGAAACTGGGGTAGGTTTCTCACTACAGACTAATTACAGATTCCCCTTTACTTTAAATTGATAAACATACTGACTGCAAATCTGGAGAGGTGAGGGATTTATATTGGAGAGTGGAATCAGAGATTCGTACCCCACTGTTTAGTTGCACTGTGCTCAGTCAAGTATTTCTTTATATTCTATGGATGTTTGTGTATATGGGTTTAAAATATGTTCAATGATAGGTTACAGATTCTTTTCACAGATGATTAAAATAAAGCACTAAGGGCTGAGAAAGGGTCAAAATCATGGTGGCTGAGCTATTTTAACCACAAGTATATGACTTCCTAAGAAATTTTATAGGTTAACTGAAGTTTGTGGTGTTTTTCCCTAAAATAACATGTGCAGGATATAATAGTAAGTGTCAAAATATCTAATATTTATTGCATGATGACTATATACCAGGCAGCACAAGCATTTTATACAGATTACCCTATAAGATCCTTGGGACAATTCTTTAAGATAGGTAATACTATTAACTTTATTCACTGATAATGAAATTGAGTCACAGAGGTTTGAAATGACTTGTCTAAGATCCTGTAGCTAGTAAACCATCCTGCTGGGTTTTGAATCCAGAAAACCTGACTCCTGACTTAAGTCTTAGCCACTATGTTTTCACTCTGGATTATACCTAAGAAAGCCACCCAGAGAAACAACTATGGCTGGAAATAATAACTTCATTAAAATGTTTCAATCTCACATTCATCATTTAATAAAAATTCATGTAAGCACCAATTCCCCTAAGTGCAAGTGTTCTTGTGTATGAAGAAGCAACATTTTATGTGGCTGCCACTTTATTTACCAAAAGAAGCTGAAAAGATAATCAATAGCTACAATTTGGCTGTACTTAAAATGTCCCTATTTCCCTCAAAACTGGACAAATATAACCAGTAATGTGGCTGATCATCACTGATATTCTGTGAATAAAGTGCTCTGTGATCAGGGTCAACCTTTTTCCTTTCTCTAGTTACACCCTTCCTCTCTATACATATGACCAGTGTAACATTCAATATGGACTCCAAGACAACCTACATCACAGTGTATACAGTGATCATTCACCAAACAAACAAAATTCTTCCATGACACAAATTTTCATTAATAAACAAATGAGAAGTTATCTAGGAGTTATTTCTTATACAGTTGATGGTTGAACAACACGGACATGGAGGTAGGGGAAGGAATTAGGGGCACTGACTTCCCTGAACAGTTGAAAATCTATGTATAACTGTGTATAACTTTTGGCTCCCCCCAAACTAACTCATAACTACTCATGGCTTACTGTTGATCAGAACTCATACTGATAACAAAACAGTTACTTAATACATATTGTGTATGTTATCTGTATTACATGCTATGTTCTTAAAATAAAGTAAGCTAGAGAAAAGCAAATGTTATTGAGAAAATAGGGAAAAGGAAATGCCTTTTCAGGACTATAGTGCATTTGTTAAAAAAAATCCATCTATCGGTGGACCCGTATGGTTCAAATCTGTGTCACTCAAGGTCACCTGCACATGTGTTGCTGCATGCCAGATGGGGTTTAGTTAAACTTCAAAGCAAAATGCCAGCAAAGAGCACTTGATATTAATTGTTATTTTATATAGTATGATACTGAAATTCCAAAAATGTTCTCTTATTTATGAATTTCACCAATAGGAAGCCTTCTGTCATGGTTTACAAATACGTCCGCAAATTTGTTGACACTCCTGTCTTCAAAAGGTCCATGTTAGAATAGAATATGGCAGAAAGAGACAAGCTTTGGAGATTAGGTCATACAGAAGCACTGGAGCTTCCTCCTTGGATCCCTTGCTCTAGAGGAACCTTGCTGACCTTTTGTGAGAACACTCAAGACAGCTCCACCACCGGGTCCTCGTATCAAGGAAATGAGTTCTTTCAACAACCATGAAAGAAGTGAGGTTTCCAAGCAACAGTCACTAGAGCAAGCTGTCCTACAAGCAGAGCCTACAACCCCAGGGAAGCCTTCCAATGCCTTCAAATGGGGCTGACATCTTGACTCTGACTTCTTTAGAGATCCGAAGCCGGAAATGCCCAGATGAGCTACTCCTAAATACCTGACCCACAGAAATGGTGAGATAAATAAATATAACTTGTTTTAAGATCCTAGGTTTTATGTTAGTTTATTACATTGCATTAGATAACTAATATACTTTGTCTTCTGTACACATAGTTAATCATTAACTTTATGACTTCTTTTATATTTACTCTACAATAACTTGAATTATACCTATTTTCACTGGGTATACCTTGACTATGTTTTGCTTCGTCTCTTTCTCTTGCAGCAAAATTCATCATTTCTAACTGGAAAGGTATAAATTTGCCCTTGTACTAGACAAAGTCCATTTGTTTATTAGGAAGATCACTGTGCCTTGCTTAAATTCTGAAGGTTTCATGCCACTATTGGGAAAAAATTGTAACAATGAATTAAAAGGTAGGAGAAAATTGATCTCCAGTCCACTGAAAACCAATTTTCAGATAAAAATCATTGTATTTACTATTTCCATTTCATTTTTAACTACTTTACAAAATCATGATACTTATAAATTCACTCATTGTAGCCCGCTCAAATTCATCCTCCATATTTGCACAAACTATTAGCTATTTAAGCTTGTGATTTTTTCCCTCAGTGGTAAGATTTACATTAAAGTTTTCAGCAATACTTTTAAGAATTTATGTATTACTTTTTTTAAGCCACTGGACTGTTTTGTGAAATACAATGTAATGTAACAAAATAGTGATGCAAATTTGCAATGTGATATATATAAACAAAAAGACAAATAGTACATACCTGTCTGCCAAGCATTGTTGAAAGTATCAATAAATTTTAAATGTATAGTTAGACCAATACAAATGATCTAGATCATGAATGAAACAGGAGATGTCACTACAAAATCTAGATATTACAAGGCTGGAAAGCGAAAATTATAGACTACTTTAGGCAATAAGTTCAACGGCACAGATGACATGAAAAATTATTTGAAAGACTAAAACTGCCAAAGTATATACTTAAGAAGACAGAAGTACCCTGATTAGCTCCATGTCTAACAAAGATACTAAATTTATAGATAAAAATGGTACCAGAAAAACTGCAGATGCCCTTGATCCAGTAATCAATTGTACCAAAATTATGATAAATAAATAATACCAATTCTACAATTTTTCCAGAACATAGAGAAGTAGTAAAAACTTCTTAACTCATGTTATGATGCCATAATTACTTCGATGCCAAAATCAAAGACATTATAAGAAGATAAAACTAAAGACCAATATGTCTCATAAACATAGATGTAAAATCCTTTAAAAATCTTAATAGATCCACGATAAAATATTAGCAAGTCAAATTGAGCCACATATTAAAAGGATAATACAATATGAGCAAGTGGACTTCATCCCAGAAACATAATTTTGATAAAACAGTTAAAAGATAATCAGTGTAATCCATCATATTAATGAACTAAAAAAGAACCGTATCTTAACAGAGTCAGGAAAAGCGTTTGCCAGAATTCAACATCCATTATGATAAAAACCAGGAATACAAGTTAATTTTATCAGTCGATAAAAGGAAGCTGCAAAAACTTACAACTAACATTATATTTAGTAGTAAAAGACTAAAATGCCACGCCCCTGAGATGGGAACAAGCTAGAATATCCACTCTCACCACTTGTATTCAGCACTGTATTCAAGGTTCCAGACAGTTCAGTAATGCAAAATAAATAAATAAATCAAAGGCACACAATTTGGAAAAGAAGAAGCAAAACTTCTAATTCGAAGACAATATGAATGCCTGTCAAAAAACTTTAAGGAGGGGCGCCTGGGTGGCTCAGTGGGTTAAGCTGCTGCCTTCGGCTCAGGTCATGATCTCAGGGTCCTGGGATCGAGTCCCGCATCGGGCTCTCTGCTCAGCAGGGAGCCTGCTTCCTTCTCTCTCTCTGCCTGCCTCTCAGTGTACTTGTAATTTCTCTCTGTCAAATAAATAAATAAAATCTTAAAAAAAAAAAACTTTAAGGAGTCTATAATCTAGTCTAAAGCTACCAGAACTAATAAGTAAAATTTGTAACAGATAGATTTTATATAGAATGCAAGATTGATATGGAAAATTCAACTGTATTTCTATATACTAAAAATAAATAATTGGAAATGGAAACTAGTGAAATAGACTTATAATAATATGAAATAAAGAAATGTGAATCAATGTAACAAAGTATGTACAAGATCTGTATATTAAAAATTATAAAACATTGCTTAGAGAATTTAAAGGAGACATAAATAAATGGAGAGATATACCATGTTCATCATCTGGGAGACTAATACTGTTCAGATTGTAATTCTCTTTAAAGTTATATATATGTTCAATGCAATTCTAGTTAAAGTCTCATTAGGAATTTTTTTTATAGTAACTGACAAGCTAAGTCTAAAATTTACATAAATGGAATGGATTTAGAATAACCAAGCCAATTGGAGAAAACAAATTTGAGGACTTTATATTACCTGCTTCCGAGACTTAGTATAAAGCCACAGTAATCAGGGCAATGTGTTATTGGCAGAAGGACAGACGTAGAGAACAATATAACAGAACAGAGTCCAGAAGTGGACTCACCCATTAAAGTTCAATTGCTTTGCTGACAAAAATACCAAGGAGAAAGGACAGTCTTTTCAACATATGGTACTGGCACTGAATACCCCAAATTTAAAATAAAACGAATCTCAAACTTTACCTCACAACATATACAAACATTAACTTGAAACAGACAAAAGGCCTACATGTAAGAGATAAAACTATAAAATTTCTAAATAAAAACATATGAGAAAAGCTGTGAGACCCTGAGATGTACACAAAATTCTTAAGTGGGCCATAACATTCATAAAAAAATATAAAAAATGGGTAAATTGGACTTTATCCAAAAGCTTTCACATTTGAGAGCTAGTGCTAAGAAAATTAGGAGGTTAGCCATGGACTGGGAGAAAATATATGCAAAATATATATCTGACAAAATCTTGTATTTAAATATATAAAGAACACTTACTACTCAATAATAAGGAAAGAAGCCAATTAACGATGGGCAATATATTTAAACATAAACTTCATGATGTACTGTATGGTGACTAATAGAACATAATTTAAAAAAAGTTAAAACAAAACAAATTTGAGAGGATGGGAAAAAAATAAGCAAACAGAAGCTTCACCAAGGAAGATGGCAAATAAACACATAAAATGATGTTGAACTTCCTTAGTCATTAGGGAAATGCAAATAAAAATCACCAGAAAGCTCTACACACTTACTATTTAGACTAAAATTAACATGGCAGACAATACTATGTATTGGTAAGTGCAATTCTCATTGCTGATGGGAATGCAAAATAACAGACACTTTGGAAAACAGGTGGAAATTATTTTACAAAATAAGCACAAACCCACATAGCCTAGCAATAATGTTCTCAGATATGTACCAAAGAGAAATAAAAATGTATGCCCACACAAAGATGTCTGCATGAATGTTCACAGAAGCCTCATTGTGGTGGCATCACCATGGTGATTAAGAGTGAACACTAATAACGCCAGGTTGCAAAGAAGCTAACGATAGCCTCAGGAGAAAAAGGATCTTAGCGTTCATAAACTGGTAAATAAATAAACCAATGTAATGCTATGCCTATACAACGGAATACTACTCAGCAATAAAAAAGGAACTATTTAGCGATACAGGTGCTTGTGGATAGACCACAAAATGATTATGCTATCCATTAATTAATCCAGGCCCAAAAGACTATATGACTCCATTTAGATCTAGAAAAGGCAAAGTTGTAGTGATAGAGAATCAATCTATCGATTGATGTTGTTAGATCTATCAATTAATAGTTGTCACAGCCTAGAAAGTGGAGAGAAAATTGATGGCAAAGGAGGCCAAGGGCACTCTCCAGGGTGATAAAAATACCCTGTATCTTGATAGTAGTTCTGGTGGTTGCAAGACTGTACCTATTTGTCAAAACTAATCAAACTTTGCATTTCAAGTTAGCAAGTTTTGGGGTGCCTGGGTGGCTTGGTGGGTTAAGCCTCTGCCTTTGGCTCTAGTCATGATCTCAGGGCCCTGGGATCAATCTGCGCATCTGGCTCTCTGCTTGGCGGGGAGCCTGCTTCCCCCTCTCTCTCTGCCTGCCTCTCTGCCTACTTGTGATCTCTCTCTCGCTGTGTCAAATAAATAAATAAGATATTTTGAAAAATAAAATAAAATTAGTAAATTTTGTATTCTGTAAATTACATTTTAACAAAACTTATTAAAAAAGAAAAAAAAAACTGATGGGAAAAAAATTATTCTGGCCAAGATGATGAACACGACCTGTTAAGGAAGTAATGACATTTAAAAGCACAATAGGATGTTATGGACAAATTAGAATTTACCTTATGTTTCAAATCTGCAAAAAATATATAATAAAATTTTTTTCTTGATTTTTTTTTTCCTGAGAGTAACAAACCACTCTGCAGACCAAATTTTGTAAAGCTATAATGTAGAACAGAGCTCTGGGTATGAAACACCCTGACTGATGCAGGTAAGACTTTAGTTTCCTTCACTGCCTTATTTTAGTCCACCCATGCCTTTAAACACACACATTTCTCAATATTCTGCTCACAGCCATTCACCTTCCCCAGGGCGTGGACTGCCCCCATGGTTTTGCAGCCACTCTCACTAGAGACAGAGTATGCTTCTATGCCTCTTAAACTTTGAGCTTAGCCATGCTTTGGTCACTGAGGTGTTTAAAGAACTTAACTCAAATGGAAGTTCAATGTGTTAGCAGGGTTAGGCTTGCTTTGTGTAACTGCCTGGAGAAGCGGATCTCTCCAGGGGGGCTTCCCTCCCTTCTCCCCAGGTCCCAGAACAGTCTATATGCATCATCCTCCAGTCAACTTGAAGACCCAGGAGCATGAGAATAAATACTGTATAACACCGGGTCTGGGAATAACTTGTTACGCAGAATTACTGTTGGCAACTTCCTGTCCCTTAACATTTCTTCTCTTCTCTTTTTTCTAGGGACTTTTAGTACAAGAGATGATGATCCACTCTCCTTGCTATAATGGTCGCCTCCAAGGCAAAAGACCACTAACTCTGCCTTGAGCCTGGCCTCTCTGCTGAGCTGTCCACCCCCAGATGAGGCTCACAGACTAAGGACCTACTTGATATAGGAAGGAAGGGAAAAACGAAATTATATCAATTAGTTGCCTACTAGAAATTTATAACTTTTTCCAGAAGTTGCACTCAGTGAATATTCTGATGAGTTAATGAAAGTATTATTGATATCATTTAAATTGAAGATGACTTGTTATTATTTGCCCTCTGCAGGATACAAATGGAGCCTGTTTTTTTCTATTGTATGTTCTCACTTGGAAAGGACCTAAGAAAAAAGGGGAGGATGGGTGAAATAGATCAAGGGATTAAGGACTCACTACACAAATGAGCACTGCTTAGTGTAGAAAATTGCTCAATCATTATACTATACATTTGAAACTAAAATAGTGCTATATGTTAATTGCTCTTTAATAAAAAAAAAAAACAGATAGTCCTAAGACTTCAATTGATGGATTTACAATTATTTTCGGTTTAATTTTTAAGAATTGTTTAAATAGTATAGATATTTATATTGCTATAATATGGAGCTGATGCTACATAGATATTTAGCTTCTCCCTTCAATACAATATGGAGTTTATAATTTTATAGGAAGAAGTCCCGATGCACTGGGGTTCATTTATTGAGATAACTTTTTAATGATTTTTGCTACTGACTTTGAGACGGTATTAAGGTGATATTTAAATGCCACACCATCCTATCTCTGCAATGGGTTAAATGAGTAAGAAAGGGAACCACTGTATTGTTAGGTGTTGGGAAATTCATGTGTATGAATAACTTATTTTGGTGATGTAGAAGCCAAATCACTTTCTGAAATATTTCCAAGGGGATGATGGAAATAAGATACTTTTCTCCTTGCTTAAAATTTTATTAAAACAGACTTTTTTTTTTTTTTTTTTTTTTTTTAGAACAGTGTCAGATTTACTAAGGGTTTGGGAGGACAGAGGAGAGAATTTCTGTAATACCCCTCCATGTCGTCTCCCCTGTTACTAACTTAGTTACCATTAATGAACCAACACGGAGACATTATGTTACGTCCATAGTTTATCCAGATTTCCTTATTATTATTATTATTATTTTTTACCTGATGTCTTTTTCTATTTCAGGATCCCACCCAGGTTAGCACATCCCATTCACCTGACATGTCTCCTCAGGCTTTTTTTTGTTTGGTTTGGTTTGGTTTGGTTTTGGCCATGACAGTTCCTCAGCCTTTCCTTATTTTTGAGGAACTTGACGGTTTTGATGAATACTGGTCAAGTATTTTGTAAAAGGCCCCTCTCCTGGCATTTGTCTCACGTTTGTCCCATGACTAACATGGAGTGACAGCTTTTTGGGAAACAGATGACCAGAGGTAAAATGACAGAAAGTGGTCTTTTCACCACACCCTAACAAGGGTATGTCCTTTCCTGCTGAACTATCCCTGTTGATAGTGACCGTAATCCCCTAGCTGGGGTTTGTGTACCAGTTCCTCCTCTATGAAGTCACCCTTCCCCTGGCTTGCCATACTGTACTCCTTGGAAGGAGGTCACCATGTGCAGCCCACACTTCAGGTGTGCGCCTCCTTCCTGAGGATGGAACACCTACGTACATTATTTTGAAATTCTTCCGCCCAGCTTTATCTTTGCTTTTGCACTTATTTATTTACTCATTTGTTTGCATTAGCATGGACTAAAGGATATTTACTACGCACTTTGGGTTATCATCCAATAGCACTTTGTTTCATTTGGTGCTCAAATCGTTGTTGTTTGTTTTTTCAGTAGGACTGAAATGTCCTTTTGGCAAAACCCCATCAAGGTGAGTTTTTGTTTTGTGATCGCTCTGGTCTTTGGCATTTCCTTGCTTCCTGTCACTAGAAGGTGCCCCAGTCTTCATCTTATATACTTCCTGCTCTGGCCCCAGAATCAACCATTTCTTCAAGGAGCAGCCCAGATTCCTTTGATTGGAAAATGGTATTAGATACCAAGATGCAGCTGCTTGGTGCTCTCATTGAGACCGGAGTTTTGTTGTTTCTGGGGTCTATCCACTGACAGAGCAAGGATGGCATGTGTGTGTATGAACCCAACTATAGATACATATCTACAGACATTTTGGTAAGTAACCATCGGTACCTGTACAAAGTGAAACAGGAGTGCACACTAATTAATGCCTCCCCCTCTAGTCCAAGGTCATGTGGATCATTTAAGCCTCCTCCCCTTGCTCAACTGTGGATTCCCATTCTAACAGGGAGAAACCTGGCCCCTACCATCTGCCATACATTTGATGTTTACATTCTAGGATACACGCAGAGCTGTATCAGAAATGTGAAGCCATAACCCCATGGGAAACAACTTTATCAATTAGAGTGCTGTGCACTGTTGAGGGGGTATGTGTGTGCAGTATAAAACTCCTTTTGCCTTACAGACTCCACTCATTTCTAGTTCCTTAGGTCAGCAATTTCCACCCCCAACTCCCTTCAGTGAGGTTGTTTCATTCATTTGCAATAGAGTATGATTCTCCTGTCACAGACTGCCATCCTTCCTGAGATCCCTGAACTCCTAAATGATTTGTTCAAAGATGGGCAATTAAAGTTTCCTTTATGCTAGATAAAGCTCTATGGGTTTTGGCGACAGCATGATGTCAGGTGCCTGCCAACATGGAAGTAGGCTGAACGGATGTAATATTCTAAAAACCTCCTATACTTCACCTACCCAGTCCCTAAACTCCTGACAACCACTGATTTTTTGTTTCTTTTATAGTTTTTTCACTTCCATAATGTCATATGATTGAAATCATAAAATGCATAACCTTTCCAGACTGAGCTTTCATGTATAATATGTATTTTCTAAAGATTTATTTATTTCTTCTACAGAGAGAGAGAGAGAGAGAGCATGGGGTGGGGCAGAGGCAGGGGAAGAGAGAAATTCAAGCAGATTCCACACTGAGCTCAGAGCCTTATGCAGGACCTGATCTCATGACCCCAAGATCACGACCTGAGCCAAAGCCAAGAGTTGGACACTCAACTGACTATACCACTCAGGTGTCCAAAGTATAATATGTATTTTAGGTTCATCCTGCTTTTTTCATGGCTTGATAGCTTATTTCTTTTTATTGCTGAATAATATTCCACCGAATGGATATACAATAATTTGATTATCCATTCACCTATTGAAGGATACTTCAGTATTTCCATATTTCCACATTTTTGGCAAATATATTCCCACAAGCAATGTATAAATCATCAACAATCATTGCTTCAAGATGAAAACAGGAAATTAAGTGAATTTACTTACAAGATGTTGAGACCCCAACCATCTTCCTCTAGGAGGATCCCAGAGTTCCTGTGCCTGGTCTTTGTGCAGGATACTGAAAGCGTTTTCTCTGGAGGACCTTAAAAGGATTCAAGGGGAATGATGTAACACTAAAGATTCATCAGTGAAATGAACCAGCCAGGTCACCTTGGGTGAAACTCACAGTCCACAAATCCCACCTAAGCATCCACAATCCCAGTGAGTTTTTTAGTCTCTCACTCACATGTCAAGAGACAATCAAAGATCACAAAAATCAGAAGAGAGTCTCTAACATGAAAGGCAGACAGTGATCAAATAGCAAAAGGCAACTTGGAAATGAGAAGGAAACTTTAATATCGTTCTCCTTAATAAACTCAGAGATAGTGGGGCACCCCGGTGGCTCAATTGGTTGAGTAGCTGCCTTCAGCTCAAGTCATGATCTCAGCATCCTGGGATCAAGTCCCACATTAGGCTCCTTGCTCAGCAGGGAGCCTTCTTATTTCTCTGCCTGCTCCTCCCCCTGCTTGTGCTCTCTGACAAATAAATATGTAAAATCTTAAAAAAAAAAAAACCCTCAGAGATAGAAAATATTGCAACCACAGAATGAGAAGAGCGGATTGAATTGGGGGAGGGGCTGTGGGAATGGCTATAAGCAACCCAAAGTGGCCAATGCAAGGCTGTTTGTTCATGCTGCTGCTAAGGCAACTTTCCGTATTACCCACACATCATCCTGTATCCCTGCCCTATGCCTCCAGCAGCAAAGGGAGCCTTCCACCCCAGAGGGACTAGGAGTCCTTTGCGAGCCCGTCACAGTGTGTGCCATACTGTGTGATGTTTTCTAATAGCAAAGCCCTTCTTCCGAATGAGTCCAAAAAGTATTTTGAGACAGGACCACCTATCATTTCTATTTCTCCTCTCCATATTCTGTGTTCAAGCATGTATCGCAGCTGGTCTGTGAGCATCACCTGAGGAACGTGTGTGTGTGTGTTCGTGTGTTTACATGTATAAGGGATAACTCTCACACGGAATAGAAATAACCTATGGGAGACTTTTGCAGATGTGGTTAGCTAACTTAAGACGAAGTCACCCTGGGTTCACATCGGCCCTAACCCAAAGACTAGCGTCCTTCTAAGATGAGAAATTAGAGACAAAATTTAGAGGGAAGACAGCCAGGTGAAGACAAAGGCAGAAATTGGAGCCCTGCAGCTGCGAGCCAGGGAACAACAATCACCAGCAGCCACCAGAAGCTAGGAGAGGCCAAGGCGGGCTCTCCCTCAGAGCTTCAGAGAACACGGCTCTGCCGACCTCTGACCTCAGACCTCTGGTCTCCTTACCTGTGAAGGAATGATTTCTGTTGTTGTGAGCCAGCCAGTTTGTGGTACTTTGTTAGAGCCGCCCTTGGAAACTAAAGCACGGGGACTCTTGCACATACTCAGGTGTCTTGGCCAGAAGTCTGGCAGAGATAGGGACAGAATGTTGGGCAAGAGAGGGAGAGGCTGAAGGGAGAGAAAAGCAGAGAAGTGCTGTGCCATTTTCTTAGTTAGGCTTTTAAGAAATAATAGAACTAAGAGAATCTGATGGCATACAGACAGATGATACCGGCTGATTTACTATAAGGGATTGCCTCCCACGATGCTGGAGGATGGCAAGTCCTAAGATCTGGGGCTGGGAAGCTGGAAGCCCAGGAGAGCCCTGGGTGGAGCTCCATTCCAGACGCTGATGGGCAAAAGGCCCAGAAGAGCTGACGCTTCAGTTCAAGCCCAACGACAAGAAGAACACTGGTGTCCCAGTTTGAAGGCAGTCAGACAGGAGGAATCCACCTCATTCCCAGACGGGCCTGCTTTTTCTTCCACTCAGGCCTTGAACTGATTGGATGGAGCAGGGAGGGCTCCTCTCCACAGGTGGGAGAGCAACCTGCTTCCCTCAGCCTACCAATTCCAGTGTTAATCTTTCCAGAAACATCTTCACTTAGAAACCCAGAATAACGTTGGACCAGATGTCTGGGCACTCCATGGCCCAGTCAAGGGGACATAAAGTAGCCATCGCAGTCCTGCTTTCTGTGGGACTGGAGGCAGCAAGTCCCTGGGAAGCCAAGCCCAGTAGTGAGTGACGCAGGTCTGTGGGACCTTGTGCAAGCATGGCCAAAAGCCACAGAAAACTGTCACCCCAAGGGGACCACGTGCATCTGGTCTGTGTGATTCACCCATAACCAGAGCAAACCAAGGACATGCTAAACAAGGCCACGCTACTTCTCTGGTGCAAAACTTTGGACATGCAAGAACCTGCAAAACCTTGACCTGATGCTAAAGGAAGCTGAGTTTCTCACAAGCCCAGCAAATGAGAGCTGAAATCGATCAGTCAGTTCTTAGGATAGACAGAGAGATGATCTCACACACATGTCTTCCTTACCTGGGATTTATACTCTTTGTCCTTATTTTTTTTTTTTTTTAAAGATTTATTTATTTATTTGACAGAGAGAAATCACAAGTAGTCGGAGAGGCAGGCAGAGAGAGAGAGAGAGGAGGAAGCAGGCTGCCTGCTAAGCAGAGAGCCCGATGCGGGACTCGATCCCAGGACCCTGAGATCATGACCTGAGCCGAAGGCAGCGGCTTAACCCACTGAGCCACCCAGGCGCCCCACTCTTTGTCCTTATTAAGTAATCTCTAGCAAAATAAGATGGCATGGGGCAATCCAAAAAAACCTTTGAGAGCCTTGTTGCATAGAAGGTGTTTTAGAGAATGTAGGCTAGAAATGGACCCTCGGTGCTCAAGTCCTGGGAAATAGACATTTCCCTGCACCACCCACACTGCTCGGACATGGGGCTCCTGCAAACACCTCCGGGGCTGCAGTCTGACACTGAAGAGGAGGGATTTCCTGGGCTCTGTGAAAGCTTCTGCTTGCCATTGTCAAGACCGCCTAAGAAGTCAGCCCTCTGGACAACAGGGAGGAAAGCCCTTGGGACAGACCCATACGGTCCTACGACCCCCAAGTGCACCAGACTCGCTACTGTGATGAAACCTCTTTGTCACAATTTTCCAAGAAATCCACTCATCCTGAGAGTAAAATACAGGAAAATGTTAAATCACAACTGTGTAACGGAATGGCTAGAGCATGCAGGCACATGAAGATGCCGAGGCCAGCGTGGCAGGACCTACGCCTCAGCTGCGGCTACACTGATTGTCACGGAGACCATCACCAGAACTGAAAAGCAGGAGGACGTGGTAACTTTTAGGAACCCTGAAGGCAGGAAGGAAGTTTTTAGTGACAGGCTGCTTTTCTGGATAATTTTTGTCCCTCGCAATGGTGTGAGGGCCCAGAAAATTATGCACGTTGGTGTCAGAAATGCTGGGGTATGAATTCCAACCCTGCCACTTACTGGAATCTTAGGTACATTACTTAACCTCTTGGTTCTAAAATATGGTAAGTTTTTTTTTTGTTTGTTTGTTTGTTTGTTTTGCCTGCATCTTCCTCTTCAACTTGATTCTGAACTTCCAGTTCTAAATACGACTTTATATCTTGGCAAGAGAACGTCCCTCTCAGGGGCATTTTCCTAAAATGACATAGCCCTCCAGCTAATCAACAATCACTGAACAACCATCATTTCAATAGCAAAGAGCTCTTTAGAAAGAGTTATTATTATTGTTATTATTAGATTTTATTTATTTATTAGAGAGAGAGAGAGAATGTGCACGAGTAGGGGAGAGGCAGAGGGAGAGCAAGAAGAAGCAGACTTCCCTCTGAGCAGAGAGCGCAACAGGGACTCAATGCCAGGACACAGAGCCAGAGGCTCAACCGACGGAGCCACCCAGGCACCCTCTTTAGAAAAATTATTAATGAAGCAAGTCTTTAATAAGTTAATCGATGGATAAATACAAGAGAAGGGTATGGACAGATGAGAGAAAGCACCAAGAAGCATTTAGTGCCTTTCTAGCAAGATGGTGGAATACAGAGGGTCAACTGCCTATGGCTTCGGAAGCCATAAGTTGTGGTCACTTCTGATCTTGAAAGGCCATTGTAAATATGATTCTCTTTCACAGCAGTGGCTGGGGTTGCCAGGGGAAATCACACCTCTGCAGTGCAAGGGAAAGCAACTCCTGAGACTGGTAAGGGACGAATGAATGGCAGGTTCTTAGCCGATCAGTTGGGCTGGCAGAAGATCCAGCTTTCCAGAACAAGCCTCTCTGGCCCTTGGTGGCTGCCTGATATGGCCACTTGGAGGCCATAAAACACAGCTCCTGACTGCTTGGGAGAATCTTTGATGCTGACTCCTCAGGATACCGAAGAGAAGGTCCCCATGATATCACCAACGTCATCACTCAGGTCCACGCACACGTATGAGGGCTCCTCTATCCTCTGACTTAGGGAAGATCGGCCAGAAAACTCAGAGAGCATCTGACCTGGCCTTTCTGTGTTACAGATGAGGAACTGAAGGTCTGAATTGAGATGATGGTTTTTCTCAAGGTGACTCAGAAGACTGACCCATATTTTCTCATTTTGTTGTTGACGGGTCGGATCTAGCTTCAACGAAACCGCTCTCTGTAAGTGTCAGTGCTCAGATGGCCCAGGAGAGACAACACGGTGGATCATCAGGATGGAAATGTCAAAGGTAGGTGGAGCCCGAGGTATCTCTTGGCTTCCTTGTTTATTCCTAGTGCTTTGAGGAAGGATATCCGTTGAGGGATTTCAACACCTGTTTCTCATTCCTTATGCTCAGATAAAGAGGAAAAGAATAGAGACCTGGTTGTTTGGTATTTATAAAGAGTTTTCACATACCCTGTGAGTGTGGGTCTTCGTATGGACGCTGTGGGGTGAGCAGGACACATAGATTTCCACTTTACAGACAGATGCAGTTCTGGGAAGGCCTCGGTCCGAGGTCATTTTCAGTCTCAGGTGAATCACCTGCTCGTCATTCCTTACTTTCTTGAGGAAATCCACAGAGACCAAGAGGCAATCTGAAGATCTCTCTTTTCCCCCCTCATTTTCTTACATTTAACCTAGAACTAGGCCGTGCCCTGTTTTCTTTCTGTTATCGTAGAACATACAGCATCTTTCACACAAGAGGCACCCCCCCAAGTTTATGATGCTTGTACATCGCACACACTTTTGACTGCTACTGACTATTGTAAATCCTTTCTTAGATAAGAGAGGACTAAGAAAAGTGAAAAAAAAAAACAAGAAAAAAAAAACAGATCACCCGGGGAGCTTGGGTGGCTCAGTCGGTTAAGCATCTGACTTCGGTCAGGTCGTTTGATCTCAGGGTCCTGGGATGGAGCCCCATGACCATGTCAGGCTCCCTGCTTGGCAGGGAGTCTGCTTCTCCTCTGACCATTCCTTCCCACCGCTTGTGCTCTCTTTCAAATAAATAAATGAAATCTAAAAAAATAGGTAACCTGGATATAAAACAACTGCCTTCTGTTTGTGTTTGTCACATTCAGTTTTTTTTTAAGCCTTTTTTAAAAAAAATTTAATTAATTTATTTGACAGAGAGATCACAAGTAGGCGGAGAGGCAGGCAGAGAGAAAGGGGGAAGCAGGCTCCCTGCTGAGCAGAGAGCCTGATGCGGGGCTCGATCCCAGGACCCTGGGATCATGACCTGAGCCAAAGGCAGAGGCTTTAACCCACTGAGCCACCCAGGTGCCCCTGTCACATTCAGTGTTTCACAGAAAAATACCTATCTATATTTCAGTGGCACTGGGGAAAAAAAAAGGCACTGGACTGCAATTTACTACCATGACTGCTATTTCTCACTCCTATTTATGTAGCATTTTAAGTGAACACTCCTTTTTTTTTTCCCTCTATTACTCCCATTTCATAGATGAGGAAATTGAGCTTTAATGAGTTTAGGTGAATTGGATTGCCGCGTGTCTCTATCAACACTTCACAAGGTGCTCTCTGAGTATTTGCCAAATCGAAGAGCATTCACTTCTATATCTCTTTTTGCACTTAATATTCAAATTAATGGCTGAGCCAATTTTTTTTTTTTTTTTTCCTCTCTCCCTCAGAAGTGCACACCATGGGAAGGTGCCTCTGGGGATGCAAATGGCCCACTCGATGTATTAGGCAACTATAAACAAATGGAGATTTGCACAGATGTAATTAAGAATGGAAAATACAAACCTATGTGCAGAACCATGATTTACAGTCAAATTCACCTGCCTTGAAAGCTCATATTAGATTGCTCCTCGTTTGATTACCAAGCTGGTGTTTCAATGCAAAGCATATGCTTGTGGGCCCCCAGGTTTTCTGGGCTTGTGAATTAGCTAATAACTTTGAAACGAACCTTTTAAGGGAGGATTGGTTTATGCCTCAGCAATGCAAACATGAGCAAGTGAAAATATATGCATCTCTATGGGTTATTTCTGTACGGAGGACAAATGTGTAAAAATATGTTTACCAGAAAAAAATAAAATTCTGGTTTTGACTGTTTGCCAAACGTTACACAAATAATTAGTGGTGTTGTTAAATGCTCAGCAGCTCTTCCAAGCCTTCTTTTATGGCATCAAATATGTTCATTCTCCAGTATATGGGCATATATAATGTTTTAGAGTATTCAGAGACTATAGCTTCTGGCTTGAGTTACGACATGGGAAGCGAAAGTTCGGTCCCTCCTACTCATCCTTACGGGTTCTCGCTCATATCTGAGAACCTGAAAAGAGATGAATGAGTTTTTTGGGTTTTTGTTTGTTTTTATTTTGTCAAAAGGCTAACTTAACTTTTCCAAATTGTAAGTAAAATAGCCTAAAGCTATTCATTTTTGTCCACACTCTTATCTCCATTGTGCATTCTCTTCCGTCTAGAATATCTGGAGGGTAGAGTTTTGAATATGAAGCCAGAAAGCAAAAATTTGAGGACTGGAAGACCAGAACTTGGCTTTATCCCTGACATTATTCCCTGCAATACACCCCACAACTTCTTGAAAAGCTGAAATGACCTGAAAGAAAGTCTCTTCAGAGGCACTCTATAGACTCAGTGGATGTCGTTAATCTGTATAAACTATTGTCCCAACAGTAAACTTTGGGTCTTACCACCATGCAAACTCAGAATGTGTGTCATGACTTTTTGGTGACTTGAATGAAATACAGTAGCTTTAGGGTAGCAGTCAAGTAAAAGCCACCTCCTCTAACGGCAGACCCACCATGGTCAGTGGTAACCTACGATGTTGCATTATTCGGTTTGTCCAGCTGGAGATCCACACTAGGGTCTTTCTACTATGGGGGAATCTGGCCAGGAAAAGGCCTAGGAGGAGTCAGCTTGAGTAATGTGTTGTGTTGGGGCGAAATGGAAAAACTGTGTATGACAGGTCTACACCAGAAAAAAAAAAAAAAAAATTACACCAGGGAGGAAGAATCCTCCTGAAGGCCAACACCAACCATGAGACAGACTGGCCAGTCAAAAATGGGCACAGTTGTGATGTACTGATGGGGTTAAAAATCCAAAACAATGGGAGAGTATGTTAGAGGAGGAGACAAGAATAAGGAACTGCCAAAATGGAAGGCAGTGCGGACAGATCCCAAAGCAGAGCACTGTGGCAGGGCAAAGAGAGGTGGAGTACATCAGGTGCCTTCTGAAGAGCAGTGAAAACTCCCCATCTTACACATCTAGAACCTGAGTTGGTGCACAGAAGTCAACTGCGATTGCCAGCCATTTGACCAAAGGTCCTACAAAGAGTGACCTGGGCTTCATCTTCTCATTGCACAGGCCCCAGAGTCTTGCTGTTGGCTGTAGAAACATTCCCAGGACCCCAGGACCCCAGGACCCCCACAGCACTGCTTACCTCTAAGAAGACCTGGGAAACTCCTAAGACACAGAATCATCCAAGAAAAGGAAAAAGGAGAAAATCAAAGGGGGCTGGATAACATACAAGATGAGACACCTCCCATCAGAAAATAAATATATCTCATGCACTGATGGAAATTAAAAAAAAAAAAAAAGTGTGATCCAAGAGAAAACTTTTCCTATCAGAGTCTAGAAAAAAATAGCCATGCAAATAAAGGCCCATTATTTCCCCTCTGCACGAAATAGCTGGCTTGGAGTTTTAACATGGGAGGAAAAGCCAGATGGCGGCAGACGGCCTTATTATAGAAAGTCCACTTGTACTGAAGTTTCCTCAACGCGTTTCATCACTGCTGAGTGAGGTTTTGTTTTGTTTCCTTCTTAAGTGCAGGGCAGGCTAGTACCAGAATTTGTATAAAGTCTGCAACCTTTTCATGAAAATGTTCTACCCAATACATCCGATACATGATATATGATGCCACCACAGGAAAACTAGTGTTGCTACAGACGTTAATCATAATTATGAAAATTTTTAATTTAAATGTAGGTCTGAACACACAAAATACAGTGCATGGCCATCTGTTAGTTTTCCATCTGGGCTCATTTGCAAAATACATTCTGTTTCGCTCCCCCCTCCCCCCTCTATTTATAATCTTCCCTGGAAAACAAATATGCCTAATGTATGGCATGCCAGAGCTGAAGTTAGCTATTTACAAGTGGCTTTTAATAGACATGGCTACAGTTGAAAGCAGTAACAGAAACTTCAAGGTTTGTGTGTGTGTGTGTGTGTGTGTGTGCGCGCGCACGCGTACGTGCACACGCATGAGACACCTCCTCAGATTCTGTTGGTCGATTTCTCCTTTGGGAATGCCCGGTCCTCATGTCAAGATGGCTTTACAGGTTATCGGTAAAGAATAATGAAAAATGGCATCTTGCTCTACTTATCCCTTGGTGTCAAGCTAAGAATACAATCCGAAACTTTAGAGCTTTCGTATCAGCATATTTCATGGCGGACAGAAAGTAGACATACAAACGTCTATCAACAGATGGCTGTAGAAGCAAAAGGCAGTATCATCATAAACAGAATATTATTCAGACTTAAGAAGGAAGGACAGGGGCACCTGGGTGACTCAATGGGTTAAAGCCTCTGCCTTAGGCTCAGGTCATGATCCCAGGGTCCTGGGATAGAGCCCCGCATCAGGCTCTCTGCTCAGCAGGGAGCCTGCTTCCTCCTCTCTCTCTGCCTGCCTCTCTGCCTACTTGTAATCTTTGTCTGTCAAATAAATAAATAAAATCTTAAAAAAAAATAAAGAAAGAAGGAAGGAAGGACAGATCCACGTGACATGGTGGCATGTTTTCAAACATTAGGTTAAGGGAAAGGAGCCAGGCACAAAAGACCACGTGATGCCTGATCTCTTTCATATGAAGTGTCCTGAATAGGCAATTATGTAGGGACAGAAAGCAGATGAGCAGTTCGTTTGCTTGGGGCTGGAAGGTGAGGTTGGGAGACTTGGGGAGTGACTGCTAACAGATCGCTCGTAGGGGTGGCAAAGGTGTTTCAAAATTGGATGGAAATGGTTGCACAGTTCTTTGATCCGACTAAAGTAATAGTGGACTGTACACTTTAAATAGGTAAACTCTCTGATCTCTATAAATTATATCTCAATAAAGGTATTTTTTTAAAAAAACCTGTAGAGCTAGACAGAAATGTAGAAATTGCTTAGTCTATCTGCCACATTTTAAAGAAGGGACCGTGCGGTTTTGGGGGGTGAAAACGACTATTGCCCAGCTGGATAGCACTCAGGCTTCTAGGCCTCCATGCAAGGGTTCTCCCTGATCCGTAATGCTGAAATATGACACTAATAAATTCATCTACGGGGAAGAACAGAGTGGGCTGCAGGGAGAGATTCAAATGGGAAGACGAATCAGAAAAATACTGCAGTGAAACCAAATAAAGGCAAGAAGGGTCTTCAAAGATGCTCGCGGGAGTAAGGACAGGACAGTTTCTGCGACCCCAGGTGATCTCCTGGAGGTAAATGCTCTGGGATTTTGCATCCCAATGCTAGTGAGGGCAAGAGTCTTGGAGGAGTCAGGAGGCTGTGATCCAGAAGCCTGGAGAAAGTAGGAACTAGAGAAGGAAGAGGAGTTTAACTCTTGCCATGACTTTGAGTTATCCAGAGAACACAGAGTGCAGACACCAACCAGGAAGGAGGCATAGCAGAACTCCAAATGTGTTGGAGAGCGTAGGGCCAGAGGTAAAGGAACGGGCCGTCGGCTGAGCATGTGCGGTGACCTCGTAGAATGGGCGCGGATGTCCTGGGCCAGGACAGAGCAGAAACGGAGGACCGCGCACAGGGGCCCCCAAATGTAAGGGTGCAGAGGAAACAAAGAAATGGGGAAGGGGAGGCCCAAGAAAGACTCGTGGGAAATCAGGACGGGTCAGCAAAAAGCTCAGGCGCCAGATCTCATTTAAGCCAGCCGCAGGCTCAAGGATGGATTTTGGAGTTGTCATTTGAGGGCTCGTCCTTCGTCGGGGGCGCTTTTTGTTGACTTAGGCAGCTCGTGGGAAATAAATTCAGGAACTTGAATTAAACAAAGGCTCTGACTCTGGAGATAGGCAGGACGAGGAGGAATCTCTAAGAATTAAACTGATGAGATGAGGAAAAAGTAGTGAATAGCATTAAAATACGGACGGAGGCAGCTGGAAAATTTTGAGAACGAGGCGATCACGACAAACTGTGTTGTAAAAAGGAAACTATAGTTCCCAGAAGATTGACTGTCACAAGGAGGGCGAAAATTTACTAGTGAGCTTTTTCCTCATTTCTGCCATAGTGGAGTGGTGGGTGTGGGGGAGGGGGCATGGGTACTAAACCAGACCCCAGGAGAGGAGGAGACCCCTCCCACATTTAGGAGGTTCACCAAATTCTGCGCTTCCCTCTTCAGAGGAGGCGAGGTTGACAGTAGGGACAAACAGAGGCTTCTGAAAATCAAACCCTGTTGCAAAGATTCCCACTAGGAGGCCAGAAAACCAAGAGGCACAGGAGGGGCCACCCCTTGGACACTGTTTTCTCAAAAACAGAACAAACAACAATAAAAAACTAACAAACAAAACCAACCAACCCCCCCCCCAACCCAAGTATTGAGCATTTGTTTCTTTACCCGGATGAAGGGCACGTCCTAGGCATTCAGAAAAAAGAAAGATGTCTTGACTTGTCCTTTAGGAGATCGCAAGTAAGTCGCAGGCAGGCAGACAAAGCTGTTTCCAAACCATGAGCTCAGCGCCAGGAGAGAGGCCTGGGTACAACAGGGAAAGGTGTGCTCTGCCCTCCAAGGGCTGGCAGAGTGGGTGGAGGAGAGTTTGCACAGCGGAGGTCACGCCCGGTCGGAATCTTGAGGGATCAGCGGTCCATCTAGAGGCAGACTAGAGGTGGAATGCTCTTCTCCCCCACGTGCTGGGCACAGCAAAGGGCCTGTGGTACAAGCGGCCGGCTAGGACCCCATGCTGGTGATCATGAGAAGCGAGAGAGCCATCTGCAGGGACCTGAGCAGGGGTGTCAGTCCACAACCTGCATCCCCCTCAAGCAGCCCCTGAGAGAAGTACTGGGTGGAGGTAATTTATGAAGCACAGAAGAGAAAACAGAAGGAACAGAAGACAGTGAAGGCTGAGTGGACCAGCGGGTTGTCGATATGGGCCCCTGGGGCTCGATCTCACTTCAGTCTCCTGGGAGAGCAAAGAGGCCCAGACTTCAGAATGGCCAGGGTGAGGGCAGGGAGTGGGCACTTCTCCACTCCTCTCTCCTGGGGGTTGAGGATTGCTCTGGGTGTGTTCAGCACACACACACACTCACACACACACACACACACACACGCATGCACACATTTACATTTTCACACGGAACCTGCCCCCAGCTTGCCGCCAGCCCCCTTCCTTGTCTCAGGCACCGAAGCAAAGAGAACAGAACTTGAAGCAGGAGGCTGCCTGTGTGTCAGAAGCTGTCTCCCCCAGAGTGGGTGAACTCGGGGGGGTCACGGGCAGAGCATCAATGGCGTCTGCTAAACCACTCAGAGCAGGCCATATGTCTCCTCCTTCCAACCATACCTAGTTCACGTCCATGCCCACAGCTTCGCCCAGGACCCTCACTCTTCCTCAACCCTAAACTTCGGACACCCTTCCAGTCCTCATCAGTCAGAACCCCTCCCTCTGCTTTGAACACACAGGATGCGAGTCGATGGCCACACATGTACCATATACTGGCTTTTTTACTTTGCCATCTCTGAACATCTCATCCCCTTTAAATTGCTGGTGTCTTGCATTTCCCATAGGCCCTGGACATATTACCAGTGATGGATGGCTCAGGCGAGGGAGACTTTTTTATGAGCTTTTTGGAAACCATGCCCTTCCAGTAATTCGGCCAATCCAGTGCCACCTCCAAAAGCATCTTCTTGAGGGCTGCCTGGCTGACTCAGTCGGTAGGACATGCGACTCTTGATCTCAGGGTTGTGAGTTCAAAGCCCGATGCTGCGCGCAAAGATGATTTAAAAATGAAAGTCTTTTTAAAAAAGGCATATTCTTAATACGGAGGCAACAAAGTAAGCTATCTTGGGGAGAAGAAATGTGCTGTCCTATGATATGAACCAAATTAGCCTTACACCGAGTTTTGACTTCTTGATAGCCTTCTATCAAAAATAAATGAACTGGTAGGAGTCAGAACGTAGTCATACATTTGAAGCCGAACTAAAGGATCAGAGCAGATGCAAGACATAAAAAGAGAAAGAGCACACTGGCTTTAAAATGCATAGAAAACATCAATGTCTGCTTCGTAACATTTATTTAAAATTTTTTGCCCTTTGCATCACCTTAATTTTGGATACCACTATTCCTATGGACATCATGAAGAATTGTACATTTTTAAAAATCTTTATTTATCTTGGCATATATTTTCCGACAGGTCAACTAGCATGGAAATCCTGGGCCTTGGGAGGTCTGAGTCTCATTTTTATATTTACCCAGGGAACGTGCTGTTTCTCACTAAAGTCACTTGAACTATATGGGCCAGTTTCTCTTGTCAGCTTCTTGGAAGCTTTGAACTAGAAAAAGAAATACACAGCAGGGTAATCTAGCCCTTTGAAATTTGGGACAACTAGGAAAGATGCACGGCGGTATTGATTTCTAATAGGCTTTGTTCAGATGAGACCGGTCTATAATATGATGAGGATTCTTGGATTAAGATGTCCAGCGGTTATAAATGAAAAGCCAGTCTCTTTTTTGGGGGAGGGTGGGGTGCCGAGGTGGCGTAAGTATGCGATTTTCAGTTATTTCCTTTGTGGGACTTTGGGCATTTGAAAAAAGGCATGTCCTTTCATTAGTGGCACAAAAGGCAGTGGACAAGGACATGTCGGTTTAGAAGTTAACACATTTCGGTGTTTCTCACAGAGCTGAAGACGCTGAAGAAGCCACTGTCCTGAGCTTTTTGCATGGATGCCTCCTGTTTATGGAGGCCTCCCGATAGGCTGGGCAAGGGGCTGGCATCTTAGCGCTGGGTATCCACCATTTTGCAGGCACTCGGGAAGTTGCGTGCCCGTTCTTTCTTTGGCCAGATGTGCAAACATCTGCAAGATGGCAGGGGACCCAGGCAGCCTCAAAGCTGGCGACAGTGGCACTGAGTCAAGAACTGGTTTGTGTTCATCTCTGAAGGAGAGGCATTGAACAACGACCCTAAGTGGCTTGCCTTCATCCCAAGAAGCCTTCCCTGGCCGGACTGGTTGGTTGACCTGCTGGCTGTTTGTAGACATTACCTCCTTGTTGGTGTAAGAGAGGGAGTCAGAGAATTCCTTTCGGCAGCAATCATTTGAACTATTTGGCTTCTAAACCTAACCTCTTTTCAAAGGGCTTCATTCTAAATAGTCCCTCATTCTGGCTCCATATAAGGTTCCTAGAAATCACTGGAATGGGTTTTTGTTTGGTTATTCCCAGTTAGGCATGTCGTCCCAGTGAGAACTGCAGAAGTCTCAAGGAATTCCAAGTTATTTTTATATTCTGATATTTTGGTGGGTGCAATTAATTCTTTTCTATTATGAGAAACAGAAATCTGAGCTATGTGAATCTTGGTATCTGCTCATTAGTGATATGTAATGTTAAAATTTTGAAATAATGTTGTTTTGCTTTAGAAAGTAGTTAGGCCATGTCATTCCCTGATTTAGAGTCCTTTCAGTATATTTTTCCATTTCAATTTATATGTCCTAGTTTCCTGTCAGTTTCAATATATTCTATTTATGAGTTATTTGCATTTTTTCCAGAGTCAGGTAGGACCTTAGTCTAACTGCAGAGCCTCCTGAAAGAGACTTCGAATGGAGAGCAGCCCCCAGCTGCAACCCCATAATTTTACATATACCTGGATGAGGGTTTCATAAAGGGATAAGGGACAAAACCACAGTGAGACACCACCTCACACCAGTCAGAATGGCTATAATGAACCAGTCAGGAAATAGCAGATGCAGAGAAAGGGGAACCTCCTACACTGTGGTGGGAATGCAAGCTGGTGCAGCCACTCTGCAAAACAGCATGGAGTTTCCTCAAAAAGTTCAAAGTAGAGCTACCCTATGACCCAGCAATCACACTACAGGGTATTTATCCTAAAGATACAAATGTAGTGATCGGAAGGGGTGCATGCACCCAGATGTTTATAGCAGCAATGTCCACCATAGCCAAATTAGATGTCCATCAACAGATGAATGGACAAAGAAGATGTGGTGTATCTATACAATGGAATATTATGCAGCTATAAAAACCCTGAAATCTTGCCATTTGCAACAACATGGATGGAACTAGAGGGTATTATGCTGAGTGAAATAAATCAATCAGAGAAAGATAATTATCATATGATATCACTGACATGAGGAATTTGAGAAACAAGACAGTGGATCATAGGGAAAGGGAGAGAAAAATGAAACAAGATGAAACCACACAGGGAGACAAACACAAGACACTCCTAAACTCAGGAAACACACTGAGGGTTGCTGGAGGGGAGGGGGGTGAGAGGTTGGGGAGGCTGGGTGATGGACATTGGCGAGGGTATGTGCTGTGAATTGTGTAAGACTGATGAATCACAGACCTGTACCCCTGAAGCAAATAATACATTATATGTTAATATTTTTTTAAAAAGGGAGAAGGGCAGAGGGAAGAAGATAAGTTTCTCACTCCTTCCCACCGAATTTGATGCCCTCCTTTGTTATGGATTGAATCACAAGTCCCTCCAAAAGACAAGGAAGTCCTAACTCCCAGTATCTATGAATGAAATCTTATTTAGAAATAAGATCTTTTCAAATGGTCAAGTCAGATGAGGTCATTAGGTTGGATAATAATTTACTACGATGGTTTCCTTGGAAAAAGGAGAAATTTGGAAACAGAGACAGAAACACAGGGACAATACCATGTAAATAAAGGTTGAAGTTTTGTTGCCATAAGCCCAAGAATGCCAAAGATTTCTAGAAAGCCACTAGAAGCTAAGAGAGGAGAGAGGAGCACGGGTTTGCCCTCACATCCTGAGGAAGAACCAACCTTGCCAGCACCTTAATTTTGGATGTCTAGCCTCTGGAACTGTGAGACAATTAATCCCACCCCTGGCATGTTGTTCTAGCAGTCCTAGCAAACGAAGATGGACTTCATCCCAGGGCTGGGCTTGCTCCCCAGCCACCTCCTCGCTTTCTCACAACAAGATCCATTTTCCTGCATCTCTTCAGTTTACTTTAAACAGGACTTCATTTCATCAATATCCTGCCTAGAAAGACTCGAACCCAAAGTCAAGAAGTCCAGCAGAGTTCTACCAAGGCCTCTGTCCAGAGGGACAGCAAGTACAGAGGGTGCAAAAGATGGCCTTCATCTCACCCTTTTAAATGAAAGACTGGTACTGGCCGTTACATGACCCAAATACCAGAAATGATGATGTCACACTTTTGCTCTGATGCTGAAATCAGTAGTTCCAATTTTATCTACTATGTCATTTCTTCTTTTATTAATCATGTCGTTGTAGGGAATCTACTATTTCTGGGGATAAAGGACACTGTAGGTGGGAATATTCATTCAATATTTAACTACAGGCAACTAAAACGCGTGGGGTACTCCCCACATAGGCGTGTCCTCCTCGAATGGGCTTCTTACTGCTTCTTTTTGGATTTGGGTGCACAGATGAGCATGAAGCCTAAGGTCTCTGAATCCATGTGTGAGAGAGATCCTTGCTTTGTGGACTTGTGCTCCCTCTGTCCTCCTTTGAACTTTCAAAGGTAAGTCATTAATGCTAATTATCCAGAAGAAAATTACATTACACTTTCCTCTAGCATTACTCCAACTCTGAACTATACTTTCTTACTTATATGTAAAAATAATAGTAATAATTGTACTCTCTCCTGTCAGCATCTCTTTCACACTTGGGAATGTCTAAGTGCAAAGATGCTGGAGAGACTCATGGCTCTGGGAATAGGAAAGGGTGAGTAGGTAACTATGGAAAAAGCTTCACTCTGTTGTCTTTTCTCTATCTCTAATAATTGTTTTCAGAATCTCAGGGGTTTTAGGAGAGACAGTAGGACAGATGTCAAACCTGGAAGCAGCTCATTCTTGATACCCAGGACACCTTGTCCATTCAAGTTTTGATTGCCTTGCGTTTTGTTTTGTTTCGGTTTCCTAGAGTGGCAGCATTTCTTGTCACCAAAAGAACGGTGTACGTAGGATAACAATGAAAGAGGCTCATGCCCTTAACAACGAAGGGCCAAAGGGAAATGTTCACCAACCTGCAGAGTCAGCTAGAAATGAAGAGGAGTTGCAGATACTCTGTGTTTCTTTGTAAAGACTTAGGTGGAAAAGAGCTGCTTTCTAACACTCTCGGCAGAAGACTTGATATAAACAAAGCAGTTAAGCCCTCCTTCCTATCCTAAGGGAGAAGGTCTTGGTTGTCCCAAAGGTTCATCTTCCCAGGTGCTGTGTCATGTCTTCATGTCTTCGTTTCTTCTCCTTTGTTCAACAAATACTTATTTTGAAGGCTTGCTATGTGTCAGGTGCTGTGCTAGCCTCTGAGGTATTATGGTGACTAAAACTGTGCCCCTGCCTGCCATGGGGGAGGCCAATGTGATCTCATTTATATAAAGAGATACTAAGTGCTAAGAAAAATATAAAATCAGTTAAAGGTCATGTGTGGGAGGCAGAGTTGTTCTTTTGGAGAGGGCGGTCGAGGAGGCCTCTACAATAGGGAACATGAGAGCAAAGATGAGCAGGCAGTGAGGAAGCAGACTGTGGTGATCTCTAGGCACAGACTTCTCAGGTGGTAGAAAAGTGAAACAGGGAAGGCACAGCAAGAAGAGTGGCCTCAAGCCAACAGCTGACTGGTCAGGGAGTGTGTAGAGAGCAAACTCAGGTAAAATGTACATGCCACATGTCCCCTGAGGGGTCAGGCCAAGGGTGGGACACTGCCTGAAATCACAGGCTGCTTCAATTTCCTTGCCCTGTTCTCCCTGTTCCTTGGATGGTCTCCTCTCAGAACATGTCTTCAACAAGTCACGTGACCAAAAATCCTCAGCTCAGGGTCTGCTTTTAAAGAGTAGCCATTGAAGAGTTCCATGCAGATGCACGCTATGATATATGATACTATGATCTCACCGTTTCTAAGGAGCCCCCTGGCTGCTGTGAGGAGAAGCAAGGTAAGGAAGTCCCAGTGGGACCAGGGAGACCCCCACAGCATGTTGTTGCGCTACTCCAGGAAATGGTGGCGACCGGAGCCAGGACAGTAGTAGTGAGAAGGTGACAACTGATGGGACTCTGAAAGATTTGGACAATTGACAGAGTACAGTTGAGAGGATTTGATGACAGTTCAGAAGAGGGAAAGAGGAGAATGAGAAACTAAAAGGATGGAATTGCAAACGCTGCAATGGGAAGGCAGAAGGTCCACATTTCAAAGGAAGAGTCAGCAGTTCAGTTGTTGCCATGATGAGTTCGAGGTATCAGGGGGATATGCCAGTGTAGACATCAACCAGTCCGTGGACATACCAGTCTGGCATTCACAGGAGAGGTCTGGGCTAGAGTGCTGGGAGTACTGAGCAGACATGCCAATAAGATGCTTTCACCAGAGGAGTGAAGTTGGATACAGAAGAGGCCTCGGGAGTGAAGCCTAGGGTATTCCAACCCTGGAGGTTGGGGAAGGAAGGAAGAACCAGCAAGGAGGTCTGGGAAAGAGGGGCCAGAGAGGAAAGAGTGAGGATGGTGCCTTGAAGGCAATGAAAGAGAGGGTAGCTTGCAGATGGGAGTGACCAGGATGCGAGTGACAGTGCTGAGAAGGTGTAGTATGAAGAGACCTAAGAACCTTCCATTAGATTTGGTGGTAGAGGCCTTGGGCTGTCTTGACAGGAGTTGTTTGGAAGTGATGGGTAGGTACAGTCTTGGGGGGAGGGGGTCAAGAGAAAATGGGACATGAGGAATGATGACATCAAGTACAATCCACTTCTCTGAGAAGTTTTGTTTTCAACAGGAGCAGAGAAATGGCAGGTGCTTGAGGGCAGAAGGGAGGGTTTTGAGAAGATGCAGATGTCACCAAATGTTTCCTAATCATGCAACTGATCTTGGAGAGAAATAAAATTAAAATGCAGGAGAAAAGGGGCAACAGTTAGAGCAATATCCTTGGGTGGATGGGAGAAAACCAAAGTCCGGCACATGAGTGAAGGGGTTGGTCCAGGTTGGTACGTGCACAGTTCCTCCTTCCTCACAAGATGCAGGTAATACAGATGCAGACACAGGGAAATGGCAGGTGAGGTGGTGAGTGCACATGAATGGTCTTTTCTGAGTGTCTGTATTTTTTTAGATATCTAGGACTCATGGTCATAGGCTGTGTTCAGAGACCTGATCACTTCTATGTATCCATTTTCACAATCATGGTGATTTAGGCATTGATTCCTCTAGGCATTAAAACATAATTGATATCTACAAAGAGCTAGATCTCCATGCAAATCTCTGATTCCTGGGTTGAAGTTTCCTGGAGTGTTCCCTAAAATATAGGAATTAGTAATAAACCAAGCCATTAACTAATCACATCAATGTATATGATTTTAAGAAAAACTAAATTCATCCCAAAGAGCTGATTATTTTGTAGGCAACTTTTCACTAGCAACATACAGTTTCAGTTTTAAATTTGCTGATCTCTGTCTACACAAATTAAAGACGACACACCAGCCTTCCCTCTCCAGTCTCCTGGTTTTTGCAACTTTGACCAACCCATAGTATTATTTAAACATTTTTCTCTTTTTATTATAAAAACGTCAGCCTGCAGATTAATGAAAACTTGTCCTTTTTGTGTAATTTATCCTTCGAGGCTGACGGAAAACCTTCAGGGGGAATATAAAAGCAATCAGGCATCCATTTAGAAAAAAAAAAAAGCTGTGATTATTTTTTGTATGTGGTTTTATATCATTTCACTTTTTCAATATGTCTATTTCACATAATTTATTACTTGACACTTTTTATTTTCAATCATTTTTGGTTGCTTATAAATAAACATGCATTAATGTCAAGAGAATTAGCATTCCATTATAAACTTTATACAAGCTGAAAAAATGGCTTCAGTGAAGTTGCCTCCTTATATGGGACATGCATATACATTCCATGGTGCCTGTCTAGAGAATTAAACACTGGCACATTTTTTATCTTTGCTAAATAGAAGCAGTTGTGAAATGGAGACAGTGATTTCCAGAACAACATTATGCAGGTGAAGATGATGCATTTTAATGTTGTTCTGTTTGGAAGTTAATCTTAAGATAATTTAAATGGTAGCTTAAATAATGATTCTTTGCACTTCCCCAGAAAGAATCCCAGTCTGCAGTATGACCATATGTGTTTATATATAGTCAAATATTATGATATGATTTAATATTTCTTAATGTCACAGTTAAAATATGTTATTGGAATATTTTCAATAAAAGTGAAGCATTTCTCCACTAGTCATCAAAGCATATCAAGTTTGAGTTCTTCTATGTAAATCTAGGAAGAAATCGGAATTTTCCACTAGTTTTGAGATGAAGGCTATTGAATCAGGGTCTGGACAGCCACGAGCAAGGGTGGGGGGGGGCGGTGAGGGGATCTGAATCTGAGTGCAGTGGAAGAAGAAGTCATTATCTAATTTTTAAAGTGATTTCTCAGAAAGCATAACACAATATCTAAATAAAAATTGCAAAAATAATAGAAGGAAACTATAAGCAGAACAAATTTTTAAGCAAAATAAATTTATCTCAACAAATAGTACAGATTTCTCTTTTCTTTGGGTCATATAATTATTAGATAATTAAAATGTTATGACAACAATTACTAATGCCTGGTACTAAATGGATTTCTAACATTTAAAGAATTCTTTTTTCAAAGTATATACATTTTAGCTACACCACAGGTAAACTTTCATTATCAGTTTTGTACAAAACTACAATGTGTCTGCCTGAGGCCCCAGGGTAAGTGGTACTGACTGATTGGATCTCCTTTTTCCGTAAATGTGTTGTGATTGCTGGCTTTACTACCCCCTGGTCACTAAAAATGGTAGCCTTTTCTTATCTGAAGAACTTTAAGGCATCTCATCTGAAACAGCTGCCTTGCAAGGGGATGTTAATTCTTCCTCTTTTTTAAAGATTTAGTTAGTTTAATATAGAGAGAGTTAAAGAGCGAGAACATGAGTGGGGGCAGGGGGGGTGGACAGAGGGAGTGGGAAAGAAAATCCTCAAGTCGACTCCCTGCTGGGTGTGGAGCCCATGTAGAGCTCCAACCAAGGACACTGAGGTCATGACCTGAGCCAAAACCAAGAGCTGGACACTTAGCCAACTGAGCCAAGCAGGCGCCCCTATTAATTCTTAAGACCTACCTCCACACTTGTGTTGCTTCCAGATTCATACTCTAAGATAAATCCCTGCAGATTACAGAAGGTTATAAAGCCTAACTCTGGAAGAAGAAGCATATCCACTGAGAGATTTTTGCCTATTTATATTGGAAGAACCTAGAGAGTGTATAGGGAAGTGGATTTTGTGAGTGTCAAATAAGGGAAAAAGAAAAGTAAACCCTATCAGTATGGATGTACATAGTATAGGTTTTGCCTTCAGTGTATGATTTTAATATGCTAGTATTTAATAATTTAGTTGGGAGACAATAAGACTCAACATTATCTTCCTTTCTGTGATAGGTGAATTGTTAGAACTTTCTGGGTAGAGGAAGGAGTTCAAAGACTTAAGAAGGATAATAAGGTTGATTTATCGTATCAATTCCTGCATACAACCTCACACACACTATGCTCTCAGGAGAGCTAGGAGGGCACATTTTTTTCTAAGGTATTGAGAAATAACTTGGTAAGAATAACAACAGTAACCCTAAAAACATTAGTTGTGGCTCTCCGCCGCAAGCCAGGAATGATGGGGAGGAGGCCAGCCGTTGAAGAAGATCCTTTGATGTCAATGGAGGATGAAGGCATCCGGCAGTAGGAGATACCAAGTGTTTAGGATAAGATCAATATTACCATTGGAATAGGGGTCAGGTCAGCAATGAAATTCAGAATGATTCGATTTAACCTGTAGAAGTCTTTGGCAGTGGCCATGATGTCCTTCTGACTGAAATAACTGGACAGACTTAAGAGGATGTACTTAATCCATGTAAGTGACGGGGAAAACACCCTCGCATCTGGGTGAATGGATATCTGACTTCAGACAACAAAGGAGAAAGTGAGGACTCTTTATTCGGTCCCCAAGCCACACAGACACACATTTCTTGAATGAAGGGTATATATGGGTTTCTTGAAAAAGGACCCTACAATTTGCCACAAGTATGACCTATGTATTTTCCTCAAAGCATTTCCCCAAAGTGATTATATCAGGGTGACTATATATTGGGTACACTGAAATACCCAGGCTTTTCAGAGATTATAGTATATCCCTTAAAAACTAATGCAAACACTAATCTTTACATATCCGATGTACCAGTCAGAGTCAGGACTTAGGAAGTGAAGTTGTTAAGTGAACTTTAAGTTTGAGTCCATTTATAATAAGACTCATGCATCTTCAACCCTGTTCTTTCTCTAGCTTCTAGATGCATAGCAGGGAAGGCATAGACCTACACTGAATACCACGGTTAATGCTTCATCCGTGTGGTGAGTGCTATTAGGGTAGGAAGGGCCAAACAGAACCACCTGGATTACATTTTCTATCAAAATAGTAAATTTAAAATATTAATGCCTTCATTGGGGAAATGCAGGGATGAGTCCCACCATCAAATACTTGAAGGATGCAGGAATTGATTTCTTTCATTCTCTTTTATCTCATTTAATTTGTGCAGAATATAGATTGCTTATAGAGAATGAAAGTGTATTAGCACAAATGTATCAAGTGGTGACCCATTTGCATTTATTGTTCCAAGTGTGGTCTTTTTTTTTTGAGGGGGAGCGTACCCGACATAGGTCTTGCAAAGTGATATGCAGACATTAATATGACATCTTCTTTCTTCTCGATAGCGATCAATAGGATCACCAGAAGAGGTTTGCTTTCATGGAAGAAACAGCACTGTTCCATCAGCAACATTTCTCAGGGACATGTCAACTTTCTGGCTCTCCCAGAGCAATGGATCTCTTTCTACTTAAGGTGTGATTACCATCCCCTGGGGAATTGTTAGAAACGCAGTGACTCAGGGCCCCACTTCAGATTTACTAAATAAAAATCTGCATTCCAACAAAATTCTCAGGTGATTTGGAGCCTATTAAGAGTTTGAAAAGAACTGATCTTGTCTAAAGGGATCTTGATCATATCAATATCGCAAAGAGCACCGTACTGACCCACCACATGGATGGCAACGCTGACTAGACCTGGAAGGAGAAAGTATTCACAATTTGTACATATGTGCGGGGGTGGGAAATAAGGTCTATGGGAATTCAGGAGCCTGCTACCCCAGGGATATTTCTTGGGGTTCAGTGATCTGGGAAATGTGTAGATAACCTGTTTAAAGAAGAAGGCAAGTTGACGTATCTTGCACCTTTGACTGCTAAGACAGAGTCACAAAGACTGGTGAAGATGTTTGCTTTTTGGAAGTCAGAGAGACAACATACAAAAGTGTTATTCCACCATGTCCTGAGTATCTATCTGGGTTACCAGTGGTGCCAGCTGTGACTAGAGCCCAGAGCAAGAAGAGATTTTGTAACAAGTCCAGGCCATGGTGCAAGTTCATTTCCCATTTTAGCCATATGACTCACCAGATATGACTATAATCTAATTATCTGTAATTCATATGGCTTTCATATGGTACCTGCTACTAACAGAATCACGGAGTGTAACTCTAGAATTTGGATAGAAAGGTATGCTCTGTTCTTCAGAGAAATAGTCTAATTTTGAAAACACAGGGCCTGCCTTGTTACAGGGCCCTATTGGAGACCGAACAGTGGGCCAAAGAACACTAAGGGACCGTGCCATTTCAGTCATATCTCATGAAGGAGCCATGTGTGCTCCACCAAGATGCAGCATTGGTCATGTTATGTGCAACAGTCCCTCATCACCCAATGCAAGTGTGACACATAAAATTGGACTTAGGCAGGTTGTTAAGGAGCAAGGAAATTCACATGCAGTGGATTCTAATTCTAACTGCTGTTGATACACAGGCACTTCTCCTTCATCCCCTGGAGAAGTTCATGCCACTAATGATAAGGAAGAACAAATTTAGGCCTGTTGTAAAGGTCATTGCACAGGGAATGCAGTCACAACCCCAAACTGGACCACTGCAACTTTATAAGGATTCCCTGTAATCACTCTGACAGACAACTGGGAAGGGAAAACTCCAGCAAACCTTCCAGTGATGCATTTAGTTGTTACTTCCCCCTGGAAAGACGCATAAGCAGAAGTAAAGTTTATGTTAACTCACAGGCAACAGCCAGTGGTTTGGCCAGATGATGAAAGGGACTGAATTGAGAAGTAAAATGACAAGGAAGACTGAGGGAGAAGGACATGGTTGGAACCATCTCAGAAAGGAGACAGACGTGAAAATATTTGTATTTGTATTTGAAAATATGTGAGAAGGTTCACAAAAAGGTTTTCCTGTGACGAAGCCTCTTATTAGGTAGGCAAAATGGTCTGTTTGCTGGATCTTCGTCAGCCTCTTTCTCTAGTCATGGGTTTAAGAACAAAGTTGCTTTCACAGGAAAGATGTAAATTAAAGTTGTGTGTGGATTTAACAACACAGGTAACAGTCACTTTTGAGCGCCTGACACACTAACAACAGAGGCAACCTCGAGTCCTCAATATGACATCATTCCTTGGAAAGACTGACCAACCCCTTGGTGATAACAATCACACTGGAACTTTCCATCATGAAGTGTGAAATTTTTACTCAATGGAGTTGCACTTACTCTATATATTATTTGCTTTCCTTCCCACAATCTGTAATGATTCTACCCAGAGCATTATCTGTGGATTTATTGAGTATCTTTTTCACCATGAAGGCATCACACTCAACACTGTTTCTGACAAAGAAGCTCACTTTACAACAAAAGAACAGGTGAACAATCCCAAAATTCACTTGGTCTTACCTATCTTATAACTCCAAAATAACTAGCTTGATAGAATAGCGCAGTCACCTACTGACAACCCAATTATGGTGCTACCAGTTGTGGATTTCGGAAAAAGCAATATGTCTCCATGTAGTTTCTGAGCCAGAAACCAATCATGGGGGCTGTTCTTCCTATAGCTAGAATATAAGATTTGGGGAATAAAAGGGTAAAGTTGGCTTCTTTCTCAATTATCCCTTCATAACTTACTCCAAATATTTTTGTTTCCTGATTTTATGACTCTGGAGTCTCCGGTTTAAAGATATTGATTTCCAAGGGAGGAGGGCATCCTCTGGGAATACTGCTATGACCACAAGTAACTGCAAATTGGGGCTATCGCCTGGCATGGCTTGGCTTTTTTTCCCCCACTAGCCATAATACTGTAATGCCTAACTCTTCAGGCAAAGAAGCACTGTGGTACATGACAGAGAGCTCAGGCTTGCCTGATTATCAAGGGGAAATGGGGGGCTGTTTCATAATGTTATACAGTGGGGCATGCGGAATATGTCTCAAAGTATGGTATTCTTTCGTGAGTCTTTTAGAATTTACATGTACAGGGTAAAGGTTATTGGGAGACTATGGCAACGTAATATTGGAAGGACCACTAATGGCTCTAGAAATGAAGATCTGGGTCAGAACAGCTGCAACCCTAGCTGAAGTAAATGGTAAACAGAATAAGCCATGGGAAAAGAAAAATAATCATGATGAGTTTTAGAAATGAGGAGAGTAGTAAATATACCTATTTTGTCCCTAGTTTTGCTGTATATATCTTTAAATATATTAATCCATAACTTCTTCCTTTATGAGTTACAGAATATAAAACAAGTCTCATTGATGGAGAAAAAGAATGAGAATTACTCAGAAAAATAGAGAGTAACTTGCAAAATTTTTGTTTTCCACTTTGGGGGACGAAGTGAGCACATCTTTGGTTATGCAGGGTTAAATGGTACATGTTAGCCATAAGCATGATGCTGCTATGTGAATTTTTAAATGTGGGTAGAGAGGTGTGTGTAATTGTTGAGCTGACAGAGTGGTAGGCTGTGTCACACTCTCCATTATCAAGTAGGCACCAACCTCCATCCCTTCTACATTTTGTTTTGCGTTGTAGGGAAGAAGTCTGGATCTGCGTTTCACAGAATCCCTTTCATTACACGGTTCAGGGATATTTTCTGGGACAGAGGCAGTTGTGAAAGATGTGAGAGTGGAAGAGAAGTCATAGTCTAGCAGCAGCTATAAGTAGACAGCTGAAATGATCCGCAACACCTTCCCTTGGCTTCTGGGCATTTCCTTAAAATCGGGCATTTGTGGCACTTCCCATGGATTCCAGTGGCTCTTCTGAGACTCACCCCTGAAATGCTGCAGACAGCTGAAATCACCAGAACTGGCCACTGTTGGGCTCCCAACTCCTGAGACTCACACATTGGTGCTGGAGACAGTTGGGATCTTGTTCGCACCAGCTTCCCCATGATTCTTACACTTCCTGATTTCCACCCTCCCCCCCAAAGAGGTCTTCCTGATTTGTACTCTGCTAGCCATTCCCACCACAATGCCTACCATTGTGTAAGACTCCCTATAATAAATCTTCTTCTATTTGAAATCCTAAGAGTCATATGGTCACTGGCCAGTACAGATTGACCATTTAGGAGCAAGGAAAGACCCCTAATTAACCTAAATAAACACACTGAAGACCAAGTACATTTTGTTCACAGGAAAACTTCTCATGCTCTTAAAATCTGTCTAATTATTTGTAGTTAATCTTAGTAATCTTGGCCATCGATTCCCAAGGAAGGAACAGAAGCAGTAGATTAGAAAGGAGAGAGAGAGTCATCTGAACTTAGGATTCTGACAGCACCAACAAACAATTGGAAGGGTAGTTATTGATCCTTTTATATAATAGTAAATATAAGAACTTAAGGATTTTAGAAGTTTGGGCTCATTTAGTATAGGATCCAGCATTTCATATAACAAAGTCCAAAAGGTATGGTAATACTGTACACCAGCACAAAAATACAAAATGAAAATCAAACTTGTGAAATCAAGAAAAATGTACACCACACTGAGAATGCTTTAAGAAACAAGAGAGATGTGCAATCCATTCAAGAGAGTTTGCTCCCATCAAACATATTTAAAATTGAATACACAAAATTTTTGTGGCTCTCTACAAATTTTAGGATTGTTTGTTCTAGCTCTGTGAAAAATGCTGTTGGTATTTGGATGGGGATTGCTCTGAATCTGCAGACTGTTTTGGGTAATATGGACATTTTAACAATATTGGTTTTTCCAATCCGTAAGCATGGAATATCTTTCCATTTCTTTGTTTCAACTTAATTTCTTCCATTGGTGTTTATAGTTTTCAAAGTACAGGTCTTTTACCTCTTTGGTTAAGTACATTCCTCAGTAACTTAATTGTTTTTGGTGCAATTGTAATTGACTTCTTAATTTCTCTTTCTGCTGCTTCATTACTGGTGTACAGAAATGAAAGGCATTTCTGTAAGTGTGGTACCCTGTGAGTTTACTGAATTCGTTTATCAGTTCCAGCAGTTTTTGGTGGAGTATTTCAGGTTTCCTGTATATAATATGTCATCTACAAATTACAAAAGTTTCTTCTTCCTTCCTGATTTGGATGCCTTTTATTTCTTTTTGTTGTCTGATAGCTGTGGTGAGGACTTCCATACAGTATGGTTATGTAAAAGTGGGAGTGGACTAAAATTTGTATGGAACCATCAAAACCCTGAATAGCCAAAGCGACCTTAAAGAAGAAGAACAAAGCTGGAGGCATCACAATTCTAGACTTTGAGTTATATTACAAAGCTGTAGCAAATCAAAACAGTATGGTATTGGCACAAAAACAGACACATAGATCAGTGCAATAGAATAGAAAACCCAGAAATGAACTCACAATTCTGTGCTCAATTAATCTTTGGTGAAGCAGGCAAGAATAGCCAGTGGGGAAAGACAGTCTCTTCAACAAATGGTGCTGGGAAAACTGGAGAGTCACATGCCAAAGAAGGAAACTGGACCGCTTTCTTACACCACACACAAAAATAAATTCAAAATAGATTAAAGACCTAAATGTGAGACCCAAAGCCATAAAAATCCTGGAAGAGAACAAAGGCTGTAACTTCTTTGACATGGACCACAATATTTTCTTACAAGATATGCTTCCAGAGGCATGTGAAAGAAAACCAAAAATAAACCATTGGTACTTGAACAAAATAAAAAGCGTCTGCACGGCCAAGTAAACAGTCAGCAAAACTAAAAGGCAACCTGTGGAATGGGAGAAGATATGTGCAAATGACATATCTGATAAAGGGTTAGTATCCAAAATCTATAAAGACCTTATCAATCTCAACAACCCAAAAATGACAATGAAAAACGAGAAGAGATGAATAGACATTTTTCTGAAAAAGATACACAGATGGCCAATGGACACATGAAAAAGTGCTCAACATCACTGATCATCAGGGAAATGCAAATCAGAACTACAATACCACTTTTCACCTGTCAGAATGGCTAAACCAACAGCACAACAAACAACAGGTGTTGGCAAGGATGTGGAGAAAGGGGACCCTCTTGCACTTTTGTGGGGAATGCAAAGTGTTGCAGCCATGATGAAAAACAGTATGGATGTTCCTCAAAAACTTAAAAATAGCACTTCCCTGTGATCCAGTAAGTGCACTACGAGGTATTGACCCAAATACCAAAACATTAATTCAAAGAGATACATATACACCACCATGTTTACAATGACATTGTCTACAATAGTCAAATTATGGAAAGAGCCCAAGCATCCACCAGCTGAAGGACGGATAAAGAAGATGTGGTACATAACATACACACAACAGAGTATCACTCAACCATAAAAAAAAAAAAAGAATTAAATCTAGCCATTTGCTATAACATGGATGAAGCTTTAGACGATTATGCAAAGTGAAATAAGCCAGTCAGTGAAAGAAAAATACTGTATGATTTCACTCATAGAGTGCAATTTTAGAAACGAAACAAATGAGCAAAGGGACAAAAAAGAAAGAGGCAAGCCAAGAAACAGGCTGTTAACTCTAGACAACAATCAGATGGTTTTTAGAAGGGAGGCGGTTGGGGGATGGGAAAGCGGGGGATGGGGATTAAGGAGTACACCTGTGATGAGCACCTGATGTTTCATATACGTGAAAAATCACTATATTGTAGACATGGAACTAATATTTCATTGTATGATAGCTAACTGGAATTTAAATAAAAACTTACAAAAATAAAAATGAATAGCGAGTTTTCTATCTCTGACGTGTTGGTATTATTCAGCGTTCTGCCTGAGCTCACATTTCCTGGGACCAATACCTGGTCCCAAGGTTTTCTTATCAGCTCTCCTGAATAGACACTTATCTAAGCTAGCTAGGTTTGTAAAAGTTCTCCCTGAAGAATTAAGAAATGGGGCCCCAGTTACTGAATAATGATAGCATTTATATAGTGCTTACTGTATACCAGGGATTGCTTTGGGGCCTTGCGTATATTAAATGAATTAAGCTAATTTTAATATCAAACCTGTGAGATTTCATATTTATATTTCTTTTAATTTATTTGATTTTATACTTAATAGCAATATTTAGTATTACTATATTTCTCTTTTACAGATGAAGGAACCGAGCCAAATCACCCCTAGTAGTCAACAACTGAAGTCAGAGTTGCTGTTCCCTCGGGCAACTGCTGTATTCTCCTTTTTCATACTTGGGTGCAGTAAACATCACATCTTGACACCACCTCCTGGAGAAAGCAGCCATTGGACAACTGAGACATATTCTTTACTAACTGTGCTAGGACTCAATTCTAATTTTTACAGTCTTGTCCCTGTAAACACATTCACCAGACATTTCTGTGATCTTTTGATGATTTCCTATCCATCATCACACCTCCCGGTGAACTCCCCAACCCTCTGTGTGACCACCTAGATCCCTGATTCCTGATTTCTCTGTTGGATCTCCTTTATCTCTCAATCCCCAACTACGAGCACAGAGCTTGACACGTATTCTTTCCTCCACAGATGCTTGCTGAACAGAGTCTTAGAAATCTGAGTCACAGTGACCTACAGGCTTCTAATTCCAATTTCTACTCTCTTTCCCTCAGACCCCTGAACTACAGTAGTACAGACCACAGCTGGAGAAAAGTTAAACTCGTGGGCAGTTCACTTTACCAAGAATGGAGGACCAGAAGCGTGGGAATCAGCAGAAGTGATGAATTCAGCCCAAAGGGAACCCTGAGTGGGAAAGCATGTGTTTTCCTTTGAGTCAAGGTGGTGATGGGGGAGGAGAGAAATGAGGAAGAAATGGTGACGGTAAGGAGTCTGAAGAGAGGGCACTGGTTTTAAGTAAAAAATTCCAGAGTAAAATTTGAAGAGCAAACATTTGGCCCATCTTGATGTTTCTAAAGCCGTAGTAGCTAGTCTTCAAGATGTTCTGTAAGAATCCTCACCTCATGGTGCTCCACGGGTGTTTAGTGGAACCATTGTCCTAGGGTGGCTTATGGGACTACCAGGATTAGGCAGAGGTGATGCTGTATAACCTGCGACTTAGTCATGAAAGACGTTGTGGCTTCTGCCTAGATCACTCCCTCTGGGGGAAGCCAGCTGCCCTGTTGTGAGGATGCTACAGTGACAATGAAGAGACCCATGTGGAGAGGAACAGAAACTTCCAGTCAACTTTCAGATCAGTGAGCCTTGAAGTGACTGCTGTCCCAATCAACCGCTTGACCATGACCTGTGAGAGATTTATTCAGAACCAGCCAGTGAAGCTACCTCTGGATTTCTGACCTGCAGAAACTGTGGGGAATAAACGTTCATTGTTTTAAGCTGCTAAATCTGGGAGTTACTTCATAGCAATAGAAAATTAATACAAAAGCCTAAATTATAGGTTGTAGATGGAGGGCTAGAGTGCCCTTTCTGGCCTGCTGACATGGTTTTGTTTCATGGAAGAATGGAAGGGTGGTCTTAAAAATTCAATTGTCAATTAATTAAAAAAAAAAAAACGTATTTGTTAGTTTCTTTAAAAAGCAAAAGATCTTATAACACAGCCCTGTCTTTATGACTCTGTTGCCTCAGTCTTGATTTCTCTCATTCATTTAAACATTAATAGGCATTTGACTTTGCTACCCTTGGCCCAGGCTCCCCTCTATCAGGAAATGATTCTGTTTATCTTATAATGTCTTTGTTTTCACAAAAACTGTCATTTTATGTATTAGATGTCTTCTGTTGTTGTTATTGTCTTCCAAAGGCTTCACTGGATGAGTTTTGCTGTTAAAATTAAACAATACAGCTCCCATGATTCCTAAGTGGGTCAGCTCATCAGAAATATCTGGAAAGGGGCACCTGGGTGGCTCAGTGGGTTAAAGCCGCTGCCTTCGGCTCAGGTCATGGTCTCAGGGTCCTGGGATCGAGTCCCACATCGGGCTCTCTGCTCAGCAGGGAGCCTGCTTCTCTCTCTCTCTCTCTCTCTGCCTGCCTCTCCATCTACTTGTGATCTATGTCACATAAATAAATAAATAAAATCTTTAAAAAAAAAAGAAATATCTGGAAAATTCTAAAATGTAAAGATTTCCAATCATAGATCATTGCAAACATGGTCATTTTATGACCATATATTTTTATTTCAAAAGAAGTTCAAGTTCTCTCTTCCCCTTCTGGAGACGGGGCAGGACTGAGTAGGTAGGAGTGTGGAATGGTGGTTTAGTCCAAGTTGCTGATCAGGTTGAACATCCCCAAAAGGTGGTCCAACAGTGGGAAAATTCCAGAAGAGCAGAACTGAACCAGGTCCTTTGTTTGGGGAGGAGTGGTGGTAGAGCATTAAGCTAGGAAGAGCAGATAGCAATGCCGAGTCAAGGCAGACAGCGGTGGGATCAACAATAAGAAATGGAGCCAAGAGGATGAACGACTGAAAGCCAGAGGTCAGGACAAAGCGGGAGGGGTCTCGGATGATTACCACAAAAAGCTTTGGTGTTTCTGCAGTTCTTTCTTAATCCACGGACGCATGAGACATGATAATGATGTGGCAATGGATCTCTAGGAACTCTGCCAAATAAAGGACTGCTTTGAAAATTTATCATAAAGACTATCCACATGATATGGCTGGTTTCTGGCAATCCAGCCTTTCTAGGTAGAGGAAAATCCCATCGATTACTTCCAATTATTTTGTTCCCTCTTTTGAAATGCCCTAGTACTTCAATGCATCGGGCAGTGATGAGCAGGCTTACTTTGGGAGAAATGGAAAAATATTGAGGCCAGCTGATATGACGGTTTCTACTGACATCAAGCTAATATATTTAAAGTGAAAGACGATACTGTAACATTTATGCACATCTAGTTCAAAGAAATTATATTCACGTGCAGACCATATATTTGACTCATTTCATAGACACATGCTTCATGCCATGCACTCAAGAAATGTGAAATCAAGCCAAGTTTTCCATAGCTCACATCATTTTACACATTTGGGAAGGTGAGTAGTAAAAATTATAGGCAACTGATTTAAGAGGTTTACAGCTGATTATAGATTTAAAGGAAGTTGGAAAACCTCAGCAAATATCTTCTTTTCTTTAGTTCCCAGAGAAGGGTACAGAAAGGAATCGCTAAGCTGGAAAGAATGGTTTTGCTAGCTTCCACAATTCCTTTTCACCACTACCCTCCTTCAGGCAAAAGTTAGCCTGTATTTTTAAGTGTCTGGGTATAAACATGCCTGTATTAAAACATTCTCCTTGTTTATAATTTTATGATTTATCTATATATCTTTATTTTTGGCTACCGTGGCTTTTACAGCTTTCTAATTTATATAGCCATTTGTTTAGGCTGTCAAAACATTTTTAATTTTAATTACTGTGTATCATGCCTGAGGGTGTAAAACTGTCAGATAAATCTGAGACTCGGCATAAACATGTGGAGAAGTGCATGTGTTATCATTCAACAATTGCTAGTGGGCAGTTAGCAAACGCCTTTCTAGGTGGTGGGTTGGTTGGTTTCTTTTCCCCCCTGATGGGGGCAGAGAATGAGGTTGTCAGGCTGGGGACTGGACACCCCAGGACACACCACATGTTGGCGACCTTGGCGCGAAAAGGGCAAGAGTGTGTGATAGACCAGCCGCAGGCTGGGCGGCCTACGGAGGGCTGATGTGAGAGCACTTGGTGTTAGGTTTCTAAGACAGGGCACCTAGATAATCAACCTGCCATTCATTTAAAAACATAATTGGGGAAGAGGAGTGAGAATTCCTAAAAAGTAGGAGACTGTATGTGACTGGCAAAATGCGATCAAGGATTTGGCTCCTTTTGCTTTCTCGTCAAGTCTCAGTGGTACGTATGGATGCGTACAAGTATGCGTCCATCCATCCATCCACCTATTATCAATCCAGAAGTCTTGAATTTGAGATCAGGAGACTTGAACTTGAACCCGAGCCTTGGTGGTGAGGTCACTTGCCAGCTATCATAACCTTGAGCACATTCTTTAATTGCAGATTTATATTACAGTGAGCTGAGAAGCCTTTAGAGATAATCTAGCACATTATCCAAGACAGCATGTGGATCTGTGAAGAGGTATGTTTCTGGATGATGCCTGTATTTATTCAGGCATGACAATGTAATATAATTACAGCTCAGTTGTGATTTTTTTATGTCAATCTTAGGGGAAATTCAATGTTTGGGGAAGGTTACCTCCACTCTGTGCCACTTCCCCTAGAGCCGGCCGCTGAGCTCGAGAACTGGAAACAGGATGGCACAGGGAAAATGATGATAGAAAGTCCCTTCTGCAAACTGCTTTTGCTGCTCTTCTCCGGCTTTTACCCTTGACGTGCCGAATGCACACTGATGAGGGAATAGGCTTCTAAGTAAATGTCAACTAATTGAGCTGTTAGATGTGCAGCATTGAGTTTTCCAAAGGGCTTCTTGTTCTTAGTCTATGATCTCAACCAGGTAGAGGCATTTATAACACAGGGCTACAATGATTATTGGTGTGAAATCTTTCAGAGAAGAAGCCCTCATAGAAAAATGAAGAGTCTTGTACTTTTAAATATTAAAGCTTAGTGACTTATAGACGATGAATTGAGTGGATAGGTCACATGAACTCAAAAAATATCCCTCATGTACATTTGGCTCTTTGATGGAAAGGTGCTTAACTCAGGAAAGATTTTTTTAAAAAACATTTGATCATCTTTGATATAGGAAAACACTGATAAACTAACCCTTCAGAACTCTGCTATTTTTCCTTGGAAAAAAAAAAACAAAAACTTTTCCCCTCCTAATTTTCCAATATAACACATTTCTCTTTTGTACCGCAAAATTTAATCGTTCCCTGTTGGAGTCATTTGCTTCCTTATGAAGGCATCATTCACTCAGGGCTGATTTATGCCATTTGGTAAGTCCCTACTATGTGCTAGACACTGAGGAAGGGGCAGGGTAGATTTAGGGAGAATAAAAACAGGTAATAAACAGGAAATCAGAGCTGGACTGTATTTCCAACAGGATGGTTGTTTACAGTAGTTCATCTCTGGTAACTAGGTAGACTGGACTATGGATTAGATCTCATTTAAACCATTTGATTTTTTTTTTCTTCCCCCAATGCCAAGCACACAGAAGGAAGTAAATAGGATTCTAAATAAATATAAATGCAGAATGAGTGTTTCTCTTTTTCTGCCTTTTGATTTTGTTAATTCCACCTTGAAGTCTACACTAAGAAATAATATTAAGAAAAAACATAACACCCATGTTACTGTTACTCAATGATAATTTACTTTGGCTTTGAAATGACAAAAATGAAAAGGACATATATGTGACTCAATATGTCACTTAATTATGGGCATCAGCACAGGAGAGAAAAGGAAAGCAACCTCACACCCACGTCTGTAGCTACATTTTCACAACAGGCAAGAGGTGGAAGCAACCTGTGCGTCCCCCTGATGAATGATTAGATAAACATGTGGAATATACACACGACGGAATATTATTCAGGGAATCCTGCCACGTGCTACAACATGCATGAACCTTGAGGACATCAGGCTGAGTGAAATAATTCAGTCACAAAAACCCAAACGCCGTATGGTTTCATTTATATGAAGTATAGATTGTAATCGAATTAATAGAGACAGAAAGTAGATTGGTGGTCGCCAAGGTCTGAGGGGAGCGTGAAAGGGGAGTTGGTTAATGGCTGTGGAGTTTCAGATGCCCCAGAGGAAATAGTTCTGAAAGTCTATTTCACAACAATGAGAAGAGACTTAATGCTACTGACTGTACATTTAAAAATGGTTAAGATGGTTTAAAAATGGTTAAGACACTCTATGTCCATGTTATGGCATATAGTTTTTACCACAATTTTTTAAAAAAAGTAATTAATATTGAATAAATGCTATGTTCTGGGTACTTTACAAGAATTATGACACTTAATTCTCTCTCTTCCATCATTGCACAGGCACAAGACACACATAAGTTAAATAGTTCTCCAGGATTTAGGATTCAGAAGCTGAGGACCTGGAATATGAATCCAAGTATTTCCCTGTTTTTCTCTTAGTAAAGTCTTCCACAAAACATAGATGAAGATGCCATCGATATTGAGGAGAGATTAATATTTAAAATAACAGCAAAATAATAATACGTGACCACCAGCTGTGTACTATGCTGAGTCTGTCTGACGACTTTACATACAGCCTATTTAATCTGCAAAATGAATGACATAAATATTATTTATTAACCCCAGTTTATAGGTGAAAAACGTTAAGTACTCTGCTCAAGGTCAAGGAGTCAATAAAAGGCAGAGATTTGACTCTAGGTAACCTCACACTCGTGCCTTTACTCTCATATTACCATGACCCCAGAAAAAGTGTCCAGTCGGAGGGTGTTTCTTACCATCTCAAGCCCCTCTTCCCATACATTATCAATGTAGAGAATCAAGTGGAATTGTGCGGTTGGCAAAAAGCCATCATTCCCTCTATTTTGAAGCAGACAATACAGTAGATCTGTCAGAGAAGTTAGGAATGTTGTTGAGGAACACATGAGGAGTAACTAATAAATGGAAGATTTGAATCCAGGACTCCAGACTTCTGGCCACACGCCCATTCTCCCCCTCCCTACCTAGGTGAGGTCTACTCCAGAAATTCCCTAGACCATCTGGGATATGGAGAGACCTAAGTGTGTCACAGACACTCCCTTGCTTTTACACGCATTGCTCTGAGCTCCGTGTGATTGCCGGTGGCCGTAGGTCAGGTGGGATTTGCTGAGGAGGGCTCTGATGACTCAGCCTTGGGGGCAAGCCACAGGGACAGCCTTGCCTGAGGGGCTCATCTGGTCGGTGGAGGGAGGCATGGGCAAGTCTGTGCCCTGCTTTTTCCTGACATGTCTTCAGAGAACAGGATTCGTATTGGACACTCGGTGACAGGCACGGAATGTGAGCAAAAGGAACCTCGGCTTAATATCTCGTGAGATGGACAGCACATATTATGCTGCTAGTAACTCACAACTGATTTACTGCCCTGGATGACTGGTGTGTTCTGAAGGAAAGGGAGGAGGAAGGAGCAGAAACTGCTTTCTGTCCCAAGACTTCTTTTCCTGCAGATGTCTGCAGCTGGCACTCCCTGCTTTCCTCCCTCTGTGGGTGCAAACGAATAACCCACATAATCCTGTTTCTGTCTTAATTACCTTTCTATTAATTAATTAAAAGACCTGATTCTGATGCCAGAAAAAGCTGGCAGATCTGTTAAAACCTGAACAGAGGGAGAGCTGGGCTGTACTTGACGTAGTCAAGGCTTCCTTACCCTTGAAGTCTCTCAAATGAATGAAGCCATAAATCTCGGGCAACTTGTTTTTCCCCTCTCTCCAAATAATTTTAACATGTTAGAAAAGATCTGGCTCACAGTTCTAAAGTTGTATCTGGGTTCTCTCGGTTCCATTTACCTATAACTGCATAAAAAAAGTGCCCCAAAGCTTAATCCCTGAAAACAGCAACTGTTTCCCCCCACAAATCTAAAGACAGTTTGGGTGACATTGTGGATCCGGGTGGGGACGGTCATGCATCTTTTGGGGCTGACTTGTAGGGTCAGCCAAAAGCTAGCAGTTCCAGGGTGAGCTCTGCTCTGACCCATATGGCCTCTCCCTATGAAAGCTGCCCAGGGTTCTTCTCATTGTGGTTAGAGGGTTCTCAGAGAAGAAACAAAGGTAGGCTGCTGCATTTTTAAGCCTCTGCTTATGTCAAGTAGGCTAGCATCCTTCTGGCCAAGGTAAACCACATGGTTGAACCAAATGTCAGCCAAAGGTGGGGACTCTAACACCACAGAAACAGCAGAGCCTCAGGGCATGGGTACAGGTAGGACTTTTGGACACTATGAATTCAGCCGATCTTCTACTTCTTGGGGAGTAGCTCTCCCCAAGAAATGGAGACACTGTTTCCTTCCCTTCTATCCCAGAACTAGCACAGGATGGTACCTGGGGTACAAAAGATGCTAAATGCCCTTGAAATGAATGGTTACAGGGTGTCCTGACCAAGGGCTCAAGTCTCTTCATCATATCTCCTTTGGTTCAAGTAACAAATATCTCTTTGAATGGGCTTCAACAAAAGAGAAACGAACCTATCTCGTTGAACTCAAGGCCAGGAAGTGCAGACACGTTTCTTGAGGGACCAGGATCAGGGACTGCAAGTTATCAGGGGCTGAGTCCACTCCACGGGCCAGAGACCACTCTTACTGCAATAAGCTGTGGGGAGGCGATGGCCCCAGTGTCACGTGGTACAGAACTTGGCTTCCTGCAGAACTCTGGATGGAGCAGGGTCCATTACGGGGGACTGTAGGTGGGAGAGGTTTCTTCAAGAATTTAGAAATTATTTAAAGTGTGATCAATAGCCTCAAGTTTCCTGCCTCCCTGATCAAACACTAGCCTAGATGCCGCTGTGCAGATGGAATTAAGGTCCTAAATCAGTTAACCTTAAGGTATGACGGAGATATGTGGGTGGGCCTGGCCTACGCAGTGTTTTCTCCAGCTAGTAGCAGAAAAGGAATTCAGAGATTTAAAGCATGAGGATATCTGACATGCTGTCTCTGGCTCTGAAGATTAAGGGGTCATGAGTTAAGGAATGTTTATAGCCTCTGGAAGCCGAGAGCAGTCCCTAGGTTTCAGCCTGCAAGGAAATGGGAGACCCCAGTCCTGCAACCAAAAGAGTTGAATTTTGCCAACCGTGCCAATAAGTTTGGAGGACATGTCTTCCCAGAGCCTTCAGATGAGAGCACAGCTGGTCAACACCTTGATTTTGGCTTTATAACACTCTGAGCAGAGGATTCAGATGAGCCACACTGGATTACTGATCTTCAGAAACTGAGATAATAAACATGAGCTGTTTTAAGTTGCTGGATTTGTGATAACAGGTGATTGTTACTTCCATCTTACCTCTTGAAAATGCTAATACCCCTTGAGAAATAACATAACTGAAATTATTACTCATACTTTGGTCTAAATTTGTTGGCCGGAAAGACTTCATGATTTGTGGGAGCAAAAATGTTCTCAGGGTCCCTGAGTGGCTCAGTCTTTTAAGTGTCCGACTCCTGGTTCCAGGTCAGGTCATCATCTTAGGGTCATGAAATCCAGCCTTGCATCAAGCTCCTTGCCCAGTGTGGGGTCTGCTTAAGACTCTCTCTCCCTCTCTTTCTGCACCCCCACCTCTCAGATAAATAAATAAATATAATCTTTTTTTTTTTTTTTTAACATAAGGAGAGACTTTTTCTTCTTATGTTAGTAACCATATAGTATTTCATTACTTTTTGATGTGGTGTTCCATGGTTCTTTATTTGCATATAACACTCAGTGCTCAATGCAATCAACTTTTCAAAAAATTATTTTAAATGTTCTGAGGGAAAAGGAACATGATAATTTGAAGGGGTAAGTTGTATGTGTGTGTGAGAGAGAGAGGTTAAATTTTGAACTGAGGGAAGGTAAGCTAGCTTTTGTGGATTGCATGCTAGGTTTTCAAGGATACAGCATACAAGTACTAAGGCACTAGTAACCTGAAGGGTGGAATCATGAACATGTGTGCTAGACAGACAGATAAGATAGATAGAGGCAAACTGAGACAGATAAGGAAGGAAGATAGAGACAGAGAGATAGGCAGACAGAGAGAGACAGAGACAGACAGAAAGGCAGAGACAGAGAGACAGATATAGGAGAAAAAGAGATGGGGAGTGGAGAGATTTGTAAAAAGGTACTTAAAAGAAATAAAAAAGGCTTCAATTTATCTGTATTTCTGCATATCCCATCTCCTTCTCAATTATATTAATATCATCAGCACTCAAACTTGCTCTAGTAAATCTGATCTCTCTCTCTATATACACACACACACACACACATATGAAAAAGAAAGAGAGTGACACAGGGAGAGAGAGAGAAGAATATAAAAGAATATAAAGAAAAATGAAAACCAGGGAATTCACAGAAGCTGTGTAGATTGGGATTTGATACCATTACATAAATCTCCCAGTTCTTCAGTAAAGTTAGCAACTCAAGAAATGCTGAGAGTGATTGGATTTCTTATGGGTAGCAGTGAAGAAAAAAGAGATTTGATGAGAATTAGAATCAAGATGTGATGCAGTGTACCAGGGGACAGTTTCTAAAGAGCAGATTCAAGGGAGCAAGTGGGACGAGAAGTAACCTTCTTTTGACCTCTGTGAATTTCCAGGGGACGTTTGGAGTTACACAGATGTGGAAAACGTTTCTATTCATTCAATAGGCATTCCTTGAGCATCTGTTTCAGATGCTTGGGCTGCTGTTATAGGGAATATAAGATGATGATGATGGTAAAGACAGTGACGATGGTGGTGATCGCGGTGATGATGGTGATGGTGGCGGAAATGATGGTGACAATGGTGATGATTGTGGTGATGGTGATAATGGTAATGGTGTTGGTGGTGACCATGGTGACAATGGTGGTGGCGAGGGTGATAATGGTGACAATGGTGGTGGTGGTGATGACGGTGATGACAGTGACAATGGTGATGGTGATAGTGATGATGGTGATGGGGTCACAATGGTGACGATGATGGTGACGATGGCAGTGACAATTAAAATGATGTTCTCAGTTCGCAGAGAACAATTTCTTTCCTCATCTGATCCTCACATCTAGCCAAGAAAATAAGCAGGACAGGGACATCTGACCTTTCTTACAAAGTGAACAGGGTTCTGGTGATCAGCCCAAAAGGTGAAGACAGAGCTAGCACCTGACCCAATCTCTAAATGTGTGTGTGTGTTTCCTACTAACCTAGTGTTTCCTGATTATGGTGCTATTTCTTCTGGTGGGCCCTCTACTTTAGTAAGCATGCGAGCAAATCTAGAAAACCAGCAGGTATTTATTTGAACACATCCTGGATAAATAAATAAAACTAGCACTGCGAAGACATTCAGTGATACTATATCTCAGGATGAAACCAAAGCAGGTACGAATTAGATTAAATTAGATTAAATACTAAAATAAAAATAGTACAGATAAGGAAGGTGAAATATAAATATTAACATTTATAATCAACATGTTATACTACGTTGTAGATGTTTATGATCCATAAAATGGTCAGGAGATGTATGATACCTATAAAACCAGAGATCAGGTAAGATATCGTAACTGTGACTCCTGACGCTCTTCTTGAGCCTCATACTAGAGGAGGAGCTAGGACATCTGGTTTTAATCACACTTTTACCTCTCATTGAAAATATGACTTTGGGCAAATCACTCTGGATGAGCTTTCCTTATGAAACGAAGGAAATAAAATTTTCTTTGCGAGGGCAAACAGGTGGCATTTGAGTAAATCCACTAAAGAACAATTAAAATGCATTGCACGGTGGTTTCGGGATCTGGATTGCCTCGGCTGAAATTCTGGCTTTTGCACTTACCAACTATGTAACCTTAGATGGGATATTCACCTCTCTGTTTCTCAAATTCTTCATTCACAAAAGGGAGACAGTAATCTCTTCCCACAGAATTGTTGTGAGGATTCAGCGAGTTGATTAGAAGAAGAATGTCTAGCATAATGAACACTAGGGACATGTTTGTATTATTACCTCAGGACCTCAGAGAAGGGTTTGTTACACTCATTAGAAAGGATGAAAAGAAGCTTCATGGAAAAGTGGCATCTAAGATGGGCCAAATATGTTATGGGCTTACCTGCATGGAGCTTTCCAACCATGCCAGGGACGCAGAGAGAGCCGGGACAGAAAGGGGAGGGTGAGCACGCCAGGGGAACAGAGAAAAGAATAGCTAGCAAGTGAGTCAGCTTAGTTCTTCAGAGACCAAGCAGAAATCACCACTGCTCCAGGTTGCCTGTGTCTTCTTTCCTCTGGGTCATGCTAAGTTTGGGACATCTACCAAGTCTGAGGCTACCAGCCAACCTTGGCTGATTTTGTTGGAAGAGCACACACCCATGGGGTGGTGTGACGCGGACGTACCTAGGTACCTCCCTGTGACCTGGCCTCAGCAACAGCAATGGCTCTGGGAAAGGTCACAGCAAGACTCCCAGAAGGAACTTGCCAATATTATTGAGGCCTGGAAAATTCCTGTTTCAGCCTCCCTGCTCTCATACTCTAAGAACAACCCACTCTTCTCTATTTCACAAGGATCACTGTTCAACAGATCATATGCTACTCTGTTAAACAAAATCAAACACAGTTACTCTCTCCACATGCTATTAAACACAGCTACATTAAAATAATGTGTAGGTTGAGACAAATACATACCACCACAAGATAATTGGGAGTTAAGTCACTGTGACAAGCTGAATAACTAAATTAACCCTATTAAAACCTGTTTTCACAGGGTCAAAGGCTTTTCAGTGGGAGAAATCAGGTGTAAAAGAAAGCACTCATTTTTTGAACACCTTGCAACGCTTGCTGAAAAATAAACCAGTCGCCTGAAGAAGCAAGCAAACAATTTGACTTAGTTCAAGGAAAAGATGAAATGAGGTCACAGGTATTTTCTATTTTTAATTTAAATTCTATTAGCTTATAAAGGGACACTGCTTTTTTCCCCTTTTATCCCAGTAAAATCATTTTATGATGAATATTCCAATATGCTGCATGTGGCTTGTTTTAACAGTAAATCACTAGAACTTAAAGAAATGCCATTTAAAACAACAATGAGGTTTAATAGTCCACCTATCAAATCTGGAGGACATCACAAAATGATAAAAATTCCATGCTGGTGAGAGTGTAGGAAACAGGTTCAAACACAGGAGCTTATATTCCTGGATGAGTACTTCAGAGCCAAAGAATGATCCAATGTATTGTGTGCATTCCTAAGCAGGTGTAATATCTATGACCAAAGGCAACAAAGTGACTATACATTAAGCTACAGGAATACAAGCTCAATGAGAGCAGGAATTATTTTGGAATTGTTCCAGCCCTTGTTACCCAGCACCTAGGGCAACTGTTACCACAGAAGGAGCAGTCAGTAGATATCTACATGTATCTATAACAACATACATGCATATACATAGTGATATATATACATATGTAGTAACAAATATGAATTACAGTGTTTTATATCAAAAGATACCTAACTGCTTAGTCATAGGAATGGAGGAAATAAAATATGATCTAATAATACAAAAGGATATGAGATCACCATTAAAAATAATGCTGTAGAAAAAACCCTTCTATTCTTTGTAGAAAAATATGGTTTTGATCAATTGTTAAATGAAAATAGCCGTTTTAAACAATACATACACTAAAATCTTAATTTTTCTATGAAGAGTATGTTAAAAAAGATACAAAAACTGGGAGATATATACCAGAACATTAACACACTGGTTTATATGGTTGTGGTTTATTGACAATATTTTTTTCTTAATCTTCTAAAATCAGAAAAAGAGTTGTAATGAGAATAGCAGGAGGTTAGTGAGCAGGCTGAGATGATGAGTAAACTCCCTCGAAGTGAGAAGAAAGAGAAATTTCTCCGAGTATCTCTAGAGAGAAGATCCAAGACCAACAGGAGAATGGTGCTGAGAAGCAGATTTCAATTTGGCACTAGCAATCAGAGTCGTTCAACAATAGGGTGTGCCACGAAGGGAGGCAGTTAACTCCTTGTCCTATAGCTATGCAAACAGAGGCTAAGCGACCATCCAGGAAGGGTTAATACATTAGAAAAAAATCTTGAGCTAAATGAACTCAAAGTTCTACAAACCCAAGAATCAAAGATTCCATGAGCTGACTGGCAGACACCCCTCTACAAACTCTGTTTGATATGATACAGAATTATTATTATTATTATTTTTATTGACAAAGGATGGATTTCTATTTGTCTTTCTGCTTCCTCTGGTCTCTTCCCCTGTCTGTTGTTTCTTCTGTTTGTCAAGTCTCTCTGTAAGCTGTCCTTCTTTACTTGTTTACTACGTGGGTGATCAGAGTTTCATTCATATCTATTTTTATGGCTTCTGGGTCTTCAAGTAACCTTTATAGTTATAGACTGTGAAGTAACCTTTATAGTTATCATGAATCTTCTTAAAGTGAATTGGTTTTAAACCAGCTGAGCCTTCCCTTTACTAATACCACAGGATACATTCTAGAAAATGGAGAGTATAGGATGACAGCCAAGAGCTGCACAACAGAGAGGAGAAAGGGATGTCTATATCCACTTGATGGTTTTGATGATGGTTGTTTGTAGCCAGTTAAAGTACCCATAGAACAGTCATTGCCTTTCTTGAACTACCATACATTGATCAGTATCTATTTATAACTTCCAAATTTCTGTTTGACAGGACATTACAGAATAATTTTTATTCTGAGTTTGGAGCTAATTTTTAATAGTGGAAAGGAGCACCATTTAGATTCACAGTATGAACAAACTTTGTACAAAGCCAGTTATGTAGCATTCCAGTTCGTGTACACGACTCATGGTTTTCGAAGTTGTTTGGTCTTAAAGATAGTGCAGGGAACAAGGGCCTATTCTATACAAAGAGAGCATCTTATCTTTGGTTTGTTGTAACTTGATGTTGGACAATATATGACCCAACTCTCTTCTAGGCTTGGTCCCCCATGGCAGGTTAGAGCAGAAAATTTATTTGGTACAGATCCAAGTGCTACCTGAGGATAGCTTAGCCTGCCATGGAATTAATCTGGACCCAACTTTTCCTGCAAAAACTTACTTGGTCAGCCTTGTAGAACAGTGAGAGGGTTTAGAACACGTTATTTATTTCGTGACAAAACTACACAATTTCTCGAGACATACTTGTTCGCTTTATAAAAGAACACAAAGTGCTAGCGAAGTGCCAAGTTCATCATTTGTGTGATCCATTTCTTGGAATACTTTGGAATAATCATGTGGGCTCTCTGGCAGGGAGTGAAGAAGAGAATGATAAAAGATGATAAAAACCATTCCAAATGGTATCTTCCATGGTAACTGAAGCAATGTTTTCAGGGAAGACTGCTGAAACATCACACTTCCCCCATTGCCAAGAACTCCTGGAAAATCACGAGGTAAGCAGATTGGGCAGAAGGCATTTGGGATGCTTCATCAAGCCTGCTGAAGCGCCTTCGAGCAATATCCCATTTCATTAGCTATTCAATGGAATGGGAATAAGAGAACAGGGATGCAGTGCTGACCAACAAAACAGAAGGTCACCGTAAGGAGACTTCTTACCCTGCTGCCCAATGCCAAGTGCCACTATTCACACATTTTCAGTTGGAAAAGACCCATCAGCAAGTTTCCAGGACAGGGAACCGGCATAGCCTCCTCCCCATTGCTCTCTAAAGCGTGTGGTCTCGGAATAAGATGGAGGCTAATTGGGACACAGGGCACAGGGCCTGAGGTCCTTCGAGCTTCTCTTGGACTCATCAAATCAGTCCATGCGCTTCCTGCCATACTGTGAGCCTCAGAAATTCTGAAGATGTAGACAATAAGGGGCATGGAGAGGGAGAGATGATATGCAGAATGCGGTAGGACAATTTGACCCATGCTTTGTTAAGAAAGTAAGCAAAGCTGTAGGGTTTTGAGAAGAATACCCAGAGATGGGATGATAGGAACGGGAGTGAACACGATAAAGGCTGAAAAGCCACAGGGATATCAGACGGATCTGTTCCATGACAGAGGTATCTATATAAAGACTTTTAGATAATATTTTAATGCCAAGTTCTTTTCATTACTTTGACTGAAACGCAGGAGTGGACGTTAGCACGTATCCACCATGTGGGCCATCTCTGGTACACTCATTTCCTTTTGCTTAGTCATGTAGCCAGCAGCAGAGCTGATCTCAACTAAGGTGGCTGGTACTAATTGTTAGTTTCCAATTACTAGTTGTTCAAGGTTTATCAAGTATTGTGACTTTAATTAGGGCCCTAAGATGTAAACTGCAATGTCTTTAACAGACACATTCCAATGGGGATAATTTGATGAGCCAGTTGCTGTTGTATAGTAATTGAAAACCAAAGAGAGATTCACATATGAATAGTAAATTAAGATGTGCAGTAGTAGCTGGGATTTATACCTGGACAGTTAGAGGCCTTAATGACCCCATAAAAGGGAATAAGGTCATTTGTTATTTAAAGGATCATAAGATAATGCATTTCATAAGGATATTGAGCATGCACAAGGTTAAAGCGTTCATGGGTGAGCCAGATTCCCCCTTTATTCCATTTATAAGCAGAACCAGAAGAGTTAGCACTTCTTTGTAATAAAGCTCTAAATTCCAGAATGACTTGCTGCTCTACGTCCCAAATCCCAAAGGGCAGCTGCTGCTGGGCTGGGCTTTGTAAAATGTTAGTTTCATCCTCAAACTCGGCACAGGCACTGAATCCTCCATTTTAGAACCAATTAAAGTGAACGGTTTTCCAATTTTCTGGGACAGATTGTCACAAGTGGCTGAATGGGGAGACCCAGAGGTCTGGAAAGGTGGTGGGGAAAAAGCCCAATTCTTGGTATCCTTTGGGTCCAGTGGGTCTCATTTGAGGTTGAAGAAAAAATTAAAAGGGCTTAGCTATATATAGATGGGGGGGTTAATAGTGGAAACAGAACTCTCAATTACCCATAGAAACAAAGGGAAGATCCAAAATTGCAGATTATCCCACTTAATATGTGTTGGCGTTGGAAAAGTATGGTCAGCATTGTGTTTGCCTCCTCAACTATGTCTCCCTTGGGCTTCTGCTAGAGCTCGTGGTGGTCTCCTGACACACAACCTAACAGCAGGAAAGGGAAACTGGGGGATTCCATTTGAGGATTCTAGCCTAGGATTAAGATTTGGTTGCACGTAAACCCTTCTGTAGATAACGGAGAAGTGACAGCAATGTCTTCCCTATCTATGACACAAAGATCTGGTTTCCTTCCATTTGTGGCAATAGGCATGTCTGCAGACACAGGCACAGACCTTCCCAGAGAGCCCTGCCATCATTTCTGCTATCATTATCATGTGGTCTATGAGTGTTTTCTGTAGCCAGGGTCTGAGCAGGCACAGTCTTAGCCTGTGGAGGGACAGTTTAGAAAACAAGGGAACAATTTCTCCAAGTAATTAGAACAACTGGAGCAAATCAGAAGCCTTCAAGGTTGCTATTTAAATGGAAATTCAGCCAGGTCCCCCACATGCTGCGAATTTTATCTATACAACCTTAAAAGGCCCTGGTGATGAGACCCTTAGATGTGTGGCTATGATTTCGCATTGATGTGATGGGATTCCAGGAAACATTTCTAGGGTGGAGAGAAGATCATGCAGTCACATGTGGACTGTTACTAAAATGATCAGTTATGAACAATTTCAAACATGCGGGAAGGTACAGAAATAACAGATACCCATACAGCTAATTCTTCAGAATCATAAGATTTTGACGATTTCTTCTCTCCAGATTAAAAAAATAAAGCTACCAATACGGCTATGGTCAATGACAAAATACACAGAGATGTCATTTTCCACTTCTCTGCTGGATTCTTCCAATGTGAATGAATTTCCTCCCAGCAAGGGTAGAGGCTTTTTCTCACTCCTCGAAACCAAGGCTGACCTGGTGACTTGATTTAGCCAACGGAATGGGACTCTTTGACTTGATATGGTCAATGTGTGAACCAGGTCCCAGCCTAGGCGTCCGAGAGACCCTATCAGCTGCTTTGTGAAGAGGACTGGACTGTCCTGCTGGGTGATGAGAGACATGTGACCCTGTCACTCCCATCACCCAGTGACAGCCACCACCTACCCCTCCCCATCTGCTAGCTGACTGCAAATGCATGAGTGAACCCAGCTAAGAACAGAGGAGCCTCGCGGGTCCCAGCTCAAATCGTTATCCACGTAATCTCGAGCAATAATAAGTGGTTGTTATTTGTAAGCCACTAAGCTCTGAAGTGCTCTGTTGCACGGCCCTAGACCACGGATAGAATGGTAAAACCTACGTTCTCGTCAGATCTTCTCTCTCCACTTCCTTCTCCCCCTTGAAGTTTCCACTCTTTTGAAATTGGGGTCTATCCTTCCAATACATACAAAGATACCCTAGATGTATACAAAATCAATAGGGATATACAAAAATCAGTATTAAATACTATTCCTAAAGTGGTGTATTAGGTGCCGCTCAGAGGAAAGCTAGATCATACATATCGTCCTTAGCCTCTTGACTTTTCCAACCTATGGATATGTTTTCATGCATATCCATGGTGACACGGGTGGATGTCATTTATTTTAAGTACTGTATATTTTTTCAGTGTATGAATACACCACATCTTATCCATTTCCTTCCTGCCAGAGTAATGAGGAGCTGCGATGAAGGATCTTTCAGCCTTACCATGCTATGATTCAAATAAATGTAAACAGGTAGAAACATTCTGTAAAGAGTCAGTCAGGGTAAGAGATAGAAAAACTCATTCCTTTAGCCTTCACCTCTTAATTAACTGATGGTTCCGTTGGTCCTTGAACAACATGGGTTTGAAGGGAGCGGGTCCATTTACATGAGGATTTTTTTTTTTTTGAAGGTAAATACAGTACAGAATTGTAAATGTATTTTTTCTTCCTGATGATTTTTTTTAATTTTTTTTATTTAAAAAAATTTTTTCATAAACCTATAATGTATTTTTATCCCCGGGGTACAGGTTTGTGAATCGCCAGGTTTACACACTTCACAGCACTCACCATAGCACATACCCTCCCCAATGTCCATAACCCCGCCAACCTCTCCCGACCCCTCTCCCCCCAGCAACCCTCAGTTTGTTTTCTCAGATCAAGAGTCTCTTATGGTTTGTCTCTCTCCCGATCCCATCTTGTTTCATTTATTCTTTTCCTACCCCCCAACCCCCCTACGTTGCATCTCCACTTCCTCATATCAGGGAGATCATATGATGGTTGTCTTTCTCCGATTGACTTATTTCACTGAGCATAATACCTTGATGATTTCCTTAATATTTTATTTCCTCTAGCTTCCTTTGTTGTAAGAATACAGTATATAATACACATAATATTCAGAATTTAGGCTAATAAACTGTTCATGCTATTCACAAGGCTGGGGTCAACAGCAGGCTATGAGTAGTTAGGTTTTGGAGGAGTCAAAAGTTATACGTGGATACAGAGGAGAATATTACCCAGCCATAAAAGGAATGAAATCTTGCCATTTGCAACAACTTAGATGGATCTAGTGGGTATACTGGTAAATGAAATAAGTCAGTCAGGAAAGACAAATACCATCTGATTTCACTCATAGGTGGAATCTAAGCAACAAAACAAAACAATGAAAAATAAAGAGATAAACCAGCACGTGGACTCTTAACTTACAGAGAACAAACAGAAGGTTCCCAGAGGGGCAGTTTGGGGGGGGTGAAATAGAGAAGATGAAGAGCACACCCATCTTGACAATTACTGAGTAATGGACAAAATTACTGAATCACTATATTGTACACCTGAAAGTAATAGAACTCTGTATGTATGTTAACTATGCTGGAATTAATTTTTTTTAATTTAAAGTTATACATGGATTTTGAACTGCACAGGGGTCAGCACCCCTGATCCCTGTCTTCTTTGAGGGGCACCTGTACGAACCAAAGAACACTCATTTCTGGGTACAAAAATTTCTACATTTTCAGGTCAGGATTCAGAAAAATAAGGGTGGGAATATTCAATTTAATGTCATTCACTAACTTCTGAGGGTTTTACACAAAGTCACATAGTTTCACCTTGAGAAAGCGGTTATTAAAGTGTTTCCTACAAGGGCACCTTTGTGGCTCAGTCAGTTAAGGGTCTGCCTTTGGCTCAGGTCATGATCTCAGGGTCCTGGGATCGAGCCCCACATCGGGCTCTCTGCTTCCTCCTCTCTCTCTGCCTGCCTCTCTGCCTGCTTGTGATCTCTGTCTGTATATATAAATAAATAAAATATTAAAAAAATAAAAAATTTAAAAATTAAGTGTTTAACAGCGAACTCATGGAGTTGCTTCATACTATATCCTTGTTACTATCCTTCTAAAAGCTGGTCTCTCCTCAGAGCTGATAAGTAGAGGCTCCAAGTGCAACGGAAGCATGCAGGCTTTTGCATCGGCACATCACTGTGTGTTGAGGTGATTTGTCAGAGTGTGTGTATGTGTGGGGAAGGGCAGGGTGAGGGGGAAAGTACCAGAGGGTGATAGCAGAATTCATTACATGCCCACATCTGCCTGGGACAATCCTGGTTTACACCTGTTGTTACCACACCGTAATTAGTAGTGTCCCCTTTCATTCACAAAATGGGCTCCGTAATTAGTAGTGTCCCCTTTCATTCACAAAATGGGCTCTGATTCAGATGATAAATGACACGGATACCGTGGTGCCCATGGGGTACACTGTCCAGATCCCTCTCATGAAGGACTCGTTACTGCTCGTTGCGAACAAATGGCTTGTGGCTCTCTGCCCCTTTAGGGATGGCCTCAGCTTCAGAGACCTGCTTCAAAGTCATAATTCTTTCCAGGAGTTGCCCACAGACAGTGACTTTAAGGAATTATAAGAGTCTTGCTCTTAGTTCATCCAAAGAACTCTGGAGTTCTGGCTCAGTGTTCTAGAGTTCTGGGTAAGTAATGTACCCCTCCCAACCACACCTTCTGCCTCATCCCACTCCCGATTCCTCCCCTTTCACAAGAGTTGACCCCAGGGCACTCCAAAACATGCAAATTTCACTTTAGCACCTATTTCTTAGGGAACCCAACCCAGAACAATTGGGCTGAGAAGAGGGCTTTTTGAGCTGGTCCAACGTGATGATCAAGAAGTTGAGGGAAATGATTCTGATGAAAAGCCATGATCAATTGCCCAGTTTCCACACCTGAATTGGGTTTCCCAGGGAGAGCCCCCTGATTGGAGAAGAGATGGGTCCCCTGGATAAGGGTGCTGCAGCAACTGGCCAGTGCGATGGCAACAATACCCTGACTTGATCTGCAAAGGGACCGATGGCCATTTTCTTGAATGAGTGCAAAGTAGGGAAAAGGGAATACATCAGTACCCCCAAAGCCACCGAACCCAGAATGCAAATGGGCGCTGACACCCAGAAATTCAAAGCACCATGATGACACCCTTTTTGCACTGGGGGCAGAGGGCAGCCAGGTTAGAGATGCAACCCTGGTCATCGTAGGCCCTTCAAGTCTACAAACCGATTTGGTAGCTATTTCTTTGGTCTGTGCTTATATAACTGAAGAGCTCAGAAGAGGTAGCTAGTACCACCTTCTCTTTGAATCCCTGGACTGTGGACAGGAGGGACCATGGAGGGTAGGGAGGCTAAGCTGAGGCTCCCACAACCACAGGGGATCCAGAAAGGACTGGACAATGATGCTAAGAATGCCAATACGCCAAATCGAGCACAACACTGGGCTAGGACGTCAAAAACATTTCCTCCCGCATGCCGTCTTCTGCCAGCAAACCCAGCAGAATGGCCTTGGAAAGAAACATGTACAGGTTGAACAGGCCAGCATGACTGAGGAGGTCCGCTCGGGGAGATGACTGATGTGCTCTTCCAGACAATGACTTATTGCTTAGAAACAACAATTATTTACTTTAGCAGAGCTACTTTTTATTAGAGTAAAACATCCCAGTCAGCTCATTGGTCTCTCTCCTTTAATAGTTGTTCTCAAGATAATCAATGACTTTTAACAGCCAGGCTCAGTTATCAATGTACACGAGTAAGCTTATTGATTTGACAGATACTTTTCTTCACTGGGCACCAATTATTGCTATCTGAATTGTGCCACATTAGGCTAGAAACACCATGTAATCTTGCTAGTTACTTAATGCATTCTGGTGATTGGCTTCAAGAAGCTTTATAATCACACTGTTGATTTGTGAGTTAACAATACTTTAAAATTCCACTGAGAGCTAAGAAGCAGAGTCTGCTTTAAAAAAGGTTAATAGAATAAGACATCCAATCTATTTCATTTTTGTGAGGATAAATGAATGGAAACTTTACAAGGCTATGTAAATCTTACCTACATTTTGTGTTCTATTGGAAGCTAGGGTATTTCTAAAATAGAAAAACCTCCCAATATTGATATCCGTAGAGCCATTAAAATGCAGACTATTTGATTTCATAAACATTCCTAAAATTAGAAATCATTAAAACGATTAAAAAGACATGTCTCTATTTCTGATTAAAAATGGAGAAAAATCAAGACTCCGAATGTCATTAATATTATTAATCCAGGCACTAGCCTAGCTGCTTAATTAAAAAACAACAATATAAAAAAAAAAATGCAGTGAGGGTTTCAGCCAGGCAGAGCAGCCTCACGCTGGACAGAGGTTGTAGGAGGTCTGTGTAATGACGAGTCCTTACAGCCCAGAATTTAGCCCCTGAAGACATCTGACATTCCCTTGTTCTGTTGTTTGTACAACAGACTTTGTTAGGGCTGCTACCATTAAGACCAACACTCCTTTCCAGTCTGAATCTTTCTTGCTCCATCTTTCTTTCCATCACTTATTTGGTGAATAATTGCCGTGTTCCTACAATCTGCCTTACCACAAATCAGGCCCCAGTGATACCCAGTGGTGAGAAATATAATGATGAAAATGGAAGTGTTTCCTCCTTATACCCAGTCCTACCATTCATGGTTCTTTTCAAATAAAAATAATTTGATTGCTGCTACAGGGAAATGATTATGAATTTCAAGTGTACCTAGAATATCAATAATAATGGATATTTGGGGCTGAATTCTCAGGGTGGCTTACCTTGAGTCTGTATTTTTAAAAATTTGCCCAAATTCTGAAATAGTAAAATTTTACATTTGAATGAATTATTAAACAGCATTGTAAAGTTCAGGATGCCCAGATAGAAACGCATGTAGTTAATATTACATTTTATCAGAAGAATATGCTTCGTTTCTGCCCTCTTTGGGGACGAGGGTCTTTATGAAAATGGTCAGATAGCATTCTTTCAGTCCAGACATCCATATGCAATTCCTGGATGGGCTGAAGAAGTTGGGACTTCGTGAGAATGCTAAAAATATTACAAGTGATAGGTGCCAAACTTAGGTAATGAGAACTATATACACATTTTACTATAATTAATTTGGGTATAAATCTACATAAACACCCTCCATATATAGGGGGCTTATGTTCCAGGTGTTTTTTTTTTTTTTTTCATTCCAGTCTCTTTTTATTAAGAAAGTTCTTTGTCGTTGCTTCTTCAGGTGTCCAAATGCACTGTAAATGTATCTTTGTTTCTGGATTTCGAAGGATATTTGCAAAGGGCTAGCTGTCTCCTCTACTTGCTAATTCTGGAAAGAGTTCTACAGATCTACTGGCCTCTGAAGCTGCTTCTCTACTCTGAACACTGAATCCTGAACCGATGTTCTTAGTAATAATCACCAGCCGTGTTTTATGGCTCTGGTAATACCTATGGAATTACATTTCACAACTTTTTCCTAGTGATTAGCTTTATGGAATATAGATGAGTTATCAAGTTCCCCACTTCCTTTCCTGGAAAAATGTGTCATATAGGACAGAGTTTGAGCCACAGACGAGTATAAGTAGTACTGTGAGGAAGACCTAGTTAGGGTAGGCTAAGGGTGGGTAACAGTGTCAATGAAACAAATTTAAGAATGTGTGATGGCTCGAGTACAATGAAAATTTATTACTTCGAACCTAAAGGTCTAAAGAAGGTGCTCTTGGTTGACAGAAGTGATCCCCCTGCTCCCCATGAACCTGAGGAAGAGACAGGACCACCCACAAAGGAATGCACAGCAACGAACGAGGAACATGAGGAGCAGCTGCCACGGGACTACGGACCTCTGATTTGTTCTGAATACATGAACAGTGTAGACCTCAAGGGTCCAGTATGACCTCAAGGGAGTGAGGTCATACTCCTGGAAAGTGACCAGTATTGGGCTTTTGGCTAACCTTGGTGGATGAGGCCCAGAGCCTAATTGTGTTTGATTTTGAAAACCAAAGAAAACTGACTTTGAGTTTTGAGGAGGAGTATCTGCCACATTTATATAAACCACAGTTTACGCCATCATGGCAATCTGAGGCTAACGATTCCAACCTTCTATGTTTAGGTCAGCTCCATTTCTGTCTTTAAGGCTATGCTGGTCTTTCTGCGAGGATGCTGGTGGTACTGTCTATGCCTGCAGGAGATACTGAGGGGTCCTTTCCATTCTCGCCTTCTTATCCTCGCTACAGCTGTGGTCCAGCAGCCCAGGCCACTTCTACTACCTTTCCCCTTCCCCTCACTGCTCTCCTTTTTGATTCTGCCAAGTTTCTTTCTCCCTCAGCTGAAGACACCTGGTACTCTTCCTCTTCACCTACCATGGATCTTTCCACTCTCTTCTTAGAGCTTTGCTATCTCCAGGGAAACTTCTCCTTCTCAAATGCTGCAGCATCTCTTAAAAGAATGCCCACTGACAGACTCTCACACTTAGAGTTTACAGAGAGGTATAGTGAGATGCATGTTCTACTTCTGGTGGTATGAAGTCTCTTCCTCATTAGACCCTCAGTAAGAAAGAATCCCTTTTGGACAGATACATATAAGCTATGAAAAAAATTAGTTGCTGTGCCATTACACATTATCTCCTGCCTAGAGTCACACTCCTACACAACCACCTATGGGCCATAGCATGCAGGCTTCCATCTTACAACGATGGAATGTTCAGGAGCTACATGGCGAAGACTCATGATAAAGACATCAGGTCATAGAAACCAACAGTGTAAGAGTCTATTTCCTGCATGTAGGGCATGGTCTGAAGATAAATATCTTCATATAATGATCATTTGGAAAACTCATTTCCTGATTTTTTTTGTGAACTAAATTCCAACAAGTCTTTGCTGCACACTGTATTTTCCAAAGATCATTTAATTTTACTCTATTCAGGCCACAGGAGACAACATAGGCAACAAGGTGTATCTCGTGATAAATAGTTTTGGTTCATCTTTCAGCTTTGCAAGAATTTCTGAAAAATTCTGATTTTCTTCTTAAAATGATTTAATATATTGCACACAAAGAAAGGAACAAATTTCAGCATGGGTTGGGGGGTGGTCGTTAATGTTCAGATATGTACCAGAATCAATTATGTGAAAATGTTCTTTTTTTTTTTTTTTTTGGTTTGAATTCAATTAGCTAACTTATAGCACATCATTGGTTTCAGAGGTAGTGTTCAATAATTTGTTAGCTGCATCTAACATCCAGTGCTCATCATAAGTACCCTCCTTAATGCCCATCACCCAGTTACTCCAATCCCCACTCACCCCTGCTTGAGTAACCCTCAGTTTGCTTCCTGTAATTAAGAATGTTCTATCAGAATAATCACAGCTGATCTAAATGGTTGATCATAAAATTAGGGTATGTGTGGTTTAATAACACCAGACACCATGAACTGAGCACTAACATGTCAAGCCCTGAAGTTGGAACTTCATATGCAATAGTTATTCAATCCTCACAAAAATCCTGCACACATTGGCCCCATTCTAGAGACAGGATACCCGTGGTTCAGAGACATGAGAAATGACATTCCCACTGTTCCACATCTAGAGAACATCAAGCTGGAATTCAACCCAAGGTGTTTTTATTCCAAATCCCACATGCTTCATCACATTACCACCTCTATGAACTTTGCGCACCTCTGGGTGATTTTCTACTTTTTGGGAGTTGCATCTAAAAAAACATTTTTTTTTTTTTAGTTCAAGTATGATTAACATGCAGTGTTATATTAGTTTCACGTGTACAATATAATGATTCAGCAATTCTATACATTTCCCAGTGTCCATCAAGGTAAATGTACTCTTCATCCCCTTCACCTATTTTACCCATCCCCCCATCCACCTGCCTCGGCCAACCACCAATTTGTTCTCTCTCTCTCTCTTTCAGTATTTTATTTTATTTATTTATTTATTTATTTAATAGAGAGATAGAGACCACAAGTAGGCAGAGCAGCAGCTAGTGGGAGAGGGGGAAGCAGGCTCTCCACTGAGCAGGGAGCCCAATGCAGGACTCAGTCGCAGGACCCTGGGAATATGACCTTTGTTGAAGGCAGCTGTTTAGCCAACTGAGCTGCCCAGGAACCCTGTTCTCTCTTTTTAAGATTCTGGATCGACTCTTTTGTTCTTTGTCTATTAGCTTGTTTTGTTTCTTACACTTCACATGAGTGAAATCATATGATATTTGTCTTTCTCTGATTAACTTATTTCACTTAGCATTATACTTTCTAGGTCCATCTATGTTGTTGCAAATGGCAATATTTAATTCTTTTTTATGGCTGAGTAATATTCCATTAAAAATAGATTGCCTCTTCTTTATCCATTCATCTATCAATGGACACTTGGGTTGCTTCCATTTGTTGGCTGTTGTACATAATACTGCAATTAACAGAGGTGTGTATCTATCTTTTCAAATTTGTGTTTTCATTTTCTTTGGGTAAAACCCAGTAGTGGCAATACTGGATCATGTGGTAATTTCATTTTTAATATTTTAAGGGACCTCCACAAAGTTTTCCACAGTGGCTGCACCAATTTGCATGGCCATCACCAGTGCATGAAGATTCCTTTTTCTCCACATCCTCACCAACACTTGTTGTGTGTGTGTGTGTATGTGTGTGTGTTTTAATTTTAGCCATTCTGACAGGTGTGAGATGGTATCTCCTTATAGTTTTAATTTGCATTTCCCTGGTGACTGGTGAAGTTGAGCACCTTATCATGTGTCTGTTGGCCATCTGTATGTCTTCTTTGGAAAAATGCCTATTTAGCTTTGCCCATTTCTTAATTGGATTATTTGTGTTTTTTTGGTGTTGATTTGTATTTATTATTTTTATATTTTAGATACTACTCCCTTATTGGATATATAATTTGCAAATATCTTCTCCCATTCAGTAGGTTGCCTTTTTGTTTTGTTGACGGTCTCCTTTGTTGTGTAAAAGGTTTTATTTTGGTGTTTGGTTTAGTCCTAATAGTTTAATTTTGCTTTTGTTTCTCTTGCCAGAGGGACCTATCTAAAAAATATTTCTATGGCCACTGTGTCAAAGAAATTACTGCTTGTGTTTTCTTCAAGGAATTTTATGATTTCAGGTCTCATATATGCGTCTTTAATCCATTTTGAGTTTACTTTTGTGTATGATGTAAGAAAGCATTTGACAAAGTACATCGATTCACAATTAAAAACTCAACAAAACAGGTTTAGAGGGAACATACCTCAACATAATAAAGTCCTTATATGACAAACCCATACCTAACATCATACTCGATGGTAAAAAAAACTCATTGCTTTTCCTCTAAGATCAGGAACAAGACAAGGATGTTTACTCTCACCACTTTTATTTAGTGTAGTACTAGAAGTCTTAGCCATAGCAAAAAGAAATAAAAGGTATCCAAAGTGGTGAGGAAGTAGTAAAACCGTCACTATTTGTACCTGATGTGATATATATATAGAAAACCCGAAAGAATCCATCAAAAAATTGATTGAATTTATTGATTCATGAATTCAATAAAGTTGCAGGATATGAAGTTAATTTATGGCAATGTGCTGCATTTCAATATGCCAATAATGAAGTAGCAGAAAGAAAAAATCAAGATTACCTCATTTACAAATGCACTAAAAATAATCAAATATCTAGAAAAGAACTTAACCAAGGAGATCAAACACCTGTCCTTTGAAAACTATAAAACACTGATGAAAGAAATTGAAGATGACACAAACAAATGGAAAGGTAGCCCATGCTCATGGATTGGAAGAACATATATTGTTAAAATATATATACTACCCAAAGGAATCTATAGTTAATGCAATCCCTATTAAAATACCAAAAATAACACAGAACTAGAACAAAAAATCTTTAAGTTTGTATAGAGCCACAGAAGACCTTGGATGGCCAAAATAATCTTGAAAAAGAAGAGAAGTAGAGGTATCACATTGCCAGATTTCAAGATACACTACAAAGCTGTAGTAATCAAAATAGTGTAATACTGGCAGAAAAATAGACACAAAGGGGGCACTTGGGTGACTCAGTGGGTTAAAGTCTCTGCCTTCGGCTCAGGTCATGATCCCAGGGTCCTGGTATAGAGCCCCACATTGGGTTCTCTACTGAGCAGAGAGCCTGCTTCCCTTCCTCTCTCTCTGTCTGCCTCTCTGCCTAATTGTGATCTCTGTCTGTCAAATAAATAAATAAATAAATTAAAAAAAAAAAAAAATAGACACAAAGATCAATGGAACAGAATGGAGTCAAAAAAATAACCCATGTGTAAAGCCTCCACCTCGGGTCAGGTCATGCTCCCAGGGTCCTGGGATCCAGCCCCACCTCAGGCTCTCTGCTCTGCAGGGAGCCTGCTTCCTCCTCTCTCTTTCTCTCTCTGCCTGCCTCTCTGCCTATTCGTGATCTCTGTCTGTCAAATAAATAAATAAAATCTTTAAAAAAAAAATAAACCCATGTGTTTATGGTTAATTAACCTAAAACTTAGAAGGCAAGAATATACAATGGGAAAAAGTCTCTTCAACAAATGGTGTTGGGAAAACTGGAAAGATTCATGCAAAAGAGTGAAACTGGACCACTTTCTCACATTGTATGCAAAAAAACCTCAAAATGGAGTAGCATTTTGGATATCCACTAATGAAGAGTTTAATTTTTCTAATTGTGCCTACTGTGTTCTCCCTTTCTAGTTTTCTAACTATTCATAGTGAGCGGTTGGGAGATAGCAGCATAACCTTTACAGTTCATTTTTTTAAATATAAAGAAATTAAAACTAATTTTGAAAATTGGGGGCATTTCACCAAACAACATGGACCAAAATATCATGTTGGATTTTCAATGAGAATCTTTCTTGTTGTATGTAAAGTTCTAGAAAGAAAAGTGGATCCCTGGCAGAAGCTAATGGTTAATGATTAAGGGCACTTAGTTCATGTTGATTGAAAGGACTCAGGGTGGAGTTCAATTGAATTTTAACCAGCTTTTGGGTGGTCCATCAAAAGAGTGAGTATGCTCTCTCATTTTCCCAGGATTACCCCAAATTATATCCATTGTCCCTGCTTAAATATCTATGATGTGCCTCTCTCAAAAATAATTTGATATGAGTAGTAATTTTACCACCATCCCTTCCATGAACAACCCCTCCCCGGATAAACATAAAGACCATCATTCTTCAGAGTCTGGCCCTCTAATGTGGCACATGAACCTCGCATTTCATTGGAAATCAAAGTCGGGTGCAGAGACCGGGAGGAATCTGCAGGGTTGTCAGCTGCCGGCACCTCTGATTGAATTTGGGAAAACAGATCAGTTCAAAATCACTAGCCTCTCAGGGAAAACTGCAGGATGATCAATTCCAAATACCACATATCTCTGGGAGCAGACGTTATCTGTACAGTCGTTTCTTCACATCCTCTTCTCCACATGTTCCCAGCTCCTCACTCAAACAGCTATTAACAATAACTCCAAGAAGCAGTGGGAACTAATGACAAGTTTCATCCCCTCAGTTTAATAACCCAGCCCTAATTCTCCTGTATTCGTTATCCCCCGGCACCAAACCGTTTCCATTTGCACACCAAAGCAATCCTCCATATCTTTAGTGTTGATGTCAGCTTGATCTGCACTGATCACTTTCATTAAGAATACGCATTTACTGAGTAATGTGATCCCCAAAACAGATGCTTTCCAAATAAACCACTCATTGTATTGATGAAAAGGCACTGTCGTGAAGGTCAAAAGCCCTCGAGTTTTTCCATTTACCAAAGGGAAAATAGATAAAGAATGACTACCTCATAAATTTTGTTATTCATTCAACAAACATACTGGCCATGTTTGAGGCAATGGGATCATCGGTAGGACACAAAGATGATGAAGCAGAGAGCAAACTAGAACAAACTCTTAAGGGGGCAGTTGCCCAGTGGGGGAGAGTGTAAGAATTTTACCTCCTGAAAGAGGGGATCTAGGACATTGTGCCCTGAGTGGTGTCAGAGGAGGCCTGGTCTCTACACTATGGAAGGGTCAGTGTTGGCTCCCTGGCTCCAGAACACAGAAGGTGGGGAGATGTGAGAGACAGAAAAGGCAGAGTTAAGAGCTAAGTGGACAGTGGCACTGAAAAATCATCACAAGGGCATGGTATTAGTTTGCTAGGGCTGGTAGAAGGTTCCACACACTGATGGGCTCACCCCATAGAAATCTATAGTCCCACAATCCTGGAGGCTAGAAGTCTGAAATCGAGATATTGGTAGGGTTGGCTCCTTTAGAGAGCTCTGAGGTGGGATCTGTTCTGTCTTATTAGATTAGGACCCATCATAATGACCTCATCTTAATTTAAATAATTACATCTGCAGTGACCTCATTTTCAAATAAGGTCACACTCCAGAGGTGGGGGAGTGGTTATGACTTCAGACACCATTCAGCCCCTAACAGAGCCATACAAAAAGGCAGGAATGAAGTAGCCAATAGGACAGACAATGTAGGTGGATAGAGCAGAGACCCAACGGAGCTTCAGCAGAGTCCTGGACGCAATGGCGTATCAAGTTTTTGTTTTTTAATCTGGACTTCTGAAGCTTGAGGGACTAAGGTGAGGAGTCCATTGGAGGAGAGATACAGACAGACATTTATTTCCCCGGGGGTTAGAGCAGAAGAGCTGTCCTGGGAGGGGAAAGTGTCTAGTGTTCTGAGAACCCTAGAAAGGACCGTACTCAGTCACACCCAAGGCTCATGCACCCTGTACCCCGTTTCACCTGATACTCCAAGGGTCATAAAAAACTAGTGACCCTCTCTTATTCAAGCTTAACCATTCATAGGACACTAAACTTCTGGAGATGCTTTTGGTCCTATAATACACAAACTCTTCAAACACTTCGAAAAAAATTTGTTTTTATTTGTTGGTGTGAAGAGGTGTATATATTATGTCCAAACGTGTACCGCCTACTGTGTGAAAGGCCCTTTTTTTTTTTTTTTTTGCTTTTATTCTTTTAACCTCATTCAAGTTTCATGGGGTCAATACACTTTTCCCTAGAACTTCCTAGTATTTTATCTCATTCAAGTTTCATAGGGATACACTTTGTCCTAATCTTTCCTAGTGTTGGTAAATCAGCATGTCTTTTTCATGCTATCTCCAAACTATATTTCAAATCAGTTCCCTTTTTCCTAAGGTTCTTACCACAGTAGATTTCATTGGGTCTCAGAGTGTGCTCTCCAAAGAGCAGTATCATTGCAAACTTGGTAGAAATGCAAATTTTCCACCGAGCCTCTACCTTCATCACTACCAGACCTACACAACCAGAAACGCTGGGGGTGGGGGGGCAAAAATCTGTTTTAACAGCTCCCCAGATGATTCTGGTCACTAGGACAATGTCATTCCCCACCTGGTTTGATGCTCTGGTCTCCTAACTAGTATCCCTACTTAACTCTGCTCTCCATAGAAGAACCAGCATGAACTCCCCAAAATGCCCATCAGATTGTTGCATTGCCCTGCTTACAACTTTTAAAGCAGAGACTTCCCACTTCACTTAAAATAAAAGTGAAGTTCTTACCCTAACTTGTAAGACTTTGGGTGATTTGTCCCCTGGTGTCCCACCTCTCACAATGCTAGGAATACCGGTATTTTAGTTAATAAAACATGCTAAGTCAGCCTTGTTTGCTCTTGTATCCTTAGCACTGGTGCATGAGAGACATTTACTTAATATTTATAGAGTCAAACACTTAATTGAAAAAAGTGTCCTTTATCTACCCTGTTTGGGATTTTATAGAATCCAAATTTATCCCTTCTTAAGTTTTGTAAGCTTATATTTTAAAGAGCCCCATTCTTAATTTGTGACCTCCACATGTCTCCATCCTTTGGATCATTCCAGTTAATCATTAGTCAATTCTACAAAAAATTAACGAAGCACCTAGTAGTACAATAAAATAAAACATGGGCTCCCCCCCAGAAGTTCCTATGCTAGTAGAAAAGCAGACATGTGAACACCTTCCTTGAAAAAATAAAACAAAACAAAAAAAACTTTATGGTAGGTAATATGATATATGGCAAAGAAGGCAATAATTGGGCTGGGTCCATAAGGAAAAGAATAAATTCTCCAAGTAAAGAACTGTGGAAGGATAGTTCTGACAGAGGAACAGCATGTGCAAAGGCACTGAGCTAAAAAGAAAACAAAAAACCAAGTTCAGAATGGTTGATCTTGGGGAAGAGATGCTGCACATGAGGCTAAGGTATGAGGGTAGACCCTCCACATATTAAAGGTCCCTGTAAACAAGGGAATTTGGGTTTCACTCCAGAACATTGGAAATTCCATATTGTTTTCCATAGTGGATGCACTATTTTGCATTCCCACATTCCTACTGACACTCCCACATTCCTACCAACACTTGTGTTTTCTTTTTTGAATAATAGCCATCCTAATGGACATGAGGTGATGCCTCATTAGGTTTTGGATTTATATATCCCCGATGATGAGTGGCACTTTCATCTCTCCTGGAAGAAATCAGATTTTAATCTGGACAGGGGTAGGATCATCTTTGAGTTTAGGGTCCCTCTGGTGGTAATGTGGGGGATGAACTAGAAAGAAAAGAGACAAGAGGCATGAAACTCATTCAGGAGGCAATAATTTCAGAACCTTCTCTGCTTCTCTCCCTTGTTCCTTATGTGGAATGCACATGGCGGGGTGTCCTCGTCACTTTAGACAAGGTGATGATCAACACAGGCTTTCTCGTTCCTTCAGATGCTCTAGGTGTAGTTCAAACTGTTGTCAGTTTTGGAACTAGGTGAGCTCTGTGTGAAGTAACATACCTTTGAGCCCACGTGTGCTCTGTCATCCAATGAAACTCCTTTGGAGCCCCTATCCCATGCTATCTATAGACTTCTTTACTGACAGCGGCCCCAGTGACTACAGGATTGCATGTTCACTCCTCCTGCCTGGTAAGACTTCAGCCAGCCTGCCCATCCATGCCTTCTTCCTAGTACTTGTGGAGCCCCCACCTTTTATGCTATGAGAGACATTGATGAGTGTCTAATATATTCTACAAACACAGAAATTGACAGTGAAATAAATTATTTGCCCCAAGTTACACACCTTGGTAGTAAAAGAGGTGGGACTTGACTCTTACCACCACAAATTATTTGTGCCCTAAGTGGTACCCTGTGGATACATGGAAGCATGGGGTGAGTAATGACAGCCACAGTAATGCCCCATAGCAGGATGCATGCATGGGGACTCACAGCTTACAAAGTGATTATTATATACATCATGTTATTTTAAACTATAAGAGGTAAATTTCCTATTCATCCCCAGTTTATTGACAAATACAGTGAAATTAGAGAGATCGAATGACTTGCTGAGTTGTCCATAGCCTGGGCTGGCTGAGAAGATCCCCAAATTCAGATACCCTGGTTTCTAATCTATCCCTTTTCTATCACATTCCATGGCCTTGAGTGCGCAATAGGCTATAAATGAACACTTGCATCTCCCTGACACGACCTTTCGGTACCCTGGGTTTGCATATGTTAACACTTTCTAAGGGGACGGGGATTTGAAACTGTCCATCTACTAGTTGACTCAGCATCCTGACTTAAATTAGGTAGATGAGCAACAGCTTGATTAAAAAGAATGTGAAATCAGAGGCTCTGAATAAGTAAGATTCTGATAAATTATAACAAATCAGTAAAATAAGCAGAGGGAAATTAGAGGGGGAATAAGAATGAGAAAAATATTATTAAGATGATATTCCAAAATACTAGGTAAGAGAGGTTGTACAGTTGCAGTGGAAATTCTAGGGAATATCCTCCAGTGCAACAAGAAAACAGCTGACAAGAAAACCAACGTGTGATGGTTCCGGTATTTAAGCAGACCCAGCACAGAGGCGTGTACATCACTACCATCTCCAGAACCTGGGCCAATGTCAAGTATCTCTCAGAATGTCAACAACGTCTGGTATTTGAAATCACATTACGCCTCTGTGAAGTTTGCTAACTCACTACACAAAGGACTTTATTTTTTCCAATGATAAAATTAATTAACAGCCACACCTGCTATTTAGGGAATGTTTACCACCAATGAGCAGCACCCACAATAGGTACTTTCTGTGTATTCTCTCACTTGTACCCCCTGTCACTATTAGCGTTTCCAGGTTTTAGATGAAGAAATTGAAGCTCAGAGAGGTTGAGCAATTTGCTTAAGGTCACACAGTTATTAGGTGATGAGGTCAGGATTTGAACCCAGGATTGCCCGAGTCCAGAGTGTAGGCTTTTAGACACTAGAATTTAGGGAGATGGGAGTAAGTTTGCATAAGAACTGGTATGAATTTTACTTGTAAATCAACTTTTTTACAGAATCATTCTCTCTGAAATCGCAGCAGCTAAAAGACAGAGTCTGGTTTTCTCTTCTATTCAACCAATGGGTACATGGAAAATGAGGGACCAAATTTCTTAGAGTAAAAGTTGTTAGGTTCTAACTGATTTTTAAAATAACCCTGTTACTTGTATTTACTTACATCAAGCTACTAACCATATTTTTGAGTGTATATTTTTCTGTAGCAGATTATCATCAAGCTGGTGTATTTTATAGCAAATATCAATAATATATTAAAAAATCTAAATGTGATTTTCAAAAGTTACAAGCAGATGTATTTATTTTTTGTGCACATCTCACAACAGCACAAGAATTTTGGGTGCATATTCTACTTGACCCATATGTGTGGTCTGGCATATATTTTTCTATCATCAGGAACTCTGGCTTTGTGAAATGAATGAATGTCACAGGGATAAATGAGAATGATGATATGGGTTATTGATTCCTAGAAGTATCTAAGATGATTCACCATAAATCATGAATTATATTTTATTCTTCCATTTTAATATTTTAATCATAACTCTCTAGTCTTAAGATGGTATATCTTGCCCAAGAATCCCATAACCTCAATTCATTACAGAGTGTCCTTGAAGACAGCAGTCAGATAGAACAGTAATTCCCCTCTTAGGAATTGGACCGTCTAGAGCACTTGTGACTTGCCTAAGGAAATGGAATGGAAGTTTCCAGAAAGCAGCTTCATCTCTTTAGTAAGTCTCACCACTGGCATTGGCAGCCCCATGATCTAGTGTGGAGATCTTCAGACTGTGGCGCAGAGGCCAATTGGCCTGCAACCTGATTTTCTAGGTCTTGTGAGCCAAGGATGGTATTTACATTTTGAAAGGGTTGCAAAAAATCAAAAGAAGAAGAATATTGTGAAAATTACAGGAAAAAAAAAAAGAAAATTACAGGAAATTGAAACCTCAGTGTCTTTAAAGAAAGTTTTCTTGGAATACAGCCATGCCCAGTCATTTCTGTATTGTCTGTGACTGTTTTGTGCTACGAGGGTGGTTTCCACTGAGACTGTAGGGACCACAAGCTCTAGGGCAGTCCCAATTTCCCTTAACAGAAAAAGTTTGCTGACCCCTAATCAGGAGCCTGAACTTCACATCTTCAGAAGGTGCTGGACACAAAAAAATACATTTGACAAGACATTGCTCTCACCGTTGCACTGAAAACTCACAACCACTCACTCTCAAACGTTTACTTAATGTGTACTATGAGGTGGTCTCTGCAGAAGGTATGTGAAATGCAAAGTTAGGAGGATACTGTCCCGGGTCGTAAGGAGCATATGGTCTCTCCAAGAAGGACATAAGACACACCAAAAACATAAAAGCCATAGGCCAGGACAGAGATATCAGGTGTTTACAATGGGAACTAGTTAAGAGCCTTAGCGAGGTAACTTTTTGACATAACTCTTCAGAAGGAATCAAAGTCGGGAGTCAAGTTAATGGTCCCGTCTGGGTAGTCTGGGGCTTATTCATTCACAATTTGCCATTTGAGTATTCTTCAGTCTTTGAATGGCAAGCAAAAGAATTTTGAGGCTTTGTACACAGAAATAAATTTTTTAAATGTCTCTATACAAAGAAAAAAAAAAATAGTTGTGCCTGAAGGTGTATTCATTTTTCTTGGGTTGAGAACTGTGGGGCCTGGGAACCATGAGGTCACAGTGGCCAGTTAAATGCATTTTTTGGAATCCTTCATAATGACCTCATTGTCATAAACTCTGTCAAGTGATTTACTGTCACGACAGAAATCTTGATGAACCCATCTCGTATGAATATGGCTGTCTTAAACCCTTTCCTTGGTGCTGCCCTGCATTTTCCATCATTGCCACCTTCCTTCCAGAAGCAGCAACCCAAAGCTCAGCCCTCCTGATGAAAGGACTCATAACGGCCTGTGGAGGCTAAGGCAGGCTGCCCTCTGCGCGCATGCCCCATTAACCTCCCTCCCTTGAAACTTTATCACTGGGTCTTTTATTTCCCATCATTTTCAAATTCCACTTGCTCTGTGATCATTTGCCTAACAGCCTAGAGAGAGATGAGATTACTGCTGCTATCTCTTTTTTACAGATAACAGGAAGGAGGTAAAGAGGACCCAGAAACTTGTCCATGTGTTACGTAGAATCAACCATTAGAGAACAGTGAGTTCAGACTGTAGGTATCAACGGAAGGTGAGCAATGAACAGCCACATTTCCCTTCCCCCCAGTATCCAAGCTCTCAGGACTACATAGGTGTCTTTTTCAGACTCAGTTATTACCATGCCCGGCAACAAACATGTATTAAGCAGTGACCACATGTCTTATATTATTAGGGATTATGAAGGACCAAAGAGAAGCATCATGCTACCCCCATCCTTGGGGAATGTGGGACCCTTTGCAGAAGTCAATGAACCATCTAAGAAATCACATGGAAAAAATTCTTAATGATACAATCAATTTTTAAACTCTCTCTAGGTGTATCCTCTGATAAGTGTACTACAGACTGACACTGGATGCTAAGAAGATGTTACTTCCTTGTGGCCATGGATTGTCCTTCAGAAACCTTAAGTCCTGTTGCACTTCTTCAAAGAGCCCAGGAGACAACAGGAAATAAAGAAGATGGAGTGGCAAGACATGAGTCCCGGTCCTGGCTCTGCCATCGATTCATTCTGAACAAATCAGATCCACTCACAGAGCTCACTTTCTTCCTCTGCAATATGGAGGGTAGAGAAGAGACAATGCTCTGGGCTCTTCCTGCACCTACACAAGAACACCAGAGCCCCAGCTCCCTTGCATCTAGAGGACTGTGTGGCACTGAGGTCTGGGCCATGGAACGTGAGCCACCTCCAACCCTGGACATAAAATGGAATCCCTTGTGTGATCTTCCACCTTTTCCAAAGGACTCTAAAAATCTCTGAAATGGTGGACAGCCTCACGCTAGAAGAAGCTTGGGTGCCTAAGTTCACGGCATGAAGGGGATTTGCCATCTGGGAGCCTCCAGGTCAGACTGTGTGTGAATAAGAACAAATCCTTTTTCTGTCATGTTACTACAATTGTAAAATTGTGGCAGTAATTAGTCTATCCTCACAAGAACAGATATGTTGGTCTACAGTTATCTTCAAGGATGTTTCTAACATGAAAATTTGTATTCTTTGGTAATTCTACTACATTCTTTCTTTTCTTTTGCAAGATATGAGTGGACAGTATTTGGACTATGGTTTCCACTGTCTTCTCTTAGCTGACATATGCACAAAGTCCCAATCCCCCTCTGAACTTTAGACATCAGACTTGCCTCTATTTTTCTGGAACTCATCACAAAACCATTTGGTATCTGCTATGGACTGAATGTTTTTGTGTCCTCAAAATTCATATGGTGATGCCTTAACCTCCAATGGGATGGTATTTAGAGGTGGTGCCTTGGGGAGGTGATCAATCAGACAACCTCATGGGTCATGAGGGTGACCCCCCCGCATGATGGGATTAGTGCCCTTCTAAGAAGAGGAAGAGGCACCCCAGCTGCCTCCCTCTGCATGCAAAGATATAACAAAAAGACAGCCATCTGCAAGCCTGGAAGAGGGATCTCATGAGACAACAAATCTTCCAGCACCTTGATCTCAGACTTCCCAGGTTCCAGACGGTGAGAAATAAATATCCGTTGTTCAAACCCCCCACTCATGTCATTTTGTTACAGCAGCCCAAGCTGACTAAGACAGTATCTAACTCAAGGAGTGATTCTTTTTCAATTGTAATCTCTTCACAAAACAACTAAAAAGAATTACTGGATTGGTTTGTTTTTACCATTTCTGCAAGGATATTTCCAAAAGTACAGGGCTGTGAAACTTCTATCAGTTGGTAAGATCTGCATTGGTGCTGGTCTCAAATACCATCACCCCTAAGTTCTTTCTTTGCTCCTTTTAGCAGAAGGCACCCAGAGGCAAGATAGGCATGAGCTTTATCTATGGACTGAACCAGAGAGCCAGAGAGGTCAGACATCCTGGCATAAATGCAGTGCAATTTTTAGAAGCTCCAAAGAAGAGGCCACGTGCTTGCAATGCTTCATTCCCCTGGTGACTCCCTCCCCCACCCCATTTCCCTTCTCCCCTCTTCCTCCCCTTCTTTCAGGTCTTGATCCTCTGGGCCAAGTGCTTATTTATGTGGTTGTTTTTTATCAACCAAAAATGAAAAACATAATAGAGGGAAAGTGAGACAAGATAGGACATAGCAATTGTCTGCCTTTCTGACAGATGATGTTTGCATTCCAGGATCATTAACTGTACGTAGAAATAGCAGGGTGTGTGTGTGTGTGTGTGTGTGTTTTAATAAGTCATCCTCGATGTGTGAGTCTATGGCTGTTTAATTTATCATGATACGAGATTGCAGGGCACACCTGTGTGAGTACACACTTCTGGATATCGCTGTGCATAAATCCAACTAGCTGGATCCCAGTCTGTGCAGACCTGGCAGCAGTCCAGAAAGGAAATTTTCATTGATCTTCCAGTTTAATTATATCTGTGGCGATATCTACTACCTTGTGAATCATCATGTGGGCTCGTTAGGCACCTGTTCTCTCTCCACTTGCAAGGAAAATGTTTCAATTAGAATAAAAAAATGATTAAAGATTTTTCCTCTTCATTTCTTGCCCTAGGTAACTGGGAGAAAATTGACATGAATATGCAGCTAGTCAGGCGGAGAGCAGGTCAAATCACAGACGGGAACTTATTAGCTCTGTTCCATTTCCCCCAATGCACTCCCACCTTTCTAACCCACACACGCAAATCAAGCATTCATTATATGGGTGTCACACACATATTTTTTACTCAAATGAAGGCTCCACAAAGCATTGTGAGTCAAGACGTTGCATTATTTCTTTGGTCCTGGCAAGTCTGATGGCAGGATTTGTGAGTGGCTGATGTTGCAACCACTGGTGATTAAACACCATGGGATACAGAGTGAGAGGATACCCTGTAAATATCTGGCATGTCAGCCTCTGTATTATGTACCTCTGGGTAGTATATCCAGCAAATCTTCACACCAGTGCTGATGAGAGGTACTGTTAGTTTCACTTCTTTGATGGGAAAATGGAGGCCAAGCCATATTCACAGTTAGGTGGGTTTGGTTCCAATGTCTCTCCCGGATACATGAGTGTCAATGCTGATTGTTGTGAGCCTCTGAGACTCTGTGGTTTCACTGTCATGCTGCAAACTAACAGAGGCAGCAAAGACATGCCATGAATCCCACTCTCTCATGTTGGCTTTCTCGGTGGAGAGAGTGGACAAGGGTTAGGGAACGGAAGTTATCAGCACTCTTCATCCTCAGTAGGAAGTCTCTTAGTTCCCTCCAGTTTGGATAAGGAATAAATATGACAACTAAGTCAGGATGGTGAGCGCGCTGCTATATAGGAACGGTTTTTCAGTCCTCTGAAGAATTATCTCAGGACTATGGTGGACAATGGATTTTAGCAAGAGCTAAAGCTTGGAAGCTAAGGCTTGGAAGGTTAAGAATCGATGAAATTAAGAATTTTACTTCAACTGGACAATAAACAATCCAGACAGCAGTGACATCCATGAGGGTGATGAACTAGTCTGTTTATTCAGATTTTACCCTCTCAACATACCTCAGGAAGAGCCTGGAAGGCACCAACATACTGGGACTATCATCTCTTCACTAAAGCAGGACGATAATTCTATAGCAGTGGCTGAACACAGACGACGGAACGCGGTAAACCCTGGTCCACAACACAGGGCCCAACACATACTACGGGTGTCAACAATGTAATCTTCACCTTCTTGACCTATCATGGATACTTAATACATATTCATTTTAGTTACAAGAATTGAAACTGTAAACCAGGGTCAGCGTAGTCCAGGAGATCAGACCCAGGTAGAATCAGAACCTGGTGACTTCCCAGTGATCACCTGTCGAGGCAGTCAGTGTTAGGGAATGAGGCGATGGGTACCTCTGCTCATGCCCCTCCTCTGTGTCTGGAGGAGGCTTTTTTGCACCTTGACTGTAGGGTTGCCCAAAGAGCTTGCTCTGGCCAAACGGATGTTAGAGGGTGGGTGGATGTGACCAAAGGCTTGGAAACTACCTGCATACTTGTGCTTGCTCTATAATAAGAACTTGCTCTACAAGTGAACCTTCTGGTCCAGGTGGAGGACGAGAGGCATGTGACACAGAGTCAGTCTCCTGGAGCTGTCTCTGCACCACCCAAGCAGAATCAGCCAATGCTCACTGACCCCAGATGTAAGCTAACTGAATGCTGGGTGTTGTGTACCTCTAAGAACTTACGATCACCTGCCATGCGGCAAACAAATACAGACAGTAGTGGGACTCCAGTAATCCCATCTCCTCCTGCAGGCAGCTGAGATGGAGAAAGCGGACGATGGCTAGAAAACAGACAGACGGCACCAGCTTCAGCCTCAGTGAGAAGCCTCTCTGTTCCTTCCAGCTCAGATAAGAGCCCATCAATAGCTGTAGCTGAAATCGTAACACTCTGGGTCTGGCAGGAGGAGTGGCGATGAGCACATTTTACAAATGAGAAGCTGGAAGTGTCATGGCTGGTCCGAAGCCGCCCAGATGGTGGATTTGCACTTCCATTTGTAGTTGCTGGATTCTCTGCCTATGACCTTTCTCAGCAGAACAAATAAGCCTGGCAGAAATGGGGGATGTTGAACGAGAGAGATCAGAGGGAGAAAGTGAAGTCTGGCTCAGGCTGAACTACCGACAGAGTGAGGCCCATGTCTCTGCTTTCTAGAATATGCTCCGTGCCACTGGGGGCCTTGTGACCCACTGGAAGCAGAGACTTCCATTTCCCTGCTTTATGCAGAGTACACCAGAGAGACGGCCTTGCTCCTTATAAAGCTTCTCCTGTGAGTTTCCTCCTCCAGGGAGTTTCTTATTCTGACTTTGGACTAGCCCGGTTCTCCAGCCCAGAGGACGAGATTTCCAAGTCACTTTGCCTTTATCTGGTGAGCAGCTGTTCGTGAGGTACTGTCTCCTACATTGTCCTGTTAGTGGCCTTTCTAAAAGCCTCCAGAAACAACTGGTCAGTCCTGTGTGCCTAGTGAGTCTAAATGTTCAAAAATGAGCTTGTTGCATATTCGTTACTGGCATTTCCATGATCATGATTCCAAGTTCTGGAGCTAAGCTGTATGTATGCTAACTAGGAGAGGACTGTAAGTCACAGACAGCCTCCCTGGTCTAAGACGCCATCTGTTCCTGTTTTGTTGATTCTCTAATGCCATCTATTAGAGGGTGTACCATAATTTAATAACATATTTCCAGAAGTAGAGGGAAGCAACACTACATTTATGTACAACTGGAAGTAAGATGCATGCCTATTTCTGTGACATTAAATTGCAAAAAAATAAAAAATAAAAAAAAATAATAATGCAACTCAGAACTGAGAAAACACACATTTCTTAATGGATACAGATACTGCACCACTGGCTGCTTTTTTTTTTTTTTTCCTTTTTGCATAGTGGTTTGATTCTGTTCCATTATTTCAACTCAGAAGCTATGGCACTTTACCCAGGTGTCTTAACTGGGTCTCTTTTGTCTTTCCTTTTTCAGACACGAAAGCATCCTTTCCAAAGGAAGCCCTTTGTTCTCCCATTTTTATCTCAAGACTGTGATTCTATCCACTTGTTCTTAGAAATGCACGTGCAGTTTCATTCTTGTGGGGAAGGCAGCTGGCAGCATGACACAGGACATCTCTAATGCCACCTTGGAAAAGAGCTACGAGTGAGGGAAGTGGACAGAAGTTTCCTTGTAATTTCAGAGGCCTTGGTTCCTTGGGGACAGGGAACTTGATGTTTACAGCAGTTGGAGCCCTTAGTTAGCCACTCTGGTATCACAGAAGAGAAGGAATTTAGTAAAAGGATTTTAGGGTGCTCTGAGAATTGCTAGAAAGCCTGGAGGACCAAGTTCATAAAGCAGGAAGGGAAAAAGGAAGCCAAGCAATAGCCAGGACCACAGCCAACCTTATATCCCAGAACTTGGGTGAGACCACTACTGCTGAGTCCCCTGGATACCCCGAACCAGAGCTGGGGCTTGTTGCCCCTGAGCAAGGATATGTTCCCTGGCACTAAGGCTGCTGGGGATCCTCATTTCCCTCTGCATTAAACATCCTTCCCCCAAAAGCCATGCAACTTGTTCTCTTTAAGTATGTGCTCAAATATCACCCTTTCAGAGGCCTTCAAAAATCATATTATTTAAAATTTTATCCTTCACATCTGCCTCTCCTGTAGCATATTCTAATCCATTATACTTGCTTTTATTCTTTCCATATCAGTGGCAAGCATGTGCTATACCACATAGATCCCTCATGGTCTGTATTCTTCTCCCTATAGAATATGAGCTGTAGGGGACCGTGACTTTTGTCTGCCTTGTTCTGTGCTGTCTGTCCAGCACCCGACGAGCACCTGGCATACAGAGAGCACTCAGTACCTATTTGTCAAATGAATGAATGAAGGCAGGCAAGCTGCACCGATTCTCCATTGCCCCAACTTCTCTGAGTAACGTTCTCAATTCAAAGTCTAGAGAAGGGGAAGCCGATTGGTTGAATCCAGGTCACGTGCTTGGGCCCAGGTAGGAGAGAAGCTGGGAAAAACAAAGTTTTCTATAATGCTATTTGTTCTTGCTTCTCCTCTTTCCTGGGCTAATACCAAAATTCTTTACCCATCCTATTTTGACCTTCTGTATATTTTATAATGTTTTCGGTGAGGGGTCTCCGCAGCACAAATTTACTTATGGCAAAATCAATTACATCCCCTGCAGATCCGAAACCTCTCATGAACCCCTCCCCGCCTCACCTATAGGCCAAAAAAGTGTTTGCCACGGCGTCAAGGGGCCTCTGGGTTTGGTCCCCGCCTCCCTCCTGTCCTGCTGTTTGGAACGTCCCCGCCCTCAGGGGTGCCCGGGGAGCACCTGCACCAGTACCCCTGAAGTACGTCTTCCCCGCAAACACTTGCCCTCTGTGATTCCCAACATCTGACGTCCACTCCCATCCTTCCTGGCCCTGGAAAACTCTCTGGGATTACTGGCTTTCCCTGCAGCTTCATACACCCCTGCAACAGCCCCTGTCACCAGCTGTTTCCCTTCTCACTTATCCCCGGCGGTGCTCAGCAGGAGCCTTCTCCTAACCTGGCGCTGGCGGCTCCGTGCTGGTGAGCAGCGCTGGCCACCGTCCAGGTGGAGCTGACCGGAAGTCCAGAGCTCGGGGAAGGCTCCATGAGCCAGCGCCCGGGAACACAGCATCCAACAGGGGAACAAAACCTCCCCGGGGCCTAAAGGATAGCGGAGGTGGAAGGTTGGGGGAGCTGGTGGGTGGGGGCAGGGGTGAGGGTGGGGGAGAGCGTGCACCGTAAGCCAAAGTTTATGGATGTCAGGCCTGAGGTCCCTGAGTGATGAGGTTTTACGTACGCAGGAGGCCAAAAGAAGGCCAGGGCGCATGAAGTAGGGTGACAGATTGGCGAGCCTGGTGGGAGATGGCGCTATAAAGACAGAAAAGAGCTGGGTCACCCTGGGCTTTCCAGCCCTGTGGGGAATTTTGGATACCATCCTAAGAGCCACAGGAAGCCATCTAAGAGTGTTAGCAAGAGAGGCCCACGGTGTGATTTGCATGTTACATCTGTTATCCCGGCTACAGTGTTAAAGATGCCTAAGGAGGGACAAGCCTGGAGGTGGGAAGCCACTGGAGGCCACTGCTCCAGCCTGTGGGACAAGTGACTGAGACAGACGTGGTCCAGGCTGGTGGCAGCGAGGATGGGGCTGAAGGGTAAATCTGGGAGGTACTGAGGAAGAAATTATTCTGATTAATGATTGGGTGTGGGGTGTGAAGGTGCGAAACCAAGAAAAATGCCCAGAAGGGACTCACACTTTACTAATATAAAAACCATGTTTAATTTCCCTCTTTGCTACTCACAGTGTGGTCTATAGGCTAGGGACAGAGAAACACAGACAATGGTCTGAGCCTCTTCACGTGACCAATCTTCTAAGGTCATGATGTACATTTGAGTCAGAAAAGCACTGTCCTTATAGACATTGCCCTTGTGGTCCTAGCAGAGCACACATACACACCACACTGCAGAAATGTGACAAATAAATCTATGCATTCATATATATATATATATATATATATATATATATGTATATTTGTGTGTGGACACACACAATAAGTCTCATGCAAATAAAGTAAGCAATATGCAAATATCCCTAAAGACTGGACCTTTGTAAATTGCCATAAAAGACAATTTGCAAAATGGTCAATTTTCCTATTTTTTTTGAAAAGATTTTATACTGACAGTGAGAGAAATCTAGCAAGGAGGTCAGAGGGAGAACCATATTTGGAGCTGGGAGCCCGATGCGGGACTCCAGGATCATGACCTGAGCCGAAGGCAGTTGTCCAGCCAAGGCGTCCCTAATATTTTGAAAAAAAAAAAGCAGGGGAAATAAGATAATCATAACCAGATAAAAATAGTAACTACTGGATAGGAATGTCTATCTGTATTTGCTCTTGAGTGTGTCTGGACCTGTGGCCACATGGAGCTTCTCAGCTGACCAATAGAGAAAATTGGATTCACTTTGCTGGTTCCCTTGGATTATCCCCGCCTTGCTCAATGAAGGACTGCTTGAGAGAAATGTACACAAGCACAGAAACAGGATGGCCACATGTAGTTTATTAATAGCAACACAGTCTGCTGGATGGCCTTTCCCGCCCTTTAGTTTTTACTGGAAAATGAGTTAACGAGTAAGTTAATTGAATGCTACGTGGTAAGCATGCACACATCTACAAGTGTGTGTGTAGGGGGGTGGGGGATGGGGGTGTGTTTAAGCTGATCACACTCAGGAGCTCCTGTGTTCTGTGGAAGGGGGCGGTGTGTTAAAACCACCCTCCCACTGGTTTCTGGGTCCTCGCTGGCCACCCTGGAACCATGCCCAGGCTAACTTGCCGAGATGTGTCTGTCATTTTTGACTGGGTGTGATTATATCAGCCCAGTGACTTGTCAGGTCCCAAAGAAATTAAAAAAGGAAAAGTCCAGATGGTGACATTTGTGGTGAAAAAGAAAAGTGTCTTTTTCAGTCAAGCTGCCTTCCAATTATTTAAATTTATACAGAGTTTATTTATTTATTTGCCATTTTCTAGTCTAAAAAGAGAAAGTTTTAGGCCTGGAAGGGGGTTGCCTCTTGCCCATGGCATGGTTGCCCTTCATCTGCTCATGGCTAGAATGACTGGTTTAACGTGGAATGAAAGGAAGGCATGGAAGCTTGCCAGGAAGCAGCCCCTCCGTGGTGTGAAACGACTGTGTCCTCACTTAGGAGCATCTCCAAACCTTCCCCACAAAGGTTTAATTTTTTTAATGGAAAGGAATTCAGTGTTTGAATGCTTTAAGAATCTGAGAGGGAAATGTATATATCTTGGCCTTTTTATTGAGTTTGGTACCATGAGAGGCCCCATAAATGCTATGATTAATATCCAGTAACATTCAATGAAAGCTGAAATGTTCTAAGCACTGTCTTAAATGCCTTACATGCATTATTTCATTTGATCCTCATAACCACCTGATGATATACGTATCCATTATGGTTCCCCCGTTTTTTTTTTCAGATAATAAAAAGAAAATGAAGCTTCAGGAGGTTATGTAAATAGCTCCGGGTAACATGTTAGCAGGTGGCAGATTCAGAATAAGAAGGTCTATCCGATTCCACTGTAACTACCAAACTTTACAGCACAACAAACCCTACGGCATAGCATGTGGGACTGAAGAATTGGGTACTCTAGGCTTCGAGGAGAGGTGAGCTTGAAGGAATGCAGGGGCATTAACCAAATGAAGAAAGGTTCAGGGGCAGGAGGTACACATGACAGAAACCAAAGACATGCATATGAATATGGCTTGATTTGGGAAATACCTGTGGTTGGATCATAGGGTCTGGGTGCATTTGAGGGGTGGGGAATGAGTTCAGAGAGGCCAGAAAGCAAGGTCATATTGTGAAAGGCATCTGTCTGCCCACCTATGAAGTTTCTTCTTCCGTTAGAGCTGGGGACATTTTGAAACCAGGATGTTATGTGATAAGCAGTACAGTTTTTAAAGTCACTCTTCAGACAAGTAGAAGATACACTTGATGTTTCTCTCCTATACCCCTCTCCCTCTTATGTCCCCCAGCCTATAGCCCATAGGCTATAGAGACCACAAAGAATTGGGTGTTTGAATGAGCCTACCCCCCAGCACTCTGCCCTTGGCCAGTCATGCTTGAATCCAGGCCTTGATCACAGAGATAGCCTGACTCTGTTGATGCCTTACTCCAGAAAAACAAACACAGCATAGGTATCTTCCTGCTTCCCTCCCAAGAGAGGGTCTCGGTGTACAGACAAATTACAAATATTCTAGGAGGCTGCGGGCAAGAGAAGTGAGTGATCCTTTCTTTCTTCTTCAAGACAGTCCTGTCTCATCTCCATCCCCCTCAACCCCCGTAGCCATCCATCTGTACAGAACCCCCATATACCTCTATTCCAGTTTAAACTTTTTAAAAAAGGGTTTGTTTATTTATTTATTTGAGAGACAGGGTGAATGAGAGAGAACACACAAGCAGGAGTATAGGGAGAGGGAGAAGCAGGCTCCCCGCTAAGCAGAGAGCCTGACACGGGACTCGATCCCAGGACCCTGGGATCATGACCTGAGCCAAAGGCAGATGCTTCACTGACTGAGCCACCTAGGCAGTCCTCAGTTTAAACTTTCTGAGTTCAGAAAGATCTCAGATCATATCCCTTCCCTTCAAAGCAATGTCTTACCTATTTCACCTCTCTCTTAATTTCTTATTCCTCTGTTCCTTTAACTCAACCCTGAGCCAAACCCACCTCTGAAACTTTTATCTTTTTCTAGAACCTAATGATAGCTGTTCTTCAGTTGACCAGGCTCCTAGCTGCCACTGGTAACAACATAGAAAGTTGTATATAATAAACTCTTCCTGTTAACCTAGCTGTGAGTCTTATGTTGATAATTAGAATTTTTCAAATTGCATATAAGTCAGATAAGTTCATCTTACTTTACTGATGATAATTTATCACTGAGATTTATGGAACACTTTTTCTGCAGCATCCCCAATGGTCTCCCAGAGAACTGAATTATCACTCACTGATATTTAAGAGTATAACACTGTTCCATAAAAATCTAGGTTTTCTATGGAGCAAAGTAAAAAACCCCTTAACTTAAAAAGATGCTAGACTGGTCTTTATCTATTTGTCCTTATAATCATCTCTGTGTAATCTTCCCGAATCCCATACTCTGCAGGTCCTAAATCTTAAAATCCTTCAAGTTCGTGTCAAGTGCAGTTTCTGCCATGAGACATGTTTCATGTGGGATCATCCTAAATAAGACAGGAGACCTATTGGGGCGAGGATCATGCTATGGGGACACTGCTGAAACGAGTGGATCCCTGAGGGTGACAAAACTGAGGGACAACATACATATTTGGTAGGGTTCATTCCCTCAGGTGAAGAAAGTTTCAGGGCAGGGGTACCTGGGTGGCTCAGTTGGTTAAGCATATGACTCTTGATTACAGCTCACGTCATGATCTCAGGGTTATGGGATCAAGCCCTGTGTTGGGCTTCAATTTGGGCTCCATGTTGAGCATGGAGTCTGCTTAACATTCTCTTGCTCCCTCTTCCTCTGTCCCTTCCCCCTGCTCTCATGCACTCCCTTAAAAAAAGAAAAAAAAAGTTTCAGGGCAGTGATCTCTCCAAGCATCATCGGATGCATGAGAATCAGAGCATATCAGTCTATCTCCAAGTCCCTCACCCCTGAATTGTGTTGCCGTCAGGATATGAATGTGAACTTTCCAACATATCCTAAAGTGATATTCTGGACTACCATGCAAAAATTTCAAAGTAGGTGTCAAGCACATTCTTCATAGTCCCCACACATCGGTGGTTTAAAAAAATTGTGTTTTAGGTAATTTGTGATGATAGGAGGGAGAGGGAGAATGCTTCCCTTGTCACTTTAAGTCAACAGGACCAGAGAGCTTGATATGTGTTCCTTGACAATGGGACCCTGTGTCTCTGACACCAACTGGAGTTATCTGGAGGGCAAGAGAGAGGCTGGGTAGCTTCTATAGCAGTGGAGTACAGAGTTGTGGCTACATGGGGAATGGCCCACATTTCAGACACTGTAGTGGATACTACAAAGAAAAATTTTCCATAGAGCATGACATGAAGGTCATGTGGAAGAAATAAAGCTGTCCGACAGCTGTCTGAAATCCTGCTCAAGTGGGTCAATTGAAGGAACGATGAAACCCCCAAAAGAGAACTCTGTGAAGTGGATGGCTTAAAAAAAAAAAAATCAGAAAAGAAAGACCAAAGAAAGGAAGATACCTCACCTGGAAAGTGCAAAAGATATTTCCAGTAGGATGTGTGAAGTGTCTTAAAAATATCCCGAAGAGAAAGGATCAATTTTAAACATTGGTCAGAAAAGAAAGTCTAAAGCTGTCTTAGCTAACTAACCATTGAGCAGGAATATTCTGCCCTCACTGCTGTCCTTCACTTCCTCTGGTTTTAACCTTCATGGTGTGAGAACTATGATACTAGATGAGGAAGAAGAAGTGAAATCAAAAGGTATGAAGAAAGAGAAGAAGGAAGGATCGTGCCTCTCTTCCCTATCTTGTGGCCTACCAAACCACAACCTGGAAATAAAAAATAATTGTGATTTGAGTGAAATTCAATGTTTTAATTAATATAAGGCACTAAGCACTTCCTAGGCTTCGTACTAAAGATCCTAGTATCATAAACTGAGAAAAGATGAATAAGAACACAAATGGAGCCAACGAATCCAAACCGTGGTATTCATGACAATAGAAGTTATAGTTGTATTTAAAAAAAGGTCTATAGGTTTGAGGACGCTGGTTGGTCCTCAAGATGTGAAAGACTTGAAAAGTTTACTTAGGGAAAAGAATCAGTAGAGGGGGCAAGATCTCTGACTTCAGAGTAGAGATAACTGATGATGCAAGTCCTAAAAGAAGGTGGAAAAGGGGATATCTTTAGGTAAAGGAGTTAGGTTTGGAAATGAGGAAAGATATGTCCTCTGAAACTGGGAGTAAGTAGCTGAACACAGATGAGAAAATAACACAGTTAAATCCAGAGTTTGGTTATAACAGTTGAGGGAGTTATATAGTCAAGACAGCATTTTCAACTAGTCCTGTTGGAGAATCCTCAGTGCCCTTAAAGTGGGACTGGCACTGTGGTGGCTAAGGAGAGAATCAGGACAGTTCATGGAAACATCTTGAGAGTCTCTCCTCTGCAGCATTCCTGACTCATCTCCCAATTCCATATGTGCCTAAGCCCCTGGTGGCGTCTTTCTCCCCAATCCCTTTTATCAGAGCTATGGCATAAAATGAATTGGGATCAGAGAAATTTACTAGGCAGACAGGATCCAGAGAAATGCAACAGTAAGAAATGAATCCTGTTCGTTGGGAAGCTTGAGGCCCATCTTGTTTAATGGGTACCATCAAGGAAAGTCCAGATCACGAGTCACAAAAGGAGTAGGCAAGCGTATACTGAGGTCAAGAGATTGTTCATAGTTTATGAGACTGATTAATCTTTGTCCTTTCTATGTCACACCTAATTTTCAAGAGGCCAACTGTACAGGTAGTGTACGTACAGGGAGACTATTTGCTTGAGTCTACTAAGTCAACCACTCATTTTGCCATCATGTACCTAGGTCATGGAGGTTAAGTCAATCATTCTTGCTAAATAACCTGGGTTCCCAGTACCAGCTTACTTATGTATTTCAACCTACTCCTTTAAGACCAAATGCAGTCATAGTTGATACCCTCCATGGTAACAAGATGGCCAAATATGCTACTGGAATTAGGCCACTCACATTCAATATTTTATTAGTCTTTCTTTCTCTGCCTCTTTGTTCATATTCGATGTTGGCCCTTTTGAGCTAATCAGAGGGCTCACTCTGCAGCACATGGGTTTAAGTTGTAGCCTTTTTATTATGGTCATGAGGACCACTCAAATAGCTTGAAAAAAATTGACATTCACATGCTAAGTCTTCTGGGGCTGATTTACACTAATCCAACCTTTCTGGAGTTCTTGCTATATGAAAAACTCCGTGCTAGGCACAGAGAGACAGAAGATGGAGTGGATGAAATGTCTGCTCTCGGGAGCTCACAACATCTTCCTGGGGAAAACAGCATAAATACAACATAAACACTGTTGATACAAGGTAGAAAATATGTGCCAATTAAATTCATCATCTTTTTAGTTTTTCATATTTGTTTCCTAAAGGCAGGGGACATGTTCAAATGTCTTAGAATAACATTTTCATAGTCATAAACTTTGAATATAACAGGGATAATTCTTACAGTAATTGGATTCTTCCACATTACCAGTATATTTTTTTCCATAGACTCATATACCCTTCAGTACTTAAAAAGTACCTTCTTAGCGTTGAAAATGTTAATGAAGCAGAGATTTGCAAGAGGTTCTTCTGATAGATCAGTTGAACACGCAGCAGATTTCCTGTCCCTATGATACTTCACTTAGTGTGTGGTTCAAAATCTGGTTTATGATCACCAAAGCATCGCTTTTTAAGAAAACATGCTGATATGTAAATCCCCCATCAAAATCGCTTTTTGTTGAGCTCCCAGTAAAATTCCCTCAATGCTTTTTGACTATTGTTGTGTTACATTCCAAGTTCAATGAACTATGACAAGCTGGGACATGTTTATTTAAATGGATTTTGTGGAAATGTAACACTAGCTTTCTAACACCTGTTTGCATTTCCATACGGACTCAACAAAAAGGGAAGTGCTATTCGCATGATGAACATGAGAAATAATATCTCAAATTTCCTACTTCTGATTAATGTAGGACAGGCAAGTTGTCTTTATCGTCTTCGTCCTGTATTCATTCAGTTAATCATTCATTCTCCATCATGTATTGGATGCTTATGCTATACCAGGCCCCGTAGGTAGACACTGGTTGCACAAAGATGACTAATCATGCCGTGGGAGGCAAATGCATATGTTAGTGGAAGGTTTTATTTCTTCCTAAAAGACCAGCCAGCCGTCATGCCCATGGCACAATTCCAGCTATTCTTTTCTGAAGGCCTTTTTTTTTTTTTAAGATTGTATTTATTCATCTGACAGAGAGAGAGAGAGAGAGAGAGAGAGAGAGAGAGAGAACACAAACAGAGGGAGTGAAAGAGGAAGAAACAGGCTTCCCACTGAGCAGGGAGCCCTATCGGGGACTCAATCCCAGGACCCTGGGATCATGACTTAAGCCAAAAGCAGATGGTTAACAACTGAGCTACCCAGGTTCTCCTCAATGATTTCTTTTATACTGAGCATTCAGAGAAGTTATATTCTCATCATTCTTTGGGGCATCTGGGTGGCTCAGTGGGTTAAGCCTCTGCCTTTGGCTCGGGTCATGATCTCAGGGTCCTGGGATCAAGTCCTGCATCTGCTCTCTGCTCAGCAGGGAGCCTGCTTCCCCCTCTCTTTCTGCCTGTCTCTCTGCCTATTTGTGATCTCTCTGTCTGTCAAATAAATAAATAAAATCTTAAAAAAAAAAAGAGTATAGGTTCTGCAGTGGAATATCTGTATTCAAAGTGGAAGGATGTCAGTTTTTACTTATGGCGCCCTGGTAAAGTGTTTAAATTTTCTAATCTATAAAATGGGTGTAATAATTATACCTACCTCAAAGGATTTTTGAGAAGACCATCATTGGCAGAGAGGAAGCATTCAAGAAACATGGGTCAGCTTTTATTTTTTTTTCTTGAAGAGATGACATAGCATTTTTGTATGTTTGATGTATTTTGTGTTTTTCTTAGAGATGGTCAGAATTAGGCAGTTTACCTACCATCCTTGCCACCCTGCACCTCACTTTGAGTACCTCTAGACAGATTACAGGCACCATCTGAACTGGATATGGAGAGGGGGGACCCAGGAGATCAGCAAGGCAACCAGAATCACAGCCTATGAGATGGTGCTATTCAAAATACCCCACAAGCTCCTCTAGCATAAAACCCTCCCTCTTGAAATGATAACTGGAGAAGGTAAAACCTACACATAGTTCCCCAGATAATGAGTGATGGAGTTGGGATGCCTTGTTCATTCCACAAAGCGAAGACTCAGAATTGCATAAAGGGCTGACAGAGAGGTGAAAATAGAGAAAAGGACTAAATAAGATGATCTCTATGCCTTTCTTAAGGCTGGTCCGCTTGTTTTATCCTTCTATACTCTTCCTTGATCTGTAGGTCATATTTCACACATCTGAAGGTCTCTATCTGGGTTCACATTTTGGTTTTACTCAAGTGTAGCTCTCTGGTGATGTGATTCTTGCTTTAACTGTATGAGTAACTGAGAAATTCAGCGCAGGGAAGACAAATCACTTTGTTTAAAATATAAACATTAGATAGAAAATAAAACTAATGGTGCGAAAAACTTTACTTAGGAATTTTCATTTAATCTTTACAACAACCCTGTGAAGTAAGTGTTATCACCATTGGGAAGCTGTGAGCACTAAGGCACAGAGAAGTGGAGTGACCTATTCAATGTATCATAGCTTGATAAAACAGAACTAGAATTTAAAACTAGGTCTGATTTGACCCTGAGAAAATGTTTATGCATTCCTGGTAAGTGGGGAAATAAGTTATCAAACAGAATAATCTCAACTGGATTTAAATAAACTACCTTACATGTAACACAATAGGAAAAAAAAATCTACCTAGTGTTCAGCTGGAGGTAGAGGAAGTAGTCATGGCTTTTATCTTTCTTTTTTCTAAAAAATACTTTTCAAATTTGCTGCAATGGAAATATTTCCTCTTATGATAAAATGACATGCAAAAAATGTTATCCTGGAAAAAAAAAATTGGATCTGTGCAAGTGGCATTGAACTATGAGCTCAATGGCAGTAATGTAGAGGTTAATGAGTCTTAATTCTCCTTGGGTTCAAAGTGCCCTCATTTAGAAATGGAGAAATGTAATTGAATCTAAGAGCCTTTTTCTTTTTGAAGCTAAGTAAAAGAGAGAAGATAAAAAAATTTCCCATCTGAATTATAATTAAAGCCATGTGTTCTTAAAATTTTATCTGCCCCACATTTATACCATATCCAGTCACCAAGCCCCATTTCATCTAAGTGCAAACATTTCATCTCAGTACCAAGGAACTTGCTGTCACCTTGATTTCTCCACCCTAATTGTCACAGATGACTCTGCCTTGATTATAATGAGATGGAACATAATAGAAAGGGAAAGGTTATGAAGATCCTTCAACAATAACTATAAATTTACTACATTAAAAAATCATTTATAGGAATTTTGTTTCTGTGTCTTCCAGATACCAGTCATGTGAACTTGACACAGCAATATAGCCTCTCTGGGCTTCAGTTACCTAATCTTTAAAATCTGGAGGTGAGGATGAGGTTTTCCCTGTACAAGCAGTTACTGAAATCAAATTATATTATAATTATATAGAGTTAAAAATTCAATTTCTTAGTCACTCTAGCCACATTTCAAGTGTTCAGCAGCCACATGTGGTCAATGGCTTGTGGCTACCATACTGTATAGCATAGCTATACAGTCTCATCATCACAGGGCATAGTATTGGGTAGTATAGGAATGACAAATGCTTAATTTATGGAGCATTTTACAGGTGCCTATGCAAGCCTCATTTGACTGCCTTTTCCACAGCCCTATGAAGAAAAGCAGAAGATGGGAACTGAAGCTCAGAGAGGCAAGAATGACTTCCTAAGACCACAAAGGACTCAAACCAAGGTCTTCTATTAATTCCAAATCTTTCCTCCCATTTTCTACTCCTTCATCCTGCCTTCTAAAGCCACCTTCAGGGGCCACAGATGTTCAATGACACATGGATTCTGAGAAACCTTAGAAATGGTTGCCAAACTTAGCCAAGCAACAAAAAATAACTATCCTCTTTGTACATGGCATGGTGGTATAGGCACCATGGGAGAGAAGGTACCACCTCCCTGCATACCAGCAGTTGGCAATCTGGTTGAGAGCACAAGTTTTGTGAATAAATACATGACCCAAGCAGTTTTTAACCCAGACTTGAATGGCATATACCATTAAATACCAAAGAAATGAGGAAAATAAAAGTGTATTCTTTGGATGATCATGTATCAAGATATGAGGAGATCAGGCAGGAAACTGCTGTTTTTCAGTATTCTTTGCCTTTTAAAACTGAGTGGATATATTACTTTGATTAAGAGAGAAATTACACCAGGTAGAATGGCCAAAATCAATAAGACAGTAAAGTGTTGGAGAGGATGTAGAGAAAGGGGAACCCTCTTACACTGTTGGTGGGAATGCAAGTAACTTCAGAAAGTTCAGAAAACAGTGTGGAGATTCCTTAAGAAATTAAAAATAGAGCTTCCCTATGACCCTGCAATTGTACTACTAGGTATTAGAAAGATACAGATGTAGTGAAAAAAAAAAAAAAGGCCCAATGTTGATAGCAGCAATAGCCACAGTCACCAAACTGTGAAAAGAACCAAGATGCCCTTCAACAGACGAATGGATAAAGAAGATATGGTCCATGTATACAATGGAATATTATGCCTTCATCAGAAAGGATGAACACCCAACTTTTGTAACAATATGGACAGGACTGGAGAGATTATGCTGAGTGAAACAAGTCAAGCAGAGAGAGAGACTCACTTACTTGCGGAGCATAAGGAATAACATGGAGGACATTGGGAGATGGAGAGGATAAGTGAGTTGGGGGAAATTGGAGGGGGAGACAAACCATGAGACACTGTGGACTCTGAGAAACAAACTGAAGGTTTTGGAGGGGAGGGGTAAGGGGGTTGGGGTGAGCCTGGTGGTGGGTATTGTGGAGGGCACATATTGCATAGAGCACTGAATGTGGTACATAAACAATGAATTCTGAACACTGAAAAAAAAAATTTTAAAAAAGAGAAATCATAGGAAAGAAGAAAATTGTTGGGGTTTTTATGACATTGTATGTTAGCCTTCTCTTCTGTAAATAAAAAAAATTACAGTTAAAATCTTTCCTTTTGAATTAGTCATTTTCCGATTTTTCTTTTTTGATGTGATTAATCCTCCTTTATGTATTACCCAAGAAGTCTCAGTCTAACTAAAATACTTCCCACCAGGACTGCCAAATACATATGATACAATATATGCATTTGTTTTCTTAAATTTTAAAAACCTTTATCACATCTTTCTTGGGATTTACCACTCATGTCCAATTTAGACGCATAAAGTCAGGGACTATACATAGCACAGAGCAGGAACTTGAACGTTATTTGTTAAAGGAATATGTAAATATGTACTCAGACTAACAATGCACCTAGGCATTGAAGACGTATTCCAGTGAATAGTGAAGAGAAGTAACAAAATTCAGTAAAAAGGTGGGAGGAAAAGGATTGATGGACCTATGTAGGAGAGCTTGTGATCTTGCCAATAAAAGAAGTTTTGTAAATAAAAAGTAGATAACCCAAAACAGTTCCTAATCTAGACCTAAACATGATAAAATAGGAATTTATGAATTTCTTGTCTTGTAACATGCTTATTTCTCCCACTGTACCTTTTTCTTTAGTCTAACCTTCTGATTTACAAATAGGTGAAGTAGCTTACTCCAGACCCCCTTTCCTTGAAGCCTGAAGATCTTCTTCCTGTGTCAGGATATTTCACATTAGAGTGTAAGACCATGCGTTACTCTCATTGGGGGAAACAAAGAAGTAAATACCGGGTCCCTGATTTTGAAGGGTTTGCAATCCAGTTGGAGTGATAGGTCATGAAAACATTAAGCAGCAGTACTAGAAGTGCCAAATAGCTGCTGCCTTCTCCAGTCTCACAATCTGGTACTTGACTAACAAGATCTAAGCTGTGTATACGTGCGCGCGCATGCACGCGCGTGTGTGTGTATTTGTTGTAATACTCCAGTCACATCACAATCAAGAATAGGTCTTCCCTTCATTGACTACATCACCAAATTTCAACATTTATTACATAATCAGTCAAAATCTCTTCTTTCCTTAGCTAAGAGTAAGGAAAGTTGAGATAGGGTCAAGTTGCCTTTTCTCGTCAACGAGAGAAGTGTAAGTGGCCCCAATCCTCGAATAAACATGATATAATCCTGTTCAAAGTTGAGTCTTACCTATCTTTTCATAGACTTAAGATATTCTTTTTTTCCTAAGAACCTTAATCACAAATTTCCCCCATCCTCACAGGGGTAGGTAAAACATGAAACTGTGTTGGCCAAAATGCTTATTTCAAATAAAAAAGGAACAGACAGCTCAAAATATGGAAGGCAAGCACTGGGATAACTACATTCGTAGGAGTTGCTTTGCCATGGCAATCTTAAGACAAGAATTTATCTTAATAACTGGCATTCTCAAATACCTTTGGTTCCAAATTATTGTTCAGCCTCAGAAACTCCATTTGCCTGATGTCAAGTCTCTGTGATTTAAGCCTATAAACTCTCTGGAATCCAGAGCTTTTCAATCCTTCTACCTGCCTGTATGTCCTGGCATGTGTGCATTACTAATAATGAACCAATGGTGTTTTTGCACATCTCTGTAATCCTTCAGTGTAATGGGAAAACCAATCTGAGTACCTCACTCTAAATCACATTCTGAATATTAACATTTACTTGGTCAAACTTGTTTCTTCCCCCTTTTCCTCTTGGAGAAAAAGTAAGCCACCCAACTCAATTATAAATCAATGTATTGTGTAAATACTCTGGAGGTGTCACGAACCAGCTAATATTGACTGGGCCTACCAGAAGGGCAAGTAAGCTTTACAACAAGAATAGCAAAACAACAGAATCCATCAGAGTCCTGTTTAAAATAATTCTTCAAGACCAAAGCTTTTATAGATTTTACTAAGTGTGGAAACTCTCTTGATCTCACACCACTCTAATCCATCAAAAAAATATTTTTTTGCTCTCTTTAGAAAGGGTGAGACATCTGGACCAGAGAACTTGGTGAGAACTGATGGGTATGATCCTCAGAGAATGGCTATATATTCTAGTACCCAGAAACACAGCCAGCCCTTTTAAGAACATACATCATTCAATGAAGAATGATTTTGTTTTTGTTTTATATGAATCTGAAACATCAGAGAACAACAAAAACCCAATCCACAGACACTAAAGGCACTGATCTGGGTGAAGGTCTAAATGATGTTACTGACTTGTTAGTGCTTAGGGACTTGTTCTAACACATAACACCAAACAACCAGGGGTACTATACAATCACAGAAATCATCAAATCTTCCAGCTGGCAGGGCCAGTGAGAGATCATCAGGTTTACTTTTTTTTTCCCAAACAGTAGAAATAAGTATTTTAAATTTAAGATGACATTAAATTTAAAAGGTACTCAATAAATGTTAGTTGATTTATTCCAATGAAAGGATCCTTTTATTTTGCAGTAATGAAGCATTCCAATAATCAGTCAATCTCTAAGAAATTCTTTTATTCATCCATTCATTTAGAGAATATTTTAAAGGACCCACTATCTGCCTGGCAATGATACAAGGCACTTTTAAGGGAAGAATAAAATCTTGTCATTTTCTTTGAAATTTAGTTTTTCAATTAAAGTCTACTTTATTTAAGTGCTTTACCAAGCAGTGCTTAATTAATCATTATTAACTGTTTTTTTTTTTTTTACATGTATGCAGGTATGCAGGTTGGAGGACATAGGCTATCTCATTGAAAAAAAGATATAAGTCATCCTTAAACCAAAACTTGCACTAACTTTTTGACCTGAAAATCAAGATGAATGCAGGTATAAGAACAGAAATTCAAGAAAAGGGGTGAAATGAAAAGCTTCTCATTTACAAGCAGGTAATTAAAAGCTCCCATTTGATCATGAGCTTCCTAGGAACCTAGATGCAAAGTGAGGCATTAGTAAATTGTTTATATTGACAGAATGAAGAAACACAGTTATTCTTTAAGAGAAGCGAAGGTTTCACCAGCATTGGAATGCAACAAAACTCATGTAGGGGCTTATGTGCTGCCTATTTCCCATATTGACCTTCCCATAGCAACGGCAGGAATAGTTTTCTCAAGAATAGTCTATTTCTTTGGAAGGGGAGGTGAATCATGAGAGACTATGGACTCTGAAAAACAATCTGAGAGGTTTGAAGTGGCGGGGAGGGGGGTGGGAGGTTGGGGTACCAGGTGGTGGGTATTATAGAGGGCACGGATTGCATGGAGCACTGGGTGTGGTACAAAAATAATGAATACTGTTATGCTGAAAAAAGATTTTTAAAAAATGAGAGAAGTTTTCAGTATCACAAAAAAAAAAAAGAATAGTCTATTTCTTACAAAGCACCTGAATGTCTCCTTCAGCCTGGTATGTAATAAGTGCTGAAAACATGAATGAACAATGATAAAAACAAAAACACTATTGAGTATAGACAATTCTATCTCTGTGGACAGGCCAAGTTAGAGTGATTTATAATGAAATTAGTGAAATCACGACAGATGAGCACATTTTTTACTTGTACTATTTTTTAAAAATGCACCTCAAGTCACAGTAAAATGACATTTAAAAAGATCAAGGAGAACTAGCTAAGAGACGTCACTATCAGATTTGTACAAGCAAAAATGCAGAAAGTTTTCAGTGGCTGACGACTAAAGATTACTAAAGACTATGCCTGTAGTAATGGAGATCCAGAAACCAGGAATTATACTGCAAAATCCAGAAATACTTGGGAACTAGAAACACCAACAAGCTAAGAGTTGGGGAATATGGGTGGGTTTGAAAATAGGAGGATTCATTTAAAGTCCATGTAAGAAGCAGTTGCACCATAAAATCTCTCCAACCCACAAGCCTAGGGAACTGACCTTTCCTAACCCTGGAGGAGGACTCCAGGTTAACACTTTGGATGGGCTGGAACTGAAGGGATTGTTACCTTGGTAATGACTGACAGAGCAAAATACAGGGGCAAGGCCAAGACGTTAAAAAAAGGAGTATTAGGTGAAACATGGCACGACTAACCCTCTTCCTTTCTTAACTCTCATACCCTGGATCCTTGAAGCACTGGAAGCCAAAGAGGAGAATAAAGGAGACTTTTGTAGAGAAATAGAATGGAACAAGAGATTCTGATATTTGGTGGTCGCTCCGCAAAATAGCTAGGTTCCTGTGGTGCCTGGGTGGCTCACTTGGTTAAGTGTCCAACTTGTTGATTTTGGCTCAGGTCATGATCTCAGGGTCCTGGAATTGAGCCCCACATTGGACTATACTCACTGAGGAGTCTGCTTGGGGATTCTCTGTCTCCCTCTCCCTTTGCCCCTATACCTGCTCCCATACTCTCTGTCTAAAATAAATAAATAAATGAAAAAAAAAAAATTTTTTTAAAAAGCTAGGTTACTGTCTGATAATGCTAAAGTTAGTTTATCAAACCATATGCCCCTTTATGCAAACATAGCTTCCAATTAGGTATTTAGTATCTTTTTTTTTAAATGATGTTCTTTACCATTTAGGAGAGAGAGACTGAGAGAGAGCATGAGAGGGGAGAAGGTCAGAGAGAGAAACAGAGTCCTTGTGGAGCTGGGAGCCTGATGTGGGTCTCCATCCCAGGACTCTGAGATCATGACCTGAGCCAAAGGCAGTCACTTAACCAACTGAGCCACCCAGGAACTCTAGTATCTTACTCTTAAATAAGAAAGGCCAATGAAGGACCAATCAAGGATCACTAGAAATTTGAGAAAAACATCTGACAGACAACACAGGAAACAAAACAGACAAACTTCAAAACAAAGTTCAAGAAAGAACTTAAAGGAAATGGACAAAATGAGGGGGGAAAAAAGTCCAAAAATGTAATTATTACTCTCAGATTGTTGAAAGATGACAGAACAGTGAAGTTACAAAAATAGGAATAAAACAAAAAAAAAATTTGAAGATTGTATTTATTTGAGAAAGACAGGCAAAGAAAGAGACCAGAGAGCATGAGCTGGGAAGCAGAGAGAGAAGTGGGTTCCCTGCTCAACAGACTTGACCACCAGACCCCAGGATCATGACCTGAGCCCAAGGCAGATGCATAACTAACTAAGCCACCCAGGCGCCCCAAAACAAAAAAATCTTTAAAAATAAATAAATTTTGGAAGTTGGGATTAAAATATAAAAAGAGAAATAGAAAAAAAACAGAATGTTTAGAATATAAACGAGGAAATCTCCCAGAAATCGGAATGAAAAAGTCAAAGAGATGTCAAATAGAAAAAAAATTATATAAGTAAACAAGAGAATTAGTGTAATAACATGTGAGTGGTAAGAGTTCCAGAAAGTGCAAAGATAGGAAATGATAAAATTTACTGAAGAAGCAATAGAAGTTATTTTCTTAGAATTGAAGAACATGAAATTGAAGAATCAAAGGATCCAATGAATGAGCATCACAATGGACACAGGCCAAGGTAGATGACTGAATTTTCAACACTTGAGGCCACATAACTAAAAACAAAGAAAGAATCTTCAAAGCTTTCAGAAATGTATTTTGTTAATCTCAAAAGAGAAATGAATAATCAGAATGGCAGTGGACTTTTCAACTATCCCACTGAAGGAAGAAAAGAAAAAAGTAATGTTTCCAAAATTCTGGCTTGCAACCAAGAACTCCACGAGGAACCAAATGATTGATAACATATGAGAATGGAAAACAAGACATATTGAGATGTTTCAGGTCTCAAAGTTCATATTTCATGTATCCCTTCTCCAGAAACTAGAGAAGTTGTTCTATCTCACTGTGCATTGACGTAAAAGAAAGTCATAGAGTCTAGAAACCAGAAGATCTAACAAAAGTCCCAAAACAGAGAAATAATAAAAATAATGATAAAAGGATATCTTGACAGCAGATATAAGTCAAATCTAAAGAGAGGCCAGTCCACGCTAGAGCAGGAGAACGGTTGATTATAGAAGGGATATCTCAAAAACAAAAAGTGTTTGAATATATTAAGAAAAATATTTATCTTTTTAAAAATTGTGATAGGGGCACTTGGGTGGCTCAGTCTGTTAAGCAACTGCCTTCGGCTCAGGTCATGATCCCAGGGTCCTGGGATTGAGTCCCACATCGGGCTCTCTGCTCAGCAGACAGCCTGTTTCTCCCTCTCCCTTTGCCTGCCTCTCTGCATACTTGTGTTCTGTCTGTCAAATAAATAAACAAAATCTTTTAGGGCGTCTGGGTGGCTCAGTGGGTTAAGCCACTGCCTTCAGCTCAGGTCATGATCTCAGGGTTCTGGGATTGAGTCCCGCATCAGGCTCTCTGCTCAGCGGAGAGCCTGCTTCCCTTCCTCTCTCTCTCTGCCTGCCTCTCTGCCTACTTGTGATCTCTCTCTGCCAAATAAATAAATGAAATCTTTAAAAAATATATCTTTTAAAAAATTCGTGATAAAACACATAACATAAAACTTACTATCAGGGGCGCCTGGGTGGCTCAGTGGGTTAAGCCGCTGCCTTCGGCTCAGGTCATGATCTCAGGGTCCTGGGATCGAGTCCCACATCGGGCTCTCTGCTCAGCAGGGAGCCTGCTTCCTTCTCTCTCTCTCTCTGCCTGCCTCTCCATCTACTTGTGATCTCTCTCTGTCAAATAAATAAATAAAATCTTTAAAAAAAATTTGGAAAAAAACCTTACTATCATAATTATTTTTAAGTGTTACAGTTCAGTAGCTTTAAGTATATTTTCAGTTACTCACCATTCCTCCAGATACTCTTCATCTTGCAAAACTGAGACTCTATACCAATTAAACAAGTCCCCACTTGCCCCTCCCCCTAGCTCCAGGCAAAAACCATTCTACTTTCTGTTTTTATGAATTTGACTATTCTAGATACAGCATCTAAGTGGAACAGTACAAATTTATCTTTTGTGACGGGGCTATTTCACTTAGCATAATGTCCTCAGAGTCCATTCATTTGTAGCATGTGTGAGAATTTTTTCCTATTTAAGGCTAAATAATATTCCATTGTATTTATATAGCACATTACTTTACCCATTCATCAGTTAAAGGACATGTGATTTCTTCTAGTTTTTTTTTTTTTTCTATTTCATATAATGCTGCCATGAACACAGGTGTAGAGATATCTCCTTAAGACCCTGTTTTCAACTTCTTGGGATACATAGCTGAAGTATACTTGAATGGATCATATAGTAATTCTATTTTTAACTTTTTGAGGAACCACCATACAGTTTTCAATAGTGGCCATACCACTTAACATTCCTACTAAGAGTGCACATGGGTTCCAATCTCTCTATATCCTCACCAACACCTATTCTCTGATTTTGATGGTAGCCAGCCATTCTGAGTACAGGGTGCTATCATACTGTGATTTTGATTTGCAAGACTCTAATTATTAGTGATACTATCTTTTCATATGCTTACAACCACTTGTATATTATCATAGTAAAAAAAAAAAATGTCTTTTGAAGACTTCACTCCAAAACTGCTAGAACTCATACAGGAATTCAGTAAAGTGTCAGGATATAAAATCAATGCACAGAAATCAGTTGCATTTCTATACACCAACAGAAAGACAAAAGAAGGAGAAATAAGGAGTCGATGCCATTTACAATTGCACCCCAAACCATAAGATACCTAGGAATAAATCTAACCAAAGAGGCAAAGAATCTGTATTCAGAAAACTATAAAGTACTCTTGAAGGAAATTGAGGAAGACACAATGAAATGGAAAAGCATTCCATGCCCGTGGATTGGAAGGACAAATATTGTGAAAATGTCTATGCTACCTAAAGCAATCTACACATTTAATGCAATCCCTATCAAAATACCATCAATTTTTTAAGTAAATGGAACAAATAATCCTAAAATTTATATGGAACCAGGAAAGACCTCAAATAGCCAAAGGAATATTGAAAAAGAAAGCCAAAGTTGGTGGCATCACAATTCTGGACTTCAAGCTCTATTACAAATCTGTCATCATCAAGACAGCGTGTTACTGGCACAAAAACAGACACATAGATCAATGGAACAGAATAGAGAGCCCAGAAATAGACCCTCAAACTCTATGGTCAACTAATGTTCAACAAAGCAGGAAAGAATGTCCAATGGACAAAGGATAGCCTCTTCAATAAATGGTGTTGGGAAAATTGGACAGTCACATGCAGAAAAATGAAATAGGACCATTTCCTTACATCACACACAAAAATAGACTCAAAATGGATGAAGGTCTTCAATGTGAGAAAGGAATCCATCAAAATCCTTGAGGAGAACACAGGCAGCAACCTTTTCGACCTCAGCTGTAGCAACATCTTCCTAGGAACATTACCAAAGGCAAGGGAAGCAAGGACAAAAATGAACTAATGGGATTTTATCAAGATCAAAAGCTTTTGCACAGCAAAGGAAACAGTTCACAAAATCAAAAGACAACTGACAGAATGGGAGAAGATATTTGCAAACAACATATCAGATAAAGGGCTAGTGTCCAAAATTTATAAAGAACTTAGCAAACTCAACACCCAAAGAACAAATAAACCAATCAAGAAATGGGCAGAAGAAACTATATTCTTAAGCCCCTTTTGGATTATTATTGGTGTGTAGAAATGTAACTGACATTTGCATGAATTTACAAAAAAAAACTGACTTATGTGTATTCTATAACCTCACTGAATTATTTGGTCTGTTTTTCTTTTTTTTTTTTTTTTACTTTTTTTGGTGAAATCTTGAGGGTTTTTACTTAAAATATTATGTTATATGTGAGCAGAGATAATTCTGCTTCTTCCTTTCCATTTTGGAAGATTTATCCTTTTCTTGCCTAACTGCGCTGGCTAGGATGAGTATATATTAAGAAGAGAAAAAAGCCTCAGTCTTCCAGCATTGAGTAAAATGTTAGTTGTGGGTTTTTCATATGTGACCTTTATTTTGGTGAGGTAATTCCTTCTATTCCTAGTTTGTTGAATGTTCTTAAAATGAAAGTGTAATGAGTTTTGTGGAATGTTTTTTCTACATTGATTGAGATTACCATGTGTTTTTTTTTTTTCCTGTCATTTTGTTAATGTGGTATGTTACAGTGATTGATTTTTGTATGTTAAACCATCCTTGCATTCTAGGGATAGATCCCACTATGGTGTTTAATCCTTTAAATGTGTTGCTGAATTCAGTTTGCTTGTATTTTGTTGAGGATTTTTCCACTAATATTCATCAAGAATATTGGCTTCTTGTTTTTCTTTTCTTGCAGTGTCTTTGTCTGACTTTGGTATCAGGGTAATGCTGGCCTCATAGAAAAAGTTGGAAAGTATTCACTCCTCTTAAATACTTTGGAAGAGTTTGAGAAGGACTAGTGTTAATTCCTCCTTAAATGTTTGGTAAACTTCACCAGTAAAGCTACCTGGTCTTAGATTTTTCTTTGTTGGGAGGCTTTTTTAAAAAAAAGATTTATTTTTTTTATTTATTTGACAGAGATAGCAAGTAGGCAGAGAGGCAGGCAGAGAGAGAGGAGGAAGTAGGCGCCCTGCTGAGCAGAAAGCCCGATTCAGGGCTTGATTCCAGGACCCTGGAATTATGACCTGAGCTGAAGCAGAAGCTTTAACCCACTGCGCCACCCAGGCACCCCTCTTGGGAGGCTTTGATTAATGATTCAGTCTCCTTACTAGCTGTAGATCTGTTAAGATTTTTGTTTCTACATGATTCTATCTTAATAGGTTATATGTTGCTAGGAGTTTATCCACTGTATCCATTTCATCTAGGTTATCCAATTTGTTGGTGTAGGGTTGTTCATAGTGTTCTCTTGAAAGCCCTCTTCTGTGGTATTAGTTGCAATGTTGCTTCTTTCATTTCTGATTTTAGATATTTGAGTCATTTTTTCTTAATCAGTCAAGCTAAAGATATTTCAATTTTGATCTTTTTGAAGAAACAACTCTTGGTTTTGTTAATATCCTCCACTCCTCTTCCAGTCTCTATTTTGTTTCTCTCTGCTCTCATCTTTAATGTTTCCTTCCATCTGCTCATTTTGGATTTAGTTTGTTCTTTCTCTAGTTCCTTAAGGAATAAATAGTTGATTCAAGATCTTTCTTCTTTTCTAATGTAAATATTTAGAGGTATAAATTTCCTTCTTGGCACATTATTACCTGTATCTCACAAGTTTTGGTATTTTGTGTTTTTAGTTTCATTTGTCTTAAGATATTTTATAATTCCCTTTTTACTTCTCCTTTGATCCAACTGTTGAGAGTAAAATGTTAAATCTCCACATATCTATGAATTTTCCGCTTTTCCTTCTGCTATTAATTTCTAGTTTCATTCTACTGTGACCAGAAAAAAATGCTTTGTATGATTTCTATTTTTTTTATTAAGACATTTTGTAACCTAAGATATGGTCTATAATAGTTTTAAAATGTCACATATGTACTGAAGAAAAATGTGTACTTTTGTGTTGTTGAGTAGAGTGTTCTGAATTAAGTCTGTTAGGTCCAATTGGTCTATAATATTGCTGATGGCCTCTATTTTCTTACCGATCTCCTGTATGTTTATTCTATTCTTTACTTCAATTAGAAAACTGAAATCTCTTACTACTATTGTAGAACTATTTCTCCATTCAGGTTTGTCAGTTTCCTTCATATATTTAGGAGCTCTGAATCTTAGTGCTATATGTTTATAACTGTAAAATTTTCTTGGTGATTTTACCCTTTTATCATTCTATATAAGGTCCTTTTATGTATCATGTAACACTTTTTTTTTGAAAAGATTTTATGTATTTATTTGACAGAGAGAAATCACAAGTAGATGGAGAGGCAGGCAGAGAGAGAGAGAGAGGGAAGCAGGCTCCCTGCTGAGCAGAGAGCCCGATGCGGGACTCGATCCCAGGACCCTGAGATCATGACCTGAGCTGAAGGCAGCGGCTTAACCCACTGAGCCACCCAGGCGCCCCATATCATGTAACACTTTTGACTTCCAGGTTTATTTTGTCTGATATTGCTATTACCACCTCTATTCACTTTTGGTTACAATTTGCACAGACTGTTTTTACACTGTCACTTTCAACCTATGTGTGTCTTTAGATCTAAAATGAGTCTCATGCTGTGTATACAGAATATCACTGGATTTTTTAAAAAGTCCTTAAGCCAATCTATATCTTTTGATTGAGGATTTTAATCCATTTATATTTAAAGTAATTACTGATAGGGAAAGACTTATTATCACTATTTTACTAATTGCTTTCTACATGTCTTTCAGATTTTTTATTCCTCATTTCCTCCCTTACTGCCTTCCTTCACATTTGGCTGGTTTTTGTTTTGTTTTGTTTTGTTTTTTTTGTCAGTAATATGCTCTAATTCTCTTCTCATTTCCTTTAGTATATATTCTGTATATGTTTCCTTTGTGATACCAGGGAATTACCTATAACACCTTAAGTTGTAACAATTTTTTAAACTGATAACTTAATTTCAATAATATACTAAAACTGTATTTATTACTTCTTCACTCCTCAGCCCTTTATGTTTTTTCCACAAACTTTATATTCATACTTGAAATAGATCTATATGAAATGTGTGCCTATTTACATAGATTTATCATTGTCTTCATGCTTTTGTCTTTAAACTATAAAAAAGTTAAACTTTTAATGTAACATAGGAATGATATCCCATGATACTGACATGAAGAAGTTGACTTCCAGCAGACAACAATTTTTATCTTTTTTAAAATTTATTTTTAAAAAAGATTTTATTTACTTGTCAGAGAGAGAGAGAGATAGCACAGGCAGTGAGAGCAGCAGGTAGAGGGAGAGAGAGCAAGGAGACCGATGTGGGCTTGATCCCAGGATCCTGGGATCATGACCTGAGCTGAAGACAAATGCTTGACCAACTGAACCACTCAGGCATCCCAGACAACAATTTTTAAAACTGGATAGAATTACAAATAGAGCTTTTATATGAAGTCACTGGAAAATGAACAGTGGTAGGCAGAGACTGGAGAGGAGTAAATTCTTGATAGATTGCCAGTGCTCTGGGTAAGAACTGTGATTATATAGCTTTGTTGCCCAATGATATCCCAAAACTCCTATCCCAGTTCTAGTGACATAAAATTGCAGCTTTGTCAGCTCAAGGTGGCAGACAACAGAATTCAGATCATCAGAGCAGCTGGAAATTTAAGAGAGCAATTTTTAGAAGTGAGAGAGAATTGGAAATGCTGATATCCAAAATCTGAGAATAAGCTGCCCAAATTTTTGCCTGACTGTTAAACTACACATTTACATAGGAGACCCCAGGGTGCTCAACAAAGAAGCAGGCAGAAACTAGGGGGTGGTCTACACTTAAAAAAAAAATACTACTCCTGATGAGATTTGCAAATTTCCCATGTCTGATTAAGCACATTCCCTAACTACACACAATTCAAGTGGTAAAAAGTGAAAACCTTACTGTCTTGAGATGTTAGAGGAAAGAACTTGGGGCTGAAGAAGCAACTGAAAGTTTATGGGGAACTACAGAGCAAACAGCATGAAGAATTTGATCCCAAATTTTGGTTTAAATTTACTCCAATCCTTGGAGACACCTGGGTGGCTCAGTGGGTTAAAGCCTCTGCCTTTGGCCCAGGGTCCTGGGATCAAGCCCTGCATCGAGGTTTCTGGGCAGCAGGGAGCCTGCTTCCTCCTCTCTCTCTCTCTCTCTGTCTGTCTGCCTACTTGTGATCTCTGTCTGTCAAATAAATAAATAAAATCTTTCAAAAAATAAATAAATTTACTCTAATTCTTGACTGTCAAAATATGAAGGCATAGGTAAAAAAAATTCTAAAATTTAAAAAGCAGCAAGTGGAACATGAAAAATAAATAAATAAATAAAGTGCTGTACAACCCGAGAAGTCAGATTCTGTAGTTTGAGTCCAGATAAATATATGTTACATCAGAACAAAAAATGCAATAATTTTCCGAAGAAAAAATACAGAATAAAGAGTTGTTGGAACATAATGTTCAGTTTTCAACCAAAAGTCACTGGGAATGCAAAGAAACAGGAAACAGTGATCCATATCAAAGAGAAAAAATAATCAACAGAAATAGACAAGTAGAGCCAGGCACCACATTTAGTAGAAAGACTGCTAAATCCTGGAGAGAATTAGTACCCAATACAAATGTATCAAAGGATGAAAAGAATGTATGTTCAAAGTATTTGAAAAAATGTGGTATTAGTGAATAATGAAAAAGAGGAAATATCAAGTGAGCAATGGAAATTATAAAAAAGAACTAGGTAGAAATTCTAGAGTTGAAAGTAAAATTGAAGTTTTAAAAATTCACTATGGTGAGTGAAATTATCTTAATGGCATTTTTGTGACTTAAAAAGAATGTGTCAATAAACTTGAAGACAGAGCGATAAAATCATCCAATCTGAAAAGCAGAGAAAATAAAAAAATAAAAACTGAAGAAAACTGGACAAAGATTTATAGGATTGTGGGGAAGTAAAAGGTGTCCAGCATGCATGCAATTAGAATCCTCAATGGAAATGAGTGTCCCAAAAGGGGGCAGAAATGTATCTGAAGAAAATAATGTGTGAAAATACAAAACCTGTAGAATGTATATACCAGTTTTATTTATAATCACTAAAAACTGGAAGCAGCCAAGAGATCCTTCAATAAGTAAATGAGTAAACAAACTGTGGTGTACCCATACAATGAAAAAGTATTTTGAAATTAAAAAAAAAAAATAAAGAACTATCAACTCATGAAAGAGCTTGAAGGCTCAATGTGGATATATAAACCAGACTGGAAATGCTACTAATTGTGTGATTCCAATGATATGATATTCTGCAAAAGATAAAACTGTAGAGTCAAAAGAACAAAACAAAACAAAAAAGATCACTGGTTGCCAGGGATTGGGGAGCAGGTAGAGAGATGAACTGGGGAAGCACAGAAGATATTTAGGGCAGGAAGATGGTTCTGTTTGATACTGGAATAGTGGATATGACATATTTCATGTTTCAAAATCCATAGGACTTCGCAACACAAAGAGTGAAACTTAATGTAATTTTTGGACTTTAGTTAACAATAATAAATTAGTAGTGGCTTATTACTTATAACAAATGGGACACATGAGTACAAGATGCTAATAAAAAGAAACTGACGGAGAGGGGATTATATGAAATTCTCTATATTATCTGCTCAATTTTTCTGCAAGTATAAACTGTTCTTAAAAAAAAATCCTCTTAATTTTTTCAAAAAGCTTCCCAAATTCAATTAAGAGTAAAATAAATTATTTTAATAATGGAAAATGTTCCTTGGCTGCCAAATGCAACTGTTGTCGAGACTGCATGAATTTGTGATTGCTTGTGAAAGTATGAACTGGAAACTAGAAGGTGGACCTTAGGAATACCTAAAAAATTAACCTTCTTAAGAATCAGAGAGGAAGGCCTTGGTAAATTAATTAATTTATCCTTTGTTTTTCCTGAAAGCTTTTACCACTCAAATCATTGCCACACTGTGAAGTCGTATCTGTGCATCAGTGGTGTGGCAACCCACCAAATGTCAGGCTTTTTGATTTGGGGGCACAGGGGAAAGAACTCTGGAGAATGGCTTCCCTGAGTAGTGCGGGCCATGCCTACCCATGACTAGAACAATAGTGTGTGCTGTGTGGCTTCTGAGGTTCACATCCTGCGTGAGAAAGGGGCCTGTGTGTTTTATAATAGGTTGTTCTTGAGTCTTTGTGGCATGTGGAGCCCTGCAAAATATGAGAATCCTCTGCTAGGGTTCAAAGAAGAAAAAAACAAAGGTAAGAAATAGTACTACAAGCATGTTATTTAGAGATACTAGGCTAAATAACAAAAGAAACAAGTAAAATAAGCAAAAATGAATGTTTTCTGGTCAAGTGGCAAGATATGGGGAGGATGGTCAGGGAAATGCTGTTTGTTAGCGATTACTATTTGACTTCAAAAACAAAACAAAACAAAACAAAACTCAGAGCATATACTGTCTGGATCATAAAAGAAATTAAAGAAGAGAATTACTGGGAATTAGGAGTTGATGACATTGCACTTTGGCTTTGCCCTTTACGGAGTGAACAGTCCTGGTCCTAATACCATTGATTTCAACTGGTCATTGTTCAGTTTGTAACCTTTGATAGGACTCTCCCTGTTTATTACCCCAAGACTGCCCCAGTCCAGATAGAATAATTCCTGACAAAATTCTCAAACATATGTGATCTGATATATACATGTTTTTTATTAGTGGTATTGACCACTAATGTATGATTAAGATCCATGAAGTCAGGGCCCATCCACTGCACATCAGAGTCCTTTGACAATTATTTATTAAATGAAAATGTAAATAATGCAGTTAAACTAAAAATGTACCTAGGCAGTGAGGATGCATTTTGGTAAATAATTAAAACAGTTAATAAAGCCCAGAAAAATATGGGAGAACATAATGGAACGAGACAGCATTATATATTATTTTAAAAGATGGGGAACAGAATGGAGATTCAAAAGAAGATCTAGAGCATGTTGTTCCCATGCCCTCCTACCTCCCATACCTGTCCAAACAGCCTTGGAGAAAATGTTTGGTAGACTGTGAGAGTTACAGAGGTCTAAGGCTGAGAACAGAATTTCTCCCCTTTGGCACTACTGGCATGATCAGCCCACTATTTCTTTGCTGGTGGGGGGCTGTCTTGTGCACAGCATGATGTTTAGCAGAATCCCTGGCCTCTACTCACCAGATAGCAGGAGGACCTTCCCTCCAGTTTTAGTAACAAAATGTGTTCAGATGTTGCCTCTGGGGAGCAAAATCTTGCTGGGTTGAAAACCAAAGGCCTAGAGTGAGATGCACTGTCTTCACTGTAGGGGCTCTAATGTATCACATGGAAAATGATCACAGGTAGACTGTGTGTATTACTAACAATCTTTTAGGATTGGTTAACACAATGAAAAACTATTTTAAATATGAACTATTTCACGGATCTAAATAAGTATGCCCTTCTATAAATTCACACTGCCCCCATCTTATTTAGCGTAGGGATATAAGGCCACAGTACCTTAGGATCTACAAGAGTATCTGTGATGGTCCACTAACCACCAGATGGGTGTCGATGTACTCTTCCTCTGGTAGTTGCCTCGGTGGTCCCTGTGGACTGGATGTGGTGTAAGTGGTCTTGTCAGAGTGAAATCCAGAGTCTCTGACCAGAGACTTAACACTATAATGTTAGGAGAGCAGGAGGACAGCTTGCACCCCTGTACCAAGAACATATGTCTTATGGATGTAAGAACTCAGGGTGTTTAAAATTAGTAAAGCCATATATGCTGGTCCGATAGATCATTAGAGCACAGACTAAGTTCACGCCTTCCACCCATCTGCTTGTAGGTTTCATCTATATGCAAATCAGACAACCAATAATATGTTGATACTAATAATATATGGTATCTTTCACTGGGCAAAAAGCAGGTCTTACGGCATGGTCTGTGGCCAGAATTTGGATTTAAGAGTACCATTAATCAAAACAAACATTCTGCATAGAGAAACAGAATATACTGTCAAGAATTTTTAATTCTCTAAATTAGTAATTTCTTTCCTTGCGGTGTGTTGGGGCAAAGTTGTGAAAGACAAGTTGATAACTTCAAACTTTTAAAATTTATTGTGATCTGTATGCTGCTGAGAAATGCATAATTTGGGGATTTAACACCTGATTAGCTATTAAATGGCTGTCAGGAGAAAATTTTGCAGTAATCGGTTTAGCTTTTAGCCCCTAATTATCACTTCACAGTGGATTTGGGTTGAGATAATTGAGAACTGCAACACTTAAAGGACTCCAATTGGGCATTTTTTTAATACAACGAAGTGAATTATTTCTCTATGAGGATTGCATTTAACAGGTATTGGTAACAAGGAAGGAAATGTGATAGTAGATGGGATTTTGCAAAGTGATTTAAAGTAGTTGATTCATTCATTATGCAATTAAGTGGAGCTCAGCTGTGTATAACTTATCTGGTGTCTAGGTCAAAGAATGTCTTTCAAAACTCCAGAAAATTCACAGGGAGGAATTTTATTTTAATGGCGAGTTGGAGGGATGGCATTGCTGTCTGGACTATGTAACAGATTCTATCTTTAGATACTGTGACCTTGGGCTGGCTCCTTTCTTATTCCTTTGGTTTCCTTTTCTGCCCAGTGAAATACCTATCATTCCATACCCTATTTGTATAAAAGCTCTTAAAAGCTCGGCGCTGGCAGGTAGTTCCTCATTTATCACTAACAAGGACTTACTATCAGAGCTAGTAGATTGTTGCACACTGTCCAACCACCACAGACTCTACACTCACAACTGCTCACTCAACACACACACACACACAAACACACGCATGCGTGTGTGCGCGCACACACACACACACACATCTTTCATGCTATTACTTTAACTGTTGCACTCTCCTCCAGAAAAGCCCAAATTCTTTCCAATCTTTCAAAATTTTTTTTTTTTTTTTTTTCAAGAGAAAGAACAGTTGAATCCGTTCTGTATGACAACAGATTAACCATGAAGATGACAGGACCCTTACTGTGTTGTGGAGGGCACACAAGCAGACGTGTAACTCAACAAGGGAAAGAGAAGAACCAGCTTTGCACACTTTAGTTCTCCACTCTCCCATTCCAAAACGAGTACCTTTGTTCAAGGAGCAGGACTCTGACTAGACTACGCACTACGTTCATTTGTCCGTATTCCCATCTCCTCTAACCACAATGAAATCGGATGTGATTTTTTACCCAAAAGCCGTTCAGTGCCACCCTTCTTCCTTCATAATAGAGAGCTGATTTGCAACAGGATGGGCAAGTTCCTGGTCCCAGAAAATAAACCAGAATTGGTATAAACCAATAATGGCAATTTCTTCTCCCTTTGCAGAATACTCACTTTTCTAGATAGATGCCCTCAAAAACCAGAAGAGAACATGTGACCTATTATTGTATTTGAGGTGCTTGGAAAAGTGTGCTCAAAGGCTTCTGAGTGTGGTTTTTCTAAATACAAAGGGAGGATTCTTTTTTAGCCATCTCGTGCTCGAGTGCTAGGAGACCAATGTAAGTAGTATGTCAGCTCGCAACCAGGAGACAAAAAGCACAAGTGTGCGAAGTCCTTGGTGTGAGCCTGACAGAAGGCTGTAAAGGGCCTAGAAGGACTTCCTCTGTTGAATGGTTGGATCATGACCCTACTGGTGACAGCTAAAAATTGCAGAGAAAATACAACAATCATCTGGCTAAAGGCATCGGATGCCTGGTGAGGCTTATGAGAACTGTGGGGGCTGAAACCCTGCTAAGGGGAGGGCCTCAGAGAGGTAAGCTGAATTCTACTGCCATGGGTTCTCTGAGGTCATTTAGTGATTCTGAGCTGGGCCAAGAGTTTTAGCTTCTGGGATTTGTACCAACGGCTGCTAGTGAACAGAGGAACTGGCTGGGGTCTGGGCTGAGACAGGGGAGGAGGAATGTTAGACAGCTAGTTTTTCCTAAAAGACATTTGCTGACTTCTAAGGCTGGTGGAGAGCGGGTAAGAAAACTAAACAGAGTAAAACAGTCAAGCATTTCATGAGACAAATATTAGAATTCCCATCAAAAGGAAGGAACTTGAAGAACACTCCAGGCCCTTGGTGTAAAACCCTGGAGGGCTAGGGGGAGCTAGAAAGAGACTGCGTCTCCCTAGGGATACCAGCCTTGATTTGGTCCTAACTGGATTAAGGCAGGAGATCAGTTACCACTCTCTCTGCCTGGCAGTGGGAAGAATCTATCTCTTCTAGAGAAAGACAAAATAATCTGGGACTTACATACATTTTAATACACAGTGCTTGATATTCAATCCAAGACTACTTGGCCTGAGGCAAGTTCAAATCACAAGACTGAAAACCAAGAAATGTGCACGCATGCCCACTAAAAACAGAGCCAGGCATAGTTGAGACACTGTACTTCACTGAAAAGAACTTAATAGAATTACAGTTCATTTAGTCAACACAAAAGGTGAAAAGATACAGGAAATAGATAAAAGACTTGCAATTTCGCCAGAGAATAGAGTCGATTAAAGAAAGAAACAAATGGCAATTATAGAACTTAAATATACAAAATCTGAAGTTAAGAATCATTACAGGGGTTAAATACCAGCTGAGGCAAAGCAGAAGACAGGATCAGCGACCTGAAAGACAGGTCAGCACAAATACAACCCTAAACCACGCCCAAGTACAGGCTAGAAAGAAAAAAATAAAATAAAGAGAAAGATCACAAAGACAGTCAGGAAACAAGATACATTACCTTCAATAAAGCAATGATAAAACTTAAAAGATACCTCTCAACCGAAACAATGAAATCCAGGAAGCAACAGAATGACATCTTTAAAATGCTCCAAGAACTGACAGTCTAGAGTTCTCTCCTTCAAACCTAAAAGTGAAACAAGGACACTTTAAGACAAACATAAACTAAGATGACTCGCCACCAGCAAATCAGCTCTAAAAAGAAACAGCAAAGCGAGTTATGCAGGCAGGAGGAGAATGAAGCCAGAAGGACACAGGGATGTGGGAATGAAGAGCCACGGGAACGTGAGTATGTGGGTGAGTATAAATAAATAGTGACTCTATAAAACAAAGGAGTAACATCTCCTGGGGGTTAAAAGGAATTCAAATACATGGCAATTACACAAAAGGCAGAGGGGTAAATCGGAGTGTTTAACATCACAGCCAGAAGAGGGAATAACTTGTTTTAGATGATACCTGGTCAATGATAAATGTTGTAATCTATTAAAGACCATATAACTAACCAGTTGGAAGAGGGAAAATTCAATATCAAACACACTCGATCATTCTTAAAGAAACCAGGAAAAGAGAGGAACATAAAACAGATGCATCAGAAAGAAAAAATAATAATAGAAAGATGGTAGCTAAAATTTAAATCGGAAGTTACATTACCTTTTTGGTTAGCTAAGTACTACATGTAAAAGATTAATACTGCCAGGTGAATAACATAGCTGAAATCCAGCCCATGTGCTGTAAAATCCAGCTGTATGCCTTCAGTATAAAAATACAGAAAGATTCATAATAGGATTTACCATGAAAACTCTAGCAAAAGGGGGGGGGGGAAGCTGGTATAACTCAACTAATGTCAAAGCAATCATTTTCTAAGGTAGGAGTAGACAGAGAACTAGGTACAGAAAAGAGACAAAACCAAGTTAAAATAACAATAGCAACAACAATAATAATAATACAGAAGTCATGCCACAAGATAGACACCACCCAACATGTAGCTTCAGCATGAAGAAAGTGCTTTGGATAACGAAGGTAACACGGATCCAAACAGCAAACCTTCTCCTCCAAACTACCCACTCCCCGCTTCATCACAATAAATCCCATCATGCCTTAAATCACTGCTAGCTTCTGTCACACAGAGCTGTAAGCATTCCTGACCTTCACCTGGTCGCCAGGCTAGAAATCTGGAATCATTCTTATTTAGGCAAACGTTTGCAGGGGGATCAAAGACTTCTGCAAAATGATGACGATCAGAATCTGCTGAGGCGGAAAGCGATCTCGCGGACCACCTGCAATCCGTCCATCTTGTCAATGAAGAAATAGGGACTCAGGGGGACAAATGACTTGGCTAAAGCCACACAGGGGTACGGTGGTAGGATGAGGAGTCCTCACGTCCCTGACTTCCAGTCCATGCTGCCCGTCCTGCCGCCACCCCCAACCATGACAGGTGCTGCTAAGCCTCTCTCTGAGCCGCTTTATTATTATTAGGGCAGATCCTCAGATTTATTTTCCACAACGCCATTCATCCCTGCAACTATCCCAAAGTGCTTTACCAGAGAAAGAGTCCAATTTCACAGTTAAGGAAAAGGAGAGAGAAATTAAATAGTGTAGGTGCAGACACAAAGATATTAAACCAAACTCAGTTTGGAAGGAAGGCTTTAGACATATTAGAGAGACACACACACACACACACACACACACACACACACACCCAAAGCTCTGTGCACTATGCCACATGCGTGGCTTTCAGACAGGGTCATTTTACCTCTATGTTAAGGGAGCCAGAATCAGGGACAGTGTAGAGCATGGCACAGTGCTTTGTCTGGGGCAAAACCCCCGTTACTCTACACCCTGGGGCTCAGTGAAATCACAATGGCACAACCTCACTTCCACGAGAATCCTTTCTCTCCAACGCTGCTAACTTGTGTTGAAAAGGAGTTTCTTGTTCGGCGGCTTCCTATACCTATGCTGGCAGGAGGCATTCAGGACAGAGCACACCCGAGGACCTCAGGGCCCCCGACCGAGGACATACAGGCACCGAGACACACTCAGTTTCTGGCTGTGTGACTGCAGGCAGCTGCATCCCCAGATGAGGGATTTTTAAACAAGTTGGTGATTTTCAGATGAAGAATACCAGCCACGAAAGTTTAAAGTGCTCCTGAGCAACTTGGGCTGCCAGTGAAATACCAATTTCTCCTTTTTTTAGAACAATTATTTCTTTTATTTTTCCCCAGACAAACCCTAGACATTCTTCTCCTCCCTTCTGAGGCTTCTCTTTGAAAGAGCCCGCGCCGTAGATCATGCCGGGTGACTCCCCAGATAGAGCTGCCGAACACAGGTGCATTCTGGGGCTTCAGTGTCTGGCTTAGTCTCTGATTTGTTGCAGGAAAAATACTTGCTGTAGTTTCCCAATTCCCAAATGTGGATACTTTGAAGATGGATATGATGTATTAATTTTGTGTTTTTACAGATTTATGCTCTGCAGACATAACTACATTTTTCCAAGAAATGAAGTGAGCCCTGACTTCAAAATCTGTACATCAGGAATGGCATGACAGGATTTGTGGGTCTTCTTCTCTCTTATAGGAGGCAACAGTGTCCAAACATGAAAATAAAAGAGTCTGCTGTTGGAGCATTTAGAAGAATTCAAAAGTTTGATGTGGAAAAGGCAACATGGGAAGAACCTCTCAGGATATTTGGTGAATAGAAATAACTCCATAAATAGCAGTTCCATCCTTTATCCGATGTGTGCCCCCTCGTCATCATCACCAACTATCAGTTACTGAGTGTTTGGTGTCCAAGGCCAAGTGTATAGATGGTTTCCTTATACTCAAAATATCTTTTTAAAAAATATGGTATCTTTGATCAACATGATGAGGAGTAACAGAATCCAGAGAGTTAGAAACAACGTTCAGGGTTGCCAGGGTGAGTCATTTGAGAGCCCAACTCTTGGTTTTAGCTCAGGTCATGATCTCAGGGCTATGAGACTGAGCCCTGAGTCGGGCTCCAAAGTCAGTGGGGAGTCTGCTTGAGATACTTTCTCCCTCTGCCCCTGCCCCAGACCCCCATGCTAAGAAAACAAAACAAAACAAAACAAAACAACAACAGCAAAAACATATTAACAATCAACCAAAGATACTAGGCAGTTTTAATAGAAGATTAATGGAAAAAACAGAGACCATTTGTTTTTACCAAAAATTTTTTTAATGTGACACAATCTTGAAAGTTTGTAATGATAACACTTAAAGAGCATTTGTAAACTAGTATGTAGTTTACAAAGCCTTTATCATTATCCCTTTCGAATCCTTAACAATTACGGGAAAGAGGCCAAGGATGGATTGTCACTCCCATTTAATAGATGAGAAACCAAGATGGCAGAGACGGAGAGTGGTAAGGGGGAGTGAGTTAGCAGTTAACCTGGGAGGTGAGATGAGGGCTGGTCAGGGTCGGGGGGGGAGCAAGGGCTATAATATTTTCTGTGGTGAATGGTGGGTGTGTACCCAGATCTCCCCTCACTAGAGGATTTACTGCCTGAACTGCACAGAGTGGTGTTAGCAAAAGGCCTCCAGACAATGGTCCCTTCAGGGACTGCTTCAACTGCAGAGCCTTCTTGCCCCAAATCATGGCCCTTGCTCGGGTGGCAATCATGTCCTAGTAACTGACTGATGTGGTTAGAAGAGCCCAGCCTATCCAACTGAACTCTGTATAGCTCTAATGTGCCATTTTAGCTGGAGTGTCCTGCGGGTTTGGCAACATTGCACCATGACTCCTCTACCTAATTATGTTCCCTTCCCCTCTCTTCCAGGGGTATGATTCCAAGGACACCCTTAATAATACCTTGTACTTTACACTTTGTCTCAGAGCTTCTTGAAAACCCAACTTGGGTCCATCACAACCAGGAATGATCAGAAAAAGAAGCTGGCAAGAAAGGGTTTCGGAGATGAATCACACACTCATTGCCTGGTTGTTGGAAGACCTAATCACCACTGGTGAAAAACTGAGTATCTGGTACAAAGTGAGGATTTGGTTGTTAAATGGACACTGGATATGAACAGGGATGGTATATAGGTAGAGTGGAATGCATTGAGCAGTACAGTATACCAGAGGCTATGAAAACTATGGGGGAGAGTAATCATAAAAACAATAGATTCCAAGGATTATCCTAAGCTTGAATGACATTCTAGAAAAGATAATAAAAGTCTGAGAGCAATTAACAGGCAACGGAAAGCCAAATATGAAAAGGTTAACCTATGAACACTCTCATCTCCTGCCCTAATGTGCAGAGAAACCTTAGGTCCAGAAGCAGAATTTCATCATAAAAGTAGCCAAATGTCTTAGTTATCTAGGCTGCTTTAACAGAAATTACATAGACTATGTGGCATATAAACAACAAGCATTTATTTCTCACATTCTGGAGGCTGGAAACTCCAAGGTCAAGTCACAGGTAGAATTCGTGTCTGTAGAGCTCCACTTCCTGATTCACAGACAGCCACCTTTTCCCTATGACCTCAGATGACAAAAGGGGGCATGGGAGCTCTCTGGGTTATAAGGCACTTATAAGGGCACTAATCACACTTTTGAAGGCTTCATTACCTCCCAAAGGCCCCACCTCCAAATACAAGCAAACTGGGGATTTGGTTTCAATATATGAATTTTGTGAGGGCATAAACATTCAATCTATACCACCACGCTCAAAAGAAGATTAAATTCGAGAAAAGGCAGGTCTGCTGTTTTGAGATCAAGGTCCTATGAAAATCTGAGACCTGACATTTAGGATGGAAACATCTGGGTTGGTGTCCCTGAAAATCGTGACTTCTTAGGCTTCTCTGAATGCTCTGAACTCTCTCACTAGTGGCCTAACACTCACTATTAGCAACTAATACTACCTCCTGGCTTGAAGACGATGAAGATCCCCCTCTCCTACAAAATGACATACACCCCCACCCCCCAGGACCTGCCTCTAGCTCCTCTTCTGGACTCAAGTCACAGCAAAACCTAGTTGGGACATTCTGGGCCTGGTAAGGGATGAAAGGGACTATCTAAACCCCAAAGAAGCTGTGGAAGCTAAGTATGGTAGGGGCTAAAATATATGGTGCTCGTTATGGTATTTGATCAAGAAGGCAAGAACATCAAATTGAATGAGGGAGAGTTTAACACTGTGGGAGCACTCTCCTGAGAAACAGGATTTAACACTCTAACAAAGACCCCAGGAGGTGAGGTGAACTTGCTGCAAGGATGAATCCTAGAAAACCCAAAAAAAGTGATGACCCACACTGAGTGAGGTTCAAATGTCAGAATTCTTGTGACAGTGGTTGAAAGAAGAAAATGAAAGGATTAAAGAAGTAGGCGTGCTGGAGTGCAAGTACTATATAAAGCCAGAAAATCCAGCATAGGTTAATGTCACACAAGAAAGACAGAAGGCACTCCAGTTGCCAAGGCCATAAACGATGCTTTGTGAGAGGGCATCATCACTACTAAAATATTCAGTGGTGCTCTTGTCTATACAGCAGAGCTGTTTGTAGGTGTAGTCATTACAGAACTAGGCTCACTGAAAGCAATGGATATGACAGGACCTCAAAACAATAGAAGCTGGGTGGCCGTCCATTCAGATGGAAGACAAATGGATGGTATTACTGTAATGAGCAGCAATGTAAGAATGGTAACCAGGGGGCCTGACCTCTATAGAATGATTTTTTAAGTTCCATTATTTTTATTTATCTCTACACCAACATGGCGCTTGAACCCATGACCTCAACATCAAGAGCCCCATGCTCTTCCACCTGAGACAGTCAGACACCCCTGTAAACCAAGTAAAAATTTTTTTAAAAAGGTAAGAAATACACACCTATCAATAACTACTTTAAGTGTATATGGGCTAAATGTTCCAATCAAAAGACACAGGTGACAGAATGGATAAAAAAAAAAAAATGAAACAAGACTAACAAACAAAAACAAGATCCATCTATATGCTGCCTCCAGGAGCTCACTTTAGACCTAGAGACACATGCAGACTGAAAGTTAAGGAATAGAATGCAAGTGGAAGTGAAGAGAAAGATGCGGTAACATTACTTGTGCTGAACAAAATATACTTTAAAACAAAGATTGTAATAAGAGACAAAGAAGGATAACGGGAACATAATGATAAAGGGAACAATTCAATAAGAGAATACAACAATTATAAATATTTATGCATTCAACATGGGAGCACCTAAATATATAAAGTAACTATTAACAGACAAAAAGGATAAAAAAAACTGACAGTAATACACTAATAGTAGTGGACTTTAACACCCAACTTTTATCAATGAATAGATCATCCAAACAGAAAATAAACAAGGAAACAATGGCTTTGAATAATAACATTGGACCAGATGGACCTAACAGATATATTCAGACCACTCCATCTGAAACCATAAGAATACACATTCTTTTCAAGTGCACATGGAACATTCTCCAGAATAGATCACATGTTAGGCCACAAAACAAATCTCAAGAAATTAAAAAAGACTAAAATGATATCATGCATCTTTCCCTAACACAATGGCATATAACTAGAAATCAATCACAAGAAAAAGTCTGAAAACAGCACAAATACAAGGGGACTAAATAACATGCCACAACGAATGGGTCAACCAAGAAACCAAAAAGGAAATAAAAAATTACATGGGGACAAATGAAAATGAAAACACAATAGTCCAAAATCTTTGGGATGAAGCAAAAGTTGTTTTAAGAGGGAAGACTATAACAATTCAAACATACCTGTTTGAGAAAAATCTCAAACAACTAACCTTACACCTAAAGGAGCTAGAAAAAGCCCAAAGCCAGTAAAGGGAAGGGAAAAATAAAGATTAGAGCAGAAATAAATTAGAGACTGAAAAAACTGTACAAAATGTCAGTGAAACCAGGAGCTGGTTCTTTTAAAAATTAAACAGAACTTATAAACTGTTAGCCAGATGCATCAAGAAAAAAAAAAAAAGACTAAAAAAAAAAAAACAATCCAGAAATGAAGGAGAGGAGTAACTGACACCTCAGAAATACAAAGGATTATAAGAGAATATTATGAAAAATTATATGCCAAGAAATTGGACAACCTAGAAGAAATGGATAAAATCCTAGAAACATACAACTTTCTGAAACAGAGTCAGGAAGAAATAGAAAATTTGAATAGACTTATTGGTAGCAAAGAAATCGAATCAGGAATCAAACCATCCCCCTCAGAAAAGCCCAAGGCCAGATGGCTTCACAAGTGAAATCTTCCAAACATTAAAAGAAGAGTTAATACCTATTCTTCTCAAGCTATTCCAAAGAATAGAAATGGAAAAAAGACATGTCCAAATTCATTTCATTAGGACAGCATTACCCTGATACTATAACCAAATAAAGGCACTACAAAAAAAGAAAGAGAGAGGGAGGGAGAGAGGAAATTGCAGGTCATATCTCTGATTAACATACATATAAAAATCTCCAACAAAATATTAGCAAATAATTTCAACAATACATTAAAAAAAAAACATTCACCATGATTAAGTGGGATTTATTCCAGGGAAGCAAAGGTGGCTCAATATTCACAAACCAATCCATGTGATACATCAAATTAATAAGACAAGGGATAAAAACCACATGAGCATCTCAATAGATACAGAAAAAGATTTGACAAATTACAACTTCCATTCATCATAAAAATTGTGGGGTTAGAATTTTTAACAGTGGGGTTAGAGGGAACATATCTCAACATAATAAAGGCCATATATGAAAAATCCACAGTTAACATAATAGCCAATGGTGAAAAACTGAGGGCTTTTCTGCTAAGATCAGGAACAAGACAAGGATGTCCATTCTCACTACTTTTAATCAACATAATATTAGAAGTCCTAGCTGCAGCAATCAGACAAAAAGAGAGTGAGCATGTGAGCACAATATAAGCCATCCAAGAAGTAGTAAAACTGTCACTATTTGTAGATGACATGATAGTGTATATAGAAAACCTCAAAGACTACACCAAAAAAAAAAAAAAAAAAAGACTAGGACTGATACATGAATTCAGTAAAGTCACAGGGTAAAAAATTAGTACACAGTAATCTGTTGCATTTCTATACTCTAATAATGAAGCAGCAGAAAGAAAAATTAAGAAAACAATTTCATTTATACTTGTACCAAAAGAAGAAAATACCTAGGAAAAAAACTAAACCCAAGATGTGAAGTATCTGTACCCTGAAAAGTATAAAACACTGATGAAAAAAATCAAAAATGACCCAAATAAATGGAAACATAATCCATGCTCATGGATTGAAAGAATTGATATTAAAATGTCCATACTACCCAAAGCAATCTACAGATTTAACACAATCCTTATCAAAATACCAACAACATTTTTTTCACAGAACTAGAACAAATAATCTTAAAATTTGTATGGAACCACAGAAGACCCTGAATAGCCAAAGCAATCTTGAAAAAGAGGGACAAAGCTGGAGGCATCACAATTCCAGGTATCAAGATATACTACAAAGCTGTAGTAATCAAAATAGTACAGCACTCACATAAAAATAGACACATAGATCAAGAGGAAAGAGTAGAGCCCAGACATAAAACCACACACTTGGGAAACTAGGAGAAACTTGGGAGACACTTGGGAAATTAGTCTATGACAAAGGAGACAAGAATATACAATGGGACAAAAGACATACTCTTGAACAAATGGTGTGGAGGAAACTGGAAAGCTACATGCAAAAGAAAGAAACTGGGCCACTTTCTTACATGACACACAAAAATATCTCAAAATGGATTAAAGACCTAAGTGTAAGACATGAAACCATAAGATTCCTACAAGAAACCAAAAGCAATAATCTCTTTGACATCAGCTGTAGGAACATCTTTCTAGATATGTCTTCTGAGGTAAGGAAGAAAAAGTAAATTTAAACTATTAGGATTACACCAAAACAAAATCTTTTGTACAGCAAAGGAAACTATTAACAAAACAAAATGTCAGTTCACTGAATAGGACATATTTGTGATATATTGGCAATATATTTGCAAATGATATATCCAACAAGGGGTTAATATTCAAAATATATAAAGTACTGATACTGCTCAAAACAAAACAAAAAAATAATGACTAAAAATTAGCAGGAGACCTGAACAAACATTTTTCAAAAGAAGACATACAGCTGGCCAACAGACACACAAAAAGATGCTCAACGTCACTCGCTATCAGGAAAATGCAAATTAAAACCACAAAGAGATATCACTTTACACCAGTCAGCATGGCTAAAATAAAAAGCACAAGAAATAGCAAATGTTGATGATGATGTGGGGAAAAAAAATGAAACCTCATGTGCTGTGGTAGGAATGGAAAGGGTGTGGCCACTGTGGAAAAGAGTATGGAGATACCTCGAAAAATTAAAAATAGAAAAACCATATGCTCCAGTAATGTCACTATTAGGTATTTAACCATAGAAAATGAAAACATTAACTTGAAAAGATACATGCACCCCTGTGTTTATTACAGCATTATTTACCAGAGCCAAAATATGGAAGCAACTCAAATGTCCACTGATAGATGAGGGAAAAGATGTAGTATACATACATACATACATACATATACACACAACAGAATATTACTCAGCCATAAAAAAGAAAGGAATCTTGCCATTTTTAACAACATCAATGGACCTAGGGGGTATACTGCTAGGCAAAATAAGTCTATCAGAGAAAGAAATATACCACATGATTTCACTCATATGTGGGATTTAAGAAACAAAACAAATGAAGAAAATAAGAGACAAACAAACAATAAAACCCCAGACTCTTAAATATGGAGAACAAAATGGTGGTTTCCAGAAAGGAGGTAGATGGGGGATGGCTGAAACAGACAAAGGGAATTGAAAAACACTTATTCTGATGAGTACTGAAAAATGTTTATAATTGTTGAATCATATTGTATACCTAAAACTAAGAGAACACTGTATGTTAATCAGACATGAATCAAAAACAAAGGTTTTTCTTGGCAGAAACTGTAAACAAACATGCATAGAGATTTGATATATGTATACGCTGTGAACGAATTCTCACCATTGAGTTAATTACTATGTCCATCGCCTCATATATATAATATATCTTTTTGTGTGTGAGAACACTTAAGTTCCACCACCCTAGTAAATTTCAGGTACACAATATGGTTTTTCCAACTATAGTCACCATGTTATACATTAGATCCTCAGGTCTCATTCATCTCACAAGTGAAAGTTTGTACCTTTTCATCAGTCTTTCTATATTACTTTCCCTACCCCCAAGTCCCAGATAACCACCACTCTACTCTCTGCTTCTGTGCATTCAACTTTGTTTTGTTGGTTTTCAGATTCTACTCATAGGTAAAACCATACAATGTTTGTCTGTCTCTGTCTGGCTTACTCCACTTAGGTTCATCCATGGTTTTGCAAATGACAGAATTTCCTTTTTTCACTGGATGGATGGGTAAATAGATGGATGGATGGATGGATGGATGAATCACTTTCTTTTTCCATCCATCTGTCATTGAACACTTAGGTTATTTCTATACCTCAGCTATTGTGAATAATGCTACAATGAACCTAAGAGTGCAAATACCTCAAGGTAGTAATTTCATTTTCATTTTCTTTGTCTATATACCCAAAATGGTATAGCCAAATGGGTACACCATATCCTATGGTAGCTCTATTTTAATTTCTTAAGTAGTCTCTACAGTGACTAAACCACTTTACATTCTCACTAATAGCACAGAAAGTTTATCTTTTCTCCATATCCTTGCTAACATCTATTATCTCATCTTTTTGATAACATCTGAGTAGGTAGATATCTTATTACCCATTTCTCTGCTGATTAGTGATGTTGGGCACCATTTCATGTACCTGTGGGATATTTGTATCCTCTTCCTTGCAAAAATGTCTATTTAGGTCCTTTGCACATTCTAATTAGATTATTTATTTTGTACCATTGAATAGTATGAATTCTTTTTATATTTTGGAAAAACATTTAACTCTTATTCAATTTTGCAATTCTGAAAAGCAACTCTGCCAGGAAAAGTATTCTTGGTTGGCAGAGTTGAGGTTTTTTCTTTTTCTTTTCTTTTTTTTTTTTTTTCCAGCTCTTTGAATATATCCCTTCTTCCTGAGTTGCACAGAAACTGTGCAAGATTTTCTAATAGTCTTATGGGAGTTTCTTGTACATACAAGTTGCTCTTCCTTTCCTTTTAAAATTCCATCTTTATGGGATGCCTGAGTGGCTCAGTCAGTTAAATAGCTGTCTTTGGCCTAGGTCATGATCCTGAAGTCCTGGGATTGAACCCCACATCAGAATCCCTGCTCAGCAAGAAGCCTACCTCTTCCTCTCTCTGCCTGCTGTTTCCCCTTCTTGTGCTCCCCCCACCCCATAAATAAATTAAAATAAATAAATAAATAAACAAATAAATAAAATAATTTCTTAAACAGTGGACCTTTTATTTTTATTTATCTATTTTTTTTTTCCTAAGTAGGCTCCATGCCCAGCATGGAGCCAATGCAGTGCTTGAACTCATGACCCTGAGATCAAGACCTGATCTGAGATCAAGAGTTATACGCTTAACCAACTGAGTCACCCAGGCATCCTCTATCTTTAACTTCTGAAAATTTAAATATCAAGTGTCCTGGAGTGGACCTCTTTGTCATCTTTGTTGGTGTTCGTTGGGCTTCCTAGTTCTGGATGTCTGTTTCTTTCCCCACATTAGGAAATTTTTCTGCCCTATTTCCTTGAAAACACTTTTTTACCCTTTCTCCCTCTCTGTTCTTCTATAGGACCTCCTTAATACATACAGGGGTCCTCTTGATGTCCTATGAGATCTTTATCTTCTTTCTTCCATTCTTTTTTTTTTCTTTTGCTCTTCTGATTGAAGGACTTCCGTTGCTCTGTCTTCAAGTTCTCTGATACCTTACTTCACTTGCTCTAGTCTTCAGTTGAATCCCTCTATTGAATTTTCAGTGCAGCTATATTCTTCAGCTCTACAATTTGCTTGATTCTTTTAAAATATTTTCCATCTCTGCTGAAATTCTCACTTTGTTCATGCATTGCTCTCCTGACATCAACAAACTTTTTCATTACTGATATTTTGGAATATCTACTAAATAAATCACTTATCTTCATTTCATTAAGATCAGTTTCTAGAGATTTATCTTATTCTTTTGTTCAGAACATATTTTCCTGTTTCCTCATTTTCCTATGGTTGTTGTGTTGATTTCTCCACATTAGATAAAACAGCCACCTCCTCTAATCATGACAGAGTGGTCTCATGTAGGAGATGAATCTCATCAGTCAGGCTGTCCCAGGCTCATGTTTGCTTCTCCACACTTTGTGATTATCTGAGCTGCAGCCTTGTTCTAGTGGCTCTCAGGAATTAAGGGTAATCCAAGAGCCAAAAAAGAAGATTTCAGTCATCACTCAGACAGGCTGCTTAGAAGATGGACCCCCAAGTAGAAGCTGGTAAAATATGCAGTTAAGCCCCTTCTAGAAACTGGAAACGAGCATTTTTGCCTAGCTCCTCTGCACTGAGTCTGGATATGTAGCTATGGGAGTGTTCTCATGCCCATTTAAAAACTTCATTTATGTATGCTCTAGTCCTATGGGATTCAAGGATGCATACTCCACTGGCCATCAGAGCTAAGTGATTTGGGGACCTGTTCCTTGGATGGCAAGTTGGAGCACTAGATAGGTGGACAAGCTCCTTTCTGGAAGATACTGGCAACTTGGATTTATTGTGGAAGTGAGACAAAAGAGAAGGCATGGAAAGTGCCCACTTGCTCTTTGGAGCTCTACAGAGGACTGCAGTCAGCATCAAGATGCAGGTTAACTAGAAGTTGAGCCCTCATGCAGCAGCTGGTAGGATATGCATTCAAACCCCTTCCATGGAGAGACTGGGAGAGGGTGTCTTTGCCCACTCCTTCTGCATTGAGCCCTGGGAGGATAGCTGTAGCAAGTGCTAGCGCACCTATTAAGAACTTTCTCTTTGTTTACTGTATTCCAATGAAACTCGTGAATGCAAGTTGCTTTGACTTTCAAAGCTAGGGGTTTTGGGGAGCCCATCCTTTGGGTCAAATTTGGAGCCTGATACGTGCAGTCCAAACCCCTCACTCCTCATGAAGATGAGGTTCCCTCCTGACTGTATGCTTCTGGGCCACAGGGTGGGATTTATGGTGACAGTGTGTCTCAGCCTTTTATCTCTGTTTCAGTGTGGGTGTTTTCTCAGTTTCCTGACATGTAGGAGTTGCTCAGCTTGTTTCTCAATTTCCTTCAGAAGGAATTACCCTCTGTGTAAATGTACATTCCGTGTGTGTGTGTGGGAGGAAGAAAAGTGAGGCACCTCCTATGATGCCATCTTAATCTAGAGGCTCCTATCCAAACTTTTTTAGAGTTTCTTGATGCATGGTTGGAGTGCCTACAGACCTAATGTAGCAATCTGGTCCTTTGTTCCACCAGCCAGATAATAAATTACATCCTGGACCATGTTCAGCTCACAACGTGTCCTCAAACCCATCATTTTTTTTTTCTTTTCACAACTTTCCAGATACATTAGAGATAAACATAGCTTATGGTCAGTGTAACTCTCACAGTGGATCCCTTGGCTTTAGGGTCAAGGATAACCTTAGTGCAAAGGCCAAACAACAATCTCTAAAAATGACCCCTTCTCTTCTCTCTTGGAAAAGATAATATATTTTTTTCTTATTCTTTTTTTTTTCTTTTTTAGGTTTTTATTTAAATTCTAGTTAACATACAGGGTAATATTGGTTTCAGGAGAAGAATTTAGTTTTAAAAACTGCATACTCAGGATAGCAGAAACCAGCACTATCCATGAGATCCCAAGGATGCATGAATGTTGGTACCCATCAAGTCCTCACTTAATACACCCGTCTGTTCCCTGAAGAAATCAGAAGCATCCTGGAAGATGGCAGGAGACTTCTGCAGACACAATAAAATAGAATTTCCAATTGCAGCTGTCGAGCCAGGTGTGCTATCTTTGTTAGGGCAGATTTATATGGCCCTGGGTACAGAATATACAACCACTGATTTCATAAATGCATTCTTTTCTTTCCCTCTTAAATAAAGGGCCAGTAACAGTTTGAATCATATAGAATGAACACCAATACACTTTTATAGTTTTGTCTCAAGGCTATGTTAACTTTTCCTGTTCTCTATCATAATTTTGTTTGAAAAGGTCTTGACCATCTTGATACCACACAGAATATCAAATTAAACTGCAACTTTGATAATATGTTTATTAATCTAGATGAATAAGAGATGGTTAGCACTGTGGAGGCCTTGGTAAGACACCTGGCTTCAGCATTTATGTTCCTCTGACAAAGATCAAGAGGCCTGCCACATTCATAAAAGTTGGTTAGGGGCATGTGGAGATATTCCCTGCAAGTCAGATTATTTCATCATGCTCCGCCTACCACAAAGAATGAGGCATGGTGCCTGTTGGACCTCTTCATGTTCTGAAGGTAGCTTATTACATATCTGGAAATGCTGCTTCAGCCCACAGATAGAAGGCAGCATGTTTTCAGACAGCCCAAAGTAGGGAAGACCCTTGCATAGCAAGTTAAGAATGCAGTGCAAATATCCTGAAAATCTTATGATGCTGGGTATGCTAGTTGTAGGGAAAGATATCCTTTGGAGTTTACGGCAAGGACCAAAGGGAGAATAACAATATAAATACCTGAAGTTCCGGAGCAAGGCTACGCCACTTGTATTGGAGCATCATTTACTTTTTGAAAAACTAGGTGTGGCATGCTACTGATCGCTGACAGATACAGAACATTTGACCCTGGGACACCAAGTGATTGCTCATCCAGAATGACTTATTATTAACTAGATTCTGTTAGATTCACCAAGCCATCAGGTCTGGCAAGTCCAATAACAATACACTGTAAGATGGGGGCAGTACACCTGGAATAAAACGCAAGCAGGGCCAAAGGGGAAAAGCAAATGAGCTGCATGGAGCCCAGGCACACTGGCACTCCTTCTTCAAATCACACTCACAGTGCTAAGGTGTTGGTAGGAGAGTTTCCTTATGAGCAACCAACTGAAGAGAAAAGGACCTATGCAATGCAGATGGATGCACTGCCTCTTTCTGTGTCCAAAATGAAGACATGTGGGTATAGTAAATCCTCACTCAGGGATGCCCTTGAAAAACACATTCAAGAGAAAATATTCCTAATGGAATCCCTAATTTGAAAATGCACCCGAGCATCTACTCTTCTCTGGCCTGAGGACTCCAGGACCAGATGTTCATACCCATCACACTCACGTGTCTGGATCCCCATTCCAGGTAAGAAACCAGGACCAGCAGAAGAGCTGAGTGAGGTGAGAGAAAACAGTGGAGAAAGGAGAGGAAGAAAGTTGAATAGTAAGTGACCTGAGATATGAATATATACAGACTCACAAACAGTGTTGAATGATTTACATGGCTAGTGGTGGAATTGGAAGAGGAAAAATGAGAAGATCAGGGACATGGTGCTTTATGGGGGTGGAGGGTCATGGGAACATGAAGGTAGATACAGTGGAGAATATCTTATCTTTGTATTGCATGTTAATACTTCAAAGAGTTTCTATGGCAGTAGAGAGATCAAACAACCAATCAGACAAAATTACTAGGCCAGATGATGTCAGCCAGCCTCTGATACTGGCTACCCTAGTTTTAACATGATGGAGAGTTGAGCCAATTGGCTATTACAATAGGGATAGAGATTGCTTTCATTCTAAAAACATGGACTTCCACTTACTAAAGTGAATGGCACACTCTTGCCCCTGAATGTCCAAACTCTCAGAAACTGAGACCACTGCTAAGTCCCCAAGATGGTACCAGTTCTTGAGGAAACCAAATGGCAACTTGGTGGTGAGTTGGCTACACTAGACTGCTTCAACCTAGAAGATGGCAGATACTTTTGTGAACATTTCTCTGTTATGAGTGTGCCTTTCTTGCCCACAGACACTCAGGAATAAGTAATATCCAAGGGCTTATTGAGTGTTGGATCCACTGCTATAGAGTCTTACACAACCTGAAATCAAACCATATGACCCTATAAAGCTAGCAGAGAGAGAGAAGGTAAACCAAGAAATCCAATGGTCATACAACACATCTTACCATCCAGACCCTGCTGTCCTGATAATGTGCTGAAATGGCCTGCAGAACACTTGACTGAACTACTATCTGAGAAACAATACTCTATTGCAAAAACAATAGAACAAATTCTAGAAATTAGTTCAATCCTTGAACCAAAGATCTGTGTAAGTGGCTCATCTCTAATAGTTAGAATACAGAAACCTAAACTCAAAGGGTAGATGCAGGAATGGTGCAATTAGCATCACTTCTAATAACATATTTAGGACAATCATCTCTTGCATACTTCCAACATTTGGCTCTATGCGTTTAGCAGCCCTGGTCACCTAAGGAGGAATATTTCAGACTAGAATACATTTGAGAGTTATAGCAGCTATCTTCTAATTCTTGGTTCTTTGTGTCTAAGGACCAGAAAGAAAGAAGAAAAGATGCCATCTTGGCAAAGGTAACTGACCATTATCTGAGGACTATTTTTACACAATGGGGAAAGGCGCTCTCCAATAAATGTCCCTCTTGCTAAAATCTGTCTCAGAGTCTGCTTTCTGGAGAATCTAACTTGGTCTTCAAAATGTTTTTATATACATTATCTTATTTGTTCTTCCCAATAACCCTGTGAGCTAGACAAGGACAATTTTATTTTATAGATAAAGAAGGGCCCCAGAGAGGTTAAGTGGCTTTCCAAAGTCTAACAATTAGCTCATCAGTGGCATATCCACCAATGGCACCCTGGACAGTTGCCTGTCTCATTTTGTATACCACCATATGCCTTTTTCCTGAGGGAGGGAGCCAAGTTGGGCTGCAATGTCATCCTTCCACTGTGACAATGACATGCCTGGATCTTGAGACTCATTCTGTCAGAGGTGCTCTGGGAGATGTAGTCACAGCACCATCAAGGCAATTTATAACCAGTAGAGGGGAATGTTTTAATTATGTTGTTATGATATATTGGCCCTGTAAAGGCTTATTAAAAAGTAGACTATGCTAATAAAATGCAAAGGTTGTCACTTACAATGAAAAACCTTGTGATTTAGAAGTAGCGCCCAACTTCTGGATCATCTCTTAGACAATGAATAAATCAAAAGAAGCAAGGTGTCAGGTGCTAGGAATTGCACAGTTGACTGTGATCTTAGCACCGGATAGGTCTTGTTATTTGGGTAGATTGGCCTGTGAATATCTAGAATCCTTAAATGAAATGACTTGATTTCTTGAAATAGTACAGTGAATGGAATCATTCTTTCTCAGCATATCTTCCAGGGACAACATTCAGACTTCCCAGCGAAGCTCAGTGATAGGAGACTATAGAGCTATGTGAGTGAAGAAACAATGTGAGTGGTGATATGGATGTTCTTTAAAGCCTAGGCTTGGAAGATGTGGGTCCTAAGCTGAACCTAATTCCTTATGGGACCCTGTATACATCAAAGTCTCTCTTTGTGTCGAGGGCCCCTGTCCCAAAGTGGGAAGAAACCAAGATGATTCTCAAAGTCAACCCTATACTGTGACTCTATGCTCTGATTCACAACTTCAGTGTTTCCATCTGGGCTCAGCTGCACTGTAGTTTGGAGATAGAATCAGCAATGGTTTCTAGAGTTTGAAGCAACACATCTGTTACCAAATGTGACTGTGGTAGAACCTGAGAGTGCCCTAGTTTCTTCATGCTATGTAGATAACAAAAAGTGTCTAAGACTAGGACAGTGTCAGGGACAGTGGTACAGGGAGGTAATCTACCATCACTGAGATCCTGGGCAACTTCAGTACAATGTATGGGACTCATTTACAACCAACTGCATACTGGCAATAATAAGATCTACATCAAAGTACTCTTATGAGGGATTTAGTAAAGTCATTTAACTAAAGGGCCAACCTTATAATTAGTGTTCAATGGATATTTCTTCTGTCCCTCTATTTTTCTAGTTCTTTCAAAGCTTTCAAGAGAGTGGTCTGAAACAAAATGAAAATATTTCCAAATTTCTGAAGGAGACTATAGCAAATAGGAACCCAAGGGCATGCATCCAACACCCCTGTAAGGATAACTTAAGTAAGTAGCAATCGTACCCCTGGCTAGGAGAGAAATTATTATCAAAATCTAAGCAAAAATAGCTTCTAGGTAAACAGTGACTGCTTGCTACTGTGATTTTAGGGTATGAGCAGAAAACAAAGGCCTCCAAACTTCATACCCCACTCTAATAATTTCCTGAAGCCTAAACATCTGTCTTCTCTATTTTTCATTTTTGCTAAAAGCAAAGATGTCCAACATTCTTGTAAGGGACAATTTATTTATTTATTTATTTAACCTCTTCAATTCTAAGGTCAGTTGGCAGTGTCTTGGGAAAGAAGAAATGACTATGACTTGATCAAGAAAGGAATATCAGCCTTATAATGCTTTCCCTCCTTTTGGTTGGTAATCTCAACAAACCAGAGACACAGGGCATGACAGTGGATCAAGAGAGTGGTCTCGTTTGGGTGGGCGTGGAGGCACCTGCTTTTCCTCTTTCCGTCTTTTCCCCCATTGGAAGTAGTGGTTTTAACCCTAGGTTTAGGCCCAAAGAGAGAATTCCAATGAAGAGGAAAATTTGCTGACAGAGCCAGAAACCTGCCTGTGGACACAACAGACAATAGCACCCTTCCCTGGTTAGAATATGAAATCGAGAGCTGTATTCCAGCAGCAGTCACAAATAGAGACACTGTGCCAACAGTGGGCATTTAAAGAAGCCTGGCTAGAGAACTCTACCAAATAAGAGTCTAAGGTTTCCAGGCAGATGCCAATGACTGCTAGAGATCCTAGTTCAGTCCTTAGTTTCCTGTTAAAATACAGATGCTCTTAAAAGAGTACACACACACACACACACACACACACACACAGTTCTTAGGGATCTTATGCCCTGATATGAAAGTCAGGACTTGAAAGCAGGTTTTTGAAAGGAGGGAGAAATGAACTTGAGAAGACTCATGCCTTGAAGAGAAAACGTTTTAAGAAGGAAAAATTAAGTTTGAAACAAACCCTGACCATGTCATCATTTTGCTTAGGCCAGCAGGGCATTTGGACAGTTCCCTTGGTTGTATCCATATGGATGGAAGAGTGGGAAGAGAAAGGGCGTCTAGGTCCAGTGAGATGAAGTAATTTCCAAAGGTAACACAACGAATACATTGGGAATCAGAGTTAAGATGTAGGTCTGTTACCTGCTTCCTCATCTAGAAAAATAACATATCCTTCAGTGAGATTTCACAATAATTAAATGAAATAACATATACAAAATGCCACTTGGACTAAAACACTACACACCTCTACATAGAATATAAATTAAAGTGTCAATATATCTTCCCAGAAGTCGTCTCCTAGTGTTTGGGAATATAGTAGGTGCTCAATAAATGTTCATATCCCCTTCTTTTTAGGAAGCCTTTAGCTTCAATTGCAGCCAGAATTTGAAAGACCAATTCATCTTCTAACCATGATAGAATCAAAATGTAGTAGAACATCTCTTTTTCTGAAGTAATTTTTATGAGTTTAATATAATCCTACTCTTCCCCTACTGGTTAAACCATGTGAAGTCCATTTTATTTTCTGCTGTCTGCACTCTGACAACATGTTTGACACTCTTTAATTAATTAGTTCCCTTCCAGTCCCTGCATGCTGGGACCTGCTGGCCAACTTTGGCACATCTTCCAAGTCGGTGACCCTTGGGTGCTGCATGTCTGTTTTGTGACTTGTGTAACCTGTCAGCACTTCCATTTTAGGAGCTTTTTTTTCACCTTTTTTGTCTGTTTTCTTCTTCCATGACAGGATCTGGCAGAACCTCATTCTTTTGCAATGGGATTCCAAAGAGCATGCTAACTATCCAATTGCTTTTCTGATTACTGCAAGAATAAAAGAGGTTTAATCCCACATTGAAAGCCAAGCTATATAATGACTGTTGACATTGCAACAGCAAACACTGGCAAAGCTATTAAGAGAACAGCAGATTGTGGGTAATATTTTCTCTTTTCCTAAGGGGGTCTTCAAAGGATATTAGGAGAGGGTATATCTATGGATATATAGCTGAAGATACCAGGTTTAAGGGGGGGAAATGCCATTTATAGAAGCCATCCTACCAAGGATATGGCAGCCTTTCCTGAATTCTCCTCATTCCCAGCTGCCATTTCGGGGCAAGATGAACACAGGTGGTAGACCAAGAAAGAGGAGACTCAGAAATTCTCTTATTCAGCTCCTGCTTGGAGAAATTCTCCTCATTGAAGACTAGCTCAAAATTAAACTCTTCTGTGATGTTTTACTTCCCACAGGCAGTAAGTGACTCTTTACAAATCCCACAGCTCTTTGTACATATTTCTGTTTTGATTTTTTTTAATGCAAAATCCTTTTAAGTATTTGTTAACATGCCAATGTCTCCCACTATAGTGTGAATGCTCTGAACCACAGATGTCTCCTTTGTATCTCTATCCCTGGCACTTAGTGGAGTTCCTGACACATGGCAAATACTTAATGAATGCTGAATGAATTAATGGGTGATAAATGGTTAACATAATGCTAGATAGATATTTTATTTCATTGGTGATATGTCATGGACACCAAGGAAGTATCATCTTCCAGACAACTCTCGCTAGAACTACTCTGCTGCAGCTTAGCTGCCCAATACCCCCAACCCCACCCATGAACCTGCAGGAGAAGTGGAAAGACTCTCTAGGATGGTGATAAGGTGAATCTTCTGTGGTGTGGTCATTGACATAGACCCTCAACCACATAGAATTGCATCTTCTAGTGGATGGCCAAACTATGATATAGTTAGAAGGAACTGCCAAGTCTTTACTTCAGATATTACATTATATAGATAAGAAAACTGAGCCCTAGGAAGTAGAACATCAAGTTCAACTCTATAAAATAACTGGGATAGAAGATGTGAGAATGGAACTCATGTATCCTAAACAGAATGGTAATTTTTTTCTGTATTATAGTAAAATATACAGAACATAAAAATTTACCATTTTATGTTTCAAGTGTACAGTTCAATAGCATTGAATATATTTACATTTTTAAAAAGATTTTATTTATTTATTAGAGAGACAGAGAGAGAGCACAAGTAGACAGAGCAGCAGGTAGAGGGAGAGGGAGAAGCCGGCTCCTCACTGAGCCCGGAACCCGATGTGGAACTTGATCCCAGGACTCCAGACCAGAGCCATGACTTGAGCCAAAGGCAGAGGCTTAACTGACTGAGCCACCCAGGTGACCTTATATTTACTTTGTCATGCAACTGTCATCACTTTTCATCTATGGGACCTTTTTAAAAAAGATTTATTTATTTTGGGGGTGCCTAGGTGGCTCAGTCGATTAAGACTCTGCCTTCAGCTCAAGTCATCATTCCAGACTCCTGAAATGGAGCCCCACACTGGAGGGGGGGTGGTCCCTGCTCAGCAGGGAGTCTGCTTCTCTGCCACTCCTTACCCTGCTCATGCTCTCTTAATCTCCCTCTCAAATAAATAAGTAAAATATTTTTTTAAAAAAAGGATTATATATTTTAGACAGAGAGAAAGAGAGTGGTGTGAGGAATAGAAGGAGAGAGAACCCCAAACAGATTCCTTGCTAAGCATGAAACCCAACACAGAGCTTAATCCCACTACTCTGAGACCATGACCTGAGTTGAAACCAAAAGTCAGCTGCTTAACCACTGAGCCACCCAGGTGCCCCTTTCTAAGACACTTCTATCATCACAGAAATAAGATCTGTAACCACTGAACAATAATTTCCCATTCTCTCTTTCCCTCCAGCTCCCGATGACCAGTATTCTATCTCTTGTCTCTATGAATTGAACTACTCGTTACCTTATATAAGTGGAATTACATTTCTTCTCTTGTGTCTGGCTTATTTTATTCAGCCTAATGTCTTCAAGTTTCACCCATGTTGTAGAATATGTCAGAACGTCCTTCCTACGCCCGCACAATGTTCCATTATACATAAATACTGCAATTTTGTTCATCTGTTCTCTGCTGATGGGCATCTGGGTTGTTTCTACCTTTTGGCTGTTGTGGATAATGCTGGTCTGAACACTGATGTAAACTATCTGTTTGAATCCTTGGTTTCAATCTTTTGGGTATATGTCTGGAAATGAAATTTTGAAAAGTGCTGTATTGGTTATACCACAATATCCTAAATAGCAGGCAGACTGGAGACCACACTGTGATCTAGCCACTTGTTTCTTAAACATTTGCTAGAAGGATGACCCGAATTGGAATGGGTTCCAGCCTGGGTAAGTTCCTCAAATACATTCTGAGATTCTGTTGCGTGGCAGGCTAGGTAGCTGGGGTGTACAGGTGTGGGACGCAGTAGCATGCCAGTTGGACAAGCACAGCACATGAGATACACCGAATGGAGGAGAGGAGGGAGTGATCATAGCGGCTTGGGGGGGGGTGCTGTTCAGTAAAGACTTTACACTCAAGGACATGACACGTGAATAGGATTTTTAAGGATAAATAAAAATTCAACAGTAAAATTAAGGTTGAAAAACAGTACACTCAAAAATAAAAGTGTGAAAAGCCATGGTGTATAGTTTAATATGACTGAAGTCTAAAATGTGAGAAAAGAGTAAAGCAGAAAATGAGTCTGGAGAGCTAGATGGAGTCATGAGGTCATGAAGGCTTTGAACACCATGGTAAGGGACTTATATTTTAGATTTTACTCTTTAAGCATCTTACAGAAAGAACATTGTGAAGATGATGTCTGGGCTACATCACTCCAGCCACCATGGGGGCTGATTAGAGAGTGGGAGGGGGTCCAGGTAGGAATACTCTGTCACAATCTGAGAAACAGAGAAATTTCTAAGTTGAGATGCTAGAGAACCTGAAAGCAAAGGATTTGGTGGTTGATTAAGTGATTACAGGGGAATAGAGGGAAGTTGGAAGAAAAAGTAGTTAAGGATAACTCCGAGGTTAGTGGCCTTATAACCGGGCTGTTGGGTGGAGTCATTCCTTGGGGAAACAGGATAAGATAATCTTCTCAAGTACAGAAGATTCATAAGAGGTTGGAAATTAAAGATACAAAAATTGAGCTCAAATTAGTCCATTTGTAAGAAACAAATCACTCCCACAGCTTTTTTTTCAGCAAGAAATTAATACAGGGAATTAAGTGTTCATGAAATCATTGGAAAAGCTGGAAGAGCGAACTCTAAATTGAATTTCCAGGAATAAAGCCCAGAAAATGGCTGCAGAAATAATGTGCTAGGAAAACTATAATCAGGATCCTAATTAAGAAGCTCAGTCAAGTCATGAGGACCCACTACAGCCACTGATGCAACTGCCTTTTGACACAGAGGAAGTCAGTTACTAGAGGCTACACACCCAGTGCTTCCATGATTGTGTTTGCCAAGAGTAACAGTGGAAAGCAGTAAAGAGAGGACTCTGGCCTCACTTTTGCCTCTCGAAAAGCGCGTCTTTTCTTGATTGTGTTGGTGGCTGCACAATTCTGTGAGTGTACTAAAAGCCACTGAATTATAAACTTTAAATGGGTACATTGCATGGTATGTGAATTATAGACCAATAAAGACAATGAAATGCCTTACCTTTTTTCTCATTGGCAGAACGTATCCTGTACCCTGAAACCTAGCTCCAAGGGAGTTGGGGAAATGTAAGTTTTAGCTTTCTTGCTTTCATTGTATGGAAAGATAAAACCCATACAATGGTTTTTGTGCTTTATGTGCTTCTTCTGCACCATGCTCCACTGTGGCCAGATTCCACAGCGAATCTGAGTGTTGACCAAGGCAATCTTTGGTTTCCATCCAATAGGAGTGGATGAATTTTCCTAATGAAAATTTATCATAAAAGGGAAGGAAGTAAAAGAGAAAATGACTCTTTGTAATGTCAGTACTTCAAGGAAGAAAATCAAGAACAGCCAAGAAGTAAAATTGATAAGAATGATAAAGATGGTAAATAGAGAAAATACACTGTTCTAGAAGCAAACATAGAAACTGAAGAAGGAGGGACATCAGAGATGTAATGGATGCAACATCGTTTTGTAGTTGGTAGGCTGGACAAGTCACTCAACCTCTCTGCATCTCAGTTCCTTCCTCTTTAAAATGGGGATGGTAACAGTAACGTTCGCCCCTGCCACTGAACTTCCCTTATAGATCAACTGAGATGATGCATGGAAAACTGAATTGCAAACTATAAACCATCGTATTAACTGTTATTAATAATTATTAATTAGTTGTGATAATCTTTACAGGAAATTGTGAAGCCTCTACTGCTCATATGCCCCTTAATATTAGATATAACTAAACAAAAAGTTCTACCACACCAGTTTGACCATTTTATCTCAAAAGAGATGAAGAACAACTACTCACAGCTACCCGTATGCCACCCACATTTGTCCATGAAGAGTGTCATAAAGCATTCTTCTCAGCCAACACATTACTGCAAAGATCTGAGAACTGATTTACAAATACAAACTCACTACTTCCCACAACAGTCCTCTGCGGTCATGGTTGGGTGAAAGACAGGTTCACAGCACCAGCAGATGCAAGGAGCTTGGCTTTCTTATGCTCAAACCCCTCCAGTCCCCATCACACCCCTTCCTGCCATGTCATTTACCAACTCTCAAATATCGACAGCCTGTGTGCTTAGGAGTGGGATTCCAATCATCCCACTTCTTAAGGCTCTCAGTTGCATTTGTAACACACCAGCTGTTTCTGAGAACACATTCTTAATATAGGAACAGCAAGAAATTCCACTGTAGCTGTCCCAAGCCACATTAGAGTGCTACCATGGCAGTGACATCTTGTGGCAGAATAAGACTCAAAGCTGAATCAAGAAACTGGGCAATCATCACTTTCTCATGAAAGTGAGTTTGCTCTGTCACAGGATGGCAGGCCTGAGCACTACCTGGAATACAGGATCAGGTAAGGTGGGATCTAGCCACAGTGGACCATGGTGCAGAAAAAGCACATAAAGCCCAAGCAACATGTCCACAGGGCAAGAAATTCAACAGTGAGGATATGGAACTAATTAGACAGCCTGCTTGTCGGAAGTCCTAGATGGAGTGGTCATCATGCTCTTGCCATTTCAAAACCTTTCTTACGAAAAGCAAATTAAAGTGGATTTCTGGGGTCTGGAAATAGGGATCTGTTTTTCACTACAGATGGTCAGGATGCACCATTCGTCTTAAGGATAACTTGACATTTGTTGATCTTTCATTAGGGGAAGTATGATATTTAAGAGCATGGACTTAGGAGCCAGGCTGTCTTAGATTATTGGATTCCTGGATCTGCTGCTTCCTTGCTATGTAAACTTAAGCAAATTACATGACCTCCTAGGCCCCAATTTATCTTTTAAAGGAATAACTCATGTAAAGTGCTTAGCACAATCATTGCCCATGTGAAGCCCCTTATAAATGTGAGCTACTATTATTCCTATCAGTAATTTTGCCTGAAGAATGCTGTAGTATATTTTAAATCATTTTATTTATTTACTTACAATACATAAGGAAAGGGGAGATGCTCTCTTTAAGATGATTACACTACTCAGCTGAATTGAATGGAAGCAAAAGCCTTTCTAACATCATCTTACTTCTTTCTTCTGAATACTTTATTTGTGTTTGCAAACAGTAGTTTGCAAAATGGTATGTGCATCTGGGAATATTTATCCAGACTGGTGATCCTGCCTATCTCCTTTGGTGAGGTGAGCTCACTCAACAAAGACGAAGCATTGGTGATGGAGAAAGAAAATATCCATTAGCAACAAGGAGTGGGGAGGTTACGTTAATGTTAATCAAGAGATGAAGTTCTTACACTTTTTACTTATTTGGCACAGAGATAGAGAGTGCACAAGCAGGGGAAGCGGGAGGGAGAGGGAAAAGCAGACTCCCCAATGAGCAGGGAGCCTGATGCAGGGCTCGATCCCATGACCCCAGGATCATGTCCAAGCTGAAGGCAGATGCTTAACCAAGTGAGCCACCTTAGGCGCCCCTGTTTTTAATCAAACAAAACACAGTCACCAATTTTATCATATAAAACAATTAAGCCCTAACACTCCAGGAGCTTGACATGGTAAGAGTTTATTTCTTAACCACATGAGAGCCCAACATGGCCTGGAAAAGGAAGATGTGTTGAGGGTGGGGGAAGGAAGTGCACAGAGAGGCCTCTGCTCACCACTGTCATTCAGGGTCAAGGCTCCTTGTGTCATGTGACCCCACATGCCTTAGGGCCTCATCTTCTTCTCTACCCACCCAGAGGGAAGGGGGATGGAGGGTATATGCAGGAACACATGGGACCAGATCAGAAACCTGGCCAGAAGACAATCACATTGTTCTATTTTACTGCAAGGGAAGTTGAGAATTGTGCTTCTAGAAGGCAAATGCAACAGAGCTTCTGAACCTGCTAGGGGGCTTGATCCTCTCTATTGCTCACTAAGACATTGAGTCTTTGGTGTCTCTTTAAGATAAATTTCCCTTTGAGAACTGCAAGCATTTGGCCGGTCCCTTCAAATAGCTCTACATCTTACAAATTAATAATCTTGACTGAAATGTTAAAACTTCCCAGATCATGTCTAACAGTGAGGTCTACACCAATTAAAAAGTTATGTACTGAACTTACAGCTGCAGGCACCCCATAACTACTGGCATCAGGGAAGGGGGTAAGATGAACACTAATGTTCAAGCCTGTCATGTTCTTTCAGGTCTTGAGATTAAAGGACACAGTCTCCTAATGGTACACAATTTTCTTTTTTTTTAATCAGTAAGGCACATGCAACTATATAGTTCCAAGTGTGGATTTCTGCTTGGTGATTTGAGAACATCTTTTCTGACATGGTCCTCATACACACCAACCTGAACAGCTCCCAAGAACCAATGGCCCCTCCCGCACATGGGACAGCAGAGCCGAATGGGAAGGGGAGGTGCAGAAGTAAAGGAGTTTCTATCTTGTCTACCCTTCGGTAAGCCAGAGCAATGCAGAAGTGTCAGAGTAGTGAATTCAGCAAGATCACCAAGAACAAGGACAGGGCACCATGAGGAAGGACAATGAAATCTTTGGATCTCCATGTTTCAGAGCCTGTGCTAGAGGGACACCAGAGATTAAACTTGGCTTAACATTTCAAACGCTCCTCTCTCTTCCCTTTCCAGAAAAGGACTTTGTGGAGGATTTGTTCCCCAGGTGAGTACTGAGCTGAGTGGCAGCAGCCCAGACCCTAAAAAGAGCGGAATTCCTCCCTGAGCCTGAGGATGACCACAGAGTTGGCTCCTTATTGGGCAGAGAATGGTGACCTTGCCCTCACTCAGCATGTGACCATCTGACAACACCCCTCAGGACTCATCTCAATGTTGGTCCTACTTCTCTTAGCCAAGATGCACCAGATTCTACTAGAAAGGGATCGACAAGACACAAGACTTTGAAGGAAGATTCTGTTTTTCCTAAGGGCAACCCCTCTTGCCAACCCAGCCAGATTATCTCACGTTCCCCATCATCCCCTCCAAACGGAGTCTGGTCTCCGGGCTTTGTCGCTGAACTCTCTCTGTCCTGTCCAGGGTCTGGAAGGTGCCCCACCCCCTCCCCGCCCCCACGGCGGCTGTGCAGAGGCCCTGAGGTCACCGCCACCACACCCAACCTCGAAGAACCTGAGTGCGCTGTGTGCCTCTGTGCGTGGAGATAATGAGGAGGCTGAGGCTGCTCTAGCCCAGCCTGCCGTTCTCAGGGCTGCAGTGCAGAGCGAGCCTGCAGTTCCTGGGGAAGCCAGCCTCCACAGCCCTGACATCCTCCGCTCCTCCAGGAGACAGTAATACATTACAGGTGTTATAACTTTTCCTCGGAATCAGACTGCCTGGGGAACTGTAAATCTAAATCATGGCTGCCCTCAGGAAACCTGTGGGCCTGTAAACACAGTGAAATGAGTGAGATGAAAGCATCTGAGGGAGAAAATGAATTTCTGGCATCCCACCGAAGTCTATTTCATTTTTACAGTCTGGCCACCCCCCTGTGGCAGGGGCAGTGCCCGGGAGGGACAGGCCGCCCCCTGACAGAAAGCTGACAAGTGTGGCTCCTCCTGGAGGCCTTGGCTCCGGGGCCTCATCAAGACGCGGCCGGCCCCGCTCGGACTGTGCCCCCCTCAGACGCCGCCGAGGCCACGGCACGCTTGCTCTTCGGGAGGCTGGGCCTGACTGAGCAGGCATTTGTAATCAAGGGCGTCCTTCAATGCCAAGGCAGAGCACGGGCTTTCAGAGGGAATATGTGCGAGGTTAGGGTGGGGAAGAGAAGCGTCTCCTCAGAGAAGGCACCGGCGCCGCAGGGTGATGGCTGCCGGCCGGAAGGAGGCAGCTCGGGGCTGCGGCCGCCTCACCGGCTCTGCGCATGCGCAGCACACGGGCTGGGCCGCCATGACAGCGCCATGGGCAGCAGTGGCAGTGTTTGTCGGGGGGCAAGCTGAGCTTCCTGACAGCCAGACCGCATCCTTCAGCCATGAATGTCGGAACACGCCGCGAAAGTCATCACCCAGGGGAAGGATGGATCACTCCGAAGGGAGGACATTTGGACGCAGCCGTGCCCTGGTTTTCGTGAAGGTTCGGCCTTGCCATAAATCCAAGCACACGGCCTTCATGGCGCGGACTGATGGATGAGTTCAGTGGCTGAGGCCGGGACGAGAGGGTCCTTCAGTGTCCTTCCTGTTGCGGATGGGGGAAATGCCGGAAGGCTTAAAACCGGAAGCTGAAGCCCCTCCTGTTCCTGTGGAATTCCACGTGGGACTCTGAAGCCCGTGTTTGAATTCTTTGTAAATCTCCCCAAGCTCACGTTTTATATGCTTTTGGCAATGACTGCAAAACTGCAAAAGCCTGTTTTTAGAAAATCACCTAGACTAGTTTGTAGTGTAAATAATATTTTAAAGCGTTGGAAATAACGTCTTGGTATTTCAACTTGCAGATTGTTGCTATAGAGGCGGTAGTGCGTACTGCATAACCAGCCTAGACTCCAGAGCCAGACCGTCTTGGATCAAATCCCCTGTTTTTCCACTTCCTAGATGTGTAATCTTGGGCAAGTATCTGAACATCTCCGTGCTTTTGCTTTCTCATCCATCAAATGGGCATAATAACAGCACCCACAAAATTATCTGAGGTATACTAACAAAAGACATAAAGAACCTGTACTGGAGGAACTACTGAACACTCATTAAAGAAATTGAAGAAGACACAAAAAGATGGAAGACCATTCCATGCTCTTGGATCAGAAGAATAAACATTGTTAAAATGTCTATACTGCCTAGAGCAATCTATACTTTTAGTGCCATCCTGATCAAAATTCCACCAGTATTTTTCAAAGAGCGGGAGCAAATAATCCTAAAATTTGTATGGAATCAGAAGAAACCCCGAATTGCTAAGGAAATGTTGAAAAGCAAAAATAAAACTGGTGGCACCACGTTACCTGATTTCAAGCTTTACTACAAAGCTGTGATCACCAAGACAGCATGGTACTGGCATAAAAACAGACACATAGACCAGTGGAATAGATTAGAGAGTCCAGATATGGACCCTCAACTCTATGGTCAAATAATCTTTGACAAAGCAGGAAAAAATATACAGTGGAAAAAAGACAGTCTCTTTAATAAATGGTGCTGGGAAAATTGGACAGCTATATGTAGAAGAATGAAACTTGACCATTCTCTTATACCATACACAAACTCAAAATGGATAAAAGACCTCAACATGAGACAGGAATCCATCAGAATCCTAGAGGAGAACTTAGGAAGTAACCTCTTTGATATCAGCCACAGCAACTTCTTTCAAGATATGTCTCCAAAGGCAAAGGAAACAAAGGCAAAAATGAACTTTTGGGACTTCATCAAGATCAAAAGCTTTTGCACAGCAAAGGAAACAGTCAACAAAACAAAGAGGCAACCCACGGAATGGGAGAAGATATTTGCAAATGACAGTACAGACAAAAGGTTGATATCCAGGATCTATAAAGAACTTCTCAAACTCAACACACACAAAACTGATAATCATATCATAAAATGGGCAGAAGATATGAACAGACACTTCTACAATGAAGACATACAAATGGCTATCAGACACATGAAAAAATGTTCATCATCACTAGCCATTAGGGAGATTCAAATTAAAACCACATTGAGATACCACCTTACACCACTTAGAATGGCCAAAATTAGCAAGACAGGAAACAACGTGTGTTGGAGAGGATGTGGAGAAAGGGGAACCCTCTTACACTGTTGGTGGGAATGCAGGTTGGTGCAGCCACTGTGGAGAACAGTGTGGAGATTCCTCAAGAAATTAAAAATAAAGCTTCCCTATGACCCTGCAACTGCACTACTGGGTATTTACCCCAAAGATACAGATGTAGTGAAAAGAAGAACCATCTGTACCCCAATGTTTATAGCAGCAATGGCCACGGTTGCCAAACTGTGGAAAGAACCAAGATGCCCTTCTATGGATGAATGGATAAGGAAGATGTGGTCCATATACACTATGGAGTATTATGCCTCCATCAGAAAGGATGAATACCCAACTTCTATAGCAACATGGATGGGACTGGAAGAGATTATGCTGAGTGAAATAAGTCAAGCAGAGAGAGTCAATTATCATATGGTTTCACTTATTTGTGGAGCATAACAAGTAACATGGAGGAAACGGGGAGATGGAGAGGAGAAGGGAGTTGAGGGAAATTGGAAGAGGAAGTGAACCATGAGAGACTAAAACCACCTGAGGGTTTTGAAGGGGTGGGGGGTGGGAGGTTGGGGGGAACCAGGTGGTGGGTATTGGGGAGGGCAGGTATTGCATGGAGCACTGGGTGTGATGCAAAAACAATGAATACTGTTATGCTGAAAAGAAAAAAAAATTATCTGGGGTTTAAGTGACTTAAAGCATATAAAGTATGCAGGACAGGGTCTGGTACCCAGTAAACAATGAATATCACCATGAGTATTGGAAGTGAAGTTTCTCAACATTTTAATTCTATGTTTGAGTGGTACTAAGACTAGCTGATGATGATACATGGCTTTTTGCCCAGTGATCCTGCGAGGAAGTAAGTGCATGTGGGTCTCGGCTTTACGTGTGAATGCCTATTAATCCATCAGTGGGCAGTGTTCTTCCCCTAGAGACATCTTTGCTGCTGGAAAAAATACATTTATTCATTTTTTCATGACCCAGCACAAACGGAGCCTCTTCCTGGACACCTTCCTGGACTGTTGCAGGCAGCTCTGGTGGCTTTCTCCTTCAGCCCCCCTCCCCCCAATGTCTCTTCGCACAGGTCCAGAACAGAGCTTTTCTCAAGTGAGACTGTGACCAGGTTTCCTGGCACCCAGCAGGGCAGGACTCCCATCTGGTGCATGTCTGCACTCCCAGAGTCTTCCAAGTAGGAGGAAAGAAAGGAGAAGCCATAGAGAAGATTCTTATCTCTGGGGAAAGGAAAACCAATGGATTGAAGGACTTAAAAAGATTCAAAGGCCAGGCCTCTAAGTCAAGGTTCTCACAGCTACTGTACCTCCAAGTGCAAGAACAGTTATTCCCATGACCTAGACAATGATGCTGCTGAGGAAGACACTGAGGGTAACAACTCCAGTCACAAAGAATGTGGCTCTGTTTCCACAGGTCTGACTCACAGATCCTACATCCTCCCCACCATCCTCCCAAATTAATAGTCATTTCTCTGAATATGGTTTGGAAGCGAGAATAGAGAATGTGCAAACTTCAACATCCAGTGTGGGCGAGACAAAACACTTTTGTTCCCTGGGACCATGTGACCATTTAGATTTCTTTTAAATTCAACTTGTTTTTCCAGCTTCTTCTAATACCTATAAACATGTAGTTTCTAAAGCAAAATAACATTCCTGACAGGAAGAGAAAGTCTAGGTAATAATATTAATGATGGCTGATATTATGGAACACCAACTATGTGCCAGACTATTCTAAGAGCTTCCCATGGATTATTCATTTAAATCCTCAGGTATTCTTTGAGACAGAGCAAACCTGTATCAGAGTAATTATAATTTGTCTTCATTTCCGTGATCAAATTGCAATGTCACATATTTTCAAATGCTTCAACATACCAACAGAGCACTGGAAGTGTCCTTTAATTATCATCTCAAGGTTGCGTGCTGACAAGACTAGTGTTTCCCACAGAGTGGTTAGGAGAGAGCTCAGATTTACAGGCATCACAAAATTGTCACCTCCAACACATTGCTTCGTCTGAAAGTTATTTTCTATTTATTCTACAAGTCAAACTATGGGAAGGTGAAATAAATGCCTGAAACCTTTCAGGGATCATTCCTTTGTCTGCAGGGACTAATATTAATTCCAGGTACATGTTCAAATGAATGAGCAAATATGTCACTGGGACAAGAGGCTGAGAACACACGGTGTCTGCACAATGTTGTTCCTTCTCTCCTTTTTGCTCTCATTTGTTTCCTCCACTGTCTGGCTTTTTTCCTTCCCCATTCTTGGCACCAAGAATCAAAATCACTCTTAGATTTCAAGTATAAAATGGTTGGGGGGGGGGGGGAGTTTTCTGAGAAAGCTCTTCATTCTTCTTGTAAGTAGGGATGGAGAGAGAGAGAGAGAGACTACATCATTTCAGGCAAGTGTAACTTCCTGCCAGACCAGTTCCCAAAACTGGCAAACGTGGCATTCCAGAAAGGGTTCTCGTCCTTCCAAAACCATTTTCCCATCCACAGTTAGAATCAATTGCCATCAAGCTGGAACTTCACAGAGAGCATACAAAGAGTGCAGCTTGTAAAGCTGGTAAAAATAGTTTCCAGGAAGTAGTTAGAGGGCAAGGTGTGAGTCCAGGACTGCTGCCAACTTGCCCTGAAAATACATGGGAAGGGAAGCACCAGGAGAGGAGGGAAGCTTATGAAAAATCCTGGAAATAAAATGTGAATGGAGTTGCCCATGATTATGTTTCTTATTAAATCATTCTTTTGTAAACAGAAGTTTACTCTTAAAGGCTGGCAGATTTTTGTGATTTGTTTAAAAGCTTCGACTGGATCCTTGAGATTTTGTCCTTGTTTTATATCATCCACAGTGCTTTATAAGGTACACTGCCTTACAAAGATGCTTGATACATAATTTGAGGATGGGTAGAAGAAAGAATCACTCTTTGCCTCTGATTCCCGGGATGGCAAAGGGAATGCAGAAGAATCATGTCAAAATATACAATAATCAGAAGTCAAACAGAAGTCAATCAGAAGTCAGTTGTTCAAGGTCTGACTTATCCCCAAATAGAGAATCTATAGGACCCAAGTCAACATCACCTATTTTTTCTTAAAATTTCTGATCAGAGTAATTATGGCTGAGCACCTCAAGATGTGTTTGAGATCCTGATGAAAAGCTTACAGGCAGATGTTATGGTTTGTCAGGTCAAAAGCAATATATATATTTTTTTCCTTACTGAAAAAAGGATCTGCCTCTAACATTATTAAAGTCTGATAGGAAAAGTGTGTTTTTAAAATGTGTCTCTACCTTTAGAGAATTCCAGACACTAATGGCTTTAAAGTAATTCTTACACACTTTAGAGAATAAATGACATCCTTAAAAAACGTCTGACTCGGTATTTAAAGATATTCATATTCCCCCTGCTTCCTGTCTAGTTTGTCAATGTGCACGGATGTCCTTAAGAATAATGATTTAAAAGGAGAAAAATTGCAGTGCCAAAAAGTGTAAAAATCACAAGAAGAAGCCCCTATTTCACCCTTACATATGCACCCCCACCAAAGGTAATGGAATTTATCTTTAGGCCAGTGGCTTTTTCATGGTAAACTCCCTGGAATTTAAACTGGGTCTCTTAATCTGCTGATTTGTCTCTCTGTCTCAGAAATGCCAAGGGATGCCCTAATGAACAGTGTGCTGCGGAATCAGCATGTGTTGGGGCTGGTAGGAGGCAGACCTGGTTGTTGGAAGCTGCGGGGTTGTCTCGCACAGACATGGCCGCGTTTCCAGTGCGTGCCATCACTCACAGTGCTCTGCTTCCTCAGTCTTGACCAGCAGACTCCGAGTTCAAGCCCAGACAGAGGCCAGGCAGCTCCACACCTTCCTGGTGGAGGAGGGGAGATTCAGGAACATCAGGACCATGCCCCTCATGGGCTATAAATACACAGAGGCAAGAGCACAAAAATAGGGGGTGTCGTCTGTCCATGCTCAACCTCCAGTGGAAAATCTTCCTGATTCTTCATCTAAGTAGGTTGTTCTTGGCCAGGAGTCTCAGAACACCCATGTTCTTCTCCTATCCCATCCCGCATCACTGGCGCCCCTCCTGATTGCTGTGCTTTTCTCTCTCTAAGCCCCATTCTGCCACAGTACTATGTGCAACTTCCTGTTTAACTTTCCTGCAGCCACTGCAACTGCTTTCTTGTCCTCACATGGGGCAAGGAGCAGGGAGCTCTCTGCGGTGTCCTTTGTAAACACTGATCCCATTCATGAAGGTTCCAACCTCACGACCTAAGCAGGACCTAAAGGTTCCACCTAATACCATCATCTTTCAGCGTTAGAATTGCGACATAAACATTTGCGGGATAGGGAGACATAGCATTCCACCCCTGGCCCCCAACATGTGTGTTCTCTTCATATGCGGAACACATGCATTCCCTTCCGACAGACCACAAAGGTTTTAACTTGTTCCAACATCAACTCAGAAGGCCCAGCGCAAAGTGTCATCTGAGTATCATCTGAAACAGGCGTAGGTTAGACTGGAGGTAGGTTTAGCCCCTGGGGCAGAGTGCTCTCCAGCTGTGAACAGGGAAATCGAACAAGTTCTGTGCTTCCAAAATACAACTGTGAGTCCGGCATAGGGTAAGTATGTCCACACCAAAAGGGAGACAGAGGGGAAAAAGAAAGGATCTTTAGCAAGTCCAAAACATCAAGTCCCACTATGGGGAAGGGGTTCTTCCTTCCATAGCATTGTATGGCCCACCCCCGGTTCTGCTGGGCACAGCTCATTCTGCATGTCTCATGGGTTGAAGTCCTTTCTGGGTCTGTGGCTCTCCAGAGCTGGAGTTCCAGGACAGCCTCATCCCACTGTTCTCCTAGGCACTGCCCTACTCTCTCTGCAGATGCCCCCCCCCACCAGCTTTTGCAACTGTGTCCATCTGCAGGGAAGGTGCCATGCTGATGCTGTCACCTGTGCCTTCCAGAGGGACAGCCACCAGGCCAGCATGGTACCTGGTCCCCATAGAATAGAATATGGAACAGCTGTTGAGTGTGGTACTGGAAAGTGAATAGGCAAGCTGGTGATGTGAGGCAGCTCCGAAATCAGTCTGCCCAGCAGGCGCTTGCACTTTCAGGCTGTGGTAGGGAGGGTAACCCTAGGTTCTTCAAAATGCCTTTTGGAATCAGGCTTCTGGCTGGCCTGGCTTCTGTTTAGATGGCTGACTAATCACAGAAAGTCACTGGGCCATACCTGCATCCTTTCCTAAGCACACATTCTTATTTCTTTCCACATGGATAAGCTGAAAATTTTCAACTTCTGTTTGTCTTATGATTAACAATTTCCCCTTCCAATCGTTTTTCTCTTCTAGCATTTTACCATAAGCATTCAAGAAACGCCAGGCTGCTCCCTTAGTACTTTGGTTTGACATTTCTTCAGGCCAGTATCAAGTTCCATTGCTCAAAACAAGAGGATATGAACACAACTCAGCCAGCCTCTATGTTGAATTGTAACAGGGAGCCCACTTTTCCAGTGTCCGCCATAACAGTCCTCATTTCCATCTGAGCCCTCAACACCATGACCTTTACCATCCACATTTCTACCAACGTCCTGCTCAGGATGCCTTTGGGATTCTCTGCTAAGACTAGGGGTTTCTCTGAGGCTCCCCTCTTCTCCTAAGCCCTCAGGAGAATCACCATTTACGGTGCTTTTCTACAAACATCTGCAAACTCTCCCAGCATCGGCCCCCTGCCAGACTCCAAAGCCACATCCACATTTTTAGGTATTTATTAGAACACCACCCCTCTCCTGGCGCTGATTTTTCATCTTCGTCCCAGGCATTAGGACACGGACATGTTTTAGCAGGAAGGACACGCATTCAACCCACTGCTGACCATTCAAGTCCACGGCCTAAGGTGGTGTCTGAGCTGTAGTTACTGATCCATATGCATTTGTTAAAAGGGAAGACAAATGTTTCTGGCCCCCTTTTCAGAGCTTCCTTCCTTTTTTTTTTTTTTTTTTTTTTTTTTTTGCTTCTATCTGAGCATCTCACCACTGGCCTGACTCCACAGGTTACATCTCTTGACCACCATCTGTTTCTATACTCCCCATCAGCGAGATACTCTGTGCTCTCTGCTCCAAGCTAACAGTGTTGGGAAGCATCATCTTATAGAGACGTTCCCAGCAGGGACCCGCAGAAGTCTGGGGATAAGCAAGCACAGATCCACCTACCCACGTTCAGGAGCTACTAATGGAGCCCAACTATCCCATATTGCATAGAGAGAAAACAAGACCCAAAGTGTGAAATGACTTTTCTAAGGTCACACAGCAGAACAGGGAATAGAACCCAAACATCACAACTAGTTAGTGATATTCACTATTTTTCTAATCGTGACTTTTCTAGTAACAACAAGCAGGCAGCGGGGACCTGCTGTGTGTCTATCACATGTAGACAATGTGCAATGTTTAGCTCAGAGCCTTCATTGCATCACTATAATAATGAGCATAATACACCCTAACACTTACTGACTTCCAACTTGGCCACAGTGCTAAGCACTTTACAAGCAATATTCTCTTTAATCTTTGCAGCAATCCTACAGGGTGGTAACAATATTGTACTCATTTCCAGATAAACAGCAGCTTGGTGAGTGTAAATGAGATGACTTGAGTGGCAGAGCTGGAGAGAGAATCGAGGCCAGTTTGAATCCAGTGCCCTTTGTCTTAACTGTGATGCTCAGCTACTCCCTTCTTTCCCACTAGCCTTCTCTCCAAGGGCTCTCCCCCCTCAGCAGTGAAACGTGACTAAGCATTTTCCTTTGTCTCTCCTACTAGTGCAAGAGTCTTTCCTGCTACGAAATCCTGCCTGCAGGGGTGACTCCATGTCAGAGAAGGTATTTTTGATGAATGGCTAGAATCTGCGCTCCTCATCGTTAAAGCCCCAGAAAGGACTAGCAAAAAGGCATCCCACAGAAATCTTTTTTTTTTTTTTTTCTTTCCCCACAGAAGTCTTTAAGTCGCCTCCTCTGAAGCCGACGGTGGCCCCAAGTCCCTCACTACCATCCTGTGATGTACCCCTTGGTCTCTCTCTTCCCCCATCTCTCGCTTCCTCTGTCCTACAAAAACTAATGTTTTGCATATATTGAGAAGCTTGTCTGTGCCATATAATTTCCTATGTAAATCTCATTTACCTTTTACTATAGTTCTTCAAAGTGGTTTCTAATCACCACATTTTATCGACATATTTTGACTCTGCTCCACTGTAAGCTAAAACTCACAGATTTTATTTGAGAGACAGTATGTCCCCGGGGCCCGGTGGCTGAGGGCGTGAGCACTGGAACCAAACGCCTGAATCTTGCCCTTGTTACTAGCTCTGCAACTCTAGGAAATTATTCAGTCCATTCTGAGGCTTAGTCTTCTTGGCTAAGGATTGTAAGTTGATTATAAGTTGAGGATTACGATGATAATAAAAGTACTCACTAAAAGACAATGCGGTGACAATTAGATAAAATGTTAACCTAAAGGACTTAGAACAGTGCCAGGCCTAGTGAGTTTTCAATAAATATGAGCTGGAATCATTATGTGAATTATCCTGTTTGATCCTACAACTCTATGACCATCATAAGCCATATTTTCCAGGGAGCCTGAGTGATTTATCCAAAATCACACAATAGGTCAGAGCGCAGGGATCCTGGTTATTCCCACTCAGTCACCTGATTCATATTTCACTTCTTTTTCCCCTCTGGCACAGCTGCCCTAACAATGGACTGACTTCTCCCCTTGGGTAACAGTTAATACAAGCACTGAGCTAGGAGTACATTTTGAAGTAGTAATAATTATATTATTAATAGATATATGATCTCAAATGGAGATCAGAGCATAAATGGAATGTACTAAGGATGATTAATATGTTAGCTAACTGCATTGACTAAAGTTAATAAGATCACATTTTAGATCAAAGTCTTGGATGATTCCAATTCTGGCCTGAAGTTTTTCTTCTTTAGGCAGTTTGTTTTTTAAGGACAGGCAGCATTTTGTTTCTGAAAGCAGAGCTTTGGCATTTTGAAAATGCAAGCAAATCACAAATGTTGCACAACCTAACTACGAAAATAGAACTTCATGCTAATATCCATAAAATGGCATAGATATTAAAAGTGGAAATCAAATAGAAATTAAAGCAATAACTAAATTCAATGCTTCTAATGCAAACTTCTGCGATTGCCCTGTGGAGGGTTCTAACTGCCATTCCCCGGGCTCCTTCTTGCAGTCCAACAACTGTGCTATGAGGGCACATTCTACATTTTCCTAGGAGGACAATTTTGCATTTTCATCTGTGATGCTATGTAACCTGGCAAGCACAAAAGATCTTCCACTCCCATTACCGGTGCAAAGGAAGAGGTGTGAACTTCCCAGAGTGTTCAGAACTAAGGGGAATTCTTCCATTTCAAGAAGCCAGCCAGCCAAGACTCTGACACCATAGAAAGTGCAGCATTGGAAATCACTCTGGGACTGGAACACAGCTCAGCCAACAAGGGAACCACGGGAGCATCTCAGCTTGTATACTGTGAAGCATGGTGTGGGCTGGACATTGATTGGCAAGACTCCCTGGCAGGAGAGAAGAGCACCTGCAGGTCTTAAAACTACTCAAGGGCAGTACAACATTCTGCTTCCTTCTCTCTCTGCTGCCTGTAATTTGTGGAGCCCCACAGCTTGGCTAAGGCACAAACAAGCCCTGGGGGCTGAACAGACATCAGTGGCCTGTGGTCAGTGGTGCAGCATCTTCAAATCCAGCCCTTGCACTGGCTAATAATCATGTCCTTAGCAATGTTTGGTCTCACTGAGTCTCAGTTTCCTTATTTTAAAAATGAATCATAATTGGGATACCCATCTCACAGAAAGAAGGTGATGGATAAATAAATTGGTGATATAGAAATTGCTTTGCACATTGTGTTATACGAAGTTTGATTATTTTAATTATTTGTTTGGTAATGGGGCTCCAGTGTGAAAAACTGATTAACTGCATAATTATCTGTGGGTCAAGAGTGGGAATTCTTAATGGCAAGAGTCCTGCATGCAAAATAAATACCCGTGTAACATATTTAACTTCAATCTTCTGACAGATATTGTTTTCTGAACTTTTAACAAAAAAATTGGGGAAAAATGTACTAAATAATTGGTAAATTATGTCTTAATAAGAGGTTGCTTGGATCATGCCTTTTTTATTTTAGAAGAACATTTTTTTTGTTTAAAATAATGGTAATAGATGTTTAATGTATTATTTAAGAAAATAACAAGTCAACTGTAATTTCATTACCGCGAGATGACCCCATTAACTGTATTAGCTAAACTTGGTAATTTTTTCTACATATATGTATATGAACATTACATATATTGAACATTATATTTAATAAAAGTGGATCACACAATATACATTGTTTCACTTGCTAATATTATGTTGGGTACATTTTCCTATGTTAATGTATGTGGTTCTGTAATATTATTATTTTTTAGAGATTTATTTATAGAGAGAGAGAGAGAGAGAGAATGTGCATGAAGGAAGGGACAAAGGAAAAGGGAGAGAATCTCCAACAGACTCTGCATTGAGCACAGAACTAGACACGGGGCTGGATCTCATGATTCTGAGATCATGACCTGAGCCAAAACCAAGAGTTGGACACTTAAACAACTGCACCACCAGGCTCCCCTATAATATTATTTTTAACAGTGGCATAGTTTTCTCTTATTAGCGTAAGGAGTACTTTCACCAATGACTTCTTTTAGACGTTAATTCGCAATGGGTTTACCATAAAGAGGCGCATATTTTATATAAATATTTTCATGCTTTTATGATTTTTCCTTGAGATGAGTCTCATTGTAAAATTGTTGGAAAATATTTTTTTTAAGATTTTATTTTTAAACAATCTCTCTACACCCAACATGGGGCTCAAACTTACCACCCCAAGACAAAGAATTGCATGTTCCAACAACTAACCCAGACAAGAACCCCAGAAAATATATTTTAACATAGATTTTAAAGGATATATAGATTTTTAAGCATATTAACATGTTCCCAAATTAAACTACAAAGCAGATTCTAGTTTATACTCCCAATATCATTGCATAGGATTGCTCTTTTCTATATATTCTCATCTACACTCAATGATATTAAAAAGAAATTTGTCAATCTGAAAGGTAAAAATTACCAGCTGCTGTTTTAAGTAGTATTTCTTTGATTATTAGAGAAAGCATATGATTTTGTTGTATCTATCAGATGTTAAAATTTCTTCTCTGAAAAAAAATGCCCTATATATGTTGTCTTTTTTTCCACTTTCTCATTTTTTTTTAAATGATTTATAGAAGCAAAGTAGGCAGCCTTTAAAACGGCTCCAAAAAACCTTTGCCTTCTGGTATTCACACTTTTGTGTAATCATCTTCCCTTGAGAATGGGCTGGAAATAATCACTTTCCTCTAATGGACAGAAGATGGCAAGTCATGGGATGTCATTTCTGAGAGGAGGTCACACACAGATGAAACTTCCATGTTGCTCACTTGCTCATACTGTCTTTACTGTGTCTCTCCTCCTTTCAGAGCCGTCACTCAGGGAGAAGCAAGTTCCCATGTTGTGAGTAGCTCTGTGGTAAGAACTGAGTGGCAAGGAAATAATGTCTCTAATCAATAGCCAGCAAGGATGTGAGCCTTGTCAACTGCCATGTGAGTGAGCCAGGACATAAATGTCCTGTGACCTGCCAAGAAGCACATGAGTGAGCTTGGAAGCAGACTCTTCCCTGGTTGAACCTCAAAAGGACTCCAGCTCTGCTCAAGACCTTAGCTGAAGGCTTCTGAAAGAAAGGCTGCAGACAGATTCCTAACCCACAGAACCTGTGAGAAACAGAGGGTTGCCTCAAGACACGAAGTATTAAGATAATTGATTACACAGAAACAGCTAACTAATTCAAGGAACTTTATAAAAACATAGCATTAGCGATTTTTAGAGACCTCACACTGAAAGATGCTGCATAAAATATTGATGACATATTTCTTAATGTATACATGAACTGCCAGGAAAAAAAAGGAATCTCAGAGGTTAGAAATGACAAGAAGTGAAAACCCAGGAACTAATAAGCAAGTACTAGAGTCTGTTTTGCCCTCAAGATATCTGCCAGTCCCTGGTGGGTTAGGTCCTCATTTTAATGGACTGGCAGGACTGCAGCAAAGCCCAGGGCCTGAGCAATGTGGGAGGTATGACTGGAATCCCCTCACACATATGTCATCAGAAATCTGACTGGATCAGTAGATGACCTAGAAAAAAAAAGCTACCATGCCAAAGGAGATAGCAGTGACATGTCCCTGGCTTGACCTTGGACAGAGCAGAGAGAGAAGTGAAGAAAAGAAAGCCTCCCATTAAAATCCCTCAATTTCAAACCCACACAACACAGAGATTTGGGGCTTGAATATGTACTGTGTCATATAAAATTTTAAGCTAAAATTTAGTTTAAAGCTTTTCCTGGTTGAAAATTCTTCAGGGTGCCTAGCAGAAGCAAATGCAAATTCCCTCTAGAGAAACACACTATACACATATCTAAAAGAATTTCTGTGGATAAAAGACCCAAGGCACAGGAGCTCACCGACTTATTGAACCCAGGAAGGAACTAAAGCCATGACTAAGAGTCAGGAGAAACAACAAAGCACATTATTAGGTCTGTAAAAGCTGTAGACCATGGAACAGACAATATAAAACCAGTATGTTCTAAATGTTTACAGAAATAAATGAGCATGTTGAAAGAACGATGAAAAAACATTAGACTATGAAAACTGACCATATGTTTGAAAAACCAAACAGAACGTTGAGAAATGTAAATATAGCAATTTGCTTTAAAAAGTCAATGGGAGGAAGAAGGAGAAAATTGGACACAGCTAAAGAGGCAATCTGGAAAATACACGTGAGAATGACAGGGGATCTGGCAAATGGAATCAGAGACATGGAACATGAAAGAGAGGTTAACAGACATAGAGGACAGACAGAAAAGATCTGCAAATGTTAATGGAGTCCCAGGGGGAGAAAAGAGAGAGAATGCAGGAGAGATGACATGAAAAGAGGCAATAAATTAGAATTTTCCAGCAATGATCAGAGAGACACCAGCTAGGAAATTCAAATAGGATAAATAAAGGTATCCACACTTAGACATCAAAATAAACTTGCAGAGTACCAAAGAAAAGTTCCAAACTTTAGAAGTTGGGAAGCCATGGGGTGCCTGGGTGGCTCAGTGCATTAAGCCTCTGCCTTCAGCTCAGGTCATGATCTCAGGGTCCTGGGATCGAGCTCCACATCGGGCTGTCTGCCCAGTGGGAAGCCTGCTTCCTCCTCTCTCTCTTCCTGCCTCTCTGCCAACTTGTGCTCCCTCTCTCTCTCTGTCAAATTTAAAAAAAAAAAAAATGAAATCTTAAAAAAAAGTTGGGGAACCAGAGAGAAAAAACAAGTGACCAGTGATAGAACTATCATCAGACTGAGACCAGTTTCCTCAAAAGCAACTGCTTTAGTGTCCTACTGCTACAGTAACATATCACTGCTAATGTGGTGTCTAAAACCCCCCACACATTAATTTTCTTACAATTCTGATGGTCAGAAGTCCAAAATGAGTACCAGGGGACTAAACTCAAGATGTCAACAGGGGAGGTTCCCTTTAGAGATTCTAGGGGACCTTAACCCCCCCTTTCTGGCTTCTAGAGCTGTCAACTTGTGGCTGCTGCAGCCCAGCCTCTCCTATGTTACCACACATCCTACTATTGACTTTGACATACATGCCTAGCTCTTATATGGCCCTTGGGACTGCATGGGGTTCATCTGAATAATCTAGGATCATCTCTCCATCTCAAGATCCTTAATTTAATCCCATCTATAAACTACCTTTTACAATGAAAGGTACCATATTCACAGGTTCCAGGAAGTAGAACATGGACATCTTTGGGACACCATTACCCAGCCTCCCACAGCAAGAGCAGAAGGGAAGAGAGTGACATAGTATCTTTGAAATGCTGAGACCTGGACTTCTACATCTGCTGAAATCACTAGTTAGGAAATGAGATGAGATAAAGATATTTTCAGAGCAACTAAAATAGAAAGGGTTTGTCCTTTAATTCACTAAAGGGATTTCTAAAGGATGAACTTGAGGAGAAAGAAAATGATCTCAGAAGAAAAATCTGAAATCCTGAAGAATGATGAGCAAAGAACTCAATGAATACATGGGAGAATTTAGACATGTACTGAATAAGGATAGGTTAAAAAAAAAAGATTCAGAATAATAAAGACTTATAAATAAACATGTAACATTTAAAATAAGAATCTTCTTGAGACATTTTATGCCAATAAATTGGAAAACTTAGGTCAAATATACAGATTTCTAGAAAAATATAAATTATCAAGATAGATCAGAAGAATTAGGAGATCTGAATGGTTCTATAAATATTTTAAAAATTGACCTAGTGGTTTAAAATCCTTCCACAAAGAAAATAGACTTGAATGATTTTATAAGGAAATTCTACCTGCACTCAAAGAATAGATCGTTAAAATCTAACAAACTTTTTTTTTTTTTAAAGATTTTATTTATTTGTCAGAGACAGAGGGAGAGAAAGCGAGCGAGCACAGGCAGACAGAGAGGCAGGCTCAAAGAATAGCAGGCTCTCTAAGCCTGATGTGGGACTCGATCCCAGGACAAACTTTTTCAACCAACTGAACCCAGGCGTCCCAAAAGAAAATACTTTTTCCAAGAAAAACTTTCCAACAAATTTGGGCCAGCTAATAGAAACTAAATGCTAAAATCTGAGAAGTCTGGGGCATCCGGGTGGCTCAGTCAGTTAAGCGTCTGGGATTGAGCCCAGCATTGGGCTCCTTGCTCTGCAGGAAGCCTGCTTCTCCTTCTCTCTCTCTCTTCTCACCCCTCCCCTCCACCTGAGTGTACACTCATTCGCTCTCAAAATAAAATATAAAATAAAACCCGAGAGGCCTAAAAATGATAAGGACAGCTAGCTTCACTCACCAACATATATGAAAATATCCTAAAAAATATTAGCAAACTCCAATCCTAAGTATTACTTATTTAGATTTATTCAGCAAAATCAAGACTGGTGCCGCATTAGAAAATCTAATAGGGTCGGGCGCCTGGGTGGCTCAGTGGATTAAGCCGCTGCCTTCGGCTCAGGTCATGATCTCAGGGTCCTGGGATCGAGTCCCGCATGGGACTCTCTGCTCAGCGGGGAGCCTGCTTCCCTCTCTCTCTCTCTGCCTGCCTCTCCGACTACTTGTGATCTCTCCGTCAAATAAATAAATAAAATCTTTAAAAAAAAAAAAGAAAATCTAATAGGGCAATCTGCCAGATTCGAAGATTAAAGGGAAGAAATCGTGTGGCTAACTCAAAAGATGTAAGAACAGTGATGAATTTTCACAATGAGAAAAAAAAAAACCAGTTTTCTTAACCTTAAGAAAGGATATCTATAAAATCTAAATAGATATCATATCCAATGGTAAAATCTAAGACATGTTTTATGTAAAACCAGGATGAGATGAGAATTTTCACCATCACTACTTTTATTCAAAATAGCATGAACATCCTAGCCCGAAAAAGTGATAGAAGTTAGAAGATTCAAAGTAAAGGCAACTCTTATTATTCATAGGTAACAGAGTTGTTACATAAAATACAAAAATATCTACAAACATTATTAAAATTATTAAGAGAGTTGAGAAAGGTAATGAGACATCCAAAGACACCATCAGCATGAAGACAAGCCACACACTGGTGGAAGATATTTGCAACACATTAACTGACTAAGAATTTGTATCAAAATATGTAAAGAACTTCTACAAATCAATAAAAGAAAAACCCTGTCCCTTCCATGTTTCTCCTTTACCTTACTAATGTGATGGGTAATATTAATAGATTTCTTTATGTGGAATCATTTGTATATTCTCCAACTATGGGATCACACTGTCATGAATTTATTCTTTCAATAAACTGATAAATTCTATTTGGGTGCCAGGGCGGCTCAGTTGGTTAAGCAACTGCCTTCAGCTCAGATCACGATCCCAGAGTCCCAGGATCGAGTCCCACATCGGGTTCCCAGTTCCATGGGGAGTCTGCTTCTCCCTCTGACCTCCTCCTCTTTCATGCTCTCACTCTTTCTCTCAAATAAGTAAATAAAATCTTTTAAAAAAATAAACTGATAAATTCTATTTGCTAGCATTTAATTTTGGAAGTTTCTGCCTATAGTAACAGGTAAACTGATATGTTGGGGTTTTTCTGTTGTCATTTTTTGACCTGTCTTTGGTTTCCAGGATATGTTCACATTATAAAGTCGATTGAAAAAAAATAAATAAATTAAAAAAAAATAAAGTCGATTAGAAAGTTTTCTCTTTTCCTGTATCATAGAATCATTTATAAAGAGAGAAATATTTATTCTTTCAAGGCCTGAAAGCTCCTGATTGTAATACCACCTGGACCTGAAGTCTTTTTACAACGTTAAGTCTCTGACAACGTTAAATATTTGTTTTCAAGGTAATTGTTCTCTTCAGATTCTTTTTCACTACACTTCACATTTTTCCACCTATCCCAATGGCTAGAAGTCAAGGAAAGGACGTGATTTCTTTACACCCACACCCCCAACATGATGGAGGGTAGAACCAGGCTCAGAGGCCCATGAAGGCAAGATACTCAAGCACTTATGTGGGAGGTGGGTGTGCACTGCGTGTGGGTGTCCTCAAGATGGCCATTAGCTTAGGAGCAACCTCAAGACTCTAGCTTCTTGAAAGACAAAGATCCTTAATATCCAGAGCATAGAATCATTTTCGGAAGGAACCAATATTAGGTCCATTTATGCATTTCAAACTTTTTTTTTTTGCAACAACCCCCAAAAGGCAATATAATGCACATTACCATGTAATTACACACACACACACACACACACACACCCCTCACTGAAATAAATATTTCACAAAACAATACTTATCCTTTCTGCCTGGGAGTCACTCTGATCTATTCATTAAAAAAAAAAAGGGCTGTATAAAACTCACTAAATTGCTTTCTTGACTTACTAAAGAACTAAAACTGGCAATTTGAGAAATGCCACATTAGGGGCTTGATGAAGGATCCGCCCAAGAGGTGATATGTGAGTGGTGGCAAAGTGCAGGAGAGCGCACAGGATGGGAGTAGTTCCTTCATCAAGCAGGAGAGGGCAAGTCAGTCCAGCACATCCGATGAACTTCCAATTGCATTGGGGTCACAGACCATCTTTTCCTGAATTTGCCAGTCTTATAGACTATCATTTGTTCCAGCCAAATTTCTTCTGAAGTGGACTTTGGGGAATATAAAATACTATTTAAAACCCAAAATAATCTTACTAATAGTATACTTAAGCTCCACTGAAGACTATGTCATAATAGAATGTAGTCAACTCAAGGTTGTATCTTTGCATACAGAGCTCCCAAATTTAGTAGCCTCTAAAATAAATCCAAAACATGTACAGAGCTGGTCTATATCCGTAGGTAATACAATACACGCCTCCGAATATGAAATTGGGGTAACTACACGTTATCTGGGCTCACCTTGGAAATGTCGACACCTTTTTCCGCTGCCTTGAAGGGATGTGGGTGGGTGAGAACTGACACCAGCATCATAATCCACAGGCATCTTGTAGTAAAATGAAAAGAAGCAGTGAAATTGCCGTTGTGGGAAAAATTTAATTACCAGGGAAGTCAGTTTTGCTTCAGAAATGACTAGGATAAAAAAAAATACGTGTATAATTTAAAACGTCAAACAATAGGCGCTCCAATAAACCAAAATATCCTATCTGTAGGAAAACAAGTGAGGGCGGCTTGATGGGCTCCTCCAGAGGCCGCTCAGTCAATGACCGATTGATGTAGATGTCAGGGGCGGCTTTTATAGAGTTTTATTTCCAACATCACTGTGGTTTGCAAAGCAGCAGAGAGTATCTTCCGGTTAACCAGTTTCGTCGGGCATGAAAAGATAATTCAGGGGAAAGGCCAGAACTTGCAGGCCAGTCCAAAGCGGGCATGTGGACAGAACATGGGGAGTCGGCAGTGGCCGCTTGGAGTATTAGCTTTCTGAGCTGCGTGTCGTCTGGTCCCAGCCTCCTCCTCCCTCCCTGGACCTCATCTAGAAAGGTGTTTCCAGAGAGCTGTGTAGCGCTCAGGAGCCAACATGAAGATCAGATGGCTGCAGAGAGGGTCCCAGCAGCCGCCGGAGATGCCCCGGAATCTGCCTCCTGGACCGGATTTCCTTACATAGCAGAGTTCCAGAAGCCCTCGCCCTCGGCTGAGCCTGGGAGGGCTGGGTTCCAGAGTGGGAACACATGAGGAAAGCCAGCCGGGGGGGGGAAGGGGAGGAGACCAGTGGTCAGAAGTAAAAGAGCATCACCGTGTGTCTGATCCCGAGGTGGGAAGGACAGAGATTCTGACAAGGGCCCAGGCCATGAGTCAGAAGGTCAAGATGGGAGCCTGGGAAAACAGGCTGGGCGAGATGCGGGAAGTCAAGGCACCGCGCGCGAGGAAGCAGGGCATCTGGGTGCCCGCAGTACTGGGGCCAGATGCCCCAGCTGAGGTTTCAGGCACAGACTCGGGCCTGACAACTCGGCAGTGTGGTCTCAGGCACTGAGTCGTCAGACTGGGCTGTGGACGGCCGGCGCGGTGCAGAGGGCAAGAGAGGAAACCCCTGTAAACCAGCTCCGTGGGCGGCCTCAGCGGTCAGCCATCATCTCATCGCCTTCTCAGAGCACTTCTCACACCCGACCGTGCACAGGGATCACCTGGGAACCTTGTCTGACCCGGCAGGTCTGGGAGGCGGTCTGACGTCACGCTCCCAGGAAATACCCATATTCCCGAGGAGCACGCTCAGAAAAACAAGGTCCCCTAGAAGTTTTTTGTCTTTTGTTTTTGTTTAGTTTTTAGACAGAGAGAGAACACATTGGTGCATGAACTGGAGGGAGAGAGAGAAAGAGAGAGAAGCTTAAGCAGGCTCTTGCTGAGCACAGAGCCCCAGGACGCAGGGCTGGCGCAGGGCTGGCGCCCATGACCCTGGGATCATGACCTGAGCTGAAACCAAGAGTCTGACGCTTAACTGACTGTGCCCCCCCCCCAAGCACCCAGTCCCTTAGAAGTTTTTCAACTCCTCCCAGGGGCCCCGCGCATTGCCCCTTGCTTAAATCCCAATGCTACAGGTCTGCCCCTCCGTGTTTCTCCTCAGCAGTTAGAAACAGAACAATTCCTTAACTCCACACCTGAACTCCTGAGGACACACGTACACACACCATATCCTCTTTATGTCACCATAATTAAATAAGGGACAGAATTCAAAACGGGACTTTAAGACATATCAGTCTTCCTTACTACGTACCAAAGGCCTGGCTTGTAAGGATAGGAAAATAGGGACCGAACAGAGCAACTGGCGCAAGGGAAAGAGAAGAAAGGATGAACATTTTCTTAGGGCCCACCATGGAGCCCGTACTCACCGTGCCGGGCGGCGCACACCACGGCCAGAAGCTCACCGAGTGCCTAGATTCCAAGCCGGAGACTGAGGACTCGTCTCACACTCCCTCGTCTATTTCTCCCAACAAACCCACGTGTTGTTACTTATTTAAACCCCCAGAAGCCCCTGGGTGGGTCAGCCACTTAAGCTGATAGCTTCTCAGGTCATGAACTCAAGGTTGTGAGACCCAGCCCTGTGCATCGAGCTCCACGCACCATGGGGAGTCTGCTTGGGACACTCTCTCTCTCTCTCTGCCCCTTCCCCCACCAGGGGTTAAAAAAAAAAAATCCATCTTACAATACAGACTATAGGACTCTAGGATTCTAGACTCTAGGACTCCGAGGGGTTAAGCAAATGCCTAAGGGGACAGGGGTTCCAAATGGGACGAATGTGATCTCACCCAATGCATAACAATCCAGGGAAATATTGTCAGTCCTGTTTGTTTTTTTTTTTTAATAGGAGAAAACAATTCTTGGGTGGCAAAACATGCTCCGTAACCAAGAGGTTTATCTCTTGCTGCAACGTGGGGCCTCTACCCAAGTTCACCCTCCACCAAGCAAGTCCCAATCCCTGGAGGCTGGGCCTAGGCATGAGCATTTTCTACAAGTTCCCCAGGTGAGATATATTTTTTAAAACTTTTTAAAATTTGAACACGAGTCCTGCAGGATAGCCAACTGTAAAAGGGGAAGATGAGGCAGGTCAGTCCCTGTCATCATGGAGGTAAGGATCACATACCTGTAGAATGTCGTTTCCCGGCCCCCTGCTTCCAGGGCCCAGGCCGACTGTCATGTCTCCACGGAGGTCAGAAGAAATGGAGAAAATCTGCCTACAGGAGGTGGCCACTGAGCTAAACTCTGAAAGAATTAAAAAGAAGACGGCCAGAGTCTGGTGACCCCTGTTCACACGTCCCTTTGTGCTGCTGCTTTTACTGCAGAAAGAATCTGGTGAACCTGGTCCTAGCAGTCAGGCCTCGTCAAGTTCAATGGCATGCTAGGTTCTCGGCACTTCTTTTTCAGGAATGGGTAGGTTTTGCCAATACCAAATTGTTGTTAGATAAGTGTTCTCTTTTCCAAGGATTTACTTAATATGTTAGATAGCGTTACAGTTTCAAGACTCCAGGAATGGTTTTGCTGGGCTTCCATTACTATGTCACTGATTCATGGGAAGACCATGGCCTCCATTAGCATTGGACGTGAACAGATGTCCATAATACTTGCCCAGGCAATGGCTTGCAAAAGGAAATTAGCTGGAGTATGGGTTTAGTGTGAAGGTCCGTGTGTGTGCATGTGTGTATGTGTGTGAAGGTGGGGACGGGTGGATTGTAAAAAACAGCCCAACAGAGCAATGTTAATGGCCAAAGAAAGCAATGTAAACAAATTAGACCTATTGGTGACTTAATAGAAACAACCCATTGCCCTGTCAGGGGGCATTCCCACTCTTTTGTTTATGGAGGAATGTCCACAGTATGAGAAATGGATGGCAAGAAAGACTTTTAAAAATGATTTCTAATTCAAGAAATTAATAGAGACTCTATTTTCCTTATAAAATTGTTGCCCTATACCCATAAAGTATCGTTATCTACCAGTATGTACATGTATATCTATATATACACTTTTTTCCCCATAAATTGCTTCATCATGAGAGTAAATGAATGACAATGTAATATCAGAAGTATCTGTGTATCGGATATATCTACTCTTCCTTCTTAATGTCTAACCCTCAGAACAGAGTCTTGGGATGCATGGATATGAGGAGCAGCATGCTTGGTGTGAATGAGGGCAGAGGGGAGACTGGGCGGCTGGAGCAGTCAGCCACAGGAGGGTGGCGGGAGAAGGGTCAGGGCCTCGTGGCCACAGGAAGCACTTGGGTTTTTATTCACTGCGCTAAGAAGTCACTGTGTTAAGAAGTCACTCAGGAATTCTGTGCAAGGGAATGTTCTGATCTGATTTCTATCTGGAAGGGATTTCTCTAGCTTCCCTGAGGAGACTGTAGAGAGCCAGGAGTAGAAGTAAAGGAAACGGAATGTTGTTGCAGGAAATCACAGAGACGAGGGTGCCAGCTAACCAGGTGGTGAGAAATGATGGGGCAGGTTTTAAAGACTGAGCAGATTCAGGACTTGCCAAAGGATACAGTGATGGAAGGAAGTCAAGCATATGGGTTCAGGATGGATGGCAGGTCACTCTTGAGATGTCTAGCACACATTCAAGGGGAAAAACCATATAGGCTGCCAACTAGGTAAGTCTGAGGTTCAGAGGCAATGTCAAGGCTAACGATAAATGTTTTTGAGCTATCAGCGCACAGATGGCATTTAAAGTCAAGCAACTGGGTAGGACACCAAGGGAGTCAGCAGGGGAACATGAGGGCCACCCTGGGGCAAACTGACCGTTGGCAATCTGGGTCGTGAGGGGTGTCCAAAAAGAGAATTGAAAGGTGTAGCCATTATACTATGAAAGAAAGGAGGAAAATCAGGAGTGTGGTAGAGCAGCTTTCAAACTTTCTTTTTAGAGCAGCACAAGTCTTTCAAAATACTGCTAAATCTGGGCGCCTGGGTGGCACAGCCCGTTAAGTGTCTGACTCTTGGCTTTGGCTCAGGCCTCGAAGTCAGGGTTGTGAGACTGAGCCCGTGTCAATCTCAGCTCAGCGGCAGAGTCTGCTTAAGACTCTCTCTGCTTCTCCCCCCGCACTCTCCCTCTCTAAAATAAGTAAAACGTAAAACAAAAACAAAAGTAAACAACAAAATAAAAATAGAAATAAAAACCACAGACACACACACACACAAACTATTGCTTAATCTTAATCTTACAAGAAGCCAATAACAACAAAACATTTTAAACCCTGCTCTTTAAGCAGGGAGTGCTGGATGTGTCCCTGTCAGTAAGAAATGTGTCCTGGACCCCGGGCTTTCTGGAGGTCAACCATCCCATCACTGGGATAATATGAGGTTTCTAACAAAAGCTTCCTGTTTGTTCATTTCTTACACATATGTCACACATGTGTCACCCCAAATTCATATGTTGAACCCCTAATCGCCAATGTGATGGTATCCGGAGATGGGCCTTTGGAAGGTGATTGGATCATGAGGGTGAAGCCCTTATGCTGAGATTAGTGCCCTCATGAGAAGAGATGCACTGTCATTCTCTCTCCATCCCCTGAGGGCATAACCAAGAGGAGGTTCATCAGAACTCAATCCCCAGACTTCCTCGGTTACAGAACCGAGAGAAATAAATTTATGTTGTATAAGCCACCCGGTCCGTGGTGTCATCTTATAACAGCCCTAACTGACTGAGACAGCAGAGAATGGGAAAACAAACAAACAAACAAACAAGAAAACACCACTAGCCCAGCCAGGGGCCTGTGGACAGTAGCACATGTCCAGGGGCTTTGCAGTCTAAGAGGTGACGGGAGCAAACCCAGGCCCGGTTCTTTGAGCTTCACTTCCAAACAGCTCTTACCGGAAGAAGTCAGGTCAGTGCGCTGCCATGGGGAGTAAACCCATTTTGTCCGTGAGTCGGGCATTTTCTCTTTCTTTTATGTTTTGTAATTGTTGTAATGTTTTAACGCTTTGTAATTCTTCTTGACCTTGGTTCTTCTTCTCAGGAGAGCACAGGCCCTTATCTGCCCTGATAATCCACGGATTTCCCTCTCAGACACAGAGTCTGCATCTCAGTCGGGAAGCTGTAGTTAATTACTTCTCAGACTCCCCTCTACATATGTTCAGAAAAACTGGGAAATTGACTTTGGTTCCCCCCAAGCAAAATGTTTTCCTTCTTTTAGAACTATTAGTTCTCAGTGAAATTGCGATTCAAACTGTGGCATGGTCAAGGTCCTAAGCTAGAGCTCTTCCGTCTGTTCATTTCCTCCTCATTTTAATGGGGATCATCTTAGCGACATTCATGCATTTTTTTATAAAAATTCACTCATTTAGCATTTATTCACTGAGCACCTCCTAGGCGTTGGGTACTGAACTGGGCACTCGGGCACGGGAGGAAACAAGACAGACAAACAACTCTGCACTCGTGCACTCTGCATTCTGCAGAAGTAGATGTGTAAGGGCGAAAGGGCAAGTCAAGTTAGAGAAAGCTGTTAATGGTGAGTAGCATTAAAGGTAAATGTGAAGGCAGTACCTGAGCAGACCATGTTCCATAGAATGATCTGGGACACATTCTGAAATGGGGACATCTGACAGGATGGGCATGCCTGAGGCAGATACACAGGTGACCTGCAGAAGGTTCCAAGGCAGAAGGAACAAGCAGAATGTCTTGGTAAATGGCCTGACCTATCAAAGGAACAGGAAGGAAGCCACTGCTGAAGCCTACAGAAGGAGCGATAGAGGTGGAGATGGTTAGAAAGGCTGACGGGGCACACACCTTACAGAACCATATAAAATCTAGAAAGAATGTGTTTATTCTAGGTGGGATGGAAGTCAAATGCTTTTAAGGAAGATGGAGACTTGATCTAGTGTACATTTTCCTTTAATTAAACTTTCATATTTTGAGATAATTATAGATTCCCAGGCAGTTGTGAAGAATAAAATAGATCCTGTGTACCCTTTGCCCAGTTTCCCCCAATGGTAATATCTTGCAAAACTACGTACAATATAACCACCAAGATACTGAAAGTGATGCAGTGCCCCAATCTTACTCCGATTTATCACATTGTATATGTACTTGTATATTTAGTTTAATGACATTTTCTTTTTTTTTTTAAAGATTTTATTTATTTATTTGACAGAGAGAGAGATCACAAGTCGGCAGAGAGACAGACAGAGAGAGAGATGAGGAGAAGCAGGCTCCCTGCTGAGCAGAGAGCCCGATGCAGGACTCGATCCCAGCCCCTGGGATCATGACCTGAGCCGAAGGCAGAGGCTTAACCCACTGAGCCACCCAGGCACCCCAGTTTAATGACATTTTCAAAAGACTCTTTTTTTTTTAATTTTTATTTTTATTTTATTTTATTTTTTTAAATTTTTATTTTTTATAAACATATATTTTTATCCCCAGGGGTACAGGTCTATGAATCGCCAGGTTTACATACTTCACAGCACTCACCAAAGCACATACCCCCCCCAATGTCCATAACCCCACCCCCCTTCTCCGAACCCCCCTCCCCCCAAACCTCAGTTTGTTAAGAGTCACTTATGGTTTGTCTCCCTCCCAATCCCATCTTGTTTCATTGATTCTTCTCCTACCCACTTAAGCCCCCATGTTGCATCACCACTTCCTCATATCAGGGAGATCATATGATAGTTGTCTCAAAAGACTCTTTTTTAGACCAGTTTCAGGTAAACAGAAAAAACAGAGCAGGAAGTACAGAATGTTCCCATGTGTCCCCTGAACCCACATACTCACACCCCTTCTACCATGAACCTCATGTACAATAGTGCTATGTTTGTTAATCATCTATGAAACTGCACTGACCCATCAGAAAGTCCATCATTCATATGAGGGTTCATTCCTGGTGTTCCATAGTCCACGGGTCTTGACAAATGTACTATGACACATCTCCATCCTAGTATCATAGGAGTAGTTTTACTACCTAAACATTCTCTCTGCTCTGCCCATCCTCCCTCTTTCTTTCCAACCCCTGGCAACCTCGGATCCTTTTACTCTCTCCTTTTTGCCTTTTCCAGAATGTCATATAGTTGGAATCATACAGTAAGTATCTTTTTCTGATTGGCTTCTATCCCTAAGTAATATGCATTTAAATTTCATCCATGTCTTTTCATGGCTCGACAACTCATTTCTTTCTAGCACTATGTAATGTTCCCTGGACTCTATAGACGGTGGTTTATTTATCTATTCCACTGAGGAACATCTGGGTTGTTTCCACGTTTTGGCACTTGAATAAAGTAACACTGACATAAAAGTCTGAGTGCAGGTTTTTGTGTGGACACAGTTTTCAACTCCTTTGGGGAAATGCAGAGGAATGTGATTGCTGGATTATAAATGTAAATTTTGTTTTATTAAAAAAAAAATCTGCCAAACCATCTTCCATCGTGACTGTATTCCACCACTAGAATGAGTTAAGAGTTTGTTGCTCCATATCCTTGCAAGCATTTGGTGTTGTCAGTATTCTAGATTTCAACCATTTTAAGAGATGTATGGTGGTATCTCATTGCTTTTAATTTGCATTTCCCTCATGACATATGATGTGGAGGCTCTTTATCGTACGCTTATTTGCCATCTGTGTATCTTCTTAGGTGAGATGTCAGTTAAGGTGTTTAGACCATTTTTTAATCAGGTTGTTTGTTTTCTTATTGGGCAACAATTTCTTTCAAGCAACACTCCTTTATCAGATCTGTCTTTTGCAAATATTTTGTCCCAGTCTGTGGCTTGTGTTCTCAAAGAGTCATCACCATAGCAAAGGTTGTTGAGGTTTTCTCCTCTATTATCTTCCAGGAGTTTTACAGTTTTGAATTTTCCGTTTACGTCTGTGATCCAATTTGAGTTAAATTTTATGAAGGGTATAAGGTCTGTATCTAGAATCATCATCATTATTTTTTACATGTGGATGTCCCATTGTCCTACATCATTTGTTGAGAAAAATATCTTTACTGTATTGTCTTTGCTCCTTTGTGAAAGATTACTTGGCCATATTTATGTGGGTCTATTTGTGGGCTCTATTCTATTCCATGAATCTTTTGTCTCTTCTTGCATAAGTATCACACTGCCTGGGTTACTGCAGCTTTATAAAAAGTCTTGAAGTTGGGTAGTGTCAGCCCTCCAAATCTGTTCTTCTTCCATACTGTGTTGGCTATTCTGGGACTTTTGTCTTTCTACATATACTTTAAAATCAGTTTGTCAATATCCACAAAATAACTTGCTGGAATTTTGGTGGAGATTGTACTGAATCTATAGATCAAGTTGCAAAGAACTGACATCTTGATAATACTTAGTCTTCCTATGAATGAATACGGAATATCTCTCCACTGATTTAGTTTGCCTTTGATTTCTTTCATCAAGAGTTTTGTTGTTTTCCTCATATAGATCTTGTACATGTTTTGATAGATTTACCCCTAAGTATTTCATTTTTTGTTGACTAACATACTGTGTTTTTAAATTCAAATACCACTTATTCATTGCTGCTATAGAGGAAAACAACTGCCTTTTATATATTAATCTTGTACTCTATAGCCTTGCTATATCACTTTTTATTTTCAAGGTTTTTTCATCAGTTCTTTCAGATTCTCTACACAGTAATGTCATCTGTTAGCAAAGACAGTTTTATTTCTCCATTCTCAATCTGTATGCATTCTTTATCCTTTTCTTATCTTATTGCATTAGCAAGGGTTTCCAGTACAATGTTGAAAAGGTGTGGTGAGAAGCGACATCTTTGTCTTCCATCTGATTAGAGGGAATGCTTCCAGTTTCTCACCATTAAATAGGATGCTGGCTGCAAAATTTTTGTGGGTAATCTTTATCAAGTTTAAGATATTTTCCTCCATTGCTAGTTTGCCAAGTTTTTATCATGAATGGGTATTGGATTTGTCAAATGCTTTTTCTGCAACTACTGATAGGATTATATATTTTTCTTTTTTAGCCTGTTGGTGTACCAGGTCACATGACCTGATTTTCAAATGTTGAATCAGCCTTGCATATCTGAGATAAATCCTATCTGCTTGCAGTGTGTAGTTCTTTTTATATATTGTTGGATTCAATTTGTGATTTTTTTGTATCTGTATTTATAAAAGATACTAGTTTGTAGACTTCCTATGATGTCTTTTGTCTGGTTTTGTTATTAGAGTAATGCTGGCCTCATAGAATGATATAGGGATTATTCCTTCTGCTTCCATTCTTTGAAAGAGGTTGTAGAGAATCGATAAAATATCTCCCTTAAATATATAAATGCACCAATGTAAAATTCACCAATGCACCTCTCTGGGCCTGGTGCTTTCTGTTTTGGAAGACTATTAGTTATTGATTCAATTTCTTTAATAGATAGAGGTCTATTTTGTGTATTTTTAAATAAGGTTGTTGATTTTCTTATTGTTGAGCTTCAAGAGTTTTGGGGGAAATTTTAGAGAATAGTCTTTTATGTTAGTCTTTTGAAAAATTTTCTCTCAGCCTGTGGTATGAGCTCCATGGAATTTCACTGCCTACGGAGGCTCAAGTATGATCAGCACTGTCAAGATATAGGACAAGCCCATTACCACAGGATCCTTTATAGTTGCCCTCTACAACCACACCTACCTCCCTCTTGTTCTCCTTCTCAGTCTTCTCCTGTGACAATCACTAATCTGTTCACTATTTCTATAATTTTTCAATTTAAATAATGCTTTATAAATGAAATCATGAAGCATATAATCTTTGAGGATGGGCTTGTTTCACTCAGTATAATTCTCTAGAGATTCATTCAGGTGTTTTGTGCATCAGTAGTTCATTCCTTTTTATTGCTGAGTAGTGGTCTGCAGTATGGATGTACCACAGTTTGTTGAAACGTTTACTTATGAAGGACATGAGAGTTCCTTCTAGTCTTTGACTATTGCAAATAATGCTGCTGTGAGTATTCACATGCAAGTGTTTTTGAGTCTAAGCATACATTTTGCTGGGAAAAATGCAATTGCTAGTCACAGAGTAGTAAACTTTTAGACTTAAAAGAAACTGACAAACTGTTTTTGGTAAAATGGCTATACCACTTTACATTCGTATCAGAAATGTATGAGTCATCCAGTTTCTGTAAATCCTTGCAGGAATCTGGTGTTGTCACTATTTTTAAATTTTATAGTTTGCAGTGGTTACTCATTGTGGTTTTATTTTGCACTCTCCTAACAGCTAATGATGTTGGGTGTGTTTTCATGTGCTTATTGCCCATCCATATATCCTCTTCAGTGAAATGTCTATTCATATATTTGCTCTATTAACTGGATTTTTTGGGGGACTGTTTTAACTATTGAGTTTTGGAAGGGTTCTTTCTATATCCCAGATGCGGAATCTATGTCAGATATGCAATTTGTAAGTATTTTCTCCTACTTTATACCTTGTCTCTTAATCCCCCTTAACTGAGTTGTAGATAGAATAAAAGTTTTTAATTTTGCTAAGTTCAAATTTATCAATTTTTGTTGTACTCATGTCATATTCATTCATTTCATTTCATTTCATGCTGTATTTTTGGTATTTAATATGAATAGTTCATCTATTTTGCCAATCTCTGTCTTTTAATTACTGTATTTAGACCATTTACATTTAAGGCAGTTATTCAATTGTTAGAGTTTACATGTACCATTTTTAAAGTTTTATTTGTTTATTTACTCTGTTTCTTATTCCTGTGTTTCTATTTCCTTTCTGGAATAACTTGAACAATTTTTAGAATTTTAACTTAAGTTTTTAAAGATGTTATTTATTTGTCAGAGAGAGAGGAAGCATAAGCAGGGAGAAGTGGCAGGCTGAGGGAGAAGCAGCCTCCTCACTTGGGGGGAGCCCAATGTGGGAATTGATCCCAGGATGCTGGGATCATCACCTGAGCAGAAGACAGATGCTTAACCGACTGAGCCACCCAGGTGTCCCCTAACTTCATTTTTAATAGTATTTTTGAGTGTATCTCTCTATACAGTTTTCTGAGTTACTGTGCTATAGTTTAAATTTTTTAAGGATCACAGGCTGCTCTGTCTAGAATGGGTTTGAAAGTAAAAAAATTAATGAAGAAAAACAAGTGGAAATGCTATTGCGGTTATTATACTAGTTTACGATGGTTACTTTAAGTGTTGCTCCAATTGGTACAGTCTCCAGAAAAGCACACATTTTTCTATCTGGGTGAAATATTATTTCTCACCTCTTTCACCTAAACATTTTCTCATCTTTTATTTTGTCACCTTCATCTAGAAGCCTATTTTTTCTTAAGATTGGATTTCTGTGTTGCCCCAGTGTTTGCCCATATAACCCCTAATAGCTCAAATTATACAACCAACTACATGCATTTGTGATTGCTTATTTATTTGTCTCTTCTTCGTATTACACTATGAATTCCTTGAGAGCAGAAATATATCTTTTCCTTTCTGGGAATTAACCCCTCATAGAATGTCTGGGACCTAGTAAGCCCTCAAAGCATATTTACTGACTGAATCAATAAATTTTGTGAGATAGATGTGACGTCTTAAAAGGGCAAATTGTCTTCCAAAACATGGTCAGTTTATTCCCATAGATGCTATCAAAGTGCTTCAATATAGTATATGACCAATTTTAAAGATTACTCATTCAAAACCACACAGTTTAAGTTTGCTTTTACTATATTCCATTAGAACTGTGTTATAAACAATAAAAGAAATATTGATTAGTATGTTTATTATACATAAAAGTACTCAGTGTGCCAATGCAAGATTTTTTTTAAATGCTGTTTCTGGTCACTTCTGACTGGAAGAGAAACAGAATATTGCTTCAGAGTTATTCCAGTGCATCAAATCATTATTTCAACTCACAAGGCAGTATGGATTAATCACTTCAGCATCCAATATGAGTTCTGGTTTTGATTTCCCTGAGGTTTCAAAGGTAACAAACCAAAACCTCCCATTTTTATGTTCCAAGGAAATATAACTGAACCCACAACACTCACATAACACCAAAAAATGGCCCCAAAAGCTTCTGCTGTTGAAACCTTTATATGCAGATCGTATCCCAGAGAAAACATTTTTGGACAAGTGTGGATGAGGGCTTTCTGCACTGCATTCACTATTCAAAGTGCTGACACACAGGACGACAGTGTGGCATGGGAATCCATATTCCAGGCTACGTTATTCTAAAAGGTAATGCATGACTGCTCCCCAAGAAAAATAAACCACGGAGTCAGCCTGCCTTTATCTTTCTGTCAAATGCATAATTGTATTAAAAGTCTTTGCAGATAAGGCAGTGGGATTTTCCCACAGTAGAGTGACCTGCTGCTTTATCAATAACCTGGCTTCTGTTTTTGTTAGGTAAAATCTTAAGGGATCTTGACTTCATCTGTAAAAATAAGACAGGCAGGAACACTAGTGGTGAAATATAAACAATGACCTTCTTGGATTTTTCCAAGGAATGATTTTCACAAGAACCACAAGATGGCATTGTCTGCTATGGGACTGTGTTCTGACACTCAGCAAGGACTGACAGCAGAAAATGGAGAGACTGGTTTCACATTCCTCATTTTATTTGGGAGATTTTGTGCTTCCCTTCTACGTCAGCTTTGTTCACTGGCTGTTGTGCAGTTGTGGTGAGTGTTGGGTTGTAAAGGAGGAGAAGGGGCGGGAAATGAGTCTTGGGCAGCCTCAGGAAGGGCACTGAAAGGCTATAATGAAATAAAGAGCAGAGGAAGTTGGGTAAGAATGCAGGAGCTCTACCTGCCACAATGCCAGATTCAAAGACAGATGAACACAAGGCATATTCAGACCTGATCCAGTTGCTTGAGTTCAAGAGCTTCAGATATCTGTTTGCATGAATCATATCTAAAAGATTGTCTTTCCCTTTGGCATCCCTCCATATCTACCTACAATGGCAAATCCAAAGCTAAACTTCTATAGAGCGTGTAGGATAGAACACAATTTCTCATCACGTTACCTCCCGTACCCAAGCGTGATGCCATTGATGGAAAGCAGAAGGAACAAATTCGTGGCAAGTGCCTATACTGAACCTTGAACTTCACAGAACTTTCTCATTTTGAGCCCCATACAATCCCTTTCTGTAGATCTTACAGATGAGGAAATTGAGGCTCCGAACAATTAAGAAACTAGTGCAAACTCCTAAAGTGGTGTCCTATAATTTAGTCTCAAATTAATACAACCCTATTGCCCATGGGCTTTCCATTATACGGCCCTGTTTTCAAACAGAAAGACCCTTTGCCACTAAGCAAACCTGAAACAAGTGTCAAATTTCTGTCTTTAGCCATAGTGTGCCTACCTGTATCCTAAAGGCCATAAGCACCCATACTGCAGACACTACCCCCACCCACACTGCTGTTTCAATGTTCTGGTTGAGATGGCTTGTTACTATCACACATAAAGGGATGGGATAGTTGTATTTGTTCCCTCAATGGACCAGAAATTCAACCTCATCTCCCATGTCAATTTTATATCGTGCTTTCTGAACCACTGCTCGTTAGTTCTGTGTGTTGTAAGTACTCTCAGTGCCATACGAGAGAGAGTTTGCAATTTGAGGACTTAGAACTTGGTGTACAATGTATGCTTTTTGCAAAAAATCTATCAAAGTGAGCAAACTTAGATGACAGACACATGCCAGGAGCTAAAGTTTCAAAGATGCATAAGATTAAGTTCCTACAGAGCTTAGAGTCTAGTGAGGCAGACAGACACATAAAGAGATACAATTTCATCATAATTTAGTAAGTGTTATAAAAGAAGTAGGAACTGGAGGCTAAGTGAACACAGAGAAGGGCATTTACTCCATCTTGAGGGTTCAGGGAAGGCTTCTTGAAGGATATGATTTATTACCAGTCCTGGAAGGATGATTTAGAGGCCACTGTTAAAAAGACTAAGCCTTAATCTTTCCTCCTACCCTTCAGTAGAAACCCACTTAGTAGGGAAACCTTCACCAAGCCTCAGTTGAGTATCAAATGCTAATTTTGGGGTACATGCTGGTTATTCTTCATTCTATCCCCCAAATGATTTGTGCTATCTTCACTGGGAGGCTAACCTCTAGAAGCTGCATCATTTGAGTTTTGTTACCCTTTGGTTTCCGTTGGATTTGGCCGATGTGGAAGCACCAGCTGAAGATCCCACGGAAGAAGAAGAGGGACTGGAGTATTTATAACTCACACTGCTCTCAGATTTGTTGCAATTATGCTGGTCACCATATCGTCCTGGGACTAGAGCTTCTGCTGGGGATCCTCTTCCTTAGCTGCAGTTCACAAAGCAGCTCTAAGCATACCATTCTCACCTTCGTCCTGTTGCTAGTGCCCAGAGGCCTCAACACCCCTTGCTGGCTCCCTTAACCCTTCCCAACCCTCTCTAAATTCTTCTCTTACTAAAACAATTATTTACAGATTCTCTTACAAAGATACCACCTCCTTTCTGTGGGACCCTGACTGAGGAAGTAAGAGAGAAAGAAGAGCTTTCTGGCAGCTATATCACCTGTACCATGTGGCCTCGAAGGTTCTGTGGGAGAGAAGGAGAGGCGTGGAACCAGCACACTGCTATTAATAGTCTGGGCCGACCAGTAACAAAGTCACTTCTGTTCATCATCCATTACTGAGAACCAACTTCTGCCTGAGGAACACAGGGGTTCATGGCAAGACTTGCGGAAAAGGTGTCAGCTGAGCTTGGTCTCAAGGAATAAGAGGAAATTACAGATGATAAAGGAAGGGGTGGTGTTCCAGACAAAGAGGAGGATGTGTTTAAAGGGAAGGTGGCAAGAACAAGAGGGAGTCTTCACAGCAGTGGACATATTTTGGCATGAATTGAACTCTAGCAGGTTAATAGGAGTTGATGAGAAGTGCACTAGGACAGGAAGGCAGAGGCCCCATGATGAAAGGCTTTGCTTGCCACGGTTAGGATTTGGGGGTTCATCCTAAAGTTTATGAGAAGATGTTATCAGGTTTCAAAGATGGGGAAGGTGGGGCGCCTGGGAAGCCTCTGCCTTCAGCTCGGCTCATGATCCCGGGGTCCTGAGATTGAGCCCCGCATCGCGTTCTCTGCTCAGCGGGAAGCCTGCTTCCCCCTCTCTCTCTGCCTGCCTCTCTGCCTACTTGTGATCTCTCTCTGTTAAATAAATAAATAAAATCTTTAAAAAAAAAATGGGGAAAGTAACATTAGAATTTAATTTAAACATTAAATTTTAAAGCCATTAATCTCCTAGCACAAGGAGAACACGTATCAGAAGGGAGTGAACCAGAAAGCAAAGGGGCTCTGGCTTCAATCTGGACACAGATGGGAAAGGCCAGAAGTGGGGGTGGGCAAGGAGCATGACGGACTTAGCATGACTTCCAGCCAAGACTTCAGCAGCTCTGCAAACTTGAGAGGAGGCGGGACAAGTGACCTTTGACCTTTAGGGCTTCTGACGGGTGTCCCTTGATAAGGCATGGTACAGTCCCTGGAACAGCACAGAAGAATAAGAAGCAGAAGATAAAGGGAACAGTTTGAGACACGCTGAGGTTGAAGTTTCTGCAGGATCCGCAGGAGGTGATGTTCGGTAACTAACGGGAATGGGATCAAGGCCTTGGGTGGAGATAAAGAACTGGGACTCAAGAAAGGTGGTCGGGAAGCCCTGGGGATAGGCACAAGTGTCCAGGAGAACAGGTGAGAAAGCTCAGGACGCACCTGGCTGAGACCTAACGGAGAGGACACCGCTAAATAACCAGCTCCAGAGGAGATGTGGATAAATGGTGATCCAGGAGTGCAAAGAAAATGCTGGAAGTGATGAGTGGGTCAGAATGAGAGGAGCATGAGGGTGAGGGAAAAGGAAATCCCATCCAACCGTCGGTCTGTGAGTGGAAGAGAGGTCATCACAAGTCAGAGAGTTGGGGTAAATAAGGCAGAAGGTCTGAGAAATTTGGAATCAGCAGGTTAGAGAAGCCTGAGTGTACAGTTGTGAAAACACTTTGGTTAATACACCCCAAGTACAAGTCAGCGGGTCAGTGTCCTTCCTTCCCAAAGATTACCACAGAGACTGCCATCTGTATACTTCTCTACGGACTGGTGGCCCATTGTATAAGGCAAATTTGGAAACTTGTATAAAGTTGTATAAAGAAAGTTTGGAAATTTGATCAATTTGGAATTGCTTAGGCAGCAAATCTAAAAATCTCTAATGTTTTTAAATTGAGGACTGGAGATCTACTAGGCACAGACATAGCGCTTTATCTTTGCTACCTCATTTCATTCTGTAGAGACAGTAGTAGTATTCCCATTAACAGAGAGGAATCAGGGGCTCAGAGAGATAGCACAATGCACCTACAATTGAACAGTTAGCAAAGGACAAAGTTAAAGGCAACAGCCAAGTCTTCAAATTACCAAAGCTTTGGCCACTAGGATCCTGACTCACATAAGTGGTCAAAGAGGAAATGCCCCAGGCAATCACCCCTCTTAAAACTGACAGGTGAAAAAACAAAAACAAAAACAAAAAACAAAAAAACAAAAAAACAACTGACAGGTGACCAAATGTGTAAATCACAGAATCTTGAAACCTTAAAACTATTATCTAGGGTTGTCTCACTCCCTCCACATTGAGCATTAATGCTCCGTGGTTCCTCCTTCCATTATTCTCTTTTAAATAACAAGATTAGTTATTAAGCAGCATCTCACTCCAACCCTGGGCCCCCACATATGCTGGGTGATCAAGGAGAGAGAGACCAGAAAACTAGGTAACTGCCTCTCAGAACTACCTAGAAATAGGCTTCCCTACTATGCAAGCTTCCCCTCCTCTCTGGCTCTCCTGCTCACATATCCATGGTGACTAAAAGAATAGGGACATTGTAGTGAGAGGATTTAATAAGTGTTCAGGAAAATCAAACACAGTGATAAGCAAACCTCCTTTGGAAGGAAAACTAGTAAAAAAAAAAAAATAAAGAAAAAATAAAAACTAGTAGTGTTTTAATATATATAACATACCACTATACAATTAATTATGCAATTAATATGATAATAATATAATAATTAAAAAGTGTCTTTGAGCACTAATGAAAGTGACAGTTGAGGCACAGGAAGGGCAGGGTCATGACGGCATGCTAATTTTCTCCTGGGGCAGGGACAGTCCAAATATTACTGTGTCTTGTCTTTGATAAAGAAATATACATTCAGGGCGCCTGGGTGGCTCAGTGGGTTAAAGCCTCTGCCTTCGGCTCAGGTCATGATCTCAGAGTCCTGGGATCGAGTCCCGCATCGGGCTCTCTGCTCAGCAGGAAGCCTGCTTCCTCCTCTCTCTCTTTGCCTGCCTCTCTGCCTACTTGTGATCTCTCTCTGTCAAATAAATAAATAAAATCTTAAAAAGTAGATATACATTCAATTATGTGCTTTGTATATGTGAAATCAATATTTAAGACACTGAGAATCAGAATATTTTGTATCTTGACCATCACTGTTAAATATTAAAACACACAATAGAACATAATCACACAGCAGAAACAAAACAAACCACCAAAAACATACACAAAAGAGGAGAGTACCAAAATCAGAAGATGTAAAATAAGGTACAAAATATAAATTAAAAATTATTTGTTTCAATTTACTTACTAAAACACAAAAGCAGTACATAGAAAATGATTCTATTTCTTTATCAAAAAGTAAATAGTCCCAAACCAAAAATATATCATATATGAAAAACCTATACAACAAGAAGATAGGAAGAATTTATTAATTAAAAAAAGGAGGAACAAAGATCCACCAGGAAAAGGCAAAGTTAAACAAAGGAAAACGGATATTAATATCATGGAAGGTAGAATTTGAGAAAACACTATATGGCATAATTGAGGCCATTTTGAATTAATATGAATAATGAAATTATGGTCGACACCAACTTTATATAATGGGTCATTCTCATGAAAAGCAAAACGAAGTGAAACACAGGGAGAAGCTCGCAGGAACCCAGCTGCATGGGGAATGAAACAAAGCAGCATCTGTGTGGTAAGTGCAGGTAATCCGTACCCGGAACGCTGTCCCTACTACCACTCGGACCCTTCTGCCTCCTCCCTTTCTGCTCCACAGACAGGAGGACATCAGCCTTGGCTCCCCCCCATTCCTCTGTGTGAAGCACGACAAGCCTGAAGATTCATGAGGCCCAAATAGTTACCATCAATGAGGGAAGCTGCAACGTTGAGAAAGGCCCATGCAAAGGGCACAGGCAGTAGCAGTCCCAGACAGTTTCGCCCAAGGAAGGAGAACAGGGCTGGGAGCAGGGAAGCCAGAGCCTCAGATCTGTAGGTGTCCTCCCAAGGATTCAGTGTTGGTCTGCCTCGCTGCAAAACAAAGTCAGACTCCACTCGGTGATGAATCTAGTCCGTAAAACTCTAGCCCAGTTCACAGCCTCCATTCTAGACTGTATCTCTAATTATGGAATTTTCGGTCTTTGTCTTTCAATATATACACAGTGAACTGCCTCGAATATAACAGGTAATCAAAACACTTGCTGAATGAATGACTGCGCGAATGAATGGAATCGTATCCGCTTTTGAGTATTTTTTGGTCTAGTTAGGAAGAAAGATAATCAGTGACGAAAATAGTATGATAAATGCTACAGAAAAGCCATACCGAGAATACAATGGAAGCCAGAGGAAGGCTCCCTCAGTCAACTCTAGAGTCTCCTTCCCAGAATATTTTTGTAAAAATATCTCTCAAGAGAGCAGTGAATACACAAAAGAGGAGGTTTATTCATTACAGTATCCTATAGTGAAGTGAAGTTGAGTGAATTTGATTCACAAGTAGCAACATGAACAAATATCAAAAAATAGTATCAGGTGAAAAAAACAAAGTCAGAAACAGATTCCTAGAGAAAAATACCAGTTATGTAAAACTTTAAAGTACACAATTACTACACATGCATTTTTTCCCTTTTTTAAAAGACTATGTACATGTGTTCCAAAGTATTAAAAAAAAAAAAAAGTACTGAAACGGTATATGCTAACCTCAGGGTAGCATTTATTCTTGGTGAGGAAGGGAATGCGGGATGGGGAGAGGGCTGGGCTTTAATCATCTTTGCAATATTTTATTTTTTAAGAATATTCTTAATATTCTTAATATTAAGAAATAAGATATGAAACAAATGTATGGATATATGTTGATACTCATTAAATTTGTGGAGTAGGTTCACCGGTGTCTGCATATTGAATACTGCTCTCCGTACAGTGTGTTTAAAACATTCATAACTAGGAAGAATAATTACAATGCCCATATTGGAAGAAGGAATTTGGGAGTTAATTCTGAGACCCTGCCGGTTATGTTTTCAGGGTTAAGAAGTGAACAAAGCAATGAAATGTTAAGCCTCACTGCAGCCCTGAGACACGTTTCCTACGCAGATTGTTACAGGGACCTAGCAGTCTGTCTCGACCTTCCCCAAGTTCTGTTTCTGTCTGTCCCCAGCTCCCGCAGCCCATGGACTTGGCTGCTGGCCACACAGGACCTCAGCAAACCAACTCCCAAGTCTAGACATGGTCACCGGACAACACACAAGACCATGGGTGTAACAGTAAGAAGATGTCCAGAGTGGGACCCTGGGTCCTCGCCTGTGTCCAGGCCATACAACTTTTTTTTTTTTAAGATTTTATTTATTTATTTGAGAGAGAGAGAGAGAGCAAATTCTTAGAATTAATTTTGACCTATGATAAAACCCTTCAAAGAGTAAATCTTGCAACAGACTTTGAAGAGCTTAGGCAGAACATTCTCCACTCAGTTATGAGTTGGGAAAAGATGAAAGAGTCTACTTCTGAAAACACTCACTGAAAATGTTTGAAGAAAGGGAGCAAAAGCCTGGAAGGGTATCTTAGAGGAAATTTGAGTGCTGGGTGAGGGGTTGGACTAGGTGTCCTTCTGTATTTCTTCTAACTAGGACCTCTCCTGAGACTCTGACTCTTGGTAGAGGAGCCAGTCCATCATCAGTCTACGAGTCATTCACTCCAGCAGGAACTGGGGAAGTAAAAGGGAAGAGACATGGTAAGTAGCTCTGAGGAACTTAGTTTAGCAGAGAAAACCACTCAACCCTTTGAGCCGTCACACAAAAAAGTCAGCCAACTTGTTCTAGGCTGCTCTGATAGGAAGCAGAAAGTTAAGTGAATGTTATGCAAATACCATGCCAATGGCAGAAAGCATTTTTTTTTAAAGATTTTATTTATTTATTTGACAGAGAGAGACACAGTGAGAGAGGGAACACAAGCAGGGGGAGTGGGAGAGGAAGAAGCAGGCTTCCTGCCAAGCAGGGAGCCCAATGAGGGGTTTGATCCCAGAACCCTGGGACCATGACCTGAGCTGAAGGCAGATGCTTAATGACTGGGCCACCCAGGCATCCCAGAAAGAATATTTTAATAACCAAACCAATCAAGCAGAAGAATAATCTCCCCTTATGTAGGAATGAGTATCCTTTTCTTGGAAGAATTCCAGAAAAGAGGCCAGATGGCCAATGGCTTGGGATGTGGTCAGATGGATTTTTATCTTCATAAGAAAGCAGGGTCACATTTAGAGAGGTCACACATTCTGGTTTTCTCAGGACAGCTGCAGTTTGTATCTTTTGTTCTGTAAAATGATTACTGCCCCATTTCATTTTTTTAAATGTTCCATTTTGAATGATAAATCCTATGGTCAGCCTACTTACATGCAATGACTCTAAAATCCCTATAGACTTTAATAATCTTGCTCAGTGTTTTACCTGGGGTAGGAACTTTATAAAAGATGGACATCTCAACTGGGTTAGAAGAGGGACTTTCTAGTCCCTTTCAGACCGAAGGAGACATTCCCCAAGATCCCACTGAATCACCTCTTGCATCCCACGAGTCCAACTACCGCTATCTGAAAAGCTCTCAAACCCATTGGTGACCTACTAAGACATGAGTTTTCACCAGCCTTAGGGGGAACAGCACCTTAATGTACTAAAGACACTCCTAATACAACATAGTTCGTATAGTTTTAGGAAAAAGACCTTAAGAGTTCATTAGAGGAGCACTTTCTGACAACATATCCTTCCCTAGTAAAAATTCATACGGCCAGAGTAATCAAATTAAAAATTAAATACACATATTAATGTTACATATTGGTTTACAAGAAGTCATGTAAATCTCCTTGGTTTTATCACAGAACCTGCAGAGTTGTGTCAGGAGGGGAGAACCTCAGTTCAGTCTCAGGATGTGATGAAAGGTTACAGTTCTTCGGCCTGGTGCTATGTACTTTTTTGCCTTTTTAATACATATTTAAAATGCTAATAGGGCCTTTCAAGTAGGAAAGTGAGTAAGTATCTGAAACTTATATTCTCCTGTCGCTAAGTGATATTTTTGACTAGCAGAGCTGAAGAAGGGTCACAGACTAACACATATCCAGAGATTTGTCGTAGCTCTCCGCAGGGTGCCCGTGGGGACAAGGGATGATGAGGACGATGTTCGTGGCTACTGCCTAACAAATTTGTTGGGAGAAATCACAGTAGATGATGAGGTAGAGCAGTCAGAAACTAGGCCAACCTGTCCCTGCTCGGATGCCTGTGACACCCTTGGGTGGCATCTGATATAACTCCCCTCTTGTCTCGGAGTTCAAACTCCAGTACGGTTCAGAGCTGCAAAACTGCTGAAACACCTGGGGTGTGTAACCCAGCTGGGAGTGCGGCCTGAGGGCCTGCGCACCTGGCATCAGCCGGGTGCGCATCAGAAATGCAGAATCTTGGGCTCTACCCAACACCTGCAAGACTAGCATGTGCATGGCGGCAAGATCCCAGGCAAAGTCAAAGCCACTTCGGAAATGTCGGAATGAACATGTTCTCATGATGGAAAAAAATAATGGGGCTCTGCGTGCGAGGCGATAGATGTGAAGTGATTGTGGTGATCAGTTCACAATAGACACACAGTCATATCATTATGTTGTACGGCTTAATGTCCTACTCGCAGTAAAACTGCGGGGGCCTGGGGGGGCCGGGGCATGGGAGAAGCATGAGGAATGGAAGCTCACTCTTTACCCAAAGCCTAGAGGCGTGGATTCACATCTGATCTCTTGGGTTCACTGTAATACTGAAATTGCAGGAGTAAACCCGACATTGTGACCGACAATGAGAAAGGGACCCCTCTAGGCTCTCACTATAAGTTACTCACCCTGAATAAAATCTGTCCGGGCCCCGGTCAGGCCCCAGGAATGGGTTTCTCTATACATCCTTCGCAACCTTTTAGCTTGAATGGCTGTCCTCCATTCTTAGAAAACATGCACAGACCTTGGCCCAGAAAGACCGACTTGGTCCGTGACCGCATCTCCTCATCCTGCACCTTCCTTCTGAAGATTCAGAAAGGGCTTTTGCCTCAAGATAAAAATAATCAGAAAAGCAGAACCTGGCTCTGTATTTTTCACACAGCTTGCCTGGGGTTTTCGAAGAGCATGAAATGCAATTAACACCGATGTGAAATCCGCATTTGTTCATTATGAGGTTATCCAATGCTATTGTTACCTGACCTATAAGCAGCTGTTGTCAACTAATGTAAATTGTCACTGGGATCTGGAATTATTATATACAAGTGAAATAAATCTGTCTTTCAGATTGGCGTGTTACAGAATCCTTCCCTCCCCGGCTCTCGACCCCTCACCACAGTCGGGTCATGCACAGCTACGGTCACACGTCTCACTTTTCTTTATGCAATTTCTCTCTTTTTATTTTTTTTCTCCCTGAAGTTCTGCTCTATTAAACATTCTTATTCTTGCAACCCAGGATTTTTGGCCATTGAAGACACAGTAAAGAGGTTAATCTGAGCTGAAATAGATCAGATCTGTTACACTCATTCTGATTTATCTGACTCCTTTACTGGTTCACCAGCTTGAAATCTTTGGCACCGGTTCAGGCCATGTCTCTGGTAGAGAAGTTTTTCTTTCTCTCTCTTTCTTTCTTTTTTTAAATTTATTTTAAAGGTTGCTCTGTTTTCATTACAGATGATATGGTTGGATCTCAAAGTGCCACAAAGTAAAATGCATATACTAAATGTGATAGATATTTTTCCCCCAGGGGCCATAAAAATGCTTAAACAAAAGCAATTTAAGGAGCTCTTTTCAAACTTCTGGGACACACACTGGAAAATATATTAGGTTGCTGAGACTTATTTTTGTTCTTGGGTGCTGAAGACCCCGAGGCAGCAGCTGTTTTTTTGCACATGCTGTTATTATTCCCACCATGATAAATCCAGATGGGCAGCGTGCTGGACAGAGATGCCCTGGTATTCCGCTTGGGCTCTCGGGCTCCTCGTCAATGGAGTGGCAAGTCTGGCTTGAAGAGGAAGAGCTCAGCGACTGAGAAAACCAAGAGAAGGCAGAAATCCTGCCTTGAAGGCGAAGAGGGGAGAAGGGAAAACAGGACCCAAGCTGGACCAAGCTGGAAAACCCCTTGCCCTTGGCAGCGGAGTCTGCCCTGCTTCCCAGCCCCCCACGCTCCCTCAGGATTCCAGAGGTCATTCTGGACTGTTTGATTAGCAGAAACAATGGATTTGAAGAAGATGATTCAAACTGGATAGGGATGGGAGTTAAATACACAAGCGTAATGAATCTAATTGATCATAACACAATTCTTCCGATAACGCAGTCTTTGCCACTGGTGAGTTTGGCTTTGAATTTCAAGTAAGCAGACTGTAGGATAACTTAAATTTGAATTTTATTGATTACAACATGGCCATCATTCTCTGTGGGGCTCAGCATAATATGTGCCCACAGGGGACAAGGCCCTGCTTACAGTGTGAGGCCTGCTTCCAGTAGCCTCGGGAGAGATAGAGCACCCTCTGCCCAGGGCTCTGTGGGGCAGGCGCGGCACCAGAGTCTGCAGTGCCTGTCAGTCATAGAGCCCTGTGTCCAAAGAGTTTCTCTCCCAACCAGAGACAGACAATCCAACATCTTTGGGGCTCTTTACTTGACACTCAGAGAGGAAATATTTAGAAGGTAGTAAAGCACTGACTCCCGTGTTTCCTTCAGGGTCTTACGTCCTTGGAGTCAAGGGTGTCTGCAATAGCTTTACTTTCTGGAATACCGAGTGTCCGTGAACCGGTACCTTCCCACGCCTTGGGCTGTGGAAGCTGGATCTCAGGGCCGAACAAGGAGCAGATGCATGACTCCCTCTTTCCTCAAGAAGAAACACTGAAACCCTGACACGTCCCTCTGCCAAACGGTTTTCCTCATTGCCCTGAGGTCCGGAGATCTAAGGCGGCCGATTACAAAGGTCCCACTAAGTAAATCCTCCACACTTGTGGCTCTGCTGTGTCCAAAGTCCTGGTTGTTTCCAGAAGAAAAAGCAGGCCCGATTTCCTCACACATTAACAATTGTTTTGAATCCACTCGTCTGCCTAACTTCAAAGAAAGCTCTGTTGACAAGTCTGTCCCCAGGATGTTTTCACTTGGCCCGTAAAGTCCCCGTGGCTGCAGAGACTCTGACAAAGGTGGGGTAAGGTGTCCTCCGCACATCTGTCCTCTCCACTGAGAGCTCTCACTGAAGGAGACACTCGAGCGTCTCATCTTCGCGTCTGTGAGACACAAGCACGAGGGGACATGACTGACAGATTGCCATGTCAGCTCTGAGGCAACGGCACGGGCCTCGGGGTCTTGAGGACTGTTTTGTTTGCTTTCTGAAAAGATGAAATCAGCTGGGAGGAACAGCTATTTGGTTGCTTTTCAAAATGCTCCTCAAGTGAAACAGAAGTGTAAGGTCTTTACAAATACTACTGTGACTACTCGGGAGTTTATGGGGTAACCCAGATTCACCACCCATCTGTCGTGACTGGAAGTATTAGGCCCCACAAATCCACTTCTCTGCCACTGGTTGTGTTTTATTACAAAACGCACTCTCTTCGTAGTTTCTGCAGGTGCACCAAACTGGGTTGTCAACGTACTGCGCAAACACTGTTGACCCTAAACTTATGTACAGGCCATTCCCAAAGGTTCATCTAAAAGCTGATTTTTCTGGAAGTCAGAACCATTCTACAGAGAAACGAGATTAAAAATTAGGCTCATGGTTCCTCAAAAATCTCCTTAAGACATAAGGTATTTATATACTATTCTATGTTTCAAACAAAACATAATTAACAACAAAATGCTTGAAGAACTTTTGCTACTCTGAATATTACTTTTGATGAAAACACATTTTTTTTTCATCAGAGGAAGATGTGGAAGAGAGTGGCCACTTTAGTGCAGATATAAATAATTGGACACTTTCTTAGTCTCTAGGATATAACAGCAATTAGCAAATTTCAAAATTTGTGGTGTTATTTACTTAATCAAATGTGTTAACTAGTCATACTTATCAGACCATATTAGGCTCCTCTCCTTCCTTTTTAAAATCTTAATTATAACGACAACAACAACTACAAAAAAGCCAAAGAAAATGAGAGGAAAAGAAAAAAGGATTTTTCTTTCTAAGATATCTTAGGTGAAAGGCAGTTAAAAATGTTCCAAAAAGGCAGTTACACAAGAAAATGTGTGTTATTACAAATAAAGAAAATGATCTGAAGTTTTAAATGTGGTGAGTGAAGTTGTTGACGATCACAGGGTACAGCCTGTGCATGGCCTCCTTACAAGAAAGAACATTGTGGTAAAGCAGCTCTTCTCATGGTGGGGCTCTCAGACCAGCAGCTCACCACCGGGAGCTTCAGAGAAATGAAAATGACTGGGCCCAACCCCAGACCTTCTGAAGCAGGGGCTCTGGGAACAGGGTGCTGCAATCTCTGAAGAGACCCTCCAAGGGATCCATGGTCTAGAAGTAATGGGTTGGAGGGTTTCCTGTAACGCCCGCTAGGTGGCTCTGTTGGTCAAGACAGAGGGCGAAAGAAGGCAGTTGGGTGGTCAGAGGACAGGATTGAGGCTACTCCTAAGCAGCTGTGGAGGAGGATGACCTATGGGCTGCCTCAAATAAAAAAACAAACAAACAAACAAACAAAAATTTTCTAAGTCGTCAGAGAGAACCTATAAAGAAATCCACTCTCCTATATGGCCCACTAAAATTATGAGACTAAAACCTTTTCTAAGTCGCCAGAGAGAAACTATAAAGAAATCCACTCTCCTATATGGCCCACTAAAATTAGGTCTTGTTTGACAAAAGGGAATTTGTTATTAATATGTAGAAAACATAAAATACCTGATTTCCATACTGTAACATCAAATATTGCTACTATTACCTAAAAACGTCACTCAATTGTCCCTTGACTTAGACATTTTGTGACAGAGTGATACCATGACACAGCCAGCAAAATTAGGAATGAACCCTTAACACAATGTTGGATTCTACTGCACTCTGCGTCCAACCTTAGACCAACACTTGGCTCTGTTGGTCTATTTTTGACTTTGTCTCTCTGGTCTGACTCCTCTAGCCTTTCCCATGTGACCCAATCATATACTCAACCGCGAGTTTTTCTCATTCCCTGCTTTTACAACACAATCCTACCTTAGTCCCTGTGACTCTAGTCAGGGTCAGGTACTCAAGACTGAGGATGGCCTTGGTCCATTCCATTGGACAGGGCATCCATCAGAGAGGGGAGAACGCAAGATCTGAGAACCTCCACCATAGCAGCCTTCCGACCGGGCACATTTTTGCGTCTATACTGAGGAGATACTATCATAGTTTAAATGTTCCTCATGGAACTCTGTAAATGCTTCAAAAGAAAAGCACTAGAAAGCTCAGTAGAAATAGTTGGAATCTTTTTGTTGTTGTTGTACCAATGGTTCTATAACAAAAGGTGTTCTCCACCCAGAAGGGGTTCTTAACCGAATGCCTTCTAATAGACATAAAAGTCTATTGCAATATAGTTTTCCTCCAGAATTCTAGCATTTTTTTGTCATATGACTTGAAAAAATATTATTCTGAGAAATGTTCTCTAGTTTCATTGGACTGCCAAGGGTGTTCATGCAGGATATGTATAAAGAAACACTGAAGAAAAATGGAAACACTGTGTCTACAACAGATGTAGGTAACACTGGCCTCACCAAGGGACAGAAGAAACAATCACCCAGGGACAGAAAGTAAGCTGAGTCCCTGGATGAGCTGATGGAGGGATGTCCTGTTCCCAAATTCAGCATACGACTCAAGCCAGCAAGCAGGAAGTACGTTCATTCATCAAGAACACACCCATGAGAGCCCATCCTTATCTCCCCAGAACCCTAAAGAGTGTAGGCACTCAACCCAGTTAACGCATACTTGCATGGCTGAAGAGAGTGGACTTAAGTGTGACAAATGAAAAACGCATGCTGGATTGTGGGTCTATGACTTGAGTTCTTACTCTGTATAAATTAACACGCAACCTCCATTTTCATAAAGGCCAGTAAGCACCTTACTCTTATTGCGATGGTTGGGGGCAATTATGGCATCACCAATGTATAAAGTATGTCTTGCCATGGGAAAAAGCATTTCCTGTTTCAGGAGACGTTCAGGACCACGGGAGGTTTAACAGCTATAAACTAATCTCAAGCATCTGGTTCCTGAGCAGCAAAGTCCATAGCTCATTCCTGCCGAAGACAGATCCTGACAGTCCACTAATCTTAGCCAAGAACATAAAGTTGAGAATTTCAGGGTACAGTTAGTAGCTTAAAAGAATCAGATCTTCCACACCCACCAGAAAATTAAAATTCTCTACCTTTGTACGGCTCAGGGAAAACCTACTAACAAGTGCTACTTTCATGGAAATAAGCCATGATCTACACCTCTTCTTAAGAATCAGTCTCTTCAAGCGTTACTCTTAGTGATTACAAAACAGACCTTCCTCTCTGTATATTATCTTGTTCTCTCTAAACCCTCTTCAGGTGAGTAAGGGAGTATTAGTCTCTACAACTGAGGAAACAAACAATGCTTTTGTCCCTGTTTACATGACTCATTGGTCCTGGAATTAGAAGACCACACAGTCTGGTTTTTCAGTACGAGCTGAGGACCGTCACAAGGATGTCAAACAGCCCACGTGACTTTTCACAATCCTCTTCTCTCTCTCATTCAATCTCAATAGTTGTCATCTCTGGCAGGGAAAACAGCTGCTCCTGGAACAACTCTGGCAACAGAAGAGATCATCTCCCATCCCACGGCTTTGTGTTTCCCTATTTACTCGCAGCTGGTGCTACTGACTCACCTCCCATCAGCCAGCCAAGGGGCTGGACAAGTTTCGTCACTTACGGATTTGAGACCGCAACCCCCCACTGAAGTTTTCCACTCTTTCTGCCACGGATGGAAGGCTGACTACACAGTATTTATTACAGTGAGAAAAAAATTCATAGGATTTAAGTTTCAATAGGGAAGAGGTATTTTATATTACCTTTGTCTGGTTTAACAGGTGGGGCAAAAATAAGAAAATGCATCGTCTCCCTTAGAAGCAAAGACTCTGCTTCATTTCTTAGTATGTGAGGAAACAGATGTCTTCTCACCAGTACTGGACACAGCCTGTCAACTTAAGCTAAAATCTGCATTCAAGTCAGTGTTGAGGATGGAGGGAGTGATGCTGGCCAAGACCTGCCCCCATCCTCTCACTCCCCTGAGAGTAGAAGAGGGAGCCCAAGATGGGGCGTGAACTCGATTCAAGTCACCCTCAGAGTCACAGCAGAAGTGAACGCTTAGGACCAGACGAGCATGACAGATGGGACTTTATTAAGATTGAGAAAGCAGAACACAGTAAAAAAGCGGAAGTAACGGGCTAGAGTTGAAAGAGGAATGGACCGTGAGGCCATTGGCTACTCTCGCCAGCCAGAGCAGGCCATCTTTCGGAATCAGAGCAGCCTAATTCATGAAATTAGGAGTTTGATCAGATCCTAGAAAACACTGGGAGACAAAGGGAGGCTGGAGCCCCCTGGGGCAGGCTACATTGGAAGTTCAAAAGGAGTCAGAAAGTTTCATCGAGAAATAAGAGAGGAGCTGTGGAGAAATACGTGCGTAGCTGCCATGAGCTGCACGGTGCTGGCCTTTGAGTGCTAAGAGAGAATAAGGCAGCTGAGAAAGGCCAGGAAATCCATAAAGGAAAATGCTTCTCATTTCAGCTGCATTTAAAAGTAGGCTTTTGTTCTGATTTGGTTTGTTTTTCATTCCTACAGCACCGTGCAAATGACTGTGCAACTAAAATTAAAAAGGGAGAGGAGTCTGTCCATCTTGAACGTTTATCCGACTCCACAGCTCTCAGCTACTCCTCATTCCCGTCTCCACTCCCCTTTCCTATGAACAGGTGTTCTTGGTGTTCTAGATCTGGCCATTCAGCAGTCACCATTGAGAACCTAACGGTGCACCTTACGTTCTGCTTGACAGAACACCTTTCCTTCTCTCCTCCAGTGGCATGACTCTAACTACCGTACATGAGTCCTCCTGTGGCCACACTGAGCTCCAGTTTCCCCAGCACCACTCGGCTCACTGGCATCCATCCACACTACTTCCTACTACTGCTTCCCGGGCTCAGCAACTAAATCAAATACTCCCCCAAACCCATGGCCCAGGATACACTTCTGGGAGAACCTAAGACTGTGTGTGTACGAGTGTGTGTATAAATTTTAAAAACTCATTAAGATTTGATATTTGTTGATCAAGTTTGCCCTGAAGTTTTACAAAGCTCCTATGCTGCCAAGCCACAGATTTTGGGAGAAGCGAGGTGGGCATGAGGGGCTGGCTTGCAGCCAGGGGCAGCTGTATAAGGAAGGCTTTCACAGGCTACTTTTCCTGGCCTCAGACTCTACCCTGGAAAGAGGAAGCAGATCCTTTTTCATCAATAGAGAAAACTGAGTTTCTGTGGGGTCTACTCACTAAGGGTTTTGACATCGTCCAATGAATCAAGTATGACTATATGACTTTTCTCTTTTCTGCACAGCATTTAGTAACCACAAATAACAGGATATTTTAAATAAGTCTACCAAAAACGTAAAGCTTCTCTGGTCATAAATAAAAATACAACAATAATTGCTTCCTGGAGGGAGCGTAACACTGTGTTATTTATATTACGATATGACTACCCAGAGAGAGACAAATACATATAGTATATTGTAAAATCTTCTTTCTCTCTTCCCAGAAATTTGTAGGAACAAGGAGGGGAGGGAAGAGGGCAAAGAGTCATTTTTACACTCATTTGAAATTTCGGTTTAAACATTTCTCCTAGAAAACACTTTGGCAAGCAGTGAACCTTTCCCAGCTGCCCTCAGGATGGGAAATACCAATCTATTTTATATTATCCTTCTCTCGATTAAATATTTCCTTGGGAAATTGACTGGAAAGCTTATAACCACCAAGGATAAAATAACTTTTTGGTGAGCGAGTCGCATCCCTGTGCTGAGGCAGGTCAATGTATGAGAAGCAAAATTAAGTGGCCAGGTGCAGCGTCTGTCCGTGAGTTACTCAGCCCCTCAAACTGAGCAGGTAAATGAATAATTTGTGGAATAAGATTATCTCCTGCCAGAGAAGCATTTGCATGAACTTGAGGACGGAAGATCTCATCTCTGTCTCTCCTTCTCAGACCCCCCCCATGACTCCGTGAATGATGATGGATTACTTAAATACAAGATGATGGTGGCATCACCTTAGTGCTGGGAGCCCATTCCCGAGCAAAGTGTCCCTGAGCAGCACAGGAAGTAATCTCTTGTCATTGGGAGATTCGGGGAACCCTGTGGCCAGTGCAATGAAACACACTGTGTTTGGTCAGTTGGGTGGAAACTGCTTTAAGATGCGCCTCGAAAGCAGAGGGCCAAACCGCATTGCCTGTTGGGCAGCATGGCGATTTCTAATTAAAAATGAGGAAGCCAAAGGAGAAAGGAGGGGAGCTCCAACCCTCACTTAAACACCTAAAATATGCCGCTGCGAAAAGGCCCCCCAGAGACCCGTGCAAACGGCTAGCGGCTCCCCTGCCCCGACCTTTTGGGAATTCAAAGCTCTGATGTGACCCGGCGTTTCTAGGTAATCCCTCCCCTGTCTGTTCCACATCCAAAGCGCCACCCGTCTTGTTGGCCTATTTGCAGGGTCCGATCTGAAATAACCAGTACGTAATGCGAGGAGTGGGCGTCCCTTGATTGCAGAACACAGGATTGCCAAGGAAACCGTGTGAGGCCTGATTTCAGGGCAGCTCTCTGCAAGCAGGGGAGGCCACCAGATGGACAGGTCACAAGGGAGCACAAGAGGAAAGCACTAGAAGCTCAGTGTAGACCGGAGACTGTGGCCACCCCCCTAGGATCACGAGGGAGAAGCAAAAGCAGCAAGAGAAAGGACAGGAGCAGATAGTGTTTATAAGCACCTACTCTACCCCTTACACTGCTGGAAGTGTAGTGTGTATTTTTAATACACACTTAAACTTAATAAATATAATTCACTGTGCTAAGAACATGTGTTTACGGTGTGACTACATTGTAGCCACATAGAATGTTACCGGCGGAACAAAGGCTTAAATCTCAATGTTTCTTTCTTCGGGGTCATGTACTCTCCAGTGACGAAACAAATGCCCATCCTCCATCTACTTCTCCCCCCACCACAGAACAGAGATGTGGCACCAAGGCCGGCCACAGCAGGGTGGGAAGATCATATAGCCTGGGCAGACAGTTCCTGAGGGCTTGGGAAGCACTTACTCAGCTAAAATGTTACCACCCAAGTGATCTTAGAAACCGCTCCCTTCTATTACTCAGATGAAAGGACAGATGATCAGAGAGGTGAAGCTACTTGCTTAAGGCCACACAGCCTGTAGGAGAGTGGGAGCTAAAACCCAAGAGACTGCATTCACAGATTAGAGAGCTCTCTGTACTGCCTAAGACTCCTTTAATTCAGTGTGTCGGAAGTTCTCCATTCAAATTTAACAAAAAAACCCTCGTTTAAAAAAAAAAAAAGAGAGATTCAAACGTCAAGGGAATTAGGTATTCCAGAAGCTCTCCAGATTCTTATCTTTGGATCACGAACTTTGTCTCAGTCTGATTCTGATGAGTTTGGACAAATTCCAGAGGCCTCTGCACATGTGTGTGAAATGCATACACACACGTCCTGTTGGTAATAACTCAGCAGAATGACCGTCAGGGCCACACAACTCCACACATCAGTCCAGCCTGGTGGGCCCTCGGGAGCGATTTATAGGACTACAGAGGGGAGGCCGTCTGGGGTGAGATTAGGAGCCTGGCAGGGGCTTCCGGCGGGTCCACATGGCCCCTGCTGCTGCTACGGCTGCCTGGCAGCACCAGCCCAGGGAAACCAGGCCGTGTGCAGAGTTTAACATCGTACAGATCTGCCCAGAGAAAGTCACTCTTTCTTACTGTCACCAGATCACAGCAATAAGCTCAGAGAGTTCTTCCTGGGAAGAGAAAAACGAGTCTCTGAGTCTGTGATCACGCAAGATGGTATGAAAAACAGAAGAGAGAATCTTTCTGGTGCCAGAGGCCTGGCCCATCCCCAGTTCACTGTGGGTCCTTGGGCGAGTTCCTTCTCCCTGGGCCTCGGAAGTGCCTACCTGTGCAGCTGGAGAGGGAGAGGATGATCTGGAAGGGTCCTTCCCAGGGGCTGGGTCAGTCAGTGTTTCCTGACTGGGGGCTCTGTCCTAGGTACACAAAAGTCCCGTGTTTACAGCTGGGGGCTCTGTCCTAGGGACGCAAAGATGAACAAGGCCAGTCGCCGTGACAAGGAGCCCCCACTGCGAACGAGACACAGCACAGGGTGGTGTTACTTAATAATGGCAGGTGTCACTGCGTTTCAGGTGCTCCATGGGCTTGACCCTCCTTAATCCTCACAACAACCCATTTTGGTCCCGTTTTACACAGGGGAAACAGGTTCATACAGAATAAGCAATTTGCCTCGGTCACCTGTTTAATTAGTAAGTACATACCTGCCTTTGGAGCCCTGAAGGGAGAGTCAGGGAAGATGATACAGGAAGTATTACTTAATTTCTCCCTGAGATGGGAACGGTTTACCATGTAGAGAAGTGATGGCAGAGAGGCAAGGACACTCCAAAGAAAAGGAACAGTATATGCAAAGGTACAGAGGCACTAAATATTGGAGCCATTTGGAAAACCACAGCTAGTCTGGCGTGCTGGAGTTCAATGTGTATGAGCAGGTAAGGTGGGAGGCTGAACAGATCCTGACCTGGCGGACGGCAGCTGGCATGCACTGGACACCTGTGTCCCCCTCACCCATGCCCCTGAATTCATACTGCGAAACCCTCACCCACAGTATGGAGGGGCTTAGAGAGGGGACCTCTAAATAAGGAAATTACGTTACATGAGGTCGTAAGGATGGGGCCCTGATCTGACAAGATTAGTGTCCTTATAGAAAGAGACTACAGGGGCACCTAGGTGGCACAGTCGGCTAAGTGTCTGCTTCTGTCTCGGGTCATGATTCCAAGGTCCTGGGATCGAATCCTGCATCGGGCTCCCCTCTCAGTGGAGAATCTGCTTCTCCCTCTGTCTCCCCCGGCTTATGCTCTCTCTCTTGCCCATTCACACTTTGTCTGCCTCACTCAAAAAAATAAAATCTTTAAAAGAAAGGAAGAAGAAATAAACACACTCTCCCTGCTGTGAGCACACACCATGAGGAGAGGCCACGGGAGCACGCACGGAGAAGGTGACTGTCCACAAGCCAGAAGAGTGATCTCACCAGGAACTGACCTTTCTGGCACCTTGACCTCAGACCCGGGCCCCCAGAACTGTAGGAAAGTACACTCTGACTGGGAAGCCATCCACTCCATGGTATTGTGTTATAACCGCCGGACGGATGGATACACATGTGAGGTCAGTAAGGATGCAGGCGTGCTTCTAGCTCAAGGCGCTAATGTGTGCTCTTCAGAAGCTGTGTGGAGGGCTGCTAGAAGAAGGAGGTGATGGGCCCAAGGACCTCTTAGGGAGCCCTCCCAGTGAAACAGCACTAGAACCTTGAAGGCCCAGCCCAGGCACTGTCCTCAGTTCCTACTCAAGACACAGCACGAAAGCCAATGCTTCCAGAGCGTGTCCAACTCTGCTCAAATGCTCCAAGGCCCTCTGTGTCCGTCCCTATCAGACATGTGTGACCCTGGGAAACTTCTCTAATGTGTCATGAGTTATAGGGTGAATGTCCCTTTCCGCCTCCCTGTCAGCTGATCAGTATGGATTAGCAGTCGGCTCATAGCAGCGGCTCATTAAAAAGGCTCAGTGAGAGGGGTTAAAGCAAGCGGATGTTCCATGCTAGGTCAGTTCAGGTCTGTGCCCCAGAGATGGGAAACCCAGGCCAGGGACACAGCAGACCTCTTATGTTTCTACTTGACTCAGCTCTTCTCTCCTATGTTAGGATTTTCCTAGTCCTCCTCATGAAAAAGGAAACAAAAAACATAAATGGATGAAAATCCAATACTGGGTCATATTACAGTTAACATACTTTTCTTCCATGTAAGGAAAAAGAAATCCCTTTGGTAGAGAAAGGAATATAAATATTATATCATTTATTTTATATATATATATGCAATATTTTATATATATAGTATAAATAATATTGCATATTTTATATAGTATATACATCATATGTATAAAACTCAGTCTTTTGCATGTGACTATCGTATTGTCCCAACATCATTTGTGAAGAAGATTTTTCTTCCATTTAATTATCTTGACACTGTTATCAAAAATCAATTCAGGGGCGCCTGGGTGGCTCAGTGGGTTAAGCCGCTGCCTTCGGCTCAGGTCATGATCCCAGGGTCCTGGGATCGAGTCCCGCATCGGGCTCTCTGCTGAGCAGGGAGCCTGCTTCCCTCTCTCTCTCTGCCTGCTTCTCCGACTACTTGTGATTTCTCTCTGTCAAATAAATAAATAAAAATCTTTAAAAAAAAAATCAATTCAACGTATTGGAAGAACAAATGTTGTTAAAATGTCTATACTACCTGAAGTAACCTACATATTTAATACACTCCCTATGAAAATATCAATAGCATCTTTTCCACAGAACTAGAAAAAACATTCCTAAAATTTGCAAGAAGCCACAAAAGACATCAAATAGCCAGTATAATCTTGAAAAAGAAAAACAAAACTGGAGATATCACAACCCAGATTTCAAGGCCTATTACAGGGGCGCCTGGGTGACTCAGTGGGCTAAAGCCTCTGCCTTTGGATCCTGGGATCGAGCCCCACATTGGGCTCTCTGCTCAGCAGGGAGCACTACCTCCTCTCTCTTTCTCTCTCTCTACCTGCCTCTCTGCCTACTTATGATCTCTATCTGTCAAATCAATAAATAAAATTTAAAAAAAAATCAAGGCCTATTACAAAGCTGTAGTAATCAAAACAGTATGCACAGGGGCGCCTGGGTGGCTCAGTGGGTTAAGCCTCTGCCTTTGGCTCAGGTCAGGATCTCAGGGTCCTGGGATCGAGCCCCACATCGGGCTTTCTGCTCAGCAGAGAGAAGCAGGCTCCCCCCCTCTGTCTCTATGCAAGCCTCTCTGCCTACTTGTGATCTCTCTCTGTCAAATAAATAAATAAAATCTAAAAAAAAAAAACCAACAAAAAAAAGTATGCACAAAAACAGACCCATTGATCAATAGAAAAGAATAGTGAGCCCAGAAATAAACCCACACTTACATGGTTAATTAATCTACAGTAAAGAAGGCAAGAATATACAATGGGGGAAAAGACAGTCTCTCCAATAGATGGTGCTGGGAAAACTGACCAGCTATAGGCAAAAAAATGACACTGGACCACTTCCCTACACCATATACAAAAAATGAACTCAAAATGGATTAAAGGCCTAAATATAAGACATGAAACCATAAAATTCCTAGAAGAAAGCATAGGCAATAATCTCTTTGACATCAGTCATAGCAACATTTTTCTAGATGTATCTCCTGAGGCAAAGGAAATAAAAGCAAAATTAAACTATTGGGACTACACCAAAATAAAAAGCTTGTGCAAAGGAAACAATATACAAAACAAAAAGACAACCCACCATATAGGGGAAGGTATGTGCAAATAAATATCCAATAAGGAGTTAATATCAAAAATATGTAAATACTTTATACAACTCAAAAAAAAAAAATCCAATTAAAAGTGAGCAGAGACCTGAATAGACTTTTCCCAAAGAAGACATCCAGATGGCCAACAGACACATGAAAAGATGCTCAACCTCAGTCATCATCAGGGAAACGCAAATCAAAACCAAAATGAGATACCCCTTCACACCTGCCAAGATGACTAAAACCAAAAACACAAAAAACAAGTATTGGCAAGGAAGAGAAGAAAAAGGAATCCTTGTGCACTGTTGGTAGGAATGCAAACTGCTTTAGCTACTGTTAAAAACAGTGCAGAGGTTCCTTAAAAAGTTAAAAATAGAGTTACCATATGATCCATTAATTTTAATACGAGGCATTTACCCGAAGAAAAGAAAAATGTTAATTTGAAAAGATATATGCTCCTCTATGTTTACTGCAGCATTATTTGCAACAGCTAAGATATGAAAGCAACCCAAGTGTCCTAGAGATGAATGGATTCAGAAGAGGGGGTGCATATACACAATGGAACAGTACTCGCCATAACAAAGAACGAGATCTTGCCATTTGCGAGGACGCGGATGTAGCTAGAGAGTGTATTGCTAAGTGGAATAACTTAGAGAAAGGCCAAGATCACATGATTTCCCACACATGTAGAATTCAGAAAACAAAACAAAGAAAAAAAGAGACAAACCAAAAAATAAAATTTTTTTTTTTTTTTTAAGATTTTACTTATTCATTTGAGACAAAGTGAGACGGAGCAGGGGAGGGAGAAGCAGACTCCTTGCTGATCAAGGAGCCGGATGTGGGACTTAATTCCAGGATTCTGGGATCATGACCTGAGCCGAAGGCAGACTCTCAACCAACTGAGCCACCCATGTGCCCCCAAAAACCAAATTCTTAACTAGAGAGAACAAACTACTGGTCACCAGAGAGCAAGTGGGGTTGAGGGGGGACAGGTGGGACAGGTGAAGGGGATTAAGAGTACATGTAAAGGTAATGAACACTGAGAAAGATATAGAATTGTTGAATCACTATATTATATACCTGAAACTAATATAACAGTGTTTGTTAATTATACCTGAATTTTAAAAATACTAAAAATTAACTGATCATAAATGGAAGGGTTTTATTTCTAGACTCTCCGCCCTATTCCACTGATCTATTCCTTTGTCTGTATGATACTGTCTTGATTACTATAGTAGGTAGTAACTTACTATAGTAAGTTTTCAAATATACTCCGTATTTGCATACTAATTATAAATTATGTTAAACATCTTTGAGATATACCTGATTTACCCTAAAATCTTCCCATTTAATGCGTACAATTCAACAGTCTCTAGTATATTCACAGAGTAGTATAATCATTGCACCAGCGTAAATTTAGAACACTTTAACAATCCCCAAAAGAAACACCCTATCTTTTCAGCACATGTTTTCCCCCAACCATAGCCAGCCACTGAACTACTTTCTGTCTTTACAGACTTTCCTGGGGTTTTTTGTTTTGTTTTGTTTAGATTTTCCTGTTGTACACATTTCATATAAATGGAATCACGGGGTATGTGGTATATTGTAAAAAGTTACCTAACATAGTGTTTTAAAGATTTATCCAAGCGGAATAATACTGAATCAAAATGCCTCTTCCTTCCTTCCTTCCTCCACTCCTCTCCGCTCTTCTCCGCTCCTTTTTGACAGAGATCACCAGTAGACAGAGAGGCAGGCGAGAGAGAGAGGGGGAAGCAGTCTCCCTGCTGAGCAGAGAGCCCGACATGGGACTCGATCCCAGGACCCTGAGATCATGACTTGAGCTGAAGGCAGAGGCTTAACCCACTGAGCCACCCAGGTGCCCCAGTGCTTTGTTCTTTAAGGCTAAATAATTTTCCGTTGTATGGATATACCACATTTTATTTGCTCATTATGAATAATCCTGCTATAAATGTTAGCCTACATTTTTATTTATTTTTTAAAAGATTTTATTTATTTGTTTCAGCAAGAGAGGGAGAGAGAGTGAGAATGACAGAAAAAGAGAGAGAGAGAGCACAAGCAGAGGGAGGGGCAGAGAGAGAGAGAGAGAGGGAGAAACAGGCTCTCTGACGAGTAAGGGCCCAGATGTAGAGAGAACTCAGTGCCAGGACCCCAGGATCAGGACCTGAGATGGAGGCAGATGCTTAACTGAGCCACCCAGGCACCCCTAGCCTACATTTTTAAACATATCTTTTCATTTCCTTTGGATATGGTAATCCTATGTGTAACAACTCTAGACACTGCTGAACAGTTTTCTAAAGAACTATAGCATTTTTACATTCCCACCAAGAGTGCAGGAGGCTTCAAATTTTTCTACCTCCTCATCAGTACGTGTTATTATGTGCCTTTTTGATCATAGCCCTTTCTTTATAGTCATTGTACACACAGCCTCGTGAATATATCTCATCGTGGTCCTCATCTAACTTTGTGACAGCTGACATTTCTGAAAATCTTGTCACATGCTTGTTGTATATTTGTATATATCCCTTGGCAAAATAATACCTTTTCAAACCCTCTGACATTTTAAAAATTGAGTTATTTGTCTTTATTTTGTTAAACTGTAGGAGTTCTTTATCTGTTCTGAATGCAAGGTCTATTCTCATAGACGATTTGCAGTAACACTGCTGCCAGTACATGATCTGTACAGTCTCTTGATGGTATCACTTGCCGTGTGGTACATCTTTAATGTGATCAAGTTCTTTGTATCTGTATTTTCTTGAGTTGTTGTCCTTGGCTGTCATACCTAAGAAATCACTGCCTGGTCCAAGCCCAGGAAGACGTACTCCTAAATTTTCTTCCCCAAGTTTACAGTTTGAGCCCTAAGTATATATGATTTACTTTGAGTTAATTTTTACGTAAGTGAGGTAGAAGGAAGAAGCTGAAATTTAGTTTTTGGTATGTGGCTATCCTGGTGTCCCAGCATCATCTGCTGAAAAGACTTCTCTTTCCCCTTTAATTATCTTGACACTGTTATCAAAAATCAACTGACCATAAAGGTGAAGGTTTTAATGTTGAACTCTCAGTTCTATTTCATTGATCTGTCTTTCTGTCAGTACCACGCTGTCTTGAGTGTTGCATCTGTGTAGTTAAATGTTCCACTTGCAGAGTGCATGTAAGTTATAACTCTTTTTTTTTCTCAAGATTGTTTTGCCTATCCTGTGTCCCCTGAATTTCTACATGATTTTTAAATTAGCAGGTTAATTTCTGCAAGGGAAAAAAAAAAGAGCTTGGATTTTGGTACAAATTGCACCGAGTCTCTTGATCAATTTGAGGAGTAGGACCTTCTTAATAATATTATGTCTTCCATTGCCTGAATGTGAAATGTCTTTCCATTTATTTCGATCTTTATTGATTTCTTGCAACAATGTCTTACAGAGTATAGTACCTTAGTCTTTCACTCATTTTGTTAAATTCATTCCTGTTTTTGATATTATAAATGGAAAAGTTTTCATAATTTCATTTTCACATTTTTCATTGCTAAGGTACAGAAATATAATTCATTTTTGTATATTGATCTTATATCCTGCAACTGGGCTAAACTCATTTGTTCTAACAGCTTTTGTGGGGAGTCTTTAGAAACTTCTGTATGCGAACTATGTCAACTGCCAATAGAGACAGTTTTATTTCGTTTCCTTTTAATATGAATGGCTGAAGACAAAGCAAAAGGTGATACCCTGCAACCTCCCCCAGCCCCACTCTTGGATGGGACACCCTGACATTCTTCTAGGAATCTCCCAGTCTTAATGTTAATACCTCACTGGAGGGGAAAAACAACCTTAACTTGACAATGGCAAGACCTCTGGTACCTCCTAGGTCTTCTTTAGCATATGAAAGTTCTTTTGAAACTTCCCTTTTTTTTTACTCCCGTAATCCTTTAGTGTATAATCAGCCACCCCTCCCAACCCCAGAGCAGCAGCCCCAAGGGCAGCAGCAATTTCTGCCTGCAGGTCCAGTCCCTGTGCTTTAATAAACCACCATTTTCCAACCCCCCCCCCCCAAAAAGGGGGTTTATTGGTTTTTCTTGACGAACTCTCCTGCCAGGATCTCCAACACAATGTTGAATAGAAGCGTAAAGAGTAGGCATCTGTGTTTTATGGCTGATTTTAGGAATAAACATTTTATCTTTCACCATTAACTATGATGTTAGCTGTGAATAGTTGATACGACTTATAAATGTCTTCTCGTCTCTAGGTTCCTTGTCTCTGTCTCTGTGTGTCTTGCTATGCTTTTCTCTCCCTCTGGTCTTCCGACCTTCCCTTACTCTACTCTCTTTTTATCCCCCCGCCACCCCTTGCTTGAGGTAGTCCGTTGGTGCAGAATGAGAGTCAGAGTAAGGAAGCTAACCAGTACAGTTCTTCCCCAGAATCCAGTTAATCCTTTTCTTTTTAGTCTCATCCTAAGTCAAGCTTTGCTCTCCCAGGAATTTCAATTCTAACCTTCTACATGTGTGATACACCTTTAGTTTTAGACATCTAGAAACCTACAAAACTATTTTTGGTTAAGCTTCTGGTTATTGTTACTTTTGCTGTTGGGAGCCTGTGAGTGACTTGATGAGATTTCTGCTTTAGTAATATGACTGTCACTGCCATCATCTCTCATTTAAACCACATTAAAACAGTATGTTTCTACTTAGGCTCTGTGCACTGAGGAAATCTTAGACATGGCTTGCTGACTTGTCGGTACACTCTGGCTATACATACAGCACATGGAGAAAAATACCTTGTATTTCTATGTAATTATGCTCACAATCCAAAATATCACTGATTAAAAATGATACTGTCTTGCTTATATTAAAACATCTATTCATATCATTAAAAGAAAAAATAATGGACTTACAGTACAATTGTGTACTTTGGAACTAATCCTCGAGTATTACAACTGTAATTCCTTCTCTCGTGCCCTTTTGTGAATCAATGAGAGATTGTTGACTTTGTCATTTCACATTCTTGGTTTGGAGGACACACCCAGCATGTTCAAACTTGTGGCCTCCAATATTTCAAGTAGAGTTAGACATCCTTTTCTCCAAAATCCTTTTAGATTTCTGAATGCTTTCTGTGTCTTACTTTTCCACCTAATAAAGGAATCCCGCAAACAGAATGGCAGACATAGAACTGTGGGTCCTGGGTGTTTAAAATACTGCCAATAAAAACAGATACATGGATCAATGGAACAGAATAGAGAACCCGAAATGGACCCTCAACTGTATGGTAAACTAATCTTCAACAAAACAGGAAAGAATGTCCAGTGGAAAAAGGAGTCTCTTCAACAAATGGTGTTGGGAAAATTGGACAGTTACATGCAGAAGAATGAAACTGGACAATTTCCTTACACCACACACAAAAATAAACTGAAAATGGGTGAAAGACGTCAATGTGAGGCAGGAATCCATCAAAATCCTGGAGGAGAACACAGGCAGCAACATCTGTGACCTCAGCCACAGCAGCTTCTTACTAGACACGTCTCCAAAGCAAGGGAAACAAAAGCAGAAATGAACTATTGGGATTTCATCGAGATAAAAATCTTCTGCACAGCAAAGGAAACAGACAACAAAGCCAAAAGGCAACCTATGGAATGGGTGAGCATATATACAAATGGCATATCAAATAAAGGGCTAGTATCCAAAAAATAAATAATCCAGTCAAGAAATGGGCAGAAGACGTTAACAGACATTTCTCCAAAGAAGACATCCAAATGTCCAACAGACACATGAGAAAATGCTCCACATCACTCAGTATCAGGGAAATACAAATCAAAACCACAATGAGATACCACCTCATACCAGTCAGACTGGCTAAAATTAAGAAGTCAGAAAATGACAGATGTAGGCAAGGATGCGGAGAAAGGGGAACCTTCTTACACTGTTGGTGGGAATGCAGGCTGACACAGTGACTCTAAAAAATGGTATGGAGGTTCCTCAAGAAGTTAAAAATAGAGCTACCCTATGACCCAGCAATTTTCCTACTAGGTATTTACCAGAAAGATACAAATGTGATCCAAAAAGGCACCTGCACCCCAATGTTTATAGCAGCAATGTCCAAAATAGCCAAACTAAGGAAAGAGCCGAGATGTCCAACAATAGATGAATGGATAAAGATGTGGGGTGTGTGTGTGTGTGTGTGTGTGTGTGTGATGGAATACTACTCAGCCATCAGAAAGGATGAATACTTGCCATTTTACATGGACATGGTTAGAACCAGGGGGTATTATGTTGAGTGAAATAAGTCAATCAGAGAAAGACAATTATCATATGGTTTCACTCATATGTGGAATAGAAGAAACAGGGCAGAGGACCATAGGTGGAAGGAGAGAAAAGAGAATAGGAAGTCATCAGAGAGGGAGAAAAACCATGGGAGATGCGTAACCAAGGGAAAAAAACTGAGGGTTGCTGGAGGGGAGGTGGCTGCGGGAATGGGGTAATTGGGTGATGGGCATTAAGGAGGGCATGTAATGTGATGAGAACTGGGTGTTATACAAAACTGATAAATTACTGAAACTAATGATGCACTATAAGTTGACTAATTGAATTTAAATTTGTAAAAAAGGATAAAAAGAAAATAAATAAAATAAAATAGTGCCAATCAGTGGTGCATGAATGGTGCAGTTGGTTAAGTGTCTGCCTTCGGCTCAGGTCATGATCTCCAGGTCCCAGAGTCCAGCCTCTCAGTTGGCTGCAGGCACCCTGCTCTGGAGAAAGCTGCTTTTCCCTCTTCCTCTGCCTCTCCCCCAACTCATGTTTTTTTTTTTCCCCTCTCCCCCTCTTTCTCTCAAATAAATAAAATCTTTAAAAATAAAATAAAATAGTGACGATCAAAGATTAGTAGGCATGAGAATCATCTGGGAAGTTTAGTAGATTCATGAGCTCATTCCCAAAGATCCTACTTCTATAGTGAAAAACACCAGCTCTTGGCAAAGTTCATTATCTGTTTTGGGGGGTACATGGTTAGACCATGTATCCAAACGTACCCTCTAGTGATTTGTGGCCATGTGACTGTGTCCTAGTTAAGAGAATATGAATTGACACTGTGTCCTTGTTCCAGGCTGGGTCCTCAAGTTTTTCCTTTTGTTCTTCTCCCTTTCCAGGTGCCTGAGATTGTGAACTCCAGAGTAACCTTATTTTCTCTTTCATTTTTAAAAATTGATGTAAAATTCACCCTTTTAACCATTTTGACGTTGATAATGCAGTGACTTTTATTTCATTCACAATGTATGCAACCATTACCCTTACCAGAATCTAATTCCAAAATAGTTCAGCACCTCCAAAAAGACACACCTCTCTGTTACATGATCACTCACCTCCTCTCCTCTGCACACCTCCTGGTAACCACCAGTTGTTTATTTGTTTGGTTTTTTGTCTCTATGTATTTGCCTATGCTAGATACTTTATATAAATGGAATCATAAAATATATGGTCTTTTGTGATTGTTTCCTATCACTCTGTATGTTTTCAAGGTTTATCTATGTTGTGACACGTATCTTTTCTTTTTATGGCTAAGAAATAGCCCAGTGGACTAGAGTGCACTTATAGATAGTGGACTATTTTACTTACAGATAGATACTTTATTTCTCTATATGTCAGTTGAGGGGTATTTGATTTATTCTCATTGGGGGATATTATGAATAATACTGCTATGAAAATTCATATAAAACCTTTTTCTAAACATTAATTTTTCAATTCTCTTAAGTGTACACCTAGGAGTGGAATCGCTGGGTCATATGGTAACTATGTGTAAATTTCTGAGGAACCGCCAAATTGTTTTCCACAGTGACTACACCATTTTACATTCTCAGCAACAATGTGTGAGATTTCTACTTATCCACATCCTTCCTCAATGCTTGTTAATGTTTGCCATTTTTATTATAGCCATCCCAGAGAATATGAAGTGTATCTCATAGAGGTACTAATTTGTATTTACCTGATAGCCAATCATGTTGAGCATCTTTTCACTGCATTTGCATATTGCATTTGCATATCTTTTCTGGGAAAATATGAATACAGACCCTTCAGCTATTTTTAAATTGCATTATATTTGTCTCTTACTGAGTTTTAAGATACTTTATATATTCTGGATCTTAGACCCTTATCAGTTAAATGATTTGTGAATCCTTTCTCCCACTCTGTAGCGTATATTTTCACTTTCTTGGTAATGCCATTTCATGCACAAAATTTTTTAATTGTTGATGAAATCCAATTTATCTACTTTTTTTTTTTTTGGTTGCTTCTATTTTTGGTGTCATCTTTAGGAAAAATGCCTAATCCAAATTCATGAAGATTTATCCTTGTATTTCCTTCTAAGAGTTCTATATTTTTAGTTTTTACATTAAGATTTCTAAATCAATTTTGAGTTGATTTTGTATATGATCTAATTATATTATTTTGCAAGTGCATATCCAGTTGTTCCACAATCATTTTTAAAAAAAACATTGTTCTTTCTCATTAAATGGGTTTGGCACCCATGTTGAAAATTAATTTATTATAGAGGTATTGGTTTATTTTTGGACTCTCAATTCCATTCCATTGATCTATTGATCAGGGGCTCTATTTTCATGCCCCTGCTATTCTGTTTTGATTACAGTAGCTTTAGAATAAATTTCTAAATCAGGAAGTAAGGACCCATCACTGAATTATTTCTTTTTCTACATTGTTTTGATTCTTGGGGCCTCTTGCAATTCCATTTGACTTTTAGAATTAGATTTTCCATTTTTTTCCAAAACACCTGTTGAGATTTTCATAGGGATTGCACCTTTTCTCCTACTTACTTTGGGAACTACTGCCATCTCAACAATACTGATATTAATTATTAAAATCACTATCAAATAATTAACATTAAGCAATAATTAATATTATTAATTGAATCTATAACACAAATGTCTTTCTATTCCTTTAGGTCTTCATTAATTTCTTTTGTAGTTTTCCATGTACTAGTCTTATACCCACCTGGTTAAATTTTTTCCTATGTATTTTATTCTTTTTGATGAACTTATAAATGGAATTGTTTTGTTCATTTCATTTTGTTTGTTCATTGTTAGTGTATATAAATACAAGTGATTTTGTATATTGGCATTGTATGCTACAACTTTGCTGAACTCATTTACTATCTCTAATAATATTCTGTGACTTCTTTAGGGGTTTTGATATATAAAATCATGTCACCTATGACTACAGATCATTTTACTTCCTTTCCAATAAGAGTGTATTTTATTTCTTTTCCTTGCCTAATTGTCCTGGTGAGACGCTATAGTATCATGCTCAACAGAAGTGGCTGAGAGTGGATAGCCATATCATATTCCATCATGTTAATATGATGTTAGCTATGTATTTGCAGAGATGCTCTCTATCAGGCTGAGGAAGTTCCCTTCTTTTCCTGGTTTCTGTAGTATTTTTTATCATGAAAGGGTATTGGATGCTGACAGATACTTTCTGTCAACTGAGATGATCATATGGAGTTCTTTAGTCTATTACTATGATGTAAATACTGATAGAGTTTCATATGTTAAACTATCCTTGAATTCCTGGAATATATCCTATTTAGTCATGGTGTATAATCTTTTTAATATGCTACTGGATTCCATTTACTAGGGTTCTTTGGGGGATTTTTGCATCCGTGTTCATTATGGATACTGGTTTGCAGTTTCCTTTTCATGTGATCTTTTACTTGCCTTGATATCATGGTAACACTGGGTAAGTGTTCCCTCCTCTTTCATTCTAGAAGAGTGTTGGAAACATAGATGTTAAGCGTTCTTAAAATATTTGGTAGAATTCACCAATGGAACCAATTGAAGCTAGGTTCATCTTTGTGGAAGGTTTTTGTTTGTTTCTTTTTTGTTTTTGTTTTTTATTGCTGATTCAATCTTTTCACTTGTTATATGTCTATTTAGATTTTCTGTTTTTCTTGAGTCAATTTTGACTATGTGTATGTAGATTACCTACTATGTTGGTGTATGATTAATAATAGTTTCTCAAAATACCTTTTATTTCTGAAAGAGGTGGTTATGTCCCTACTTTCAGTCCTTGTCATTTTTTATCTTTTCTAAAGATTTGTCAAAGAGGAATTATAAACCAAAAATTCATTAATACCTTTACATTGACCCATGCAGTTATTTTACAAGTGTTTCTATTTCTTTGTTTGGATTTGAGTTACTGACTACTATCATTCTATATCAGACTGAATGACTCTCTTCAGCATTTCTTATGGGACAGATCTACTGATAATAAATGCTGGGCTTATATTTATCTGGGAATGTTTTAATTTCTCCTTTATTTTTGAAACACATTTTTGCCAGATATAGAATTCTTGTTTGATACTGATTTTCCTTCAGCATGTTCAATATGTCCCTTCCCATTGTCCATCATAGTTTCTGATAAGAAAACGGCTGTTAAACTTATTGAGGATGCCATGTATATGAGTCCCTAGACTTATTTTTTTTTAAGATTTTCTCTCTTTATATTTTGACATTCTGATAACAATGTGGTTTTATATAAAGTTCTCTGCAATAGTCTACCTGCAGTTTATTGAGCTTACTTAATGTACAAATTTATATTAACCAACTTTGGAAAGTCTTTACACATTATTTTTCAAATATATATTTTGTCCTTTTTTCTTGCACATCTTCAGGGATTTCTATTAAGGATAGTTAATATGGCTGTTGATATCTCACAAGTCTCAAGCACTGTTCATCTTTATTTCATTCTTTTTTCTTTATATTCTCAGACTAGATAATTTTAATTATCTTCAAGTTTATAAATTCTTTCTTCTGCCTACTCTCTCTGTTGAATCCATCTAGGGAAATTTCCATTTCAGCTACTGTACTTTTCAACTGTGAATGTCTCTTTGGCTTTTCTACATAATTTCTGATTGTTATTGATATTCTCTATTGGATGAAACAACACCCTCATTGTTTCCTTTAGACACATTTAAAATAGTCAATTGAAAGTCTTTGTTTAGTAAGTCAAATGTCTGGCTCTCCTCTGTGATGTTTTCTTTCTTTTTTTTTTTTTTTTAAGATTTTATTTATTTATTTGGCAGAGAGAGAGAACACAAGTAGGCAGAGAGGCAGGCAAAGAGAGTGAGGAGGAAACAGGCTCCCTGCCGAGCAGAGAGCCTGATGAGGGACTTGATCCCAGGACCCTGGGATCACGACCTGAGCTGAAGGCAGAAGCTTAACCCACTGAGCCACCCAGGCACTCGTGATGTTTTCTATTAACTACCTTGTGTATGGGCTATATTTTCTTATTTCTTTGCATGGATGCCTTCTAATTTTTCTGCAGGGAAATGTGAATATTATAATGTGATGACTCTAGAAATCAGATGATCCTCTGTCCCTATGTGTATTGTTACTGTAGCTATTATTAGTTTTTTCTTAAGATTTTATTTATTTATTGTCAGCAAGAATGAGAGAGACAGAGAAGGAGCACACAAGCAGGGAAGGTGGCAGTCAGAGGGAGAAGCAGGCTCCTCATAGAGCAAGGAGCCCGATGAGAGATGAGGCTTGATCCCAGGACCCTGGGATCATGACCTGAGCTGAAAGTAGATGCTTAGTGTCAGTTAAGCCACCCAGGCATCCCAGCTACTGTTAGTTTAATAGCCTTTTTAAACTAATTTTGAAAGTCTGTGCTCTTTGTTAGGAGTGGTATTGAAGCCTCTCTTCCATTAGCTTAGTGGTCAGCTAATTATGCAAAAGATGTTTCTTCAAATGTAGGAACACACAAACACCTCTATGCACACGCATATGTGCATGCATGTGTGCAAAAACACACACCACCCAATCTTTGCAGATGGGCTATGAATGTGTGCCAGGACATGCCTTTACCACTCAGACAAGCAGTCCACAACTATGCTCTCCCCTTTGGATCCTGCTTGCAGAGCGTGAAGTTCGGCCAGAGGTGAGAGGTTAGACACATCTTAAGTCTTTTCTGAATATGCACCCAGACTTGGGCATGTGTGTGGCATTCTAGGTTCCTAGGAATTTGTGAGAGCTTAATAAAGTCTTTTTTCCCCAAAGCATCTTATTCCTCAGCCTTTCTTATAAAGAATTTTCGGTAGTCTACTGTTTACCCCAACTATTATTCCTTGCCCCAGGTGACAGTGCCTGATATACTCTGTCTTTAAGTGTTTTTAAAAAAGCCTCAGCCTTTTCCTTTAGGAATTTTTAAAAAGACAGGTCTGCAGAGAACAAATTATCCCTATTATCTCTCTTTTCCTTCATCTGAGAATGACTCAATGTCCCCCTATTTCCTAAACTACTTTCACTGATACAGGATGCTGAATTAACATTACTTTTCTTCAAGCATCTGAAAAATAATGTGCCATTTCCTTCTGGCCCCCAAGGTATCTTACAAGAAATCCATTGTGGTATTATTTTATTCTTGTAGGTAAGCATTGTTTTCCTCTGGTTGCTTCAAAATTTTTTTGATCTTTAGCTTTCAGAAGTTTAAATATACAGCTTCCTGGCATGAATTTCCTTGTATTCTGTTAGAGGCTCACTTCATGAATCTGTATGTTTACATCTTTTGCCAATGCGGAAAGTTTTCAGCCATTATTTCTTAAAATATTTTTCAGCCTTATCATCTTTCTCTTTCTAGGACTACTAACAAGAGTTTTAGGTATTTTGCTAAAGTTCCCCAGGGTTAGGGCACCTGGGTGGCTCAGTGGGTTAAGCCGCTGCCTTCAGCTCAGGTCATGATCTCAGGGTCCTGGGATCGAGTCCCGCATCGGGCTCTCTGCTCGGCTCGGAGCCTGCTTCCTCCTCTCTCTCTCTCTCTCTCTCTCTGCCTGCCTCTCTGCCTACTTGTGATCTCTCTCTGTCAAATAAATTAAAAAAAAAATTATGAAAAAAATAAAAAAATAAAGTTCCCCAGGGTTCTATAACTGTGTTCTCTTTTTACTCCAGCTTATTTTCTGTTTTTCAAACTGAGTAATTTCTATTGGCCTACCTTCAAGTTCATTGATTCTTTCCTCTTTCCCTTCTAGTCTACTCTTAAACCTATCCACTGAGATTTTTCATTCATTACTATAATTTTTAATTCTAAAATTTCCATTTGTTTTCCCTTAGCATTTCCTTTTTTTTTTTTCTGCTTTCTATTTTATTTACGTGTTTCAAGTTTTTTTTCTAATTTCTTACTGAAGCATTTTTATTGTGGCTGCTTAAAGTCTTTATCAGATAACTCTAAAATTTTTGACACCTTGGTGCTGGCATCTATTAAGGGTCTTTTACCATTCAAGCTGAGGTAATTTAGGTTGAAATTAAAAGCATGGAAAACATATATCATGCATATGCTACTCAAAGGAAAACAAGAGTAACTATATTGATACCAAAGCAAAGCAAATTACTAGAGATGGAGAAGGAGATTAAGAGTGACTTTACCAAGAACACATACCAGTTCTAAATTTGTGTGAGCAAACAACATTGCTGAAAAATATGCAAAGCAGAAACTAATAGAATTTAAAGAAGAAATGGACAAATCCACAATTACTGTTAAAGACATCAATGTCCCCTTTCAAAACTTGATTGAACAACTAAACAGAAAATCAACAAAAATGTAGAACTCAACACCACCAACCAAGAGGATCTGACATTTAAAAAACACCCCATATAGTAAGAGCAGAATACAACTTTTCAAGTGCCCACAGAGCACATAAGAAGACACATCTTAGCCACACAAACCTCAACAAATTTTAAAAAATTGAAATTATACAAAGTGTGTTGTCTAACTATAATAAAATCTACTAGAAATTAATAATAGATATGAGGAAAATCTCCAAACATTTAGTAACTACACCACACCATTCCAAATAATCCATGAGTCACCAGAAAAATCTCAAGGGCAATTTTTATAAAATATATTGAACTGAATAAAAAATACAACATATCAAAATTTGGGAGGCTCAGCTAAAGCACTGCTGGGAGGGAAATTTATTACACTAAACATATACATTTAAATAAAAGGGAAAGCTATTATGAACAATTATATGCCAACAAATTGGGCAATCTAGAAGAAATGGATAAATTCCTTGAAATGTATAAACCACCAAAACTGAAACAGCAAGAAATAGAAAATTTGAACAGACCCATAACCAGCCAAGAAATAGATTCAGAAATCAAAAATATCTCAACAAACAAGAGTCCAGGGCCCAAAAGCTTCCCATGAAAATTTTATCAAACATTTAAAGAAGAATTAATACCTATTCTTCTAAAGCTGTTTTAAATAAAAGGAAAAGCCTTTAATCAAAAATCTAAGCTCTCACCTCAGAAACCTAAAACAAGAAAACAAGATAAACCAAACAAGCAAAAGGAGGGGTGCCTAGGTGGCTCAGTACGTTATGCATCCAACTCTTGATTGGCTCAGGTCATGCTCTCAGAATCATGAAATGGAGCTCCACATCTGGCTCTGCACTAGGTATGGAGCCTGCTTAAGATTCTCTCTCTCCCTCTGCCCCTCCCCGCAGCTCACACACTATCTCTCTCAAAAAGAAAATTAAAAAAAATTTAAAAAGTAATCAAGCTCTCTAATAGAAAAAATGGGCTAAAGACATGAACAGGCATTTCAGAGAAGAGGAAACTCAAAGGACAAATAAACTCATGAAAACACATTCAACCCATTAGCACTCAAGAAAATGAAAATGAAGACCACATTGAGATACTCATTTGATAGGCAAAGATTAAGTATTTTAAGGAATATATAGCAGTAAGATTTGCCATGACCACTCAAAGCCATATTTGTGCAATGGTTGCAATAACCCCACCATCATGACAACTACACTGCCTTCCAAGGAACTCTGATCCTTTTCCTTTCCCTTGTATGAGCTGGCCCTTGCCCCTAAACTCTAAACAGTATAGATATAAAATTTCTTGCTTCCCGACTCTCTCTTATTTGATCCTGAAAATCCTATATTCCTTCTACAGCAGAACTCAGAAACAAGAATTTTTACTCTCCGTATACTATCCAGGGAAGTTTAAGTCATCTTTTTTTCCCTTATAAATCATTTCACCCATTTGCTGTTTGGATGAACTCATTATTATTTTTATTTTGTTTAACTTTTCTTTAACAACGTTGAGATTTTGACACTACTTTAATTCTAATAATGAACTTGGCCCAAAAAAATAGCAGTGAAAAACCAGAGCAGTTCCCCCCCTTAGGACACTAATATCATAATTTCCCTGCTTTTCTGACATTATTCAGTGCTGTTCTACTTTCACTCTCTTAATATTATAATAGGGATCCTCAATATATATATATATATATGATTATCATTATAAAGCTCACATATTTCCAGTGTTATTTATGATATAGATTACAAGCACTTGTATTAGATCAGTTTCTATCATCACTCACTTACCTTTTTACTGTCTGAAAACATTAAATACACGCACCATTTTTTTTTAACTACTCTTGTTTGGGAGACGATAACTTCACTGATTGTAAGACTGTGTTTGTTTTTTTCATTGCCTTATCTCCAGTGCTTGATACAGTCCTGGATACAAAGTGAAATCTTTTGATTGATCAAATAAATTAATCCCATGTGGCTACCTTGTTTTAGTTTGCTAGAGTTCAGGGATCTCAATTATTTTCAAATAAGAATAATAACTAAAAATGGCTAGTGATTTTTTTTTTTAATGTTAACTTGTGTACAGAATTGTGCTAAGGATTTGTGTTTGTTGGTTACAGGTCACTTCCACTAGTAAAGTATATTTAAATTCGTAATTTGACAGGTGAGGACACTGAAGCTTAGAGTAGTTTGGGGGACTTCCCAAATGCAGAGAGCTGATAATTAATGGTACCAGAATTGAAGCAAACCATCTGTCCTTTTTCTTTCCCTAGGTCTCAGCTCAACTAGGGCATTTACCCTCAAAAGGTCATATGGAGGGGAGGGGTTCATCTCCTATGCACTCTTAGTTTGACCTCATAACTAGGAGACCAACCTCTTATTCGATTCGGCTGACAGCATATCTCTGATTCATCCTTCTCAGTAGGATGCTGAGCTCCCTGTTGAATTTCCAAGAACTGAAAGGAAAAAATATATATATTCATAAGCATTTCTGGTCACTCATATCTCGTTTCTTCTATTTCTTTTCTCCTTTGCTTAAAAGCAAAAACCTCCTCGGGAAATAATGTATTTTTCTATTGTTGCTATGTCCAATGATTACACACTTTGTAGCTTTAAACAACACGAATTTATTACCGTATGATTTTGTAGTTTAGAAGTCCTAAATGGAATCATATGATTAGATTGAACTCAAGATCATGCAACTTAACCATATCTGAAAAACCCCTTTTGCCATTGAAACTGACACATGTACAAGTTCTGAGAATTAGGATATAGCCATCTGTGGGGAGCTATTATACTGCCTAACACAAATAATTAACCCCACTGCCTATATTCCATAAGACATTTCCTCACTGAAAGTTCCTTTTAGCCATTTTCAGACCAATTAGATTCAATGTATTTTTTAGTTCCATTAATCCCTCACTATGCAGGGAGTACAATAGATTCTGTGGGAGAAAATGAAACACAACATGTATATACTATCACTCAAGAACTCAAGATTTTTACAACTTTGTTGGACATATGGGATAGAGAATTGACCAGACTTAGAAGAGTCTTGAGTTGTGTCTAGAATTAAATATGTAATGCAGGAGTTTTACCCATTTAGTAATGTGAGGAGACATGGTTTTAAAAAGATTCTGTCTCATGGACTACATGCAGCAAAATGCTAAAAAGGCAAAAATTCAATATTTTCAGTTTTCACTTTTACTTTGATCATGAGTATTAGCAGATGAAGAAACTGAATCTCCCAAAGGAAAATATAACATATCCATGGTCATACAGATAATGAAGTTGAAGAGCCTGTATTTAAATCCAGTTCTTTCTGACTTGAAAGTACATGTTCTTTATACTTAAGCATCTAAACATCACTAAAGAGTCAACTCCAAAATCAATGATGATTCTTTACATTTCTAGGTGGTCATCAAGCCACTGTTCCTGAAAGAGCTATATATCCTATGAGAAGAAATAGCCTCATTTTGCTTGTTTCTGTGTGAGGTGAGGCTAGGTGATGGGTTTTAAAAAACTGAGCTCTCATCTCTTTGAAAGTGAGGCACCGTGTTTTATTTAGTGTGTGTTGAACAATGGCTTTCCAGACACAACTGACAAGTTTTGTTTCTGGTTATTCATTTGATACCCACCACTTTAAAAACTGAAAAGTGATATGTTGACTTCAATTCGTTAACAACGGTATCTACAATAAATATAAGGCATGCCTGACAGATATCCTTTTTCAGTAACTGCTATAAAAACAAGCCTAATAGACTCAAAATTCCTCTGGAAAAATTAATCATACTGGATTAAGAGGAAGCATTTTATGATTTCCACAGACATTCCTTCCAAAGTACCTGGCCGCAGTTTGGTTTTCTTAGTAATGTAAGAAAATATTAACTAAAATTCAACACAGGTAAAAGCAAAACCTGAGAAGAAAGAGCGAGCGTAGAAAAGGAGAGAGCTCCACCAACCCCTGCCTCAAAGTAAGTGAGACATGAAGTCGTTGTTGTTGAGGAACTCCAGACTCGAGAAGCCCAGCTTCTTTGAAATGATGTGGTAGAAAGCTGAGGACAGGTAATGAGCCAACCAAGAGAGTAAGTATTCTCCAAAGGCCACACATGTGGAAGACACCAGGGCTTCTTTACAATGGAGAGTGTGTTTGGTAAAAATACTCTGAAGTTTGGGGACAGAGAGAAAAGATATCATAAATGCCCTATCTTTCTCCCAAACTCTTCTCTCTTCCTTTCTGTTCACTCAAAAGAACAGCATTTTATTTTTTCAAAGGACTTGAGGAGTGATTTGTGTGCCTCTCCTAAAGGAGGAAGAAAGCCAAAAGTAGATTCCAAGTTGGCTACTAACTCACAAAATGACCCTGAGTAAGTCACTTAAATTTTTCCAGCCTTAGCTCCTATAGCTGTGAATGAGCCAGGTGAACTAGATTAGCTTTCGGGCCCACTTCAAGTCTACATATATGTCATTCGAGTAATTCTCTACGAATAATTGTGGACAAGTCTGAAAACGCTTCGGATGACCAAACTGAAGGTGAAAAGTGAGGTGTTCATGGTTTCATATAATCCAGATTCAAAAATCAGCTTCTTTAGCTGACTACATACATGAGTTCCATTTTGATCAAGAAAATTTGCTGTGATCCAGCAAAATATCCTAGCAGGTGGAACCCATTATTCCCACTGCTCACTACAAGAGTTTAGGAGATTTAAAAAAAAACAGCAACTTTTTTTCTAGCACTTCTGGACTTAATCGTCTTCTTCAATGTTCACTAGATTATTTAATTGAATTCTCTCTCCACCATTTCTTCTATGAAGGGTACTTCACAGCCTCTAGCATTGTGCCTTGGAAGGAACAGTAAATTTCCAGTGATATTTCTTAACCAAATGAAGAAGGGAAGGTGTGAGTAAATGAAGTTACTGCTTATAAGACAGATGGTTGCCCGGTTGACTTGATTTCCTGGGAGTTTCAGTATTCTAAATGCTGAGTGCTCTGCTTTGTCATGAAAAATATTCAGGGAACTTGACCTTAAATGATGAGCAGGACAAGGTCCTAGAATTACCTTTGCTAATCGGTTGTACTGTAGTCTACTTTTGTCCATGTCTCTTTCCTGTACATCTTCTTGATGGTACAATATAGTTCAATCTTCCAAATACTTTTCAAAAATCACAACTTCATGCAGCCTGCAAATGGGCAGTAACCACAGTAGCATTTTCCAGGCCACTCACTTCCCTTTGCTTACTTTCTTTCCCTGCTCTATGCATCATTAATAATGTGAAAATGACAGAAAACTAACAGGCCCTCAACTTCACCCAAGTTCCAGGGGAAAAACTCAATGATTAAACCACAAGTCTCTTTTATCTTACAATGTATATTTAATTTCCCTTGACATCTTGGTCCCCCTTAAACCTGTCTTGACCCTGTTCAAATAAGTAGAAGAGAACGTGCTTATTTTTATGGCCCAGTTTTTTAAAAAGACATTTCTTTATTTTAGAGGGGGAGGGGCAGGTGAGGAGAAAGGGGAGAGGGAGAGGAAGAGAAACAATCTTAAGCAGACTCCACACCAAGTATGGTGCCCAATATGGGTCTTTTTCTCACAAGCCTGAGATCACAACCTGAGTCGAAACCAAGAGTCAGACACACAACCAAATGTGCCACCCAGGTGCCCCATGTCCCGTGGCACCGTTTAGAGGACCTGTGGCTAACAGATGGAAGTGGGGATGAGGAAAATGTAGGTGGGATACATCCGGGTGTAGTGTAGTAACCTTTGAACTCTTGCCTATGCCTCCCAATAAGAAATAGATTTTCAGGGTGCCTGGGTGGCTCAGTGGGTTAAGCCGCTGCCTTCGGCTCAGGTCGTGATCTCGGGGTCCTGGGATCGAATACCGCGTCAGGCTCTCTGCTCTGCGGGGAGCCTGCTTCCTTCTCTCTCTCTGCCTGCCTCTCTGACTACTTGTGATCTCTCTCTGCCAAATAAATAAATAAAATATTAAAAAAAAAAAAGAAATAGATTTTCATGTATCATGGATACACACGCATTAAAGTTTCATGATAAAACACCCTGGATTCGTAAACATTTTCTGATGTTTTCTTATCCTACTTAATTCTCTATTTCATCAAAACAGAAATTCTAGTTGTAACAAAATGACATACCTGGAAACTCAGTTTACAAAAGCTTATGGAGTAGAAAGAAATAAGGTTCTAGAATTCTATGCCAATGGATTTTCAGTCTAGTTCTGACAATTATCATTGAAACCTTGAGACATAAATTCTCTTAATCTCTTGCTACTTCGCTTTTCTCACCTACAAAACCAAAAAAATAAACCTACTTTACACAGCAGCTTTGAGAATTTCAGCAATAATGCTCCTAAAAATACCAGGCACATTATCACTGTTTTCCCTCATACACACCTACTGTATATGTCTGTATTGGTTGAGTTTCCCTTCAAAGAGATAGGATCAGGAGCAGAATGAGTTCTTCTCAGCTCCACATTTATAAATGGACTCAGACCCCACAGATGATAAAGCAGTCTACCATCCAGCAAAGGGAACAGAGGGAAGTGACAGGAAGACTTAAGATCTGAAACCCAGAGCCTTCCTGGGAACATCTGTGGTCAACAGGTAAGAGCAGGTGGCTGAGTTCTGGACATGGAGCCAGGCAGCATTTCTAAGCCTAGAGAGCAAGGAAGGTAGAAATGCTCTCCCCTGCCTGGCCTCCCCATCTGTGCCACCTCTTGTTTGTTCATCCACAGACATCCTGGACAACACGAAGGGGATCTGATATAAGGTGTTGGCTTCCCTCGGCTGCACCTGTGCAGAAGCATTAGTTAATGTCTCACTGAAGGACTCCACATGTTTCTTTTACCTCAAGCCAGCTTAGTGACGACATTCTCACATGCTCCCTTAATCCTGGCCCCCATAAATCCTTTCAAACCCCTCCCTCCATTGTCCCTCCCGTCCATCAAGAGCTCAGTGAAATCCCCTGGCATGTACAGTACATCTTTTCCTGAACCCATTCACAAAGAAGCCCTGTCATCACTGTTATTTTAACCACCATTCCTTCCCCCCCTTTGTGTTTGAGTGGGTGTGGGTATTTGTGTGTAATGTGTATGGTCAGGGCAGAGGTGGTGAGTAAGAGGGCAGAGGGGGTCCCGAGCTGTATGTGTGCTGAGGATTTGAGAATGGTGAGGGAAAACTTGCAAGAAGGTAAGGACGGCCAGGAGAAACTATCTAGTGGGGCAAGTATTAAGTTCTAATAGCTTTTCTGCATTCTTATTATTTGTCTATAGACAAGAACCGGACTGAGTTTAATTAATAACAGTGATTAGGATCAGTGTGTCCAAATAATACTGTAAACCTAAAAATCTGCTGTTCTTATATCCAGAACAACTGAAATAAAAAAGCAGAATTGCTTTCTAGAGATGCACACTGGTCCTAAATCCTCCACCAATCCCTTGGTGGGGGTGAAGTCCTTCTCAATTAATTTATCTACTCTGGTATTTTTCAGTCTCTAGAAAGAAAAAATAATAATAATTTAGATTTTGTTACTGTAAATAATTTTATGCCATTAATAGAGATAACTTACATTTAAGTTATATTTAATTTTTTCTCTAATAAGAGAAATGAAAGCTTGAGCAATACTATCTTGTTGGACAGGACTGAGCTTTAGACCATTGTTATAGCTAAGATTTTGTTCACCCACCAAGAACCAATTTTTGCCCCATTCTTGGGGTGCAATACTGCTCCTGTTGGGAAGACATGTTCTGCTCTGCTCTATTGTAGGTCCTGACCCCCAGTTTGAGAGGTTCTGTCTTTAGATCTTTCTCTCTTCCCTAGAGAGAGTTATAAAGTCAGTAAGTGACAATATATCACTGTCTAGGAACAAATGATTTCACTTCATTGTCTTCAGAAACCATTTAAATTCTTATACTTTATCTTCAAATAACTCCTGTCTTCAGTTTTGTCTTATTTTCAAATGAAAATATCTCTAATTTTTATTATAAATATTATGTAAACTTGTTACAAAAGATATTGGGACTTTATAAAGAAACTATCATTCATTATCTAATCGTACACTTTAAAATAAATCCAGACTTATGCACATAATCCAAATAGGTACATTTAAAAAAAAGAAAAGTGAATCCTTCATTTAAGTATTTTTCTGTAATCATTTTACTCTCATTTTACATATGTCACAAATATACTTTCATGACAGTAGAACAGATTGGGTTTTCCATTAGGTAAATACATCCTAAATTCGTTAATCACCTAATGACTGAGACTTTTAAATTGTTTCTAAATTTACTATAATAAAAATATTCTATGAGGAATATCATCTCATAGGCATGAAGAGTCTCACCTTGTAAATCACAACAGTTGCACATCCTTGCCTACTTGCCCAATTATTTCCTACAAATGGATTCCTAAAGGTAGAACTGTTGACTCAAGAAGAATTTGCAAATTAAATTTTGATACACATTGCTATAGTGCCCTTCCATCTTGATCGTATGGATCCAACTCAATGCACTGGATTGTTTGGTGTCCTTTAAACTTTACATAAATAGCCTCATAGTCACTGATCCGTATTATAAAATCTTTTTCTTCGATATAATTATTTGAGATCTATCTTTTTTGAGATACAAAAACTAATTCATGCACATGTAAATTGCTGTAGAATATTGTTCATCTGAACGCCATTATACTTAGTCTTCTACTGGTGTGCATTTAGATTCATTCCCATTGTTTGCTATCACAAATAATGAACATTCAAATACCTATCTCCCTATGCAGGTGTGTCAAGGTCACTGTACACAGTTTACTGGTAAGTAGCACCTCTGGGTCATTAGCGAATGCATATATCGAACTTCGCTAGAAATTACCACTTCATCTTCAGCAGGTGTTTTGCCAATTTTCACTCCAAACCCAGAGCTGGAGTGTTTTCGAATTCCACTTTCCTCTCTCTCTTTTTTTATTTTCAACCAACATTTGGTATGCTTAAGTATTTTTATTTGGGCAAAATGGTATCTTGATGTTGTAATTTGCACTTTCCTCATTACTGGTGATATTAAATATATTTTAAATGTGCTTATTGGCTTTTACTTTCTTACTGATTGATGGGGCTTTATTGATAACATGGATAATTTGGACTGTTTTAAAACCGGATTGTCTTTCTCTGCCATGAAGCAGCAAAGGTATATTTTTCTGTAATTTCTCTTCAATGTTTCAGTGTTATGTTTTTCACTTTTGGGAATTTTTTTGTTATGGTATTAGATAAGAATCATACATACTGCTTTGTATGTTTTCATACTGTCTGAGCAACATCTCTCCAGTAATTTTTCTTGCTGATTTATAGAACTACTCATTGTATTACTATAATATAGCAACTTTCCATATTTATCTAGGTTCATTTCTTGGCTCATTATCTATTCATTTGTCTATTGTTTCTGACACTGTTTTAAGGCTTCCACCAGTCTAATTACTACAGCTTTAGAAACACTCTTGATACCTGCTGTTAGGTGAGCAAGTCCCACTTTGTTCTTCCTCCTTGAAGGTGCCATGAGTACTGTTAGAACTCTCTTTTCTCATATAAACTCAATGACTATTTTGTTAAGTTCATGAAAAATTCTGTTATGATTTATTTCAGGATTATACAGATCAAAGCATATAGATTAAATTGGGGAACCACTGACATCTTTGATATAGACCCTTTTGATATAATAATAATTTATTCAGTTTTATTTCCATGTTCTTCAATGAATGTTTATAATTTTCTCAGTAAGTACATTAATCAATATATGTAATAATATATAATAGTAATAAAATTAATAATTAAAACACCCAATAAATTGTATTATTAATGACAAATAATAATATATTACTTATACATTATATATTTTTCTTCAATGTGTATGGCCAGTTTTGCCACCTTCACATTGGTTTCTAAGGCTACTATGGAAAAAGCAGATAAACTAGGGGTCTTAAAACAACAAATATATATTGTCTCACAGTTCTGGAAGCTGTATGTCCAAAATGAGGTGTCATCAAGGCCATGCTCCCTTTGAGGGGATTCCTGCCGTGGAATCCTTCCCTGTCCCTTTCCAGCTTCTGGGGGGTTGCCTGCAATCATTGGTGTTCCTTGGCTTACAGATGCATTGCTCCAATTCCACCTTTCTGTGACTTTCTCCCTGCCTGTTTTTGTCTTCGTGTGGCTGTCTTCTTATAAGGATACCAGTCATACTGAATTGTGGGTCCATTGTACTTCAGTATGGTCTTATCTTAACTCATCATATCTGCAATGATCCTACTTCCAAACAAAGCCATACTCTATGGGCCAGACATCAACATATTTTTTTTCCGAGGGTGACACAGTTTAACTCATAATACCTCCTTACACAATCTCCGTCTAAGCTGACAGACAAGTGTCTATCACTTGGAACACTGAAGAGGTCTCCAAACTGCCCTTTGTGCTTCCACACTGACCTCGTGCCCCACTGCTTACAGATGTTTGCTTGCACACACACAAGTCTATTTCTGCAGAGCATGGCAGGCCATTTTTGAGCTTAACTTCATTCATATCCCTCCCCTAATGAAAATCCTCCAGTGGCTTCTCAGTACCAGAATAAGAAAACCTCAACTTCTTACAAGGGCCTATTGGGCCCTACGAGATGAGCTACGTTCTTCTTTCTTGAAGTTATCGTGATTATTCCCTACAGGATGGGGCCCTGCTGCCCTAACTCCTCTCATTCATTTCTCTGCAGGCCCTCTGGTCTTCTGATTGCTCTTAGGACACTTCAGGCTCATGGCTGTCCTAAAGCCTCCACCCATGCCATTCCTCCCCTTGGAATATTCTTCCTCCTTTTGCTATCATGAAGACACCATGTAATTAATCATCTTTCATCTCTCTGCCATATCCAATTTCCCCCTCTATTGGATTATTCCCAAATACCTTACAAACATGCTTTAACATTGGAGAAAACATGCAGAAAAGAGAGCCAAATCTGCTCCTTGATCCAGATAACACCTCATATTCTCCTTTCTTCATGGCAAAACTCTCTGGAAGAGTTTTTAAGACTCAAAATCTTCAATTCCCCTCTTCCCACCCTTTTCCTCTTTTCCTTTTAAACTTTTCATTTAGAAAAGTATAGCCAAAAGTATAAAAAAATTCCTGGGCCAATTATCAACTTCAACATTTATTTACATCAAAAAATGTTCCATATAGTTGACGCGCCACGTTACATTAGTTTCAGGTGTGCAGCACAGTGATTTGAAAATTCAGCAACATTATGCTGGGCTCACCACAAGCGCAGCTGTCATCTGTCACGCCACAAAGCTGCTACAATACTGCTGACTGTATTCCTTATGCTGTGCCTTTTATCCCCTGACTTATTCACCCCTTGACCCATTTTGTCGACTTCAAAATTACCAGTTGTACCCAATACTGTTGTGTTCTAGATTATTTTGCAACAAATCCGCGATATCATAAAATTTCATTGTAAATATTTTAGTGCATCTTTTTTTTAAAGATTTATTTATTTGTTTGTTTGTTTATTCAACATGAGTTTGGGGAGGGACAGAGAAAGAGGGACAGAGAATCTCAAGCATACTCAGTGCTGAACCCAGAGCCCAATGCTGGTTTGGATCTCAGGACTATGAGGTCATGACCTGAGCCAAAATCAAAAGGCACATGCTCAAGGAGCTGAGCCACCCATGTGCCCCTTTAGTATGTTTTTCTGAAGATAAAGACTCTATTTAAAAAAAAGAAAAACAACTAAACAGCTAAACAAAATATGAAAGTATTTTATTATCAAATACTGTCTGCTTTGTATTATTTCCCCAAAGGTGTCAAAACAGAACTCTGTGTTCACTAAATGGCTGGGGTTAGCACTACTGTAGGATCTTTTTGGTCCTGACCATGGCCTTGTTCCTAGGTCTACCATGGAATGAATTTGATATATTGTACTTATTGGGGGAAGGGAGTGAAGTTTACAAATATAATAGATACAATTTCTCTGATATGTTCAAAAAAGGAAAAAGTCCTATAAGGTCTACAAGGAAGAAACTTTATCAGAAGGAAGAGGAAATTAAAAGAATGGAAAGTATTCATAAACTGCATTATTCAGATAGTGAAAAGGCACGCCTCTAGTTTAAGGAGATATTTACTATATCTGTAATTAATTAAAAAACTCAATTAGAAAAAATAATTTTTACAAATTGATAAAAGAATGTACACAACATAATAGTAAAAAAAAAAAAAAAAAAAGTGGGAAACCTATTGAACAGGCCCTTCTCTAAAGAGGATACCCAAATGGCCCATAAACAGGAAAAAGCACTGAACTTCCTCAGTCATCAGAAAAGCACAAATGCACATATTAAAAGTTGAAATTAAAAAGAGCAACAGGGGGCACCTGGGTGGCTCAGTGGGTTAAAGCCTCTTCCTTCAGCTCGGGTCATGATCCCAGGGTCCTGGGATCGAGTCCCGCATCAGGCTCTTTGCTCAGCGGGGAGCCTGCTTCCCCCCTCTCTCTCTGTCTGCCTCTCTGCCTACTTGTGATCTCTGTCTGTCAAATAAATAAATAAAATCTTTTTAAAAAATAAAAAGAGTAACAAAACTGAGTCTTGACAAAAATATTGAGAAACAACAACTCTCATATACTATTCAGGGGGGGTTAAGTAAATTCTTTGGAAACCATCAGTATCTACTAAAGCTGAACATATGCATACCATTTGACCCAGCCATTCCACTCTTACGTAGATTCCCACAGAAATACATATGCATGTGTCCCAAAGCTTATCAAAATCTTCACTGCAGTAGTATTTGCAATAGCAAAAAAACAGAAACAACCCAAATGTCTTTCAACAGTAAAATGGATACAGTTCGATAAGATCATATAATGGGATCCTTTACAGAAATGAAAATGAATTTGCTGCACTAAAAACCATGGGCAAAGCTCACAGATACAATTCTGAGCAAAAGAAACCAGACATGAAAGTCATACTTTATGACTCTGTTGACATGATGTCCAAAAACAGGCAAAATCTATCAATGGTGATAAATACCAGGACAGTGGTTGCCTTTGGGGAAGGATTTAATGACTGGGAGAAGTTAGAAAAGAGGCCTCTTGGGTAAAGATAATGTTCTACTTCTTAAGGTGGTGTTTAAATGGATGTGCTCACACTGCAAAATTTGGGCTGTACATTTATCATTGTTCGGTATCCCTTGCCTGTATGTTATACTTGAGTAAAAACTTTAAGTGAAAATAAAAAGTAATCCCGACCTTTTGCAGGCAAGCACCAAGAACAGCAGGGGGAAAAAGCGAGTAAATCTCAGCACAGCCAGATGATCATTTGCGAATGGAGAAAAATATTTTGTCTTTGGGGTTGGTTTAGATCAACATCCACCAACTTAAGACTATAGAGGGCAGGGCTTTCAAAAACAGGAGTGACGGGGTCAGGTTACACCTGTAGGCGTAGGGTGTAGGGATTAAGTGGGCAGCAACGTTTCCAGACAAAATGCAAAACTCAGTTACTTCACCTTAATTTTTTGGAAAGATTTTATTTATATTTTCTTTTTTAATTTTTTTTAAGATTTTATTTTTTTTAATTTGACAGAGAGACAGAGAGAGATCACTAGTAGGCAGAGAGGCAGGCAGGGGGTCGGGGGGAAGAAGGCTCCCTGCTGAGCAGAGAGCCTGATGTGGGGCTCGATCCCAGAACCCTAAGATCACGATCCAAGTCAAAGGCAGAGGCTTAACCCACTGAACCACCCAGGTGCCCTCAGTTACTTCCTTTGTAAAAAGCACTGTGTATGCATACTTCGTAGACCAGTGGGTACCCAGGTTAAGATTGCTGGGACTATTGTGTCTGCAAGGAAAAACAAAAGCAAAAACATCTGTCTTTTCACATGCCTTTTCTTTAATAGGTCAACTAGTATCAGAAACGGCAGGCCTGTCTGTGACACTTAACTGATGGATACTGAAGAAGGAAATTCAACTGGAGAAGATACAGTGAAATTTGCCCATGGGACTAGAGCCCATTTTTCCTACTAGCAACCATGAGACTTGGTGGCAATGGACATAAAACTTTCACCCTGTTGAAAACCAGGGAGGTATGTGACATTGCAGGATTCAGAAGGTAACAAGGAGTAGAATTTCTAATGGGGACAAATATGTTTTCTCTGTGGAAGCCAATCTTACGTCCTTTTTTTAGGTTTGAAGAACTTGAGGGCATATCATCTTAGAATGGTAAACTACAAGGGGCCTTGGAGAAGCCAGGGGTCTTGGAATGATAAAGTTCAAGATACTTTACTGATTAGCCAGTACCTTCTATTTATAGTGGGATGAGATTTACGTTTTGTTCAACTCTGGCATGTGTGACATATAAAAAGGAACCCCAGCATGCAGTCTGAATTAAAGGGCTTTACCACTCACTGAAGGTGCTGTGTGATTCGACCCACTTACTAACATTTCACCATCTGTAAAAGGAGGAAGGAAGGGTGACTTCCATCCTCAGGGAGAAGGCATGAATCTTAGTGCATGAAAGAGTTTGTAAGAAATATCATTTGTTTTCCTTATGATTTACTTGAGTCCACCCATGTCCCAGCAAGAACTAGGTGGCCCACTGTGAGGGATTCATCTGCAAGAGATTTCATGAAAGGCCTATTCTGAGAGTGTAAGTTGTGTTGAGGAAATGAACCGGGGAGAGCAATGTAGGGTTTAACAATAGCACAAAGCCTGTGACCTCTCCTAAGCCCAAATGTGCAGGGCCAAAAAAAAAAAAATAATAATAATAGTGTTACTAGGTCAGTGACACAGCTGGAACCCTAAAAGAGGAGCTGATAAGCAGGAGTTGTGGTCGCAAGGACATAGCCACCGCCAGCATGGTGGCCCATAGGAAGAGGGCTAAGACAAGTATGTGAACTTCACCCCTGCATCTGCTGGTGGCTCCTGATGGTTGAATCCATGTGAAGTCAGAGGACAAGAGAAAATGGGTGAGGACCAGAGCAGTGGGCCTTCTAGGTTCACAACAGGGAAGACAAGAGCAGAGTGGACCTAGAGGTGGGACACACAGAGTAAAGTCAATCACTTATTTTTGTCCCTGTTCTAGGTCCTTCCACATTCAGTTTTAGTCATTATTTCCTTATTTCCTTATTTTGATTATTATGTTATGATAGATACCATACAGTACCATCATTAGCTTTTGACGTAGTGCTCCATGATTCATTGTTTGCGTATAACACCCAGTGCTCCATGCAATGCGTGCCCTCCTTAATACACATCACCGGACTAACCCATCCCCTCACTGCTTCCCCTCTGAAACCCTCAGTTTATTTCCCAGAGTCCATAGTTTCTCATGGTTTGTCTCCTACCTGCCCCTACCCAACCCATAGGGGCTGGGCCAAACTCCCGGGGTGATTCTCCATACCAAAAGATTCAGCAGGACCTGTGGTCACTGGTTCATACTAGTAATTTCTGAGGATCTGTTATCTCAGTACTAGAGGTCCCTGCAGGTCTAACGGTCCAGTGAGTTCTCCAGGCCATGACTCAGAACCTACGCTTCCCTATGGCCTGCTTTTGGTCTCCATAGGTCACCATAGAATTATTCTTGGTGAAGGTAATGCCATCTCATTAAGCCCATTCAACAAACAAGTGTCCCTTGGGCTCTGGAAGTACTAATTTTTGTCTACTTTTCAGTCTGTAAAAACCCTCTATCCATCCAACCAACCATCCATCCATCCATCCATCCATCCATCCATCCATCATATATGTGTCTATGTATCTAACAACCAAGGACTGATGCTTTTCTCTCTCCTTTACCCACCTTGGCTTCCAACCTGATCATACTCTGTAATAAGCTTGAGCTTTCCTAAAAGACCAAGAAAGTTCTAGTTCCCCAGCAGATTTTACAAGATTCCTGTAGACAAGGAGATACTGAAGACCCGGATACTAGAGGGGAAAACATTCATCTGCTTTCATCTTTCCTACCTCCCTTGTCTCGTGCCACAGCAGCATCCCTTCTGCTCCTGGAATAGCACAAGCTCCTTCCAGCCTCTGGGTCTCCGTGCTTGCTGTTTACTCTTCCCTCAGCTATACTCGATGCACACCCTGGCTACTTTGTCTATTCTGGCTCTCAGTGCAAATGTCTTTTCCTCACAAGAAGTCTTCTCAGGAGATCCTATTTTAACATCTTATTTATTTCTACCAGCATCTCAGGCTATCTTGTGCACTTATTTACTGGTTCATTATTTGTCTCCCACAACAAGAAGTCCGACCTTTGGTCTCATTATAATCCTCTATGCGGGCCAAAATTCCCAGCACATAGTAGGAGTTAATACAGATTAGCTGGAAGAATGAAGAAATAAGTGAATCAATCAATAAACCCATTTGTTGAAATGAGTATCATAAATTGTCTTGTTCTGTTGCTTTCCTCAAAGGGCTATTCTTTGGATCAAATGAGATAAATTACATGGAAAGGCCCAAAGAGGTCAGTGAACTTTTGTGCTATTCTGTGGGGATGGCTTCTTGCTGGTCTGCTCCTCTCACACTGGGATTTTTGGAGCCCCTAAGCATTCATCTTTTTTCCCTTGAAAGAAAGATGGCATGTGGCTCTTACATAAAGCTTGAGAAAAATCAAAGTGTTGTGGAAAAATTAAACATTCCAGTTCTGTTGAATATGCAGGCTTTCAAACTGTTAGTCTATAAGAGATATAGCTTAAACTACCATCATGTAGACATAAACAGCAATATGGATATTATCCAGAGACAGGTGGACAGAAACATATACACAATATTCATATAGAGATATAGATTTGAAAATTTGGAAAATACAAAACATAATAACAATAATGAGAAAATAACACTGACAGTCCCTTCATCCGAGAACAACAACTACTGAAGTTGTGGTATAATTTCCTTCCCCCTTTTATATTCTCCTTCTCATACTTGGGTTTGCTTACTTATCTTTACATTTTGTTTTCATACTATACTGCTTATAATAACTGAATCTATAATTCACAGAGAGTCTGACTTCTCATTTTAGTTAATAATTTCAGAATGCTCTCATTTAGCACTAACAGACAATAGAGCATGAATCTGTCTTGTCCTTCTTTTCCTCGGTTTCATGCCCCCCTCCCCATTCTTCCCTTTCCAGAGCAATGACAATGTACTTGCAAGAATGGGGGACCCAGGCTGGTATGCTGAAACCTACATGTGAGGAAGGAAACCCTCCCCCCAATTATTCTGACTCAGCCTTACCCAAGTCCTGTTTAACTAAGCCATGTGCTGCTGAATTCTATTCTCAGGATGTCCATGTGGTGTAGGAAGCAGAGGAAGAGGCGGGAATCTGGGGCTGAGAAACAATAATCACAACAGGCTGACATTTGCCGGCACTTCCAACGTACCAGTGACCCGGCTTACACTGACATTTATGGCCCATCTCAAAAAATTCTCTCCAAATTCCTTTGTAATGATTACTATTCCTTTTTCTCATCTCAGAGATGAGGAAATTGAGACTCGAGAGGTTGAATGACTTGCCTAAACTCACCTGTGTAGTCAGTGATCAACCTGGGACCTGCTGAAGGGTCTAACTGCAGAGCTCCAAGAGGAAAACTAATTTGATGAAAACAACAAAAAACAAGAAAAAATAAGTGCGCCTGAGAACTGATTTTGGAAAAAGAAAAAAACCCCAAGAAGGAAAAGACAGACTTATACAATTTTATCCCTTCCAAAGAGCACAGATCTCATTATCTCTCCCTAAAAGCTATATTTATTTTGTCTCCAGAACGGAAGTGCCCTGTCACTCGGGACCAGGGAGGGACACCAAGACACAAAGCGTTTGATGAAACTTCTCTCTCTCCTCTGTTGAGACGTGCTCCTCCCCCTCTTTTCACTACCGTAACCAGTACAATTAACACAGTGGTGTATTAGTTTGGGGGGATACAAATAATGATTCATAAATTGTATACATTACTCAGGGCTCATCATGATAAGTCTCCTAATTCTCTTCATTGATAGCACCCATCCTCCCGCCCACTGGCCAGCAGCAGTATGTCCTCTGCATATACGAATCTGTTCTCGAGTTTTCTCTTTTTTTTTCTTGGCTCCACTTACATACCTCAATGCTGCAAAAAGAAATAAGCTGATTTAAAAGTGGGCGGGAGATCTGAATATACATATTCCGAAGAAGACATGCGGATAGCCAACAGACATGAACAAATGCTCAACATCCTTAATCATCAGGGAAATGCAAATCGAAACCATACTGAGAGATCACCTCACACCTGTCAGAACGGCTGAAATCAACAACACAAGAAACCACAGGCGTTGGCGAGGATGTGGAAATGAGAGTATTCTAGTGCAGTGCTGGTGGGAATGCGAGCTGGTGCAGCCCCTGTGGAGAAGAGTGTGGAGGTGCCTCAAAAAATTAAAAACAGAAATACCACATAATGCATTAATTCTACTACTGGGTATTTAACCAAAAGAGGGGGGAAAAAAACATTAACTTGAAAACTACAAGCGCCTCTACATTTACTGCAGCATTTTTTTATATAATTTTTTTAATTTATTTATTTTCAGCATAACAGTATCACACCACACCCAATGCTACTGCAGCATTTTTTACAATAGCCAAGATGTAGAAGCAACCAAGTGTCCAGCCACAGATGAGTGGGTAAGGAAGATGTCGTATATACATACAGTGTTGGAACAAATCCCGTCTTAGCAGCCACAAGGATGTTCCCAAGAGATGTAGAAGACAAAAATGTCTTTTTCCTCTTTCTTTATTACTTTTCACAGATTCAGTGTCCTATCATCCCCAGGTTGATTATAGTAAAACAAAACAAAATAATTATTCTTGTCAGAATTTTGCCTCTCATGGCACTTAAGGCATTTGGATGGTACAGCAAGGCTTTTAAAATTCCTTTACTGTTGACACCCCTGCTGGTGACTGATGCACTGTCAGAGCTCCGGCTACAGGCTGAGGTGACCCGAGCTCTTCTGCACATGGAACAGGAGTCAGTGGGAAGTTGACTTGTCTCTCTACTCAGCATCAGTCATCCCATCCATTATATTGAACTCTAATGGCAAATGTAAGAGAAATTCTAAGTAAAAGATGAATATACATAAAGATAGAGGAAGAAGAAGAGCAGCTCATCCAAAATACCCATGAAAGGGGGTTTCACTAGCTCAATCTCTCTCTCAGCCTCTCTCTGATGATCTCTCTCTCTCTCTCATATGCACACACACAGTCTTAAAATCATATATTTTGGTAAAGTTACTCATAATGTGCTTTTGCTTTCCCAATATCATTTATTCAAAGCATTCATACCCCGCCTTTAATAATTTTCTTTCTTCTTTTAAAAAATATATTTTGGGCACCCAGGTGGCTCAGTTGGTTCAAGGTCCAACTCCATTTTGGCTCAGTTCATGATCTCAGGGTCCTGGGATTGAGCCCATGTGTGGCTCTGTGCTCAGCGGGGAGTCTTGAGGATTCTCTCTCTCCCTCTCCTCCTGTCCCTCCCCCTGCTCACTCACTCTTCCAAATAAATAAATCTTTAAAATATATATGTTTAATCCGGACATTTCCTTCCTATAGAGTGTGAATTACATGCTATAGACAGCCTCAGCAGATAAGAACCAAGTGTATCCATAACCATAATCCTAGCTATACCTTTTTTAAAAAATAATTTTTAAGTAAGCTCTACACCCAAAGTGTGGCTCAAACTCACAACCTTGAGATGAAGAGTTACATGCTTTACTGACTAAGCCAGCCAGGTGCCCCGATAGCTATATCTTTTTATTAATTTTTAAAAAAAATTTGTATCAACTCTTCCTTGCCATCTCAGATACAAATGTCAAATTCTGAACTCTGAAGCTTTTGTCCATCCCACTCACGAAAGCAGAAAACTGTTCTCTATTCTCCTTGTGTGTGAGTCTTTTCTTGATTCTTGTGCATGAATTATAATTCAAGTCTTTCTTGAGATTATATATATATATATATATATATATGTCATGTTTTCCCAAGAGACCATATGCTTTGGGAGGACAGAATCCCACTGCATCACTCCTCACTCTTACATAGCTTTGCAACCCAAACATTTCATCCAATATGGAAAAGCCTGGTGTAAGACTGAGAGCCAGAAAGGATGCTACTACTAGGACTTGGCTCACCCTCTAATGCCAGCATATTAAGGAATTCAGTCCATTGAAAAGTGTGCCACTGAGATTTCTCAGATGGGCTTTATTCCAACCCAACATCTACACTGAACATAAAAGTCCTTTACATAACCCCCTGTATTTTCCCCAGTTAGTCCAACACTTTGTGCCATGATGTCAATATCGGTGAGTTCCAAGTGCTATTTGTGGGAATCAGGTGCCCCGTCCAGTTTGCATGGGTAGTGCTCAAGGTAGAAAAAGGGAATAAAAAGGTAGAAAAAGGGAGTGACACTATCAGGGGCAGTCTTTAATGGTGTTTTTCTGGTTGTGTTTTGACACTTCATCCCTAAGACAGTTTCTATGAAACACAATGGCATTTATTTTTTGAAATTAATACTACTTTTATTACTTTCTTGATGTATAATTTAAAATAATTTGCATATAATAAAGTGCAAGATATTTAAAATACACACATTGATTGGTTTGATTGGTGATGTTTTCACTATCACCATAATCAAGATACCAAAAATATCCATCACTCCCCAAAGTTTCCTTGTGCACTTTTTCAATCCATCACTACCACTGTTCCTCTCGCCAGAAGCATTCTGTCACTACAGATAAGTTTGCATTTGCTAGGATTTTATGTGAGCAGAATTATACATAGGCGTTCTATTTTTAGTCTGACTTCTTTTACTCAGCAAAATAATCTTGAGTTTTCTCCATGTTGTTTTCATGTATCTATAGTCCATTCTTTCTAAACGTTAAATAGAATGCCATTGTATGATGTACACCATTTTGTTTACTCATTCACTTGTTGACAGATGCTTGGATTGTTTCCAGTTTAAAGCTGCCATGAACTGTTACATCCTTATCTTTCTGTGGACATAGGATTTCATTTCTCTTGGGTAAATACCTAAGGGTGGACCTGTAGCATAGTTGTACTACCTGTTTAGCTTTAGAAGAAAAGAGCCAAACTGGTTTCAGAAGTAGTTGTACTATTTTATATTCTGGCCAACAGTGTTTTAATAGTTCTAGGTGATCTACAGTCTCACCAACACTGGGTATTGCCAGTCTTTTTCATGTTAACCATTCTCAAGAGCATGAAATGATATCTCATTGTGGTTTTATTTGTATTTCCCCGACGACTGGTGAAACTGACCATCCTTTCATGATTTAATGGCCATTTATAAATCTTCTTTGGTGGAGTGTTTGTTTACATCTCTGCCTATTTTTTATTAGAATTTCTTTCTTCTTATTCTTGACTTTTAAGAGTCCTTTATGTATTCAAACTACGAGCCCTTGATCTGATTTATGTATTAGTCATAATAGGATTAAAACATTACTTCCAGAGAGAGTTTGACTACAGTTGCTTAATCAGATGTTAGAAATCTTGATGAAGAAGTAGAGGTTTTAGAATCATTCATTACATATTTATTTGGTACTACCTAACTGCCAAGAACCCTGTAGGCCCTAGTAAAATAAACACCCCTAATAAAAATACTTGCCTTTAAAGAGCTCATAATTAAAGGGGAAACAAAGACATTAAAAAAATAAACCTACAATAGAATTCTATTGGGAGTGGAGAGCAGGGAACAGTGAAGTTATTTTGCCTAAATGAAGACTTTCAGAAGCAATGTCATTTGAGCTGGACATTTAAGGATGAATAGGTATGTCATATAAAGAAACTATGAAAAAAAAAGTATAATCACACTAACTATTATGTTAACTCAGAATGCTAAATCATTTTTTATTTACACTGGTACATGTTAAACAAAAATGGTACATATCACAATAGGACTACTGGATCATGTGAAAAACAGCCCTACCAACATCAGTTGAATGAGGTTGCATTTCCATTAAGCAGGGGTACCTTTATAGGAAAAGTACATGTTCCCTGGTCCCTAGCTAATTGCTTTGCATGAATTAGTACTTAGTAAGTATGCCAATTAAATTTAACATTAAATAAATAACTTTAACTTAAACCAACTAAATAAATAGATATTTTAGCCCACTGAGTGGGATTCAAAGATGACACAACAGAGACTTTTTTTTTCACCATAGACAGAGTGAGCATGAATGGCAAAGAGGAGAAGACAGTATCTTCTTTCTGAAGCTTTCCCAGAGCTTCTATCTAGGGAGCTATCATTGCAGCCCCTGGTATACTGCTATAGCAGTTTAGTCTCACCCCTTGTGAGGACTCATCCCTATATACAGGACTGTTCTGTTAAAGACTGAGAACTAGAGCAGATAAAGACCACATCTTGTTCATCCTGGCATTTCCAACATTTCTTGCAAATAGCTCAGTTCCTGGCATACAGTAAGTATTCCACAAATGCCTACTGTTCTAGAAGAAAACTGAAAATACCTAAATATAATACTATGCTTAAAGTAATCGGTGTCATATTAAATGTACACATAGTGTCTTATGAAGGGTCAAAGGAAGACGTGATTAATTACATCAGGCTTGGATGAGGTAGCACTAGAGGCTATTAATGGAAGGGAAGGATGGGCGTTAGGTGCAATACAAGGAAAGAGAACATCCAGTAAAAAGCAAAGAGTAGGGGCAGAAATGGATATTACTAGGTTTCTAAGTGAAAAAGGCCCAGATTGAGTTGGCCAGTCCTAAGGAGTCATTTATTAATGGATTCATCAAACAAATACATATTCAGTACTAAAGGGAATGGTAGACTATAAAAACAGAGTAGAACCCCACCCCTACAGATTAAGCAAGCCAAGATGTTGACTTGCAGAGGTTCCGCAGATGCCAAAAGTAGACAAGGTCTGATGGGTCCAAACAAAGCAGTTTATTACTCATAGCACAGCCAATAGCAGTAGCATCTGCATGGCTGTCCTTTCCCTTGACCCCAAATTCCCCCGTCCCAAAGGGGTGATACAATGAACAAAAATGACTTATCTGCTACGCATGCAGTAGATTGTGGTGCCACAGAGGCACTCACAGCTCAAGGTACAGCACGTTTTGTAGCAAGCAGCAAGCAAGGAGTCCCATTCCCCCAGCGAGCAAGGGATCTCAGGGCAGAAGCTGCAGTTGCTTTGACACACTTAGTTTCCCATGTGACTAGCTATATGAGCTGCTCGGGGCAGAGAATGGTTAGGCCTTGCAGCTGACATACTCAGTAAAGATACACAGGGGTTCTCCTAGCCCATGGTAGACAGCCTCCCTCAATACCTGAAGGCCATACTAAGAAGTCTAGCTTTTCAACTGCTAGAAAGTTTTGAGCAAACAGAAGAATGTTAGTGAGGGGCTGCCTTTATGAACCAATAGAGAGGAGGACACCAGTAAGCGAGCTCACTTGGAATGGGGCTGTGATGGGTCACTGTTCAACAGAAGCGTGGGCAAGGAAGAGGGAGGGGAGATTTCTCAACACTTCCAGGTTTTCTGCAGACACTTGGCTCATGAAGGTGCTTAGCATGAGACAAGGTCATGGGATCAGGGTGAAATGGGGAAACCAGAGCCATGTGAATTATATATGGAGGCTAGAGGGAAGAAAAGAAGAAGAAATGGCATACCTACATGTTAGTAAGACTAAAACTGTGAGTTACCTAAACCAAGCCCCTGTATCCACTTATAGTTCCAAGGCAGATGGGCCTTTGGCCTTTCATCATCTGGGTAGTCTACCATGACAGCTCAGACTTCAGCTTCTCTCTTACCACATGCCCTCCGATATGTAGTTCCTTCACTTCCATCACTTTCCCACCAGCTGAAATCCCCCTACTAAGTAATGGAGTGGACAGAGCCCATGAGAGCTTAAAACGACAGTAAGGCTGTCTTAGAATGGAAGGGCTGCCTTAGGGTCGAACCACCCACTTTAGCATGGTAGCCTTTTCTTTCTTAGCTTTAAACATATATATATATATTTTTTCCACTCTTGGCTCTGCGTGACCAAGAAAGGAAATATTCTCATTTGCATTTTGTTTGGTTGGGTTTTTTTTTTTTTTTCTCCTCGCTGGTGAATCTGTCTTTTAACAGTTTCATTTGTGTTACCCTGAACAGTGAATCTGGGAGATGGTTTTCCCTAATCACATGGAAATTACAGAGCCATTCTCCATCACTTAGGAGCTGACAGGTGGAGCCAGAGTTGAGATTCCTTCAGAATTATTCTGTAAAAAATGAGGACTCTAAGAGGGCCTTACCTCCCATTTTCATGTTGTCATTATTTTTGACAACAACAACAAAAAAATCTGGCAATTGGAACTTAAGGTGAAGATTAAACAGTATTTGACATAATAAACACAGATGGAAGGAACTTCTTCCATCTTTCACTTTGCCTGCAGAAACTTGCACAGCTGCAATGCTGTCTCTCCCTATGCAAGAGGGAACTAGAATCAGGGTATTTAATTCTGACCCTTAACTATTTCAGGACTGTCTTTCTTCAACAGTCTTTTAGCAAAACTCTTATTTTTAGGTACCTACACTACTTTGATTTGTCTGAGATAGAGAGATGGTTTCTAAGGAATTCCTTCATTCAGCATGGACAGTAAGGAAGTATATTACATGTATATTACATGGACGGTACATGTAATACCTGTCACATATTATCTATTATTTGGTACAGTTTATTAAAATTATGCCTGATGAGAAATGAGCACAAACAGTCCCTAGTGAAAAAAAGATCTAGAAGATCTGCATTTTAATCTGAGCAACCCCACTGACTGGCCCCTGGCAAGTAAATTAACCTGCCTGACTTTCAGTTTTCCTCTATCTTTTCAAAGTGGGAATAAAACCACTTGCCTGTCTGCTTCATAGGAATACTAAAGGATCAGAGAAGAGGGGATCTGGGAGAAGTACTTTGAAGAACTGCACTACTGATTTCCAGGAATTCTGAAAACTGAAGGTGATAATGCCTGTTTTACATACTTCATTGAAAAAATTATTTTAGGTTCGTTTTGTACTCCTGAAATAAAACATGTTTGGATAGTCGTGAAAATAAATATTTCCTAAATGAATTGATCTGACAGCAGTCCAAGAACAAAAGGGGTCACTACTGTCCTTCTCCACTATTAATTTTTTAGGTGGTGGGTAGATCCAAAAATAATTCAGAGGAGAAAAAGAGAGAGGTTAATCAATGTGTGTGAATGCTAGGAGGTAAGAACCACGGGTAGACTGATTTTTGGACTTGGGAAAAGATAAAAGGATCATTTTGTATGCATTATAATTATATTACATTAATATATATATTATGTTGATATATATTATATATAATATATAATTGTTATGCATTAGTAAGGGTGTGTTACTATCTGACATATATAGATACACAAATTCATAATGTTCCATTAACAATCTTTTCTTTGGAAATTGAGCAGGAAGATCTTTTCATTGTTCCTGTCCTTTTCGAGTATTCTTTAATTTGCTCACAATATCCACATTGAGCCAGATTTGAGACTGTCCATGTATAAAGGACAATAGTTGTAACATGGGTATAGTAAGGAGAAAATCATAATAAAGAACTGAAATAATAAATATTTTTGATTCAAGTTGCCATTTGGCAATGCTGCCCCATGCTATGGAAAGCAAGAGTACAAAGGGATTACAAAGGAGGCAGACCTAACTTTGAGGGTCATGGATATGTTTGCAATCTTCACGGTCATGATGATTTCACGCATGCGTGCTATGTAAAAACTTATACCCTCTACACATGTTCAGTTGATTTTATGTCATTTGTATCTTAATAAAGCTGTTGACAGTATCATAACAACTTTTAAATGCAAAAGTTATGTAGCTTTACACCTCATATCTGTCAGAATGGTTAAAATAAAAAAAAAAATAAGAAACAAGTTGTTGGTGAGGATATGGAGAAAAATGAACATCTTGCACCCTGGTACCACTGTGGAAACAGTATGGAGGAGCCTCAAAAAATTAAAATTAGAGGACTCAAGTCAAGATGATAAAGAAGTAGCAGGCTGAGACGACATCAGGTAGCAGGAGATCAGCTAAATAGTTATCAAACCATTCTGAACACCTACAAACCCAACAGGAGATCAAAGAGAAGAAGAGCAGCAATTCTAGGAACAGAAAATTGACCACTTTCTTTAAGGTAGGAGGTGCAGAGAAGTGAATCCAAAGCGATGGGAAGATAGACCCCGGGGGGAGGGGCCAGCTCCCGGCAAGTGGTGGAGCAGCAGAGCATAAAATCAGAACTTTTAAAAGTCTGCTCCACTGAGGGACGTTGCTCAAGAGGGCAAGTTGGGGTGGAGCCCTGGCGGGGACAGACATCCTGCTCAGAAGGAATGGGGTGTCTGAGTGTCAGAAAGCCCACAGGTATTAGAGCGGGGAAGCCGGTTACAGAGATGGAGCCAAGAAGTGAGCTCTCAGCTCAGGGTAACCTTAAACCATGATCTGTGACACAGCTGGGCCACTGCTCTTTGAGCAGGGACCCAACAAGTGGCAGATCCAGGGAGACTTACCTTCCTTCTCTGGAGACAGGAATCTGCTGCATTTGGAGACTCCAAACTGGGCTGTGTGACAGAGACAGAAACACTCGGTCACAGGCCAGATGAGCTCAGAGTGTGGCCAGAGACCAGGGAGACGCAAGTGATTGAGCACTTTTCTCTGAGGACGCACTGAGGAGTGGGGCCCCAAGCTCTTGGCTCCTCCTGGCCAGAGACTGGGGGGCTGCCATTTTCATTCCCATCCTCCACAGCTTTATGGAAAGAGTTCAGAGAACAAAAGCTCCTGAGCAAACCCAAGCAGATTACTTAGCTGGGCCTCTGGCAAACGTGATGCAATTCTGCCTCGGGCAAACACATTTGACAATCACTACAACAGGCCCCTCCCCAGAAGATCAGTAAGAACATCCAGCCAAAATCAAGCTCACTGATCAAGAAGAACAGCATTATTCCAGGGGGAGGAGAAAGCAAAGCATGGAATTCATGGCTTTCTCCCCATGATTCTTTACTCTTGCAAAGTTAATTAAATTTTTTTAAGTTAATTTTTTCTTATTCTAATATTTTTAACTTTACTTTGTTCCTCTTTTTGTGTTTCTTAATTAGTTTACTTAACAATACTTTTCTTTAAAAAATCTTTATAAACATTCATTATTAAAGTCATATTTTATCCTTCATTGGATCTAATTTTATTTTTTGTATACATATAGGGATTTTTCTTATAAAAAATTTTGGGATACAATTTTTTCCAATAAATCAAAATATACCCTAAATCTAGCACAGGGCTTTGTTCTAGGCTCCAGCCTGAGCAAATTCTCTCCACTTCCTTTTATTTCCTTTTCCAACCAACTTATCAATTCCCTTTTTAGAATTTTATTTTAATTTTCATCTTTACAGTCATATTCCAGCCATTCATCATATTTATTCTTATTTTGATATATATGCTTTTCTTTCTTTAAAATTAAAATTAAATTTTTAAAACTAAAAATTCGTTTCTTCTAAGAGACCAAAATACACTCAAAATCAAGTGGGTGGCTCTGTTCTATTCACCAGTCTAATATCTATATATATATATCTATCGCTATAGCTATATATTTAATTTTTTAAAATTTCTTTTTACCCCTTTACTTTCTCCCCCTGATTTGGGGTCTATTCTGATTTGGTTAGCATATGTTTTTCTGGGGTCTTTGCCACCCTTTTAGTATTTTATTCTCTCATTCATATATTCTTATCTGGATAAAATGACAAGGTGGAAAAACTCACCACAAAAAAAAGAACAAGAGGCAGTACTGAAGCCTGGGGACCTAATCAATATGGACATTGGTAATATGTCAGATCTAGAGTTTGAATGATGATTCTCAAGGTGCAAGCTGGGCTCAAAAAAGTCATGGAAGATATTAGAGAAACCCTGTCTGGAGAAATAAAAGCCCCTTCTAGAGAAATGAAGGAACTAAAATCTTACCAAGTTGAAATTAAAAAAGCTATTATGAGGTGCAATAAAAAATGGAGGCTCTTACTGCTTGGATAAATGATGCAGAAAAGAGAATTAGTGATACAGAAGACCAAATGATGGAGAATAAAGAAGCCGAGAATAAGAGAGACAAACACTTACTGGACCATGAGGGAAGAATTCGAGAGATAAGTGATACCATAAGATGAAACAATATTAAAATAATTGGAATTCCAGAAGAAGAAGAAAGAGAGAGGGGGCAGAAGGTATATTGGAGCAAATTATAGTCGAGAATCTCCCTAATATGTCCAAGGGAACAAGCATCAAAATCCAGGAGGCACAGAGAACCCCCCTCAAAATCAATAAAAATAGGTCCACACCCCACCATCTAATAGTAAAACTTACAAGTCTTAGGGACAAAAAGAAAATCCTGACAGCAGCTCGGGACAAGAAGTCTGTGACATACAGTGGTAAAAATAATAGTTTGGCTGCAGACTTATCCACAAAGACCTGGCAGGCAAGAAAGAACTGGCATGATATATTCAGAGCACTAAATGAGAAAAACATGCAATCAAGAATACTATATCCAGCTAGGCTATCACTGAAAATAGAAGGAGAGATAAAAAGATTCCAAGACAACCAAAAACTAAAATAATTTGCAAACACCAAACCAGCTCTACAGGAAATATTGATCGGGGTCCTCTAAGCAAAGAGAGAGCCTAAAAGTAGTAGACCAGAAAGGAACAGAGACAATATACAGTAACAGTCACCTTACAGGCGATACAATGCCACTAAATTCATATCTTTCAGTATTACCCTGAATGTAAATGGGCTGAATGCCCCCAATCAAAAGATACAGGGTATCAGAATGGATAAAAACAAAACAAAGCAAAAACAACAACAAGATCCATCGATAAGCTCTCTGCAAGAAACTCATTTTAGACCTCCAAATTTAAAGTGAGGGGGTGGAAACAATCTACCATGCTAATGGACATCAAAAGAAAGCCAGGGTGGCAATCCTTATATCAGATAAATTAGATTTTTAACCAAAGACTATGACAAGAGATGAGGAAGGACACTATATCATACCTAAAGTGTCGGTCCAATAAGAAGATCTAACAATTTTAAATATCTATATCCCTAACATGGGAGCAGCCAATTAACAAAATAAAAGAAACACATCAACAATAATACAATAATAGTAGGGGACTTCAACAACCCCCTCACTGAAATGGACAGATCATCTAAGCAAAAGATCAACAAGGAAATAAAAACTTTAAATGACACACTGGACCAGATGGACATCACAGATATACTTAGAACATTCCATCCCAAAGCAACAGAATACACCTTCTTCTCTAGGCACATGGAACATTCTCCAGAAAAGATCACATCCTGGGTCATAAATCAGGTCTCAACCAATACCAAGAGGCTGGGATCATTCCCTGCATATTTTCAGATCACAATGCTCTGAAGCTACAACTCAATCACAAGAGGGAAGATGGAAACAAGTGATTATGAAAACACAACTGTTCAAAATCTTTGGGACACAGCAAAGGCAGTTCTGAGAGGAAAGTATATAGCCATACAAGCCTTTCTCAAGAACAAAAAATGTCTCAAGTACACAACCTATACGTACACCTAAAGGAGCTGGAGAAAAAACAGCAAAAGCCAAACCCAGCAGAAGAGAAAAAATAAAGATTGGAGCAGAAATCAATGAAATAGAAACCAAAAGGACAATAGAGCAAATCAACAAAACTAGGAGCTGGTTCTTTGAAAGAATTAATAAGACTGATAAACCCCTGGCCAGACTTATCAAAATGAAAAGAGAAAGGACCTAAATTAATAAAATCATGAATGAAAGAGGAAAGATCACAACCAACACCAAAGCAATATAAACAATTATAAGAACACATTATGAGCAACTATACAACAGCAATGGAAGAAATGGATGCATTCCTAGAGATGCATAAACTACCAAAACTGAACCAGGAAGAAAGAGAAAACCTGAACAGACCCATAACCAGTAAGGAGATTGAAGCAGTCATCAAAAATCTCCCAACAAACAAGAGCCAAGGGCCAGATGGCTTCCCAGCGGAATTCTACCAAACATTTAAAGAAGAATTCATTCCTAATCTCCTGAAACTGTTCCTATAAGTAGAAATGGAAGGAAAACTTCCAAACTCATTTTATGTGGCCAGCATTACCTTGACCCTAAAACCAGACAAAGAACCCATCAAAAAAGAGAATTACAGGGATACCTCAGTGGTTCAGTGGGTTAAAGCCTCTGCCTTCAGCACAGGTCATGATCTCAGGGTCCTGGGACTGAGCCCCATATCAGGCTTTCTGCTCAGTGGGGAGCCTGCTCCACCCCCCTCTGTCTGTCTCTCTGTCTACTTGTGATCTCTGTCTGTCAAATAAATAAATAAAAATTCTTAAAAAAAAAAAAAGAAAGAGAATTACAGACCAATATCCTTGATGAACACAGATGTGAAAATTCTCACCAAAATACTAGCCAATAGGATCCAACATTACATTAAAAGTGTTATTTACCACGACCAAGTGGGATTAATTCCAGGGCTGCAATTTTGGTTCAACATCTGAAAATCAATCAATGTGATATAATACATTAATAAAAAAACAAACAAATAAGAACCATATGATACTCTCAACAGATGCTGAAAAAGCATTTGACAAAGTACAGCATCCTTTCTTTATCAAAACTCTTCAAAGTGGGGTGCCTGGGTGGCTCAGTGGGTCAAGCCTCTGCCTTCAGCTCAGGTCATGATCTCAGGGTCCTGGGATCAAGCCCTGCACCAGGCTCTCTGCTCAGCAGGGAGCCTGCTTCCCTTCCTCTCTCTCTGCCTGCCTCTCTGCCTACTTGTGATCTCTGTCTGTCAAATAAATAAATAAAATCTTAAAAAAAAAAAACCTCTTCAAAGTGTATGGGTAGAGGGTACATACCTCTACCTGAATATCATCAAAGCCATCTATGAAAAACCCACAGCAAATATCATCCTCAATGGAGAAAAACTGAGAGCTTTTCCACTAAGGTCAGGAACACGGCAGGAATGTTCATTATCACCACTGCTATTCAACAGAGTACTAGAAATCCTAGCCTCAGCAATCAGACAACAAAAAGAAATTAAAGGCATCCAAATCGGCAGAGTAGTCAAACTGTCACTCTTTGCAGAAGATATGATACTTTATGTGGAAAACCCAAAAGACTCCACTCCAAACCTGCTAGAACTTTTACAGGAATTCAGTAAACTATCAGGACATAAAATCAATGCACAGAAATCAGTTGCATTTCTATACACCAACAACAAGACAGAAGAAAGAGAAATTAAGGAGTCGATCCCATTTACAGTTGCACCTTAAACCATAAGATACCTAGGAATAAGCCTCACCGAAGAGGCTTAGTTTTCTGAGGCAAAAAATCTGTACTCAGAAAACTATAAAGTACTCATGAAAGAAATTGAGGAAGACACAAAGAAATGGAAAAATGTTCCATGCTCATGGATTGGAAGAACAAATATCATGAAAATGTCTGTGCTTTACCTAAAGCAATCTACACATTTAATTCAATCCCTATCAAAATACCATCCATTTTTTCAAAGAAATGGAACAAATAATCCTAAAATTTATATGGAACCAGATAAGACCTCAAATAGCCAGAGGAATGTTGAAAAAGAAAGCCAAAGTTGGCATCACAATTCCAGACTTCAAGCTCTATTACAAAGCTTCATCATCAAGACAGTATGGTACAGACAAAAAAAAGCAGACACATAGGTGAATGTAACAGAATGGAGAACTCAGAAATAGACCCTCAACTCTATGGTAAACTAATCTTTGACAAACCAGGAAAGAATGTCCAGGGAAAAAAGACAGTATCTTCTTCAACAAATGGTGTTGGGAAAATTGGACAGTCACAGGCAGAAAAATGAAACTGGATCATTTCCTTACACCACACATAAAAATAGACTCAAAATGGATGAACAACCTCATTGTGAGACAGGAATCCATCAAAATCCCTGAGAAGAACACAGGCAGAAACCTCTTTGACTTCAGCCGCAGCAACTTCTTCCTAGAAACATTGCCAAAGGCAAGGGAAGCAAGGGGAAAAATGAACTATTGGGGCTTCATCAAAATCAATAGCTTTTGCATAGCAAAGGAAACAGTCAATAAAACCAAAGGACAACTGACAGAATGGGAAAAGATATTCACAAATGACATATCAGATAAAGGGCTAGTATCCAAAATCTCTTAGAACTTATCAAACTCAACACCCAAAGAACAAATAATCCAATCAAGAAATGGGCAAGGGCACCTGGGTGGCTTAGTGGGTTAAGCCTCTGCCTTCGGCTCAGGTCATGATCTCAGAGTCTTGGGATCGAGACCCACATCCAGATCTCTGCTCAGCAGGGAGTCTGCTTCCCTCTTTCTCTCTGCCTGCCTCTCTACCTATTTGTGATCTCTGTCTGTCAAATAAATTAATAAAATCTTAAAAAAAAAAAAAGAAAAGAAATGGGCAGAGGACATGAACAGACATTTCTGCAAAGAAGACATCCAGATGGCCAACAGACACATGAAAAAGTGCTCCATATCACTTGGCATCAGGGAAATACAAATCAAAACCACAATGAGATACCACCTCATGCCAGTCAGAATGGCTAAAATTAACAAGTTGGAAAATGACAGATGCTGGTGAGGATGTGGAGATAGGGGAACCCTCCTACACTGTTGGTGAGAATGCAAGCTGGTGCAGCCAATCTAGAAAACAGTATGGAGTTTCCTCAAAAAGTTGAAAATAGGGCGCCTGGGTGGCTCAGTGGGTTAAGCCGCTGCCTTCAGCTCAGGTCATGATCTCAGGGTCCTGGGATCAAGTCCCGCATGGGGCTCTCTGCTCAGCAGGGAGCCTGCTTCCTCCTCTCTCTCTCTCTCTCTGCCTCTCCAACTACTTGTGATTTCTCTCTGTCAAATAAATAAATAAAATCTTAAAAAAAAAAAGTTGAAAATAGAGCTACCCTATGACCCAGCAATCACACTACTGGGTATTTACCCTAAAGATACAAATGTAGTGATCTGCAGGGGCACATGCACCCCAGTGTTTGTAGCGGCAATGTCTACAATAGCCAAGCTATGGAAAGACCTAGATGTCCATCAACAGATGAATGGATAAAGAAGATGTGGTGTGTGTGTGTGTGTGTGTGTGTGTGTGTATACACACATATATATACAAAGAAATACTATGAAGCCATCCAAAGAATTGAAATCTTGCCATTTGCAACAACGTGAATGGAACTAGAGGGTATTATGCTGAGCAAAATAAGTCAATCAGTAAAAGAAAATTATCATATGATCTCCCTGATATAAAGAATTTGAGAGGCAAAGTGGGGGGTTTGGGGGGTAGAGAAGGAAAAAAATGAAACAAGATGGGATTGGCAGAGAGACAGACCATAAGAGAAAACTTTTAATGTCACAAAACAGAGGGTTGCCGGGGGGAGTTGGGTATGGAAAGAGTGGTTGGGTTATGGACATTGGGGAACTTATGTGCTATGGTGAGTGCTGTGAAGTGTATAAGCCTGATGACTCATAGAACTGTATCCCTGGGGCAAAAAATACACTATATGTTAATAAAAAAAATTTTTTTTAAAGTTAAAAAAATTAAAACTAGAAATGTCCTATGATGTAGTAATTCTAATACTGGGTATTGACCCAAAGAATATGAAAATGCTAATTCATTAAAAAAAAAAAAAAAAAAGCTGTATAGGGCCACCCAGGTGCCCCTACAGTGTTAAGAAAGCCTGTACCTCTGATAAAAACAGTAAGCACATTTGAAAGTTCAAGTCACTAATGCTTCAATCTTCTTTACCTTTAAAAGCATGGTTAGGGGCACCTGGGTAGCTCAGTGGGTTAAGACTCTGCCTTTGGCTCGGGTTATGACCTCAGGGTCCTGGACTTGAGCCCCATATTAGGCTCTCTGCTCAGCAGGGAGCCTGCTTCCCCCTCTCTCTCTGCCTGCCTCTCTGCCTACTTGGGATCTCTGTCATATAAAAATAATAATAATAATAATAAAAATTTAAAAAGGCAGGGTCAACCGTGTCCAGAACTCTATCTCCTCCAGGCCAGTCAGTGCCCAGGGGAGGGAGAGATGGGTTCCCCCCAACACTACACACAATCTGGTAGGCCCTGGAGATGCTGTTGGGCAACCAGACATTGCAGCCAGGTGCTTATGACTTTCTTTAATGACTTGTCAACACAAGTCATTGGCCCAAGCTTCAGTGACTCTCAACAATGGAAGAAAACTCTTCGCAAATAGGGGAGTGTGAGGAGAGAACTTAAATCAAACTCAAAGCTTAGTACCTGCCAGATTTAATCCCTTCTTCTCTCCACTGACAGAGCTAATGAGTGGATTGCAAGATTTTACACCTCACCTCTGCTGTTTTAAAGACCTCAGATAATAATAGAAATACATTTATATAGTGCTTTATATGTGTTGGCTCTTTTAATCCTCACATCAATGCAACAAAGAAGTATTAGCCATGTCTTACAGCTGTGGACACAGAAGCTTGGAGGGATCAAATGACTTCTCTAAAATCACACAGCTGGTAACTGAGAGCTCTTCTGACTCCAAGCGCAGTGCTCTTTCCTCTACGCTCTCCTAGTGGTGGATAAGGTGACACGGAATCTTGCCTCTCGGTAATAAGAGAAAGTACGTTTCTCAGGTAAGCTGAGAAAACTTTCGGAGCAATCATTCCCCATCCCAGGCCTCCCTACACTGTGCCCCTGCCTCTCTTCAAACTTCAGTTTTCCCCAAACTGGAACCAGTTTTCAAAATGTCAGAACCCTGAAATTCAAATGCTCATTCACTGTGTAAAAGTTAGTTGCAATAAGTTAAACTGTTAGCCTGTCTATATTTCCACTGAGAGGTAACTAAAGCCTGAATGGCACCTGGGGGGCTCAGTTGGTTACGCATCCAACTCTTTTTTTTTAAAGATTTTATTTATTGATGTGACAGAGACCACAAGTAGGCAGAGAGGCAGGCAGAGAGAGAGAGAGGAGGAAACAGGCTCCCTGCAGAGCAGAGAGCCTGATGTGGGGCTCGATTCCAGGACCCCGGGACCATGACCTGAGCTGAAGGCAGAGGCTTTAACCCACTGAGCCACCCAGGCACCCCACGCATCCAACTCTTAATTTCAGCTCAGGTCATGATCTCAGGGTTTTGCAATCCAGGCCTCATCAGAGCCTGCTTAAGATTCTCTGTCTCCCTCTGCCCTTCCCCCTATTTATTATAATAATTAAGAGGTAATTAAAGGTAATTAAATCCTTAAACAGAAAGAATAGCATTTGGGCAAGTGGCAGACATCAAGTGTGTGGCTACATAGCTCGAATACCCACAGCACTAGCTCCCTAGCTCCATTTATATGAACAGCTTAATTTCTAGTATCAGAATCTAGATGTGCTAGGAAAGGAGACCTGTTCCAATGGCTTGTCCAGATCTACTCAGACCTGCCCCGTCCCTTCTAGCATCTTCATCTCAGACAAATCAACAGTCACAGTACTCACAGAGATGATTTAATATTTGGGCTCACATTTTGTTTAATGGTGTCATAAAAGTATTCTTAGCATCAGTGTCAGCCGCAGATACTTGAAGTTTTGGTGTTTTTTTTTTTTTTTTTTTTTTTTTTTTTTTTCTGTCCCCTGCCTTTGTCTCACCCACAATGACTCAAGAGACACAAATTAGGAGCTGGGTGTGAGATGGTGATACTTGACTCCATTCCTGCCCACCCCCATTCCTTTCAAAATGGAACATGTTTGCTTCTTTTAGTAAGAGAGTGGATTGTGGTTGTCATGCAGATAAATGCAATAGGGTTTCACACCATGTCCATTTTGACTTAGTAAGAAGGAACTCCCAAGAAGCATCTCCACTGAAGGAGAATGCAGGTGCTTTGATGCCATGCCAAAGACTACATTTTTTGAAAAATAAGGTTTTCATGGCAAATCCAAGAAGAAGAATCTCTTGCCATCATCAAAAAATATCTACCACGTAGCATAACAAAAGTAATGCACGCCTGACATTAAATGGAACCCTTGTTCTCCAGTGGCATCTTCAATCACAGATCTAATCAGGCATATAATCTATTCCGAAAGAGTCTAGGGAATTTGCTAACCACAGCTGGAATGTCTTTTCATTTTTGGTGGGGGCAGGGGGAAGCTGCATTTTGAGAAGCCTCAAGAACAGAGCAACTCTACCTGCTTCTTCCCTTCCATATAAAACCTCCTGAAATCCTTCTGAAACATGTTGTTCCCATTGAAAAGAAGTAAAGATTTTTCCAAGTCATGGAAGGTAGGTAGAAAAAAAAATGTTAAAAAAAAGGAAAATGTGAAAATGTGGTCCATATTGAAATTGATTACATCTGAAGAATGAATCTAAAAGTAGTCACTTAAACCAGGCACATGTAGACTTCCATGGAAAATCTGTGCCTAAATTTTGTTGGAAATGTAATATTGACAGTAAATTAAATGTTGCTATAGAACTATCTAACCCTGAAAGGATCTCCATGGTAAAATCTCACTGATGGCTAATGCATGGTGTTTTCACACAATGACTGGAAAAACTGTCTAAAAACTTCAGCCTGGTGAGGTCAGAGTCATCTTGGTCACACACAGGATGAAATTTTAGTATGTACAAAGTAGTTTTTCCAAAAATATGAACATCTGAAGTAGAACTGAGTCCAGAGCTGAACCCATATATTCACGGCCAGTTGATTTTTCAACAAGTATGCCAAGATCATTCAATGGAGAAAAAACAGTCACATTAACAGATGGTGCTGGTACAGCTAGATATCCACACAAAAGAATGAAGTTGGAGCCCTACTTCTACCACATACAAAAATAAATCAAAATGGATCACTGACCAACACATAAGAGCTAAACTCTTAGAAGAAAGCCTGCCATAAATCTTGATGTCTTTTGATTTGACAGTGGCTTCTTAGATATGACACCAAAAACACTAGCAACAAAATAGATAAACTGGACTTCTTCAAAGCTGAAAACTTTTATACATGAAAAAGCATTGTCAAGAAAGTGATAAGACAACCTGTAGGTTGTCTTGCAATTCATATCTCTGATAAGGGATCAGTATCCAGAATATAGAAAGAACTCTTACAACTCAATAATAAAAAGAAACACAATTGAAAATTTGGCAGACAATTTGAATAGACATTGCTCCTAAGAAGATATATGAGTATGGCCAAAAAGCACTTGAAAAGAAATCACTAGTCATTCAGGAAATGCAAATCAAAATCACAATGAGATAACAACTTCATACCCACTAGAATGGCAAGCAGGAAAAAAATTAAAAGTAAGTCTCGGTTGCTTTGCTGTACAAAAGCTGTTTATTTTGATGAAGTCTAAAAAGTTCATTTTTTGCTTTTGATTCCCTTGCTTTTTAGAGATGTGTCTTGAAAGAAATCATTGTGACCAGTGTTGAAGAGGTTACTGCCTATGTTATCCTCTGGGATTTTGATGGATTCCTGTCTCACATTTAGGTCTTGTCAACCATTTTGAGTTTATCTTTGTGTGTGATATAAGAGAATGGTCCAGTTTTATTCTTCGGCATGTGGCTATCCAATTTTCCCAGTACCATTTATTAAAGAGACTGTCTTTTTTCCAATGGATATTATTTCCTGATTTGTCAAAGATTAGTTGATCATAGAGTTGAGGGTCCATTTCTGGGGTCTCTATTCTGTACTACTTATCTATGTGTCTGTTTTGTGCCAATACCATGCTGTGTTGATGACCACAGCTTTGTAATAAAGCTTGAAGTCTTTGTGATCTTTGTGATGGGCATCTTTGTGATGCCCCTAGCTTTAGTTTTCTTTTTGAATAATCCCCTGGTGAATCAGGGTCTTTTCTGGTTCCACACAAATTTTAGGATTATTTGTTCCAACACTGAAAAATGTCAATAGTATTTTGATAGGGATTTCATTGAAAGTGTAGATTGGTCCTGACAGCACAGATATTTTCACAATGCTTGTTCTTCTAATCCATGAATGTGGAATGTTTTTCCATCTCTTTATGCCTTCCTCAACTTCTTTCAGAAATTGAGAAATTCAGAAATTTCCTTCAGTTTCCAGAGTACAGATCTTTTACAGTCAACAAAACGAAGAGGCAACCCACAGAATGGGAGAAGATATTTGCAAAATGACATCACAGATAAAGGGCTAGTATCCAGGATCTATAAAGAACTTCTCAAACTCAGCACCCAAAAAATAAATAATCCAGTCAATAAATGGACAGAAGACATGAATAGACACTTCTCACAAGAAGACATACAAATGGCTAACAGACATACGGAAAATCGTTTAACACCACTAGCCATTACGGAAATACAAATCAAAACCAAAATGAGATAGCATGGCAAAAATTAACAAGACAGGAAACAACAAGTGTTGGCAAGGATGTGGAGAGAGGGAACCCTCTTATTCTGGTGGTGAGACTGTACAATGATACAGTCACTTTGGAAAACAGTATGGAGGTTTCCCAAAACGTTAAAAATAGAGCTACCCTATGACCTAGCAAATGCACTAAGAGGTACTTACCCCAAAGATACAGACATAATGAAAATAAGGGGTACATGTACCCCAATGTTCATAGCAGCAATGTCCATAATAGCCAAACTGTGGAAGGAACTGAGAGGCCCTTCAAAAGATGACTGGGTAAAGAAGATGTGGTTCATATATATATAATGGAATATTACTTAGCCATCAGAAAGGATGAATACCTACCATTTGCATCTAAATGGATAGAACTGGAGGGGATTCTGCTAAGTGAAGTAAGTCAAGCAGAGAAACACAATTTCTGTACAGTTTAATTCATATGTGGGACATAAGGAATAGCGTGGAGGACCACATGGGAAGGGAGGGAAAACTGAATGGGAGAAAATCAGAGAAGGAGACAAACCATGAGAGACTCTGGACTCCAAGAACCAAACTGAGAGTTTCAGAGGGGAGGGGGCTAGGGGTGGAGGTAACAGGGTGATGGATATTAAGGAGGGCACATGTGGAAATGAGCACTGGGTGTTATAAGCAACTAATAAACCACTGAACACTACATCAAAAACTTATAATGTACTATGTTGGCCAACTGAACATAATAAAAATAAACAAATACAAAGAATAACTCAAGCTGAAAAAATAATTATTGGTGAAGACACAGAGTAATCTAGAACTTTGTATACTATTGGTAGGAATATAAAATATGACAGCCACTACTGAAAGCAGTTTCATCAAATTCTCAGAAAATTTATCCATAGAATTATCCCATGACATAGCAATTCCACTTCTAAGTTTAGACCCCAAAAGAATTCAAAACAGGTATTCAAACCAGCATATGTACACAATTGATCATAATGGCTCACTTCATAATAATCAAAACCCAAATGTCCATTAACAGATGAATGAATTTAACAATGTGATAAATCTACATATTACAATATTATTCAGCCACAAAAGGAATGAAGTACTGAAACACTATGACATGAATGAACTTTGAAAACATTACACTAAGTGAAACAAGTCAGACACAAAGGGTCACATTTTGTAGGACTCCATTTATACAAAAGATCCCCAAATGGTTAATACATAAAAATAGGAAGTAGACTGGTCATTGGCTAAGATAGGAGGGAGATTGGAATGGGGAGTAACCACTTAATGGTGTGGGGTTTTATTTCAGGGAGATGAAAAAGAAAGTGCTTTCAAATCAGAGATGGTAGCTACACAACATGGTGAATGTACTAAATTCCACTGAATTGTCCCCTTAATAAAGGTTAATTTTATGTAAACTTAACCTCAATAGAAAAATGTATTGACAACAGTCAAGAAATCCTTAGAATTTCTCTTATGAACCAATGGTCCATTATAAATTATAATTTTCAATCATATCCTTTTTCTTTACTTTCTCCTTTTACTCTGTTCATCTTTTTGTTCAGGGTATAATTTTTTGTTTTCCTTTGACTCTGCTACAAGAGTGCCAGACATAACCCAGGACATACCAAAGACAATATACTCTATCCCTCTGGATAGAATCTTCACTGTTTTCCCTCTTGTAAATGGAATTTGGATGTCTTCACTGAAGTAGCTATTGTTTTGTTTATTTAGAGTAGCACCATCCATTTCCACCCCTAAATTTAATGAATACTTCTTCAGCCCAACTGGTTCTAGCAGGGACTGGCAGTCATAGCACATGACTCAGTATGGGCCTGTCTTAGGCATAATTCAAGGATAAGCACATGACTCAAATCGTAATAATCAGATGACTTCTCGAAGACTTGTTAAATTCCAGATAGGAAAGGATAACCCTTTTCTCTTTGGCTAGCAAAACATAAGAATGAAGTTCAAAACAAAGCTATGGGTATCGCTCTTAGATTTCAAGATACACTACAAAGCTACAGTAATTAAAACAGTATGGTACTGGCACAAAAAACAGATACATTATTCAAGAGAACAGGCTAGAGAGCCCAGAAATAAACCCATACATGTATGGTTGATTAATCTTCAACAAAGAAGGTAAGGAAAAGATCATCTCTTCAATAAACAGGGCTGGCAAAACTGGACAGCTACAAATGAAAGAATGAAGCAGGACTAGCTTCCTTTATTTCCCCCTTTGGACCTGTGTCTTATACCATATGCAAAAATTAACTTAAAATAGATTAGAGGCCTAAATATTAGAAGTAAAATCATAAAATTTCCAAAAGAAAACACAAGTAGTTCATCTTCTGTACAACATCTTTCTGAATATGTCTCTTCAGGCAAGGGAAACAAAAGCAAAAATGAACTATTGGAACTACATCAAAATAAAAAGCCTTTTACAGTAAAGGAATTCACCAACAAAACAAAATGTAATGTACTGAATGGGAGGAGATATTTGCAAATGATAGATCCAATTTTCATATTAAAATATACAAAGAATGGATAAAACTTAAAACCAAAAAGAAAAAAAAAACCCATCGTCTGATTTTAAAATGGGCAGAAGACAAATAAAGGAAAGGGGACAGAAGACATGAATAAACATTTTTCCAAAGATACACAGATGACGCAAAGAGACATGAAGAGATGCTCAACACCACTCATCATCAGGAAAATGCAATGAGATATCAATTCATACCTGTTGGAATGGCTAAAATAAAAAATGCACACAACGAAGTACTGGTGAAGAAGTAGGGAAAAAGAAACTTGTGGACTTTTCATGGGAATACAAGCTGGTATAGCCACTGTGGAAAACAGTATGGTGGTTCCTCAAAAAAATAAAAATAGAACTAATATATGATACCATTACTGGGTATTTATTCCCAAAAAACAAAAACACTACTCTTATAAGCTATCTATCCCCCTATGTTTACTGCAGCATTATTTATAATAGCCAAGATGAGGAAACAACTCAAGTGTCTGGGAAAAGATGAACTGATAAAGAAAATGTGGTCTGTGTAGAGAGGGACAGAGAGGGGGAGAGAAAGAATGGAATATTACTCAGCCATAAAAAGAATGAGATCTTGCCATTTGTGACAACAAAGATAGATCTAGAGGGCACTATACAAAGTGAAATCAGTCAGGAATAGACAAATTATATTTCTCTTATATGTGGAATCTAAAAACAAAAGAAACATACAAACAAAAGAGAAACAGATTTATAAATACAGAGAACAAATGGCCAGAGGGGAGGAAGGTAGAGGATAGGTAAAAGAGATGAAGGGGATTAAGAAGTTCAGGCTGTCAGTGAGAAGATAGGCTCCTCATGGAGATGAAAAGTACAGCACAGGAAACACAGTCAATAACGTTGTAGCAACATAGTATGGTGATAGATTGTGGTGAGCATCACAAAATGCACAGACTTATCAGACTGCTATATTGTAGGCTGAAACTAACATAACATTATACGTTAAGTATATTTCAATAATAAAAAAAAAAATTGGCATTTTTTTTTCCACTTTTTAAAGTAGGCTTCATGCCCAGCATGGACTCCATTGTGGGGCTTAAATCCACAACTCTGAGAACAAGACTTGAGCTGAGGTTAAGACTCAGACACTTAACTCACTGAGACCTCCATGCCCCAATAATATATATATATATTTTTTAAAGAATGTGGAACAACTGAAACTCTCATACACTGCTAAAGGGATTCAAATTGGCACAAGTACTTGGGAGAAACTGTTTATCTTTGTCTTCCTAAAACTAGACATGAGACAGACCAATCACCCAGAAATTTACTTCCCATGTATACAACTCCAACAGATATGGGTAGTGGCACTATTGATAACAGCGGAAAGATGGAAATGCCTAATGCCCATCAATGGAGAATAGATTTGTGATGGTCTATTCACATAGGAGAACACCATACAACAATGAGCAACCCACAACCACGTACAACAATACGGATACATATAGCCTCGCGTACACAGTGCTGACGGAAAGCAGCAGACACGGGAGTGTTCACACACATGCATTCACTTATGAAAAGGGAGAAATGGCTAAAACCAAGTGGTGCTAGCAGGAGTCACTATTTCTACAGGGACAGTGGCTGCAAAGGAACATGAGGGGGCATGCTGAGTGCTAGCAATGTGTTTTTTATGTGACTGCTGGTTATTCATATTTTTCCAGTTTGTCAAACAAAATTCTTACCAAAATTTTCAGGCTTGGTTTCATTTCATGAACACTGTACTAAACATCACTGCTTTTTAGTCTATATCTGATTATTATATTATCTGGAGACCCATATTCCTTTCATTTGTTGGCTCTTATTTGGGCTATCCTATTCCTTCGTGTGTCTGCTGCTCTCTGGGTTTGTGCTAGACACTATCTTCCTAAATTATTAAGGGGAATAATTTGAAAACTGTGCTGACATTACTTTCCTCTAAATAGGATCTTTTTTCCCATTGCTTTGACTTACTATTTGGGGTCTTTGGCAACCTGGGATCGTCCTAATCCAAATTCAGTTCTTCACATTTTCCAGGCCTCTTTCTTTATGAACCTGAGAGCCAGTTCTCGGATCTCCCAACTTCATCAGGGCCCCCACAGCCTGCTCTTCTGTCTTCTCTTTAAGGATGGGTGATCCCAACACCAATACCCTCCCTCCCACTTTTAGCCATGAGGACAAAAAAAAAAAAAAAAAAAAAAAAGACTGAGTTCAAATTTGCCTATGGTTTCTATCATTACTCCTTACCCTCCATTAACATCTCCTGAGAGAATGAAGCAGAAACTAGCATCAGGGAAAAGCAAAGGAAAAAAAAAGGCTAGAGTAACAATAAATATCTCTGGTTCCAAATCATATGATGGCCAATACCACCAAATGGCCTTTCTCAAGTGTTGTTCCATGGACCATGACAAATTTATTCCTCTCTCCAGACATACTGGCACTTCTGAAGGGCTTCCCTCACGTGTGGAGGGTACTGATGCTGTAGTTACTTCTATTCCAGCCACACAGAACACAGACCAGAGCAATGTCTTTGCTCCTGCCATCCACTCCAGCTTCAGATCCTCATCGTTTATGGTTGGGGTGAAAGGGAGAGCAGCCCCTTAAAGTTCTGACCTCATTTCTCTAAACTGAGTTGGAACCTCTTCATAACGAAACACCGAGGCTGAAGATTCCAAATCCTTAGTGCACAATCTCTGGGAAATTACCTTAGAATAAATTCAGGGCACATTCTGAGACTGCAATCCAGAACTTCATTTCCAGAAGTCAATATGATTTTCTATTTATGTAACCTACAATGTTAGTCACATAATTCCTTGAAAATGAATTATCTGTCTTCTTTACGTCTGTCATACACAAGTCTCTCAGTAAGTATTTGCTACATGAGAGTCTTTTGTCGTGAGGCACTATGTTATGTTCAGTTAAAGATAGAAAGGAGGCGAGTCCTTGAAACTGAACTGAGATGTACTGATGTTACGGGGAGAAGAAGACACTCTTACATATCCCATTTCAAGTTTGTTTCCTACAAAGAGAAGGAGTTAGTACTTATTTAAAAGGACGATTGGGGAACCTGGGTTATTCAGTTTGTTAAGCATCTGTCTTTGGTTCTGGTGGTGATCTCAGGGTCCTGGGAATGAATCCCACATCAGGCTCCCTGATCAGCAGGGAATCAGCTTACCATCAACAAGAGGTAACACGCATATTAAAAGTTTTTATTCCGTTCCTTATTCTTAAAATGATGCTAAGCCCCTTCCCAGGACTCCAGATTCAATCTAAGAATTTCAGCTAATAACAAAGCAGATCTAAAGAGATCATTGTGTTCAACTTCACAGTACAGATGCCCTGACACAGGAAACCCACTACCAGATAGTCTGGGGAGCAGTTGCCTCTCATCAAACAACTCCTTAGCCTCAGAGACACCAGACTGGCAGGCCTAGGCTTCAGTGCTAAGTAGATCCAGAAACTGAAATTCACGTAGAAGCCAAGGTTTCTTGGAAGTTTCATTCCTGAAAAGATCAGCTGAAGTCTGAGAAAAGGAAGGAAGCAGGACAAGTGGTAGGAGGAGTTTGGGTGTTGGGCAATTTGGGTAGCGGGGAAATGTCAGCTTGTGGGAGCTGGGGAGCATGAGGGACCCAACATTTCAGGATGATCAGGTCTCATTTTGTCATTCTTCACCCTTGGCCTAGAGAATATGCTGAAGTGATTTCAAACAAAGCCTCAAATTCCTGGCTTGATGAAAGAGGCAATATTCATTTTGAATTATGTTTGCAGAAGGCTGAGGGCGAAATATAAGAGGTCGGGAAAGGTGAAGTGACGTGGTGATGTCATTTCGAGTGGAGTTATTTTGCATAATAGAATTTTCTCCTATGTAGGGCACTGTGGAGAATGACATTTCAAAAGAGCACAGCGAAAACAGAAGGCCATCAAATGAAGTGGGAGTTATCAAACTTGAGGAGGTTTTGGACAAAACCTAATAACCCACGCGCTAAGCCAGGCTATCCCTTCGGCGGTATCTCTGTGCTTTGTGCCACCTCCTTGGGGATCCTACAATTAGGGAAGTGAAAGTCCATTGGCTTTCACAATTGTATTAGCGGTGAAATGTTTGATAAAATGGAACTCTGTATATAAACCTAGATCTAATGAAGCCTCCCTGAGCTCCCATTCTGGGGCTGCTAACGTACAGGGCCCTTCCAGAGGATCTATCAGGATTCATTTCATGGTGAAATATACAAAGCGTGTGCTGGCCCTGCTGTCGAGTGACCTGGTTCAAGACCCTGATCCGACACTCACCTATGTGACCCTGAAATTAGTGCCCCTCTCTGAGCCTTGATAGCCTCATTTGTAAAACTTGGGGCTTGATGCCACGTTACAGTAGGAAAAGGAGTATGAGAACACATGCCTGCTCTCAGTCAGTTCATTTAGCTCCAGCAGCCCCTACGGTGTCAGGATCTTTGGAAAGATCCCATGCATTCCACCAGCAGACAGCATGGAAAGAAAAGGATAAAAGATTGCATGGGAGGCTTCTGTGTCCTTGGCCTGGAAGTGGCAACATGGATTCTGAGCATCTTTCATTGTCAAAACTCAAGTTATAGGATCCTGCATCGATGTGATAGGAACTAGGAAAGACAGAGCCGGTGGAAGTCATCTGATGGACAGAGACTACATGAGTGTCAACCTTCTGTGATTCTCCACGTGCCACCATTGAGAGTTATCCTGTGAACACATCTTCTTACAGAGGAAGCAACTGTTTGTAAACACAGCTACAGAGATAAAAAACAAACGTGGCTTTATTCCGAAGATAAGGCAAATGCACTTTTTCTAAAAGTCTGTACAGTCACGTGTGTGGATCCGGTGGGGAAGAGTGTTTTGTTGCTACAGAAAGAACAAAGTGTGTTTTGTATCCCCAGTGTGATTTTCTCTATGACCTTTTATGACTGTTGATTCTCTCCAAATAATTCCTTTTCTATTTTCTTCCCTGTTACTTTTGAAAGATACTTTAACCTGTCTTATTTAGATATTTATGAATCGTAATATGTATGGGCTCCAAGTTCTAGGACTAAAAAAGGGGCATGTTGGTGGAGAAAATATTACAGTCTTATGTTGTTCCTTACCCATGAATTAATTCTCGATACATGATTTACGTTAGTCAGTAAGCACTGTGCAAACAGGTGTTATCGTGATTTTCAAAAAGTGATGTAATATGCAAACGCTTCCAAGTACATGTTCCGTCCATGGGGCTTATTGATATAAATGTTTCTCTAAACTAATGTTAGTTTTGTTTATATGAAAAGACCAAAAGCAACAGCTGGAGCCGCCAGAGGCCAAGCCATCCATTTGGCCTGGAAGCCTGCCCACGTGTCCCGCCATGGACCGTGGAACCGTCCTGCCATCTGCCTCCCGCAGGGCAGCCTCTGCCCACTTTCTGCAGAGTGAATTCTAGCCTCTGCGGCCACTAACTGAAAATAGGACTCTTGTTCCACCATCTCCGGTTGCTATCACTTGCCTCCCTCCCCTCTGTGCTTGGGAACAGTCTACCTGAGCACATCATTTCTTCCCTGCCAGGAGGAGCACCGCATCCTCAATGAGCACTTATATCCTGTTTCAAACTCTCCGCACCTCTAGAGACCTTCCTTCCCTTCTGTCCCAGGGTCTGGCCTGATGGATAAAACTAGTTCTCACCATCGTAATGCAGGAGTGATCTGATCCCTTGTGGCCCACCCCCGGGAGGGCTCTAGCCCAGCACGGTCCTAAGTGTGTTTCAACAAATCCTTTTCCATAGGTTGTTGACAGATGTTACCAACAAGGAGGTGAGAGAGGTTCCCATCATCCAACACGCTTTGGAAACACGGAGGAAAGCAAGTTCAACATCTGTATTTAATGCAGAACATCTCAGTACTTGAACTAGACCGCTGTTGTTAGGAATCTCTGAGAGAGGCATGTGGCATGGAGCGTTTCCCAAAGCCTTGTGACGTAGGCACCCTTTTCCTCAGAGCCTCTCATGGTGGCGATGCTGACCAGGAGACACGTTGGGGAAAATGATGATCCAAGCTCTTCTGTCTCAAGCTGGTGATTCCACACATCACGAGAGGGATTTGTGATAACTGGCTCTGGTACGACTCTGCTCACGAGCAACTGGCCTTGCAAAGATTTGGCTGATACTGTTTCTCACAACGGCAACTCCAGAACAGTAGTGAATGTGCCAGAGATGGAGAGCTGCTGCCCAGCATCCCGTCTGGCCATGAGCACACAGCCTCCGGCTCTCAGCCCCTGCGGTTCTGCGTCAGCAGTGGGGAGCCCCCTTGTCTGCAGTCACATCCTCCCCAAGGCCACCCCTACGAGATGTGGGAGCACAGCAGAGGAAGACAACTCATCCGTCTCGGCTTTAACGCGAGTCACTCTGATGTGTACCTTGTACCCCGCAATGGGCTGACTGAGGCTTTCTCAGGCCTGCATCGCAACTCAACTTGTCTTCTGGCTCATCTTGCTGTTTCCCTGCCCCCCTCCTGTCATAGGCACTGAGCCATAATGCATATCCCATATCCGAATGCTCATCGCATCTTAGGATCTGGTTTCAAAGAATCCAACAGGGGAGAGCTGTGACCTGGGGTAGTCTCAGGAAGGTGCACTAAGATGGGCTTTCGGAGTGGGATCGGGCACTTCCCAGCCAGCCACTGGGGACACCGCCACTAGGGGGAACTCCTGCCACAAACCGATGGCCCACCTGCTAAGTCTTCACTGGAGGTTAACAGGGGGAACCAGTGACAGGAAGGCACGGAGGGTGGGGTGGGCATGGTAGTAGGTTTTTTGAGACACAAAGGAAATTGGAGTTATCAGGATAAGGATACTGATGCCTTCTGCAAAGCCACAGAAGAGGCCACAGAAAGATCACGAACATCTGAGGGTGAGTGACAAGAACCAAAAACCAGGTGGCTTGGCATACGGAAGGACGGCAGAAAAGGGGAGAAGCAGGCCCAGTCAGAGAGGCTGAATCTTGAAGGTGGTTAAAGTCTAACCAAGACAGATATGTTTAAAGGTCAGGGCCTTGATGGGGAAAAAGCACCACCCTGACACGTGGAACGGAACGTACAGACGGGCAGAGCCCAGGGTATGGCGGGTGTCCATCGTGGGCAAAGACGTCACGTGGAGCCACAACAGGCCCCACTGAGAGATTCCCAGCCCGAGCACCTGGAGCTCTGCAGGGAGGCTACGTCCTCTGCCACACAGGAGCATAAGCCTTCTGAAGACGACCGTGACAGGCTACCAGATAGACGGAGTGCGAGCCTGGGCCACCGCAAGCCCATGAACCCAGAACCACCCCTATGAGCTGGAGCCTGTCGCTGCACGCAGCTGTCAAGGTGGGGGGCTCAGAAACAAGTGGCGCTAAGATGAAGGCATGTGTCTGGGATGGAGCGTGAACACGGCAGCAGCTCAGTTCCCCCAGCGGTGCCCACCACGGATGCCCCAGCGTGCTCCCTGAGCGCACACCTGCATCAGTCTCAGAGATCTGTTAGGACGAGCTGAAGGAGGAAGAAAAAGGCTGAATTTGATTTGGGAGGAACCGCTCGTTGTGGGAGTGCAGCGGCACCACATTCAGGAACAGACTTAAATACCTGTAGCGAGAGAAAGCTCTTCCAACGGTGGGACAGGGAGGCTGGCATTCGGTCACAGTAATGCACACAGCACAGTGGTCATCAAGTGTGAAGACTGTGTGTTTGTGAAGACCCATCAGCCAAAATTATCGAGCCAGTAAATGTCAGCCAGTCCCCGTCACTGGCCACCACAGTGTGGGGACAATGACACATGAAGTAAATGGCCACCATGAGAGAGATGGAGGTTATGCCTGGACCCAACACCGTGCACCCCTCTTACCAACTAAATATCCAATATGTCCGCAACAGAAACCAACACTGTGGCGCCGATGTGGCACCAACCAGCCAGCTTATTCCTAAAAGGGCCAGGGGTTCTTTCTCACTGGAATAGACACTTTCTTAAAGGTTGATTTATTTACTTATTAATTTATGCATTTATCATCCACTCATAAGGGGAGAGGACAGAGGGAGAGAGAGAATCGCCAGCAGACTCTGTGCTGAGCAGGGAGCCTGACACAGTCCTGAGATCCCGAGATCCTGAGATCGTGACCTGAACTGGAATCAAGAATTGGGTGCTTAACCAACTGAGCTACCCAGGTGTCCCCAGAAGAGACAGTCTTTGTCATGTGTGTGTTTGTGTTTTCTGCCTATAAGGCCTGCACAAAAGCACTAAGTACAGAGCGCTTGATCCCCTAGCATGGGATCTGACAGCCCAGCAGAATGGGGGACTCGCCTTACAGCAAAGGAGGTACAGGAGTGAGTCCACACTCATGGGACCCTCTAGGCCCCTCACACACCCCAGCCCCCAGAATCCTGACAGAGCACCAACGTCACCTGCTGAAGGCACAGGTGAAGGGCGAGCCCGCAGCGATCCGTGCCAACGGGGCGCCGTCCCGCAGGCGGCAGGACATGAATCACACCCTTGCGTCTTCAGTGGGAAGACACCACAGGCGGTGGAGGCAGGAGCGAGCCCACTTACCACTAGGCTCTTTCGCACACTGGAGGACCCCGCACTTCCCATCCCACAACTCAGGGTCCTTTATGGCTAGAGATTCTGCTTCCCAAACAGGGTATACTTTCACCACCAGGAGACAGAGCGAGGATGCTCCACGATGAGCTCCAGCCGCCACCTGGACATCTTGGGTTCACGTGCAGCGACCAGCAGGCGAGAAGAGCCGCCATCCTGCAGAATTCAGCCCCTCCCCAGGAGGAGCCAGAGCTGTGGGCTGTGATGCATGGGGGCATCAAGGAATATACGTGGACCCAGGAATCCGTCTGGGACTCCTTTGCCCACTTGGACGCACAGCAGGGAAGTACAGCAACCCTCATCTATAGGGGGGCTTAGTGACCAGAGGCTCAGGGCCTAGCACAGGATGGCGGGGTCCTATTTACGAGGAGGTCATCACAGAAGTGATGAGCAAAGGGAGGACAACATGTCCCGCACAGCGGAGGGGACAGATGAGCCCCGGCTGGGCCTCTGAGGCCAGGGCAGCAGCATGGGTGACAGCTCCCCCACAGCTGCCCTCTTCCTACCTCCCTCAGGAAGGCCAGTCCGCATGATCCTGGAGAAGCTGTTCACTGAACGAGTATGGAGAAGCGGATCTACACGTCGCTGCAGTAAACACAGCTGCATGGCCGCTCTCCCCTTCAAGGAGGGCCTCGCTGCCCGGCAGTGGGGACCATCCGCAGGCAGCCTCTGGGGCTCAGCTCCTTCAGGACGGGCTTCAGCTACAGAACAACACCTCAGCACTGCCCTTGCCTGTGCCCGAGGGAAGCAGGGGTCTAAAGGCTGAGCCATTCGGGCTTCATGGGGAGCCTCTGACGGACAATATTCCGTCCAGAGTGTGCGGCTGGACGGCCTGAAACTGGACCAGCCCAACTTGCTGGTCAAAATCTTCCTCTGACCAGCTCTGTTTTCTTCCCTTTCCCTCTACAGGCCTTGATCCCTCAGAAATATCTGGTACCCCGAACTTTGGCTTCCAGAAAACATGAGCTGTGACAGCGTCCCACGCAGTGGGAATAGACACACACAGGACCAGAGATGGGCAACGTTCGGTGAGCACTTGATATGAGCCAGGAATTTTGATGAGTGCTCTTTGTGTGTGTGTGTGTGTGTGTGTGTGTATACGCACTCTATATATCTATATCATATCTCATTTTATCCCAAGGAAAACACCACCTCGTGGGATCAATATTATTATCATCCCCCACACTATACAGATAAGGGAACTAGAGGTACAGAAGGTCATGCACTTTGTCCAAGGTCACATTTCTCAAATTCCAGAGCCCAGGTTATCACTACATATATTAAAAATAAAATATCATGAGATAATAAGATTATGCTGAAGAAGTTTTGTAAACTGTGACATATTATGTAAATAGTAGTCAATCGCCAGGTATGTTAACAAAGAGATGACACACTCAAATTAGGTATTTTAAGGACAGATTAATAAATGATTTGCAAGGCTGTGAGCCTGGTATAGGGAAACATAAGAAATAGTACAGTACCTCAGGGCTAAGAATACTGGATTGTTCTCCCACCCTAGGTATGGAGGAGGGAGAGGAAGAAGTGGTCAGAAGCAGAGAGGCTCTGTAGGAAGGGCTGCCTGCCAGGGTCTGTGTCCTTGGATGGATGATAATGGGAGGAAGACCCAGAAATAGTTCATGCACCTTCTCTCCCTCCTCCCTCTGCTCTCCGGCCAGGCCCCCCAATGGGTGCACCTGAAGACAAGCCAGAAGGCCACACAAGTCAGTCTGTCGCAGCAGAAAGCAGGGCACAGAGAGTGAAGAGCAGATCAGAGCGGCAAACGGAAACCATCTAGAACACCCAGGGACACCGGTGGCAGCGGAAAAAACTGAGGATCAAAGCAGACTTCAACCAAGACCACTAATTTTGGGTGGCAGAATGTGGAACTGAGTTTTCTGAACCCAACCCTGTGTTTTCCAACCTCACGGCTTCACGTAACAAAAGAAGGGTAATTTTTCTCCTTGTGTGGGCCCTTACTTACAGAACAATCACAGAACCTGTCCGGGCTCCTAATAACCTTAAGAGCTCGCTCGCCTCTTATTTCCTGCCTCAGGTGACAGGTCATCTCGTAGGATTCAGAGGATTGTCAACGGGGTCATAACCCACCCCTGTGGTATAAAGAGATTTAATGTACCTCCTTGAAAAGTACCATGTTCCTCATCTAGAAACTTCTAACAGAGCATGAGGAGTGAAGCAAATCCTGCTAGAAATACAAGACTTCCTTCCCTGAGGGGCAAAAGAGTGTGCAGAAATGAAGGCAGGAACCTTGTGCAAAAAACCTTGGAACATTCTGCTGTTTTATGAAATGAAATAAATGAAACTATAGAGGTGAAAAAGAATTAATCCTATTCAGAAGGAAAGCAAGAAAGGAAGGAGGGGCCAGTGGTGAGTTATGGACGACCTACCATAAGCCAGGCCTTGTTCCACACACACACACACACACTCTCTCTCTCTCTCCTCACACACACACACACACACACACACACACACACACACATATGTATATATAAATAAATAAATAAAACAGGCATCTGACTGACTACTCCAGATTTATTCTCCAACTGGAGACATAAATGGAAATCTCCTTTGGGAAACTGTTCTTTCTTCATTTTCAACCATGAAGGTGAAAGAGCTTGACTACAGCCCCCTTTCTAGGACTAGGCTCTGACTGGCTCATACCAGCATATCCTGTCTCCTAGTATTAGTTTGTAAGAGCTGCCGTAACAAAATACCACAGGCAGAAATGTATTTTCTCACAGTTCTGGAGGCTAGAAATCCAGAATCAAGGTGCCAGCAGGTTTGATTTTTTCTGAAGCATCTCTCCTTGGCTTGTGGGTCAGGCTTCCCGCTCTGTGTTCACTGGGTCTTTCCCCCATGTGCACCCATATATCTGTCCTAATCTCCTTCTCTTTTAAGGATGCCAGTCATATAACAGAGCCCACCCATATGACCTTAACTTACCTTCATTACCTCTTTAAATGCCCTATCTCCAAATGCAGTCACATTTTTAGGTACTAGAGTTTAGGAGTTCAAAATGTGAATTTGGTGGAGAAGACACAATTCAGCCCATCACAGTCCCTTTGGGCATCATAAATGATTCAAAGATGAGCACGTATTCCAGTCAGAGACTTGAGACTCAAGGGAACGATTGTCTGGACTTCTGGGACAGAAGAGTTTCCTTTCTTCTCCCGGACTCCATAGTATTACAAGTCCTGGGATTCCTGCAACCACTTTTACCCCTTAAGGAAAGCCAATTCAAGATGAAACATCACAGAGAGGAATGCAGAAGAGGGATTCAGGAAAACTGCACCTGAGTATTTGATTTGAGTCTCTAAACTGCCCCTGGTCTTATACTTGAGCTAATACATTTCCTTTGGACTTAAGCCAATTTGACTTGGATTCCTTTAAAGTACAATATTCAAGTTCCTAACTGATATAATACCATACCTTTGTTTTGCACAGTCAGGTAGCTAAGTGCATGGTAGAATTTGTGTCCATCTCTGATAGATGCTAATGTTCTGGCTTTTCCCACTATACAGAGTTTACTTTTTGTAGCCACGAGGCTGCAAGACAGCTACATGTACGGCCTCAACTTCAGTGTCTCTTTTATACAAACATGGAGTGAATTACCTATCCTTCCAAAACCCATGCCCTTCACACAGCATCACCCAAATCCAGTTCATGAATAGGCTTCTTCAAAGTGATACACCATTTGTCCATTGATGAACACTGAGGTTGCTTTCACATCTTGCCTATCGTAGGTAATACTGCAACAAACACAGGAGTGCATATATCTCTTCAAATTAGTTTTTCATTTTCTTTGCATAAATACCCAGTAGTGGAATCACTACATCATATGCAATTTTTATTTTTAATTATAACAGATAAGGAAGATGCGATAAATACGTACAATTAAATACTATGCAGGCGTACAAGAAGACACACGACCGTTTGTGACAATGTGGATGGATCTTGAAGATATTATGCTAAGTGAAATGTGTCAGAGAAAGACAAATACCATATGACGTCACTTACACATGGAGTCTTAAAAAAAGAAAAGAACAAACAAATAAGCAAAAAGCAGAAACAGATATATAAACACAGAGAACAGAAAGAGGGTGAAGAGGAGCAGGAGATAGAGGCTTCCACCTATAAAAGGAAAAAGAATGAATGAGTCACAGGAATGAAAGGCATAGCGTAAGGAATACAATCAGTGATAATGTAATAGCACTGTGGGCTCAGAGGGCAGCTACACTTGTGGTGAGCAAAGCATAACACAGGAAAAAAAGTTGAATCACTATGTTGTACACCTGAAATTCATGTAACATTTTAGGTTAACTGTACTCTGATCAACAAAAAATTATGTGAAGAATTTCAAAAGAATAATAAAGTCACTGATCCAAAGGCAGGGGGGGAGGGGGGATGAATAGAGTGACAAACCAGCTAGTGACTCTCTATTCAAATTCCAGAAGAAACCCTAGAGTTTCTGAAATGTCACCCATCCTGGATAGACTGCCTAAAGTCACTGGAGCCAGAAATTCCCAGAGCCATAGTTATTTTGAAAAACTGGGACTAAGGCAGGATTTTTCACTCTCCTTCAGTGCAAGTGAACTGAATACCAAGTGACTGTGCCAGGCTCTCTACCGTGCACCACAGGGGGTCTAGAGATGAAGGTGCCATGGCCCCTGTCCTGAGGATGTTCACATTTATCACAGGAAGGGGAATCTGCAAGCAGCTGACGAAATACAAACAGAACCTCTTGAAGCTTTTTTTTTTTTTTAAATATTCAGTTATCCACTGTATAAAATACATCATTAGTTTTTGATGTAGTGTTCAATGATTCATTAGTTGCTTATAACACTCAGTGCTCATCACAAGTGCCCTCCTTAATACCCACCACCCCTTTACCCCATCCCCCCACAGAGCTCCCCTAAACCCTCAGATTGTTTGCTGGAGTCCATAGTCTCTCGTGGTTCATCTCCCTTTCAGATTTCTTTCCCTCCCTCTATGATCCTCCATGCTATTCCTCATGTTCCACCCTGCTAAAGAATGACTGGGTCAACCAAGAAATTAAAAAAGAACTTGAACAATTCATAGAAACTAATAAGAAGGAAAACATAGTGGTCCAAAACCTATGGGATACTACAAAGGCAGTGCTAAGAAGGAAATACATAGCCATCCAAGCCTCTTTCACAAAAGCAGAAAAACCCCAAATGCGCAAGCTAACCTTACAGCTAAAGGAGCCAGAGTAAGAAAAGCAAATAAAACCTAAACCAAGCAGGAGAAAAGAAGTAATAAAGATTAGAGCAGAGATCAATGAAACAGAAAACAGAAAAACAGATCAACAAAACTAGAAGCTGGTGCTTTGAAAGAGTAAGATTGATAAACCTCTGACCAGATTTATCCAAAAGAAAAGAGAAAGGACCCAAATTAACAAAGTCATGAATGAAAGAAGAGATGTCATGAGTGATACCAAGGAAATAAAAACAATTATTAGAAATTATTACCAGCAACTATATGCCAACAAATTAAGCAATCTGGAATAAAAGGATGCCTTCTTGGAAATTTATAAACTACCAAGACTGAAACAGGAAGAAATAGGCAATCTGAATAGACCAATAACCAGTATTGAAATTGAAGTAGTAATCAAAAACCTCCACAAAAACAAGAGTCCAGGGTCAGATGGCTTCCCAGGGGAATTCTACCAAACATTTAAAGAAGAAATAATACCTATTCTACTGAAGCTGTTGGTGCAGCCACTTTGGAAAACAATGTGAAGAATCCTTAAGAAATTAAAAATAGAGCTTACCTATGACCCTACAATTGCACTCCTGGGTATTTATCCCAAAGATACAGATAAAGTGAAAAGAAGGGCCATCTGTACCCCAATGCTCATAGCAGCAAACTGTGGAAAGAACCAAATGCCTTCCAACAGATGAATGGATAAGGAAGATGTGGTCCATATATACAATGGAGTATTATGCCTCCATCAGAAAGGATGAATACCCAACTTTTATAGCAACATGGACTGGACTGGAGATTATGCTGAGTGAAATAAGTAAGGCAGAGAGAGTCAATTATCATATGGTTTCACTTACTTGTGGAGCATAAGGAATAACACGGAGGATATTGGGAGATGGAGAAGAGAAATGAGTTGGGGAAATCAGAGGGAGGGATGAACCATGAGAGACTGGGGACTGAGAAACAAACTGAGGGTTTTGGAGGGGAGGGGTGTGTGGGTGGGGTGAGCCTGGTGGTGGGTATTCAGGAGGGCACGTATTGCATGGAGCACTGGGTGTGGTGCATAAACAATGAATTTTGGAACACTGAAAAAATTTTAAATTAAATTAAAAAAAAACTTTTTAAAGGAAAATCAAAAAACAACAAAACAGAAACAGAAGGGAAACTTCCAGACTTGTTGTATGAGGCCAGCATGACCCTGATCCTAAAACCAGACAAAGACCCCCCCAAAAAGGAGAATTACAGACCAATAACCCTGATGAACACAATGCCAAAATACTCAAAAGACCCTAGCCAATAGGATCCAACAGCACATGAATAAAAAGATTATTTATCACAACCCAGCGGGATTTATTCCTAGGATGCAAGGGTGGTTCAACATTCACAAATCAATCTCTTGTAGCTTTTACACATATCTTTGTTCAGAGAAGTTGAGAAGAGCACACTGCCTTGGATTTGTGGTCGCTGTCATCTTTGGGGCTGGGGGGAGGCCAGATCACTAACAGGACCTGTTGAACAATGAACTCTGCTAAATCTACACAGTGTTTTGCACTTGGCCACTGCTGACTTTAACATGCTTTTGCCACCATTTCCAACAATGGAAGTAGAGAGAAATGAAGAACCACGTGGGACTCTAACAGCTCATCATCCTCTATGCCCCCTTCCCAAAGGAAAAGAGTCAAGTTGTAACCATAATAAATACGCAATACAGTGGGAACAATACAGAAAATCACAGAACCGAGAGCATCTAAAGGGACTATTTTTTTAGGGCTGTAATTTCCTCAATAATAACGTGGCTTTTTTTTTCTTGAGTTAATCTGATTATGTGGCTTATAAATTCAAAACGCTGCTTGGCTTTCCCACTTTGGCTTTTGAAATGATGTCCTTATTATATTAACTGAGAACAGAGAACTCATAGCCAAAAAAACATCCTTACAAGGACCCTGGAGACAGAGTATTTGAAATCTAGAGTGCCTGAAAATTGTAGAGCACTGGTGTCCAAAACCGTAATTTAATTATTTCTCTTCCTTACTGTTTTTATTACGATCATCAAATGCTACACTGAATAGTATACTGGACAGATTAAGTGTTATGAGAATTGTAAAATCTTCTTTGAACAGCTCCTTTTATTGTGAAGTTTACACTTCAGTGAAAACTTTACTACTTTGGACGGACCTACCACTGAGTCCTTTTGGAAAAAAATCTGTCTAAAATTAGTGTAATCAACAGCCCACCAAGACAGAAATGAACTTCACGAAAGCAGCATTCACTAAAGGGGTGTACCTTGCTTGGGTTAGGCCAACCCAGCAGCAGCATCTCGTCTCCAGTAGCCAGATCAGGGATGCCAGGCTCATTGCTCTTCTACTGCCATACCTTTAACTGAGGAATTAGTCACTTTCTCTATGAAATGAAAAATGAGGTACATAACTATGCCCATGACCTCTACTGTGTACATGCAACTGGGCCTCCAGATTTCCAGGCCTTTACCCCTTAAACTCCAGCCGAACTCGGTGAGGAGTGAAACTCACATAATGATCGTGCTGGACTTTTTTGGGATCCCAGTTCTGTTTCTCCTTTTTGGTATCACCCTTAGGCTGCCCCGTTCCATGGTAGTGTGAGTGATGATTGTCCCTTACCCCAATCAAGGTGCCAGATTACGATGTGCATTTTCAGAAGCTGCAGATCCTTTTGAATAGGAAGTGCTATCTATGCCATGAAAAGGCAGTCACTCTCTTCCAGGGCCATCTACTGAATGCCTTGTGACAAGTAACTAATTTCTAGGAAATGGCCTATCATGCTAATCACATGGCTTAAAACATTCTGTGAGAGCCTTCTGACCAGCCTCGTAGTATGGCTCATGCTCTAGTGATGACGGCAGGCCGGGAAGCCATGTTTGGTAGAAAGAGTGACTCCCTTATCATGCAGATGAAACCAACGTTCCCCCAGCTGCTGCTGTTCATTCGGCAGGATAACCAGTTATTTCTCTTGTATTGTGGGAGCTTTATTTGCACCTGAAGAGTTGGATATTTCCAACCAATACCTGTCTGGAAAAGGATCCATGCTAGGATCTGTGAAGAAATAGGGATAGTCCTTATTTTCAGGAAGTCACATCTACCCGGAGAGCCAAAGCACGAAGCATAAAATGCTGCTTGCACAGAATAAAAGACTCTCTCTATCCCTAAGAATTATGTCCTAAGACATTCTTGCATCTCAAAATTCATATATCATATAATTTCCCTCATAAAATATGGTCAAAAATATTTAAATGGCACCTTCAGACATAAACCATTTTCCCTAGATAGGTCTGAAATTATATATAACAGAGCCTATTTCTGGTTAGGAATAATCACTTCCTTATGACTCTTCAGCTGCTTCTCAATTCCATTACCAGCATCTGCATATTTTTTGCGGAAGAAATGAACCTCAAAAGGAAGTTTTAGTAAGCACTAGAATTGCTTGGTTTGTAAAGAAGACCAAGCTATCAGTATTAAATGATCAACTAGATTCTGTTATTAGTCAAATGACTTATTTCCATAAGCCAGCCTCACAGTTCTTAAGAGTTTGAAACAAAATCTCAAATTCAACTTATTACCCATCACAGGCCTCTCAGTTACTCACAAGTGATGGAAACTACATGTTCGGTTTCTGAATGCCAAGCATCAACTATGTACTCTTACCGTCAATGGGTAGAATAGGTCAAAAGTACTTATCCCAAGTGCATGGAAGGAGTGCTTGGGAACATTTTTAGATGAGACACAGGGAAAGTGGAATAAGTGGAGGACCGTGGACGTGGTTGGATGAAATGTATCTCATACCTCCTGCTGGAGTGCAAAGGGGTGGCAGTCTGGGCTCTAAAATCCATCCCTGCTTGTGCCAAGACCAAGATTACCATGGATGGTGCCCAACCAATGAATGAATCCAGTAGGGAAACTAAGGCAGGCCCAGTCCCGGAAGATGTAAAACTCTAAGGGGCAACCTTGGATCCTTGCTGACCCTACCCAAACATCTGTAGATGTGCACTACAGCCTGAAGACTTCTTTCTTTCCTTCCTGCTATCTTGCCTCTTGGGGGAGAGATTAGATGGCATTCCCAGTTCCTTCTGCTCCCCCCAAATTTTCCTTAGAGCAAATCTCTTGCATGTCTAAGCTCAACGTGGCATTTGCTTTTGAGCAGTTGGACAAACACAGCTATATTCTAGGCTGTTTTCAAAATCTAAGAGTTTTTGCTCTTCATGATGATTGTGGGATTGCAAGCTGGGGACCACTCAGGACCGGTGTTCATGGATATGGTCACAGACCCAATGGCTACACGCTCTATGGAACAGTCTCCCTCAGGGAAGAGTTTTTTCCACATCTCTCACAGTTTCTACATGTCTTCCCAGATATCCATACAGATGAAACATCTGTTTGTGGAGTTAGCCAAGCCCAGACCTTAACTCCATTTTAAACACAGACAAAATATATTTTTTGCTTGATTTTTTATATTCAATGAATTTCCTAGGAATGCAGCCACCTTGCCAATCAGGAGACAATCATCCCTATGTTGTTGAGTATTTCCTAAGAGGTTCTCACCATTTCCGAAAAACTGCATCACCAGTAACCACACTACTTTAGCTATTTTAGTAGCCAGAATTAACACCAATACCAGTCTGCATTTGTAGCTTGGTGCTGATAATGTACACAGGTAAAATTGTGTTTTATGGTTCATTTGTGCCTCAAAATGGGTATGTTCAAACTTACGCTATTTTACTACTAAGTACTTCTCTTCTATTTTCCTTTAACTTTACACTTACTGAAAACATTTCATTGACATTTGTCAGTGCAGGTACAGACAAGTGACTAACATACTTCCATTTCAGGCTCCAACAAGAGTATTATAAATATCCATTATGAAAGAGAAGTGCTCAGTCTGATTGGGTGTAGAACCTCTGACTCAGGGTAAGAGAAGAACAAGATGATTTTTTGGAGGAAAGGTCAGAAAGACATCTTGGCAGGGGTAGATATGGATTTTCTATGTTCATAGGTCTTTCAACCACCCCCCCCCACTCCTGGCCTGAACTTGATGAATGTGTACTTTCCTGCAGGATCCCTGGCACATGTCTCTATTATTCCATTACAAAACTTGAATCTTGGAAACCAATGGCAAATGGGCCATAGGACACTTGGGACACTGGGTTAAATATGCTGCTCTTTTGGCTAAATGGTGCAAAGCTGTCAAGCTTATTCTAGGGACTCCAGCAGCTATGTGCATGCTTGCTGTGAACAAGCTGCAGTGGGCTTCCAAAGCCAGGCTTTGCATGGTAAGCGCAAAAGGTCTGGAAGCAATCAGCTTTGCACAGACCGGTAACAGGTCTCACTGTCTTTGAACCAGATGGCCACCATTCCCAGATGTTACCTTGGTCTCATTTACACATAATCCTTTCAGCTGCCAGTTTCTGTAGTCCACAGCATGCTAGCAAAGCTAAGTTACACCTTGGGTGAAGGGCTATTATTACTAGATCAGAATAATTTCTTACAAGATAAGCAGAACGCTTTATGTGTAATTCAACCCCCCAGGTTCCAATAAACATTTATAAAGTGCCCAAAGGATGCTGTACAGTTCTAGGGATTTCATAATAAAGGAATAGAATATTGGAAAGATTTGGCATCTGCACTTTTGGTATGCACCTTGGTAAAGCCAAACCAAATCAGTATCAAGAATAATAAACATTTACTCAGGGACGTCTCGTATCATTAGGAGCAAAATTACCATCTCCCTGTCCTCCTGATATTTACTGATTATGTTATTTCATCGTAGATATACCCTGGATATCTGATATTCAGAGGAACAAGTTATCAACTTAATTAACAAGAAGGCAGCTTCAGCCTCCGGTGCTATCCTGGGGATCTTCAATCAATATCCCGGAAGCTTGCCTATGTCTGTCTCTGTTGCAACATTTTCTACCAAGAATTAGGTTCCTGGATTTTGAGTCACCTCCAAAAAAGACCATACAAATGAGTTGGTTACATTATGCTTGTGGCCATTCATCTTATTAGCAATACGACCTGAACTTATTAAATGTTATTGTACTTGGCTTCATGTCCAATTTGTATCAACATATCAATAAACAATTATTATAACTGTCTAACTACAGTTTGCAATAGGAAATAATATGTCTTCTAATTAAGTCTTTGTCGTTCCTTTCCATGGAGTTATAAAGTCATAGCATTTTTTATACCCTGATCAAATAGAGTAGGTTCATGAGACTTCATGGGTCTTGGTCTTCTCTGCAAGGTCCTATCTTCCTTCTCTTTCTCCTCTTGCCTCCTGGCCACTAGAGGCATCTTCATTTGGTTGGGTTTATGCAACTCTAAATGGGCTATCAAGTGTTTGTGACAAAGGGACTCTATCTCTGATCCCTGTTTATTCCCATTTCCTCCTAGTACTGTACAGTGGTTCACAAAGAAGATGACCAAGCGGTGGCAGACTTCAGTTCTAGGCCCAGATGTAAAAAAAATCCAGGACTGGCTATGCTAGCCTCAGTGAACTGCTCACTTGGGCCCTCCCCGACCTCTCTCTTGCCATCAGTGGCAAAGTAAAGATTTGGGTGTTTTATCCTCATTAAATACTTTTTCTTAGATGAAAGTCTTCACTATTACCCACTCTTTCTTATTTAATTTGGAAAAGAGATTTTCTTCCCAATAACAAGTCCATGTGAACGGCCTGTATTATGAGGCCTGCGCACCAAGCAGGAGAGGAGAAGACAACTGGTATTTATTGACTATGTACAGCGTGGCATATACTGTTGCTAGTGTGAACATCTCATGGGAAAAGAAACCAAATCAGCTGGTGGGAATAAGTTAACCAAGGGCCTGATCTAGTAGGCGGCAAACCAAATCTCTGACTTCACTGCCTCACTTTGTCCACTGCTGCCTTGAAAGAAATGGGGAGAAAAAAATCAGGTTTTGAAAAAGACAGTGGTTGTAGTAATAATTCATATCTCATGTACCTATCCTGAGCCCGTATTTTAGTGATTTACCTACATAAATTAACTCAATTCTAATAATCACCCTCCCCACCCTGTTTCTTCATCTCTGAGACAGTTGTAAGGAGATAATAAGTTGACCCCTACTGTCCTATCTTTTTCTCATCCCCTTTTTGTATGTTCTTTAAGGAACAAAGAGGTCAGACAACTCTCCTGCCTAGGGTCACTGAGTTCCTGAATGGAGTAGGAAGAATTAAAATGCTGCTGGTCTGGCTCCAGGGTCCATGCGCTCAATACTATGCACTACCTAACATTTGGGAAAAGGCAGACAAGTGGTGAGTAATGGTGAATGGTCTGTTAAAAGGTGGTGTCTTAATAGAGGTACACACAATGAATTTGACGTTGTTGCATGTAAAATTCGTTAAAAATTGGTTTTGGCTGTGTGTTCCATAGTGATACTCTGGAGTCCCATTATAATGCGAGTATCTGGGGACAAGGAGTTAACCCACATTATAGACTTTACTTGCTCTAGGAAAACTCTTTACTCATTGGTATGGACAGAGATACAAAATGTAGCCCCCAATACTCCTGACTGTGTGGAGTGCCCAGGCCTTTCTCATGGGGACCTGCGAAACTCCATCCTCAAGCAGAGACCTTACATTTTGACTGAAAGGCTGAGCCCTGTGTTACAGGGTGGCTGGTGGAAGGATCACTGAACTCGAAGGAACCCTGAATTCTCATTCTGAACCACAGAGGCTCCTTTTCAGAAAACACATCACCATTTCTACACTTACTCCTCTACTATTTTGTTCCTTAAGTTATGGTCCTATTACCTCCCATCTGAGTCTGACCATAGTTAAGTAAATCAAAAAAATCCACTCAAGAGGGTGCCTGGGTGGCTCAGTGGGTTAAGCCTTTGCCTTCGACTCAGGTCATGATCTCAGGATCCTGGGATCGAGTCCCGCATCGGGCTCTCTGCTCAGCAGGGAGCCTGCTTCTTCCTCTCTCTCTCTGCCTGCCTTTCTGCCTACTTGTGATCTTGCTCTGTCAAATAAATAAATAAAATCTTTAAAAAAAAAAATCCGCTCAAGAGTACAGAGGCAGGATGGAAGTGTGGCACAGCTCCAATAAAATATTAAAAACCACCTTAACCATTATTATTATTATTGCTCTTAATAATAAGTTGTTCTTGTTTTAGCATAAAACATTCCATAAGCCTTCTCAGCCTTTATTACTGGGATATAATAGACTCATTATAAGCCACACGCTCTTAAGTTATTCCTATATAAATTCAGTGTTCCTAAAACTAGTTTGAAGAATGACATCTTTGATGATCCTCACTCTTCACATTTAGTTCAAACCATAAACTTTATGGTTTTCCAGATGATCTCATCCAGGCCTATGGTCTCACTACCATTTAAATGTAGCTAATCCCAGACAGTACCTTTAAAACCCCCTGAATACACAGTCCCCAGGAACCAAATAACCTGTACACACTGCCCCTGCCAGTATCCAGAACCCGTGGTTTCATGACTGCAAGTGGGGCCCCCCACTTCGGACCGATTCAAGTTGGAACTTGAAGTTTCTCATTCAGTAGTAAACCCTGAGACAGCGTTGAAAGTTAAGTATTTGGAGAATAAATCCAATGAAAGGAGATTTGCTCATCACCAAGAGGCTCGACAAAGTGTGGGTGAGCATCTGCTTGTTACCACGGAGTGTTTTTCTCTCTGAATTACTGAGGTGTCATGCACAATGCAAAAGCATTCAAAGAAAGATTACGAAGCACAGAATTTCAGAATAAGATTATCTCTGAACTCCTAGAGTAACTCAGCAAGATTTGGGAACAGAGGAGCATTCTTTTTGCTGGAGAGTTTTAGACTAAGTGTTTCTCAGAAATACATTTGTTCTGTATCATCTACCTCTTTAAAAAAAAAATCTGCCTGCACAAATATTTCTGTCTCCATGGTATGAAGCTCTACCTGGTGTCATAATCCAGATGGCTTTATATACAGATCTAGGAGGTGACTGTCCCTCTGTGTAATGTTGAGGCTCTGCGATGAGTGGGTGCCCTGTTCCAAATCCTGAATTAGAGTAAGTCCCTCCATGGAAATAAGCCTGGGAAGGGTATAACTTGAGCTACTCCTAAAGCAAATTTTCTTTCTTGAGGCGCAGGTCTTAACAGAACAGAGCACAGAGAGTGACAGGTGCATTCAGCACCGGAAGGAAGGAAGGACAGCTATGAGCAGGATGACAGGGCTTTGCTGAAACTGAGCCCAGCACATTTCAAGGATGAAGGTCGCCTGTGCGGTGGACCAATAACAGATAGAATAAGGAATGGGAGACCTTGAGATACTCCAAGGTTTTCATTAAATAATTTTGTGACTCATGGCCCATTGCCCAACTTCTCTCGTCTTCAGCTTCCTCATCTATGAAATAATCGGGGCTGTAAGATGTTAAATTATGTCCCTTTCACTCCACTCAACCCCAATCTGACCTTAAAGTTTTGCCTTGGGTGACTATGCATGAAAGTCCTAATCACGCTTCACATATCGACTTTGTCCCTGGTTCTCTTGTCCCAGTGGAAGCTTGTCGGAACATGGGCTTGGGAAACCATTACAGGCACTGAACTGAAGGATCTAAGAAAGGTGAGAAAAATCTGTCTACATTCTCCCACTCACAGGGCAGTCAGCTGGCCTCCCTGCCCTGAAAAGTGGGAAAGGACAGCTGAAGTTAAATTAGTGGCTGTACAATAGTCCTACAGGAAGCCCATGAAATGTTTGATTCATTAGGCCAACACAAACTTGAGCTGAATTACATCTTATTCCTGATCCAATGCCTTTTACTGTTGCTAAAATGCATGGAATAGATGCATAAGGTTGATGTTGTAAGACAATAAAGGTAGAGGGTAGAGGCAAAGACAGTAATTCCCTAATTCCTCCCTGTTGGCCGGGCTCCCTTTGCCCAGACTTGCTGGTGTTAAATGATACCGGATACAGGAACCAGAGAGTGACTGGTGCCTATTTGCAAGGAGTGTCGCTAGTTCTCCATGTTGACCACAGAACGCTTACAGTGAGAACTCCACCTGATGTGAGGGATTTAAGTCATGAGCCCCTGTCATAGCTCCCGGTCATGTCCCCCGGCCTGTGGCTTTGGCAAACACAGGTAGAAGGAGCCCCTCCGGGTGCGTGATGTATCCTAGTGGCCGTATGTGGGGCAACGACCTAACTGATGTCTCTCTGACACAGCAGCTTTATGGAAGTACACGTACAATCCTGCACGCTTATTTCCAGGATTTAACTTATTGCTGCTGAGGTCTTAGCCCCCAAATGCAATTTAAAAGTTTTTCATGCCCAGATAAGAATTATGGAGCTGGGGTGACAGGGCAGCTGCTGCCAAGATGCTTGGGTTCTGGGAGTGCGTGCCAATCCGGAAATCCCAGAGCTGACTGGCTATGGGTTACGTTGCACTTCTTGAAAGAGGGTAGGATCCTTGGCTGGAGAGTCATAGCTCATCAGATGAGGGCATTTGGGAAGGGCCCCTTCCTGCCATGTTGGGCCCCATGCCCCTGACCTACTCTAAGCAGCACTTAATGTGTGTGCATTTACAGGAGCACGTGTGGTAAGGAGCTGGGGAAAACCCAATGACTTGCTGTTTCTGCTCTGCTGTGTCCTGTCCTTTCCTCCATGGAGACACAGCATGGGAATGGATGCTTTCAGCGGGAGGTGGTGCAAGTACGTGCTGCCTTGTTCTCCACCTCCCTTCTGACTAGTATCTTGGAAACTGCCTACAGTGATGTCAACTGTGTGTGTGTACAATATTTCAACTTATGTTTTATCCTTACTTGCTGTATTAACTTTGTCTCCAAAGACACAGATTATTGCTTTCTTTGCTCTTCTGCCGTGTCCATCCTTCCTCCAACTCACAGAGCCTCGGCAAAAATTCCTGGTCTTGTGAGAATTTCTTTCTTTGGGAAAGCTCCATCTATAAAAGCCTCTAGGACCCCTTCATGTAATCTCCCTGCCCCAACTCCCATCACCCACATGATAAATACAAGATCTTGATAATGGCCCATATGGGTCTCCATTGCCCACATCCTCAGAATCTGAATTCACCAATTACAGTGTTCCCCACAGCAGACCACTGCCTGCTCAGGTCGAGCAGCAAACTATTTTCTATCCTCAAACAATCACTCTTGCTTCACAGAGCCCTGCCTTGACACATGGTCTTCTGGCTGCATGGCTTGACCCATGTGTCCTTACCCAACTGAGAAAAGTCCTCCTCAGGCTTCAGACTCAACTCAAGGTCTCCTCCTCTCTGAAATCTTTGCTAAGCCCCCAGAATGGAGCAGATCCAGGTACTGAAGAACCCAAAGGATGAAAAATTATAGGAAGGAAGATGCCATAGTAAAAAAATACAAAATAGACATATACTAATTACAGTTAAAATACCCTACTTCTGCAAAATTTATACAAGCATGATGACTCAGGTCCCCCTAGACCTTAGGAAGAAGGCTTCTGTGTAAGTGGGACCCTGACACTTAAGCATCATTAACTTCTCAGGAAACCCACCCTTGAGAGACTGAGCTACTTCCCTCATTGGTCTAGAATGTTCTCTGTAACTTTAGTTATAGCATTTATCAAAGTAAGTATCATTAACTAATTACTTCAAAACTCTCCCAGGATTAAAATGTGAGCTATGAACATATGTTGTCAATTTCTAGAATTCTGATATCTAATAAGTGGCTTTTGACAGCTCAATACTGAGGATATATTAGTTGAAAGCAGAAAAATTCAGGCAATCTCGAGAAACGATGCCAAGATGGGAGATGAGCATTTGCTGTAGCTGTCAGGAGAGAGGCTTCGAGAAACGTCCTCAAATCTGGGTAGACCCAGTGTCTTGACTTTGGAAGTTGGTATTCTGTCATTAACCTGGTCTGCTGCCTCTCTGTGTCTATTTCCAGAATCACTGCAACCCACCAGCCAAGTTTCACAGTATGCAGGTTCAAGTCTGCAATGACAGAATTTAATTGTCTCAACCCAAACAACTGTCATCCCCTCCTTCTCCCGAGCTGGCTGTGAGAGGCATGTGGGAATAGGAACGTTTTGGAAAAACCTCCACCAGTATCTTTTCAATCTGAGCACATTCATCAACGAGGACGGAGCATTTCCACCCCTAGCCCTATACATACCCAACAGGAATATGTACACCCATTCACCAAAAGACTTGGACTAGAATGATCATGGTATTCTGGCAGTACTAACCCCCAAATGAAAAAACAATGGCCCCCGAACAGTTGATGGACAAACTGTGACATACAAGGGAATACTAGACAGCAAAGAGAATGAGCATCTAAGAAGCACAGACAGTAATATGGCTGAGTCTCATATATAGAACGCGGAGCTAGAGAAGCCAGACATCAAAGAACGTAGCCTGTATCATTCCATCTACATAAAATATAAAAATAGGTAAAACTCATCTCTGGTGTTAAAAGTCATAATAGTAGTTGAGTCTTGGGGTGTGGATATTAATTAGAAGTGAACATAAAGGGAATTCCTGAGGTGCTGATAAATAGTGTGTTTCCAGGTCTGGGAGCTCGTTGCAAGGTGGTGGTCAGCATTGGCACGTGCACGAGCGACACGCCAATGCACACTTCTCTGTATGTGTATTACAACGGAATGCAAAATTTCAATGTTTTCATTTAAGCAAGCCTTCCCTTCTCTACAAAGGAGAAGTTAAGTAATGACAGTTGGGTCCTCTAGTCAGGACCTGGGGAAATTTTCATTCCACCAAGGACCACTAAGCCAAAGAATAAAATCATGGGTCTCTTAAGTAGGGAGCAAATTAATTTTTTTAAAAGAAAACCCATGTTATGGATAGAGCATTATACTTATATTCACAAGATCTGGGCTTGATTCCTATTTCCAGTGATCACTATCTATATGACAATATCTAATTCTGCTCACATCACAGGTAAGTCCTGGCTTTAGAGAGATTATCGATGACCTCTCCACAGTCTTAGAGAAATACTCTAAACACCAAATCAAATCAGACAGTGCAGACAAAGCTGCTTCTGGACCCACCCAGTGCTGTAGATCTATAAAATATCAGCTTTTAGAATTAAAAAAATAAAATAAAATAATGCATGGGAAAAAATAATTTTTTAATTTTTAATTTTTTTTCAGTGTTCCAAAATTCATTGCTTATGCAACTCACCCAGTGCTCCATGCAAAATGTACCCTCCATAATACTCACCACCAGGCTCTCCCAGCACCCCATCCCCACCCACTCTTGTTTCTCAGAGTCCACGGTCTCTCATGGTTCATCTCTCCCTCTGATTTCCCTCAACTCACTTCTCCTCTCCATCTCTCAAAGTTCTCCATGTTATTCCTTATGCTCCACAAGTAAGTGAAACCATACGATAATTGATGAAGAACAAAATAGAACAAAGACCCATGTAATGGTTTTAAGCCAAGGAATCCTGATTCAGTCCTAGAGCACCGTATGTTTTATTAAACACACAAATTATCGTCAAGTGATTCCTAACAGCAAGTGGTTCAAAATCAAATCAAATTCTATGAATCGTGAGCAAAAGTAAACATTTAAAGTGTCTATTCTAGGAATTAATGAGAAGCTAAGCTGGGGCATTCATCCTAAATGCATTTTCCAGACAACTAAAGCATTAAGCAGTTGGTGTGAAAACTTCCAACCTTCACTATTTTTTATAGAAATGCTTTGGAAGTAAGTATTTTGAGAAAGGGAATGCACAATCAGGAAGGTGCCCACAGCCCTGACATGCATCTTGATGGACTACCATAAAGCAGAAACTGATGCGCCCACCGCAAACATCCCAGATCACTCTTGCTACCTTCCCGGGCCCTGAAATGTAGTGGCTAACATGACTATCACAGCAGCCACTTCTTCCCTTTAAAGTTGTAAACTCTAGTCAGGCCTTTCCCATTTATTATGTTGTGGACATCTTTTCAGGCTAATAAATCATCACGCTATTTAATGACTATTTTTTAAAAGAGGCACCTGAATATATATTTTTTTAACTGCTCAGATTTTAAATGCAATGTGTCATCCATATTTATGTGATTATTTCCCTGTGCGGGGACCTGTGATGGCCCCAGGTGCCAGTCATTTAGATAAGCAAGGCCATTGCCCCCAGTGAAATGGTCTTAGACCTCTGAATTACTCCAGCTTTGCTCCTCTGTGTCCTTCGTTTGTAGGAGTTAGTGTTTTTACAAACCTACTTCACTTCCAGGACCTCTCCCTCTATCAAAATAGTGCCCCCACAGCTGATTTTCCTTAGTTAATATCCTGGACAAAAGAATGAATACACAAAACCTAAGTCTTCTTTTCAGCCTATAGGGAAAAATTACCAGAGTTTAAGAATACACATTCCTAAAACCCCCAAATTTTACATTCTGGGGATCATAAGATGAGGGCTCCGAGTCTCCAAATGCCCCAGGTAATTCTGTTGGTGCTGGACCCACAGATCAGCGTTTGGTAGCCACTGCTCTCTTTAGAATTAACGAGCCTGTCCCCAGGCACAAGCTGGGAATCCAGCCTAACTTGGCATTCCTTCAACACACATGTGCGATGCATAGGTAGACACAGTACGTGCACCCCAGCACGGGTACAAGCATGCATGCACTGAGAGAAAGAACTCTGCAACAATCTAGGAACAATCAAAGAATGAATGAGGTTGATTCTTTTTTTTTTTTTTTTTTTTTTTTTTTTTTTTTTTTTAATTTTTTATTTTTTATAAACATATATTTTTATCCCCAGGGGTACAGGTCTGTGAATCACCAGGTTGATTCTACTTCTAGTTTTTACACATGTTGGAATTTACTTTAGCTGAAAAATGCTGTATTTTCCTAAAATCCAATGGATGACTTTTAAAACTCATGTTTCCTTAGTTCACTAACTTTTTCTTCTGTCTTAAAAGATCTCTAGAGAGTAGGAGGAACTCGAGAAAGGGAGGGGAAGGGAGAAAGGAAAAGGAAGGTTAGAAAACAATGCAGGAGGGGTACCTGGGTGGCTCAGTGGGTTAAAGTCTCTGCCTTCAGCTTGGGTCATTATCCCAGGGTCCTGGGATCCAGCTCTGCATCAGGCTCTCTGCTCAGCAGGGAGCCTGCCTCCACACCCCCTCTCTGCGTGCCTCTCTGCCTACTTGTGATCTCTGTCAAATAAATAAAATCTTTAAGAAAGAAAGAAAGAAAACAGAAAAAAGAAAACAATGCTGGAAATCTCAACAGTACCACATGCTACAAGTGAAAATAAGTTCTCAGCCCTTGTAAGTAGCTGTCAATAAAGGGACAGTGACATAAGTAAGTCACTTATTTAATAATCAAACAACTACCTATGGGAAATGTATAATCCCAAGCACTGTGCAGGGTGCTGAGCAGAAGATGAACAAGGCAGACACAGTCCTTGCCTCCAAGCAGCTGAAAATCCGATGGGAGTAAGTCACACTTGAACACAGGAAGCAACAGTCACAGTATGCTTTGCTCTTCTCCTAAGTTCCCTGGACTAAAAGTTTGATTCTCAGTGCACGAATGTCCAATGGGTAATGATCAATGAGCATGTCTTTAGAGGACTATGAGGTAAGGAACCGTAAACCATGTCAAAGTGAAAACAGACTGCATGAACTAGAACAGGTTAGCCTGGAAAAAAAAAAATGAGCCAAGGAGAGGTTGGACAGCTGTTTTCAAATATTTGAAGGAAAAACCTGTAAAAGCAGGAATGGATGCACTTAGTTCCTCCACAATAGGCAGAACCAAGATGGGTAAGATGAAAACAGCAAAGAGACCGAACAGAGCCCACCCCCCACCCTCACCCCCAAATTACTTTCTAACAACTTTAGCAGGTCAGTAATGAAATGGCTGCTTTGAAGTATTATAAAGTCCTAATTAATGAAGTGTTAAATGGAAGCTGGGCGGGCCCTCTGTCAGAGGAAAGTTCTTGCACTTAAGTGGAAAATGAAGCTCAAAGTTTCCATCTATATCTAAGGCTCTGTGATGCCACAAAATTAAGAGAACAACTATTGTCACTTATAATAAAGGTTTGTCCCAAATGTTTTGAATTTAACCAAGAACGATCTTTCTACTCTGCTTAATCTGCATCAAACCTTTTGAGGAAGAACACAGATACGAGTTTTCTAGAACACGGTGGATATACTTACAGAAGTTGTAAACTCACAGACTACGGGCTGAATTCTGGCTTGCAGATAGATTTTGTTTAGCTCACACAGGGTTTTACAGCTGGGATTTGAATTTCCCTTAGGCAGTATGTTGTGTTTTACTACAAAACCCACTCTTCCTATTAGACTCCATCTGTGCTCCCTCCACACACACACTTTACCCTCCTCCTTTGCTGGTGACAGCACCTGACTCTGTTAACTTGATTTAGACCGAGATGACTGGGAACAGAAAGATCAAAAATGTATGTCAACTATATCCTCACTTTGGTAGAAGAAGCGGTTGTCTCTTGGAGATTCTAGTATGTCAGCTGACTTCTCAAAGGACTGAAAACAAGATTGGCACATTCCAGGATGTGCTTGGGAAGTCCTGCTTTAGAAGAAGATCCCAGGTGACCCACGGCAAATTTACGAGTGGAGGAGAGACCAGAAGGAAAAGACTGCCATTGGGTCCCAGAGGTAACAAGAAATTCAGTAGAAATGTATGTCACGAATGTATCTCAACTTCATTTTAAAACCTCATTAGCCTTAAGCCCTAACATGCAGAAGTTAGGGCTACCAACTAACTGAACAGTTTGCCTGGCTTCTGCCTATTTTGTTAGTATCTCATTTGGGTTAGCATTTCCCAGGATCTTTAATTTTTATTTTTCTCCTGGTGAAATTCACATGACATAAAATTAATCACTTTGAAGCATATGCTTGAGTGGCATTTACTACATTCATAATGTTGCACACCACTACCTCCATTTAATTCCAAAACATTTTCATCACTCCGAAGGGAAATCCCATACCCATCAAGTAGTTATCCTATCTCCCTCTGCACAGGCACTCACAACCACTAATCTGCTGTCTCTTTGGGCCCATCTCTTCTGGCTATGTCCTAGAAAAGGAACGACACAGCATTTGACCTCTAGTGTCTGGCTTCTTCACTGAACATAATGTTTTCAGTGTCCATCCATCTGGTGGCAGGTATCAAAACTTTGTTCCTAATAGCTGACTGATATCTCATGGTATGTACATACCACATTTTTCTTACTCGGATCATCAGCTGAGGAACATTTGTGTTGTTCCTATCTTTTGGCAACTGTGAGGAGGGCTGGCATACGCATTTGTGCATAGGTTGTTTGGAACTTGTTTTCAGTTTGGAAGATACACTCCTAGGGAGTGGAATTGGTAGGCTGTGGGGTAATTCTATGTTTAGTTTTTTGAGACAGTTCTGAGGTACGGTTTTCCACAGTGTTATAACCATTTTACTTTATTTCCAGTCATGCACACGGACTGAACACTTCTCCATAGCCTCACCAGCATTTGCTGTTTCCTGGTATTTTATTTTTAGATATTGCAGTGAGAGTGAAGTAGAATTTCAATGTGTTTTTGATCCATATTTATCTAATGACTAATGATGTTATGCATCTTTTCATGTGCTTGTTACCTATTTCTATTTATTTTTGGAGAAATGTCTATTTAAGTTCTTTGCCTGCATTTTTAAATTATTTTGCCTTTTCATTGTTGTGTGATATCTTTACATATTCTAGATGCTAGGTGGTTATCAGACATAATTTTCAAGTATCTTCTTCCATTCTGTAATTCATTGTACTTTCTTGACAGTGTCCTTTGATGCACTAAAGTTCTTAATTTTAATGAAGTTCAATATCTATTTTTTGTTGTTGTTGCTTGTGCTTTGATGTCATATCTATTAATCCATTGCCAAATCAAAGGTCTTAAAGATTTACTCCAGGTTTCTTTCTAAGATCTTTATAGTTTTTCATCCTTATTTATGTTTTGTTAAAAAAAAAAGTTTTAATTTTTTTATATGGTGTGAGGTAAGGATCTGATTTATTTCATTTGTGCATACATACCCAGTTGTCCCAGCATTATTCACCAGCATCATGATCATTCAAGGGAGGAAAAGATAATCTTTTTAAAAAGATTTTTTAAATCTTTTTTTAAAAAAAGAATTATCTTCCTCCCTTGAATGATCATGATATCCCTGTCAAAAATCACTAAACCATAATTGTATGGATTTATCTCTGACTCTGAACTCTATTCCACTGATCTATATGTCTATTTTATGTTAGTACCATAACGTAGTTATGGTAACTTATAGTATGTGTTGAAATAAGCAACTATGATTATAACTGTTTTCTTCATGGCCTTGGAGGAGGCAACAGTTTCTTAGATATGACACCAAGAACAAAACAACCAACACCACAATCAAAATTAGATACACTGGAGAACATCAAAATTAAAAACTTTAATGCTTCAAAGGACACTGTCAAGAAAAGGGAAAGAAAGAACAAAGAATGAGAGAAAAAGTCTGTAAATCATGTATCTTGTTCTTGTATCTAGAACATAAAAAAATATTATAACTTAATAATAAAAAGACACACAATCCAATTTTAAAATTGGCAAAGTATCTAAATAGGCATTTCTCCAAAGAAGATATAAAAATGGCCAGTGAGCACCAGAAAAAGATGCTCAACATGAGCCATCAGGGAAATGCACATTAAAACCACAGGATATATGGTTTCAAATACAATAAGGCTGCTATAGTAAAAATGAAAGATCATAAAAAATGTTAGCAAGGACATGAAGAAAATGGAATCGTCATACACTGTTAGTGAGAATATAAAATGCTGGAGCTGCCGTGGGAAATAGCATGGTAATTCTTCAAATGGTTAAACATTGAATGAGTATGTGATCTAGCAATCTAACTCCTAAGTATATACCCAAGAGAAGTGAAAATACCCAAGAAGCTGTCATGAATGTTCATAGTGGCATTATTCATAAGAGACAAAAGGTAGAGACAACCCAAATATTCATCAACTGACGAACAGATAATTACAAAGGTAGTATATCCACATAATGAACTATTTGGAAATTAAAAAACATGAAACATTGATGCATGTTAAAACATGTATGAACCTTGAAATCATATGCTAAATGAAAAAGCCAATCGCAAAGGACCATGTTCTGTATGATTTCCATTTATATGAAATGTCTAGAATTTGCAAATCTAGACAATAGAAAGATTATTGGCTGCCTAAGCCTGGGGGTATAGATAGGGAATTTGAGAAGTGATGGTTAATGGGAGCAAGTTCTCTTTATGGATTAATAAAAAAAAAGTTCTAAAATTGTGGTGATGGAAATCCAAATCTATGAATATACTAAAAGCCACTGAACTATAAGCTTTGAATGGGTGAATTATATGGAATGTGTATTTTGACTCAAATAAGTAGAAGTAGTTCCCAGCAAATTTTTTTATAAAATACAACAAACATTCTAAAACTTATATGAAGTGGAAAAACAGTTATAACAGCTAAGAAAAATTAAAGAAGTTAAAAATGGTAGGAATCAACCTACTTAATGTTAAAATTTAATTTATAAGCATAGTAGACATTACAGTGAGGTACTGGCAGAAGAATAGACATACAAATCAATGAAGCACAAGAGAGAACCCAGAAATAGACCAACACAAATACATCTAATGATTTTTGACAAAGATGCAAAAGTAATTCAATGGAATACACATGGTCTTTTCAACAAATGATCCTGGAAAAACTGGACATCCATAGGCAAAAATAAAGATTTTCATACTCCACCCAAATATCAATTCAAAATAGTATGTAAAATTCTAAAACTTTTAGAATACACAGGAGAACGTCAAGGATGTAGGATTAGGTGAAGACTTATTAGACATGACACCAAAAGGACAATTCATGAATGAAAAAAAAAATTAAAATTGGAATTCATCACAACTAAAAACTTTAGCACAGTCAAAGGCTATGTTAAGTAGATGAAAATGCAAGCTACAGCTAGGTAGAACATATTTTCCAATTATGTATCAAACAAAAGGCTTATACCTAGAAAAGAAAGAGAACTCTCAAAACTCAACAATAAAAAACAATTCAGTTTTTAAAAGTGGGCAAAAGAACAGACACTTTACCAAAGAGGAAATATGGATGGCAAACACTCATATGAAAAGATGGTTAATATCATTAGCTATTAAGGAAATGTAAATTAAAACACAACTAGATACAACTACATATCTATGAGAATAGTTGAAATTAAAAAATAGTTGTAATACCAAATGGGAGGACATGAGAAACCATGTCTTAAGCACTACTGGTGGGAACCTAAAATGGTATAGAGACTCTAGAAAATAATTCGGCAGTTTATGACAAAATGAAACATGTACTGACCATATGACCCAGCAATCATAATCTTGAGCATTTATACTACTGAAATGAAAGCTTACATCCACACAAAATCCTGTATATAGAGTAACTTAGTAGTTTTATTCATAACAGCCTTATACTGAGAAAAATCTCAAATGCCGTTTAATGAGTAAATGGCAGAACAAACTCTGATACATCCATGTAAGAATGTTTAATAATAAAAAGGAATCAACCACAATGTGTTCAACAACATAAATGAACTTTAAAGACACTTACACTTAGTGAAAAAGGTCAGTCTTCAAAGACTGCATGCTGTATGATTCTGTTTATGTAACACTCGCAAAAACGACAAAGCTGCAGAGATGGATATCAGATTCGTGCTTGCTGGGACATAGGGACGGACTGGGGGCTGGGGAGAGGAAGGGGCAGGTGCGTGTAACAAAGAGGTGAAACAAGGAATTTCCTTCATCGGCATGGAAGAGTTCTGTGTCTTGACGGTACTGATAGTTACATGAACATACACATGGGATAAAACTGCATGGAACTATGCACCAACGAATGAAAGTTTTAAAATGGGGAAAACTGAATAAAGTCTAGAGTCTAATTTACAATAATGTATCAATATCAATTTCCTGATTTTAATATTGTACTACATCTTTATAAGAGATTGTCAGTGGGGAAAGTTAGATAAAAGAGATATAGGATTCTACTATTTTTTTTTGCAATTTCCAGTCAGTCTATAATTATTTTTAAAATGAAAATTTAGAAAAGAGAAGTTACAATTCAAAATTTACAAATATTTTATTTATATACAATCGGAGTGAATAAAAAATTTTGTAATGAAGCTCATATTGAGAAAAAATACATCATGGAGACATATATTTTCTTTGCTGCCCACTTTTTCATACCAACCTACTATCTGATTCCATTTCTTTTATTTTATTTCTAAGAACAAAGATTTTAGAAGTGTTTGAGACTTGGGAAACCTAATATATAAATCAACCAAAATGACTAAAGATCGTATTAAAATTTTTGTATATGATTTACCTGCACTTTGTTTAAAACCTATTGGAAAGCTTCAATTAAAGAATTAGTGAATGAAGCACCAAAAAAACCATTATTTTTGTTTTTATTTAATTGTACTTATTGAAAACAACACTTCAAACTGACAAGAGTTGAAATTTATCTCTGTGTAATCTTCAAAGAAGCAAAACAAATTAAGCAATAAGAATTCTACTGGAGTGTAAGATTTAATTTGAAATTTTGTAATATACTTTGGAATAACTTGACTTGTGGCAAATCTCTGATGGAGCTCCTATTTTAATTGTGTAAGTTTATATTCTATGTTAGAATGAAATAAAGAAAGCCTACATTTTTTAACATCAGGTTCTGGCAAAATAATTGGAAAAAGCATAAATACAGATAATTGAGTTGGCTATATGTTAAATAAAATTAATTATTAAACAAAGATGCACCGAACAGTAGAATAAGACAGTACCTATGAAAATGTTTGGGTTGAAATACATGTGCATTTCAACACACAAAAATTACAACTGGAAATGTTTATATTTAGCGAACTTTTAATTTTCTTATAGAAAAAATATTATTTTTAATTAAAAATATGGCCTACAGAATAGAGGCAATGAAAATATCAAAATTTTCCAAGTTATTAACTATAAGATGCTACTTTGTAGAAGATTCCAGGCTACTTAAAAATAATAATATGCTCAGTTTGAAAGATACATTCTTTGGGAAAACATTAAGGATATAGTATTAGAAACATGTGACTAAGAAGCTGGTTATAAGTATATGCTAAAATACCATGAATAATTATTTTGCAGGTTATTTTAGTACTCTCATAATCAACACACATTTTTCAAAAACTGAAATTTGTAATAACTGATATGTGTTATTTTTAGTTTTAGAATAAAGTTTGTGTTTGGAACCTGTTTTTTTTTTTTTAAGATTTTATTTATTTATTTGTCAGGGATAGAGGGAGAGAGAGTGAGCGAGCACAGGCAGACAGAGAGGCAGGCAGAGGCAGAGGGAGAAGCAGGCTCCCTGCCGAGCAAGGAGCCCGATGTGGGACCCGTTCCCAGGACACTGGGATCATGACCTGAGCTGAAGGCAGCTGCTTAACCAACTGAGCCACCCAGGCGTCCCTGGAAGCTGTTTTTAATAGAAATGTTAATATCTACTTAGCCAAGCCATATAAATAGTTCAGAAATATATAATTTTTCTTACTTTTTGATCATTGGAATCTCAAATGTACCTCAACTTTGGACAATAAATTTTATGGTCACCCTCATAAAAGTATTCTTTTCCAGAGAACTTAACAACAATTCAGGAGCTTAGAACTGTCACATACCTAACTTCAGGAACATTCTCTTGAGGCCTACCTAACACCCGGAGAAAAACAAGGCAGGGTCAGTTCTGCAAAGAGTAGGACGTAGTCTTTGCTCGGACATGACTCTCAAAGTCAATTTTGGTGACCACAGAAATGAAAGGAAGGAAAGGAAAATCAAGTCAAACATTTGGAGTTAAATGACTTGGATTCTTTCCTAATGGGAATGGTTTCTAGCCTGGGACCACAGGTAAATCACTGAGTTTCTCTGAGCTTCAGTTTCTCCATATACGAAACGGGGATGGTACCAACAGCTGATGAGCCAGGAGTGCCAGCAAAGGGTACATGTGAAAGTGCCTGGGAAACCAGGAAGTCCTAGGCAACCTCTGACTTAAGGCAGTCGGCAGAAGCAGGGAATAGACCTCCAAGAATCAAACAGGGAAGAGGTAAGCGCTCTTGGAACAGCCTATGCTTCCCGGAGCAGGTTAGACAAAAAATGGAGGGAGTGGGCAGAGAGAATGTCTAGGATTTAGTCAGTCCTTCTAACTAGACCTTTGTTTTGGTAGTCTGACCTTTACAGCAGTGCTAGTCGTCTCGTGCTAACCCAAGAGCCTTCCATATCCATTCATGCCTGTTTTCCTTGTCCACCTATTCATCTACCACAGCTCAGCTGCCCCTCATCCCTAGTCTATAAACTATAGAACTCTATGACATGTTACAAAAATGCTCATGTGACAATGTGCTCTTCCTCCCTACTCCCGGGCATCTGTCCACCCTAAAGTGGCCGATATGGGCAGAACCCAGCAGGATGGACCCTCCACCATAATGCAGATCAGATGCTGACTGGCTTGGCCATATTCTGGTGAAAGATCCCTTCTACAAGGGTGTCTTGTGTCCCATACTGCTGCAGTCTTTTCTGTGGGATTCATAACTTGAGCTTTGTTAGTTCCCAAGGAGTAAATCACAGAGGCATGATGTTAAACCTTCCCAAGTTAAATAGAACCATGTTCCAGGTTGATGTGCGTTGGTTTCAAAGTGTTGGGATTTACGGTTGGTTACATTTGCTGGGAGCCTTCTACTCTTACTTTTCAACCCTACCTAACCTGCTATCACTACCCACAGCCCCAGCAGCCTGCTTCTCTGAGGTCTCAAACCAGCTGCCCTTCCTTAAGCCCTGCCCATCTTTTGTGATTTTCTCAGAAGTTGGGGCCCTTCTGACATTGGCATTCAACCTTCTCCCAAAGCTCTTTTTAGAACATACTTCCACAAAAACCTGTTAAAGATTCATACAAAGGAAAACAAGCAGGGGAACAAATAAAAAATCAGCACCTACAGTGCCTTGAACATTGCCCAAGTCAGAATAAAATGGTGGAGAAGCTCCCCGCCTTTATTTACAAATCCAGAGTTGCAAAGAATTCAGCAGAACACCTGAAACCATGCATCTTGAAGTCCAACCAACTCAGTTCAAATTTGCCCTAATTTCTACTGATTTGCGAGACGTTGCACAAGTCCCTTTTCTCCCCTGGGCTTCAACTTCGTACCTGTCAAATGAGAATGAGAACTATGGCGACTTTATCACAATGACATGAGGATGGACTGAAAGTACATGCAAGGGACCAAACATGGAGCCTGTAGAGAGTAAGTCCTCAAAGCAAGTACTCAATAGTTAATATTATAAAGTATTTAATCCACTCAATGAAGTGTTATAAATCATACAATTCACTGAGGCCCCTGAGAAGGTAAATGACTTGCTTAAGACCACGCATTACAATTCCGAGTTAATAGCAGAATGTAAACTGCCACCAGGCATTCTTTTCAGTTAGCATCTACTGAGTCTCCTTTGTGCTAGGCACCACGCTAAGAGCTAGGGACATTATTTAAGGGACAAGAGTCCTAAGTACAAATAATCAAAATTTAATAAAAGTAAAAGAAGTAGATAGAAGAGAAGTAACTAGAGTGATTCTTTCTCAGGTAAAGGGAGTCTTACGGTAAAGTTGGTAAGAGACTTACTTTGGAAGTTTACACAGGGAGAGTGTAAAATAATGGCATTCTAGGAAGAACAAAGCACATGCAAATATATGCAAAGTGCGAGGAGGTCTGCCACCGCGTGGTCCAGATGACAAAGCTTTCTTAGCTTAATTAATTAACTAAACCCCTCGAAGCAGAAAGTACAAGATGGAGTTGGAGGCAGCGACCTGCTGAGGTGCCCCCGGAGCTCACCCTCCTCCCCTCGACATACACTCACCGTGGGAAGTGAAACCAAATCAGAACTTGTAGAAAAAACGTCGAGAATCCAATCATCATGAGGAACAGACATTACCTGGGAAGTAAGAAGGATGTTGATCTAGGCTCTCTCTAACAGTAATCGATCCTACACATCAGTCCGGAAAGAGACACTGCAATTACAAGTCAAAACCAGCTCAAAGCAGCACTGAAGATTCACTTGCAAAAAAGACCTGAACGTTGGGAGTTGGGGAGTTTGGGTGACATGATCCCTCCCTCCTGCCTCGCTTTTCTGTGTCTTTCTGCTTCCTATCCTCGAGGTCTGAGGTCTCAGTGTCACCAGCTCTGACAGTCTCTCTCTCTCTAATCAAATTGCACAAAGACTACCTCAATACACATATATTGATTCTACCATATCGCCATGCATTTCTCCTTCCATAAAACTTTTTTTCCTTCCATAAAACTTATCCAACTCTGGATAACTCTGGGGGCGCCTGGGTGGCTCAGTGGATTAAGCTTCTGCCTCTGGCTCAGGTCATGATCTCAGGGTCCTGGGATCGAGCCCCGCATTGGTCTCTCTGCTCAGCAGGGAGCCTGCTTCCCCCTCTCTCTCTCTGCCTGCTGCTCTGCTTGCTTGTGATCTCTCTCTCTCTCTGGGTCAAATAAATAAATAAAATCTAAAAAAAAAAAAACTTATCCAACTCTGTAATTATATTTTTATGGGTTCAGTTGTTTATTTTGATGTCTCCTACTAGCTTGTGACTTTTGTGAAAGCAGTGACATTATTAGTCTCAGGAGCATTGCTTCCCCAACATCCGGCCCAGTGCCCAGCATACAGAGTATTCAAGATGTATTTGTCGAATGAAGGGACAGTGTTTTGTAGGAAGGACAGAGCAGGAAAGAAGATCTCCATCTCCACAACCTGGTACCAGAGGTGACTCTTAGAGTCATGCATAACTGGGCTTGACTCCTACTTCTTTCAAATATGACCTCTTTGCCCTAGGGCAAAGTGCTTATCTTTCGGGTGCCTACCTCAAACTCCTCATCTTTTTTTTTTTTTTTTAACTTATTTACTTGACAGAAAGAGAGATCACAAGTATGCAGAGAGGCAGGCAGAGAGACGGGGGGAAGCAGACTCCCTGATGGGCAGAGAGCCTGCCCAATGTGGGCCTCGATCCCAGGACCCTGGATCATGACCTGAGCTGAAGGCAGAGGCTTAAACCATTGAGCCACCTAGGCGCCCCAAACTCCTCATTTCTAAAACAAGGGCAATAATGCTTGTAGAAGGTTTGTAGGTAGACAAGAGACTATTTAAATCATTTACAATCATCAGGTCTGTACTCAACCACTTCCTTTTAAATCTTCGCCTGTCCAAACCTCAATCTTTTTTTTCTTTTCTTTATTCTTTATAACATCTTAACTTTGTTTTATTTGTTTCAGTGTTCCGAGATTCATAATCTTAAGTATCACCTTGTGTTTTCTAACACGACCTATTTTAGGGGAAGAGAAGGGGTGAGACAAGAATCCCTAAAAGGACAACTGGAGCACAGGGACACAACATGAGAGAGTAATTTCACTTAGGACCAACCCTGGGAATAATCATACGATCCACGTATCTGAAACTTTTCAGGTTCCTCCTAGGGAAAAAGTTGGTGAGGGGGGACAGTTTTCACAGAACCCTGGGCGGTTATTGACACCTGGCCATATTGAAACTGATCAAAGAAACCAAACATACGACCCTCCAGTGTCCTTCTCACAACTCAGCTTCCTGCCTTGTTAAACACTACCATTAGTCTTGGACGCTCACTCTGGTTCACCCCAACTTCATCTACTGATTGTAAGAGGACACTCCTTGGTAACTGAGCAGGTGGTACTTGATGCCGAGGATGCATGAAAGGAAATAGTATTTATCCCTGCAGTCACGTCCCCATTAATCATCTGGACAAGACATGGAGATCAGATGCATTTTTCTCTGTTAACAAGCAAAGACAAGGAGGTCCGTGGGGGCTATCTGTAACCAGAATGAGGTGAGTGAAGCCGTAAGCAACTCACGGTGGGTTGTTTTAACATTCATATGGTGCCCTCACCACACACCTACACACGCCCTTGCTGAAAAGTTTTCATTCACTTGTAACACTGCCCACATTGTTCTCGCTTGACCGAGTCTGACAATGACCACTGCTTTTGGAAAGGTTTTCTTCTCTGCTAGCGCCTTCTGTGGTCACCTGTAATGGAGGATGACAAACCACCCTTCCCTCTTCTTCTGCCCTGACCCCAAGCTCTCCTGGTTCCACCCAAAATAAAGTGTTTCCATCATGAGAAATTTTTTTTTTAATTAAATAAACAAAAAAACAAAACCAAAATTTTTTTTTAAAAAGGCACCGTGACCACAGAACTGTGACTAATATTGGAATTTAGCAAGAAGTCAGCTCTGGTTTCATGAGGCTACACTAAGACTTTGGGAACATTCTGCTACTAAAGCTTATGATGAATGACTGCAGGAAGAAAGGATTGCTATTTCTTGGGCCCTCTTCTCTTTCAGTGTCAGTTTCATGCCACTGGTAACGGGGAGTGGCGGGGAGGCATGCGGCAAATTGTCCCCTTGACTGACAACGATAAGCTACTATCATATCAGTTCTGGCATCAGAAAGCTTCTGGGTTGTGGCTCAGTTTGATTCAAAAAGGGGAGGAAGGGGGCAATCAGGAGAAAATTATAAATCATTCCACTTTGTCTGTGTTTAGAATGACTCCATCAACTCCCGAAAGGTTAAGCAGTGTACACCTAGTAATAAAAAGAAATTTAATCCTCTGTGTTTGAGCCAATTCACTTTCGGTAATTTTTTCCATATAATTTCAAGCTTTCAGATAAGCTGTAAGGAAGATACAAAGAATTTATGTATCTCTCTTCCAGATTCAACAAAAATCACATTTTCTTCCATTTGCAGTATCATTTGCTAGCTTGTGTTATGTATGTGTGCCTGTGTGTTTGTGTGTGTGTGTGTGTGTGTTTGATTTCTTAAACCATATAAAAGAAACTTGTATAAATCATGCCCATAACCTTAAATATTTTGGCATGTATTTCTTTCTTTTTTAATAGAGAGCAGAGAAAGAGTGTGCATGCATGCAGGGGCAGAGGGAGAGGGAGAATCCTACGCAAAATCCTTGCCCAACACAGAACCCATTGCAGGGTTCAATCTCACAACCCTGAGATCACGACCTGACCCGAAATCAAGATTCAGACACGCAACCCACTGCACCACACAGGTGCCCTGACTTTGGCATGCATTTCTTAAGAATAAGAACATTTGCTTACTTGACCACAGTTCAATCATCAGAATCATATTCAAATTTTACAGTTGCTTCAATTTTTCCCCCATGCAAAATCCAATCTCCTCATTCACTCCATTTAGTTGTCCTGTTTCTTTACTGTCTTTTCATCTGAAAAAGTCCTTCCATTTTTCTCTGTATTTTGTGACCTTAGCACTTCTAAAAGCACAGGCCAATTATTTTATAGAGTCTTCCTACATTCCTGTACATCTGTTTTCTGTATATGTTATGAAAAACATGCATTATATAATTTTGCCAGAAGAGTTCAGAAGTATCGCTGGAAAAGAGGAGGGAAAGGCTCTGGAGCCCACAGAAAACCAGTGAGCTAGTTCTAACTCCTGCAGCCCTAAATGAAAACACTTCCTAACCTAAAGGACACAGATGTGTTCCTCAGTGGAATGTTTCTTCTGTGGTAGAGCCAAACTCATCCTGGGCGAAAGTTAAAAAGCATGTTTCAAGAGGATCAAACGGAGTCTAAATAAATGGGTTTCAAAACAAACTCCAACAATATTTAAAAAGAATACAAAAGACATAGCACCCAACATAGGAAATTCAGACATTTTTCATCCAACAAAAAATTATCAATATATAAAGTAGTAGAAAAATATGACCCACATCAGGAGAAACAAACAACAAATAGGCCCAGAAATAACACAGGTGATACAGTTGGCAGACCAAAGGTGTTAAACAGAGAAATGTAAGATAAGAGTTTTCATAAATAAAAAATATATTATATATACATACTGTAAATAATATATACAATAGGTTAAAATGTGATAATAAACAATAAAATAATTAACATTATATTAAACACTATAGAGGAAAAGTTGGTAAGACATAGCAATAGAAACAATCCACAATGAAACAGAGATTAAAGAGACTGAACAGAACATCAATAATCCTGTGGGACAATAACACACATTCTAACAAATGTGTGACTGGAGGCCAAAGGAAGTTAGGGAAGAAAAAAATATTTGTATAAATGATGACCTACATTTTTTCACTTTGAAGAAAACCATAAACGCACAGATCCAAAATAGTCAACAAACTCCAAGCAGAAAAAACATAAAGAAATTCTCAGTAAGGCATATCACAGCCAATTTTTTCTAATGTTTTTTTTTAATTTATTTGACAGAGAGAGAGAACATGCACACAAGCAAGGAAGTGGCAGACAGAGGGACAAGGAGAAGCAGGCCCCACACAGAGCAGACATGTAATGGACTGAGCCACCCAGGCACCCCTAGAAAAGTACTTTTGTATGGTTATTACCCTGATGTGAAGTGATGTAATATGTTAAACAGGAGATGAATAATATAAACCCCAGACCAATCACTAAAAAATAATACCAAAATATACCTATATATATTTAACAAATAAATAAAAAGCGCTATCTCCACTTTTTTGAGCAGCCACGATATTTCAACATTCTCACCACCCAGTGGAAACAGAAGTACCATGGCAACAAGCTCAAAGGAGTAGATCTGCTTCACAGTTGGTGCTACAAAGGATTCCACACAGGGGCCGTCTCGGATTCTGCTCCAGTGTGGTCTCTCCCAACATCACTTCTGACCATCCTGAAGGGTGATGTGGCACTCAGTGCGCTCTCCAAGTCCGAGACTGGCAAGCTGGGGAAACACAGCTTCTCTGAGGGAAGCATACTGCTCTCTGAAGACGGGATCATCCCTAAGCCCAAGAAGACCCAAGCTGGCCTTTCTCCTCTTCCCGGGAAACCCAGCTCTTCCAAGGACCTTGAGGAAACCAGCAAAGAATCCAGCCTCTCCACCCAGATGTTACCTCTGTTGAAGTACTCTGAGCAGACCTCGAGACTCTCTTCTTCCCCCACCTCCCAGTCAACCGGTGACTCACTCCTGGCTGCTGTGAACTCGTGAATGGCCTCTCTCCACTAGCCCCCACCTAGGAGCACCGGTGTTAGCTACCTCATGGGAACTGGCCAGCTGGCTGGCTGGCTAGCCAGACTGAGCCCCAGTCCCTTTCTCAAAGTATTTTTTTGAAGTGGTTGAATTGCAGAAATGGGTATCTGGAGGTTTGGAGGGGTGGTGGGATTGGGGAGAAGGCGAGGAAGGTTCACTGGCTGGTACCTCTTATCTCTGCAGAGAAGCCACTGATGGCCACTCAACCTTATAAAGCAGGGTTTGGTTTCTAACTTCAAAAAAAAAATGTATAAGTATATATATATGTGTGTATGTATATTATACATACACACATATACCACAAACAAAGGAAATAAAATGGAATTATAAAAATATTCAATTTGTGCCAAAGAAACAGAAAAACTAAGGATAGAACAGCCATTAAAAACAAACAGAAATCTTAGAGTTGAAAAATACAATAACTAAACTGAAGAATTCAATAAGGAGTTTCAAAAGATTCAGCCACATGGAAAAAAGAATCAGAGACCTAGAAAATAGGACATTGGAAATTAGCCAATCAGAGGAGTAAGAAGAAAAAAGAATGAAAAAAAAAGTAAAGAAAACCTACATGAATTATGGGACAAAATAAAAGACTATTCACATTATGGGAATTCCAGGTGAAGAGGAAGGAACAGAATGGATATGTCAAAAAATAATGGCTGAAAATTTTGCAAGCCTGGGGAGGGAAATAGATATCAAATCTATGAGGCCTAAAGGATCCCAAACAGGCTGAATTTGAACAGGACTACACCAAGACACATTATCATTACAGTGTCAAAAGTTATAGACAAAGGAAGAATTGACAGAGCAGCAAGACAAAAAAGAGAAGTTACATTTAAGGTAACCCTCGTGAGACTACAAGCAGATTTCTCAACAGAAACTTTGCAGGCCAGAAGAGACTGGAATGACATATTCAAAATATATAAAAGAAAATAACTACCAACCAAGAAATCTATCCTGAAAAAGCTGTCAGAAACAAAGGAAAGATAAAGGCTTTCCTGAACAAACAAAGGATGAGGGAGTTCATTAACACCAGACCTGCCTTACAACAAATACTACAGGAAGTTCTTTTAGTACAAGTTAAACAGTGCTAATTAACATCATAAAAACATAAAAAGGTAGCATAAATCTCACAGGTAATGGTAAATACATAGTTATAGTTAGATTCTGCTGTAAAATAGTGGTGCATAATTCACTTACAACTGTAGTTTAGAAGTGTTAAAAGTGAACACAGTGGGCACCTGGGTGGCTCAGTGGGTTAAGACTCTGCCTTTGGCTCAGGTCATAATCTCAGGGTCCTGGGATTGAGCTCCACATCGGGCTCTCTGTTCAGTGGGGAGCCTGCTTCCCCCCCGTCCCGCCGCCTGCCTCTCTGCCTACTTGTGATTGCTCACTCTGTCAAATAAATAAGTAAAATATTTAAATAAATAAATAAATTAAATAAAAGTGAACACAGTAGAAGTAATAATAACAACCTATTACTGGGCACACATATAAAAATATATAAATTATAAAGACAATAAATTAAAATGTTAGAGGGAGTGAAAGTAAAAGTATAACATTTACAAATTTGAGTGAAGTTTTTATTAGTTTAAAATAGTTTGTTATAGGGATGCCTGGGTGGCTCAGTTGGTTAAGCAGCTGCCTTCGGCTCAGGTCATGATCCCAGCGTCTTGGGATTGAGTCCCACATCGGGCTCCTTGCTCGGTAGGGAGCCTGCTTCTCCCTCTGCCTCTGCCTGCCATTTTGTCTGCCTGTGCTCGCTCTCTCTCCCTCTCTCTCTGACAAATAAATAAAATCTTAAAAAAAAAACAGTTTGTTATAAAAAAACAAAATAGAGTGTTTTAAGTTGAAAATATTTTATATTAGCTGCAAGAGAGAATCCTATATTAATTACACAAAAGAATATGATAAAGAAGTCAAAACATACTGCTACCAAAAGACTTCAAAACACACACACATACACACACACACACACACACACACACACGTGACAGCAGGATAAGAAACAAGGAAAAATGGATCTACAAAACAATAAGAAAATACATTTTTAAAATGGCAATAGTAGGACACCTGGTTGGCTCAGTTGGTTAAGTATCCATCTTTTGATTTGAGCTTAGGACATAATCTTGAGGTGGTGAGACTAAGCCCCATGTGGGCTGAGCATGGAGCCTGCTTAAGAGTCTCTGTCTCCCTCTCACTCTGCTCCACACCCCCTCATGCGTGTCACCTCTCTTTCTCTTTCTTTCTCCCTCTATCTCCCTTTCTCTCTCTCAAAAAAGAAGAAAAATGGCAATAGTAAGTCTTTACTCATCAATATTATTTCAAATGCAAATGGATCAAATTATCAAATTAAAAAACATAGTCTAGTGGAATGGATTTAAAATTTTAAAAAGATCTAACAATATGTTGTCTTTAAGAGACTCACTTTAACCTACAAGAGACATACACAAACTGAGAGCAAAGAGATGGGAAAAAAAAAAAACATTTCAAGCAAATGGTAACCAAAAAAACAGGGGTAGGTATACTTACATCAGATACTATAGACTTTAACTAAAAATGATAAAAAGAGACAAAAAAGGTGATGATAGTGATGATATAATAGGTGAGTAAAGACATCAAGAGGGGCATCTGGGTGGCTCAGTGGGTTAAGCCTCTGCCTTTGGCTCAGGTCATGATCTCAGGGTCCTGGGACTGAGCCCTGCATTAGGCTCTCTGCTTAGCAGGGAGCCTGCTCCCCCCCAGCCGCCCTCTCTCTCTGCCTGCCTCTCTACCTACTTGTGATCTCTGTCAAATAAATAAATAAAATATTTTTTTAAAAAGACATCAATATGACAATTGTAAATATTTATGTGTCCAACTTAGAAACACCTAAAAACATAAAGCAAAAGCTAACAAAACTAAACAGAGAAATGAGCAGCAGTACAATAAGAAAGAACAGCTAGTAAACCCAAAGTAAGCAGAAAGAAGGAAATTTTTTTTAAAAAGCAGAGCAGAAGTCAATGAAATAGAAAACAAGATAAAATAGATAACACTAACGAATTAAAAACTTGGTTCTAAAGATCACTGAACTGGATAAACCTCTAGCAAGCCGATAATGAATAACAGAAAGAAGATGTGATTAAAAATGTCAGGAACAAGAGAAAGGACATCACTATCCATTTTATCTATGTTAAAATTTTAATTAGGGAATATTATGAACAATTTTTTAAAAGAAACTCAGCAACTTGATGAAACAGACAAATTCCTTGAACGATGCCAGCTACCAAAGGTCAACACAAAACAAGAAGGCAACCTGAAAAGTCTACACCTAATAAAGAAATTGAATTCATCATTTTTAAACTTCCCAAAAAGAAAACTCTGAGAACAGATGCATTCACTAGTATATCACTAAAACATTTAAATAAGAAAAATGCAAATTTCAGTCAAACTATTCTAGCAAATGCCACAGAAGGAAATCTTTTCAACTCACTGATGAGACCGCCATTGCCTTGACACCAAAACCAAAGAAATTACAGGAAAATAAGTGAACAGTATCCCTCTTGAATATATAGGCAAAAAACTTTTAACAAAAATTAAGCAAACTGAGCCCATCCCAGTAATTCAAAGTAGGTTTAACATTTGGAAGTCCATCAGTATAATTCCCCACATTAAGAATCATAAAAAGAAAATACATAAAAATGACCTAATAGATTCATAAAATGGACTGGAAAAAATTAAACACTCATTTATGATAAAAAAAATCTTTTCAGCATAGGAATAAAGGAGAACTTTCTCAATCTGATAAAGGGCATCCACAAATAAACTACAGTTAATATTATACTTAATGGATAAAGACTGAATGTGTTCCCTCTTAGATAAAGAACAAGAGAAGGATGTCTGTTCTCATTATTACCATTCAGCATTATGCTCTAAATTATGGCCAGAGCAATAAAGGAAGAATGAATGAATGAATCAATTAATCAATCAATCAATGAATAGATAAGTAAATGGAATATATATTGAAAAGAAAGAATTCAAACTGTCTTTGTTCACATGAGGACACATTTATCTATGTAAAAAATCCTAAGGAATTTCCATAAAGGATCCCAGAAATAATGTCAGGTTCATAAGATTATAGTGTACTAGATAAATATTTAACAACTTCTACTTATTAGCCACAAGTAATCAGAATTAGAATTTTAAGAAATACCATTTACATTAGAATTAAATATGAAATAAAAGGAATATATTTAATAAAATATGTATAAGTCATACTTATTGAAAATTATAAAATATTGCTGTGAAAAATTAAAACAAAGGCAGAGCTAAACTATTTTCATTATCAGGTGATTTTTTTTTTATTTTTAAGATCGCTGTTTTCTCCAAATTGATCTATAGATTCAGTGCATTGCCCAACAAAATCCTAACTATATTTTGTAATGATTTGAAAGCTAATGCTAAAACTTATATGGAAATCCAAGGGATCCAGAATAGATAAACTAATTTTAAAATTAAAAATAAAGTTGAAAGACTCATGATAATTTCAATACTTAACTCTAAAGCTACATTAAGTAAGATGGCATGGTATTGGCCTAATGCATACAGATCGATAAAACAGAAAGTCCAGAAATAAATCCACACATATATTGACAACTGGGTTTAGCAATGTGCCAAAATAAGTCAACTGGAAAAGGATTTTGTTTTCAACAAATTGCACTGGAATGACTGTACCTTTATAGTAAAATAAATTAAACTTCACCTCATATAATAGCTAAGAATAGATCATACACCTAAATAAAAGAGTTAAGAGCTCAAAATTTATAGAAGAAAACAGAAAAAAGTTTTAGAATAAAATAGAAAAAACTGTAAAACTTTGGGTTAGGCAGAGATTTCTTAAACAGGACACAAAAAGCATGAAATATAAAAGAAGAGTTAATGAATTATACATCATCAAAATTAGAAAGTATACTCTTCAAATATATTAAGACAATAAATGGAGACCAGTTAAATAGATAGATAGGTGTTTTTAAAATATATATACTTTATAAAGTGCTTGTATTCAGAATCTATAAAGAACTCCTCCAACTCAATAAGACAAACCATTAAAAATTTGGACAAAAGATTTGAGCAGACACTCTATAGTCTTATTAGTGGGTGGCAAATAAGCATATGAAAATAGGCCAAACATCACCAGTCATTAGGGAAATGTTAATAAAACCATAATGAGATACCACACCCATTCATTAGATATGGCTAAAATTTAAGATATTGAATATCAAATGTCACGACGAGGGGCAACTGAAACTGAAAGTAGTCTACATCACGAATGAGAATGAGTAACAGGAAAGCAATTTAGAAAATAATCTGAAAGTTTCTTACAAATTTAAGCACACCCTTACCATAAAACCTAGTATTTCCACATGCAGGCGTTTCCTCAAGAGAAATGTATGTATACATTCACACAAAGACTTGTGTCTACATGGCGTTCTCAGTTTTATTCCCAATACCAAGACACTGGAATAAACTCAAATGGCCATCGACTTGTGAATGTATACTCAATGGTGCCATGATCAAATGGGATCATCCCATCATCAATAAAAAGGTACAGGGTGCCTGGGTGGCTCAGTGGGTTGGACCACTGCCTTTGGCTCAGGTCATGATCTCAGGGTCCTGGGATCGGGCCCCGCATTGGGCTCCTTGCTCAGTGGGGAGCCTGCTTCTCTTCTCTGCCTCTGCCTGCCTCTCTGCCTGCTTGTGATCTCTGTCTCTCTCTCTCTCTCTGTGTCAAATAAATAAATAAATAAAATCTTTTTAAAAAATCAAAATAAAAAAATAAAATAAAAAGGTACAAACAAATGATGCTTTCAGCAATATGGACGAATCTCAGAAAGATAATTCTAAGTTGAAAAAAATCCAGCCACAAAAGACTACATACTGTATGATACCATTAGTTTAAAATTTTAGAAAAGGCGAAACTCTAGGAAAGGAAAGGGGGGGGGGAAACAGGGATTGTCAGAGATTGGGAGGTAGCAGAAGGCCTGTAACTACAAAGGAGGAACCACGGAATGATGAAAATATTCTGTAACCTCATAGGAGAGGTGTTGAGCTAACTTTCTACATTTGTCAAAACTCACTAAATCACATACTTTAAATTGATGAGCTGTGTTATGGGTAAATTATACCTCAAGAAATCTAACAAAAATAACTGTCTTTATCCATGAGTAACAGAATTTGTATCTTGTGCATGTGTGTGCGTGTGTTTGTATAAAATAGTTGAACTAAACCTCAGAGGTAAAAAAAAAAAAAAAAAAAAAAATTGAATCACATTGTCAGATGTTTAGACCTTGCTATAAATTTTTAAAAATAATTGTTGCTAATTAGAAATATTTGAGGTCATTTAAGCAGTTAAAAAACATAATTCAGGGGCGCCTGGGTGGTTCAGTGGGTTGGGCCTCTGCCTTCGGCTCGGGTCGTGATCTCAGGGTCCTGGGATCGAGCCCCACATCAGGCTCTCTGCTCGGAGGGGAGCCTGCTTCCCCCTCTCTCTGCCTGTCTCTCTGCCTACTTGAGATCTCTCTCTCTGTCAAATAAATAAATAAAAACCAAAATAATTTAAAAAAACACACAATTCAGAACTTCATCACACAAACAATATTCTAAAATTTGTTTTTGATTATGCTAAATCTGTTTGAGATACTACAAAAATAGAGTGAAGGAGAAAGGAGCTAAGGTTCTAAGTGAAAACTGTGTATTTAGTTCTTTCAATGTCTTTGCCACCTCATTTAATCTTCCCAAGAACTCCAAAGGTCAGTTGAGCTGTCACTTCAAGGATATCAAGCGGCTAGAGAGACGGAAGTGATTCAAGTTCAAGTCAATTTGACTCCAAGGCCTCCCATCCAGCCCTTATTTTCTAAACCCAGGAAGATGGAGTTTTATTACAAGTTCCTGGAGCATCTGACAGATAAATCTACATTTAGAGCCTTCCAAACGCCCCCAAGTAAAGATTAGCCTTTTCTACGTTCCATTTTCCAAGGATCATGTTGGTACTTTGGCATATCTCATTTAAATCTTTCAGTGATCCAATGGGTTAAAAATCATTATCATCACCATTGTGCAGATAAAAAGAGGTAGGTTCATAATGAAATGAACTCTGTGTTCTTTCTAAATCAGTCACTGCCTACTTTCGTAACTGATCCTCAGTAGATGTAGGGTCTGTAATTTTCTATTAGAAGCAGCAGACAGCGGTTTCTATGACTATGAGTCAAACACTTAAAAATCCTATGCATGTCCAACATGGCGACTCCTCTGTGCTGAAGCCGCCCCTGGTTCCCAGCCTCTGCTGAGCGGCTCTCTTCGCTTCCTTCCTGCTATCACAATCCTCTTTCCTTTCTCCTTGTATTTTTTCCAAGTACATAAAATCAGGATTCTGCCCAGCCTGTCTCTTGCCAATGTTTATTGGATAGCCGGCTCTTCCTTCTTTCTGTCTTTAATGTTTCCCATTCAACAGTAGCATTGGTTGATGGCACTATGTCACCGCTAGAACTTCCTACCTTTTGGAAACTCCTGGTCTTCTCTTAGGTCCTAGACTCTTGCAGGCTGATGATAGTGGAAATCTATTTTACGGAGTGGTGAAGACCTAAAATCAGGGCATAAGAAAACAATTTGTATAATATCAAATTTTCTCTTAGAATATTCTTAGAAGAGGATCACACTGCAAGCAAATGGACAACTTTCCAGTACATTCTCAGGGTTATCTTCAGAAAAGAAATCACCACTACCTTGGTTGAGCTGAGGCTGTACTAGTTGCTTCCATTAAGGGACCATTCCACACACAAACACATATCTGTTTACTTAATGACCAGAGTTACTTTTTGTGTGGCAAGAAGATCTCACTAAGAATGTTACATGGGCTTTGTCTTCCATCGAATGCTCACCTGAGCAGAATGGTAACTGGAATCACCTGTAATTACTGTTACCTTTTGGTCTCTATCTCCCTCTTTTCATTATAAATTTTGGACAGCAGTAATGGCTGAGTATGCATAAATTATATGCATTTATAATGCAATGTGCCTACATAGAGAAAGAGAGAGAATATTATATAATCCCTGTTAGTGTGCAGCCCCGAGTTTTGGCTTTATGAAAGACCAATAGGTTTCTCTTGTCCAAAGGACTGAAGTTTATCATGACACTAGATCACTATCTAAGACTTATCAGCAAACTGTTACTCCTGCCTCATCTTCCCACATTCTGGGACAAGAGTAAGTGATACAACCAGCTCATGGATAAACCCTTGATCTCCATGTGCTGTGACCTGGGGACCTACTATCTCAAGTTCCTCATCCACAAAGCTGAGGCAGTAAGAGATAAATCAGTGATGATTAAATTTGGTTAGATAAAAATACATCTATCTTAAGAATATATTAAATATTTATTCATTTTGTTCCCAAACTTTGGAGTCTTGAAAACATCATCAGGTTTTTCCAAAGTCCTAGTCCCTCTTCCTATTTAAATCTTTTTTTTTTCCTTTGAAGACAATTTAATCCATGTGTTTCTGATTGGCTTTCTTTTAAAACATCAGTATATATTTTTTTCCTAAATGGTATATGGTATCCAAGAAGCCTTAAAATATGCTTCTACAGAAGATTTCTTTTGTTTTGTTTTCCCTTTTCAAAACCTGGAAATTATTCTTTGCCAAATAAAAATTAACTGAGACACCAAGAGGTTTGAGTTCAGGCTGAAATGTCATATCCATGAATTCTGAATAGGTTCTAAACTTGGCACAATCTATTCTGTGTCTGGCATTTACAGCCATTAGTTAGAAAAGATGGTCTCTTGATTAAATGAATTCTGATATCTAAATAAAACGAAAGCGTTGAACAAGCGCAGCTAATGATAAAACACTGAATGTCATCACGTGGAAAACGGGAAGATCCAAACTCCTTCTCAGAAGTTTTATATCAGCCATGGGTGTTATTTAAGAAGCTTACAGAACACTTGATTCGTTTCCAGAAACCAAATACGAGAATTTCAGAGAATTCAGCTGAGCCATTTGTCAGACACTCATGATCAAAAAATTCCAGAAAATGGAGCTGGGAACTGAAGTTCATTAGATGCAGTCCCATGGTGTTATATAGTATTATGATTCTCACTCTGGGCCTATCACCCTGCCTGGTTTCCCGGGAATTCAACAATGAGCTCTCTAAGAGCTGTGTGTACAAAGGAAAAACTCTTCTGGTTTTCCTCCCTGCAGTCTCAAGCATCTTGTACATTGTTATAGGTGAACCTGGAGAAGTGGTTGGTTGTGACCACCTTCCCCATCCACTCTTCCCAATAAACAAGTCTTGTTGGAACCAAGCAGTATGGAAATGGTAAAGTTCTGAGTCAAGCTAAATCCATAGGGATGCTTTGTCAATTTCCCATTGCTATAAATATCCCCAAGTCCATCATTTTAGTAGCTTCAAAGCCCTTTGTCACATCTGGTAAGTGTAGAAGCCACACCAATAGGCATAAAAATGGATATAGCATTTTCCCAAAAGGCACTCAACAGAGTAGGTTTTTTTTTTTTTGAGAATCCATGACGTTCATTCACTGGTTAGTGGTAGAAAACCAGCACCTCTCATCAAATTCCAACCTCCTTTGCTTATTTCCTGGTACAATGCTTACTCCCCATCTTAGGAATAAATCTCCCATTTGGCTACCTGACGTTTCTTCAAATGCACCTTGTGTTCTGTTTTCACTGATCTACACGTGTGCTTCTGCTATTTATAGAACCTGACTGCCCTTCCCCGCCTCTCTATTTAACTTCTACTCATCCTTCAAAGTCCCACTTACATGCTGCATTCTTTACTCCCCAGCCACACATAGCTATATTCAGAATTCATCACCCTCTATACTCTACCATTTTTAACACCATTATTAGTAGCATCTCATTAATTTTATAGCTAAGACTTTATAGGTCTACCTATTCCACTAAACTATGAACTTCATCTTTTTTGAATGTCTCATTCATCTAAAACTTCCCAACAACTAGTGCTGAAAAAGCTTTCAATAGTATGTTTGATTAACACTCAATAGACTTAAGCCATGTATTGGATTGCATACAGTAACACCTTAAAAAATATGATTCTTGATCACAAGGAATTACATTCCACAATATATTACAAAAATATAACCACTGAAGTAATTTGTCACCTACGACAAGGTTAACGACTTCTTTTGTCAAAGGCCAGATAATGAATATTTTAGGCTTTGCACACTACACACAGTCCTACTTACATATTCTTTGCTTACATTTATAATCTTTTAAAAATGTAAAAAAATATTCTTAGCTCGTACATTGTACAAAAACAAGCCAAGGACCAGATTTGGCCCAAGGCTGTAGTTTGTCATCCCTGATCTAAAACAGTGCCACCCAATGGAGCATTTTGTGATGATGGAAATGTTCTTTGCACTACTCAATATGGTAGTCACTAGCTGTATATAGCCATTGAACATAAGGAAATATGGCTAGAGAAACAAAATTTTGTATTTTACCTCATTTCAATTAATTTTAATAGTCAAATGTGGGTACTGGTTTGCCTACATGAGTAGAAAATTTAAAGACTATTCAAACCACCAACCCCTGGCATCAGCAATCTGCTGATGACCAGATTATTTTGGAACTGGACCATCAGCAACCAGAAGATCTGTGATAATCAGTCTCTTTGCTCGATATTATACAAGAAACCAGAAAGCCCCCAAAGTCCCCGAAGTGCTACAGAAGAAAATCTCCACCTGTTGAAAATCAGATCAAGTAAAAGGCTTTCAGAGCTGGTGATTACATGAGGTTGCTTCATTTGGGGGATTCAGAAAGCCAAGGCTAATCCTTGTCATCTATAAGAATCCTCAAACCTAATATACTCAAAAGAAATAACTTTATTTTACAAGCTGACAAATCAGTTTCCAATTCCCTCAAGATTTTTAAATGTCCTTACTGCCTCATCATTTGCCTTAATAATTTACTGAGAGCCTAGTCCTTTAAGAATCCACAGGTCCAAGGGACCAATGAGGCCCATGCAGTCTACCTCCACGTAGCTGAAGGCTTTGCTGATGGTGATAGTGGAATGATGGGTCATGTGATGATAAGCTGAATAAGGAGGGGATCAGACAAAACAGGAAGGTGTTGAGAGGTCATAAGAAAGCAGTGGATTAAGGAATCTGTGGGATCCCTGGTCAAAAACCTGTGGCAGAGAGGTATCAGAGCACACAAGCCAAAAGTACAGGAAATGGTATATGGGGTGGGTGGATTTTGAAACTGAGACTTTGGAACTGGAGCAGTTACTGGTGATGACAAGGTCTAAGATGAAACTTGGCTGTGGTGTGGTGGAAAATAATGTGTTGCTGGAAATGAGGAAGTAAAGGAAAGAGAGGCCAGAGTGTTAGATGGGTCATCTGTTCTACATGCTGAAGTCATGAAAAATGATGATAGAATTAGGGCCAGCAGCCAAAGTTTTCAAGGAACTAAGGAAGGAAGTAGGGTGGCATGAGCCAAGGGGAAACAGTTGACAGCAGTAATAATGGGTAGTAGGTGGTATCCCCAGGCACCATCCCACCACGTGCCCCCAACTCCATGTCGATGCACCTCTACCTACCTCCTGGGCCAGCATTGGAACATGGGATCGGCTTATGCTAAGACCACTATCAGTTAACGGTCTCTGCCTAATCTGGCTCATTGTGGGTCAAGGCTACTTCCTGTTTTAGCCTTTAGATACAAAAGGGCCAATGAGAACCTCCCAATTTTTGCCCACCCAACTTACCCATCCTGAGTACCTTCTGGAGTTGGGGACCTATACCTCTTCTCTCCTTTTGAAAGAGACTCTGGTAAGAGCTTAGAATAGTCAGGGCTCTCTAGAAAAGGAGAAAACACAACCAATAGGGAATGTGTGTGTGCATGTTTGCATATATATAGAGAGGTTTATTTCAAGGAACTAGCAAATCCTCAAAATCTGCAGGGTAGGCTGGCAGGCTAAAGGCCCAGGAGGGAGTTGATGCTGCAGTTCGAGTCTGAAGACAGTCTTCTGGCGGAGTTTCCTCTTCCTCAGGGGAAGTCAGTCTTTTTCTTAAGACCTTCAACTGTTTGGATGAGGCCCACACTCATTATCGAGGGCAATCTGCTTTATTCAAAGTCTACTGATTTAAATGCTAATCTTATCTAAAAAATATCATCACAACAACACTGAAGACTGAGAGTGGGGGGGGGGGAAACTGATATAACTTACAAAGGATTTTAATTTAAATATGTACTTCTTCCTACAAACTGTTTGCTAACTCTGAAGATATCATTCCTTGCCCCCAAGCAAAACTGGCCAAACCCTTGCATGAGGGTAGTGCTTGCCAATCTCATCTTTTTATGGAGTCACCATTTCTTCTGCTTTCCCTTCTTTCTTTCTCAAGGAAGTTCTACTTTCTCATTACTTGACTTTATCTCCAGTTTTACTTCATGAAAAATAAGTGTGCTCCTCCCTTCACAGCTTACCCTCACTGACCAGGAGACACAGCTAATGTACATGTCTCTAAAGAAAAGTCTAGTGACATGCTTGTGAATTCAGCGTCTCTCACACCTGCCTTTGTTTTCGGAAAGTTTGTGATCTCTCATACACGCAGAAGATGCTAGCTACTCCTAAATTTAAGAGTAGTACTATACGGGGGCACCTGGGTGGCTCAGTTGGTTAAGTGTCTACCTTCGGCTCAGATCATGATCTCAGGGTCCTGGGATTGAGTCTCGTGCCCAGTGCCTGCTCAGTGGGGAATCTGCTTCTCCCTCTCCCTCTGCCCCTCCCACCTGCTCATCATCTCTCCCTCTCTCAAGAAAATAAAACCTTTAAAAAAAAAGGAGTAATCTATATATTATGTCTCTTTGACTACAAGCAATTGATGATCGCTTTGACAGGAGACTATCATAACATGCGGTGCTTGGCATCAGGGGGCATCTTTGATTCTTGTTGTTGGAGATGAGTATATGAAAACAAATTCCTGGACAGATAATCTTGTCTACAAAGTGTGTGGTACCAACTGTCTGAGCTACAGTATTGTTTTATTTAAAAATGAATTTATTGTCTGATTCCTCTACTTAATAAAGCGTTTCCAAGTGGCACTTTCATGGGACCTAAAGGAAAAAAAAGACCATCCCTTTCTATCCTAGAAATCTTCCCATTAATGTTTTTCAGAGAATTCCACATGTGCTGAGTAATTTCTCCTCCTCATTCTATAGAAATCTGGAGGTCAATGACCACCCAAGGAGGCTGTCTTATGGGAAAGAGTCAATCTTTGATTGATAGAGTAAGCTCAACATGGGAGTGTAAGGGTGAACAGCATATGTCGGCCACCTGGGAAACAAAGAAGAAAATGACACCCTTTAGACTCATTGGCTGATATTAAGAGGAAGTTGGAGTGGCCCTAAAAGTATGAGGACACAGTCAAGTTCAAGTGAACCTCAAAAACGTCTGGATAGAGACTGGTCAGGTACACTGGACAAGCAGTCAAATTCTTTTTATCCCACATCCTGCAGAGAGTCCTAGCTATGAATGAATGTAAATGTCTGTCTTGGCTCTCATCCTGGGAAGGTGTAATTTTGCCAAAATCTACCTTACTTTCCTCAGCCTTGTCTTTCCTTCTATTTCTCTAAAGGGGTAACCTCAGTAAGAGCAAAGCTCTGGTTTGAGCTTATGGGACGTCCTCTACTGGACAAAGTTCAACAGTTTCCCTAGGCAAATTGGTAATTCATGTATTACTTCCAATTTTGTGTGTGTGTGTGTGCTTAAATGGCTCAGTGTCCCCAGGGATTTGAATCCCCATAAGTAAAACTCTTTGGGAATTTCCTACTCAGCTAACCTAGAGCTCGGAAGAACAAAGGAGCGAGAAAGAATGCATTGTGTCCAAGGAAGGCCAATTACTTTACTGCTAATACCCACATTTACCCAGTGCAATTCAACCTAAAGACAAAGTTCTCCCCTTGCCTTTTCCCTTTGTTTTCCTAATCTAAATATACTGAGATAAAATCATTTATTTTATTTTTTAATTATGTTCAGTTAGCCGCTGTATAGCACATCATTAGTTTTTGATGTACTAATGTTCAATGCTTCATTATTTGCATATAACCCCCAGTGTTCATCACAACACGTGCCCTCACCCAGCTACCCCATCCACCTACTTCCCTCCCCTCTGAAACAAAATAGAGACTCCAGAAATGGCCCCTCAACTCAATGGTCAACTAATCTTTGACAAATCAGGAAAAAATATCCAATGGAAAAAGACAGTCTCTTTAATAAGTGGTGCTAAGAAAATTAGATAAGAACACTTAAAACCGGTACTGTTTTCTAGAAGTCACTCATTAGCAAATGAACATGGCAAAAAAAAAAAAAAAAGCGATTTGTTTCACTACCATTTAAGAACAGAGGAGAAAAAATAATTCCATTGATTCATATTTTTAAGATTAAATAATTATGAGATTCTGAGTTATATTAGAATTGGAAGAGAGTTTCTTAATATCGAGGTCTAAGGAATCCTGGAAATCAATGGAAAGAAAGAATTTAGATGGCCTGTGAACTTAAGAAAAAAATGGCATCTTCAGTTTTGTTAACCTCCAACTAAAACCTAGCATTTCCTTCCACTATGGATTCAGACCACAATCCATAGTATTAATAGTTCCTGTGATGGCTAAAATTAACAAGTCAGGTAACAACAGATTTTGGCAACGATGAAGAGAAAGGGGAACTCTCCTACACTGTTGATGGGAATGCAGACTGGTGTAACTGCTCTGGAAAACAGTACAGAGGTTCCTCAGAAAGGTAAAAATAGAGCCATTCTATGATCTGCAATTGCACTACGGCATATTTATCCAAAGGAAACAAACATAGTGATTCAAAGGGGCACATGCATCCCAATGTTTATAGCAGCAATGTCCACAACAGCCAAAATACGGAAAGAGCCCAGCTGTCCATTGACAGATGAATAGATAAAGAAGAAATGGTATATATCTACAATGGAATATTACTCAGCCATCAAAAAGAATAAAATCTTGCCATTTACAATGATGTAGATAGAACTGGAAGATACTATGCTAAGCAAAATATACCAATCAAAGAAAGATGAATACCATAGGATTTCACTTATATGTAGAATTTAGGAAATGAACAGATGAACATAAGAGAAGGGAAGAAAAAACAAAATAAGATAAAAACAGAAAGGAAGGCAAACCATAAAAGACTCTTAACTTGGGTGCCAGGGTAGCTCAGTGGATTAAGGCCTCTGCCTTCGGCTCAGGTCATGATCTCAGGGTCCTGGGATGGAGCCCCGCACCGGGCTCTCTGCTCAGTGGGGAGCCTGGTTCCCCCTCTCTATCTGCCTGCCTCTCTGCCTACTTGAGATGTCTGTCAAGTAAATAAATAAAATCTTTAAAAAAAAAGACTCTTAACTCTAGGAAACAAACTGAGGGTTGCTGGAGGAGAGGTGGGTGGGGGATGGGGTTCCTGGGTGATGCGCATTAAGAAGGACACTTTGATAATGAGCACTGGGTGTTGTATGTAACTGATGAATCACTAAACTCTACCCTTGAAACTAATAATACACTGTATTAAAAATAAATTTAAAAAATATTAACTGTGGCACACATTTCATGCCATGTTACATTTGTAAATATTTCAAAATATTAATACTCATCACTATTTCAAATTTTCAGTAATTATTAAACTCACATTTGATTGGGTTTTTAAGGTATTAACAAAGTTTACATATTTCTGTATCAAAATTCTTAATAATTTTACAACTATGTTGAATTATAATTCGTTTGCTTTGTAATCATGCGTGACGTATTCAAAAACATGAAAAGAATGTGCCCATCCATACTGTTCAAAATTTTTTGCCAGAGGCTTAAGACCATTTAAATACTGTGTTTCTTAAAGGTTTTCATAATTTCTTTCTGTACTTCAGAGAAGTATTTTAGAAACTACTATCCCTCCCACTGTAGCACAATTAACATGTTTCTGTTTCTTTCAACCCTTCTGGTTCTCTCCATAAAGAACACCTACCCGACTAGGGTGTAACTTTCCCATTCTGTTCTCTACGTACATTTGATCAAGTTACTAAGTTGCGACTCTGTGTTTGTTATTAATTTTATGTTTAGATTTACCAGGTATTTTCTAGTTCCTGAGGGGTTTTTTAAAGATTGTATTTATGTGTTTGTTTATTTACTTATTTACTGAGAGAAATAGAGTGAGAGAGAACATGAGCCTGGGGAGGGGAAGCAGGAGAGGAAGAAGCAGACTCCCCACTGAGCAGGGAGCCCGACGTGGGGCTCAATTCCAGGACCATGAGTTGAGCCAAATGCAGACATTTAACCGACGGAGCCAGCCAGGCATCCCTAGTTCCTAAGTTCTTTATTTTGGTTCCTCTTCTTTTTGGACAAGATGGAATTGTGGAGTCGATCCTCAAGAAATGACCATGTGTGCTGATTTCATGTGCACAATTCCTTCTTTTCCTGTTTTGAAATATTTGCAACAAATGGAGTTTGTCCTCAAATAGATTATGATACTGTAGGGGCCCTGGCTGGGGGACTGAGCACACAAAGGCTAACAGACAAGTGTGCCGGGATTGGGCACAGAGATGGTTGGCAGAGGAGCAGGGGGTAGGGAAGCCAGACTGATTACAAATTGAGCCAAGCCTTGAGGAGGAGTAGGAGGAAGATCATCAAAGAGAAGAGGAAAGGACACCTCGGGCAGGAGAGTAAGTGGCCGCAAAGATCAAGGATAAGGACACATGTGGCGTGTGGGAGAGGCAGAGAAACAACCTAGAATGCGCTTGCTGCGGAGTCTACGCATCAGAAAACTGACACGCATCACCTGACACAGTTTCACACCGTTTCTAGACTCCAGAGAGAAATTGGCACTTATCTCCTGAGTGATAAATCGAATGGCCGCTACTTAAATCCCTACATCCTTGACTTCTGGGAAGCACATGGACATTCCTAAGCCTTTCCTTTATGAAATTCTGTCTTCTCTTGGCCTACCAGTCCTGCGTCCCTCTGGCCTTCCTGTCTGCACCAGCCTATTCATCCAGGCAATCCTTGACAGTGGTGTGCCTATGGTGTCTGTCACTGGCTCTGTTCTCTTCTCCTGCCACCATCTTTCCCTGGGAAGTTCATCCATCCATGCTCACCACATCAGCTACTCCCCGAAGGCCCATGACCCCTAGATAAATAGGTATCCCTACGGATGGGACATCTCCTCTTGGGTATCACAGAGGCTCCTCATACTTAGCACATCCAAGACTAATGACTTCCTCTCCCCAACCTGCTCTTCTTGTGTTCTTTATCTCAGCATGATTCAGAAGTTGAGGAAGAAAAAAAAAAAAGCAAAGAAATAGGGAAGAGACAAGGAAGGGAGCACTAAGTCCTACAGAGCCTTTGCATGTCACGTCTTTCTCATTTTGCATCCCGAACATGAAGCTTTAGGTCTGGCTCTCTCTCTCCTTCTCACCTGCATTCCTGTACCAGGCTCCTGACCGTATCTGGGCCTCTACTCTTGACCTGCCTTATTGGTCCTCCAGAACTGGACAAACAATAAAGACGAACAGAGACTGGTAAAACAGGAATTTGAGCATTGATCTCAGCATAAACATTCTTACCCTCGTGGCTCGCCAGCCCAAATTTACTTTCAGTACCCCCATCCTTGTACACCCCCTTCCAGACATAAGCAGTTTTTTTATCAACTCCAATGAAACTTTGATCTCCCAAGCACGCTCCGATCTAGAATCTCGGACTTTTCCCATGCCTCACCTGCTCTATAAGGATGTATGTTACGTCTTTCCGTCTGGCCATCAGCCACTGGTCCTGGATGGCTCAGCTTAGACACTACTTTCTGTAGACAGACTTCCCACCCTCCAGCCTGCACAGGGCCATGCTCCCTGGTTCTCCCAGAGACTGGCTATGCCCCACGATCATAGACCTACCAGATTCTTTTGTAGTTTTTTTGTCTCCAGACTTGCCTAGCCCTCTGGACTCTAAGCCGAGACTCTGGCTTATAGTGGGTGGGCGCTCTGTCAGTATTTCTTATTTTAAGATGGCCAGCCACATGAGTCATTTTTGGAACTCTTGATGTTGAATCAAGACAACAGGGCAGAGACTTGGAATTAGGACTCTCTCAGAAAATCCAGGTGTGTGGTTATTATAACATAATACTTCTGTGTGACTTATTTGGATTTCAGAACTCGACACTGTCCTTTCCCTCAAGGAGCTCACCTCCTCACCTAAGATGTATTTGTAAGGAACACACAGCGAAATGACCTGAGAACTCTGAATTCTGTGGCCCACTGCCGCTGTAGAGGCCATCCAGGGCCGGCATTCAGGAAACCTCATCTTCCTCTCTCTCTCAGCAGGGAGCCCCGTGCTTCAGAGAACTGTGTCCTGACTGCAAATAAAGTAACAAGGCTCAGCTTGGATAACAGAATGAAGCTGCCCACCAGGACCTCTCACGTCTGACCAGGAGGATCTGGGTGACCAGGAGTCTGGCTGGTCCTAGTCACGGCCGTCCTCAGTTCATGTCTTAATTTTCCAAGGGAGTCCCGTGGCCTCTCCTCAGTGTTTCCTCCATGCTCTACAGCCATGCAAAGATGGAAGCACAAAGCACAAAGGCTTGTCCTGCTGTCTCTGAGGCACACCTGATAAGCACATGCCCTGATAAGAAAAATATCCTGAAACACTCTGGCCTTTGACCATTTTTTTTCTCCTCTCAATATTCAAGGAGCCCCAAAATATACCCACACCTTGACCCTTACTGCCTTCAACCCTCCTTTGTCCACTTTTCCGGTTTCTGGATATTTTTTCCCATGTTTGCAGAAGAAACAAAGCATTTTGCCAGACGCCCCTGATGGCCCTCTGGTGGTTGAAGGGATTACACAGGCTTCCTCCCCCCAACCCCCCTCCCACCCCCACCCAGCTCCTTTTCCTCTTCACAGCACACCTGGGAGTCCCAGCTCTGAGCCCCATTCTCTACACCTGTGACCTGGAAACAAGCCTCAGGTAACTGTGAGCCAAATGAGAAAGGGCAAAGCATGTCTGAAAACTGAAAATTTTTAATACTACATACATGATAGAATTTGTAGGCCAAGTCCTTCTAAGAAACAGGTCAGCAGGGAAACCCACTGGTTACTTAAGGAACATTAAATGATCACTGGGCAAATAACGCACTAGATAAAAACATGAAGACTTAGCAGAGCACCTGTCTGGAGAAGCGCCGTATGTGCATTCTGTAACCTGCTGAAAAGAGTGGGGATAGAAAGAGCCTGCCACAGATGTGCTAGAGACCGAGCGGTCACCACCCTGCCTTCTAAAAAGGGTACACTGTCTTCTGCAGAGCTGCCATTCTGCTGGGTGGGGTGTGGAGGTTCTCCCAGAGCTGGAGGTGGTCTTGCAGACCACTGAGGGGCTACTGGCTGCTGGTCAATCAGTCAGAACCTCGTCCCCACCCTTCTCCAGACTATGCCAGTTTTCTCTCTTAATGTGTGCTAAAAAATGTAAAGGCTCCAGACGCCCCAGTAATTAGCCTGCCCAGACTCTGCCCCCATGTCTCCACCCAACTTTTGATGTATCCCCATGTATCCTTGTTAATGGAGACAGGGGACTATCTCTATAAAAAGAATAAATGGCCATGACCCAATGGCACAAAGAGACGGGCAACAAATCCTTCCAGTTCGACCCACTAAACAGACCTCCAAATCTATATCTGGAGGACAAGGACAAAACCTTTATGTTGTTTTCTGGGTTCTGCTGAGGTGCTGTGGACATTGCACATTATCTTAATGCATTTCTGAAATTGTGTCTGTTTTTAGGCCCAGATGGGAAGAGCTAGATGATCCTTGTGCATAGTGTCTTCAACAATGACCCAGTATACGGTTTCCTTTCCTGGTACCAATTTCAGGCCCAGCAGACGGCTTGCTTTTTCCATCCAGGCCCTCCAGGAGAAGTTTCCAGGTGATATACTGAAACAGAGCACATCCATCCTCCCCATAGGCCGCAGCTTTAGCCGGCTTCACTACAGGTCTTCATAATGCCCAAAGAAGCTTAGATAATTGTTTGAATTCAATAAGCTCTTCACACATGTTAATGGGATTTTTCCAGCAGTCTGAGCCCCATTATGAAATCCGTCTTCTTCTTCTCCCCATCCCCGGGCCCTACTGAAGCAGCCCATGAAAGGCTTACTACATCCCTCCATGTGCACGGGCCCCGGTCACGGCGTGAGCGCACCCATCCTCTTGGCCTCCAACAGTACAGAATGCTGTTGTGCCATACAATGTCATCCAAGGCGTTTTCCAACATACTTGTGCAAATATGCCCCAATACTCTCTACCTGGCAAAGTTTAGACCCAAAGGTGGTGCAAAGAACGTGCCTTCTCTGAAAGCAGTAACATTTAGTATGTTGTAGCTCATTTTTCCATTCCAGATTTCCAGACCGAACACACACACGAAACACTCACGTAATCGTTCCCTCTTTCCATTCCCAAACCAAGTCAAGTCCTGATAATTTTGAAGCAGAGGGAACAGGGAAGAGGGTCCCTGGTTTCGCTCTATGTGTTAGACCCTCTGAGTTCAACTATAGCAGGTCCGGGTCAGTATTCTTGTTTGCATTCTCTTGTCTCTCTGGACACCAAATGTACGAGTTGTGGGAGTTCTCACACATGCACTCTGTCTTCATTTCAAATCCCTACCCAATTTATGACTCATCACCTCAAGTGAGAGAATGAATGATGACGTTTGCCCCAACATGGAGTAATTTTCCCTCATGAGTGAGCCCGCAAGTGGCCATAAATATGTCTCTGGCATTAAGAACCACTCCAGTGTAGTTGCAACAGGACCTATCACGTGAATACAAAACTGTATTTGAAAATAACAGAAATCATAATCTGGGAAATGGAGCACTGTCTCATATTCATAAAGAATTGATCTGCACGGGGCACCTGGGTGGCTCAGTGGGTTAAAGCCTCTGCCTTCAGTTCAGGTCATGATCCCAGTGTCCTGGGATCAAGCCCCGCATCGAGCTCTCTGCTCAGTGGGGAGCCTGCTTCTCTTTCTCTCTCTCTCTCTCTCTCTCTCTCTCTGCCTGCCACTCTGCCTACTTGTGATCTCTGTCAAATAAATAAATAAAATATTTTTAAAAAATTTAAAAAGAATTGATCTGCAGAAGTTTCTATAACCAGTTTCCATGAAGGACCATAATATTCTAAACTCAGTTGGCCTAATCTCATTCTACTAAACTAACATCCCATCTCTTCAACTGGAGAATCTGGCTCAGTTTAGTAAGAATTAATCCAACTTGATGCTTTCACTGTCCATTTCACAAGTATAGTTTACGAGGGGAAGGGGGGACTCAAATGCACATCTGGAGTTCTGAGTTCTGCTTCCAATTACTACTAACAAACTTAAGGGTGCTTAATCAATCACTTAACTTTTCTTGATCCATTTCATCATTTATAAAAGGACAGACTGTAGCTGCACTTGTGAATTTCAAGGAAGATAATAGATTTGAAAATGCCAGCAGGAAATCATTAAGCACTTGTTTTTTGTTTGTTTGTTTTTTTGTTTTGTTTTCTGTTGTTATCATGATGGTCTCAAGCCACCAGAGGTTAAGACAAAGTGTCAAAGGATCAAGAGCTTTCAAAGCAGCTGTCTGGGGACAAACTCCAGCTCTACGTTTCCTGGGTGTGAGAACACAGGCAGGGCACTTAGTCTTCTGTCTGTGGAACTGGGCCAGCAGTACCTCATTTATAGGGTCATTATGAGGGTTGAACAAGAGAAAGCCTATGAATCCCTAGACAATTCCTAAAACATTTTTAGATGTTAGTGTTTATGATTCCACAATAAAAGTCACCAGAGAGGGATAGCTATCTACCAAAACCTAGTCTCTGCTTCCCCCACCGTTAGAAAGTAGAAGTTGGGTTTGTGGAGAGGCTAGATTTCCTGGCTTCCTTTCCTGGGATCACATGAATCTCTTTGATTCGTGCTTTGCCGATGGTTATTGAGTTCATGTGATTCTGCAATTTCCAGATCTGATTGAACTAGTGGGTATGTGTTTATCCCTAATTTCCCTCCCTATGTCATGAGCTGGATCGTGACGTGCCTGTATTCAAGCTTCAACCATGCGTGTGGGGACAATGTTCTCAGTGATGGCTGAACACAGTGACAGCAAGAACCTCGGTCCCTGAACACCCCTGTGAGGGAGAGCTTCCTTGCCCAGCTGGATCGCTCACCTCTGAATTATTTGTGAGAACGAAATAAGCATCTGTTTTCCTCCCGCCACAATATTTGGGGACTTTCCTGTTATAGCAGCCTAGTCTGGCTGAGAGCACAGGGTGATCATGCTGTCTGTTTCTCCGAATTACCCCCCTACTTACCATCATGGTCTATGCAGTAAAGTTGCTCCAATGAGTCTTTTGACACACTCCTCCAGCAACTGTCTATTACATCTAATGACGTTAATTATAACGCACTATATGAAAAGTGCTGCTCCCTATCATTTTAATTGATATTATGCATCGACCTAAAAATCTTATATTTATTGATGCTTTGTTCTGACATACAGTTTTCGGTTCCTGAGAACCAATGACTGATCCGACAATATATGAGTTAGTGTCACACCAGAAGCCCCAAATGAAGATGACATCAGAAACCCTTCCAAGTTTCACTTAGTGTCCACAGCTGTCTCTATGCCCTGTGCAAGATGCCTCAGTCATACTTGTTTCGATGCTCACATCACTGTTACGCTTCCCTTGGCACCTGAGAACATCAGCACCAACAGAATGGGGTCCGGGAGTTATCGCTCAGGGTACTCAGCTGTCGAAGCAAACACTATCCTCCCTATACATGGTCTGTCATGACAATAAAATGTAGAAGAAAGAAAAATAATCAGAAATCGAGGAACACTAAAACCACTATCAGGAAGTAGGTCAAGTGGGAAAAGACCAGGCCCCTACAAACAGGAAAGAAAGAAAACCTATCCGAAAGAATGCACTAGCGCCTTCCTCAGCCTTTCCTGCCCTTGGCTTCTAGGCACTGAGTTCTCCTGATTTCCCTTCAGCCCCACGGGTTACTCCTTCCCAACATCTTTGGCTAGTTTCTCCTCTTCTTGCAGATTTCCCACCACTGGAGTGTGCCAGGACCCCACCCTTGATCCCTCCACCCTTTCTCTATACACAGTCACTTAAAATCATGTTTCTTGGCTTTAAACCATGTATCTACTGAAAACTCCCATATGTTCAGGTCAGGCCATGCTGCTAAACCGCTCTTACGGAGCCAACTGTCTACTCCAGCTCTCTACTTGGAAGTCCAAAAGTCGTCTTGAGTTTCACATGTCCCAGAGGAATTTGGGGTCTATCCTCCACAACCCTCCCCCACGGGCAGTCCTCCCCCTCCTGAGGCAGGAGGACAATTCCTGGCAGTCACTGATGGCAATTCCACCTGGCAGTCATCGCCAAAATGACGACAATTACTAGTATTTTCTCTCTCAGTTATGCATGTCCACTGGCTTTGCTAGTCCTCGAATTTGCCAACAAGCTCCACTCTCCCCAAAGCTCTCTTTGCCCTAGCTGCTCTCTGCCTACAGACAGCCCCTGGATGTTGCCTTACCATCCACCCCTAGCCCTGCCCCGGCTTCCTTCCAGTCTCTTTTCAAATATCACCTCCCATGACCGCCCTATGTGTGACTGTAACTCCCAGAACTGTCAACCCAGATGCCTTGCTCTCAGCTTTCATTACCACGTACCATGTTCTAACATGCTATATAATTCACTGGTGTAATTGAACCATTTCTTATTGTCTGCCTTCCAAAGACAATGGCAGTGAGAAGCTAAGCACCATAAAAGCAAAAACTTTGGCTGGTGTGTTGTAGATTTCCAGTTATACTGGTTAAATTAGTAAAAAAAAAAAATATTTCGGGAGCATCTACTTTGTGTCAGGCATTCAGCCAGACCCCGCAGATAGAATCCGAATGAGCTGGGGGCATGAGCCTCGCTCTGCCGAGATGACTAGGGAAGGACCACCCTGGTGACCTCACATTGCTACATTTTTTTTTCGGAAACAGAAAAAAAGGATACATGACCAAATCTAATGAGGAACAAGTAGGAACATACTACCGAGGTTTTCAGAAGGCCAGCCTTTCAGAATAGCCTTCAGAAGACCGAAAATAGTTCTTTGGGAAATGCACAGAGGGACTGCTCTTGCCCCCACCCCCCAAATGAATTCAGTTCTTCACTCCTGAGCATTGATAGGGAGCCTGCAACGTGAATCAGAGACCCATGGATTCCTGTCAGGAAAATTTAGTCTAGATGAAGCATGGAGGCTTTTTCTCTTACTGTCTTCAACTTTTGGTACACTTTGGGAGAAGCGTCTTCAGAACAAGAACGTACCACAGCGCTCGGTGAGGATCTGTGCATTGCTGAACTGGGAGGGTGCCGAAGTCAGAGCTTGCCCGAAGACCTGGGAAGTTGGGATGCTAAAGCTGAAAGCCAGCACAGACCCTGACAGCCCCCTGCCCCTCACCCCCATCAGCCCAGGAGCAGAGTCAGAGTTGCAGATGAGCTGGTGAGTTTTATAGACTGGAGCGGACCACAAATCTCCAGCCCTCGTAAGATGTCTCGGCTTTTCTTATGAGGTCTGTATATTACATACCATTTTCTATACATTGCAAGTCTTCATACAAGGTTTTGGAAGGAATGCAGGTCCCTGCTCTCATATATTCCCCAAGAGACCCATGAAAGAAAGTTCTGCCACACTGTCACCATACGAATTACTTGGAGAAAGTTACTTCAACAGATGTACTGACGATAGCATTACACCAGCCTAAATGCAACACGGAGACACTTGTCCAACTGCAAGCCTGTTTCAAAGTCCCAAGAGAGATGGAAAATGTGCTCTTCCTTTTCCAATCAGAATCTCCAGAAAAGGTATCACTGTGACAAGACACCACCCAGGGGACTGGTTACTTTCAGCCCTGAAAGTGCAAAAGGGCAGAATTGGCACATTACTCCCAATTGAGAAAAGAGATATAAAGCTGCATGTCCAAGAGAAAAGAAACTCTTCAGTCCTACTTTGCTTCCACCATTTCTGTCATAAAAAAGCAATTTTCAGGTGAAAAAGAGTCATCCTGACACTATATATTTTAAGAAAAAAAATCATACCACAAAGAAGATTTTGTGCTCCTTCCTAAATTTTACAATATAAACTTATGAACGTGTATGTTTACATGAACGTGTGTGCTAACATGTGTGTGGAAGGTCTGCCCATATATGAGCATGGGGGCGACGGGTGAGGGAAGGCTGGAAGACATATGCCAAGATGTTGAAAGTAATCATCACCCAGTACACCGTGACTTTTCCCCTGTTTTTATATATTCTACAATTTTCTACAACATCTATTACTTTCCTAATAAGAAAACCACATATAACAAATAGATGAAAGGGAGAGGGTTATTGCCAAAGTTAGATGGGGAGAGACAGAGGAAGTGGCCACAATGAATGAGTTGAGGTTTCCTGAGATGCACGTCAGATCCCAGGGTATGAAAAGAACATGCAGATGTGGTCATCGAACCGGTGTCAGCAATCCTAGAGGAATTACAGAAAGCAGGCATGACTCCAGAAGACTGCAAATTTACAAATGTTGTCCAGATTTTCAAGAGAGGGAGACTGGTGAATTTCAGAGACTTGATCCCGAGGCACATGACATCAACCCTTGCATAAATTCAAGAACAGATTATTAAACAGATGGCTTCTGAGCTCTTAGCAAAGGAAGTGGTGGACTCCCTAGAAACACATCCTGCCAAGCGAACCTTGTTTCTTTCTTCGGCTGGACTAAGAGATCTGCAGGAGAGAGGGGCTGACGTTTCCACAAGGCACCTGAGAGTGCTTCCTAACATCTGCTAACACTAGAGCTTCCTTCGCTGGGAGAATCCAGCAAGCCAGGAAAACCAAGAGCAATCACACCCTCCAGGATGGAAGAGGCATTTGGGAAATTGACCACGTGTCTGAAATGCGTGGAAAAGGGGGGAAGTGGGTCAGGGTAAAGTTCCCTCTGCAAGAACCCTCTGCTGAGACCCTCACAATTCTAGGTCTTCATCATTCAAACGTCTTCAGGAAGGGCCCCCCTGACCACACTGTCTTACCCATCACCGGCTGACCTGTCCATTTGGTTTTCCGTCAAAACACTTCTCCTCTCCGAACTTATCCTATTTATTTAGTCAGCTTGTCATCTGTCTTTTCTCACTGGTATGTAGGTCCTACAGGAGCAAGAATGATTATCTGTTTTGTTCAGAGCTGAATGCCCAAGGCCTGGCACAGAATGATTCAATAGTTTTTTTTTTTTTTTTTTTTTTCCAGTGAATGAGATCTACTCTGCACCGTCTTCCCCGGCCATAAGCAAAGCTGCCTGTTTCAGAGACTTGTTGCCTCCTTCCCTCATCTGTGGGCACCGAGACCTCCAGAGTGGCCTCCCCACCTTCAGCACCACTGCCTTTATCCCCTTCTTCTTCACCCGCCCGCTGTTTGCTCTGATGAGAAACGAAAATATTCGGCAACATTCCCCAACACCTAAATCCCCCGCCCAACTGCCACCAATAACAACAACCACCAGGTCATGAAGTGGAAGGAATGGGGACACTCTAGCAAAGGACATGTTGATTACTGTGAATGAGATCTTGGGTCTCCAACTGTGGTACCATGGTCAGCGCAGCTGGTCACATGAGATTAGCACAGCCCAGAGGAGAACAGGCTTCTACCATTTCAACAGCTAAACATGTCCCTCCTCCACGGACAAGAGCCAATCAGCAGGTTGCATGAGGAGCTAAGCGCCTTCTTCAACGTCTCCTCCAGAAGGTAGAAGGTAGCAGAGCTTCCCTCTCCCGGACCGAGGCAACCGTGAGGGAAAGGAGATAAGAGCCCCAGCAGCTTAGAATTCTGTTTCCTACTATGACAATTTCTCCACGGCTTCAGCTCAGGCCCACTCCATTAGTTTTATGATTTTTTAAGTCAGAAAAGAGGTAACCTCACATAATTGTTAAGAGGACAGATTCTGAGGCCAGGCTGTCTGGCTTCACATCACATCACATACCCATCAGCTATGTTACTTTTCAAGATAGTTCATTTCTCTGTACCTCAGTTTCCCCAAACTTAAAATAGGGATAGGATTCCATCAGCCACACTGGCTTTCTGCAAAGACTAAGTGAGTTAATAAATGTATGTAGAACCATGACTACATATATTTAATTCAGATACCTATATCTGATGTTTTTGCTATTCTTATAGATCTGTGAATACCTAATATTTTAGTAAATCATCAGAAGGATCCTCAGCATATATGAAGCACCTGTGTTTTTATTAATCACTAAACTCAGCATTAAATCTCAGGCCTCAGATTGAAAGAAGAGTGACAGGCAGATACCACACCAAAGATTCACACTCCATTTTTACCTCATTCTACGTGTATGAGACTTTGGTCATGGTGTTAATGCTATCCAGAATTCTTCTTAATCATTTTGGTTTTTATTTAAATTCTGGTGAGCTAAGTTACAATGTAATATTAGTTTCAGGTATAGAATAAAGAGATTCGACACTTCCACACCAGTGGTGCTCATCACATGTGTCTTCCTTAATCCCCATCACCTATTTCCCCCATCCCTCCCCACCATCCCCCCTCTGGTAACCATCAGTTTGTTCCCTGTACTTAAGGGTCTGTTTCTTGGGTTGCCCCCCTCATCTCTTTCTCTCTTCCCCCCATCATTTATTTTGTTTCTTAAATTCCACATATGAATGAAATATGGTACTTGTCTTTCTCTGGCTGATTTCACTCAGCATAATACTTCCTGGCTCTATCCATGTTGCTGCAAATGGTAAAATTTCAATCTTTTTATGGCTGAGTAATATTCCTGTGTGTGTGTGTGTGTGTGTGTGTATCCATCACGTCTTCTTTATCCATTCCTCAGTACATGGACATTTGGGCTGATGGAAAGAGCTGCTATAAACATTGGGCTGCATGTATTCTTTTGAACTAGTATCTTTGTATCCTTCTTAGTTATTTTTTGAATTAATATAATCAGGCAATAGTAATTACTCAGATTTCTCTCATGGGATTCTTGTAGACTCTTAAAACATGCACGGTATTTCTTTTACAAAGAAAATAAGAACAATTATTAATATGTGAGATGTTCTCACTACCACCAGAACCTATAAAAGAAGCCAATCACCAACAAAAGGAAAACACCGTTAAATGCACGGAGGCTGAGAATGGACCACCTTCACTTGTCCTCCAGACTACAACTAACAGGCTTCATGACCTTGAGAAGTCTCTTGGGCTTTCACTTCCTCTCCTGTAAAATAAAGAAGAAAATCACTAATGTCCCTTCTGATCTTCCTCCCATGGGAGAATGGCAGAACAGGAGCTTTCTGGATACAGGTTTTGTATATGGCAAAGCATCATATAGAAGATAATCATATTATTAATTCAGTTAATAATCAACATGTTAGTATATGATTACTCATTTCTACTAGCAAAAACAACTAAAAAATGTCCTCATCAAATACATGGACAATGAGCTATTACTAAGCAGGAGTAATTTAATTTGAAGCCTTCTCTCCTAGTGAGAAGTGTTTGTTTTTTAAGATGCAGTTGATGGGTTTTCCAAGCTCATTTATCAAACAGAATAAGGGGGAGTATAATTTATATAATGCTTTTATTTATGAAACTACTGCTGGTGCAATTCTCTCATCTCTCAAATATTTGTGAATACCTGCGTTTTTCAAGGTGCTAGGAAAAATCAATGAACAAGACCAGAAAGGTGCTAGTCTCAGTACACTTACATTCTAGCAGAGGAGACCGGCAGTCTACCACAACCGAGATCAATAATGACACGATCACAACAAAGTCCAAGGAACCCGACAGATAGAAAGATGTACTTCTCCAGCAGGAGAAGCACCATCTAAGAGAAGGTGGTTAGGAAAGAGGCCTTTAAACAGGTAGCATGAAACTACAACTTACAAGATCAAAATAATCCACCATATAAAGACATGGGGATAAGTGTCGGACAGAAAAAACCTAACAAGCACTAAAAGCCTGAGAGAGGAATGTGCTTCCAATGTCTGAGCAAGTGAAGGAAGAACAGGGCGACCGAAGCAATAGGAAGGCCAGCTGGGATAGCTCAGAACTTTGAGGTCATGGAACAAAGTCTATATATTTTCCTAAGAGCAACGAAGAATTTAGGGACCCAGAGATGTGCCGTCAACCAACCTCTTAGAGGGTAGGTTCACACAGACTACAACAGCTCATCTGATGCTGCCATTAACCACCTCTGGGTACTTTTTACAGTTCTGCGATCTAACAAGTTCCACCCATTTTCTGGATAGACATGTCGTGTCTTGGGCTATTTCAAAATACACCACGTCTCCAAGAAGTCAGGGCTCATGTGGGTGAAAGCTTTCAGCCCCGAAAGATGCTCAACCCCATGCTAGATGGCCTTATGGGTAAATAATCCCAGAGGGTTCAAATGTCTCCTATGGATGCCCAAGGGTCACCAGGAACAGCCACAAAGCTGAGAAATGAAAGTCGAAGAAAGGCAGATTTTACTTCAAAATAAGGAAGGGCTTTCTAAATGTTAAGAGTTTTACCAGATCCAAAGAAACTGGGGGTTCAACAAACGTTTCTGGGAAGGACCAGAGAGCATGCATTTTAGTTTCTGTAGGCCAATAATGTCCGTCACGGCAGCACAAAAAAACAGCCACGACAACACACAAATGAATAAACGTGACTCCGTTCCAATAAAACTTTACTCACAAAATCAGCCTGGGGACTGGACTTGGCCTGCAGGCCACGGTTTGCTGACGCCCGGAAATAGGCCCGAGAAAGAAAAATGGCCGCTCACGGATGTCATTCACCCCCTCCAGACATGTTGCATTTGGTCCAAACGGTGTTTTAAAATAGAAAACTTTGAGAAGTTAGAAGATTTTTATTAAACATCCAGATTCCTAGCTTTTCTTGAGAAAGTGGAAGATCAGTAACACAGGGTCCACATTCCTACGTGTCAACAAGTGTCAGCAACTATGTGGAGTTGAGCAGCGGCTGCCCACTCTGGAGGGGGCATGGGCTCTCTGGGCCGCCACAGGCCCCACCGCAGGCCTATTGCCTTCCTGCCATTAGGTTTTGCTGCTAAGTTGCCACCTAGCATTATGTTCACCCAGGGTTTTTTTTTTTTTTCCTTATATTAGAGAATTATTTCTCTGAACCTGCATCTATATCCAACGAAGGAAAATAAAAGACAGATTGAAAAAGCCACATTTCAAGAAAAATAAGCAGAGGCAGATGGGTTTAATGTGCATACAAAGGAAGCTGTGTTCAAAGAATCATTGTTTCTATTCTTCAATTTGTATTTTTTCACTTTTGAATTTAAAGTACTTCTGTATTTACAGATTTATGCTACATCCTGATGCCACAATTCAGGAACAATAAAAATAGTTTGGATCTATTTCTGCATTTGGGTTTCTTCCTTCTTTCGTCATCGGTTACCTGGCCAACTCCCATAGGGATTTGAGCTTGTCCTCCTGGGACAGACCAACATAGAGGGAATGAGCACCCGACTCCTGGGCGAGTGACACAGGTAAAAATGCTTGCACTGGGGATCCTACTGAGGTTAGAGGCTGTGTTTGTGATCATCTCTACTGCCTGTGATTCTAGAATCCTGGTAACTCTGGAAAGTGACCATGGCAAGGTCGCTCAATGAACAGTACAGTCCTCCTCAGCATCACAGACTAACCCAACAGGAGTCCATGCAGTCCATAAACACAGACACGGTGTAGCTTCATGAGCAGAACTCAGATGGAAAGAGACTTATATAATCTGTTGAATGAAGGAAGAAAGCCGAAATGACTAATTTAGGTGAAGGGCAGATGACCGTGCAGAGCAAGCTAACGCAATTCCTTGTTTCTACATGCAGCGAATCTTCTCTCTTCCTCTTCTGACAATGAGGACGTAAAACAAGCTTCCATCTACACCTGACCTTTTGCTTCTAAAGTAAGTTTGCATCCGTTCATTTGCTTAGAGCACATATATAGATACTCTTCAGCTTAAAGAACACCCAAGCAGCTGAAGAATTATTGACGGAAGAGACTTATACCCAGATAGAAGGATTATCACCGCATGAAGACGTATTCCTCATGGAGCAGCAACAAACATGCAATCATGAAAGTCGTTAGAGACTAAGACATGATGGGAGCTTGACACGGCTCTTCTATTCCCTGTGACTTTACATGATTCGTATGTTAATACGCAAATCAAAGCACAAGACATGGCTTCAAAGAAATCACAGACATCAAAAGACCTCAATACAGAAAGACCATTTGTAAAGAAGTAAGGAGTGAAACCTGTTGTGAATCTCAAGTAACAGGGATGCCTTCTGATCCCTGGAAAAAGACTGAATGAGGCTTTTCCGTCAGTTAGAAATTATGAAGGTAGTAGCTGAGGCTGTTAAGAACCTCTGGCACGGTCTGTCACACAACCGCGATCTCTACACAGGCTGACGGAGTTCCGGTTCACCTTCTGCTTGTCTGAAGATGCCACTTGAGATCACTAAATTGCACATAATTAGAGTGAGCATTCTCCAGCTGACTTCTAATGGACAAAAAAAACCTAATCCTTTGCCCTCCCCTGTCATAGCTGCAGTCTTAAGACTGCCCTCTGAGCACTCAAAATTACATGGAAGGTCTGGTCCGACACAGCACAAATCATTTACCTTGTACATTTTGCTTCAGATCCATGTTCATTAAGTCTTTATAACCTCAAACTGCAGAATTTTTACAACTTAAATGAAAATAAAAATTATCTAAACCAACCTACTCCTTGAGCAGATGAGATGGGTGAAGGGGCTTGTATGAGGTCATACAAGTGTCAGCTCCCAAGTCGGGAAGATGGCTTGTGTCCCTGTAAATGATTTCTGAGGGAGCTCAGATACCCCAGAACTATTTTATAACGACAATGAGAATCGTGAACCACAGCAACCAGAATGCAGCCTCTGTTTTTATGAAGCATGGAAGCTGTTTTGTTTTCTCATAACTTTAGAGAAAACAGTAACAGCTATATTGAGATTTTTTGTTCATGATTATTTTTCATGTGATACATTAACTCCATGGAGCACTTTCAAGTTCTTTGGCAGGCGCCAAATAGTTTAGGTGTCACTTACAATCAAGACAGAATCCTTGCAAAGGATCTTTGCATGAGCCCAATGAGTGCTGTGCTCCACAACACATCGAGTACATAGTTGCCTACTGCGAGTGACACAAATGATACATTCATTTCACTCTAACAATTGTGCCTGTGGCAACATTAGCCAGGGAGAGGGGGGAGTCTCAAGTAAGTGGCCATGGGCACCTGGAAATTAATTTCTCACGCATGGCTTTTCATTTGGAAATCCATCAGTCGCCAGTCCTCAGTGAATTTCTTGAGGTGCCACTGTTATGATTTCCCTAAATAAACCACGGCACAGACACCAGAAACCTCAATTTTTCCACCACGGGCTTCGTGGGCCCGGCACAACTCAACCCCACACGCCTCCCTGCTATTCACCACGCCTAACACATGTATTTTATTTCATGCTTTTATTAATCCAAGTCTTCCCCGCCCCCATTTCAGCAGTAACAAAAGAAGCTGTATCAAATCAATGAGCTCAGAGCTGCGAAACAGGGACCAGCCCCACGGACCCTTTCAACCCACCGGGCACGGGCTTGCCGTGCGGAACCTGACGTCTGAAAACACTTTCTAGACCGGCCTCAAAGCTGAAGTCAGAGCTGGCTTGTCTCGCAAGTCACCACTTAGAAGGAAAACATTGGTGTTGTTTACGTTGGGGAAGGACGGGTGACAGACAGGAATCCTTGACCGAGGCTTACTGGGAGAAAGAAAGCGGGGTAGACGTGCTGTTTTCACTTTGAAATTACAGAAGCAAGACAGGGCACAGAGGAAAGGCGGAGGGCAGGGGCGGGCCATCTAGAAGGGAACAGACGTGCATACTTTCGTGTGTCTGTCCTCTAGGCTCAGTTTCGCACACCTCACCATGGCTAAACCGAAAGGCCTGTGCTCGGCGGCCGGACTGGCGGTGGAGTTTGTGCCCTGCAGCAGAAACCGCAAGGGCCAGCCTCGCTCTGAAAGGTGGTTGTCAACGTGCGTGTCCCATTCAGTCTTCCCGCCAGCGACATTCTGAGCAGCTTGCCAGGGACACCATGCCGGCCTGGGACAGCAGGATGTTCTCGATGTCTCTCAGGGGACGGCGGTAGACGTATTAAATCAATAACGAAGGGATGAGAAAGGAGAAGATTCGGGAACCCTCGAGTCAGCGTCAGAGGCTAACTCGGCTTTCCCTGACGGCACAGGCATCCTGCTAGGCCTGAGCTTTCATACACCAGAATTTCTATCCCAGGGAGACTGCGACCGGTGACAGGCCAAGTCACTAAACCTCGAGCTACAGCTGCCCTCCTAAACCTACCCTTTTCCCCTGCCAAGAGGCAGGGTTGCCCTGTCTGTAAGACGAGACTGGCAGGGGTTCTAGCCCTTATTTTTGGATGGCGCCGCTCCTAAGAGTTGAAGGAAACTGGCCTTGTGATGCTATCTTTGTGGGACACGCAGGGTACAGCAGCAGCAGATCAACCCAAAGGGACACTCTTGACGAGTCCCCGGGCCAAGGCTGCGACCCTTCCAACTCACCGCCTAGATCCCCCCAGGCCTCTCAACATGACTCCACGAGGGGAGAATCCTAAATAGTAAGCAAAGTGAAGTGTCCCACTTTACAGCAGGGAAGGGGCACAAAATCAAAATGAAGCTGATTTCTAGAAAATCCGGAGATGCCACATGGAAGCTTCCACAGCTAGTGGACTGAGACTCCTATCCCTGCGTTTCTCTCTCCCCCTCCCTGCCCCATCTCTCTGTCTCTGTCTCTGTCTCTCTCTCACACACACACACACACGCACGCACACATACTGGTTTTTACCTGCATGATTCATGCTTCATCTCTAGTATTACCCTGTGATGACTATATGGGAGCTTTAATCCTCGAGTGACTTGTTGCTTTTCCCCTCCATGCTATCTGTGGCTAGATTAAGAACCTGCGGGGACTCTGGGTGGCTCAGTGGGTTAAAGCCTCTGCCTTAGGTTCAGGTCATGACTCTGGGGTCCTGGCATCGAGCCCCCCCCCCATCAGGCTGTCTGCTCAGCGGGGAGCTTGCTTCCTGCTCTCTCTCTGCTGCCTCTCTGCCTACTTGTGATCTCTGTCTGTCAAACAAATAAATAAAATCTTAAAAAAAAAAAGAACCCTCTTACTTAGTCCCTGTTTCTTCATGAGACAGGGTTATCACCCTACATGGGGCACATACAAGGCAGGAGATCGTGTGACACAGCCCACCTGTGACCGCAGCAGGGAGTGGAAGTTGGGGCTCCCCATCTCAGAACGCAGGACGTGGCTGCTGCTTTCAGACGTCAGCCTGGATGTCAGGATGATTCTTTTGATTGACTTGAAGTGGCAGCCACTCTTCACACAAACACAGCCTAACACCTGTCTTCTTCAATCATGTGTGATTGTGTGTAATTTTTGAAATACTTATTTCTAGTCCAATCTTCAAAGATTGTTTTTTCCCCTACCCTCCCCAATTTTAATCAGCCAATCTATAAACATTTACCAGGTTCACTCTGAACAATCAAAGAGCCCTAAGTTCTAACCCCAGCTACTTGCCATGCCATCTTGAAGAAGATCATTTCTTCTCCTAAACATCTGCTTCTTTTTATTATAAAATGAGATTTAGCGTACTTCCCTCATAAATATTTTTATAAGGATTAGAAATAAGGATTGTAAGATACCAACCATAGCGTTCAACACATGGGAGATATTTAATCAATGGGAACTATTATTATTATTTTAAAATATTTGTAAGTTTTACAACTTTGTGTTCACAAGTTTTTATATATTATGTAAATATAAAAATTTAAGTGTATTAAATACAATACATATTTGTATATATTTTGCATTTTATGATTTACAATAATTTATTTTCCAAGTGGCAGGGAAAATTTAAAGATGAAAAAAGACTTACCTCCTTCCTTTCAGAGAAAAGAAGCCCCATACACTTGAAGAAAACAATGCTTTATATCAAACATCACAGACTTTCGGGATTTAAGAGACAAAAGCGAACCCTTTGTTTTGGGGGTGAAGAGACCATGGCTAGAGTGCTCACCGGCTGGCTCTCAATCATGCAGTAACAAGAGCAGGCATTTCTCCACAGGGTGCATTTCCTCTAATGAAGAGATCAAAGATGTGTATGGCTCGAGGTTTGAGTGCCCAGGAATATCTACTAGCCTGACACCTGTTCCCTCTGTGGGCCTGTGGAGCACTACAGGAAGGCAAACACTCTTTCCGTCTGCCATGTAAAAAAGTCAGCTAGTCACACCCCTCCCTCTCAGAGATAGAACATAATTCCTCTCTCCTTGAGTGGGGACTAGACTTGGTGACCCACTCTTTTCTTTTTTTTTAAGATTTTATTTATTTATTTGACAGACAGAGATCACAAGTAGGCAGAGAGGCAGGCAGAGAGAGAGGAGGAAGCAGACTCCCCGCCGAGCAGAGAGCCCGATGCGGGGCTTGATCCCAGGACCCTGGGATCATGACCCGAGCTGAAGGCAGAGGCTTTAACCCACTGAGCCACCCAGGCGCCCCAGTGACCCACTTCTAATAGCATAGTATAGAAAGGGAAAAGATGCATCTTTGGAGGGAAGAAACATGGCAGGCAGCACCTCAGCCAAGAGATCAAGGTCATCCATGACCAGTGTAAGTCATGCTGATATCCAGTACTCCAAATATGCTGCAGTGAGAAGGGCATCAAGATGCTCACCTCTATGCTAGTCTTCCAGAAAACTGATCATCTCAGTCTCTTCATGAAAAAACAAGACACAAACCCAACTGAGATGCATTCTACTGATACCACCTGGAAACTGTTCTTCAAAAGTCTCAAGGTCAGGAAAGACAAGGAAAGACCAAGAAATAGTCTCAGGTTGGAGAAGACTGAGAAGGCAGGCTGCCCAAATGCAATGTGGTATCCTTCACTAGATCCTGGAATGGAAAAGGATCCATTTTCCTAGTGGAGAATCAGTGAGAGCTGAATACAGTGGGTAGTTTCAAGAATGGCACTGGGCCAAGGTTAATTTCACATGCCAGATGCCAACTTTGAAAGAAACTGAGTAAAGGGGCATTAGAATTCAATGGACTATCTTTGTAACTCTTCTGTGAGTCTAAACATCATTTCAAAATAAAAAGATTTTAAAATCAAGCAATCAATCGGTAATTCTTGAACCGATTAGAAGAATGGCGCACAATTTTATGAGTCAGAAATAAAGCAGTGCCTAGTTTGTTGTAGAGTGACACACCTAAATTAGTAATTCCCAACACCAAGTCTTTCTTTAAATAAATAATTATATAAATACATGAAACGTATATCTAGATATATATATATATACAATTTCTTGTTAACTATTTAATTTTGAAATATATATTGTATAATTATACATTATACTATATTTTATATAATCCATGTTTTGCATACATAATTAAATGCACATGTATATATTACACACCCATATATAAGCAGAGAACCCCAGCTTATGATGTTAAAAAAATTTTTTAACCTCAAAGGTAATTTTACACAAACTAGAGGTATGACTTTTGGGTATGTTACCAGGCCAACTTGCAAAATCAACATAATGCAGAATAGGGCTAAAATGTGGTTTAAAAAAAAAAAACTGAACCCCAAGTCCTTCACTGGCTTCAAGGCCAGGAGAGAGGTAAGCAGAGAGGAAATAACACAGACTCTGGGGTCACACAAGGGTGCCTTCTAGACCTAATACTAACAGTCACGGCATAAACCTGAGCAGGTCATTTAGGATTTTTGAATCTCTGGTTCCTTGTTTTATAAATGACAGCTATGATCTCTATCCCAGAATTTTGACAAAAATTAAATGAAACAATGCATGAAAACCACAGTTGCTGAAACGTCTAGGCACAATGACTGGACCGTATAATTTAAAACAACAACAACAACAACAAAACCCCAAGGCTTCCTGAGCCCTTAGACCTAGAATATGATAGATGAACTAATGGCACTCACTGGGCTGGGGGTAAGAGGGCAAGAGTTTACAGATAGGGTTTTGATGCTACCAACCAGTGAGCTCACAAAAAACTCCTCGTGAAGGGCTCAGTAGTGCTAATGGGCTGGGGCGGGGGCGAGAAAAACAGTTTTATTTGACAATAAATGGGTGGCTGCCGAACTAAGCATTTGTGCCACTCTGAACCACTCGGAAGACCAAATATTAAACCACAGATAACCTTGTCTTGTGTTCCAGTTATCCAGGGCTATGCGACAGGCAAGCTAGACAAAAACTTAGTGACTGGAAACAAAGATAACATATATGTTGCCCTCAGATCTGCAGTCTGGGTGGAGGCTCACTGAGGACGGCTCACCTCTGCTCCACGTGGTTTCCGAATGGGCGAATTCAATATGGGCACTGGAAGTATTTCCAGGATCAGACATTCACACATCCCCAGCAGTCGCGGCTGGCTCCCAGGTAAGACTTCAGTCGGAACTACCACCTGGATTCTCACAAACAGCCTCCCCCCATGACCGGGGCTTCCTCACAACGTGGGAGCTGGATTTCCAGGAGGAGCACATGGAGAAAGAAAGCCAAACGGAAAACCCGCTTTGTGTGACCTAGTATCAAAGGTCATACAGCCCCACTTTTACCTACGATGCTACAAAGGGGCGCATAATCTCAGGGGGAAGGAAAGTAGGTTTAGCCTTTGGATGGGGGAGCATTCCTGTTCTGAAGAGCATGGATTACGGAAACGCCGCTGGGGCCATTTCTGGAAGATAGAATCCACCACATTTTATGAACGGTTGCTACTCAGACTAGAAAAAAGAGGGGAGGGAGCAGCTATTTTCACATAATCTAGAAACAGAAAAATGTAACACAGCCAAATTGTATGTGAGCTGAGATGTTACACACCAGTTCACCGTTGTCATATTTTAGGGACCACATGTCCTCTCTGACTTGTCTCTGTATCTGCTACTCCCTTCTCTACCCTCTGTCTAACGAATAGCTTTCTCTTCTTCACCAGCTTACACAGGCTTGTAATTTTGCCCTCAGCCTTTTTGTTTAAATCATTCGTCTACTGATAACTGATTGATTCAGTAATCAGACTCTGACAGTGCCTTTCTCATATCCTCTCAAGGCCTGAAGACTTCTGTATCCACTAGCCCACTACTCCATGCCCACACTCGCAACTCCTGATCCCTAAGTCACCTCTGGTTGCTTGGGTCTGCTCTGCCCACAGACAGTGCCTGTGAATTAGCATCTCCTGAAAGCAGCTCTTAGCCAAGAGTAATACCAAGGGATGGAGGAGTATCTTAGTTTCCTCACCCCATAGGATGGGGTAATTCAGACACACTCTATCCTAAATTCTTTAACGACATTAAACTGCAGTTCCCAAGTCATCCCTTGTTGGCTGAACTTTTTTTGGCACATTTTTCCTTCCCTAGTTTCCATTCCCCCGCGGATGTTTTCCTGGGATCTCCTCCCAAATAAACGTCTTCGCTGAAATCCTTACCTGGAGTTTTGGGGGAAACCAAGCTAAAACAATCTCTCTCACTGCCCTAACTTCATTCTCATCCTTTGGGGAGCAGTACAATTAGCCCAGTTTGGGTCACATGACCACTTTCCTTCTGATCTTCAGTAATTGAGGGTTGGGTCATGAAATAATACAGCTTCCCAGGCTTCTGATAGAGAGGTTGTAGGTGGGAGCAATGGGCAGAAAGTCTCACTGGGCAGAAAGACACGGGCAGAGAAAGGCTCACTGGGCAGAAAGGCATGCCAAAACATGGCTGCCACATTCACATGGCTCATTTCTAACTTGCGTATTCATAGTTTCCTTCACACCCAGAAACTGTTACCCAAATCTTATAAAAGTGGAACTCCAAATTAAAAACAGAATACCCACCGTTGAAACCCTGCCTTTATAGATGTAGTAAGCTAAGCCCTTTATAGCTTATGGAGATAGTGGTTTACCAATTATTTAGACTCTACTGTGCCACACAATTTATATGCAGTCTTTCATTTTATGCTCACAACAAGTGCACATTTTAAGACGTGGAAGCAGATCAGGAACATTCTGTAAGTCAGAAGACTGCTTCAACAGCCAACACATTTCAGCATGGAACAATATTATTTCAGATCACTCACCATCTCTTACTATCATTGTAGAGATTCACCATTATGTGAAATAAAATAAAATAAAATACATAGAATTAAATTTGAAATATATTTAAAATAAAATTAAATGCATACTTTTAAAATAAAATTAAATACATAAATAACATTACCCAGAAAGTTGTGCATGTTTGCCCTCAACCGTTTTGTTGTAATAACTACTTATGAATGATGCAGTTCAGGAATTCCTTGTGGGCTACTAACTCCATAAACGTACCCCAGAATCTTTTTCTATTTCAGACTAAGAGAAAACTCCAAAAAAGGTTATACCAATACACCCCCCCCAACTGAAAATATGCTTTATTATAAAATTTGAAATCACAGTGAATTCAAACACCTGATAGTCAACCAATGTTACAGTCATCTATTGCCTCTATTCCCCACCAGCTAGATCTACCAAGGAAGAACTGAGACTTCCTTGGATTTCCTCCTCGTATTCTCCAGAGTCCTTGAAGTGAACCATTTCGTCAACTACAAACACCAAGTGGCCTCCAAGTTTTCCCCTCCTACTTCCGCTGAACCTAGCAATGTCAAGGGCAGCTGCTTGAAGGAACCACCCCAGTATTGTGTTGACGGTGCCATCTTGAGCAATGAGGCTTGACATAGTCAAGGAGCCTCCAGTTTGCCATCTGCCAGTGCTAGATTCTGAGTAGACTCAGGGAGAATGGCACAGGCTCCACTTTCTGGCCTGTGCCCAAGACAGCCCACCCTGCATTCAGAGTTTCCCAGGAACGTAGTCCATTTCTAGCCCTCATTCTCTATCAAAAGGGCCTCAAACTTGATCCAAGAGGTCAGTGGGTAAAGGACACCACCATATCCATGGCTGGATGAGGTTCCTCACTCCACAGTTGAGACTCCTATCCAGGTAAGAGTCTTTCGTATGTGTAGGTACTGTGGCAGACAGAGGTGGACATGTGGAGAGAGAGAGATGGTGTTTTCCCCATCGGTCTTTCACCCTACTTTGCCAGATTTGTCATCTGAGAAGCACTTCAATGTGATGCCTAATTTCTTGGATGATTTTATTATTGTTAACGCTCAGTCAAATTAATTTTAACTGATGCAAAATTATCATCAGGTAGTACGGTACTTGAATGCATTTAAATAAAGCCCTCTACTCCCAGCGGGCTGGGTTCCTAAATGACCTCAGAGACCAGGAGACAGCCCAAGAGGGATGAACGTGATGCACCTGGCAGAAAAGCTAAAGAAATGCTCCAAACACACACAGAAGCACAGCGTAAAATAACAGGGCAAGCCTGAAAATGCTGGAGACCAAAACTGCAGACATCCCTGCCTGGTGGGTGACAGTTGTATTTAAGAAATGGAACCGCAAGTGACACCAAGCTCTGCGTACAGTAACTGCTACTTCGTATCAAAAAATGATCTTTCCAGGGACACCTGGGTGGCTCAGTGGGTTAAACATCTGCCTTCGGCTCAGGTCATGGTCCCAGGGTCCTGGAATTGAGCCCCGCATTGGGCTCTCTGCTCCAGGGAGCCTGCTTCCCTCTCTCTCTGCTTGCCTCTCTGCCTACCTCTCTGCCTACTTGTGATCTCTGTCTGTCAAATAAATAAATAAAAACTTTTTAAAAAATGATCTTTCCATACGCACCTGTCAGAAAGCATGGTACCTTCCAGATGCACAGATTATTCACCTCCCCTTGCAGAGCGACCCACTCAGTACAGCCCCTTAAACTATGAGCAGAAATAGAGACTAGCCCTCAGTTTTGTTAAAACCATGCTCTATATTCACTGGACACTCAAGACCTTTGTTGCTCTGCTGCCCAAGGCCCTGTCAGTGCAGTCAATTCCGAATCCAGGCTTAGGTAGACGGGGTGGGACCTATTGTTTGCTCTCAGCGCGTTCTTCCAAAACTAATTTTTAAGCTAATACAAAAGGAGGGCATTGTGCCAACAAGGTGTTTGTGTGCCAGATGTTTCACCCAGACCATCTCCCTTAATCCCGATCACAACCATATGAAACGAGTCCTGTTGCTATGAGAAACTCAGGCTTGGGAAGGGTAAGTGCTTGGCCCAGTATCACAGTACTTGTCACAAGACAGACAGGATTCAAACCCAGTGAAATGACTCCAATGTACTAGATCACTGACTTGTTCTAGCCCGTTCCTCTGACTTGGGCAGTGAGGATGTTAGAAGGTGTCCAACACCTAACCTAAAGGTGTGTTTAGGAGATGCATTTGCACAGAGTGGACAGCACCCTTGTTGATGAATAATTGTTTTTCCAGCATCTCCTGTGAAGCCGGTGGCTGTGGGGCTGGGCGGGGTGACTGGTGGGAACTGGCCCACCAGGTTTCAGAAGGAGGAAAATTACATTTACCGAATCAGCAGGTGATGGTACCGTCCACTCGTGTACGTAGTTTGTCAACATCTGCTTCTCCTCACAACTCACTCTGTTAGAGCAGAAAATTTCATAGAATTGGACAGAATTTCCACAATGTTCGGAAGCTGTCTTCTTGCCATTTATGGCACGGTCAACCCACAAAATGTGGGAAGGACCACTGTGCCCCGGGGTCACTACTAATATTCCACAACCCATTTCTTCCTGCGACCCCGGAGTGGTGGCTATCACGGGAAGGAGGAGGGGAGGGAGCCGAAACCCCCCCGTGTAGGCCTGTGCCGAGCACCCCAGCCACGGACCTTATTCCTGCTTCACGAGAAGACTTTGTGGTGGACGTTTCCTCTAGTTTACAAATAGAAGTAGAGACATCTCAAGAAGTTAAATACTGTGTCTAAGTCCATCTGACTGGTTAGCGCCAAGTCTTGAGATGAATGCCAAAGATAAGCCTTCTTCCCACTGACAAGACAAGTTGTCATCGTTGGCTGATTTTGGTCAGGAGGACATCAAGGACATCTCTGGACACATGAGGTTATGTTATAAATGTGACCTATGCAAACAGCACATCTGATTTAAGAAACTCACTAAAAGGGGTGCCTGGGTGGCTCAGTAGGTTAAAAGCCTCTGCCTTTGGCTCAGGTCATGATCCCAGGGTCCTGGGATCAAGCTCCGCATCGGGCTCCCTGCTCAGCGGGGAGCCTGCTTCCTCCTCTCTCTCTCTCTCTCTGCCTACCTCTCTGCCTACTTGTAATCTGTCTGTCAAACATATAAATAAAATTAAAAAAAGAAAAGAAGAAACTCACTAAAAGTGAGAGAGAGAACTGCAAAGGTGGGAAAAGTCACTCTTGCCTGCTACCTCCAAGCTCAAAAAAAAGGCAGATTTGTTCCTGGTATTGTCTGGGATTTAAACACAGTCAAACATAAATCATGTGGAAAAAATCATCCGTTTTGTAGCCCCAGCATGTGTTATCTGTGGAAACGGCATCTCCTCGCTCGGCACCTCCGTCCTCCCCAGCCCGGGCCCTCAAATTCAGCTCACCAGCCTCCCACAGAGGCTCTGCTGTTGCCTAGGAAATCTGGCCACGAAAGCCAACCGCGGTTTCACACTGGTCTGGGTGCAAAGTTTGAATAAGATATTGTCTTTTAAAAATTGATTTTGTATACTCCTTGGGCCAGCTTCCTGGGATTAGAAGTTTTCTTTCACACTTCACGTTCTCTTCAGACTTCTCAGGTATCAGTGGAAAGAGAACAAATGGAAACCACGGCCGAACAAAACCATAATTCAGGAGTCGGGTAATAAGTGAAAGATGCTAATCCCAGTTGAGAGGAGTTCATAAACATGAATCCTGGCCCCCCTTTGGGTAGCGGGAGTACGGCATCATGAATATTTATGGGGGAATATGGGAAGTGTCGGGAAACGGGCCCAGCGGGGGCCAATCCACCCGAACAGCTGGGGATCGTTTGGGTGTTAAAATGAAGTTTTAAGGGACACCATTTAGATAAAATCATATTTGAAAAGAATTATGCCTGTGTTCCTAATAACATCGAGTGCAGAGCAATTTTGAGTTTTATATGCTTTGCAAACATCTGCTTGCTTTTAAACTTTACCCATCTTGTGCCGTGGAAGTTGGATTTGGTTTCAAAAATCTCCCCTATTTTTATGGTGGGGTGATCCAGTTTAAAGGGTTTATAAAAATGTTTTTTTTTTTTTAAAGTGTGTATACCTATATGTGTATATCACGGACTAACTTTTCAAAAAGCATTAATTTTAAAGAGGTCCTGGGTCTAGTGGTTAAGCACATAGACTCTGAAGCTAGGTCCCCTGCACCCAAATTCTGGCTCCGCCACTCCCTCAGGCTGTGTGGCCTTAGGCAAGTTACTTAACTCTCTGTGCATTGGTTTCCCAATCTGCAAAATGGGGTAATAACAGTGCCTCCTCTTGTGGTTACTAAGAAGAGTAAATTAGTTCCTGGCTCATAATAAGCAGATTGTGTTAGCACTGTCTGGCATCATCATTATTAAAATTATTCTCGTTTCACTGGGATAATCAAGTAAAGGGTATAAAATGAGATTCATATGCCTACCCCAAAAGCTTTTGTAAGAATTAAAACAGATCATGAGCTGAGAGTCTAGCTCCAATGTATGTAGGAGGCACTGAAGACAGACAACTGGGGAGCCAAAACCCACTTTAGTCATCGGCTCTCCGGCAGTATTCCTGAAATGAATCTGAGGATTCACCAAAATAGGAAGAAGTTACCACCAACTAAACCAAAACTGCCATTAAAGATTTAATGCCTCAGTGTTACTGCATATTTTTAATGAATGAAGGCTCAGCTTACTGTGTGTTGCCAAGAGGGTTATTCCTACAGTCTACAGAGCAGAATCTCTTTTGACCCTGTGTCCCAGGAAAATGTGATTCTGATTTTGCTCATTCGTGTAGGATTTAATTCACTTATCCAAAACAAAAATAAGGAAGGGAGGAAGGAGACAGGGAAGGAAGGAGAAAACCACCAAAGCCTCCATTTAATGGACTGCTCAGCAATCTGCCATTGCTATTGGGGGGTAACTGTTAATTTCAGCTCTGTAAAATTTCCAAACGAGGCTGACAATGATTAATAATTCACACGTCCCTTTGGAGGAAATGCCCAAAAGCAGGTTCCCAGATGTCTAAAACCCAGACTGCTGCATGAGCAAAGAGCTCTCCCTCACCCAGAGAAAAAATAACTCACTCCCAACAGTTTCCATTCACTTTCCAGTAGCCAGAGTCAAAATACACATATGACCACGTCATTTCACAGCTTAAAATTCTTTAAGAACTCCCAAATTCTCTTGAGATGAAGACTGAAATCCTTAATAGACCCTGAAGATCTATTATATTAAGATCACATGCCATGAGTCTGGACTGGCCCCTGCCTGACTCCCCGCACCTGCCCTGCGTCCTCGCCCAGGTCCCAGCTGTAGTGCCCCTCGCTTGGTTCCCTGAGCTTGCCAAGCTCCTCGCTGGCTAGCACCCATGACAAATCTGTTCATTCCCTGGGAGAGTGGTCATCAGACAGCCTTTAAATATTTGTTCGCCATGGACCCAGTGAGAGTGCAGTGAACCTAATTTTCTAGTGATTAAAAATGGTTTACATGAACAGATTTAATATACACTTTACCTGGGAGAAGCAAAATCAGTATTTTGAAAAAATTGGAGCATGTTCACTTGTTCTGTAGTTGCTGTTTTCTTCACCCCCCCCCCGACTTTCTTCTGTCCGTTATGAAACAAGATGATTTCCCGGGTGGGGTCTTACATTTCGATCCCAGAGACCGTCACCTGCTCTACACCAGGCACGATGTACTTTTGGAGCCCTCCAGATGCCCTCAACTGCCGGTTTCAGATAGAGCTGTGCCTGTGCCAGTGCACACCAAGGACACACGAGAGAAACAAACCAGTGAGGGTTTGGTTTCATTTTGACTCAGCAATCCTCTCAGCTTCAGGGAGGGAAGGAGCCCATGGAGCAAGCTCAGACGGCAAGCGTGGGCAACACTCGGGCCCCACCGGAGTTTGGGGCTGGGATGGGCTGTGCAGCTGGTCTACCCTATAATCTGGCCCTGCCTTTACCAGGATGATGCTTTTCCACCTCAACTCCAGGATAACTTCTTGGTTTACAGTTCTAGGTCTAACTGTCGCCATCTCCAAGAGAATGTGGCTGGCCGGGAAGACCGGGTCAGATCATGGAGTGACTGTAGCTCGCGGATTCTGCAGTATTTTTATGTTCTCACATCTCTGAGATCAGATGTGGCTTTCTCACTGTGGGGTTTCCCGCCTCCAGAGTCAGCTCAGGCGGGTATTCAGACACAGCCGTTGAGCCCCCACATGTGCGCACGTGGGGGTAGCCCCCCCCCAAATGACTGCACCAGCAAAGCCCCTTGCCTTTGCCAACAAACCACTGAAGGACCATTTGAGGAAAGAATACGAGGCTTAGTTGATGTCTGAAAAGCTTCTGTTTACACTTCTTTGTAAGCCCAAGAAAGCGCTGGTACCTGAACTCTGAGAATCAGGTCAGCCGCTGGGGAGACCACGGCAGGTGACGGCAAACACTCTTCAAAGACGTGCCCTTCCTTACCCTTCTGATGGCCCAAGAGGGACACACATTCTGATGATGCTCAGGTGGCAAGCGAGCCCCTGAGCCCAACTCCCAGTCCGAAACAGCTACAGGAATGCCATATATAATTTCTATTTTCCTTTTTATGGCTGCGTAAGAGTCATGTGTGATTTAAAAAATCTTCATAAAAAGTCCAAAATGAGCCTTATCCATAAAGTGTAAGACAAATGAGTTGAAAGCATGGAGCTTTCATTTCTCAGAAACAAGCAAGCTTAAGGCCATAATTCCATGATCAGGCTTTCATCTTTCTTAGCAGTGGACAAAACCATCATGTGACCTAGAAGCAAAACAAGTTTTAGGAAGCAAGGTGTATGCGTGTGTAGTTGCCTGACATTTTCACTCATCCCATTTATTACAGCTGTAGTTCTGTCGCAGTGATTAACATCTATCTCCCCAACGTGTCTCTCGATACCGACTGATGCCTGGAAGAGCGTACACTTTCATTCAGTATTTTAGAGTGAATCAACCATGCTTAGCTTTTGGTTCCCAGATGTACGAATATCACCGGGGATCTTCTGTCCACTCCCTGACTTCCAGGCTGGACAGCTGCGGCTGAGTCTGAGTTGTACATGCAGGCTGCCTTTCGCTGTACAGTCTTCCTAAAAAAATTTCAATGAAACGGAACGCCTCTAGGTGGGGCATGTGGTCTCCAATTCACAGTCTCCATCACTTTCATCCTGTTACATCGACATCATCCACCTGCCCGTTGAGGGCTTTGGAGCTCGTGATGCATCTCCTGTGCTTTATCTTATTCCCACACAATAATCACATCCTTCATATGGTCAGAGGGATCGTTACCGGTTTGTGAGGGAAAGCCCCAACCCATGCCACAAGCGTACCCATGAAAACACTTGCTGTTGGAAGAATTTTACATTGTCCCACTCCGCAGGTGGTCCGATGTTTGCACAAATACTTCACCACGGGTCCTTCTCACTTGGGCCTAAAGCATGTCTGTGCTGTGTTGTCTCCCGTCCACAGGTGGCAGTGGTCCTTCACTCTTGCAGACGTCCCAAAGGCCACCCTGGCTTTGAGCTCTGAAATCCTGGCCCTTGGGAGAGGATTCCTGCAGGGTTCCAAGGTAGTGTACCTGCCTTTATCACTGCACCCCCTAGATGCTGGTGCCCATGTGCAGTATTTACACAAGGAAAGAACTCGGCACCTTAAGGGTCATAGATGTGTTTACCCTGAAAAGTAAATGTCAGTTTGCAGGGGAGAAGGTATTCTTCCCTGTGGTTTAAACCAAGTAAATTTTCCAGTCTTGCTCCTCAAATGAGAAAGCAGGACAGGAAGAGGTGGTTGGTTTTTGTTTTGTTCTTTTTTGGGGCGGGGAGGGAGTTGTGGTTTTTTTTTACTCTTACCCTAGTGTATTAGTATATCTCCAACTTGACTTATCAGTATAACGAACTGTAAAAATTAAGACATTTCAGAAAATACTAAACTATTAAACTATTTAATATTAAAATACTAAATATCTGTTTTGCATTTTAGCCCCATTCCATGTACCTTTAGATACAAGGGAAAGGTCAGTTTTAAAGAGGCTGAAATTAAGCAGTATTTCAGCTCTAGCCCATTTTTCCAGGTAACTTAGCATTTGACAGATGGAAACTCTAAAAGCAAGGCTTCTGTACTGTATCTTTCTTCAGCCGAATGTGTCCAACTTCTAATTCAGTTACCAAAGTGTTTGGTTTGCCTAAGAACAGCCCCACAAGTGTAAATTTTGCTTAGTAACTCGTGACAAAATGTTAAATCTTTTGTTAGAGACCATGGCGTTACCTACAGCAAGAAATCACAGCAGGTAAGTGTCCATGAACTAACCACCGGAGAAAAGACAGTCCCACTGTACGTATGACGGTTAGCAATGACATCTGTTGGAGGTGACTTATAACTCTCTTCACATGAGGAAAAAAATACAGTTATAAAGGCAATATTTCCATGCATGGGACCAGCAGGATATTCCTTTCCATGATTTGGCATTAAGAAATCTCCAAGGAAAGTATAGCCTTTTAATAAGTATATATTGCTGAATAAACGGAACCTGTGTTAAACAGGCCACTTGAATTGGGAAATCTTCGGCAAAATCGTTCTCATACTTTTAAAATTGGGAAAAGCACACGAAAGACAAATGGCCCCATTTAGACCTTGAAAAAAGAGAAAGACTAAGTTGATGAATAATAAACATGAATGATCTTACTTTTCTCGACTTGGAGAGATTTATGTCCCCTTCCATCTCATGTAGAAGTAAAACAGCCAGCGTGTGGCTTTTCCTGCCCTGGCAGGGATCGCTGCCCTAATACAGCTGTGCACATCTGGCACTGAGTCCCCCCGACAACACAGCCCACAGAACCGTGGCACAATCTCTTGCGCTGTGAGAGCCAGCCCTTATAGTTCATGTCCTTCCTGGAGGTGTTTCTTCATCTGAGTCCCGCACCTAACCGAATCTCTGCCCCATGCTAAGGGAGGACCAGTTTGTTGATCTTCCATAGACTCAAAAATGAGTTTATCTCCAGCTGTTGCACGAAGAAAACCCTGGGCATGAGGAGGAACACCCCACCAGGCAAGTGTTGGAAACCACTGCCCTGGTGCAGGGAGCACACCACCAAAGCTGTGGAACCAGGTGCAGTGGAACCAGGAGCAACACCCAGGCCTTTATACTTCATGGAGAAGGTCACAAAACGTTCATTCCTCAAGCTTCTTGGGGACAGATCTCTGGGTCACCTCAATGTCATTGTCTTGGTGCTTCTAACTGAGCCACCACGAGCTGCTGAATCGGAAAAAAACACTTTCAGGGAAAAACTATCATGTAGTTCAAAAGCAACATCCAAGTACCCAAGTCACTCACAGGGACAGAAATTAGCATTTATTAAGCTTCCACTAGAAGCCAGGAACCTTACATGCAGTATCTCGGTAAATGCTTAGAGACAGTGTGACAGAATTTTATTAGTCCTATTTCATGGATGAGACCTCTCAAATTCAGAGAGATTGGAGGTTGACCTCTTCTTTGTTTCATTGTCCCTAAAATAATTTTTAGAAATACCTGCTTTGGGGGGTGCCTGAGTGGCTCAGTCAGTTAAGCGTCTGGCTCTTTGGTTTCAGCTCAGGTCATGATCTCAAGGTCCTGGAATCGAGTCCCGTATTGGGCTCCAGGCTCAGCCGTGAGTCTGTTTGAGGACTCTCTCCCTCTGTCCGTCCCCACCACTCATGCACATACATTCTCTAATAAATAAATAAATTTTTTAAAAAACCTGCTTTGGAAAGAGCAGTCTGAGTGTCTATGAAATTTATTCCCTCCGTCCTTTTATGTAGGATCCTGGGGGTGGGGCAGGAACTTGATATCAGTTGTGGCTTTGGATACGGCATTTACTTTTATAATAAATATTCTTTTCTCTGAGGTCAGTGATAGGCATCTTTGACTTTAATAGAAAAAGATGTCCTTTTTTTGATTGATTTCAGCACGAGTAATACAAGTTACAGAGATTCAGTTCCTGAATGCAAGGTGATCGCAGATGCTTACGAGCAAGTCTGCACTTGTCAATGTGTTCCATGTGTTTCTGGGATCACTTTATCTTGGCCAGTGTCTGTAGCAAATAAATAAGAGTATGAATTTTCTCCGGAGGATTCTCAGGATATACAGCACTGTGGCATGGTCTGAGATTCTTCTCCGCTTCCACGTCCCAGCTGATCAGTGTAGAATTGCAAAGAGATATGAAGAAGAGGTGTATTATTACTAAGAGAATAAGCTTTTCTTCTGAGAGGTCTGGATGACCCGAGTGTCCACGGTTCGTGTCTGCTGGGCAGCCGGACTCAAAGAGAATTTCAGACGGACAGCTTCCGAGGGGCCTGGCCTATATGTCAGCCTCTGAGATGGAGTAATTAAGCTGAAAATCCTCCTATTTGTAAAATATTTTATGTTTACCTTGTGGTTGGGTATCAGATGTGAAATATTCCTTATTCAGTCTGAACTAAAATTCCAACAGCTAAAGACCCACCAAGTCCAGTTTTATCTCCTTCCTCCCTTTACTAGAAAAAGATAGAACCATGGGAAACACCCAAATATTAAATGAACCATATCTGTGAAGCCCTATGCAAAGTACAAAAAAGATTAACCCTAGTGACGTCTGTCTTCTGGGGTCTAGATTTCCATCCATCAAGAATTGACTTTCCTGAATTAAAAAAAAATAGAGGAATTTGACAAATACTGTGAAAGACTTCATACTGATGACTTTATTTCATTTTTTAGAACTTAGAACTCCATCAGGAAGTAAGAAAGCATAACTATCACCCACAAAATCCTATTCCAGTCATATTTCTCTACGGAATAGTCACAGGCTTACAGTCATCATCTCAATTTTCCTTATTTCTTTAGTAGAAGAAAAACATTTTAAAAATTTATTGCTACTAGTAATATTTTCCTTGAGACCACCTACCTATTTTATAGATGTATTTGTTGTTATAAAGACAGCCAATGGGGGCTAAAAGTATGTTACACTCTAGAATGCTCAGAAGCTAGGTTCAGATTGATTTACATTTATTTATGGTGTACACAAGCTAGTTTAATTACATCTTTTTCAAGATCCTTGCTTTATTGAGACTGTGACCTAAGACATTCTATGACCACAAGCATGTCAAGTTACTGTACACTGAAAAGAACCCCAGGTCCTGAAAAAGGAAACCTCAATCCACATCCACCCTACACTTAAAAAAAAAAAAAAGATTTATTTATTTGGGGGGCGGGGAGGAAGGGGAAGGGAGAGGGAGAAAGAATCTCAAGCAGACTCCCGCCTGAGCAGGGAGCCCAACGCAGACCAGACCCCCAGATCCCAGGACCTTGAGATCATGGCCTGAGCCGAAATCAAGAGTCGGCCACTCCACTGACTGAGCCACCCAGGGCCCCCTTCACACCCCACTTTTAGAATGACAATGCAATCAGATGGTATTTCAGAAGTCACCATACCTCTAACCCTGTTTCCCTATATATTGTAAAGCCGAGAAACAAGGTGATCTCTAGGGTCCCTTCACAACTTAACCTGTTTTAGTGTGTGAAGCACATCTTTAAACTACATACAACATAAGGAGCCAATTTTTTTTAAAGATTTTATTTATTTATTTGACAGACAGAGATCACAAGTAGGCGGAGAAGCAGGCAGAGAGAGAGAGAGGAGGAAGCAGGCTGTCTCCCTGCTGAGCAGAGAGCCTGATGCGGGGCTCAATCCCAGGACCCTGGGATCATGACCTGAGAGGAAGGCAGAGGCTTTAACCCACTGAGCCACCCAGGGGTCCCGTAAGGAGCCAATTTTAACATGTTTTTTAAAACTCAGAATATTCTCTGATAAATATCATATCTCAATTATAAGTAAAGCAAAATGAGGAGGTAAGTGAGAGAAATGAAGATACAATTATACAATTATCTTCCAATTCTGGGAGCTTCTCTAAAAATCCACAACTGTAGAAGAAAGTCAACATTCATTCCCCTGTGTCCTCCAGCAAATGTCACAGGGAGGCCCAGGTTAGGCTACCTTGGGTCTCTTCCCAGCGATGCCAAACTGACAGGGAAACCGTGAGCACATCAGCGCTTCCGGAATCCTTCTCCAGCCAGGCCATGAGACATCCACACAATGGAGCAGCTGGACAGCACATCCCTGGCCCCCGTGCTATAAGGATTACTATTAAAACAGAGATTCTGGGGACACACCACTCTTATTCCAATTTCAGAATTCAGTTACCCACAATCCTCTTTAGACACAGATCGGTAGAAACTCACGGACTAAACAGCAGACACCTGTCGCAGTGTTTGTGGATGTAACTCAACCAAGGTAACTGTCAACAGTGGCGGGGAAAGAGGGAGCTGGAAACAGCTGGAGGAGGAGCCTTTTTATACCAAAGACTCCAACTTAGTTAGGAAAAAAAAAAAAAAAGGCTCTTTTGTTGGTTATTAGATGCTGCCAGATAACAAACTCGAATGTTTCACTGTGTGGTAGACATTTAAGAAGTATGACCTCACTTAGGCTATTTGAGCAAATGAAGTAACTGGCTGTTCCTTTCCAGAGAACAACTGAAGATTTCAGTGACGTGGAGCTCAACATCAGCTGCTATTTTGTCAACAACCCGGTTCCATCTCTTTCTCACGTTCACGGTGCCATGCTAAGTTACGCCCCAATTCAGAGACACTGGGGTTTTGGTGGCTGAGGTAAGCTGTTGAGCTAGGGGTTCCAAAGTGAGTCTCTGGTTTTGAGGGCAACGCAGCATCTATGTCTCCAGATGCCCTGGTTCACAATCCCTCATTCAGCAAGAATTTTAGTGTGTGTTTAGGCACTGAGGAAATAAAGATGAAGCAACACTGTCTCTCCAGGTGCCCAGACAGGCAGGCAAAGACAGTCTAGAAGGTGTTATAGCTGTGACAGAGGCAGGTACCAGGTATGCAAAGGGGTAGAGCCCCTCCATCTGCCTGGGGGAATGAGAAGAAACCCCACAGAGAAAGTCTTATGTGGGGGCATAGCAGAAGAGGAGACACATATCTGCTGGACGGCTGCGGAGACAGGAGGGGGGCAGTCAAGTCTCAGGACAGTGTATGGGCCAAGACACAGACACAGGAGACAGTTTAGTTACGTACAGAGAACATTAAGTTCAGAGACTGTGTGAAAGTTCATGATGATAAAGACAGGCAAGAGCCAGGTTGTGCTCCAGAATTTGGACCTTTGCTGATGGAAGGCTCCACATTTCCCCAGCGTTTCTTTTTAGTAACAGGACAAGTACTACCTTATAAACATGTGGAATGTGGGAAGTGAATTGAAGCCTGTGGCTCAGTGGTGTGTGCTCACGAAATAAAGGAGGCCTCCCTTACTAGGAGACTGGGGAGGGAGAGGATTTGGAGGTCAACACCAAAGTCCATGTGTCACAATCCAGTGCACCCTGGGAAAGCTCTCTGGTTCCCCTTTCTCTCATACAGACTGCAGACCTGACTCTCTCGGTCATTTCGGGGCATTGAACTGGGTGGAGGGGGTTATCCTGCAAAGCTTAAAATGACCCAGAATCAATTTCTTTTACCTAATTCGAGTTTTAAAATGGAGTCATGCTGCTACTGGTGATCGGCCGTAATGAGCAAGGGGGTATGAGTGACAAGTGAACAGGGAAGAATAGCACGTGTGGCCTCACATTCCCATTCAGCCACACTCAGTGTGTTACTGCTCTTACAGTCATCATTTTGTACTAGGAATTCCAGGAAACATCCTCACAATCTCACAAGGAGGAATCCAATCCAACATATAATGGATCCAGCAGTGACTCATTCAAATATTTGTTACCCCAAATAAGAAAACTTCTAATAAAACTTGAAGGGTTATTAATGATTGTACATAGTATTCTAAGAAGCCAGAAGACCTAGTGTCTATAAAATCCTGACTTTTATACCTACTTAATATCCAACCTTGGATAAGTCATATGATCTCCTGAAAGTCTTTTACCCTTCATTTATTGAGGTTCAGATTGGTCATCAAGTACCTAGGAAAATTATTACCTTACTACTTTAAATAGTTAAAACTAGAAGGAGGAGGAAAAAATCATTATGTAACTGAATGAGACCCTTTTTTCTCCTATTTCACTATAAACACACATGTATAAACACACACACACACACACACACACACACACACACACACACATACCCGAACAACAGCAAATCATAATAGAAGAACTAAAACCCCATTTTAATGAGACAAAGAAACAAGAACAAGCTAAAGTTACAAATGAGATCTCCCTATCTATGGAGAACAGAGATCAAACGTGACCAAGTATGGCAGACATCTAAGGTCTAAATGGGTTCTCATAGGGTTGCAGCCTATGGAGAAGGGTGGAAGCCGATACAACCTCAAAAATTGGAAATGGGGGTGCCTGGGTGGCACAGTGGTTTAGGCCTCTGCCTTCGGCTCAGGTCATGATCTCAGGGTCCTGGGATCAAGCCCCACATTGGGCTCTCTGCTCAGCGGGGAGCCTGCTTCCCCCCCTCTCTCTCTGCCTGCCTCTCTGCCTACTTGTGATTTCTGTCTATCAAATAAATAAATAAAAATCTTTAAAAAAAAAAATTGGAAATGGCAGTGCCCTGCTCTGGCTAAGGGCCTAGAACAGTGCCATTCCTGCAGGGTAAGAGCTCCAATCTAGTAAATCAGACCAGCTTGTGTTTCTGAGCTGTGTATAGATGCTCTCACAGATACCACTCAACACAGGCTGAGACATCAAAATCCTCTGATGCATAGGGAAAACTAAAAAAAAAAAAAACCACTTAAGGTAACTTTCAAAATAAAAAATTACAAAGTACACAAAAATTTCTAGCACCGGGAAAGATAGTTAGCCAACAATAACAAAAAAAAAAAAAGCAAAGAATATAAAACTTATAAAGCAATTTGAAAAAGACTTCTAAGTATGAATTTCTAAGACCTTCAAGAGGAAAAGTGTATCCACAAAATGAAAACAAGAGATTATGAAACCAAAGCATGTGATAATAAATTCATGAATAGAAATCTTATAACTTCTTAAAACCTCGATAGATGGGATAAATAGTAGACTAGACACAATTAAAGAAATAACCAGTAAATGAGAAGATACAAATGGTTAAGTCACTCAAAACACAGCAGAAAGACAAAGGCACGAAAACAAGGAAATGAGAGGTGACCCATAAGACAAATACCGAGTAGTTCAAACCTAACTGTAAGAGGTCTCCAGGATAAAATGCCAAAAGGGATATTGGAATATATAACTGCTGAAATTTTTCTAGATTTGTCACCTAACCTGGACTAAATGGCAAAAGCTTACACTTATAATTAAAATGAGCTGGGGGTCAAAGGAAACAGTCAACAAAACAAAGAGGCAACCCACTAAATGGGAGAAGATATTTGCAAATGACAGTACAGACAAAAGGTTGATATCCAGGATCTATAAAGAACTTCTCAAACTCAACACACACAAAACAGACAATCATATCAAAAAATGGGCAGAAGATATGAACAGACACTCCTCTAATGAGGACATGCAAATGGCTATCAGACACATGGAAAAATGTTCATTATCACTAGCCATTAGGGAGATTCAAATTAAAACCACATTGAGATACTACCTTACACCAGTTAAAATGGCCAAAATTAGCAAGACAGGAAACAACATGTGTTGGAGAGGATGTGGAGAAAGGGGAACCCTCTTACACTGTTGGTGGGAATGCAAGTTGGTGCAGCCACTTTGGATAACAGTATGGAGATTCCTCAAGAAATTAAAAATAGAGCTTGCCTATGATCCTGCAATTGCACTACTGGGTATTCACCCAAAGATACAGATGTAGTGAAAAGAAGGGCCATCTGTACCCCGATGTTTATAGCAGCAATGGCCACGGTCACCAAACTGTGGAAAGAACCAAGATGCCCTTCAACGGACGAATCGATAAGGAAGATGGGGTCCATATACACTATGGAGTATTATGCCTCCATCGGAAAGGATGAATACCCAACTTTTGTAGCAACATGGATGGGACTGGAAGAGATTATGCTGAGTGAAATAAGTCAAGCAGAGAGAGTCAATTATCATATGGTGTCACTTATTTGTGAAGCATAACAAATAACATGGAGGACATGGGGAGATAGAGAGGAGAAGGGAGTTGAGGGAAATTGGAAGGGGAGGTGAACCATGAGAGACTATGGACTCTGAAAAACAACCTTAGGGTTTTGAAGAGCCGAGGGGTGGGAGGTTGGGGGAGCCAGGTGGTGGGTATTAAGGAAGGCACATATTGCATGGAGCACTGGGCATGGTGCAAAAACAATGAATACTGTTATGCTGAAAATAAACAAAAAAAAATAATGAGTTGGGAGTGAGTGTTACGAGAGCCAATGTCTCCAAACTTTTTTTTGTTTAATTTAAAAAATCATAATTGAAATAAGAACAAACTCTTGTCAAGTGTGGACATGCCATGTCATTAGGAAGTTATATAAACCGGGGAACAGTCATTGCAGATGGAACAGCACAGGCCCAATGACAAACCCGGGAAGTCTTCCTGAGAGGTCTCCCCTGACCCTCCCATGAATCCACTTTGCTAGGTATACTCGCTAGATAGGGTCTTTCTTTGAAGTTTGTTCCCTTCCCTGGCTGAAGTGGTAAGACACTAAATTTAGGTTCCATGACAAAAATACATTAGACTCCTCTGAGTGAGGAAACTTTCCTGAGAACCACAGTACCTGACGAATCCTAGTTTTATGAGTAACAGACACAGGGAAGGAACCGACAAAACAGAGGTCCAAGATGTCTGTGGAAGAGCCTCCCACTATTTTGAGGTGATCTTCCTTTTCCCTGGTCTTGTAAATTTAAGCATCCAGCCTTTCCTCAGTCCTTTTTAACTACTAAGCATCCACGAAAGATGACAAAGATACTGTGGGATCTGGTATTTTGAGGCTGCTACTGTTTAGAGTAACAGTAAGAGGAAGCATGAAGACATAAAATGGTAAGTGGGGTTCACTGTGATGGACAGCTGACGTGTAAGGACCCATCAGTGGTGGAAAGAAATGGAAGGAAGAGAGAGTAGACAGTGGGAAGCCATGGGAAGGCCAGAGGAGCTTGGCTTGATTTAGAATAGACCCCAAAGGTTGAATGTACCCTGGGGAAACAGGCAGGGGTTGGGGGGCAGGCAATAAATTCCACTGCATTGTCAAGGAAGGCTGAGAACCTGCCACTGCAAGTTCCAAATTGATACATTTATACATTTCTTTTTTTCTTTAACCCCAATCATGACACTTGAGGCAAGATTTACTGAAGTCTTTTGAGAAATTTACCCTCTGTTGATATCATGTTACTAATTAAAAACAACAACAACAACAACAAAACATGGCGCCACTCCTGGAAGCTGAGAAAAATGGAGCCTCCAGGAAGCAAGCCCTGAAAAGTAACACAGGCCAGAGGAATTCCAGCAGCTTAAACAACCCAGAACATCCCCTCACCTGCCTGAGTAAAACCATTAAGAAAATAATAGACTCTAAGTCCTAGTGGTTAATACTGTAAAAGGGAAACTATGATGAGGAGTCCACGTCTAAGGGTTGGGTTTGGTTTTTTCCTGTAATGCAGATTTGCATCAACGCACTGTTATTTTCTGACCTGGTCCACCAAGGGACTCATATGAGTTTATACTTTGACAGGACAGGAGTGGAATTAGGAGCAGCCACTGACTTGGGGACAGAGAACAGTCGGCCCACCAGCTCACGAAAGGATCAATATGTATGTTCAGGAATACTGAGTCTCCTATTTGTTCTTTCCACATACTTTTACTAAGTGTCAGTCATGTACCTGGCACTGCACCCAGGACCAGGGAAACAAAGATGAATTAAACAAATAAAATCATTGCTCTCTTGGGGGGACACACTAAACTAAGGAGACAAACAAATAAGTAAAACAATTGCAAGTTGTAAGAAATGTCGTGAAGGAAATCAGCCACGGCAAGTACAAGTATACAGGGGAGGCTGATTCTAGATTAAGGGGGTCAGGAGGGGCCTCCAAACAAATGAATATCCCTATAAAATCCCTTCGAAAAATTTGAAGATAACAAAGTCCCAAGAATAGTTGTTTTCTTTTCCAAGTAAAACACTGACAGTGACTTTGGCCCATCCTCCCCTGAAATGGTCAGAGAGGGTGCCTTCTCCATCTCCTTAACCCACTTCTAGATGTGGGTCTTTCACTATAAGAAAAGGATACAGAAGACTCTGCTTAAGAGAATTTCTTTTGTGGGGATCATTGGTGGGGAAGTCAGAAAAACCTTAACAATTTATCATTCACTGTCATTAGGAAAAAGCTTTTAAACTCAAAGTCTGATCCCCAAATCTTTGTTTGCAAACAGTTCTGGATGTCTGAAAAAAAATCTCCCACTGAGTACACTCCTGGTTCCAGGTGCTATCAGCTACCACTGGAAAGCCAGACCCACACAGAGGCTTCCAGAGCCCTGATGTATGAGAAGAGGCACAGCAAGCTACTGTTCACAGAGCAGCCTTTTCAGTCCCCCCTTATCTCTTGTTTTGTCCAGGCCACTTCAAACTCCCTCTTCACCCCCACTGTTTCACCCACAGGGAGGCTATCATGAGGCTAGAAATAAGGCTAGAAATGAACAGGCAAGGCAAGTGTTCCTTCTGTGTTTATGCCAGATTCAGGGAAAAAAACTCATTCCTATCCCAAAGTGGATATATGAGACATTCTGAAAGAACGAAACCAATTTGTTCACAAATGATGGAAACGTTTTCAGTACAACATGGAGATATTGATCACGCCATAAAGGAGGCACTGGTTTTATTTACTAAACACTCCCCTTTCCTGGGTTTGGCTGTAGCCAGTCAGAACTACAACAAATTTGAGTCCAACTGGTTGGCCCATAGGTGGGTTTTTTGTTTTTTGTTTTTTTTTTAATTTTAGAGCTCCTCCAACCCCCCAGCTCTGTAAATATTTACTCAATATTTTACCATAATTAAATTTAAGATTTCAGTTGTCTCTCTTAACTGGTTTATGAACACCAAACAGAAGAACGAGTTCCAAAGATGGAGGAGACAGCGTCTGATTGACACACTGAACCTGGATTACGTATTACACGAGAAATGCCCTCCTTGAGCCAAGATCATTGTGGAAAAGCAAGTGACTCTCCCGGCCGATGATACATCCATAAAATGGTTGGAAAGCTGCCCTGTTTGCACATGGAATCAGAAAATAAAACAAAGTAGAAAGAATCTATCCCATTCCTCTAGTTTCATCATCTTGCTACAGCTTCTCCCCGGGGCTTTCCTCTAACCCAGTTGCCAAGGAGGCGTAAGGGGTTATCCTCTCTGAAATACCATTAACGATTCTGTGGGCCCTCCTGGGGCCACTCCAAAAGAGCTCTGTAGGGAAACTGGCGGCTTCTCTGGGCTCATCATATGGAAAGTATATTTCTCAACACAGCTGGCAAACAAATCTCTTTGAAGGAGATAGCCAAGAGGCCCGAGATTGGCCCTCCAGTAATGAGTTCAGCATCTTTCACTCTCCCCAGCCTATAATATTCTTCCTCCCTTGTAGTTATTTATTATTATTCAATATTTATGCAAGCTATAAATGTGCAGAGCACTGCACAATATCACAGAAAGGGCCAATGCAATAACACCATCTTCTCCCAAGGCAGAGGAAAGAACCAGCAAGTCCAGGCCAAGGGCAGAGGTGTCCAAAGAGAGAGGAGAGCAGGGAGGTAGATGGAGGGCTGTCTATCTGGCATCAAGGACCCATTCTCGGGCAAGGCGCGTGCTGCTGGGTGAGAGCTCCTCTCCCCTGCTATGAATCACGGAGGAAATGGCTTGACCTCTCCATGCCTTTGGCTATTCCACACTTGTTTTGTAAATAGAGGTAGAAATAGTGATCTGGAATTAAGATATGCACCATAAACTACAACTCCTATTCCTTGGCCACATCCAAGGGAGTGGGAACTATTAAAAGCAGGAATTTAGCAAGCAGTGCTTTCACTTGGGGCACTAAACCCGTGGAACACCCCCACCAATATTGCCTGTGTCCATATTAAAAAATAAACTGCCCTGATGTTCTCTAGCAATGACCTGAGCACAGTTTCTGTGTACCAGGAAATGAGTGCAATCAAGTTCACGCCACGGGAGAATTCTCCAAGGTCATGTCATCAGACAATGACAGAGCTGAGACCCAGACCCCAAATCCCTGACTCCAAGGTCAGTGGAGCTGCTGCTTTGGCCTCCGCCTTCCGTGGCTGCTCTGCACGTCGGTTCCCTGGCTCTCTTCCCTTCTCTTCTATGCCTCCCCCACCCCCCAATGGCTGTTCGTCTCCCCCTTTGACTCCGGGCTTCCCATAGTCCCTGGCTTCCTTTTTTCTTTCCTGTCCCCTCTGCTCTTTTCATTTCTATGTTCTTCCTGGGAAATTGCAAAGTCTCTCATGCTTGGACCCCCTAGTCTATGTGGTGGAGGCTCCAGGAGCTCTCCAGCCCCACGCTTAGACTAGGTAAAAAGCTTAGGGATGTTGGAGTCCAACAGCCTTGGGGTGAAACACCTGCAGGACAATGTGTGACCTGTGGGACCTTCTTCAGCTCTCTAGAACCATTTCATGTCTCTCAAATGAATATAGTATTTACCTCAGAGCTGAGGCTAAGACAGCCGGGTGCTGTCTAAGGTCCATTCTCTGCTCTTTCTTGGTGACAGTGCCCTGGTTTTCAGCTAAATATATCAGGACCAACCTACCACACCAACCCTCAGCCTCCCTTTCAGCTTCAGGTGCCCGTGGGATTACGTTCTAGCCAATGAAGTACCAGCTGAGGAACAGATCTCCGTTTCCTCACTCCTACTGCCTAGAACAGAGATGTGACAGCTGAGCTTCTTCTGCCATTTTGGACCCTGAGGAGACCCTGACCAGAGACACCAGGTGCCAGAGATGGCCAAGCAGAAAGAGAAATGACTAGGTCCCTAAAGAGACTGCAGAGTTACTGCAACATCCCTGAACAGCCTGCATTTTATATAACAGATTGGGGGGGATCACTACTTAGTCATTTTTTGGTGTTGTTTTGTTTTTTCTTATAAGCAAAGTCAGCCAAATACAGCTTGGCTCTATTTGGGGTCTCTCTCTTCATATCCAGTTAGAGAAGATGTCACAGAAGAGACAGAGCAGCCTCTGACACTGGACAGACAACTGGAAGCAAACAGGGAGAAATACTTTTCTCCTGCCCTCCAATCTTCCATGATGACACTCACTGACCAAATCCAGCCAGAAGTCATTCTCCAAGAAATTTTGGAACTGCTGTTGCATATGACAGTGTCCTTCAATGTTGAACAAAGCAAGAAAAGGTCAGGGGATGGATATGAGAACAGGCTGATGACATGCCCAGTGCAGAGAATGCTAACTCAAGGACCCCCATGTCTAAGTAGTTAGCACAGTGCCTGTCATGTAACAGGTGTACCATCAATATGGGCTCCCCCTTCACCTTCACCAATTTCCGAGTTACAGATTCACAAAGACATTCATCTCTGTGTTTCCCCATCTAGATCTTCCCAGAGTACCCCCACCCAATTCATCACAAAGTTTTGTGCTGACAAAACTCAGCACCTTCTGCCCCTACAAAATTCCCTTACTCCTGTGATCTAACACAGGTGATAGAATCCCCACCATCTTAACCACAGTCTTGAAGTATCAGAGTCCTGTTAAACTCTTCCCTCTTTGCTAACTCTCCTTCCCCACATACACTGAGTTACAGAGACACAGATGTCCTGCCTAGCTGGATTTCCTAGCTATCCCTTCTCACTCTAATGACCATGAATCTAACCTGCTCTTAGCATCACTGCATCTTCTCACACAGTCTTTGCCCTCCTCTGTTTACCCACACTATCCAAATCTCTCTTCTAGATTCTTCATCACCTGCTGCTGCTGTTTTTTTTTTTCTCACAGAGGACTTTGAATTTTAGTGGTTCAGACTCAACTTCCCAGCCTCCTTTTGCCATCAGTTACATGACTAACTTGCAAATTTCTATGTCTTAGAAATTATGTTCATAAAAACAACACTCTGATTGGCCCCATTCATATTTTCTTGCTATACCACTAAGTTGATTACTTATGGTTTACTGGTCTGTGAAGGATAGGTCTACCATGCCTGTCTACTGGAGGTCAAGAGGGGGCAGAACAGGCTACAGTTGCTATCTTGTAAATAGTCTTACTGCCAATATTCTCTTCAATCTCAGCTATGATCATGGTATTCTTTTGGTCAAAATTCTCCAAGCCTACAAGGCCTAGCAATGACAGGAGGGAAAAAACTATTTGTCTTACAAAATTGAACAGGAAATACTTCCACCATGAAGAGATGTTTGTCATTTTTTGATTCATGAAATGGTAAGTAAAACGTGCTCACTGGGAATCTTCTACAACTTAGAAATAATTTCTAGTGGCTCTTCCCATAGTTATCCTGTGCTCCACCATCTTGGATCCAGTGCCTAAGACTTATTTTCCCTTTCCAAATACATCCTCCAGAGTCTCTCTTCTCTGTGCTTGTGTCTGGAATCCTTTTCCTTTGATATCTTTACCTGTTGAGATCCTACCAACCAATCCCAAGAAATTCTAACCCAGAATTAGTCCCTTCTAGACATGTATGCCCTCCGTACCCTATAAGCACCAAGAGAGCGAGGACATCATCTGTCTTGCTGGCCAACATATTCTCAGAAACACTGGAGAGAGACTGTGGTTTAGCAAATTCTCAACACATATCTGTTGAATAACTATACATCTCACAACGGATCATTTCTTCCCTCACAGTAGATCATGTCTACTGCAGCACTGATCATAGCCTGCCCATATCCGAGCCATGACAATTCCAGCCTCTATCCCCTAACTGGTAGTGAGTAAGAATATGTCTTATTAATTTTGGCATCTCCTATGCATGTAGGAGACTCCTGGAAATACACTCGATTCTTGATCAACATGTGTAAAATTATATTGTTGAATGTATTTGTTCCTCTTGAGGGCAAAAGAAAGATTTAGATCCATTAAGATACTTGTTCTTCAAAAGCAAAAAATATAACAGAGTCAGCTATGCAAAACAGAAATCTCTAAAAACCATGGAACACTATTTAGGTTTTTGACACATCTTAATTATAACATTTTAAGCTGAAAGAACTACTTCCAGAGGAAGCAATTAGTGTTGATCTCACACTGTCAGTTGGCTACTACTGTAAAAATAGGATGTTCTTATATCCCAAGTAGTAAAAATAATATATACTTCTTACTAGTAGAGAAATTATCTTAATTTCAACTCTGTCACCTGTGGCAATGATTTTTTTTTTCAAAATTTATTTGGAGTGTCCTATTATGACAGAGGATGAACAGAGGATGCTTGTAAAGACAACTGTTGCTTTAAATGTTCACGTACAATAATTTTAACAGAAACAAAGTGAATTTTTTAAAAATTTATTCTCATTAACTCTGGTGGAAGGTAACAATGTGTGAGATTAAGCTAAAAATTTATTATTTTATTTTGAAGGTAGAAGTCTGTCCATTGCAGAATTTTTTTTTTAATGGAGTCAGTGACAAAGACCCTTTGAGGACAATGCTGAGGAACTGAGAATGTCATGAAATTGTATGAATTTATACAAGATGAAGTTCAAAATAGAAGAAATAACCATTCTTCAATATTTGATCCAAGCACCTTATTCCAACCCTGTCAAGTCTTCCATACTTCTAGGGAAGTTCTGAAACTCTGCTCCTCACTCCTCCTACGCCATACTTCCTGCCTGTCTGACTTGCCTTCATGAGACCTTATTTCTCTTTGAGTAGGATGCATGTACATGTGGGTGACCTCACATCGCCCCTGGTCCAAAGCACTAAAGTTCATGGCCATGGCCTTGGCTGGCAGGCTCTGCAGGAAACGCAGATCAGGAAGATCCCCTTCTGGGAAGCATGGCCAAGATCCGCTGGCTTATTCGGCTCTGGCTCACTTGTCAAACAATGTAGGTAGAACAAGGCAAGACCATCTTCCCATATGGCCCACCTTCTGTGCTGGAAAGGTTGAAGGGAGGCACCACATCAATTCTCGCTCCATCTTTGCTGTTGCTAAAAGCCATCCTATGATATCCATCAGTGCCTCTCAAAAGGGTTGTTAAAAGCAATTTTTGATGCATCAGTTTTTGTCGTGTGAAACTCCTCTGAATATTGTGGGGATGTCTCACTTCTCTGCTTCCCACGATTAAATGCCAGGAATGCCCCCCAGATGCTGCGAACACGAAGAAACATCTTTCCAAACCCTCTAGAAGGATGGTAAAGCCCATGTGCCAAGGCCTCTCCTTCCAGCCTAAATTCAAAACTGAGGATGGCTGAAACTTAATTTCCTACACAAATAGTGAATTAGATATTTAGGCTGTGGTCCTGGTGCCACTGCCATCAGTATAGCAGGATCAATCAAGAAAACGTATCATTTTCACTACTCTGAGACAGAGAAGGCACAATTCAAAAACTGCTTTTGCCCCACAAAATTCTTATGAAAATACTCTCTCCACTTAGGAGAATGTATCACTTCATAAACTCAAGAAATGACAAGTAAAGTGTGTTCTTAAAACTAAACCCACCTCACCCTATCCTCCTCACCCCAAGAAACACACATGTAGAGAAAACGGCTCCCACTATGGATGAGCTATCTGCATTCATACAGACAGTTCTGACAGCTGGCAGAAAGGAAGGGCTTATTTGAGAAATATATACTAAAGATTGACTTTTCAGGCAAATGCTTGTTAGCAATGCACTGCTCCTCAGGGGACAGGGGGATATATCCTGAAGTTTAAGATTTAATGAGGATTTTTGGAGAGCAGACCAAATTGCAGCCACAGAAAATAAATTATAGGCAATTAGGTCTACATCTGATCCATTTTCCAGCACCCTCCGTTTCACTCAGAATCTGTCTTCAGATTCACATTCTCCTGCAAATACCAAACCTGCTTCGCTTTTGAGAATCTAAGTGATTGGAAATGAAATGTCTCTGGGTTGACACCCAAAGCCTGGCCACAGATGAACCCAGATTAGATTTACAGGCAGCAAGGTATTGAGTTACCGAGTCCTTCCGGGGTATATTTGTTACAATCCCATTGAAAATCAGCTGGCTTGGCAAAGAAAGTCTCATTTGCAAAGGAGAAAAATGAGAATTGTGCCAGTGGACAGGGCTGCAGATCTAGCAGGTGTTTGCGGCAGCTACAAAACACTGGCTCCAAGCCTGCCTCTATCGAAATTACCTGGATAAACAATGAATTCTGGAACACTGAAAAGAAATTTAAAAAATAAATAAAAATTAAAAATAATTTCTCCAGATGTTCCCTTAAATTGATAAAAATGACAGTCAACAACATAGACAATAAAGGAAATAGCTTATAAATCAGAATAATAAAAATAAAAATTACCTGGAGACAGGGCTAGAAATACAGCTTTCCTGAGTTCTGCCTGTTATGCAACGAATCATGTCCTCTCCAAATTCCTACGTTGAAGTCCTAACCCCCAGAGCCTCAGAAGATGACTGCATTTAGTGAGTGGGTCTTTAAAAAGATGATTAAGGTCAAATTTGGTTGAGTGGATCCTAATCCAACAGGACTGGCATCCTTTTAAGAGAAGGAGGGGACAGAGACCAGCACAGAGGTAAGACCATGTGAAGATACAGGGAGCAGATGGCCAAACCTGCTCTCACCTTCCCCTCAGTCTTCCAGCCTCCAGAGCTGTGAGGTAAACAAATGTCCCAGTCTGTGGTAGTCTGTCCCAAAGTCCAAGGTGAGCAGCTCACTCTTCCCTAGACACACTGACTCGGAATCACTGGAGGTTGGGGGCAGAAGGAAGTCTACCACACCAGGGTTTGAAACCATGAATGTGAACTTCTTCCCAAGAAGCTAAAGCATTTCCGCAGATCGCCCAGCACCTTGACCTGCTTTGACTGTGGCCCAGTGCTCGGGCCACTCCTGCTCCAGCTACACCCCGGGGTCTACAGTGGAGTCTCGGTACTTCCCCTCCTTGAACCTGATGCCTAAAATAATGGCTGCCTTTTGGTTCTACGAGTTTCTAGGAACGTGTCTCCTCAGAACCTGCTTCTTACCAAAACTATCTGAAAAATAGCTCAAAGAGATATTTGAAGATGGCATGAAAATCTTTTTTTTTTTTTTTATAAAGAAAAACACAGAAAAAGCAGATGATCAGGTCTAGCTGACCACATTGCTGGACGACTGCTAAGAGATGAAGGCAGCCCAGTAGCTCAAGGATTCTATGTCTCAGCACAGGGTATCCTCAGCTCACTAACCCTGGAAGTCTCCAGGCTTTCCTGGGGCTGCAGAATCTAAGCATGCCAGCCTCCATAAAGGACATCTGGAAAAGCCACGGTCATTCTTCAAGGAATTACCATGGAAAATCACCTTGCTCATCTCAATTCATAAACACCTAGGCAGTAGCACTGGGGAGGTTATAATAATATAATTTGCTTCTGGTAAACCAAAAGCCATGTAGGAACCCACCTCACGAAGAGCTCTGGAGAATCTAGAATCCACCTGTGGACTAGAGGGACCCTTGCATATCATTCTGTGATAGCCGTGGCCAAATACCCAAGCATGAAAGGAAATTACCAAGCCCCGTCTATCCCCACCATTTAAATTACCCAGTTGGCTCCCTCACATTATGTTTCAGGATTACTGCTCCCTGCCCCTAGGTTTGCAACTTTGCATTTCATTTACCTAGACGCAAATGTGACCAGCAATACCTCCTATCTGGGCATTGGGACAAGTGTTTCTTTGGCCCAACCCTACCCTGATCACCACCACCTAATAACCTCTCACCCACTAAACTTCTAGGTCATGTATCCATATCTAAATTTAATAAATATTAACTGAGGACCAATTATTAACCTATATTACAGGTTAGGCATATTCCCAGCCCTAAGGGTATAGTAGTGACTATAACAGACTAAATTTCTGTTCTTATTGAACTTAATTTCATGTGGTAGAAAAAGACAATAAATGAGTAAATAAATATAATTTCCCGATATATGCTATAGGAAAAAAAAAAAAAGCAGAGTAATTAAATAAAGCAGTTATCCTCCTAGCGTGGTCCCTGAGTCAGCAGAGTCAACAATCACCTGGGCACTCATTAGAAAAGCCAGTTCTCAGGCTTCTCTCAAGACTTTCCAATCCGACACACTCTGGAGATAAGATGCGGCAAGCACGCTCAGTGAAGTTGGAGAACCACTACTGCAAGGAAGAGTGATGGTAGGAGAGAAGCGTCAGACTGAGTGGCCAGAGAAAACCTCCCTGAGAAGGTGACATCTGAGCTGGGACCTGAATGTCACCCATGCTAGGACAATGTCCTGCTCTTAATTCCCTACAGTGGTCACTTGAGGTCTCCTAAAATTTTGGTCTTTGTTTCATGCCTACCCAACACTCTCCAAGGTTCATTTCCCCTCATGGCTAGCTTCATGGATGTGTCACCTGTACCGTCTCAGAAGTCCTTGCTCTCGGCAGGGCCCCACCATTGGTTTAAAGCTCCACTGTCACCAGCTTGAACTTCTTCATAGTTTTATCTCCAAGCTCATCTTGCAAGTGAGCTGTCACTGGACAATGAAGAGGGTATGTGAGCCGCATAGCTGTGGACATTACGCATGGTGCCCTGCTCACACACAGCATGGGCAGCCTCTAGGAGTGCAGGATTCTGGCAGACTTGTAATACACAGGAGTCTAGTGACACTCAAGGTGAGTTTCACATAAGTGTGCTAAGTCCACAACTGGAGGAAGCAGGCACACGGACACAGAGAGGCCATGTTTTCCCTTCTACTTACAATATGCTTCACAGATGGGAGAGAATGCAAAGGTTTGCCAGGAAATCAGACTTCCCAAGGAGGGTTGCTGGTATCTCCATACTCAGGTTACTTCCCTATACTCGCCAAACCACTTAATGCTGCAAATGATGACCCAGAAAGTTAAAGGTATGACAGCCCACAGCTTCGTTTCCTTTCACTTCTTCCTTACTCTCCAGTAAGCGCAGATGGCACATGTTAGCACAAGGCAGGTGAGTCAAAAGGTGAAATAAAATCAAATGAGTTGGTACTGTGTACCACTTCCACTGTTCGGGCAAGGATGAAAGACAGATGCATACGTGAGTTACTGCACATGCGCTGCAGAATTTCAATGACTCCATATAGGAGTTAAATCCTCATAAACTTATAATTAAAATGGATGGGCACAACAGATATAGTCAAATTCATCAAATAATGTAAAATTTTATTTTTTCATTACTTAAAATGATGGGCAATAGCAAATCAGAGCACGACTTGTCCAGAGAAAAGCCAGGGGAGAAAAGGAAAAGCTTTATATCTTCATTCCTTTAGTGACAACTGTTTTCCTGCTTTCTGAACAAAGAGCCCCATAAATGATGTAGCTGGTGATGCTTCCCACGGGGGTCTGCCCATGGAGAGAAGACACCCTCACAGGGCTGACATGAGCTTTCCAAGGTGTGCATGGGGCGGCTCTGTTCTCTTTGTCACAAATGGGTCATTGAGTGAAGCACCCGTCTCTGCGAGGGTGCCAGGTGGCCCTGGGATCAGAAATGTGAGCTGTGCCTGCATCAGACAGGAAGACAAAAAGAAAACTTTTCCCTCTAGCTCATGCCCAGACCCTGTGAGAGCAACCGGACACCAGTACCACGTAGAGTCTTAAAATTGGCCCCTATTCTGTGAGACCCCTGCGCCACTCTTCCAAAGCAAGAAATGCAGAAGAGCTTTCAACACACAGACTTCTGGAAGGACAGATGCAGCATGGAGACCTCTGCTAAGTGACTAGTGCTATGGTGGCAACACACACAACCTAGGAGGACTCCAAGAGGACTCCCGTGGCCGAAGCTCATGGGTTCAATGGTCCTGTCCCATTTCACCTTCCACTACACACTCACGTTCCACCCACACTGAGTGGACACAGCCCTCTTCCCTCATTCACTGCTCCTCTGCGTCGCACGCCTCGAACGACCAGCCAAGAAGGAGCGGGTGGGGAAGGAGCTCCTTTGACTTCGCCTGCCCCGGCTTCAATCCTAAATGCTAAAAGAACCTCCATTTACAGGCAGTTCCAAGGCCTGGTGTGTGTCACCTCACACAATCAGATGCGTCACCGCGGTCACTTCGGTTCATGAGAAATCCGGGCTCTCTCGCACATGTGCCGAACGAGGTACAAAGGCTGCTTTCATGAACGTGGGCAGGTTTACAAGGCTGGAAGTGCCAAGATTTCGGGGTTGCAGCGCTATCCCACTCATTTCTTATTAAGATGCTCCTTCATCATTGGAAATTCCTTTCAGTCCCAAATGATTTCAGTCCTGTTACTGAGCCATTAGTTAAAAGAAAAGGCTGAGAACCCAAATCCTCACCTCCCCAGTGAAACCATTAGCTTTTGGAGATCGATTTTTACAAGATGCCTAAATGCTGACCCTGGAGAATACAGTGTTCTATTAGGTGAAAACATGGGTAACAGATTTATTTTTCACCCTCGGAATCAAGAAATAAATACCTTTTGTTGAGTAAGTCATGTGTGGGAAATGTTCTGGCAGAGCTCAGAGGTGGAGGCCCTCTGCCTCTTGTAGAGAACCTGCAAAGAGTCTGGAGAGGTGGGGTGTGGGGCGCGGGGGGCCGGTCTGCTCTCCACCTTCAGCTGCTGTCTGCTTCTCAGTGTCTCCATCTCCAAGGGGATCACAGAGGGGGTTGTAACTGTGCTCTGTGAGGTTTCCAGGGAAAAGATTGTTAAGCCTTGGGGAGCATTAAGAATCACAGTCTCAGTCCTTTGCCTATGAAAGTGATTCAGCAGGTTGAGGAGGACGGGGGACCCAGGAACCTCAATTACTAGAAGATTTCCAGCTGACTCGGAGGCAAGGCCCACAGAGGTGCCGGTCTGAAGCTGAGGGACAAGATGCATCATGGGCTCTACCGTCTTCACCCCTGCATGCAAGAAAGCAGCTCAGCCTTCCTCTGTTTCACAGTAAAGTGCCCCCAAAGCTTTGAAGAACACAGGCCTAGATGTCCTCTAATGCCCCGTGCAGTGTCCGTGTCGAGGATTCCAGGAAGCCCACGTGAGCCCAACTTCACTAAAAGGAGGTACGCGTCGTACCTGAAGAGCCTCCATTCTTTCTGTGGAAGAGCCCCCCACCAGCAAGAAGGCCAGACAGGAGATACTCGCCCTGCCCCCCAGGACTCCGGGGCCTCAAGCAATTCTACTCCCGCAATAGATAAAACATCAATACCTCCCTTCCTTTAGAAATTATTACAAATAATTAGTGCTGTGGGTTGAATTTTGTCATTTCAAAAGATGGGCTGAAGTCCGAAGCCCCAGCACATGACATCGTGATCTTTTTTGGAAACAGGGTACTTAGTAAGAAGACATCACACTGGAGGAGGGTGAACCCTTAAGGCAGTATGGCCAGTGTCCTTAAAAGACAGTAGGAAGACACAGGGCCAGTGTTGACAGAGATATTGGAGTTCCGCAGCGGCACACAGAAACCCACCAAGGACAGCAGCGAGGAGAGAGGCCCAGAAAAGACTCTCCCTCAGAGCCCTCCCAAGGAACAAACACACACCCTCACCCTGACTTCAGACTTCCCGCCTCCACAACTGTGAGAGAATCAATTTCTGTCACCGTAAGCCACCCAGTTTGGGGCACTTTGTTACGGCAGCCCCAGGACACTAAGACAATCCCTACATTTGCACATGATAAAAATGATCTTTGCAAAGGTTGCCCTTTTATCTTAATTTAAATTGCAGTGCAGGAATATGAAAGATTATCCAAACTCGGCCCAGGCACGAGCAAACCTTCTACCCTCCATCCTTCAAAAGCGACAAGGTCCATCTCTAAGTTGAGTCTCCGTGTGTCATTAAAGCAATCTCGAGGTCACACAGTCCATGTGGCCCCATCACTCAGGGTGCCTCATCCTTTCACAAAGGTCATTAATTGGATTCGGGCATGAAATCAAAAAGCTTAAAAAAAAAAGAATGTTTAAAAGGAATAAATGATCTCCATGTAAAAGGATTCAAAAGCTCATGTTCCTCCAGGAGCTAGGAAAACACTGTACATGGTGACATTTCTCTGGAAATAGTCACATTTCCATGTCCCCAAAATAGTCACATTTCCATGTCCCCATAATCTCATTCGATATTGTGATAATTAAAATCGCCTCTGAAAATCCCTACACGGTGGTACTTATAAACCACTGGGCTCAATTAGCCTCTTCTTATTAAGGAGACTGCCATGATTTTAAACATATTTTTGAAGTAGAGTATATGTGACCACTACCCTCATTTTTATGATGGATTCAAAAAGAGATCCAGGTGTCACAGTTAGGACATTCATTTTTATTCTGAAAGAAAATAAAATAAATGGGAACCTAACTTGTGTAAAATACACACAGTCAAATGTTCAAATTCCTTCCATTTTGCTTTACGTTTTTGTTTTGTTTTGTTTTTTGTTTTTAAGATCTCATTTCTTTATTTGACAGAGAGATCACAAGTAGGCAGAGAGGCAGGCAGAGAGAGAGGAAGAAGCAGGCTCCCTGCTGAGCAGAGAGCCCGATGGGGGGCTCGATCCCAGGACCCTGAGATCACGACCACAGCCGAAGGCAGAGGCTTAACCCACTGGGCCACCCAGGCGCCCCTTGCTTTACGTTTTAACATGTTTTTAGGATTACAAATGCTCTGCCTGTCTACAAATATATTAAGATGAAAAATGAAGGAAATTCTGGGGCCCCTACTATCTGGCTTGGGATACAGATTGCTAATTGCTTAATAAATCTCTTGTAGCCCCCGCCCCTACTAGAAGGTTCCTTCTCTGCCTCCCCACCCCCTGACTTTTAAATCCTGGTGTAGACCTGAAGCCTAAGCAGCTTAAATCTCATTCAGGTAAGTTATGTTGTTTAAATGAGAAGTATTTACCCTTGTACTCTGATGTAAGCGGAGCTGTGACATGACAACCCAAACTACCGAAATTATTCACTGGAGATGATTATTTCCATCGTAAAAGGAATCGTAATGAAACTCTCAGAAATAACATTTAATGTTGGTATACTTAAAATTGGATTCAACTAAGAAGAATTCTGTTTGCATAAAATGTTTAGAACCTCAAGTAATATATCAACTGAGGTGAGATAATTTGTATTTTATACACACACACACATACACTCATTTATTCAACAAACATGCATTGTATAAACCCCTGTGTGCCAAGAATCACTTGGCACTAAGGACACAGCTGAATAAGATTCAGACCTTACCATAAGAATATGTCATACAGTCACATCTCATCAGCAAGTACAACGGACGGGAAAAAAGTGAACAACGGACAATCACGTGTGCAAAATAAACTCCTTAACAACAACAAAAAAGAAAAAACCACAGAAAAAAAACAGTGGTTTCATTGATGGCTGCATGAGGTCTACCCTAATTTATATCCTCTCTCACACCCCTCTGCTTGCTTATACACGATTCTGAGTCTGGGTTAACTTGCACACAGCACCGAGAGTCACCCCAATTGGAGGGCTGGGAATTACTGAATCAGAATGATCCAGAAAAGTTAAGGAACTACAAAGCTGAACTCCCTCCAGTTCCCAGGAAAGTTGTCATAAATCTCAGCAAATTATACCTGAAAAATATCTTGATTTTGATTCGTCGAGCTCCACAGATGTAAGACCCAGTTCCAAGAAAATGCATTACAACTTTTACCCTAGAGTCATTTTCACTTCGTCAATATTTATCCCCACAATTCTCCGTTCTTCCCATTCCCAGCATACACACATTAAAATAAATCATAAATTGGTTATTGGTTATCTTGTACACAACCAGTTGCTAAAAGGTAAGCATAAGTGGTTTCAAGCAACAGAAATCAATTCTGAGTAATTTTAAGCAAAAGAGTGGTCATTTATTGAAACCAAAGAAACTGTTGAACAGTTCAGCCTTGAGAAAGACACCAGTATATCCCTAGAATCTCAATAAGTATGCAGAAGTTCTCTCTAATGAGCTAATTTACTCCTAGCATGGCTCCAAAGAGTCCTGGTCTCCTGATCATTCCAGTCTGTGTGTCAGACTTCCAGAACCAAGAACCCAGCTGGCCTAGTTTAGATCATATGCCACCCACAGATCACCAAGGGGGTAGGATCAGAGTAAGCAGCCTTTTAGTAGAAAGGCCTTTATTTATACACAAAGGAAGGGGATAGGGGATAGCTGTGGACAGTGAAGTTGTCTTTGTCATTAAAGTAAGTTTTTAAAATACTCCCTCCCTTTAAGGAGTTAGATTTCCCAGTTCACCATTGTTTCTCTTCTAATACTTACTCTGAGTATAAGACAACAACTATGGGAAACTGTAGGAGTCAGGAGGGTGTAAAACAGGAAAATGAGCATAACACACAACCCAACACTTTACACTCATCTCTACATGTAAGAGCTACTTTGTGATTTATCCTGCATCCTATGGACATAGAGAGCTCCAGGAAAAGAAGAGTCACCTAGAGTCACAAACGGATCTGATTTCTAGTCAAGAGAAGAGAATGGGGTTTGCTCCAAAAGCCTAAGGAGAGCTTTATACTCCCTTAAACAGCCAGCAGAGGAACTCCTCAGAATCAGTCTTCATGGTATCTCTGATACTACTCTGAGAGAGAAACATTACCTTTCTTTGTGAATGATGAAAAAGAAAAACAAACAAATAAAACTCCTAGCTTCAAAAAAAAAAAAAAAATGAGGAAGGAGCAAGGGCTCTGGGTTGATATATGATGACTGGCTAAACATAGAAATTTCCAGGGTTCCTGGGTGACTCAGTCAAGTGTCTGACTCTTGATTTCAGCTCAGGTCATGAGGGTCATGGGATCAAGCCCTGTGTCGGGCTCTGCACTGAACTTGGAGCCTGCTTAGTATTCTCTCTCTCCCCCTCTGCCTCTCCCTGCAGCACATGCACTCTCTTAAAAAAAAAAAAAGAAAAGAAAAGAAAAGAAAAAAGAACACAAACAAACAAACCAAAAAAACCCGACAAAATTCTGTGTGTGTCTGTGTGTGTGTCTGTGTGTGTGTGTATAAATTTACTTCTTCAAGAAGCACATGCGTCTACTCTTTCTTTCTGTTGGAAAGGTTGCTTGATGAGCTTAGTTTTGAATTACATGAAAAGACTTCTACACAGCGAACACTTTGAGTCTAATGAGAAATGTCAAATGGAAAATGTAACTAAAAGAGTCTTGCTCAAAAAGTCCCTGCTGATGAAACCTGAAATCAATATTGATGAATCTGGCTTGCCCAATTTCTGCTGAGTGGAATGAACTGGGTTGGTAGGAGAAGTTATTTTAGCTGTATTTCCTCAGCATGCCAACAGAGTTTTCTCCCTGTTCCCCCAGCCACACATGTGGCATACATTTATTATTTACAATACATACACAGGAAGCGCTTGATTGATGAGATAACCCCTCATTCAGAAAGATCTTTTCCAAATGGGACTTTGTACTGTAGGTGTTAAATGAAGTACCATGAAGTGAGTAAGATATACTTTTTCACCCACAGGTTTTATTTCTGATAAAGATATTACAGGGGTGATTTTTTTCATAGACAGTATGTGATGTAAAATATGGTTACAGATAAATATAGATTGTGCCTATATACTTTGCTCTTTCCACGCTCTTGAAGGCTTCATGTAGGGTGTGTATGCAAGCTTACATAAACAAGAGAGGAAAGAGAGAACAAGAGAGTGGAAAGGCTGAAACTGGGGTGGTTTCTGTGTAAAATGTAATCGTATAGAGGGGATTATTGTATTCATGTAGATTTTAGTCCATACTTAGGTATTCATCTTGTACTATTCCGTTGAATAAGAGCAACAAGCATTCAAAATGGCATCTACCCGGCATCAAAACATCTAATTTAATTTTGAAACATCACTAATGCTACCCTATGAATGTTCCCATCTTGTTTTAGGAAGCAAATTTTCCTTTTAGGGAAGGGAATAACATTTAGGACAATGTCAAATTCCTATCATTTGGCTTAGTATGAGCTACTGGTTTTAAGTCTGACCACATCCAAATACAGTTCAGTCCTGCTTTAAGAGTCTTTAAGAATCATGTGTGTTATTTTTTTATAAATGTCCTTTATAAAAATTCTTTAAATAATTTTTTTATAAATTTCCTTTATAAGGAAATTTTTTATGATTTTTATTAATTTCCTTTATAAAATTTTTAAATAAATTTTTATAAATTTCCTTTATAAAAAAATTTTTTATAAATTTCCTTTATGAAAAAATAACTCTTTCCTTCCCAGATTATCACCTTATAGCTTTCCTTTCAACAGTATTATCCAAGAGCACATTTTATGGGCAATTACAGTCCCAAAAAGAAAATATTCATATATATTGAGTATATGTATTAATACATATTTATTTATACACAGTATATATTCATATGTTCATTTATAAATGGAAACACGTCTGGAATGATAATTTGACATAATTCTAATTACAGTCTTACAATAGATCAGGCGCTATTCTCAGTAACTTGTAAATAGGTGCTCATTTACGCCGCATAACAACACTCTAAGATAGGTATTATTATGACTAGTCTTCTCACTTTTCCAGTGGTGGCACAGAGGTATAGTGAGCTTCGTAACTGGCCTCGGGTCTCACTTGGAAACTGCTCAGCCAGTTTCTAGTGCCTAGCAGACTAGATGCAAAGTCTGTAGAGCACGGGTCAGAATTTCTTGGCATTTTCTTCTTTTTTAACAATACTTTTTTTTTTTAACATTTTTTAAAAAATAAACATATAATGTATTTTTATCCCCAGGGGTACAGGTCTGTGAATCACCAGGTTTACACACTTCACAGCACTCAACATAGCACATACCCTCCCCAATGTCCATAACCCCACCCCCCTTTCCTGAACCCCCTCCCTCCAGCAACCCTCAGTTTGTTTTGTGAGATAAGAGTCACTTATGGTTTGTCTCCCTCCCAATCCCATCTTAACAATACTTTTTAAATGCTGTTCACAGTCAACTACAACAACCGCCGAGAGCCGGAGGTGGCCTGGAGGCCATAGCTTGCCAATTCCAGTTCACTGCCAGATTTTCTCATAATTTTTTTTAAATGAAAATGCAATAAATGTAGACAAAAGAGCTTTAATTTTTGTGGACAAGTACTTTGTTGACTTCACAGTTTTTCCCGGAGGCCTCCTGGTCACCCCCCTCTAAGATCTGCCTTGTCCACCCTTTAACCACCTCTGGGTTTGAGCTCCTGGGGGCCCAGTTCTTATCCTGTGACCCCACTCCCAGGCTCAGATGACTGGTCCTAGGTGATCCTGTCACCCAATCTGGGTCAGAGGATTGGGAATTCTTACCTTAAGTGACAGTCCCCTTCTGTTCTGCTTGAGGGTCCATATCAAATGAAACAGGAGGACTTCCAGTGGCCGGCAGACCTGAGAGTCAGCCTGAAAGGGAGAGAACCGAGTCAACACATAGACACGAGCCGGGTGACATATGGAGAAAGGATCTTGACAGCTAGTCCTTCCTTTAGGTTATTCCTAAGGCTCAGCTGCATTCTTGCCCTTGGATTTCCTGAGAAAACTCCTATTTCCTTGTAATAAACCCCCTCTGCCTCCCCACTCAGCTATCTGGCATCGGTTTCGGTTGCTTACAACCAAAACTAATACTTCTATACATATGTACCATTTTTAACTAACCAGCATGTTTAGACAGGGAAATCATGTTTAGGGAACTAGCTCACAAAGAATTTAAGAAAAGTGCCTTCTTTCAGATGACTCAAGAAGTTTTTAGTTCAGATATTTCCTAGAAATTTAAAATCCATCTCTGAAGCAAGATTCTCATTAAACTAAATACATAGTGAAATGGAAGAGTTCATCAACAAAACTCCTTTCCCTCCCTATCCCCTCCAGGAGCAGTTCTAGTCACTCAAAGTCCAGAAGCTGATGTACAGGGCAGTTCGGCAATTTTCTAAATCCCTACTATGTTTCTAGCACTTTTCTTCTCTTTGGCTATCACCCATGACCCAAAATCGTGCCTGGGGCAGAACCATCCCTGGACACGTACGGAGTCAAAAGGATCAATGAATCAATACACATTTTAAATGATATTTTAATGTTTAATAACCCTCCAAAGGACCCTCTTCATCTGAAAAGGATTTTTAACTTAAATAAGTACTTATAAAAAATGATTTCTTTAAACCTGGAACTGTCCCCCAAAGAAAAAATTCCTAGGTAGAAATAAGGAAAAAAGGAAGACATTGGGGTGAGGGGAATCTTGTCTTAATGTTAAAGTGAAAACATAGTAAATATGTCAGCTAAAGGAAAGGACTTTGGTTTTTATGTTTTTGGTGCAGTTTAAAAAAATGTGAATATAATAATACATGCAGAATTTTCAAATCCTTTAGGAACATCAAGTTAAAATTCATATATGGAAGTTACTTTGGGTCATTTCTCTGTTATCTTTTGTCCTGGAAGTCACATAAAACTGTAGTCACATTTTCAGGCAAATGGCAAAAATCACCCTCTCTTTTTTTTTAAATGTGTTCTGAAGAATGGCCAAGGAACCTGTCATCCTGGTGAGGTCAGTCTCACCAGCTGCTTTCTTGAGTTTAGTTCCACAAGCCAAACGAATCAGCTTACATAAATGGGATGCAGTATGGCAAAGTGATTTCTTTCTTTAAGAAATTCATAGATTTTTTTAAAGTGAATAATCAAATGGAGTTTTCAGTATCAATAAGACTGGCCTATACATTTGGCGCGCGCGCGCGCGCACACACACACACACACACACACACACACAATGTTCCAAAGGGACTGGCTTCATTATGAGGCTTGTTGAACCTTGTAGTCGAAGCTAATGGCACTGATGACAACTTGCCACCAAATATCAGTTGGCTTTCACCCATCTGCCACTGCATATTCTTGTTCTTGTACCTGAAGATCCATTGCCTCAAACAAATACCACCAGAGGATACATTCTGCGTTTTCCACAGTTCTGGTCTCATTTCATTTCCTCCCACCACAGGACTGCCTTCAGTCATTAACTCTACCCCCAGACGGCCAGAAGGTCACCTGGAAACAGTCCTGTTTGTAAAATAAGAATCTATATTTAAAACACAGGAACCCACTCTTCCAGGTTGGAAGTGTTTTTATTTGAGCACTCGGATGATAATGACCGCTGTCCATCAGTTGCCAAATGACCTACTCTCTCGGGATCCTTACTGTTTCCTTGTTTTAACACAGAATAACAACTCTTTGGTAGTCTTTTCCTGAAGAAGATTACTTCTCAGTATCAGGCTTCACCAATAAGCCTTTTCCCAGCCAAGGACTACAAATCCACACTGTGACTAACAGAGTGACTTTCCCAGTAGTGCTGACTGGAGAAGAAAACAAACAGACAGACAGACAAGAATGATAGAGTTTGCTGAGCTTCTCCACTGCTGCTCATATGTGAGCACTTTACTGGGCTGTCCTCACGTAAGATAGAAAAGTTCAACCAGAACAGTGGTACAACTTCCCAACCAGGACTTAAGGGCCCACCAAAATAGGAGAAAACACTGTCCATGACCTAGACTGGGTCCATGTCAGTTAGAAAAGGGCTATGGAATGTTTCAAAGATTTTCAATAGATACTAGTTCATTACAGGTGATTGTTTTGCAAGAAGCTCACTTGGGCCTGGTCCACGCACCAGACCGAAGTCCACACGTGTTGAACGACCACCTCATGAAGGTAAGAAGGAAATATGAGACTTGGGAATCATGGTGTGGCTTGAATCTAGACTACTAAAACATGCTACCTAGCTGTATGGAAAAGATATTCAAACTCGGTGAGCCTCAATTTTCCTTATCTGCTAATTAAACATCATATCTAGTTCACAATCTTGTTTCAAAAACTGGATGAAATGGTCTCTATGCAAATATCTAACCAGAACAATAGGCACACGATAATGAAATAAATTTTCCTCTAATGGCAGCCAGAGGGTGATGAAAACATGGGCCAACTCAAAGCAGCTGAAAATGACAGCTGGCATGGCCACCAAACAAACCCAGAGAAAAATGCGAATCCACATGAAGATGATGTCTTTCTCAGCAGACACTTTTCCTACAGCTGGGAATTCAGAGAATTTCTGTGTCTCTAGCTAATGTAATAAAACAATAGGTGACTACTAGAATGCACGTAGGGTACACGTAAAATCCAACAAGCATCAGAAAAGGTCCCTCTATAAAAATTCAATTTAACAAAACTCAACCTACGATGACTGGGAGCAGTAGGCATCCCTTATGTTTTATTATTTACAGAGTGTTTACATGTTGTGGTTTGGGTTTCTCGGGAAACAGACTTCAGGATGGAGATGTGTATGAAGAGAACTAACTGGGAACAGCTTCTTTGAGGGAGCAGGGGAAGCAGGACTGGACAGAGAGGTCAAAAGACAAGGCTGTAACCACAGGGGGCTGGAAAGATGCAATTGTCCATTAGAGAGTGTCCCAGACTAAGAACAAAATAGACATTTGCCCCCATGATTGACCAGTCAGGGAAGTCAGAGGATATAGACTTGGGAGAAATGGCTTTGCCTGACTGAGGGCATCTCCCCAAAAGGGACTCAGCTCTGAGTTGTCAGAAGCCACACTCGTGGTAGCTGGAGAAGTACCCTGGTCCTAAAGCAGGATCTGGGTGCATCACAAATCCACTAGAAACTACTCCCTGCCACCCAACCACTTGCTTCACATAATGAGTCCATTCCTTCTATACATAACTCCCGCAAGATTCTCGTGTGTGCATTTTCCTGGGGATGCTCTCAGGAGGCCAGTTATTGAGACAAATGAGAACTTCTGTCTTTACAGCTGATCATGGGGACATACTTGTTACTTGATGTTTTCATTATTATCCGTTCCAGTATCCTCTCACCCTCTGCTGGCACCCCTGTAGACCATGATGGTTTACCAGGTACAGATGCAGACTCTCATCCCTAACAGGTCTAAATCCTGGTCAGCAAGCCCTGCTCAGGCTGTAGCTGTGCCACTTGGTCCACTTACTGTCAAAACTATACAAAAGAAATCCAAGAGACCTCCCCATTAGAGCACCTTGGAATCAAACGCCCTCTTCCCTCCTCCCTGGGGGCAGATAGCAGCCCGATCTTCTCTTAACATCCAGGTCAATTACTCCTGCTGGGATGACAACTGTCCCTTGTCTGCTCATGTCCTGGCAATCACAGCCCGAAGTGGCCAGGTAGGGATCATAGTTTACAGCATAATAAGGTTCTTGCTGTGTCCCCTGTGGAAGAACTCAGCCTCTGGGAACCTCTGGAACTAAAGAGCTTACGCTTGCAGAAATACAAAGTATAAATTCCTCCAAGTAGGTCACTGGGAGTGATGACAAGCAAGGCTACTTCTATTTCCAAAGCTTTCTAGACCCAAGTCTTCCACCTCTTAAGGACACAGCTGTGTCAATAATTTTAGAGTGCACACCACAACCTTCCAGGTGGTCTCCAGAGTCGCAGGGTTACCCCCTCCAAAGTGACACCTCAGCCGTACCTTCAGAAGGTTTCTCCTTTTCCTGAAAGCTGATGGCTTCTGAGCAGTGTGGTCCGTGTTAGGACTAGTGGGCCCTTGGGCATGGGCTTACCATCATACCTCCTTTGGTAGGAATCCCTCATCACAAGCAGTATTTTGTGGTACCCTGTTTCAGCGGATAAAATCCTCTTTAAGGTATCTAGTGGTATGGTGCCCATGGCCCTTCCATCAGGAAAGGCAAATCCATACCTGGAATATGTGTCAATTCTAGTTAAGATAAAATGCTACCCCCCCCTTTAGAGTGAATGGATGTCTACCGTGGGTTTTGAAGAACAGTGCTGTATCAGAGGCTCAGTCTGGACAGATTGGTAGGTTGGACATTCAGTAGCAGCACTAGCTAGATGAGCACTGGTGAGTGACAGCCCATGATCTCGGCTCCAGGCAGTGTTTCTCACCCTTGCCAGGAGGATGGTCTGTTTATGAGAACCTCTTTGCCAAAAAATGGAGTGGCCAGTTACAGTCTGGCTGACATCAACTGTTCAAGTCCTTCTGTCTAGTGCCTCTTCCTTGAAGGAGATTTTCTAATGAGAATGAAAAAGTGATACAAAAGCCTTCAAACTTCATGCCCACTCTCATAGGTCCATCCCCATGCCTGTTACTCCCCAATCCCCATCACTAATATTCTTTCTTCTTCCAAGCTATTGGCAAACCACCATCCACCCACCACTACCTGTATCCAACCAACCACACCCACCACTATCTGTATCCAACCAACCATCCACCACTACTTGTATCCATATACAGTCTTATATCCAAATCTCTTTTCACACTGTGGATGCCAGATACACCTGCCAAAGCTTTGCCCACCAGGATGACTGCATCTATGTTTTTTTTCAGGGCCACCCAAGGGCAGGGCTGTAGTAGAGTAGCAAACCATTTTGGCTTGTGCCCAGCCATGAATCATGTTCAGACTTTTCCCTCTCCTGTCCATTGGACATAGGAACCCCCATACAGGTAGGAGCTGAGGTAGAGAAATTGGAATAGTGGTAAAAGATACGGTGGTCTGGGAGTGTACTGGAGCATCTCACTTGCATCTTCTTGGTCATGTTAATGTTCAGTCCTGAATGTACCACCACCATCTGACAGTGAATTTCTGTTAGGCCCACTTGAGGTTATGACTCAGTGGCTCCAATAGAACTGGGCTCAGGGTGGTCCTTTGATAGCCCATGTTTATGTTTTCCATCTCTATCAGGGCTCAGTAGTACTCCAGGAGCCACTGTTTCAATGGTGTCTACTATTCTACTGCAGATGCATGGCCTTACTCAAGAGTCCTCGTGGCTTTCCATAAACTCCACATGGCCTCTTTCCCATCATACAATTACCACTAATACCATAGATTCTACTAGGTTGTATGATCTGAGAGGCACCCTTGACTTGCTACATGACCCTTTCCTGCCTTGAGTCTCCACCGAAAGCTGGCAGCCTTGTCAATTAGTAAATGGGTGGAAGTAGTATTACCAAAGGTGGATATATGCTGTCTGCAGAACCCAAAGAAATCTACAATATATTACATTTCTTTCTTAGTAGTGCCAAGAACAAGATACAATATTTTTTCCCTTTACTGAAGTGAATGCTCCAGGTCATGGGACCCCTAAATGTTTACCGATGTTGCAGGACCCTCAATCTTTTCTCCTCTTCTCTGGACTCTATGTGTTGTACAATGACCTCTAATGTTCTTTCTACATTTTTCTTATCCAAATGTTTGGACAAGATGATATCTTGTCCAAATAACAAGATATCATCAATATGGTGGACTGATGTGATATTCCATAAAATATCCAAATGGTCCAGTTCCCTTTGGCCTGTATTGTGGGAGAGTAACCTGTTAGACTCTTAGGAGAGTGGGAGAGAAAACAGAGCCTTGGGGCAAGACCATGAATGTATATTGTTGGTCATTCCATGGAAATGCAAACTACAACTGGTCTTCTTTCTTCACAGGAACAAAAAGACTATTTGCCAAATCAGTGGGAACATACTATGTACCTGATGACATACTAATCTCTAAAGGTTGCCGCACTTGACAGAGTGGGCAACTACTTGACTGAACACCAGGCATAAGGGCAGATTCAGAGGTGTCCACTGGTTTCATTATAAACTCTCTTACCACGAAGTCTAAGGAGCTATTGGGAGACTTCTTCCAGTTACCAAAGAGTCCATTCCAATTATACATTCAGTGACCAAGGAAATGATCACTGGAGGTTCCTGGACCCAGTGGATTCCCTATAATTCAAACCTAGCCAGTACATCATTTATGACTCAGTCCCCATATGTCCCTACTTTAACAGGAGGACAATGATGATATTTGGGGGCCATATAAATCAAAATCAACTTGGACTCCATGTCCAACACAAATATATTTGGTTTGTATCTTTTCCCCAAGGCATGATTTTCCAAGTAAATGGCCATAGTTCCTATGGGGAATGATTGGAAGTATAGTTAATGTACACAGTTGTCACGGAGTTGTCAGAAGATTTTTCTTTCTGGATATTCAGCTTCTTCTTTAATCACCAAATCATTTCAGGTTTGAAAACTGACTCAGGTCCTAAAGCAGGGCTAGCCAGTGGGACTTTCTATTAGAGCAACTGCCCTCAGACTCCTGATCATTAATCCCTGATTCCCTTGATTAAGTAATACTCCCACTGGCTGCCCAGTTTTCTGGTCCCTAAGAATACTATATTTTGATATCTCCATAGCTCTCTGTGGGTCAGGCTGACCAGCTGCCATTTCACCCTTGCTGTATATCATCATAATTGTTCCCACCTTGCTTTGATGGGCAAGGGCCTCTATCTGACCTATATTATCAGGCTCCAGTCAATCCCACTGCATAATAGCCCAGTTGTGTAACAGCATTCTATTAGCTCTGACCTCAGAGAACAGCTGCCATTGAGCCTCTCAACAATGCTTCAGCCCCTCCTATCATCTGGTTAGTGGAGTGTCCTTTAAGCCCTCACACAGAATATAGCTGGCTGAAAGGTCTTGCAGATTAGCATTCCCTCTCCTCGGAGAGTTCTGAAATATGCATCATTTGCTGTGACAGTCCTGGCAATTCTGCTTCACTCAGTGTGGACCATAGCTTTCTCAAGCTTTGAGACTATGTTAGCATTATATTTCTGGGTCCTCTGTAAGTGTTAGGTCCAATGTCACAGGAGTATACTCCCACATCAACATATCCAACCATATCTTCCTCCTCCCACTTTCTTCAGTACAAAAACCATATTTTCCTAGCTCCTGAGGTTCAAATTGGCTAAGTCCTACAGCTTCTTAGGGGTATAGTTCCTTTCCTTCCTTTGTATAAGAGTATTTCCTCTGTTGTACTCTGACATTAATTGTTGGTCTGCTGGCCAGGAAGGTGGTGAAGGTAGATCCCAATGAGTCTACACACTGTCATCCAAGAGAAATTCTTCTGCATCTTCTTTAAAGGCGGCATGCTAGACCATACAGGGAGAAATGGGCCCACTGTAACCCAGATGGTTTGGGAGAAAATAAAACATTTTGAGGAGACAAAATCTTCTACTGTACCTTCACTGTGCCAAATCCCAAGATCTCCCTTTTTTCCAATCAGGGTCATAGCCTTGCCAGGGCAGACTTGCCAGAGTGGAAATTTTAGACTTCCCTGCTGCTCTGCTACCCTTACAACTGAGGGTTAAGTTGTTAGCATCCTCTGCTTTTTCTGTTTTTCCAACTACAGCAGATGAGAATCTTTTTATATGCTGCCATGAGCTTTCTGGCTTTCATATTTAGGATCAAACTGGTAATTAATCACCCTTAGTCTATTACTGTCTTTTTCCAGTTCCTCAATAGGCCCTAGCAAGAGCTATCCAATTCTGTAGTCCTTAGTACTCCATGAACCCCTCAAAAGCTTGAAATATTGCACACTGCACTGCATTCCCTTCCACCTGTATCTCATTCAAGTTCACCACCAGTAACGACTACAGTTCAACTCCATGCCAGGTGTCTGAGCACTCTGTCTGCCGCCAGTAAATAGGGCTTCATTTCCAGCCAGCTGACAGGTGATCCAGTTTCAAAATCCCATTTTGGAATCCTCTTCCCAGTACCAACTGTCACAGGTTAGGTTCCCTAGAAATAGACTCTAATATGAAGATTTGCATGGAGGAAATTTACTAGCCCATTGTCCTAGGAACAGCACCTGTGCAGGAGCAAGAGAAACAGGGCTGGGCTTGGCGGGGATCAACTATGGTATATTTTCAACAGAACTCTCAGTTGAGACCCCACAGGAATGTCAAACTTGAAATTGCTCTTGAGGGATATCCCTATTTGAGGCACAGAGCCTCACCCTTCTATACCCATTTGGACCAGTACCTGACTGGGGACTTCCCTCAGGGAAGGATGTAACTGTGAGTAAGACAGTTCCCATTGGTCAAGGGCAAATTCCAGAGAGAAAATCAGAGAGGAGCCTTCAGTAGCCAAAACTCCTGACAAAGGGAGCGTGAATCCCTCCATTTTCAAAAAGAATTTGAATATACACCACAGCACCCACTCTATTATCTAAGAAAGTAAAGTGCATGGAATCTACATTGCCAACTTGAAGAATTGTAAAATGTTATTCAGGAGACAATGTATTCGGAGAAGCATTGGTGAACTAATAAATAACAAAAGAAAAAGGAGTATGAATTTTTCAATGTGCTTCAAGTGTTACAGCAGGAAATGAGTGCCTTGACTCATGTGACAACAAAGCTAACTTTTATTCAACAGAGCACAATGCTAAGAGTTTACTGAACATCAACTCATTTAATCCACATTAAACCCTGTAAATTATTTGCTCTCGTTATTCCCATTTTCAGATGGGAAAACCAGGACCCAAAGAGATTAAACTGTTTGCCCAAGTAACAATTCCTAGTAATAGAGCTGGCATTTGAATCCCAGCAATCTGTGCTCTTAACCACTGTGCTAAGCTACTTCTCTTACTTAATATTCGTCAGATCTTATTCCAAGTACTCTACCAGGACTAGTCACTTAATGATTATAATAATCCTAGTATGAGGTTGGCTCTACATTTACCACATCTACAGAGGAGGAAATTAGGGCTAAACACGTATTTTATTCAGTAAGTTGCCCTCTGGTCTTCATTTAAGTTATCAAATAACCATGTCTGGATCTAAGAATCCTGATTCTATCACTTGCTACCTGTGTGGCCTTAGCCAAGTTATTTAGCTCTCTAGACCCACTTTCTCATCTGTAAAACAGGGACCCATGCATTGTGTTGGTGATATATAAAGCTCTCCTATATCCATGCTAAGAACTCAAGAACTGTTGACCATCATCAACATGAACATCACCATCTTCATCATCACTATGAGGAGAACCCATCAAATGTCAAATTAAGCAAGGATTCCTGCTCATTTGGCTGCTTTTCTAATTAGTTTATATGAATTACTTTCCATTCTGATTTATTAACTATGATCTTGTAATGTCAACTGCCTGTTAATTGAAATACCGCCAGGTAAGCTGATAAAATGTTATCAATGAACTCCTAAACACTGAGGCAAGGTGTAGCCTTTACTGCAGAAGTTGGCTTTGTGGAAAGGAAAGCTCTCCTCTGTCTGTGGAAATCCATGCATTTTCAAAACTCAACATACCCTAGAAATACAACATTCCCAGATATCAACATACCCAGTCTCACATACCCTAGAAATCAGACCTGGAAACCACAGTGGTCATGATGGGTCAAGGCTGACCCGCACAGTACTATCAGTGAACTATGACACCCTCCCGTTTCCTGCCGGAATGATAAAGGGAGGTAGCAGTTAATCAGAGCACCAGAGAAGAAGGACTTGAGAGTCTGCCCCCAACTCATACCCCCTGTAGTTCCTTTCCTACCACATTACATGGTTTGGTTACATCCTTCTACCTGTATCTCTTGCCAGTCACACTTTCCTAGAGCTGGAGCTACTCTCTTCCAGGTTCCATCTTCCATTCACCCGTTCTAGCCTAGGGTGGTGAGAATTCCACTGCTCCCAGCCCCAAAAAGTGGCAATATCGGTGATGCTTTCCCTAAATCTTGGCCACACTTTTGCAAATAGATCATCAGATTTTCAATTATCCAATCCAAGTGTGCCATCTATTCCCTGCTGGGACTCTGACTTATACAATACACTAAGTAAGTGCTAGTCCCTTCCACTCAAGGAGTACCAGTCTTGCGTTCCTATCTGGATCCTGCCACTCTGCCCTAAGCCCCCCCTTGTCCAATCCCTTCTCCGCACTTATTCATCATCCAGTCTTAACATTCTAAATCAGTTCTTAAAAGCAGTATCTACTTATTGTAATGTAATTATTTCTGAGATCTAAAAAATGATCAGATAAATCGCCATCAATCCATTTTGCCTCAAACCCCCACCTGGCACAAATTAACTCATAAGACTGGTGTATTCAAGGTAAACTTCTTTTTATCTTCAGTCAGTTCTGAACTATTCAGTCTCCCAGCCTAAATTCTGGTGGATAGCAGGTCATTTCTGCAGGGGTCAATGTCTAACTTTTCCACTGTGTCCCCCTGTCAACTCTGCCCGTGTTATGGTCACAAGGCAGCCTGAGCTACTAATCTGTCTGTGTCCTAAATTCCTGGTCACCATCTCTATTCCTCTCACCATTTGACTGCTCAAGCAATATAATCAATCACAAAACACACTGGATCACAAATTAGACAAGCCGTGGCCTAGTTATGACCCTGCCACTACTTAGCTGTATGCCTTGAATATGTCACTTCCTTCCACCTGGGCAGCCATTTCATTGTTTATAAGTAGAAGGCAACTGAACAAAATCTCTTCCAGATCCACAAAAAGGGCCCCCTTTTTGGCTTTTAGTGTGGATCCTCTCACTTCCTCTAATCTCCTTCCCTTGCTACATTCCTGAAGCTACCGCCCTTGGTTCACCCCAGCGAGGTTATGCCCTTTCTTCTCAACCATGGCTTTATCTTTGCCATATGTGTGTGTCTATTTCTTAACTTAAACATATGTGTGCATGAATACGCACACACTTTTCCACACCCATGCATGGGAGACCACAGCATTGCCTTACTCGCCACATCTCTGAACTACAATTTATGGTGAAATAGGAACCACCAGGCTACACGGTGTATTGAACCAGACTCCCCCACTGTCCTATCAATTACACACACACTTTACAAAACCATCATAGCACTGCAGTCTACAAAAGATGTCAGCTTTTCACTCTTTATCATATATATACAAGGTGTCCAGAAATATATTGTGGGGCCCACTTGTAAGAGCTGAGTGTAACATCTAGCAAAGAACAGACCCATTAAAAGAATCAAATTTCTTTTCCTCAAATGATATCATATGTAATAAAAAAAACATAAAATGGGCATGTTGATTTAAAAGGGGCACAGGGAGATAAGAATGCTCACTCCAGTTATGAGTTTAACAGGGCTCTGGTTTCCATACATACTCTGTATCATTATAGCAGTTTTCCCCTTAGTTGAGAGGTGAATCACTATCCCCAAAGAACCCAATCATCTGGTCACCTCATGGACCCCTGGATATGGAGGTAAACCTGTTTTGTTTGAAGTCAGTTGGAATGTGTAGGGGATTGAGGCTCAAGCATGTGTGTGGGTCAAGTCAGAGTAGAGTGAAGACCATAGGCAAATTTCCCCTTGACTTCCATGCCAACAGTGAGTTCTGTTTTTCCTATCCAGTTCATAACATTTAAAAATGCTAAAATCATGTATTGAGAGGGTCTTTTGGATGTGTTATAATCCAGGCCAAATGTCTGGATTCTAAAGAACAAAAAATCTTATTTGCCACCATGCCACTCATGTGAAAATATCCTGCAGATCTTATGGAGAGTATGGGGACAGACTCTACTTCTTGCCTTTGATTCAGAGAGAGGAAGACACATGTCACCACTGGTCCTGGTGGGATCAAGCAGCCATAATGAAGAAAGGACTAAAGTGTAACCAGAGGTACTGAACCTAGGTAAGCTGAGTTACTATCTTCCAGGATGCAGATTCCCTCACTTTCTCTCCACTCTCATACTACCGTGAACTCTCTACTATATCTCGTATCATTTTTCATTCATTTTTTTTAATTTCCCTGAAGTTCATACCTACTTATCAGTCATAAATACACAAAGATTTTAGAAATAATAATGCTGAAAGGCATGTAACAAAGAACAATAGAATACGGACTCACTACTTCTTGACTCACCTTCATCTTCTGTTCTAGAAACAACCACAACCAGTCCTTTAAATTGTTCTGCTATGAAGCTATTTCAATTTTTGTGCTTATAATATTCTTTTCCAATTTTGATTTTAACCACTATTTACTGATTTCTTACTATGGAAGAGGATACTGTAGCTGATCTACACCACCATTCCTTATACTGCCACTGTCCTTTCCCACAACCTACTGACACAGTTAATGCATTGCTTAGGTTTATATCATCATCATCATTATTTAATATATATGTATTATATATATTATATACAGTATTACACTGCTGTGAGAAGTAGGAAGCATAATTACATTTCTTCCCTCGAAGAAACTTTTGCTTTTTCTGGGATGTCTTTAGTTTTCTAGACACTAATGACCAGATCTTCCTGCGTACCCTCAAAGCCCCTCAATACAATCTTCCCTAAGTTCACATATATAAAGCCATTAATTATATTTTTTTCTTGCCCCTCTTCTTGCTCCTGACTGACCTGTCACTCTCCCGTTCTGCTGCGGAGTTAACAGCCTGGAGTAGCTTTCCTTCTTGTCACCTAGAAATGCCCTTCACTGCTCCCCCATGTTGCATTTCCTATTTCCTGGATCTTATATCCTGCCCAGTAGCTTCAAAGAAGCACAGAAAGAATTTTCCATGAAGATCTGCACATCTGAAAATGGCTGGCTTTATTTTACCCTCGCATTCGATTATCAGTCTTTCTGGGTATGCAAGTCTATGCTGGAACTACTTCCCCTCCAAATTTTGAAGGTTTTCCTCTGTTATCTTCTTCTGGACTGATTCCAGTGTTGTTACTGACCAATGCTATCTTAGTGTCTCAACCTTTATAAGTGATTTGCATTTGGTTTCTAGAAAGTTTTAGGATTCCTTCTTCATCCCTGTCACAAGAATGTGCCCAGGTTCTGATCATGGTTTTGGGGCGAAATGGATTTTTGCAATATGGCAATTTGCGTTCCTTCCATTAAGGACATTTTTTCTTATAGTATTTCTTTCAAATTTTCCCCTCTTCCATTTCTGTTTCTGGAAATCCCATTAGACTAGGTCATTCTCTAATCTGTACCAATTCTAATTGCTTAAGAACTCTCTATTTTCTGCAATCCTTGCTTTTAACTTCCATGTCTATCCCTTCTATTAGATCTTAATGCTGCTGGTCATGAACATAATCTGCAAAATTTCTCTTATGGTTCCTTTTAAAAGTACTATTTTCTCATTACATAGATGCAGTAACTTCAGTAACTTCTCTCAGTTCTTCTAAACTCTGAACCATCTGTTTCCTCCATATTCCTATCATTTGTACTTTTTATAGTCTCAGGATCTCATTAACCACTGTTTTCTGAGTATCTATTTATATTGGAAAAGTGAAGAATAAAATTCTTTCCTCCTCTGTTTGTTTGAACTAGGCTTACAGGCACTGAGCTTCACTTTAGGAAGATGGGACTTTCACAGTGATCCTTCACCCATCACACTATCTGTGTATCTTTCCTCTTAGGCCTGTTCTTCCAGAGAAAAATCTTCCAATTTCCTACCCAGAAGGTATAAGTCTGACTTTTAACATTCTAAGAGCCTTTTGGGATCCTTTGGGGAGGAATGCCTAATTGTTTGTCAGAATTTTCCCCTATGGAGAAGTGTTACCCACCCTCTATATGTTTGTACAAGTGGCTGTATCCCCTCTCATCTATTCAAGGACATCACTCAGCAATTTTTCTCTTCAATCTGTGTCCATTTTTGTCTCTCCACTTGATCATTATCATCATCATAGAACATGTTTTAGAATCTCACATCTTAAAAAGAATATTGAATTTTTAATATTGAATATTGAATCATTCTTTGATTCAAAATCTCTCCCAACTAATGTCTACATTTTCCAATTTCCACTCTCCCAACTAATGTCTACATTTTCCACTTCAGCAAGATCCTTGGAAGAGTTGTCATCACCAATGTGTCTCCTTCCTGTTTTCTCTGAAACCCACTCCAGTAAGGACTTTGCACTATCATGGCCACCAACAAACTCCACATTGACAAACACAAAGGTCAGTTTCTTAGTCTCCATCTGATTTGGTTCAGCAGCAGCATTTGCAATAGCTAATCATACCCTTTCACTTGGCTTTCTCCTGGTTCTCCCTCTAATTCACTGGTTACTGCCTTTTAGCCGCCTTTGTAGCATCCATTTTAATCCCACACATCCTAAATGCTGGAGTATCCCAGAGCTCACACTTCTCTGTCTGCACACCCTTCCTCAGTTATTGTATCTATAAGCTGACATTTCCTAAAACTATATCCTCAGCTTTGACCTCTTCCATGACCTCCATATTTTTTAATCAATCCCCCCCCCTTACTTGTCATCTTGAATTTCTAATAAGCATCTCAAAAAACATGATCAAAACCAATTTCTGTTATCTCCTTGCTGGTACTCCCTAAACTCTGAAATGCTTTGCTTCTCTGATATCTCAACAAATGGTGACCTCGTTCTTCTGCTGCTCAGTTCAAAAACCTTGGTATCATCCTTAACCACTTTCTTCCTCTCACTTCCTCTAATCCCACAGCAAATACTATTGTTTCAACCTTCAAGGTATATCCAGAATCCAGAAATTCTTCTTAACTTCACCAATATCATCCTTGTCCAAGACACTGTGAACTTGTTCCTTTTTTGTATCCCTACCATGTTTTTCTGAATACAACAAATACCCTAAAAATATAAATTATATCATTTCTCATCTCTAAATAATATGCTCCAATAGCTTCCATGTCCATCAGAGAAAAGCTAATATCCTGAAAATTATCCACTCTACAGTCTCTATTGCTCCCTCTGATATCATCTCTAACTGTCCCCACCCTTTATTTATTCTACCCCAACCACCACAGAACTCCTTGCTGGTACTCAAATACTCCAAGTGGACTCTCTACTCAGGTAACTTGAACTTGCTCTTTGTTCCGCCTAAAATGCTCTTCTTCCAAGTCTCCAAATGATAATTGCTCAAATGTTATCTGATCAGTGGGGACTTCACTGACCACCCTATTCAAAACTGCAACATTCTCTCCTATTGGCACCCCTTACCCCTTTACACTCCCATGTTTCCCCCCAATTAAAACTTATTACAGTTTGAAGTGGCGGGGGGGGTGGGAGGTCGGGGTACCAGGTGGTGGGTATTATAGAGGGCACGGATTTCATGGAGCACTGGGTGTGGTGAAAAAATAATGAATACTGTTATACTGAAAACAAAAAAAAAATTAATTAAAAAAAAACTTATTACGATCTAATATACTCTATACATTGTTCATTTGCTTATTTTTTTAATTCTTTTTTTTGAATTAATTTGTTTATTTTCAGCATAACAGTATTCATTATTTTTTCACCACACCCAGTGCTCCATGCAATCCGTGCCCTCTATAATACCCACCACCTGGTACCCCAACCTCCCACCCCCCCGCCACTTCAAACCCCTCAGATTGTTTTTCAGAGTCCATAGTCTCTCATGATTCACCTCCCCTTCCAATTTACCCCAACTCCCTTCTCCTCTCTAACACCCCTTGTCCTCCATGCTATTTGTTATGCTCCACAAATAAGTGAAACCATATGATCATGGACTCTCTCTGCTTGACTTATTTCACTCAGCATAATCTCTTCCAGTCCCGTCCATGTTGCTACAAAAGTTGGGTATTCGTCCTTTCTGATGGAGGCATAATACTCCATAGTGTATATGAAACACATTTTCCTTATCCATTCGTCCGTTGAAGGACATCTTGGTTCTTTCCATAGTTTGGCGACTGTGGCCATTGCTGCTATAAATATTGGGTTATTTTTTTTAAAGATTTTGTTATTTATTTGACAGAGAGAGACACAGCAAGAGAGGGAACATAAGCAGGGGGAGTGGGAGTGGAAGAGGGAGAAGCAGGCTTCCCCCTGATCAGTGAGCCTGATGCAGGGCTTGATCCCAGAACCCTGGGATCGTGACCTGAGCCGAAGGCAGCCACTTAACGACTGAGCCACCCAGGTGCCCCTGTTCACTTGCTTATTGAGCTGTCTTTTGTCTTCCTTCAGGGTATACATTTTTTCTATTTTATTTCCCTACCATATTCCCAGATTCTAAGACAATACGTGAGACTAATAGATTATTAATATATATCAGTCTATGAATTAGTGAACAAATGAATAAATTCGCAGAGTCAGATCTCAAGTGGCAGGAGAAGACCTCATTTTGAAAAATAAGGGCTAAATTGATGTTCCTACAATTGCTTCAATCAAAGACTGGGTTGCTTCTGGAGCCCAGGATAAAAATGAGAATTCAGGTAAGGATGGAGTGTTTAGTTAGGTAAAAATCCCATCAAAATGAATACCAAAAGAGGCTGCAGAGCCCAAAGAGATCACATGAGCTATAGCAGACAGGGGGTGAACAGTTCACAGAATTCAAGGAGGAGGGTAGGGGACCCTGCACAAATGAAATGCAATAGCATTTCAATTCCTCTCACACCTTCCAGAAAGGACTCCAATACACAAGGCTAAGAAGAGTGTCCCGAACTGAAATACCAATAGGGTGATTCACAGACTGATTCCAAGTCCTCAAAGACAAAGAAATAAAAGGAAAGAGGTTCCAAAGAGAATGTAAAAAGATGTCTCCCATTAAATGAGAGAGAGAGAGAGAGACAGAGAGAACTGAGAGAGAAAAGAATGCAAACCACATATCTTACTTGGCTAGCAAAGAAACCACGTGTGCTGAGACATCAGAGGGGAACCTGAGCTCTATAAGAGCCTCACCCTCCTCATGCTCTTTCCTGACCACTTTCTTCCTCAGATCCAATAAACCTTTTCATCTCTTTTTAAGCAGTCTGCAGGGAGTCATAAAAAGGCAGGCCTGACAGATGCTCATGTCGGCTCAACACTGCCAAAAACACGCATCTGGGTCCGCTGCTCCTTGGCATGTCACTTGAAGGTTTCACTGGGGTATCCTGGCGGGACAAGCGAAGGGGTCCCTTTTGAACCCACTGGTGCCACATAAAGAAGAAGCTCCCTGAGGCTTGCCCATCCAGAGAGTCCCATCCCTGAGTTTTTTAGATACTCAAGAGCATAGGATGAAAGTTTTAAGATTGAAAAAACAAAGACAAAATCAAAGGAAAACTTGGGAAAGCCTCAGAGACTGCAAAATTAGATACTTTCAGGGAAAAGTATCTATTCTGACATTTATAAAGGCCAGGTTGTCCCCCTCCTCCGCTTTTTAAGGGACTCTTAAAGATTCAAATGATAATATAATGTTAAGTATCTTTTAAAAAAAACCAATTAATTTAGTTTTCTAGTTTCTTCTTTACTGATGTCTAATCAAAATGCCAGAGATGAGGAAAAGAGAAAAGGAAAAATGGAAAAAGTGTCCTTTTAGTACCAGAGTTGGCAGAGCTGCTGATGGGGCAATGGCAGGGCCAGCCCCGGTTCCCTCTTCTCTGAGACTCTGGCTTCCAGAGAGAAGGAGGTGACTTGGCTCACACAGCTTCTCCATCCTTCTCCACAACCACATCTTACTTGTCTTCTAAGGCCCAGTTCAAAAGCCTCAAGTGCAAAACTAAACTCATCTTGTCCTTTTGGTTAAATGCATTAAACACTTATTTAAAAAAAAGAAAGAAAGAAAGGAAGAAAAAAAGGAAGGAAGGAAGGAAGGAAGGAAGGAAGGAAATGAAATGAAATGAAACTACTGTTAGATGTTCAATCCTACTAAATAGTCTATTTCTTAAGTTCAGGGTTCATGTCCAATTCATCATGATCCTTTGCCTAAAATAGGTCCTTGGGGTACCTGGATGGCTCCGCTGGTTAAGTGTCCAACTCTTAATTTTGGCTCAGGTCATGATCAAGTCACGAGATCAAGCCCATACTGGGCTCCACGCTGACCATGAAGCCTGCTTAAGATTCTCTCTCTCCACTGCCTATAGCCCTCCCACCCATATTCTCACTCTCTAAATAAATAAAATCTTTTAAAAATAAATGAGAGAATAAGGACTCTGAAAAACAATCTGAGGGTTTTGAAGGGGCGGGGGGTGGGAATTTGGGCCAACCTGGTGGTGGGTATTGTGGAGGTCATGTATTGCATGGAGCACTGGGTGTGGTGCATAAGCAATGAATTCTAGAACACTGAAAAGTAATTTTAAAAATAAAAAATTTAAAAATCAATCAATCAATCAATCAATCAATAAAATAAAATAGGTCCTCAATAAAGCCTGCATCAATCTATCAATTAACTAAGCAAATAAGAACAAAATTAAGATTTCAGGGGTAACGGGACGCCTGGGTGGCTCAGTTGGTTAAGCGGCTGCCTTCGGCTCAGGTCATGATCCCAGCGGCCTGGGATCGAGTCCCACATCGGGCTCCTTGCTTGGCAGGGAGCCTGCTTCTCCCTCTGCCTCTAGCCTGCCACTCTGTCTGCCTGTGCTTGCGCTCTGTATCTCTCTCTCTAACAAATAAATAAAAATCTTTAATAAAAAAAAAAAAAAGATTTCAGGGGTAACTTAATCAGTGCACCAGTGAAGAGTGATTGTATCTAGGGAGGGGAACATCTAGCCATCACTTGATAAAAATAGAGACAATGGCTTTCAGGAGGAAAACCAATACATTCCCATGTTGTCAAACCACTGAGAAAGGTTTCCAGCACCACTACACCCATGGCATTACTTCACTTAAAAATAAGAAAAATATTCCCAAATGTGAATTTCAACAAGGGTCCTAGACAAAGGCAAGATAGTTGATCATTGGGGAAGAGCAGTGGCCCAAAACCCTGGGACCAGAGAGGGTTCTTAGCACATGTGGCACATGCCCTGCAGAGCAGCATACATTTAAGAACAGAGCCCCACAGAGAGCAGGAATCGGGATCTCCAGGCGCCTCTAACACAAGCTTTGTAACCCTGAGTAGGTCCAATGATCCAGTGGACACATGAGGCTTTCAGGGATTTGCCTGTCAATGAAGAGCAAGGCTGGCTGACTCTAAAATCCCTTCCAGCGCTAGAGTTCAATGATTTTCCATCTGTTCCACATCAGAAAAGCATTTTAGCTCTGTCCAAAATGCAATCATCCTCAAAACAATTTTTTTTATAGCCATGTCTTCAAAATTCTACAGACTCTCTGAAGATTTAGTAGTGCCAAGACACATAGGACTGTTCAGGTGGCCCAATCTCAAGTCTCTATACCTCCTCCCAGACCCCTTCGTTTCATTCTCTTGGTCCCCAGCAGCTCTCCTAGGTCTGGGGCCATCACCGCCACACCGCATCCTTCCCTGCCCCTCGCTAACATATGGTCTCCCTAACTCACATGATGGTCTGCCCCACTTTTGGTAAAGCTACTAGTAAAAAGTTCCAAATGGAAACCAGATGCACGTTCGCACCTTGGGATGTATGTATTATAGAGATGAAACCGCCACGCTCCTCCCAGTTGGCCTCGCCTCTTCTTTCCGCACCTGGTCATGTGGTGCACACCTGCGAGGCACTGACAAGGCTTTAGATTACAACACGAATGGTTATATCAGGTTCCAGGAGGGCCTTCGTTTTAATCCCAAGTGAGTTGTGCATGCATCAAGGGCTTTTATTCTCTCTTCGCCTTTATGGTTTTCAGAGTTTCCTCTTGCACACAAACTAATATTTCTTGTAGACAAACAAGCCTCTAGTTCCCCTTCCCTCTTCCAAGCTTTTTTTTTTTTTTTCTTTTTTGGACCCAATTGGTTTCCCCTTCTTAATTGTCAGTAGAAATACTGTGGTGTGAGGCAAACATGTACTATGGTTGGAACACCACTCCCACTGTAAGATGGCTTGTCTTTTTTGACAGATTGCCTCAGACTGGAAGAATGATTTCGAGCCTAGGATCTAGAAGAAACTTTGGCCTTAGAGTTCATGTCTCCTGCCACTGCCCAAAATTGCCTATTAAGCAAAGAAAAGTGGAAAAGAAAACAGCAGGGCTCTAAATAATTCCACAAAGCCCAAACACCAGAGAGCTATCCAAAGTCAAGGCCACAGGAAAATGATCTACAAGTAAGCTGACCAAATTTCCAGAACCAAAACACAGAATTTTATTTGGCAAATGATATGAGACTAGAACAGAGCATTTTAAAGTCTAGACACATTGGGAAATCTAAAATGTAAGATCAACTGTGCTAAAAGTCACAGACTAAAAAAACTGGACCATAAAGTTTACATTGGCAAACAATTTTTAAGCACCTACAAATACATCAGTCACCATTGCTCTCTCTGCTTATTATTATTTTTATAATCCAGATGTCAAGTGACAAAACCCTGTAAGAATGCTTAACTTCGGACATCCTTACCTCCTAAGGTGGCCACAAATTCTTTGTCTCTTATCCACCAGGAAGTAAGCTCTGTTTGCCTTCTTCTTGAATCTAGGTTTCTTTGTGACTTGCTTTGATCCATTTTGGAAATGATGCTGTATAATTTTCTCAGAATAGGTCTTAAAATATCAGTAATTTCCATTGTTGCTCTACCATTGTGTCTTAGAGCCTTTTGGTACCTGGTGCAAGAAGCCCCACGTTACGATGACCAGCCACATAGATGAAGATTAAGGCTCTATGGTCAACAACCCTGGCCGTGCTCTCAGCACAAATGCCAAGTGGCACTAAATGCCCATGATGGGAATAATTTACCTAGGTTGAACCGGTGGTGGTCTCCTGAACACAGTGGTGGTCTCCTGACAATGCAACCTCAACTGGCATCACACAGAGAAGAAGAGCTTCCTAGCAGAGCTCAATGAACCCAAAGAATCATGAGAAAAAATAAATTATATCTATCCCCTTTAGCCATTATGTTGCAATGGCTTATTCCACAGTTATAGATAACAGAAATACTTTTATCCCTTTAACTCAACTCTATTTATTATGTATTTCTTTTAGGATATATATAGTTGGCTAAAAGAGAATCTCACTTCCACAACTACTGTTTAGTGGCATAGAAGAACTGAAACATACTTTGAAATTTATATTTGTCCCTGTCACTCTACCCCAGGTGTCTTTATGAAAAGAGAGCAGGACAGAAATTTGTTTCCTCACTGATATTAATTAGGTCACCACCCTTAAAAGAGAGACCTGTGTAGAGCCAGTACAAGGTTTAAGCAGAGGCAAATTTTCCCATAAGCAAATGAAGCTAAAGCTCACTTGCCCAGTTCCCATCCAAGGCCCCAGAAGGAGTCCTGCTTTTCTGTTCACATGTCATAAGACACTGAAAATTTGCAAAAACACAATATGTTAAATGTAATATGTTCCCACTCTGTTATACTTCCCTCCTAAGAGGATGGCTTTTGAATGACCACAGACATTGATTATGGGGATCTAAAGAAAGGGAACAAAAAAAAGAGCATAGATGTTGTTTGGGTTCAAGGAGACATATTTACATGGTTTACATCACTTCTGCATCTAGTTATTACTAGCCATTTTGGTATGAACAGCAACTGGCAAGAGTTATCCCACAGCCTAAAAAGCAAAATCACCCAACATTGTTATATGGAGATATAGGGTCAAAGATCATGACACGATACAAATGTATCTTATGGTGCCCAGAACTGGATGAATCACCGCGTAAAGGAGAGACATGGTTTGAAATGTCCACCACCAACTCTGGGTCTGTGGAATACTCTGCCAGCCATCAAATGTATAAAATTGTAAGCAGAGGATTAGGGGGCTGGTTCTTAATAACAACAGTCAAAATGGAAGACCTCTCCTTTCAGAAACAAATTTCATAATGCCCAGATGTCATCATGAACACATGATGCTTTTTTTTTTTGGTTCTTTTATGATGGCAATTATATGAAATTACATCTATAACATTTCTGAGTTTCAACATAATCTTTACCACTACGGCAAGGAGGAAGGGTATCTCTATATGAAGTCATAGAAATCTGTATTTATTGTTCCTACTCTCTAACAATAATAATATTAATAATAATAATAATCAAACTGTGACCAACCATTTTATAAATGAAACTGAAAACTTTGTATTCTTCTCTGAAAAGTAATATTACAATATCAGAGTCACAAGAAAAAGCAAATAAAAAGATGCAACTAACTCCTATAAAGAAACAAGTATCAGAGAGGTGCAGCAGACAATAAATTGGAAAAAAAAATCTCGTCAGTATCGTGTACATGTTCTACACAGAAAGAGAAGAGAGGCAAACAACACCTGTCAAGTGAACCTGTCCATTTTCAAAAGCCTTTTCTAGAAGCTAGGGGGAAAAATCCTGAAAAAAATCTAGAAAAATCCTGATTCTGGTACAAAAGAAGAATGGGGAAAATGGAAATTAGAGATCCAACCTGACAGATCTACTTCAGACAACCGAGATACTTCTGTTTCTAATGATTATCAGCTTGAGAAGAATCACCATTTGCTTCAGCTCGCAGCCTCATCTGCCAATGATCACAAGCAAATGTTTTGCTTCATTTTCATTTCACAGGCTGGATCCACCACTCAGCGACCTGACCATGTACTGAAATACTTTGAGAAGATAGCTGATGAGTCATAGTCAGACCAAGAAGAACTTTCTGAAGAAATCAAGCAGTCAGAACTATTATTTGGATTGCTCCTGCTCTCTTTGCCTTCCTAAGTATAATTATCCATATGGAGGTACTTGAGAAATTAGTATGGACAAACCTACTAATACATTCAATGTCTTGCTTGAGTATTTGCTTAGCTTCAGTGGTCCAAGAATACTGCTTGGTGAGAAACTTTTCAAGTTTGCTTTCTGTTATGAAACATTGTTCCTTCACTCTGCTCAAGTTTGAAGTTGCCTACTAAATGAGAACTAAGTGGGTACCTGTGCGCACACACCGCAGGGCACAACATGGAGGCCCAAGGTAAGCCACTGACACCTTGTTTGGTCCCCACAGTGTTTTAAGTGAAGTAGTCACTAACATTTAAGAACGAGAACTACGATTCCGATTTCTTGCTGCCTACCATTACTGGAATGGTCACAAGGTATGGTAACCATGGCTTGTTTTTGTGCATAACAGCTTTCAACCATGGCTAGTCATGGCTCATGACTTTCCACTTCATGCAGCTCCAGCCTGACCCAGCAGTGCACTTAGGATAGCTGCATGGCCTCTGCTTAAAGACATCTAGGTTTATGAACCTACACCCATGTTCAAAACCGTAAGGGAGAAATACTTTCCATTGTTGTGATTATTTGCAGAATTTACATGAACCTATTAATCAAGGGCTTCCCTAGGAAAGATGAACAGTAGCATAAAAAACAGTTCATACTCTGAAAATATCATAAAATCAAAGTGTTGAAACATAACACAAAAACTTCAAAGAAGCAGATACAGTAAGTATAAAGATGCATACTCTTAATGAGACAGAGAGTAAGCAACAAGTGGTGATTCCCTGGTAGCTAGGGACAAACACAGTTCTCTTGTAATAAGAAACAAAGTAGTGGGGGAAAAAAATGCATGCCCGAGGAGACGTCAACTTCCTCACTCAATCTTACATAGCACCTGTCTTTCCTTTCGGCCAAATTCTGAAGCATTCTATTATCTTAGCAGACTGGGCCCTCTTCAACATGCCAGCAGGCCAGATTTTCCAACAGAATCTACAGGAGAACTGGGCATAATAAAAACAGACAAACAATGATTAAAGTAACATTATAAATTATTCTGTCTGAATCAATGATGGATTGAAAGGGATACATGTCAGAGAAACTAACCAGAAACTTCTCTCTTAAGTGAATGTAGTTCCAGTTTACAATTTTAAGAATGTATATATCTATCTTAATCAGATACTTGTATATAATTTACACAAAAAGTATATATGTATAAATTTAGGAAACTTCTTCCTTGAATGTTTTCTAAATAAGTAAAATATGTGATTTTACTTAAAAAAGAAGAAGAAGAAAAAGAAGAAGAAGAAGCAGCAGCAGCAGCAGCAGCAGGTACAGGAGAAGCCCTGGGCACATGAGGCCATAGTGGGGGTCAAAAGAAAATTGTCCGCTTCTACTTTGGGAACTACTGTGAGCCATCATCTTCTCTGCTGCCAAAATGTTAACCTTTTCTTTAGAGAAATACATGCAGGAGAAAGGTGATATGTTTCTCTGATTTTTTTTTTTTTGGTCATTCTTTGCCCAACTGAGTAATGATATATGTATTTTTTTTAAGTTGTCATAATGATAGTTAACAATGACTGAGCACTTTCAATGTGACAGGTACTAGGCTAAGAAAACCACGAATACTATCTCATTCACTTAATTTTCATAAAAGACTCTAGCATAGAAATGAGAAGAAAAAAAAACTAAGGCAATTAAGGCAAAATAACTTGTTCTAAAAGTTTTTAACACCTTCAATAGGATACCTAGGAAATGGAATCCTACTGGACTTTAAGTCGATGTGACAAGAGTATCTGTTTTACCACTATCTAATAATTACAGCAATATACCACTTGTAAAATACAGTGAGGGTTATGAAGTCTCTTAATATACATCAATTCATTTGATCCCAAAAATTCTGAGAAAGGTATAACATATTAATAAATATGTGATATAGTCTTTCTCTTCTCCATAGAAAAAAAGACTAATGAGAAATGGTTGAATGTGCACCATTTGCAAAGCACTATGATACAAAAGCAGACAACAGATGAGAAGAGTAAGACATAGTCCCAAATGGCTATCATCAAAAAGTCAAGAATTAGGACGCCTGGGTGGCTCAGTTGGTTAAGCGGCTGCCTTCCGCTCAGGTCATGATCCCAGCATCCTGGGATCGAGTCCCACATCGGGCTCCTTGCTCAGCGGGGAGCCTGCTTCTCCCTCTGCCTCTGCCTGCCATTCTGTCTGCCTGTGCTCGCTCTCTCTCTGATAAATAAATAAATAAATCTTTAAAAAAAAAAAAAAGTCAAGAATTAACAAGTGCTAGTGACAATGTGGAGAAAGGGAATGCTTGTGCACTATTAGTAGAATGTAAATTGGTGCATCTGCTATGGAAAACTGTAGGGAGCTTTCTCAATAAGTTAAAAACATAAATACCATATGGTCCAACAACTCCACTTCTAGGTATATATCCATAGAAAATGAAAAACACTAATCCAGAAGGGTGTCAGCACCCTCGTGTTCATTACAACATTATTACAATAGCCAAGACATGGAAGTGACCAAACAAATAAATCATCAACATAAATATGGATAAAACTAGATGTGGCACATATTTACACACTAGGAGACTTATGAGTCAGCCGTACAAAGAAGGGAATACTTCCATTTGCAACACGGATGGGGTTGAAGGCAATATGCTAGGTGAAGTCTGTCAGACAGAGACAAACCTGTACAATTTCACATACATGTACAGTCTGAAACAAAACAAAACAAAAAACTCATGGAAAAGAGATCAGTCTGTGGCTATCAGGGGCAGTGGTGGAGAGTGAGGGCAATGGACCAAGGTGGCCAAAAATACAACTTTCCATTTATAAGTAAGTACTGGGGATGTAATGTACAACATGGTTACGACAGTTACCACTGCTCTATGGTATACAAGAAAGTTGCTAAGAAAGTAGATTTTAAAAGTTCTCATCACAAGGAAATAATTTTTTTTGGTAACTGTAAGAAGTGATGGATGAAGGGGCACCTGGGTGGCTCAGTCAATAAGTGTCTGCCTTTGGCTCAGGTCATGATACCAGGGTTCTGGGATCAAGTCCACATTGGGCTCCTTGTTCACTGGGAAGCCTGCTTCTTCTTCTCCCACTCCCCCTGCTTGTGTTCCCTCCCTGGCTCTCTCTTTCTCTGTCAAATAAATAAATAATTTTTTTTTAAAAAGTGATGGATGTTAACTACACAGACTGTACTAATAATGTTGCAATACATGTAAGTCAAGTCATTATACCATATACCCCAAACTTAATACTGTATGTCAGTTATAGTTCATTAAAAATGAATTTTTAAAAAAAGACCCTCTAGTCACAATTCCTTGGTTAAAGGTAACTCATTTATTACATTAACTTCAAAATCTGACCACAGCCTTAAAAAAAAAAAAAAAAAAGACACAGTCCTGATCTGATATCGATCATTATTAATGCAAGAATGAAAAGTTCCCAATAATTCCTAGGTGAATTAAATGAATACTTTAACAAGAAAAAATATAACTAAAATTGTCAAGGGATCATGGAGGACTGAGTGAATTCAAAGACAAAAAGACAAGCCAAGAGCAGGATTTCTATAGGCAGGGATGGGAGCACGGCACACTTCTAGGCTTAGAGAACAACGCAGTGAGCCTGACACACACACAAAGGAACAAGATGTGAAGGAGTAGGAGACCTAAATATCATCAGGTCGCAGGAGTTCAGCTAGATAGTTCTCAAACCATTCTGAACACCTACAAACTCAACAGGAGATCAAAGAGAAGAAGAGCAGCAATTCTAGGAACAAAAAAGTGACCAGTTTCTGGAAGGTAGGACGTGCGGAGAAGTGACTCCAAAGCGATGGGAAGCTAGACCGCGGGGGGAGGGGCCGGCTGCCGGCAAACGGTGGAGCAGCGGAGCACAAAATCAAAACTTCTAGAAGTCGGCTCTGCTGAGGGACGTCGCTCTCGAGGCTAAGGGAGGGGTGGAACCCTCGCAGGGACAGCGTGGTCTCAGCACCCGCGGGGTCACAGAAAGACCAAGGGTGTCTGAGTGTGGCAGAGCTGCCTGGTATCCAAGCGGGGAAGCCGGCTGCGGAGACAGAGCTGAGGTGGGGCTCTCAACTGGGGGTTACCTTAAACCATGATCCAAGGCAGTCAGGCCACAGCACTTTGAGCAGGAAACCCACAAGTGGCAGATCCCAGGGCAGGGAATGGGAGCAGGCGGCAGATCTGCAGGGTTTAGAGACTCCAGGTGGGGCCGAGCGCCAGAGACAGAAATGCTCGGTCACAGGCAGGGCGAGCTCAGAGCGCAGCCGGGGACCAGGGAGACGGGAGGTATTGAATGCTTTTCTCTGAAGGCGCACTGAGCAGTGGGGCCCCGAGCTCTCGGCTCCTCCAAGCTGGAGACCGGGAGGCCGCCATCTTCATTCCCGCCCTCCGGAACTCTACGGAAAGCGCTCAGGGAACAAAAGCTCCCGAGAGTGAACCCAAGCGCATTACTTAGCCTGGCCGCTGGCAAGGGTGGCGCAATTCCACCTCCGGCAAAGACACTCGAGAAACAGGTCCCTCCCCCAGAAGATCAGCAAGAATATACAGCCAAGACCAAGTCTACACATCAATGAGATCGTTGGAACTCCAGAGATACGGGAAAGCAACACATAGAATTCTCAGCTTTTTTCCATGATTCCTTAGTCTTTCAAAGTTAAATTTTTTAATTTAATTTCTTTCTTATTCTATTTTTTAAGTTTTTCCTCTTTCCTATTTTAATGGTTTCTAACTATTTTATCTTATCAATACCTTTTTAAAAATCTTTTTAAATTTTCATTGTTATAGTAATAGTCTATCCCTTCATTGTATTTAACCTTATTTTTTGTATACATATAGGTTTTTCTTTCTTTAAAATTTGGGGTACAGTTCCTTCTAATAGATGAAATATACCTTATATCTAGCACGTGGCTTTGTTCTAAACTCCAGCCTGAAAACATTCTTTCCTCTTTTTTTTCTTTTTTCAACCAACTTCTTATCTTATCATACCTTTTTTAGAATCTTTTTTAATTTTCACCTTTACAGTCATATTCCACCCCTTAATCATGTTTACCTTTATTTTTATGTGTATATATAAGGGTTTTTTCCTTTAAAATTTTTGGGGGGATAGTGTCTTCTAAGAGGCCTAAACCAAGTGTGTAACTCTGTTCTATTCACCAGTCTTTCACATACACACACACACACACACACACTTTTTTTCCTCCTTTCTTCTCTCCATGGTATAGAATCTCCTGATTTGGTTAGTGTATATTTTTCTGAAGTTGTTGCTACCCGTTTAGTGTTTTGTTCTCTCATTCATCTGTTCTATTCAAAAAAGCTATTAATGAGGTGCAATAAAAAATGGAGGCTTTTACTGTTAGGATAAATGAGACAGAAGAATTAGTGATATAGAAGACCAAATGATGGAGAATAAAGAAGCTAGAAAAAGAGACACAAACAATTACAGAGAACCCCCCTCAAAATCAATAAAAATAGACTACACCCTGTCACCTAATATAAAAACTTACAAATCTCAGTGACAAAGAGAAAATCCTGAAAGCACCTCAGGACAAAAGATCTGTAACATACAACAGTAGAATATTCAATTGGCAGCAGACTTATTCACAGAGACCTGGTAGGCCAGAAAGGACTGGCATGATACATTCAGAGCACTAAATGAGAAAAATATGTAACCAAGAATACTATATCCAGCTAGGCCATTATTGAAAATAGAAGGAGAGAATAAACGCTTCCAGGACAAACAAAAACTAAAAGAATTTGCAAACACCTAACCAGCTCTACAGGAAATATTGAATATGGTCCTCTAAGCAAAGAAAGAGCCTTAAAGTAACAGACCAGAAAGGAACAAAGACAATATACAGTAACAGTCACCTTACAGGCAATACAATGGCACTAAATTCATATGCTTCAGTATTACTCTGAATGTAAATGGGCTAAATGCCCCAATCAAAAGACAGAGGGTATCAGAAAGGATTAAAAAAAAAAAAAGATCCATTGATATGCTACCTGCAAGAAACTCATTTCAGGCCTCCAGAACCATATGATAATCTCAATAGATGCTGAAAAAGCATTTGACAAAACATGGCATCCTTTCTTGATCAAAACTCTTCACGGTGTAGAGATAGAGGATACCTTCCTCAATATCATCAAGGCCATCTATGAAAAACCCACAGCAAATATCATTCTCAATGGGGAAATACCGAGAGCTTTTCACCTAAGGTCAGGAACATGGCAGCAATGTCCATTATCACCACTGCTATTCAACATAGTACTAGAAGTCCTACCCTAAGCAATCAGACAACAAAAAGAAATAAAAGACATCTGAATCGACAAAGAAGAAGTCAAGCTCTCAGTCTTTACAGATGATATGATACTTTATGTGGAAAACCCAAAAGACTCCACACCCAAACTGCTAGAGCTCATACAGGAATTTAGTAACGTGTCAGGATATAATATCAATGCACAGAAAATCAGTTGCATTTCTACACACCAACAGCAAGATAGAAGAAATAGAAATTAAGGAGTCAATCCCATTTACTCCTGCACACAAGAGCATAGGATACCTAGGAATAGACCTAACCAAAGAGGCAAAGAATCTGTACTCAGAAAACTATAAAGTACTCATGAAATAAATTGAGGAAGACACAGAGAAATGGAAAAACATTCTATGTTCATGGATTGGAAGAACAACTATTGTGAAAATGTCTATGCTACCTAAAGCAATCTACACATTTAATGCAATCCCTATCAAAATCCCACCAACTTTTTTCAAACAAATGGAACAAATAATCCTAAAATTTATATGGAACCAGAAAAGACCCCAAATAGCCAGAGAAATGTTGAAAAAGAAAACCAAGGCTGGATACATCACTATTCCAGACTTGAAGCTCTATTACAAAGCTGTAATCGTCAAGACAGTATGGTACTGACACAAAAACAGACACATAGATTAGTGGAACTGAAGAGAGCCCAGAAATGGACCCACAACTCTATGGTCAATTAATCCTTGACAAAGCAGAAAGGAATATCCAATGGAAAATAAGGCAGGCTCTTCAACAAATGACGTTGGAAAAATTGAACATCCACATGCAGAAGAATGAAAGTGAACCATTTCCTTACACCACACACAAAAATAGACTCAAAATGGATGAAAGACCTCAATGTGAGATAGGAATCCATCAGACTCCTTGAGGAGAACACAGGCAGCAATCTCTTTAACCTCAGCCACAACAACTTCTTCCTAGAAACATCGCCAAAGGCAAGGGAAGCAAGGGAAGAAATGAACTATTGAGACTTCATCAAAATCAAAAGCTTTTGCACAGCAAAGGAAAGAGTCAACAAAATCAACAGACAACTGACAGAATGGGAGAAGATACTCACAGATGAAATTTCAGGTAAAGGGCTAGTATCCAAAATCTATAAAGAACTTACCAAACTCAACACCCAAAGAATAAATAATCTAATCAAGAAATGGGCAGAGGACATGAACAGACATTTCTGCAAAGAAGACATCCAGATGGCCAATAGACACATGAAAAAGTGTTCCATACCACTCAGCATCAGGGAAATACAAATCAAAACCACAGTGAGATACCACCCACACCAATCAGAATGGCTAAAATTAACCAGTCAGGAAACAACAGATGTTGCTGAGGATGCAGAGAAAGGGGAACACTCCTACACTGTTGGTGGTAATGCAAGCTGGTACAGCCACTCTGGAAAAAAGTATGGGGTTTCCTCAAAAAGTTGAAAATAGAGTTACCCGGGGTGCCTGGGTGGTTCAGTTGTTAAGCGTCTGCCTTCAGCTCAGGTCATGATCTCAGGGTCCTGGGACCAAGCCCCACATCGGGCTCCCTGCTCAGTGGGAAGCCTGTTTCTCCCTCTCCCACTCCCCCCCATTTGTGTTCCCTCTCTCACTGTGTCTCTCTCTCCAATAAATAAATAAAATCTTAAAAAAAAAAAAAAAGAAAGAAAAAAATAGAGCTACCCTATGACCCAGCAATCACACTACTGGATATTTACCCTAAAGATACAAATACAGTGATCCAAAGGGGCATGTGCACCCAGATGTTTATAGCAGCAATGTCCACAATAGCGAAACTATGGAAAATACCTAGATACCCATCAACAGAAGATGTGATACACAGACGCACACACACACACACACACACAATGGAATACCATGCAGCCATCAAAGACACAAAATCTTGCTATTTGCAACAATGTGGTTGGAACTAAAGGGTATTTTGCTAAGCAAAATAAGCCAATCAGAGAAAGACAATTATCATATGATCTCTCTGATATGAGGAATTTGAGAGGCAGGGCAGGGGGTCATGGGAGAAGGGAGGGAAAAAGTGAAACAAGATGGGATCGGCAGGGAGACAAACCATAAGAGTCTGAATCTCGGGAAATAAACTGAGGGTTGCTGGAGAGTGGTGGTGGGAGGTTAGGGTGGCTGGGTTATGTACATTGGGGAGGACATGTGCTATGGTGAGTGCTGTGTGATATGTAAGACTGATGATATACAGACCTGTACCCCTGAAGCAAATAATACATTATATGTTAATAAAAAATAAAATTAAATAAAAATAAAGGGCAGTCTGGGAAATGGTTCAGGTGGCTCAAACAAGTCAGTAAGGGAACAAGGTATGCAAAAAAAAAAACACCAGAAGAGTAGGTCAGGCCTGAATGGCAGAGGCACAGGAGAGCCATGAATGATGGAATGATGTCTGCGGTGGACACCAGCATGATCCAACTTGTAGTCAAGGGTTTCACCCAAGTCACCAGTAGAGTGGATGGGTGAGATTACCAGTGAGTAACCTGGACTCTGGGGCCACACAGAGCTACCCTAGCTTGTTCATCAATTCTGTGATCTAATTTAAGGATAAAAAATAGAAATCCACTTTCATGTTATCATTCTCAAATATACATAGCCACGAACTTGCTAGTGGCTAGAAAACACTCAACAGTTTTCTCATTGATATTGTTTAATTGTAGAAAGCAATTCATTGATCTTGGAAGAATCCATGTATCTTCCCTAGAAACTTTAAAGCTATGTTTTTCTTTGTGAATAAAGGAGCCAGAACTTTTACCAATAAATTTCTCATTTAAATTCCCCTCAGTTAGTCTTCATGAACAATATGCACACTGTCCAAGATTATCCTAAGGAAAGAGATGTACCAGTCATAAAATTACTGCAACAATTTTTATTTGAATAGACTAGCATCTCAGCAGAGAAAATGGTGCCCAACATTCATCTACCACACAGGAGGCACATGAGGTTTATTTATTTCACCCAATTGCATGAGGTTGTAGAACAATTCTGATTGTATGCACAAGAGAACACAGACTAAGAGAGATTATAGAGCTTGCCCAAAGTCACAGAGCCGTTAAAGAGGATTCAGAATTTGACCCCCCAGATGTGTCCATTTCAAAGCTCTTTTTCTTTACTGTGCTAGAAGGGCATCTCCCAACTAGGGTGATGGCAGCGGGTGGAGATATATAACACAAGCAGGACTGACTTGTCTTGATGCCGAAATGATGCCATTTGAGAGGAAGTCATCTATTTGCTATGCCAAGGGAATGGGACACAAGGCCATTAAAGGATTTTGGGCATAAGTGTGATGTGATAAGTTTAGCAAAAACTGGAAATTATTGAACAGTCTACTTCAGACATGATGAACACTTGGCCAAAGGCAGAGGCAATTTGGGAAGCTTTTCCCCTGAAACAAACACTACCAATAGTATTACTCTGTCAGGGTTTCTTGACCTCAGCACTGTTGATATCTGGGTCCAAATAATTCTTGGTTGTGGGGAACTGTCCTGTGGCCTGAAGCTGTCTACTACCCATTAGACATCTGTATCACCCCTGTCCCCTGCAGCTGTGACAACCAAAAATGTCTCAAAAAAAAAAAAAAATCAACCCAGGTAGAATGCCACTGCCTAGAAAGTGACCGTAATAATTATAAAATACTTGGTCAAAAACTAAGCAGGGAAATACTTATAAATGAAAAAAAGTAAGAAAGAAACAAATCACAACCATACTACATATCAGGATGTCACCCGTGGACCCTGTTTGCTGATGCTTGTGAAAACTGGAGCAAAGTTCAGCCTTGAGAGGAGCATTTGAGGGTCAAGGCAACATGAGCATCTCAGATGAGTGCCTCTGATAAATCGTGGAGCAGTCGATCTATTTTTGTGTTTGAGGCTGCATGAAGTTCTAATCTGCTTAGATCTGATTGGATGGCCCTTTGATGGCTCTATTCATCTGTTCGTCTAAACTCTCTTTCATGCAGGGTTTTTGACTACACTCATAACCCAGCAATCACCCCAGCTATATCAAGCGGGATAATGTGGCTTTGCTTTAAGCTGAGATACTCCATGAAGCATAAACAGGAGATTTAAATTCAGCTGAGGTTTCTGAAATTTAAGAACGCAGCAGGAGTTACCATATAGGCAACAAACACCACAAGGTCCCGGTTTAGCTTTTCCTCCAATTGCAAACATAAAGCTTTCCTGTTCCCTTAGATCCTTTTCATTAAGCAGGACCTTTCATGCCAAGCTTCCCCGGGACTCATCCCTGGCTTCTGTGTGGAGTGGCATTGGGTGGCCGACAGATGAAATACTTCAATGTGCCTCCTCTGTAGTCCCAGCACCTCCAGGAATTAGCCCCCTGTTAGGCCTCCCGGGAGCCCCATGTTAAGCATTGCTAAGAGCTAACTTGTTTCCAGAAGTAGGGCATATCCTCCTATCACAACCACTGAAGGAGAGATCATCATACTACTGAGTACAGAGTTTTTGCTACTTCCAGACAAAAGCCACTCCTGAGATGGGCCACTTAACCTATGCTCACTCCAGAACTGCAAAGGATCCTATCAGTATCCCAGTCACTCTCACACCCTCCGAGAGACCCCTCAGCTGGCCACCACCCCCACCCAGGCATGGAGTGATGGCAGAAGCATATGAGGAAGTCAGTTGACTTCTTGACCCTACCCAATCATTTGGTGGCTGTCACAGGGATACCAAATGTGAAGCAGAAGGTTGTCAGAGATGAGCTGGGCTCGGAAAGAAGTTCTGAGGGCACAGAGAGCCTAAAGAGCCTCCAGGGATCCATCCATCTTCCCAAGGAGCCTTGTGATCTGCACTTCAGAATCAGGTGCGCCATCTTGAGAAACCATCCCACATTCCAGGCAAAATTAGTTTAATGTTCCCACGTAAAAAAAAAAGTCCCAAGCCAGGTGGAGGATCATTATATGAGCACACACCGTGGAACAAAAAAGGTTTGCATGCTGCTGGAAGGAATTTATGGGGAAATTTATTACAGGTCCACTTCTTATGTAAATCGTGTCCCCATATGATGATGAGCTCAGTGACAGTTGCAAGGGCAAGAAAGGTTATTTGGGCCAAATATCATTAGGGTATTGCCTTTGAGAAATAAGATATTCTTCATCCAGATAGGCTTATGAATCCCAAGAAGGGGAAGGAGGGAAAAGGGAGAAAAAAAAAAAAAAAAAAAACCTTCTGTAATGGTAGGAAGGAGATCTCCTCTGCCTTTCTGGCTAAGTTCCTTCTAAAAAGGAGGCTAACCAGGAGAAGAGGACAGATAAAGGGAGCTGACAATTGGCACCGGTTGGCAAACACAGCACAGCTGAGAAGTAACCAAGAATTGTGAATTCTTGAAAACTGGGGGCGATTTTATACCACAAAGACCCTGAGCCAGGGATATGCGTAGTTAAAAGGACAGTCCAGCAGCATGAACTGGGAAGATTCACGGCGCCAGAGTCACATTCTAAGCCTCTCATTCCGCATTTTCGCTTCTAATAAGAGGAAACAACTACAAATAACAACATCCAGACTGGTGACTCCTATACTCCATGCCTCCACTAACACCCATTTCACCCAAACTAGAAGCCACTGAATTTACAAGATGCTAGATGGCCCGCTCCAAACACACCCCGTGCAATTTTCCTCCTCTCATTCCATTCCAACCACAATGGCTTCTGTATTATCCCTGGAACATTGAGAGTACACTCTTGCCTCAGGGCCCTTGCACTAACTGTCCCCTCTCTCTGGAATGCTCACTCCCAGATCCTCATAATTTCCTCCTATCTTGGCTTACGTGTCAGCTTATCAGTGAAGCCTTGCCTATCTAAAATTCAAAGGCCCTTCACTCACCCCTGTATACTATGCCCCAAGACTTCCTATTCTCCTTGCCCTGTTTCATTTTTCTCTGTAGTAGTTATTTACCAACAAAAATAATCTATAATCATTTATTATATATTGTCTCCTTATATACAAAGATGTATACTCCATAAGGACAGTTTTTATCTATTATATTCACTGTCAATCTCCTAGAACCTAAAACAATGCCTGGCAAAAGGCAGTGTCTATGTGAATGGATGCAAATGACCACCTACTATGTGCTAGGCACTCTCCATAGGCAAGTTTCTCTGAAATTCACTGCCAAGTACATATGAACAATGAATCAATTATACTCAGGTCTTGACTTAGGGCAACCCCATCCTTAATAAATCTACAATTCTTTAAACTTGGCTAATTACGACCTTCTAATAATTCACAGTGTTTAAATCAGATAACAGAAAAGAAACTTCTGGCAATTGTTTGTTTTCAGGAATTCTCTCCCTGTTATCTATTCCTGCATCACAAATTTCCTCAAAACTTAGTGGCTTATAACACAACCGTGTTATTTTATCTCTCACTTCCATGGGTCAAAAATTCCAGCAGGTCTCTGCTGGCTGATTCTTCTGTTCCAAGTGGCCTCAGTGGCAGTTTCTCGGCGCTGTTCAGAGGTGAAATGGGCTTGTTGGGAGGGGTGTTCTGCCTTAACTCATACATCTGATGGAGGGGTCTGGTGGGGAGGGCTGGGAAGGATTTCCTATCAAAGTGGCTCTGGAACGGGTGCTTTGTCTTCAAGGTCAGGAAATCAGTCAGACCAGAAAACAATTCAAAAAAGGATTCCCCAAACCCTGTGAGCAGTGGCAGTATTCCTGAAATGGCATTTGGCTCCCAACAAAGAACATCTTCATGTCCCAAGTCCATAGGCCTCTTAAAACAGTCCTCTCGTAACTTGATTTGCTACTTCACATACTTAATACTCGGTCCTTTAAAACAACTGGCATGGAGAAGAAAAAACAGTCTCTAGGCATAAATATGATGAGAACTTCATTTTCTGGACTGGGGGGTCAAACTCGGCTGGAGACTCCTTTAAACGTAGCCGCTATTTAAGCCAACGCACAAATGTTTCATGATCCCAAAACAACATGATGAAAAAGAAAAAGGAAAAATGGTAAATGCCCATCTGGGCTGTTTTGTACATTTTAAAGGTAGGCATTTTGTTTAACTCAGGTTGCAGTAACAAATGGCTATGACAGGTTTCTTTTTTCTCTCTCTCTCTCTTTTTTTTTTTTAATTAATTTACTTATTTTAGAGAAGGAGAGAGCAAGGGGAGGGGCGGAAGGAAAGAATCGTCAAGCTCACACCACACTGAGCGCAGAGCCAGACACAGGGCTCAACGCAGGACTCAATCTCACCACCCTGAGATTATCACCGGAGTCAGATGCTCAACTGACTGAGTCACCCAGGCACCTCTGGATATGACAGTTTCTTAAGAAAACATGAGGATTGGGCGCCTGGGTGGTTCAGTGGGTTAAAGCCTCTGCCTTCGGCTCAGGTCATGATCCCGGGGTCTTGGGATCAAGCCCCACATCGGGCTCTCTGATCAGCAGGGAGCCTGCTTCCCGCTCTCTCTCTGCCTGCTTCTCTGCCTACTTGTGATGTCTCTGTTAAATAAATAAATAAACAAAATCTTAAAAAAAAAAAAAAAAGCAGAAGAAGAAGAAGAAGAAAAGAAAACATGAGAATTATTTTCAAGAATAAACTTCATCTCTCACACCTTCTCTTGCAAAGGTGGGGGGTATGATTTGAGAAAGGACAGAGAAGCAGAACCCCCTGCATCACTTTTATTTAAAAAAACAAAATCCTGACCCACAATTTCACCTTTATGTACCCTCAGAAATGCCTATCAGAACCTTCCTCCCAACAGAAAGTTTTCTGTACTTCAAGGATCATCCTGAAGCTCTTTCATTGGCTCAGACACAATAAAGCATGATACTGCTGCGCAGGACAGGATACGAGGCTGACCCCAATGATGTACACTGGGTTCCCACTTCTATGTGCAGGTAGGTTTCCAGGAGCTCCGGGGAGACCCAGGGGAGGATGCCAGGGAGCTGGCAGGGGCAGAGCTGGCCCAGGATGGCTCGGTGCCTGCAGTCCACCCACCTGGTCCTTCCCTCCTCCTCTGTGACTATGAGCAGCACTTTTAACCTTCCCTTTCCTCCTCTAAGTCCTCACATATGGATTGAGTTTTGCTTTGTTTTGCTGTTATGTTTTGTTTTGTTTTAAGATGTATTTATTTGAGGGGGAGAGGGAGCATATGGAGAAAATCTTCAAGCAGAAATCCCCAATAAGCATGGAGCCCAATGTGAGTCTTGATCCCATGACCCATGAAATCACAACCTGAGTAGAAACCAAGAGTCGGAGGCTCCGCCAACTGTGCCACCCAGGCACCCCTGGATTGAGACTTTGGTGAAATCTTTATCCTTTTCTAAAAAGTTTAGAGGCGCCTGGTGTCTCAGTTGGTTAAGCGGCTGCCTTTGGCTCAGGTCATGATTCCACGGTCCTGGGATCGAGCCCGGTGTTGGGCTCCCTGCTCAGTGGTGAGTCTACTTCTTTCTCTCCCTTTGCCTGCTGCCCTGCTTACTTGTGATCTTTCTCTATCTCTCTGTCAATAAATAAATAAAATCTTTTTTTAAAAAAAGTTTACATATTTTCCCAAATTTGAAAAGGAGCTACTCAATTTCCTCCATTTGATGGAAAGGCGTATGTCACTGTGGAATTTGTTTTATCTGTGAATCCTGTGTCTTAGCAGCAATGCTTACAATAATGACAATTAAAATTAAATGGTCCACTTCTAGGTGTTAGAAATCTTCTAAAAGTCTTAAATGTACTAATTCATTTAATCCGTATGGTAACTCTCAAATGTAAGTCCTATTACTATCTCCATTTTTCAGCGAGAAAATTAGGGTTCAGAGACCTGGGAAATCTACTTAAAAATCCCTCAGATAATTAACGGTGAAGCCTGTAGTTGAGCACAGACACTCTGGTCCAGAGCTACCATTCTCGATATCACGCGAAACTATATCCGTAAAGACCCCAGCCTTTAAGGCATGATTTTGTTTTTAATCTGAGAGGATAAATTATGAATTTGGTAATGAGCCTGCACACAGATCATACCAGGCCATGAGCCGCAGACTCCTTTACCACCTTGGTTCTGGGAATCCCCAGCACCAGTGAGGATGTCTGGTCTACCTCCCTGGGTGTAATGTCTAAATTCCTGTTTCTACCATTGACCCTATCGCTGAATTCCACACTTCTCTCTCCACCTGCAAATTCAATATAAACTTCAAGAATTAAAGGCTTTTTATTTATTTATTTATTTATTTGTCACTGATATACCTGAATCACCAAGAACACTACTCGGCCCATGGCAGGCACTGCATAGGTAGTTGTTGAATGAATAAATGGACATCTAAAAGGTGTCTTCAATACAACCAGGACAAAATAAAACTTCACTTCTCTCCCTTAAAAAAAAAAAAAAAAAATGGGTTCCTCTACAATCCTTGACCCAGCCTCCCAAGCGCTAGACCCAAAGCCTCAGAATCATTCCTAAATGCTCTCTGTGTCACCCTCACAGCCAATCCACCAGCAAGAAGTGGTTCCTCCATTTTCAAAGTGTACCCCCAATCTTCCCACCTCTCTCTACCTGTCTCCATCTCCCCAGTTCCAAGTCAAACCCTCTGAGCTCCTCATGGGTCCCCTGCTCCCATTCTCTCCCAGGCCTGCTTCTAAAATCGACCCATTGCTCAGACATTTCTTCCTACTTCAATGGCTGGTCATTATACTTTGGGCCAAATCCAAACTCCTTGCTTGTCTTGCAAAGGCTTCTCCCATCTCCCTCAACTTCCTCACTATGTTCCTTACACCCTGGACGCTCTCTCCTACACCTACTGTTTGCACACACAAAGTCACTCCTACTGCCACACAGCACAGGGAGCAGCATAGTGTAAAAGGTGCTATGTTTATGCATGTGTTCACATGCATGTATAAGAGAGGCAAAGTGTGTGTATGTACACATGTTAATTCTAACTTGTACTCTAGAGGCAGTTAGTATTTAAAGTTCCTCTATCAGCTCTCAATACCCCAAGAGCAGTTAAGTATAAAATATAAGACATCATCAAGAGTCAGTACCTTAAGGGTTGGTTACATGGCATTTAAGATACTGTTATCCAAAAGCCGAATGAACTACCAGAAGAGATATTTGATTAAAACTAGCTAAACTAGTTTGATTTGATTAAAACTAGCTAAAGCCCAGCTAGTTTTTCTTCCCTAGTGCCATGCTGGCTTGTTGTAACCAGACAAGGTGACCTTTGTTGTGAGGTGTGTGTAACCTAACGTTAACTGTGGTCTAAAGTGTTTAGCTACCAAGTGGATTCCTTAGTAAGACCAAATTTGTCTGTCACTGAAGTGTTCCGAGTTATACCTTGATGTTTTAAAGAGAAATGTTGGTTAAAACAGCTCTCACCCTCTAGGATCTACTTTTTAAATCTTCTGTCCCTTGTAGTTACCAGATGCATGTACCAGGCCTCTAGAAACTAGAACTGGTTGTATTGGCACAACGAGAAGAATTTAACATAGGTGAATGGTTAGAAATAGTATAAAAGCTCCCCTTCCCTGAAGTAAATGAAATACCAAGATCTGGCCAGCACCATCACTCAAGGGTCTAGCCTGCTTGTCCTGGATCCCTCCACCTCGTGGATGCCCTGTAGCCTGACCAGCACTGAGGCTGCCTGACCTGGTTGTGATTTCTGCCCAGACCGAGTCTTCCAGGGAAGGTGTAGTTGGAGCCCAAGGGTAGAACTATGGAACTGGTTGTAAAAGGGCTTTGTGCATGTTTGCTAAATGTCTGGCCACTGGTTAAAGGTGAGCGTGCCTGTACTTGAACAGTCTTGTGTTTGCCCAGAAGCAGACCCTGGGATGATAATTCAGGGAATTTGGGAAGTCATGGAAACAAATGGGCAGGAGTGTAGGACTTAAGGGAAGGAAAGCAACAGATGGGGAGTACACGATCAAGCCAGCTACTACTGTGAGCTCCTGCACAAGAATGCAGAGACTGACGGCAGAAACTTGGCAGAGCACGCTGTAATGGACCCTAAGGTCCAAGGGCTATGGACAAGTCCGTGACCGTGTCTGTATGCAGTATCGCATCTGCCTGAACATGAGTGAACTGACCCCAACTTACTTCTATCTCCCTTGGTGACCAGCACACAGCAAAAGAATCTGCTGGATGTTTTTCATCTGCTGGTATGGGGCACAGGCCAGTCTGAAACGCCCTCCTTAAGGTTTTTGCCTTTGCTGTTCCCTCGGCCCGCAATGTCTGCAGGTCTTTCTTAAAGAGATGATCCAGGAAAAACTTGGTAACAGAAAGCTCTAAGCAGCTTATTACTGTCTTCCTTTCCTCCAGGCCTTCGTCTGGACAACAGCTCTCCGGACGTTCCTGCAGTGCAAAAGCACACTCCAAGGCAAGCCAGAGCCTTCTCACCACGCCAAGGGGGAATTTTCAAAAGGCTTTTCTGAAAAAGGAGAAGCTTTGCTGCTCCACCCAAAGCTTCCACTTCCGGTGGGGGTGGGGTGAGAGACAGGGGAGGTTATTATTCTTTTTTTTTTAAGGTTCTATCTATTTATTTGACAGAGAGAGAGAGAGTGATCACAAGTAGGCAGAGAGGCAGGCGGAGCGAGAGGGGGAAGCAGGCTCCCTGCTTAGCAGAGATCCCGACATAGGGCTCGATCCCAGGACCCTGAGATCATGACCTGAGCTGAAGGCAGAGGCTTAACCCACTGAGCCACCCAGGTGGCCCAGGTTATTACTCTTTAATGCTTATCAAGTACCCATCCTGTGAAGGGTGGGATCCAAGAGAAGAGCCCATCATACGTGAGCAGCTGCTGGTAAGCATCATCAGCTCCGTCTTGCTGCTCTAATTCCATAGAACCAACAGCCGCGGAGCCTCAGTGACGTACAACAGTATGTTCACTGCTTGTGCATCTGCGGTCAGGTGGGGGTCAGCCGGCTATTGGCTGGGCAGCTGGGGATCTCTGCTGCACAGGTCTCTCCTCTTTCCGGAGACTAATCCAGGCAATTCTCATGGCAGTCACTAAGCAGCAAGACTAAGCCAGCCTCGTCTCGCAAGAACTTTCTAAACCTCCATGTGCATTATATTTGCTAACATTCTGCTGGCCCAGAGTCGCGGTTTCCTGGAGCTGGCTCCTCCAGATGGTTCAGAACCCATTGTTAGACACTGGATTCCCCTGCTGCCCCAAAGTAGGTTCCCGGGTAATCTTTTCTGTTTGTTTGTTTGTTTGTTTTTAATTCTTAAAGTTTTTTTTACCTTTAAAAAAAGACAGAGAGATAGAGCACAAGCAAGGGGAGCAGCTGGCAGAGGCAGAGGGAGAAGCAGGCTCCCTGCCAAATAGGGAGCGCAATCTGGGGCTCCATCCCAGGACCCCAGGATCATGACCTGAGCCAAAGGCAGATACCCAACTGACTGAGCCACCCAGGCGTCCCGTAGGAAATCTTTTGAAGCCAACATGGTATAAATCAAAGAAACAATTATCGATTTTTATGGAAAAAAAAAGTTTAGCACTCCCAGACCCAAAAATAACTTCTCTTAGGATTTTCTAATACCTTAAGATGCACCTTCCTAATGGATGCACAAAATAAGGGGAGGTAAAGCACCCATTCTCACAGACACAGGGCAAAACCATGGTGGCTTGAGGCTGAGATGCTGAATGGAGTTCCCGAGGAGGGGGCCCGGGAGGGGGGCTGCCCCTGCTGCTCGGGGTGGGCACTGCTCTCTGAGCGCCCCGCTTGCTGTAAAACAAACCCTGAATGATTTTTCCCTATCGTCGTGTCTTTTCTTAAAAGTGAAAATCCCCTTCACACTTATCATCGCAGTTAGCGGAAACGGGTACTGACGTAGGTCTTTCCTGAAAGTGAAGCAGCAGAATGTGAAGTCTTGAAGAGCCGGGGATACCTGTATTCAAAAACTTCTAGGAGTCAGCTACCATAGAACTAGTAGGTAGAAAGTTAAAAAAAAAAAAAAAATCAGGAAAAATTACAAATCAGGCCTTTCTTTTCCCAGAGAGCCTGGTGCACATGGCTGAGCCACCTGGCTGCGGTCCGAGTGAAGGGGCCAGCCAGCCCGCCCGCCCAGAGGGAAGGGCTCTGCAGAGCTACAGGGACAAGGGAGTGGATCTGGGGAGTGGTCAGGAAGGAAACAATGGCCCATTTGGGCTTTTATCACAGGTACTCAACAGTGCCAGAAGAACTGAGTTTTTTCCAGCCTCCACTAAGTGTGGGACCAGTCAAATCACTTTTTATTGTTAATTTTTGTGTTTGGGGGTTTTTTGTTTTTATTATGCGTCAGGTCACTTAAGTCTCACGCGGATTCATTTTGGCAACCTTGCTTCTTCTCATAAAGATTCATGCGGTCTTGGATGTTAAAAGAGCACTTTCAGTCTTTCCAAGGACTGTGGCTAATAAAAAGCAGGGACCTGTTTCTTCATGCCTGTGAGCTCCAAGAGCTCAAAGGTTGGGATCCCAACCACTGAAGAGATGGAAAAATATTTGGGAAAAACGACAACAAGAAAGAGCTCGGAAGACGTCTCCAAGCTCAAGCCCGTGACCATATTCTCCAGACAATCAGGCTTGGGAGCAGGCCCAAGGGGGCGATACGGAAAACATGGAAAAGTCAGGTGAATCGCCCCATCACTGCCCCTGGAGCACGCCTCCTTCCCTCATATGTCAGGTGAAATTCACCTACAGTTTGTCAGCTGGAGTATTAAACTGCTCTCTTATAACTTAATATGGCCCGTTCCATATTAAACAGGAAATTATGTTAAAACTATCCTACCCTGTGCTGCCCCTGGATTAGCTGGGTGGGAAAAGACAGCGTGTTAACGAAGACACAGAAAGTGTTGGGACCCAATGCAATGTGGAACTGCTTTCACCTTAAATACACTTGCATTTGCAACAAGAGCTTTCCAACAGGGTATGCTGGTCTTAGTTGGAGCTGCTGTAACAAAAATACCCCATCCTAGATGGCCTAAACAACAGAAGTTCCTTTCTCACAGTTCTGGAGGCTGGAAGCCTTGCATCAGGTTGCCGGCATAGCTGGCTCTGAAAAGGGTTCACAGATGACCTTCTCCTTCTGTCTTCACATACCTGAGAGACAGGGAGGCAGACAAGCAGGCGGAAAGAAGGAGAGAAGGAAGCTAACTCTCCAGCCTCTTATTTTAAAGGCACTAATCCCGGGGCACCTGGGTGGCTCAGTGGGTTAAGCATCCACCTTCGGCTCAGGTCATGATGTCAGGGTCCTGGGACTGAGCCCTGCATCGGGCTCTCTGCTCAGCGGGGAGCCTGCTTCCCCCTCTCTCTCTGCCTGCCTCTCAGTGTACTTGTGGTCTCTCTCTCAAATAAATAAATAAAATCTTTTAAAAAATAAAAATAAAATAAAGGCACTAATCCCATCAGGAAGGTTGCACCCCGTGACCTAATCGCCTCCCAAAGGCTCCACCTCCAAACACCATTACACTGGTGATTAGGATTTCAACATCAAAATTGGGGGACACATTCAGTCCATAGAAATACCACATCCTCATCTTAAAGAGTCACACTCAGCATTAGCACACAGAAGCTACTGAGAAGTGTTCAATAAAGGAAACCAGTACACCTTCCATAGCCCAGCATTTCCCCCTTATCTGACCACAGAAACTTGGAATATGCATCACCATCACATGGACACCACTGATCTGGAGAACATGAATTGAGACTGTCCTGGACTCAGCAGGATGCTAGAGAAGGGGTTCCATGGACCCAGAGGACCAATGAAGACCAAAGGGTACAACAAAGAGTTTGCCTCCAGGAACGTTCCATAGCAACCAACCAGGCCCCTTGCCTCCGGGCCGGAGGGGCTAGAAGAATCATCTCCAAGTCTCAGGAGGGTTCAACAACAAAAGTTAACTTCTCAGTCATACTCATGTCCTTTATGAGTCAAAACAAGAGCTCTGCACAACACAGTCACTCAGAGACCCAGGCTAACAAGCAACTGCCATCTTCAAACCAGCCCATGACCAAACAGAAAAAAAAAGAACATACTAAAAAACATACACTGGCCCTTAATGACATTCATCACCTCCAATCACATGTCATCAGCTGGAACAGCAACATGGACACCTCTAACTTCAAGTGGTGAGGGAGGCGGAGGGCAATCCGACTGTATTTGTTTTCTGAGCTGCTGTAACAAATGACCACAAACATGGCGGCTGGGAACAGCACAGACTTCTCTACAGCTGGGTCAAGCCCACAATCACTACCAGCAGAATAAAACCAAGGCACTGGAAGGATAACATCCCTGAGGGCGCTTCAGCTTCTTGCCTCTCTCGTGCTGCTGGCGGTCATTCTTTGCCTTGTGCCCACCTCACTCTGGGCTTCCAGGCCAACATCTGCAGCATCTTCACAGCTCCCTCCACTCAGTCTTCGCATGGCTTCTCCTCCATTCCTGTCGAAGCTCCCTGGGCCGCTCTCTTACAAGCATACATGTGGCTGCATGGAGATCCCCCCAGGATAAGCTCCCCATATCAAGGTCCTTCATTTCGTCACATCTGCAAAGATCCTTTCTTCCAATAAGGTAACATTTATAGGCTCTAGGAAATAGGACCTGGTATCTCGGGCGGTCATTAGGCAATCCAAGGAAAGAGAACCACAATATTGTTATTTACAAACAGCTTCTAATGACTGTCATATTTTATTTTAGGGTTCCCGCCCACCAGAGCTCCTGGCTAAGCACACAAGGTTCTAAGCACTTTGCTCATCTATATCTAGACATTCATTCCATTCCAGGCAGAGCCAGAAATGGACATTCAGAGACGACTTCAAAGACCCCCTTGTCCAGCCGTCTCCCTTTACAACTGAATAAATCAGGGCTTGGGAAACATCATGTGTCCAGAGTCACATGGTGAGTTTGAGTTTGAGACGAAAGTAGAGCAGAGGTCACCAGACTTGCAGCAAGCCAGCAAACACGACACCATCTTGTCAGCTGTCTGGTTAGCCACTGGGTGGGTACCCTGATTTTTGCCCTCTGATACATTCCTGCCTGGAGAGGATACATCCTCTCCAACCTACACCACTCTGTCACCTAGCCACTTTCTCAGGAGTTATCACCATCTGACATTTTATGTATTTACATATTTATTATTGTCCGTTTCTGTCTACCAGAACACAAACTCCATGTCAGCAAGATCCTTGGTTGGTAATGCTCACCGATGTACCTCCATGGTCTATATCAGCACCTGGCCCATGACTGTCACTCGAATGAATAAGTGAATCCAGAGAACTAAATTCCCAAAGGTTTACGTAAAAATTCTGCCATCATGTTAATTTTGTGAATGCCTGTTAATGTCATCTGGAGTCTAACAATGGATAATGTTTTCTACTTTCTGTGACTATGGCTGCAATTTTTAAGCCTTTTGTATTTATTCTGTGATTTTATATTTTAATAGCTTTTAAATGTTTTATTTATTTGTTTGAAAGAGAAAGACAGAGATAGTAAGAGAGAACACAAGCCGGGGGCAGAGGGAGAAGCAGGCTCCCAGCTGACCAGGGAGCCTGACGTGGGGCTCGATCCCAGGACCCTGAGATCATGACCTGAGCTGAAGGTAGATGTTTAACTGACTGAGCCATAGAAGCACCCCTGTATTTTAATATTTATGTATTTGCCAACTATGTAAGATAGTGGTCTTCCTGTGATACATGGGAAACTAGTTCAGGGCTCTGACTAGTAGGGAGGAAAGATCTGGATTTCGTGTAGATCTAAGCATGGTACGGAATGAGCCTACTAGAAATCTAGCTCTCCCAGAAATCCAGAAGTTTACGAATGCTCAGCAAACCTGCTATGGACTGAATTGTGTCTGTAATATAAATAATTTGAGCTTCGGGGATTCAGATATTTATCTCAAAGAGCCCCTGCAGTGCATGACCATATGAGTTCTAGGAGGCCGGAGGGGGGTATGTTTCTGGAACATGGGGACAGTTGTAATGACAACAAAGGCTCTTCTAGAAACACAGCAATTCAGAAGACATCAAATACTATGTAAACAATCAGAAGTAAAATTAAATGGAAAGGACTGTGACAGATAATGTTATGTCATCTAGACACGACATGGGATGCCTGAACTAAACATTAAATCCACTGAAATCCCCTGGGGATCTTAATGTGGGGTCCTACTTAGAGATTCTAATATAATTGGCTTAGGTGTAGCCTGGGCATCAAGACTATTCAAAGGCCCATAGGGGCAGCCAAGACTGAGAACCACTGATGGACAAGAGTTAATGTCATCAGAGCAGCCTATCTAACCTCTCTATAATCAACACCCCATTCAGTCATAATCTGAAACCCTTTTTCTAAACTGCCATGTTTAAAGACAGAATCCAGAAACATTTGGGTGGTATTTAGTGTTCTTATTCAATAGGATATAATGAAATCTTGGGAAAATTGGGACAATAAAATAATTGGGAAGACCTTGAAAACCCAATGGCACTTTGTTCAGTATTAGCACTATTTTATCAACCATCACCAATCAATACCATTATCACTAGTCCCCAGCATACTGCCCTAACCCTATGACAGGTATTACGTTATGAAGTACTTGAATGACAGTAGAGATGGGCCACTGATAAGTGTCGTCCTCACTGCTCTCTGACGGCTCAGGCTGCTGGCCGCATTTACTGGAAGAGTCCCTTCTCCAATGTACCAAATGGCACACATCTGTCTGCTGAGCATCACAGTTTGCAAAATGGTGGAGCTTTCACCTGCTTTCTTGGCACTCAATTTACTGTTTCTTCATCTTCCATGGCAATTTTATTAAAACGACCACCTTGACTATGAATATAGAGGAGGGAAAAGCACCCAGGCCTTGTGCTTTTAAACAATTCAATGACTCATTAGCTGTGTGATTTCAGGCAAGTTCCTCAGCCTCTCTGAGCCTCATTTTCCTCATTGGTGAAACTGGACCAATAATACCAACAGTCCCGGCACGCTGTGATGATGACGTGAGATCTGGTAGCTCGAGGTCTAGGGTAGGGCCTGCTGCACACCAGGTATTCAAGCACCTGGCACCGGGTGGGCCGTATACAAGTATGAGCTGTTGTGGTTATTCGGTCCCTGCTGGCATTATTCTACAGGGTACAAATGGCAACACTGCTACAGATAAATCAGGTCTGCCTGACAAAAGAAGAAGATTCAGGAGTCTTTTTCTCTTCCCTCCTAGCCTAATCTCAAGTTCATCTGAGAGAAAAGATTCAGGTCAGTGATCTGCATGAGGGCGAAGAGGTGCTGAAATTAGCAACTACTGACTTGGTCAGTTTTGGGTCTTTGCATCATCTAATGCTTTTCTTATGTAGATGCTCAGAGCCAGGCAGGATCTTGGAGGTCAGGAAGCCCAGCACATTTTAATAAGTAAGAAATGAAGTCCCAGAGTTTAAACGGTGCCCAGGACAGGCTGGATAGTATCTACTTATCAGGTCAGAATTAGCCTCTGGAGGCATCTGTACTAAGACTTTATATTCATACAGCTCTACACAATTTATAAAAAGACTTAACTCTCGCCGCAACCTCTAAAGCTAGGCGCCTTGACTTGGTGCTACTGATATTTGGTGCCAGAAAATCTGTTGATTTTTCCATGCTCCCCTCTGCTGAGTGAAGGGGAGTTGCATTCTTTGTTATTCTCTCTTAGAAAAAAAAGAAAGAAAGGAAGGAAGGAGGAAAAATTTATAGATATAACATATATAAAGAAGAACTTGAAAAGCCTGTGGAGGCCCATAGTTTCAAATATGCTCTGCATGAATTATCAATATTTTCATCACAAGATACAGAAAGTGTGAGTTTACTGTAATTATTTTTAGATGAGACCCGTTGAAAATACACAACCCACGGGGTATTTTGGAGACATACTTGAGTTATGCCTTCCCCTCGTATACACTGAAGCCCCAGGCTTCCAGGGCAGTGTTTGCACCCCGATCAGTGAGGAATGGTTCTGCTTTCGCAATGGGGAAATAAAAATTCTCCTACAAATGGCCCATAATTTCCCTAAGAAATGGTTACAAATGTTCAGCTCGGTTGTTCAAATGACAGTAGTTAGAAACGACTTCGACAACCAGTAGGTTACGGAACCAGGCATGCTCTCGTGGGTGTGGATAAGAACACAGAGGCTGAGAGAAAATGGAAATGAGAGATCTGACTTTGTCAAGGTGAATGATGTTATCTCGAGTAAAAAGCTACCGCAGCCTACCCGCTGGAGGTGGAGAGGTATTGGGTTACTGGCCCAGTGGCTTTGGATGTGACCCATACAGTGAAGACAGTTTTCCTCTGGGTCCCCTCCACGAGGAGGCATTGGTATATGGTCACGGCCTTGCCCTGCTGAGAAACTTCTACTCCCTTGGTTCTCTAGTTTCCTGGCTAGGCCCTAGTGGAGGAATTTCTGAAGAAGTACAAAAGACAGCCAATAACTAGGGAAATAAAACAGACACCTAAGGGACCTTGCAGCTGGCAAAAGGCCAGTAATCAAATGATAAGAGAGAAGAATAAGCAAACTTAGGAAAGGACACCAAAAGAGAAGGGTCAATGAAATATCCCATCCGTCTTAAGCCTAGGAAGGCTGGACATGAACTTAAGATTCAACCAATCTGAAAAAGTTAGACCTAATTCTTTGGCACATCCCTAACTAAGGTATTTTTCAGTTCTGTGTCTTTCTGCAACGTATGGTTTTCCTCTGAGCCTCAGTGTCACCCTCTGTACCTTGGGGATAATACGGCTACTGCAAGGATTAGTTGAGGTGGTGTACGTAAGTCATTCAGGACACTGCCTGATACAGTGCAGTCATTCTAGAATCTTCTTTCTTCTTTTCCCAAACCCACACTGGAACTAGGAAAGCCAAAAGATGTTGTTTTGTTTTTAATCCCTAACATATTCCTTTATCATCATCTCAAGACTGTGAATTTGGCCATGAAGTCAGACCCTGAGAAAGGTCCGTTCCCCCAGCAAGACCCTGACTGCTGCTGCACTACTAACTCAGGCAAGGGTGTGGGACCTCTCTGCTGCAGCGGGGTATCCAGTCCAGAGCCCGTGTCCCCCAAGGGGGGCTCATCACCCTGGGGAAAACATGTGCTGCAAAGAAATCCGATCTGACATAGGGGTGCTCAAAGCCAACGTAGAAACATCGGGGGGTGAAATCAGGGGGAGCCGGCAAAATGCCTAGGGCAACCTTCACCTGTTGCCCAGAGAGAAACACCCTCAGCCAAGTTTCCCTGCTCCAGAAGCACCTTCCTGGCTGAGGCTTACCTTCCTAGAGCGACAGGCAGCTATGAATGTCCTCAAGTCAGCGGCCTCATCATTTTCAATAAGAAAAGTGAGATTGAGAGAGTTATGATTTGCCCCAAAGTCACATGGTTGGAATATCTTTTAAAAATAGGAAAACTAGGGTGGCTCAGTGGGTTAAAGCCCCTTCCTTCGGCTCCGGTCATGGTCCCAGGGTCCTGGGATTGAGCCCTGCATCAGGCTCTCTGTTCAGCATGGAGCCTGCTTCCCCCTCTCTCTTTCTCTACCTGCCTCTCTGCCTACTTGTGATCTGTCTGTCCAATAACTAATAAAAAAAATAAAAATAGGAAAACTAAAAAATTAAACAGCTTGGCCTCCAAAGCTGAGCTCCCTAAGGAAAAGCATCTTCGCCGTGAGCTGTGCTCCTCACGGGACCCTGATCGAGAATCTCCTGTTTCTCACGGTAAGGGGACAGTAAGTCCTTGCAGACACTGTATCATCCTTCCACATCTCATCTTTCCACTCAGCAGAGTAAGGTCCACGCTTGTAAAGCGTGGGTAAAGGTAAGGATTCAAAAAACAAAGAACAAAAAAACATCACCGAGTGGTCTTTCCTTTCCCACCACACAGGTCTGTAGAGCCTGGCAAGGAGGAGACCTCATGTCACTGAGCTGCAGAGACATTCGTGAGGCTCCGCATGTAGAGGTGCGGGCAGCGCAGAGGGTCCCTAGATCACAGCAGACATTAGCACCTCCGGGCCGACAAGAGAGAGGGTGTCACTGGAGTCCCGCGAGACACAGTGTGTCAGGAGGGCCGCAGCTACTGTTCCTTCTCCCTCTGCTGACCCTGTTTTGTGGCCAGAAAGCATAAGATCACAGGTAAGAGAGTCAGTTGCCAGTGGGGATTACCCTGGATGAGTCCTCCCCCAAAGCAGTGACGGACATGCCCTGGTTAGGAACTTGGCAGGGACGCTTCTCCAAGGGTTTCTCATTCACTGCAGGAGCCACTGGGACCTAACTGGAACCGGGACCAAAACACGGTGGCCTGCACAGACGGAGTGCAGGAGGTGCAGCAACGGGCCACCGGGAAAAAGATCAGGGTGGGGACTGTCCCTCAAAGGGAAATCAGCAAGAAGCCCCATATGGAGAGACGCCCCTCCCAGAAGCAATCCAGCCCCCCAGCACGAGGCAGAGAAGCACCACCCAGTGCGTGACCTGCTGACTTAGAGAGCAGCCCTTGGATGTGAGGTCACGTGAGCTGAGCCTCGCCCTCCAGGGGCCCTAAGGAGCACTGACCTGGGCAGAGCTGAAGGCGGAGAACATAGAGTAGTATGAAAGGAGGAGTGGCAGGGGCCTGGGAACGGACAGCTGGGCCCGTGTCAAAGCTTCCAGCTTCATTCAGAAAACAAAGTGCTTTCCATAGTTTGGCTATTGTGGACATTGCTGCTATAAACATTCGGGTGCACGTGCCCCTTTGGATCACTACGTTTGTATCTTTAGGGTAAATACCCAGTAGTGCAATTGCTGGGTCATAGGGCAGTTCTATTTTCAACATTTTGAGGAACCTCCATGCTGTTTTCCAGAGTGGCTGCACCAGCCTGCATTCCCACCAACAGTGTAGGAGGGTTCCCCTTTCTCCGCATCCTCGCCAGCATCTGTCATTTCCTGACTTGTTGATTTTAACCATTCTGACTGGTGTGAGGTGGTGTCTCATTGTGGTACATATACACAATGGAATACTATGCAGCCATCAAAAGAAATGAAATCTTGCCATTTGCGACAACATGGATGGAACTAGAGCGTATCATGCTTAGCGAAATCAGTCAAGCAGAGAAAGACAACGATCATATGATCTCCCTGATATGAGGAAGTGGTGATGCAACATGGGGGCTTAAGTGGGTACGAGAAGAATAAATGAAACAAGATGGGATTGGGAGGGAGACAAACATAAGTGACTCTTAATCTCACAAAACAAACTGAGGGTTGCTGGGGGGAGGGGGTTTGAGAGAAGGGGGTGGGATTATGGACATTGGGGAGGGTATGTGCTTTGGTGAGTGCTGTGAAGTGTGTAAACCTTGTGATTCACAGACCTGTACCCCTGGGGATAAAAAAATAAAAAAATAAAAGAAAACAAAGTGCTCCTGCATTTCTTAAAAGAGGCACAGGAGAGACTATGGACTCTGAAAAACAATCTGAGGGTTCTGAAGGGGCGAGGGGTGGGAGGTTGGGTGAGCCTGCTGGTGGGTATTATGGAGGGCACGGACTGCATGTAGCACTGGGTGTGGTGCATGAACAATGAATCCTGGTACACTGAAAAGAAATTTAAAAATTTTTTTTTAAAAAAGAGGCACAGGACTTGGAGCTGCTGATAGTCGAGCCTCCGTTCTGACATAAAGGGTTTCATCCATTAGCGCCTCATTTCATTTCCTCTTCACCTTGCGGAGGGAGATCTTTTTGTCCTTGTTGTACAGATAAGGAAACAGCGGACAGCTTAGGGGTTAAGAGCCTAGAAGCCGGGGAGCCTGGGTGGCTCAGTTGGCTGAGGAACCCCGTCTTGAATTTGGCTCAGGTCATGATCTCAGGGTCCTGGGATCACGCCGCATGCTGGGCTCCCAGCTCCGCACAGAATGTGCTGGAGATGATCTCGCTCCCTCTGCTCCACCCCTGCTCGTGCTCGCGCTCTCTCTAAAAAAAAAAATCATTAAAAAAAAAGAGCTGTGAAGTGTGTAAACCTGGTGATTCACAGACCTGTACCCCTGGGGATAAAAATATATGTTTATAAAAAATAAAAAATTAAAAAAAAAAAAAAAGAGCATGGGTGCTGAAGGCACATGCCCTGAGCTGTGATCTTTGCTGTGTGACCTCAGGCAAGTTCTTGCACTCTCTGTACCTAAGTTCCCTCAACTGTGAAATGAGATCAGTAACAGCGCCTGCCTCCTAACATACTTTCACAGACTGAAGATTGCTTGCAAGTGTCCATCGCCGTCCGCGTCTGCCGTATGGGAGACGTGCAGCAAACGCTAGTTCAGGCACTGCACATTGCCTAAAGGTGTGCTGCTAAGAAACACAGGCGCCTGGAATGGATTCCAGATTTTACCCCCGAACTCGTGTAAGTGTTGGTGCTCCGCCATGCCTCTACCCTGTCCCAAGTGACAGCGATATCCCAAAGAGCAGAACCCCCTGAGCCCTCTGGTGTCACGGGCTGTCTTTCAGACCTTGCAGCTCTCTGTTCCAATTGTCTAAGGGACCTTGGGACCGACCGCTCATTCTAGCTCCCAGGACCCACGGCTCTGGGGAGGAGGGGGCTCAATGACCAACACAACTGAGGAAAGCTCAGGGTGCCTGTACCTGGCCTGGAGCTGGCCCTCTGCCAGCCTGTCCATGCTCACTCTGATGCCTACTGTCTCCTGGCTTCTCCTCCCAAGGCCAGGCATCCCCCTCCTGAAGTCCTCCCTGACTCTATGACAATGTGTACCCCAGCAAGGAGTCACTCCCAGGCTGCAGGAGCGATGGGCTCTCTCACCCTCATCTGCACCAGGAGTCTCAAGTCTTGCCTTTTGGCCATAAACCAAACTAGGAGACGCAAAGTGGCCCGGGTTTGCAAGCCGTATGATGATGAACTCTCACCGCAGGTACAGCACGTGTTACGGACTGGATGTCTGCATCCCCCCAAAATCCTTATGTTGAAGCCTAAGCCCCCAGTATGATGCTATGAGGGGCTGGGGCCCCCGAGAGGGATTAGATCACGAGATGGAGCCCCAAGAGTGGGACGAGCACCCTTATGAGAAGAGAGCGGAGAGAAATGCTGTCTTTGTTTCTCTTGCTCTCCCGCCCTCTGCCCTGTGAGGATACATGGAGAGAACAGGCATCTGCAAGTCAGGAGGGGGGCCCTCGGCAGACCCCGAATGTGCTGGGGCCGTCACCTTGGACTTGCCAGCCTCCAGAAGTGTGGGAAATAAATTCATGGTTTATGCCACCCGGGCTCTACTATTCGGTTACGGCAGTCCACACGGACAAAACCAGCTGGGAAGGAGGAAAGCGGGGGTTGGGGGGGAGACCATAGCCCTACGGGATGCATCACAAACAGAGATGGTTCAGAGACTGAAGTTCTCCTAGGTCCCCTCACAGTTGACCCCATGATAATTCCCCGGCATATAAGGTCCCTGCTGGACTTGCGGCGGTTTTCCGAGAGGGTCCGTGCTGACCAGGACAACCCTGGCTCTTCAGTAGTAACAGCCCAGAGGGTGGTTTGTTGGGACATCAGGAAGACCTGACTTTCACCTCAAGCCCCCTCACTCGTTGATGGTAACTCGGGGAAGTCACCGAACCTCTCGGCCTCGATTCCTGTGCTTGCTCCGTGAGAAGGACGCCCCCTGCCCACAGGGTTCGCAGGCTTGCTGGGGGGCGGGACAAGGCGGGGCAGGCCAAGCACACGCACAAGCTCTCGGTGCTGACCCCCTGCCCTCCCCTTCTTCGCCAACAGGATGCAGCAACCCGACAGCCCGCTTCCCAAGACTGCCAGCCAGCCTCCCCCGTCTGGGGACCAGGCCCACGGAGACTGCGACAAGACCCACACCGTATCAGCAGTGGATGAGCTGCGGTGAGGTAAAGGACAGAGGTGGGAAATGGCCAAGAAATCATGAGCGCCTGCTCACCCCTCTTTCTTTTCCGCACCCTCTGTCCTCACGTAGCCTTGTAAAGCTGCTTCCCCCAGGAGTCGCAGCTCCTGAGCTAGGATGCACACTGCTGGGAGGGAGGGTCCTTTTCTACCTCCCCAAATGCCTGGCTTTCCTGCCGGGGGCTGACGATCGGGGTTCCCACCACCTTCCGCAGTCTCCAGCTTCCATCACGTGCACAGTGCTGCCGGAGCAAACTTTTTAAAAAAAAAGAATGGAATGATCACATATTACGCTTCATATGCCTGAAATATCTGGCTTTGTTCTAAAGTATTTTCTGGAAAGGAGTCAAACAAACGACGGCTTGAGAACGTTTCCAGGTCTCAGAATCGGTGATTCTTGGCTAATAACAGAGCCCTTAGAACCCAACAAATACAAAGGGATGCCACAGTTAAGAAAACTAGTCATGGGAAAAAGAGAGTTCACACAGAATTTGACGGTGCTGTGCAGAAAACGTCACCCTGTACACATGAGGAACCCCTCCACTGCTCCGATGGCCCCAAGAAAGAAATTCATCACACCCAATCTCAGAAAATGGGGACTCTACTTGCAGCAGGGGGGGCTGGGGTCCACACAAAGCTGAGCCTGGCAGAGAAAGGATGCAGGCTGGGACAGGAGGGTGACCCGACAGAGACAGCTGCAGGGCCCTGGGCTCAAAGGCCACCAGGGTTAATGAGTAAGGAAAACTGACAGCATCAAAGGCCTCTTTGTAAATCATCAGCTAAGGACCGTCCTAGGAACTGGTTCAAAAGCAGAAACGCAGGAATAATGGCCTTAAAACAAACAGAGAGGCTCTGTCCCTGCCTCTGAGAGCCACACAGGGCACCCAAAAGAGCACCGGCACCCATGTGACAAGAAAAATACAGGAAAGGTGGCAAAGTAACTGACCCCGCCTGGTCAAGAGACACTACAGTTTAACGTCAGAATCCACCGGACAGTTTGTGTTCCTTCCTTTAAACCCACATTTCATACTGTTTTCCAATCAGAGTGGAGATTCTGCTATTATAAAATTTTTATAATGATACGAATAGCCTCTCAAACCTGGGAGTGTTTCCTGCCAGGGAGAAACTGTGGCAAGGGCTTCATGGCATCACCTCGCGAAATTCTCCTCGCGCCCCTAGCTGGTGGTGCCGCAGCTATTTCTGTTTCAGGGAGAAGGAAAGCTGAACACTGAGGGTGGACACACACAGCTTTTCTCTGTCACAAACACAAGGGGGAGGAGTAGGATTTGCACCCAGAGGCAGTGAAACTAAGTGCAAGAGCAGAGACTCTCTTTGTGTTCGGTGTAAGAGAATGGTCAATTTTCATTCTTCTACACACAGCTGTCCAATTGTCCTGGCACCATTTATTGAAGAGACTGTCTTTTTTCCACTGTATATTTTTTTCCTGCTTTGTTGAATATTATTTGACCATAGAGTTGAGGGTCCATATCTGGGCTCTCTAATTCTGTTCCACTGGTCTATGTGTCTGTTTTTATGCCAATACCTTGCTGTCTTGGTGAGCGCAGCTTTGTAGTAAAGCTTGAAATCAGTTGGTGCAGTGATTTCCAAATCACTTTGGAAAATAGTGTGGAGATTCCTTAAGAAATTAAAAGTAGAGCTTCTCTATGACCCTGCAATTGCACTACTGGATATTTATCCCAAAGATACAGATGCAGTGAAAAGAAGGGCCATCTGTACCCCAATGTTCATAACAGCAATGGCCACGGTCGCCAAACTGTGGAAAGAACCAAGATGCCCTACAACGGACGAATGGATAAGGAAGATGGGGTCCATATACAGTATGGAGTATTATGCCTCCATCAGAAAGGATGAATACCCAACTTTTAGAGTAACATGGATGGGACTGGAGGAGATTATGCTGAGTGAAATAAGTCAAGCAGAAGAGTCCATTATTATATGGTTTCACTTATTTGTGGAGCATAACAAATAGCATGGAGGACATGGGGAGATGGAGAGGAGAAGGGAGTCGGGAGAATTTGGAGGGGGAGATGAACCATGAAAGACTGTGCACTCTGAAAAACAATCTGAGGGTTTTGGAGGGGTGGGGGGTGAGAGGTTGGGTGAGCCAGGTGGTGGGTATTACGGAAGCCACGTACTGCATGGAACACTGGGTGTGGATATAAACAATGAATTCTGGAACACTGAAAAGAAATTTAAAAAATAGGTAAAAATTAAAAAAAAAAGAAAGAATCATCCATTAAAAAAAAAAAGAGCAGAGACTCTCAAATTTCAGTGGGAGTTGTCTTGTGAAAATTGCAGGCTCTCAGGGCACACCCCCAGAGCTCCAGACTCAGTGGGACTGCAGAGGACAGCAGATCTCTAGCACCCCCAGATGATGGGATGGGCGTGGTCTGGAAGGGCACGTGGCTCCGTGCTTGACTGTATCCTAACACCTCCTTCGCTGCCTGTGAAGAGAGTCCCAGGCTAAAGATGCTGTTCCAGGGGTTGTGTATGGATGCGTGGACGCGGCAGACCCAAGCCCAGCACCAAGGTTCAAAATCCCAGCATGGGCCAAAGCAGGTCAACAGCTGCAACTCCTTGGAGAATTTTCTCTCTTTGTGGTTTCTTTCTGCTTGCGTTCCTCCGCAAAAATGCTAGCACGCTCGCCTTTATTTCAAAAGAAAACTCAGCCGAAGAACATTACAGGAGAGGTCGCTTTTCAAACAACAGAAGCGATCAAGAAAACACAGAGGCCTGCTCTAACTTGCTCTGTTCCTGTTCACCGAGAGGAATCCAAGTGCTGGAAGATTCAGCTGGAAGACAAGCGTCTCCGCTTTGCCATCTTTTACTGACGTGTAGTAACATTTTAAAATTCAAAGTCTAATAAATGGGGGAATTGAAGAACCAAAACTGATGAACATAGGGTAAGGGAAGGGAAAAAAAAATCAGATAAAAACAGAGGGAGCTCATAAGAGACCCTTAATTCCAGGGAACACACTGAGGGTTGCTGGAGGGGACAGTGAGGGACAGGGTAACTGGGGGATGGGCACTGAGGAGGGCGTGTGATGTAGTGAGCACGGGGGGGGGGGTAGTGGGAGGGGTTCTGTGCAACTGATGAATCCCTGACCTCCACCTCTGAAATTAATAGTACACTCTATGTTAACTGAATTAAACTTAAATAAATTTTTTTTTTTAAAAAAACCACGTAGGAGTCACATAAAGAAATATATATGAGCTTTAAAAAGAGAAGATATCCTTTAATGCTTTATGGTCATCGAAAGTCACATAATTATAATGCAAAAAACAACAACAAAAACCCAAACCCTGATGTTAGCAGATAATAAAAATTAAACATTGTCCATCAAAAGGAATAGTGGGATATAAGTGGGATATAAGATCCTTTTACAATGTATGAGACTTGGAGCAGCTGGGTGGCTCAGCTGCTAAGCATCTGCCTTTGGCTCAGGTCATGATTTCAGGGACCTGGGATCAAGCCCCACATTGGTCTCCCTGTCTGCTTCTCCCCCTTCCTCAAGTTCATTCTCTCTCTCACTACCTTTGTCTCTGTCTCTGTCTCTCTCTCTCTCTCTCTCAAATAAATAAAAGAATAAAATATTTTTTAAAAAATCTATATTTTCTCTCTCCATTCTGCAATACTGGATCCAGGAATATTCCCACGACAGGAAGTTCCAGACCGAAGCAGTGTATTCAGTATTAAGTCATCACAATAAAGCTGTGAGTGCAAGAAGCACCTTGTTTCTATTTATTTATAGTCAAAAATCATAGTCAAATCAATCCAAATGCAAGGTCCCAATTTTTACCATTATCAGGGTTCTCACCCATAGCTAGACTCAGGTCTCTAGGAGTTTCTCTGCATCAAAAAATGTTTGTAGATGACCCTCGGTCCCTCCCTCCCCAATGGGTACTGCTGAGCGGCCTTCTACCCAACCCTACAGGATCCCGAGGAATTGAAGGACGCGGTTCCATCAATGCCCCTGGAGCCCAGGAAACACTGCTGAGCTGCCCAGAGTCAACTTCGGGGGCATACCATCCACTGTCTCCTGGGAGTTCCAGCCCCTACTAAATCTTGTCTGTATTTAAAACTGTGATATTTAGGGGTGCCTAGGTGGCTCAGTGGGTTAAAGCCTCTGCCTTCCACTCAGGTCGTGATCCCAGGGTCCTGGGATTGGGCCCCGCTTTGGGCTCTCTGCTCAGCAGGGAGCCTGCTTCCTCCTCTCTCTCTGCCTGCCTCTCTGCCTACTTGTGATCTCTGTCTGTCAAATAAATAAATAAAATGTTTTTTAAAAATAAAATAAAGTAAAACTGTGATATTTAGTTCATCACGGATTTTTAGCATTGATTTTTACTTTTTTAAATACGGCACTAGAATACCATTTATGTGGATTACTGAGATTTTTGGAGTCCTCTCAAATTTTGAGCCTGAGTTAAATGCCCCATTTCCCCCACCTTTGTCCTTGCCCTGTCGCTCCCTGAAGACACATGAAAAGTGGGTCAAAGGCTACCACGTCTCCTGGAAGCCATATGCCATGAGCCTCTGTCTCTCCTCCTGTCACGGGTGGGGGTCTCTCTCCATCATCACTTTCCACCTCACCCACCTTCTACCCCCCTCCCATGTTCTCCCCACAGTGTAATCCTCGCTGGAGCTTCTGCCCTCTGAGAGCCCACGCCAGGATGAGGAGGGAAGGGAGCCCCTTCAAATACTTCACCTCCAGACCCATCCACAACCTTCCTCAATGCAAGGAAGTGGAAGTCAGGCTAAGAATGGATTTGGGGGAAGAAGAGACCAGGGAGAACATGGAAAAGAGGCACGAGCACTCCTAACTGAACCAAGAAAGAAGAGCCTCTCAACGGAATGGTCGCCAAGAGTAGCAACAAAGAAGGGATTTGTACAGCCGCACGTCAACAGCAGAGTGTCTTTGCTGGAGAAAGTCGTCTCTGCGTAAATGATCTCTCCTGGTGGCAAGGATAACAATTTGAGTTTTACTAAAGGAAATCTAAGAGGGACGGGGTGTGAAGGGAGATGGTGAGAGAACCCAACAATTAAGAAACTGACCAGCACAGTTCCAGGCCTGGGGGCCACGATAGAAATAGAACTTTCAGACTCTCTGGGAAGACGTAGGCAATGCCGGAAGAGGAGCTACGTTTACGGTCTGGGAGGAAATGGATGTTGAGTAAAGAGCCCAAAATGACTGGCGAGCAGGTAAGAGGAGACCAGAGGGAAAAGGTCGAGAAAACCTAAGAACAATTAAGTAGTAAGGAAAAAAATAAAATGAGGACAAGGTCTCCAGTTTTCCCACTGGAGAGGCTGAGAGAGGAGAAGAACAAAGTCTACCCAGGAGGCACCTGACTGCTGTCACCATTCGCAGTCTGATGGGTTCCTCCCCACGCAAGGAGGCCCCGGGAGATGCCAGCCAGGGGACAAGGGCAGGGGTAAGTCTTTCCTTCAGGTTGACCAGAGAGACCTGCTGAGGACAAGGGTCACCAGGAGGTATCGCTAAGTGAGGATTCTTTTGCTTTTTTAAAATTTTTATTTAAATTTTGGTTAACATAGAGTACAATGTTGGTTTCAGGAGAATTCAGTGACTCATCCCGTACATACGACACCCGGTGTTCATCACAACACGTGTCCCCCTTAATGCCCATCACCCAGTTAACCCACCCCTCACCCCTCCCTCCATCAACCCTCAGTTTATTCTCAGTAAGAGTCTCTTCTTTTCCCCTCCATCCTGATGTTCACCAAACTATGGAAAGAGCCCAGATGACCATCAACTGATGGATAGATAACGAAGATGTAGTATTTATACAATGGAATATTACTCAGACATAAAAAACAATGAAATCTTGCCATTTGCAATGATGTGGATGGTGCTAGACGGTATTATGCGAAGCAAAATAACTCAGTCAAAGAAAGACAAATACCACTTGATTTCACACATATGCAGACTGTAAGTGTAGATTGTTAAGAAGAGAAAGAAAGACAGGCTTGAATATGGAAAGAAACGCTAAGGGGATGCAAAGGAGGAACAGTAAAAGCAGAGAGAAAAAGAGAAAAAATGAGAATGGGGAGACAGAGAAAGAAAGAAAAAAATGAGCCTGGTGGTTTGAACCAAAACTCCTTTGAAAACCTGTTAGAAGAGCAGAATTTCTCAGCTGGGAACTTAAATAAATCACCCTCCACTTTCAAATACGTCCAGCTTAAGGAGGCAGAAACCCGTGCCTCAAGCTTCTCTCTCTGTCCCACCATCAGCACAGGGCTGGGTGGCAGGGGACATGTTCCCCAGAAACCTGAGCCCTGCCATGAGCCGCTGGCTCAGTAAAGGCATCTCCCCACTTTCCTTCTGGGAAGGCCTATTGTGTTCTTTCTTGCATGGCCAGTGTTAGAAGCTCTTTCTAGCATGTTCAGCAGTTCCTGATAGATATCTAATACAATTCTCAACATGAGAGTAAGACAGTTAAACAGTCACACCGTATTTTTAAATCAGAAAGAGTCATCTGTGATAACTCAGTCAAAATAAATCCCAAATAATTCCTTATTAAGCTTTCAGTTCTATTTTTTGTACAGGGCCTATTTGGGTAAAGCTAGAATCTGAAATCAATAAACTCTTGTACACAGACTCTATCTCTAGCCCGTCTAACATCTGAGAGCAAGGAGACAGATTTCTATAAGATTTTGGACTTCTTTCCAAATATGTATCACATGCATTTTTGTGACATGTCTACTAAGAAAATATTGACTTCACATGATTCCTTGTGGTTTTGTGGTTTGTTTCTTGAACTTTCTTCCTCTACGCTACGCAAGTTTAATAATATATTGGCTAATCAGTTGGGAAAGGAAAGGGGTAGGAATAGTTTTTTATCACATAGTCTCCCAAGATAACAGATTAAATTTCTCCATTTATATTGACATAAATATCTTTGATAATATGAGAGAAAGTTATGAATAGATGAGAAATACTGAAAACGTATTCTCTTCTCTGTGGTCATTTCAATAATGCTTAATGTTGGGAATGTATAAGACTTTGAAACAATATAAATGCTATAGGCAACTTAGCTCTGCTTTTATTAAGACTATTTTTAAAGCAGTTTAAAATTCATGGCAAAATTGAGGGGGTGGTAGAGGGATTTCTCATATGCCTCACCCCTAAATATGCATAGCCCCACCCATAATCAACAGCACCCCCTACCAGAGTGATACATTTGTTACCATCCCTGAACCTACAATGATGTATCATGATCACCCAAAGTCCAGAGTTTACATTAGGTTTCACTCTTAATGATGTACATCCTACGTGTTTTGACAAACATATAATGACATGTATTTATTATTACGATATCCTACAGAGTATCTTCACTGCCCTAAAAATCCTCTGTGCTCTGCCCATTCATTCTCCCCCCCACCAACCCCCGCCAAACAACCCCTAGCAACCACCCATCTTTTTACTGTCTCCCTAGTTTTGGAGAAAGAGTGCCGTAGAGTTAGAATCATTCTTTCTGTAGCCTATTCAGACTGACTTCTTTCACTTAGTATTATGCATTTGAGTCTCCCCCATGTCTTCTCACGGCTTGACAGCTCATTTCTTTTTGGTGTCGAATGATATTTCATTCTCTGGATGTACCCCTGTTTCAGTTTCATCCATCACCTACTGAAGGAGATCTTGGTTGCTCCCAAGTTTCGGCAATGTGAGTAAAGTTGTTATGAACATCTGTGTGCAGCCTTTTGTGTGGAAATAAGTTCTCAGCACCTCTGAGTCAATACCACAGAGTACAACTGCCAGATGGGAGAGAGAGTGAGAGAATTTTCGTTTTTACGAAATCACCAAAATGTCTTCCACAGCAGCCGTACCATTTGCTGTGAATGAGAGTTCTTATTGTTCCAAATCCTTGCCAGCACTTGGTGTTGTCAGTTCTGGACTTCAGGGAGTCTAACTGGTGTACAAGCAACACATTTAACGGAAAAAAATGAACATGATCCTCAAAAGGGGGTTTTGCGGAATGAGTGATTCCTTTAATTAAGTACTGGTTAAATCCCACGACCTAGTGAGCTTCCAAACATGGCAGCAGATAAATTACAATATACTTCACAGGTTAGTATCAGGAGATGTAAGAAGAGCTTGAAATGTAGACATTGAGCGTCTAACTCTGTCAGTAATCATGTGCACCATTAATTTGCTCATCTCCACACCAACAATACAGTATACTTGTCAAATCCCTATGGACATGCTACTGGATTTGGAACCCGATAGCCAGGGCCCAATTCCATCTCAATATGCCTCTCTCTCTTTCTTCCTGAATCAAGTGAAAGGTGTGGACTAACCAGGCTTACAGGGGTTGAGTAGTTCATTTCAACAAGTGAAGCAACCCCATGAAGGGCAACTAGGGATCACCTGCCTCAAAGACTGGGGAAATGTGGTTTTCCAGAGTCTATTCTTGCTGTGTGGAATATACATCTTGCTTTGACAAATCTGTAGATTCCTCATGAAAAGGCAGGAATCTGTATGTGAATAGGATACCTCCTAATTTGTATCTGTTGGAAAGAAATTACTGCAAAAAAAAAAAAAAAAAAAACCCACTGAGTGGGACACTCATGATTCTGGCCCAGATGGAATAGCAGGAATTGGACTTACCCTCCCATCTGAAATAAACAAAAACAGACAAAAAATGTGAAACAATGATTTCAAGATTCTGAGCATCAGTCAGTGAGGGACAGTAACTTCTGAGAAGTGGAAAATGCAGTGAGCCCTACAACTGCCCCAGCGTGAGAGAGTGCTATAGTAATTCAATGCAAAAAAGGGTAGTTTTTCCCAAAAAACAAAAAAACGTTGTTGAAGCAACTTGATATCCATACAAAAAATAATAAACTGCCATGTAAACTTCAGACATCTATGAAATTCACTCTCAATGAATTTGGACCCTTATATAAAACCTAAATTTGGATTCTTGAATGAAGCTCAAAATAATTATGCTGAGCCAAAGACAGAAAAAGAGCACACGCTGCAAACACTACCGAAATCATTCAGTAAAAATTCTAGAAAATGCAAGGCTCCTGGGTTAGGAAGGCAGTTGAGAATCCTGGTTTTGGTTCACATCATGATCTCAGGATCGTGAGATCAAGCCCCACATCAGGGTCCACACTCAGCCCGGAGTCTGCTTGAGATTCTCTCCCTCTGCTCCTCCCCTGCCTCCAAAGGTACATTCTCTCTCTCTCTCTCTCTCTCAAATAAATAAATCTTTAAAAACAATCTAGAAAATGCCAACTAGTCTACAGCGAACAAAAGCAGATCCAGGATTGCCTGGAGGGGCTAGGGATAAGGAACCTTTAAGTGGTGATGATTGTGTCCATTATCTGTATCGTCATGATGGTCTAACAGGTATATACCTCCACCTAAGTGTATCAAATTGAATAAATATGTGCAGTTCATGGTGTGGCAGTTAAACCTCAGTAAGACTGTTATACACACACTGAGTGGCCAAACGAAACCCAACTGCAGGCAAAATCGGATGTGCTGGCTAACAGTTTTCATATTCAATGACATCTGGAATCACTTTCAGTGATCTGTGATTCTCTGAAATTTACTCAAGGTTGTAGCTAAGATATAATTTCCTTAGACAATACATGTGACTGTAGAAAATCATTCTAGGAAATATTTGCAGTTGACAATTTAGATATACTGAATGTGTCTATTAGCATAAACAAGAAGGTTTTCAGTGAAGGTTTGATGTAGCGTTTCTTTGACTTTATGATGGTGTGAAAGCTATATGCATTCAGTGAAACCGTACTTTGACTTTTGATCTTTTCCCAGGTCAGCTAAATGCAATACCATCCTCTCTCATGATGCTGGGCAGCCACAGCAAGCCAGAGCTCCCAGTCAGCTCCGCAAATACAGGAAAACAACCCATATACCCACAATCATTCTGTACCCATACAATGATTCTGCTTTTTACTTTCATTTCAGTATTCAATAAACTATATGAGATATTCAATACTTCAATATAAAATGGGTGTTGTGTTACATGATGCTGACCAAGTGTAGGTTAATGTAAGTGTTCTGGATATATTCAAGGTAGGCTGGGCCAAGCTATGGTGTTCACTAGGTTTTGTGTATTAAATGCATTTCCAACTTAGAGACTTTCAACTTACAATGAGTTTACTGGGACTTACCCCATTGTAAGTGCAGAAAAATCTATGTAATTAGCGGATAATTATAAAGTTTTTATCATCACAAATAAGTAAAATAGACTGTTCATCTTCAACAGATCTGTGTCTCCTTGTCCCTTTGGCAGAGCCTGTAATGTTCTCATTGCTCAAGGGGGTAAAAGGTGCAAATGTATCTCATGCTACATTCCAGGACAATTAAATCATGATATCAAGAGGAATGTTGTCAAAGATATTTCAAGAATGCCTCCCTTTTCCAGCAATCCTAGTATTTAGGAGGACTGCGGGATTTATCTACTACACGACTAGCGTTCACACAGTGAATGGCTCTGGGGCTTTGTACCCTTGATAGCTACACACACAAACTGGTGTGCACACCTAGCTATGAGATAATGTCTTATCTCAGCATCTGTGAACATACATCATTTGAAAAAACACTTAGGGGTATTTTTCTTGTAAGGCTATATTCATGGATACATGGGCATATCATTACTTATCACAGATATATATTCATGGATACATGGGTGGGTCACTACTTATAATCACTGTCCCAGATTTAAACTGAAACTGCTCAGAGAACTGGAGAACTAGAGGTGATGGGTAGTCTGGTCACCAGGTTGTCATTACTCTTCCCACTAGTATCAGCTTTCATTGGCCATCAGATCCGTCTGAAAGTGCTGGACTTGATATAACCCAGTTCCACAGGTAAAGAGAGTCCTGACATATTTTGTGGCAGATGGTTGCAGGAAAGGGAGCCTGGGGAATGTCACTTGTTCTGCATCAGAACAATATGAAAAAGGGCTCTATTGTCATTGGGTCACCCCATTTGGGTCCTGTTAATGCAGGTGGAGCCCCATAAAACCCCATCTGGAATGTTGTCCGTTGTGCAGAGAGGCACTATTCACAAGCTGCTTTTTTTGTTTGTTTGTTTAACGTTAAATTGTGGTTTTTGAAAAAATGTCAGTGGCATTAAGAACACTCAGACATGGAACAATTCTCATAGCTCAAATTGCAGGCAGAATAAATGTCTCCCGCACCATGTTGGGGAAGTCCAGACAAGTTCTTAATAGCAAAAGTAAATATCACTTCCTCGGGATGGTCCGGGACCCTGCCTTTGGCTTCCATTGATTAACAAATGCCTGCCTTTTGTTTCCGAACAGTTCATCTGATATGAGGCCACGGGAAAATTATGATTGGCATCTTTAGAACAGGTAATTAGGGAAAAGGCCATTTTTTTTTGCTTAAGATCCACGAGAGAAAATTATTTCATGCGTGCTCATGCTGCTAAGGCAAGATTAAGGACCTTTCTGGGTGAGCATTCTTCTGCAAGGACATTGTAGGTGGATTTTCTCCCTTTGGTTCTTAAGATGGAGATTATATTTAATATTTAATTTATTTATATTTAGTGTATTAAATATTTAAGAATGTTTAACATATTCTTAAAATACATATATGGCTTAAAATGGGCACAGTATTGAATAGGAAAGTCATAAGAAGTAATTAAAACATTTACATGAAAACATAGCAGTAACTCCTGAGAATGACTTGATAGGACTGTTAGTGCCAGAAAGACCCTGAAGTAGACAATCTTTCCAGAAAAGTTAAAAAAAAAAAACAAAAACTGACTTAAGTAAACATTTCTATTGCTAAGGTGGAAGTGGGAATTTCATGACTTCTCTGATAAAGAAAACACCTCTTGGCTCCGGAAATAAAACAAACTGTTAATATTAATATTCCACATCACATACTGTACTATTTATACTCAATCGGTTCTCAAAAAATGTGATGAGGCTGTCACTATTATTGGCTCTATTTTGTAGACGAGGACTCTGAGGTAGGTAGCGGTTGAGAAACCCACCCATCACACAGCTAGTAAGCGGCAGAGGTCAGATGCGATGCGGCCCCCAAATCAAAGTCCTTCAACACCATGCTGTCCTGCCTTGTGAACCTACAGAGCACTACCTACCTGACTTGCCCAGACCGCTGCCTTCTACTAACTAACCACATGGGAGATCAGGCTGTTTGGATGTGCTTAGCTGGGTTCCAGGTGGCTCCCTGCTAAGAAATTCCATCATTCCAGCTCTGTTAATTGAGTTTCCTGCAAATAATCTTTTAAAAAGCAAACTGCTGGTTATTACTATTCATTTACCTTTAACAGTAAACAAGGCTAGAAGAGCAAATTTTGATAGGAAGAGAGTATTTGGGAGAAAAAAAAGAAAAAGAGGACTCGCAGGGATGAAATGTGGCAGCTCCAGAGGCAAGAGGAGAACAGGAAAGCACCACACGGCCAGTTTAGGCTGACTTGTGATTTTCAGGGACGGACGCCTCCAAGTTTAGCACAACTTCAGTAACTCATCTACTGTTGGCTGTTAAATCCTGCTCAGAGGGACTAGGGAGCTCCTCACTGAAACCCAAGGGTCTGAGGGGCAAAGCTGGTGCACGGCACTCCTCCACCGAGCCTGGAACAAGTGTCACCCAGTGCCATAGCCTCCGAAAATCTCCAGAACGAAAGAAGAAGGGTCTTCAGGCAGGCAGCTGGGAGCTGACGATAGGAAAACTTCTGCTCAAGAACGGTCTCATCTAGGAGGTAACACGCCAAGGTTGTCTTCATGGGCTGCTCCTCTCTGACAGCGTCAGAGAGACAGACCTGCTCCCTGCAGAAAAGGTCCACAAAACCACACCTCCATTTTCCTTTGCCAGATCTTTTTCCTGCCCTTCCCCGGTTTCGGAAGTCTGGGTCTAGGCTAGAAAGACCACAAGGATGGACGCTCTTTGTTTTTCCATTCTACCCGGACAGCTATCCCTGGCAAAAGTTGTTCCCAAAGGCTTGGCATGCTTACAAAAGCATCTCTATGTCCACACCTGCACATTACAGTACAGGAAATAATGGAAGAATTCTGTGTAACTGGGCACAGTTCTGTTCTTCTCTAACTCAGACCTTTGGAGCTCTACTCACATAAAACTGGACAGATCAGTCCATTCTTCACACACAATGTGTGTGCTATGCTTAATTAATGTCTGCCACTCTTTCGCGAAAACACAATGGTAAAGTTATACAATAGCAGGCCTGCATTTTATGTGGTTCACCGTGATTTTGTATTTATATGCTTTTGGCATGTATACTTTTGGGCTGTTTATCTGAATTTTATAATTATGTAAAGAAATTTCATGACTGATTTTTGAAACAAAACTACTGAACTGTCCTCCCGCAGAGTTCTAAGTTGGTTTAATTTGAAAAGAGTCTGGAAATTGCAATGTGAACCATTTAAAATCATGACATTTGAAGCTACTTATCTTTCCAAGTAAGGTTTTACTCAATGCTACACAATCAAAACACAAAGAGGCGTGGTTTAGAATCTATAACCCTGATTTCCAGTTTTTGTGCCCCTAAAATAACAGCTTTGTTGTCACTGCATCCTGAGTCACTTGCCACCACCTCCTCGCATGCCCGTCTCTCGGACTTCTGAGAGAAGTTGCTCTGAGTTGTATGGGGTCATTCACCCTCTACTTTGTGTGACTCTTGAATCCTGTCTTTCATGCCTGGCGGGAAAGTTTGAGAATGAGAGGTCAAGCCAGCCTCCAAGGCTAATGGGATATAGCCTGACTTTTCCAATCCTTGGAGTGGAATAGGCCCCCGGCACAGCAGACATAGATGGGAAATGTTCCTAATTAAATGAGCAGTTGTTAGAGCTTTTGGCCAACCCAAGAAGCACTTGCCATCCAAGCTGGAAGCCAAAGGACCCCCTGGAGAAAGGGCATCTCTACTTCTCCTTTTGGCTTCTGGACCATCATTGGTCTAAGCCGCCCTGCAGACGCCAGCAGCTCAGGACAGCAGTGGGAGAAGGCCAGGGTCTGACTGAGCTCCCAGCTTATGCCAGGAGGCAGGCGAGCTGGAGGCGGGTCTCAGAGGACCCTTTCCAAGCCCCAGAGTGCCTCTTCTCCATAACCTCCAAAAGTCACAGAGATTATTTTGGTTCTGGAGTAAACAAAAATTGTTCTGGAAAAGTATGCCTAGGAATGGAAAGGCCTAAATGCGAAACCCTCCAACAGGAAGGACTATGCATGTAGCTTTATAACTGCTGATGAATTGCATAATATTTAGTTCTTCGTTGGTGCTGCCTTGCAGGCTTTAGCCTGCCTGACCCAACAGCTGCTTAACTTGGCTCCAGGCATTTATGACTTTATTTTGAACAAATCTCGAACATTTTCATTTGACTTTTCCCAACTCCACTATGCGATTCAAAATTTGTTTTAGATTTTACGGTTCTTTTTCCCCCCTATCTCTCTCCCTTTTTCTCCTTCCCTTTCTTACAGCTGGAGCTTTGGAATTTGAGTTGGTTTTCTTTCCAGCAGCAGATTTTGTGATGCAAAAGAAAGGAAGTTTGCAGAAGGGAAGGGGTCGAAACAGGGAAGAAGGGGAAGGTTATTTTACTAACTCTTTGGATCCCTTCAGAACAAGCTAAAACCTAATACTGTATAAATACTGAAGTGCACAGTAGAGTCAAAGTATTCAATAAACATTTACTGTGAATGGAGGCATTAGAACCGGCTTAGGCCCCGCCTGAATTCCCATGAAATTTGTAAATATTTCTTTCATTTGTTCTCCATTTACAATTAGTTGCGGTCAAGCTGATCAAAGCCAGAAGAGGCCTGTTGCATGTGAACCCGCATCCCTCACAATGACATCCACGAAGCAGAATGAAATATGGAATATCAGGTTTCCACGGATGTATGAACTTGTAAAAAATCTGAAAGAATAGGAGGTTTTTCACACTGAGTAATGTGAAACATTTGGTGCAGATTGTAGGCCTCTGCAGAGGGAAAGAGAGGACCCAAATCCTCCAGGCTGTAAAACAGAAGCAGGCCCGAGCAGACACAAGGGCGTCCCCAGACCCCGTGTCCAGTGATTTAGCTGTCATAGGCTCTCTGCCCTCCAACGGTCCCAGCAAAGGAGCCCCTCAGGCAAGGAGACAGGAGGCACCCAGAGGTCCACACGATGCAGGTTCTCCTGTGGTGCGCGCTCAGCTGAAGCCCACCCCCACCCCCACTGTTTCTGAATTAAGGAACTGCTGTTCCCCTACCTGAGCCACATCCACGCACAGCCTTTAACTTAAGCATTCACAAAGCATTTTCAATCAGACAAGTGGTAAAGGACTTGGATAAGCACTTGGGCTGCTCTTCCCATTTTTACACAGTCTATATACATAAATAACCCCAGAGGAATCCAGAAGCATACAGAACCACAAAGTCTCAAAAACTCAAAAAGCCACATACAACTGCCCCCCCCCAACCCGCTCGCTCATGCTTTGTCTTCTTTCGCAGACTTTCTCCTTCCACAAAGCCTGTCACGCTGTCTGCGGGGCTTTTTTTTTTGGATAATTCAGAGCATTTTAATTCCTTCCTATGTTTTTTCCAGCTGTTAAGCAATGATGGGATCTGAGGTGGGGACATGGGCAGCTTTAGCAGTTTATGCTCTTTGACCTCCTCAAATGCCTAAGGCCATGAGGCAACATCTTCTCCTTTATTAGAAAACTGAGCAACCAGTACCGCAAGCTTAATAAAGGACCTCCTGGTAATTCACAAATATGCAGAAGGAAATAAGCAAGGGTTTTTGCCAAACATGTTCAACCAGCAAAGGCCCGGCAGCCTGAAAGCCTGACGCGACTCTCCTTGGAAAACACAAACAGTCCCTCACTCAAAGGAGCTGTAATTCCTCTTCTCTTCTCCCCCTGTTTTTGAGGGGGACACATTGTTTTAGGGAGCGTACGATGCTCAAGGTAAATTCTGGCACCAAAAGACAGGAAAGGTGAGCCAGGCTGCGAGGGACTGTGTTTTGTGGGGTTGAGGAAAGGTTTGAAAGGATTAACACTGGGGTAGGTAAACAATGAGAGGGAGAAGCAGTCTTCTTCCTGAAAGCTCAGCCTCCCTCCTCCCCCCTTCTCTGAGCCCTCCTCCTACTCAAAACAAAGGAAGACCCAGTAGCCTGTACAAACAATGGATGCTGTTGGTGGGTGAGGAATAAACTGTCACCTTTGAACTGAAAGCTACTGTGCAACACCACGCTGTTCTCTCAGAGGGAGATTTCCAAAGCTCTGGGTTGGGACTGACCTCCTGCTGCTGAACACAAAGTCTGCCCCTGGACTCGGAAGAACTGACGGACACCCCCCGGTGCAGGAGAGCGAGACCCTAATGCTCATGCCATCAGGACAGAGAGAGAATCCTCATCTCACCTTGCATGGAGGCCTCTGGCTTAGGAAAACTGAAATCACCCCAACATTTTCAGAGTTTGTTGGGCAGGGCAGAAGGAGAGTAACCTTTAAATGGTGTCTCAAATAGTCTCCAAAGAACTTGTGAAAACGGAGGTGCACCCAAATGCTATGCTGGCAATTTGGTCACAAATTATTTGAAATGTGGTGGGTTGGGTTTGTTTTTAAATGATCATGAGTTGGTAGTTTTTAAGAAGAGAGCACTCAAAGGAAATTTACAACTAATGTGTTGAGCTCACTCATCATTTATCAGGATGTGGGTGACTGCAGACAGTCTGGGTGATACCATCCATCCCCGCACATGGTAGAGAAGTTGCTGCAGTGATTTTCCTAAATGAACATCCACCATCCATTTCAAGACCATCAGCACCCCAGAACCCACATCTATACATCACAGACTGCACCCATTCCTTCCTCCTTGGAGGTAACCATGTTGGTCATTCATAGTGTTTTCACCTATGTATGCTAAAACAGTATATCGTTTAGTCATCTATATTCAAAGTTTACGATCATGGAATTATACCAATATATTCTTCTTTAGTGATCTGTTTTTATTCAATATCGTGTTTGTGAGATTATCACTGTTGATGCATATAAATGTACTTCACACTCTCTGGTGTACAGTAACCCACTCTGTAAGTATACATCTTTCTTTAGATAAATCTATAGGGTTTTCCGGACAAAACAAACTAGTATATATCCTACTGGTTCTGTGATTGACAGATATATAATATTAAATATAAAATGAGGAATTGTCTCATGCAGTTATGGTGGCAATCTAATGGTATAACTGCAGACCAAGTTTGAAGGCTTAAAAACCAGGGGAGCTAATCATGTAAGTCCAGTCCAAAGACAGGAGAAATCCTGTATCCACAGGTCAAACAGGCAGGCAGGGAACAAAAAGGGTCACTTCCTCCTTCCCCTCCCTCTTGTTCTAGTTAGGCTTTGAATGAATTGGACAGTGCTCACCTCCACTGGGGAGAGCAATATATATGACGGAGTCCAGTGACTCAAATGCTAATCTTATCTAGAAACACCCTCATAGAAATGCCCAAAAATAATGTGTAATCTTGGGACCCCATGGTGCAGTCTCAAGATTAACCATCACAATAAACTATTGGGTTCTGTATATAATATATATAAATATATATGTTATATATATTTTTGCTTATACAAATTTCATCCTAAATGTCTCTGTGCATATTTCCTGGATGACATATACAAGATTTTCTCTAAAATACATACCTGGTCATGTAATTCACATGTCAGAGGACATGCTCATTCATGGTTCAACATTATCAAACTCGTGTCCAAAATAGTTACATCCATTTCTACTTCTAATAACAGTGGATGAGAATTCCTGTATCTCCTTATTCTGGTTAATACTTGCCATTGTCCACCAATACAGTATGAAATGAAGTTTACTGTTATTTCAATTTGCATTTCCCTGACTAGTAATGAAACTAACCATTTATCCATTTGTCAGGTGAAAATAATTCTGTAAGACTCATAGGTTTCATTTGCCCGTATTTTTATTGTTTCCCTTTCTTATTCATTAGTAGGAATTTATATATTGTGAATAATATTTTATATAATTGTAATAGCTTTTAATGAACAGGAATTCTTAACTTTATTTTAAAATATTTTAAACAGTATTTCCTTCATTAGTTATGCTTTTCTATGTTAAGTAATCTTTTCCTACCTTAATGTCACAATGATACTCTCCTTATTAATTTCAAAATATAGTCTTCTCTTTTACAGAGGAGCTTTGGTGTACATGAAATTAATCTTCAAGTATCATGTGAGGTAGGAATCAAATGTCATTTATTTTCCAAATATATAACTAATTGTCTCAGCATTATTTATTAAAAATACATCCTTTCTCTGCATTTATTGAAATGATCTTGTGATTTTTATCCTTTCTCTTATTGATGTGATATATCACATTGGTTGATTTATGAATATTGAATTACCCTTGTTTGTAACCTGGGGGGGAAAAGTCTTACTTGATCATGGTGAATTATTTTTTTCAGATTTGGTTTGCTAATATTTTGTTGAGAGTTTTTGCATCTATGCTCATCAGACATATTGACCTATAGGTCTCCTTTTTTGTGGTGTCTTTATCTGATTTTGCCTTCCAGGTAATGCTAATCCCATACAATGAATTTGGAAAGCATGTGACAAAGTACAACACTTATTCATGATAACAACCCTCAACAAAGTAGGTTCAGAGGGAATGGACCTCAACATAATAAAGCCTTTATATGAAAAACCCAAGCTAACATCATATTCAATGGGGGAAAACTAAGAACTTTCCCATGAAGTTCAGGAACAAGACAAAGATGTCTACTCTCACCACTTTTCTTCAACATAATACTGTAAGTCCTAGCCACTGCAATCAGATAACAGAAAAAAAGACTTCTAAATTAGTAAGGTAGAAGTAAAACTACCACCATTTACAGAAGATATGATACTACACATAAAAAACCCTAAAGACCACCAAAAAAATTACTAGAATTGACACATGAATTCAGTAAAGTCACAAGATACATAATCAATATATAGAAATCTGTTGTATTTCTTTACACTATTAATGGAAATTAAGAAATTAAGGGAAAAAAACAATCCCATTTACAGCTGCCCCAAGAATAACAAAATACCTAGTACTAACTCAACCAAAAAGGTAAAAGACCTATATCCTGAAAGCTATAAGACATTGATGTAAGAAACTGAAGCCAACACAAAGATATGGAAAGACATTCCATGCTTATGGATTGGAATAACCAATATTGTTAAAATGTCTATATTATCCAAAGCTATCTACACATTTAATAAAATCCCTATCAAAATACCAACAGCATTTTTCAAAGAACTAGAATAAACAATCCTAAAATTTGTATGGAACCACAAAAGATGTCAAATAGCCAAAGCAATCTTGAAAAGAAAAGTCAACCTGGAAACATCACAATTCAGACTTCAAGTTAAATTACAAAGCAGCAGTAATCAAAACAATATGGTACTGGCACAAAAACAAATCCATAAAACAGAATAGAAAATCCAGGAATAAACCCACAATTATATACTCATTTGCTCTTCAACAAAGCTGGAAAGAATATCCAATGGGAAAAAGACAGTCTCTTCAACAAATGGTGTTAGGAGAAGTGGAACACTCCATGTAATGAAATGAAACGGGCCCACCTACACCATACACAAAAATAAACTCAAAAAGGATTAAGGACCTAAATGTGATACACAGAATCATAAAAAGCCCAGAAGAAAGTACAGGCAGTAATTTCTCTGGCATCAGTCATAGTACTATCTTTCTTGATAGGTCTCCCGAGGCAAGGGAAATAAAAGCAGAAAATAAACTACTAGAATGATGTCAAATAAAAAGCTTCTGCACAGTGAAGGAAACAAGCAATGAAACTAAAAGACAGCCTACTGAATGGAAGAAGATATTTGCAAACAACGTATCTGATAAGGGGTTAGTATCCAAACTATATAAAAAACTTATACAACTCAATACATACACACAAAAAAATCAAAAAACAAAACCCATCAATATGCCTTCTATAAGAAACTCATTTTACACCCAAAGACACCACCAGATTTAAAGTGAGGGGGTTCAAAACAATTTACCATGCTAATGGACATCAAAAGAAAGCTGCAGTGGCAATACTTATATCAGATAAATAAGATTTTAAGCCAAAGACTATAATAAGAGATGAGGAAGGACACTATATCATACTCAAAGGGTCTGTCCAACAAAGAAGGTCTAACAATTTTAAACATCTATGCCCCTAACATGGGAGCAGCCTATTATATAAACCAATTAATAACAATCAAAGAAACACATCGACAATAATACAATAACAGCAGGGGACTTTAACACCCTCCTCACTGACAGGGACAGATCATCCAGACAAAATATCAACAAGGAAATAAAGGTTTTAAATGACATACTGGACCAGATGGACATCACAGATCTATTCAGACCATTCCATCCCAAAGCAATAGAATACACATTCTTCTCTAGTGCACATGGAACATTCTCCAGAATAGATCATATCCTGGGTCACAAAATGGGTCTCAACCAGTTCCAAAAGACTGGGATCATTCCCTGCATATTTTCCAACCACAGTGCTTTGAAACTAGAACTCAACTACAAGAGGAAAGTTGGAAAGAACTCAAATACATGGAGGCTAAAGAGCATCCTAAAGAATGAATGAATGAATGAATGAATGGATCAACCAGGAAATTAAAGAAGAATTTTTAAAATTCATGAAAACAAATGAAAATAAAAACACACTCTTCAAAATCTTTGGGATGCAGCAAAGGCAGTCCTGAGAGGAAAATATATGGCAATACAAGCCTTTCTCAAGAAACAAGAAAGTTCTCAAATACACAGCCTAACACTGCACCTAAAGGAGCTGGAGAAAGAACAGCAAAGAAAACCTAAACCCAGCAGGAGAAGAGAAATAACAAAGATCAGAGCAGAAATCAATGAAATAGAAACCAAAAACAGCAACAAAAAACAAAAACAAAAAACAAACAAAAAGAACCAGAACACATCAATGAAACTAGAAGTTGGTTCTTTGAAAGAATTAATAAGATTGATAAACCCTTGGCCAGACTTCTCAAAAAGAAAAGAGAAAGGACCCAAATTAATAAAACCACAAATGAAAGAGGAGAGACCACAACCAACACCAAAGAAATACAAACAGTTATAAGAACATATTATGAGCAATTATATGCCAGCAAATCTGACAAACTGGAAGAAATGGATGCATTCCTAGACACGTATAAACTAACAAAACTAAACCAGGAAGAAATAGAAAACCTAACAGATCCATAACCAGTAAGGATGTTGAAGCACTCATCAAAAACCTCCCAACAAACAAGAGCCCAAGTCTAGATGGCTTCCCAAGGGAATTCTACAAAACATTTAAAGAAGAATTAATTTTTACTCTCCTGAAACTGTTCCAAAATATAGGAATGGAAGGAAAACTTCCAAACTCATTTTATGAGGCCAGCATTACCTTGATCCAAAAACCAGACAAAGACCCCATCAAAAAGGATAGTTAAAGACCAATATCCTTGATGAACACAGATGCGAAAATTCTCACCAAAATACAAGACAATACGATCCAACAGTACATTAAAAGGATTATTCACCACAAACAAGTGGGATTTATTCCTGGGCTGCAAGGTTGGTTCAACATCCGCAAATCCATCAATGTGATACAATACATTAACAAAAGAAAGAACAAGAACCATATGATACTCTCAATAGATGCTGAAAAAGCATTTGACAAAGTACAACATCCTTTCTTCATCAAAACTCTTCAAAGTGTAGGGATAGAGGGTACACACCTCAATATCATCAAAGCCATCTAAGAAAAACCCAGAGTGAATATCATTCTCAATGGGGAAAAACTGAGAGCTTTTCCACTAAGGTCAGGAATACAGCAGGGATGTCCATTATCACCACTGCTACTAAACTTGGTACTAGAAGTCCTAGCCTCAGCAATCAGACAATGAAAATAAATAGAAGGCATCTGAATTGGCAAAGAAGAAGTCAAACTCTCACTCTCTGCAGATGATATGATACTTTATGTGGAGAACCCAAAAGACTCCACTCCCAAACTGCTAGAACTCATACGGAATTCAGTAAAGTATCAGGATATAAAATCAATGCCCAGAAATCAGTTGCATTCCTATATACCAACAGCAAGACAGAAGAAAGAGAAATTAAGGAGTCAGTCCCATTTACTACTGCACCCAAAACCATGAGATACCTAGGAATAAACCTAACCAAAGAGAAAAGGAATCTGTACTCAGAAAACTATAAAGTACTCATGAAAGAAACTGAGGAAGACACAAAGAAATGGAAAAATGTTCCATGCTCATGGATTGGAAGAACAACAATTATGAAAATGTCTATGCTACCTAAAGCAATCTATACATTTAATGCAAAAACTATCAAAATACCATCCATTTTTTCAAAGAAATGGAACAAATAATGCTAAAATTCATATGGAACCAGAAAAGACCTCAAATAGCCAGAGTAATTTTGAAAAAGAAAGCCAAAGTTGGTGGTATCACAATTCCAGACTTTAAGCTCTATTACAAAGCTCTCATCATCAAAACAGTATGGTACTGGCACAAAAACAGACACACAGAAGAGTAGAACAGAAGAGAGCCCAGAAATGGACCTTCAACTCTCTGTTCAACTAATCTTTGACAACGCAGGAAGAATGTCCAATGGAAAAAAGACAGACTATGGGGTTCCTGGGTGGCTCAGTGGGTTAAAGCCTCTGCCTTCGGCTCAGGTTTGGATCCCAGGGTCCTGGGATTGAGCCCCGCATCGGGCTCTCTGCTCAGCAGGGAGCCTGCTGCCCTTCCTCTCTCTCTGCCTGCCTCTCTGCCTACTTGTGATCTCTGTCAAATAAATAAAATCTTTTTTAAAAAAGAAAAAAGACAGTCTCTTCAACAAATGGTGTTGGGAAAATTGGACAGCCACATGCAGAAGAATGAAACTGGACCATTTCCTTATACTACACACAAAAACAGACTCAAAATGGATGAACCCCAATGTGAGAAAGCAATCCATCAAAATCCTTGAGGAGAACACAGGCAGCAACCTCTTTAACCGCAGCCTCAGCAACTTCTTCCTAGAAACATCACCAAAAGCAAGGGAAGCAAGGACAAAAATGAACTATTGGGACTTCATCAAAATCAAAAGCTCTTGCACAGCAAAGGAAATGGTCAACAAAACCAAAAGACAACTGAGAGTAAGGGAGAAGATGTTTGCAAATGACATATCAGATATAGGGCTAATATCCAAAATCTATAAAGAACTTACCAAACTCAACACCCAAAGAACAAATAATCCAGTCAAGAAATGGGCAGAGGACAGGAACAGACATTTCTGCAAAGAAGACATCCAGATGGCCAACAGACACATGAAAAAGTGCTCCACATCACTCAGCATCAGGGAAATACAAATTAAAACCACAGTGAGATACCACCTCACACCATTCAGAATGGCTAAAATTAACTAGGCAGGAAATGGCAGGTGTTGGAGAGGATGCGGAGAAAGGGGAACCCTCCTACACTGTTGGTGGGAATGCAAGCTGGTGCAGCCACTCTGGAAAACAGCATGGAGGTTCCTCAAAAAGTTGAAAATAGAGCTACCCTGCAACCCAGCAATTGCACTATTGGGTATTTACCCTAAAGATACAAACGTGGTGCTCTGAAGGGGCATGTGCACCCAAATGTTTATAGCAGCAATGTCCACAATAGCCAAACTATGGAAAGAACTTAGATGTCCATCAACAGATGAATGGATAAAGAAGATGTGGTGTATATATAATGGAATAGTGTGCAGCCCTGAAAAGAGACGAAATCTTGCCTTTTGCAATGCCATGGATGGAACTAGAGGGTATTATGCTGAGCAAAATAAGTTAAAGGAGAAAGACAATTATCATTTGATCTCCCTGATATGAAGAATTTGAAAGGCAAGGTGGAGGGAATTGGGGGGTAAGGAAGGAGAAAATGAAACAAGATGGGATCGGGAGGGAGACAAACCATAAGAGACTCTTAATCTCACAAAACAAACTGAGGGTTGCTGGGGGAGGGGGTGGTTATGTTGGGTTACGGACACTGGGGAGGGTATGTGCTATGGTGAGTGAGCCTGACAATTCACAGACCTGTACCCCTGGGGCTAATAATACATTATATGTTAATTAAAAATCAAACAATTTAAATTAATTAATTAATTAAAAAAAAAAAAGAACAGTACCACCCTACAATCCAGATTTGCACTACTGGGTATTTACCAAAGAAATACAAAACATGAATTCAAAGAGATATATGCACCCCTATGTTTGTTGTAGCATTACTTACAATAGCCAATTTATGGAAGCAGGCCAAGTGTCCACTGGTAGATAAATGAATGAAGTGGCGGGGGCGGGGGAGGTTGGGGTACCAGGTGGTGGGTATTAGAGAGGGCATAGATTGCTTGGAGCACTGGGTGTGGTGAAGAAATAATGAATACTGTTATGCTGAAAATAAATTAATTAATTTTAAAAAAGAATAAAGCAGATGTGGTGTGTATACACACACACGTACTATAATTATATTATGGAATAGTACATACCCATGAAAAAGAATGAAATCTTGCCATTTACAACATGGATGGATCTAGAGGGTATAATGCTATGTGAGATAAGCCAGTCAGAGAAAGACAAAAGCCAAATGATTTCACTTATATGTGGAATTTGCAAAACAAACAATGGGAAAAAGAGAGAGACAAACTAAGGAACAGACTCTTTTTTTTTTTTAAGATTTTATTTATTTATTTGTCAGAGAGAGAGAGAGCGCACACAGGCAGACAGAGTGGCAGGCAGAGGCAGAGGGAGAAGCAGGCTCCCCGCAGAACAAGGAGCCTGATGTGGGACTCGGTCCCGGGACTCTGGGATCATGACCTGAGCCAAAGGCAGCCGCTTAACCAACTGAGCCACCCAGGCGTCCCCAGACTCTTAACTATAGGGAACAGACTGATAGAGGGCAGATGAGTGAGGGGTTGAGTTAAACAGATGAAGGGGATTAAGGAAGGCATGTATCATGATGAGAACTGAGGAATGTATAGAACTGTTGAATTACTACACTGTACAGCTAAAACTAATACAACACTACGTTGACATCAAAATAAAAAACTTTAAAAATAAACTTCAAACAAAAAAAATCTTTTTCTTTCATTCACCCAAGTAATTGTAATAAACATGTTTATATTCATGGATCCATTTTATACTCAAGTGATCTATTTTCTACTCCTCTACCAAAAACCACTTACTGGATAGAGCAAGTTATAAGAAAAGAGATGTGTGACCTTCACAGGCCAAGACTGGTAGCTAACCTAAAAGAAACATCAGAAGCAAGGAACAAGGGGAAATATCATGTCCACATATGGTCTTCTTTGTATTTTTCTTGTTTGGAAAAATTCCAGCACTCCTTGAACCTGTGGCTTGCAATCTTACATCTGTTACATAAAATTCCAGCCATTATTATTCCATAACTCCTCCCGCCAGGTTCCTTCTCATCCACTTTTATTTTTTGATGTTTTCACTCTGTCCCCTGCATCTGTGCTCTTTCTAAACTGGCCCATCCCTTTCCATTTCATTCTTCAGTATAGACACTTTATCTGGATCCATTATTTACTCATTCTCTTATCTTCTGTGTCTAATCTGAAGTTAAAACACATCTGCTGAGTTCTTAATTTTAGTATTGCATTTTTCCCTTTTAGAATATCCATTTAATTTTTTTTTAACTTTCTCATTCTTTGTCAACATTGTTCATATTTTCTTTCAACTATTTTAGTGCACTAAGCACAATTATCTTAAAGCCAATACCTGATAATTTAAACAACTACCTCTCTGCAGGGTCTGCTTTCAATGTAGTGTTTCCTTTCTTTTTTTCTTTTATTTATTTATTTTTTTTTTAGTAAGTCCTGTCCTGCTGTATATTTAATTTTTCTGATAGCACACAAGACATTTTTTTGTGCAGCTCTGGCTGTTGTTATTATCCTCCAAAGGGACTTGAACTGTAGTTAATCTTACAGGCAGCCAAGGTCCAGCCAGGATTAAGATGATTTGATCTTTAGTCCTATGAGGATTTGCCTGGCTCTGGTTCACTCTTACTCCCACTGTGCAGCTTCTCAGGGTCCTAACTGAAGGCTTGAGGATGTTTATCATGGCAACCTCTTTTTACTAGGCCCTGAACTCTATTACTTGTCCCTCCAACTCTGGAAAACTGCTGAAAGCTCTGGTCAGCTTCTGGATCTCTTGGCCATGGATTCTGTTTTCAGAATCTATAGTCATCTGAAGGCAACCTAAAAACAACCTCCAAGGGCTGTGCTCACTTTTCTAGCAGCTTCCCTCATAATCTAGATTTGGGACCTGAAAATTCTCACTGCCTACATAGCTCTCTGTACTTCCCAACGTTAATGTGTGTGTGTGTGTGTGTGTAGAGCTTTTCTCTGAAGGTTGGTCTGAAATACCCTGGTCCACCATCACTGAGAGTGAAACTGGTGTTTTCATTTTTGATCCTATTACAAATCTTATCTTTTATTTTTTTATTTTTTATTTAAAATCATCTAGCCTACATACAGTATTCATTAGTTACAGATGGAGATAATAGAAACTCAACTGAATGAGCCACCCAGGCACCCCCTCTTTTTGTTTTCTATAGTTAAGGGTCTCTCATGGTTTTCCCCCTCTCTAATGACTCCCCATTTTTTTCCCTCCTTTCTCCTATGATTGCCGTATAGTTTCACTCTTACGTGGAACATAAGAAAGAGGGCAGAGGATCACAGCGGACTGGCTTTAAAATGATGTAATTTTATATCTTTCTATTTGTGACTGAATTTCACTTTTCCTTAAATATGACACATTTGAATGAATGTCCAGTAACCGTGGAGGGAGGGGGTTCTTCACTCTTCCTCAGTGAGCTAGGATCCTGAACCAGTTGTCAGGAGAACCTCATCTGTGTTATTGTTCATTTGGTGCCCTTGCTGGGCCTCAGTTTCCTTAAGTGTAAAATGATGAGAGATACAAATGCTAAAGATCTTTCAGCTCCAAACTTTCAATGATTACAAATAGTCGAATATTGCTTAATCCATTAAACAAGGGATATGAATAGTTATTTAAATTACTTTATTAAGACACACAACCTAGTAGAATTTAAACACCAGATGACTATAGCTGCAATAGGACTTGAGTGAAATTCTTTTACAACTATAAATATCATAGGAAGTTGTCTTTTATATGAATACAGAGGTGGGCACTGACCTTTCTGTATACACATACTTTATTTCTGTTTTTGGACATTTTCATTCATCTTTTTGGGGGAGGGGTTAAATGTTCTAAGGTTTATCGTGTCTGGAAAACCGTAACAGGAAGGGGGGTAGGAGAATGGGGTAACCGGTTGACAGGCATCAAGGAGGGCCTATGTTGGGATGAGCACGGGGTGTTATACACAACTAATGAATCACTGAACACTACACCAAAAATTAATAATGTATGGGCGCCTGGGTGGCTCAGTGGGTTAAGCCGCTGCCTTCGGCTCAGGTCATGATCTCGGGGTCCTGGGATCGAGCCCCGCATCGGGCTCTCTGCTCAGCAGGGAGCCTGCTTCCCTCTCTCTCTGCCTGCCTCTCTGTCTACTTGTGATCTCTCTCTGTCAAATAAATAAATAAATAAATCTTTAAAATAAAAATTAATAATGTACTATATGCTGGCTAACTGAACATAATAAAAAAAAAACTTGGAAAATTAAAAAAATAGTATAGGAAGAATAAATAAATAAGTAAATAAAATAGCATACATTCATACTGTTACTGTTTTGCTTAGACAGGAACCTTAGAACATTTAACCCCCTCCCCCAAAAATGCTATCTTTTTAAAACTAATTTTCAACTATAGTTGTTGTACAGAAATGGAACCAGTTTTACCAAACTGATATTTATGTCCAGCAATGTCACCAAATTCTGAGTAATTCCAACCATTTACTTACAGATTTGCTAGTTTTTTTTTTATGAACACTTTAATGCTCGCTAGAATTTTCTAATAAATCCTAATTATTTGTATCATCTGTAATTACGGCTTCGTTTCTTCCACTCTAACATTTATATATGCCTAACCTCTCCTTGTCTCATATGTTGGTTGGAAACTTCCAAACTCATGTTAAATCAAAGCAGTGATAGAGGGCACCACTGTCTTATGTGCAGTCTTAAAGATAATGTTTACACATGTTTTCCATCAAGTCTGATGCTTGCTGAAAGTAATTTGTAAATGCCCTTTATCAGAATAAATACGTTTTCCATTAGACCTCGTAGGCTAAGACTGAGTGTGCCGAAATCAAAGTCAGCTCAGGTAGGTGTTCAGCAAACTCAAGGAACACCCACTCTGTCGGCATGTGACTAGCTATGGAATTCCAGGACCGTGTCTCATTCCCTATACGGAGGGAGAAGTTACAGAAGTGTCTTATTTACCCTTTCTGGGGGGTCTTGCATTCCAGATATATTATGAAGATTCATGTTTGTCTCCTGGGCCCCCAAACAACATTAGCATGTATAGCTCCCTTTCCTCATACCCCATCTTCACACTCTTACCTTTTATCAGAAAATTCTTTCTAAAGTCATTCTCTATTCTACTCTCCTGCTGATGAAAGAGATCCGCTCATCACCAGCTTTCATACAAAAGCACTGGGAGATCACCAACTTTCATACAAAAGCACTTTTTGTATAACTAACTATAAATGCTAAGTTCTCCCCTTTGTCTTCTTTTCAACATACTAGATAAGATCAACCTTTTTTACTTTACTCCTTGCCTGGTGTTTATTCGTGTCCCCTGAACGTCCCCGAAGTTCATCATAACTGCCCTTGAGCACCAGCTTCCTAACTGGGGCAAACCTAGAGACTGTCCTATCCACACTGAGTACCCAGGAAACGGGGCTCCAGGGTTTCTTGCTCCCGCATTTCCCGTTTCCAGTTCTTCTGTGCCTTTGAATCATGGCTCTCCTCTGCTGAATCACTGCTCACAGGCAGCTCACTTGGACTTCTGGGTACCTTTCTGATGTGTGAGGATGGAGGTTCTCTGCGCCTAGCAGGGCTGTGCCTAGCAGGACATACACCTGCACTTTCTTGGCTCTTGTCACAGTAGCTTAACATTTTAGCCCTGGTGGGTTTCAGGAGGTTGGTGATCAGCTGTGTGCAACTGCCATTACTGGCAGATGGAACCGCGTACCCTATACTTACTCTTCTCAACTACTAACGAGCGTGGTTAGCAGAACCATCTCAGGGCCAGCGACTTCAGAATTCCTATCAGCAAAGCAACATCCTCACATTCATAGGGAGCACCTGCCATCCAGCTGCACCTTAAGTAACTTTTTGAAATGCCAACACCCCAGTGCTACTCCAAGAGAATCCGGTTTAATTGCGCTGGGGTAGGACTGCCCAAGTGATTCGAACGCACAGCCAGAATTAAGTCTGCTGATGAAGACCCCTGATGCACTGTGCTGTGTCTCACATGTTTGGAAAGCACAGTAGCTCTCCAACTTCACTATGCACACCAGCCACGTGGGGATATTTTTAAGATGCAGACTTTCCTTCAGTAGGTCTGGGACAGGACCTGAGGTTCTGCATTGCCTACAAGATCCCAGCTGATGCTGTGGCCATGACCTACACTCTGCGCAGCAAAAGAACAGGGACCCTTACTCACATGGAACACCAAGTTCACTGTTGGACAGCCTGAACTACACGACATGTGAACATGCTCAATAAAATATCTTTTCAGCCTAAATCTGACACCTTATTCAAAATATTTTCTGAAAGACACTCAGCCTTTGCCCAGGTGCTGTGGTTATTACCAGAGCTCATGCCCTGTCTGTTTTTTGACCCATATTATACGTGACATCATTTTCTGGGTTTGAGAAATGAGTGAGCACATGAAGCTGGGTTTCCTAAGGAGTATTTTTTTTTTTAAGATTTTATTTATTTATTTGATAGAGAGAGACACAACGAGAGAGGGAACACAAGCAGGGCAAGTGGCAGGCAGAGGGAGAGAGAGAAGCAGGCTCTCCACTGAGCAGGGAGCCCAATGCAGGGCTCGATCCCAGCACCCCGAGATCATGACCCGAGCCAAACGCAGCTGCCAAATGACCGAGCCACCCAGGCGCCCTTCCTAACAAGTATCTTAGCATCATCTGCCAGTGGCCATGCATGTCTGAGTCTCCTGAGAAACAGACTTTGGCCCAAAAGCCTCCTTCTCTGAGGTTTTCTGGGGGTCCTCTGGGGGAAAAGATCCAGCACTGGTGACCTTACACACGCAAACACACACCACCCCCACACCTGAGTATCAGCGTTTCACATGCCGACTGTGGTCAGGCCCTTGCCTCCAGAGGATCTAGAGGTTTTAGGGAAATGAAAAGTAACTGCTCTTCCCTTCAAAAGTAGGCTGGGGCCCCAGGTAGAAAGGGATATTGTCCAAGACCTTGTGCTGAGCCCTGCCTGTTTTTAATTCCACCATAAACACTCCTCACATACGTGTCTTATTTCCTCCACCTGTGTTGAAGCCATTCCTCTCACCAATGCCAAGTGTCCTCTGACTTTGGGACATGTCACTGGACTCTTGCAACCAGTACACTCAAGGGTTTCCCGGCATTTCTTTCTATAGGGTTATGAGACCCTCACTGGGAGAACCCCAGAGGGTTTAAGGAAGACAAAAGCCCAGCTCAGTCACTTAGCAGTTGTGTGATCTTGGCAAGTCATTTGATTGTCCAGGACTTCGTTTTCTTCATCTGAAAATGGCACTAACGGTCCCTATATCGCAGGGTTGTTGTAAAGACTCTCTGAGACGGAGAGAAGAGCTCCACAGTCCCTGGTACCTAGCAATAGTTCCATCAAGGCCAGTGACCTCCATCACAGTCCAGGTGAGTCCTATCTGGAATATCTCAAGCTTTATTTTGATACATTACAATTTGTTAGATGCCTAAGAGGAGGTATAGGACCTCTGTTACCAGCCTATGGCTCCTATTTTTTTTTTTTTTAAAGATTTTACCCATTCATTTGACAGACGGAGATCACAAGTAGACAGAGAGTCAGGCAGAGAGAGGAGGAAGCAGGCTCCCCTCGGAGCAGAGAGCCCAATGCGGAGCCCAATCCCAGGACCCCGGGATCATGACCCGAGCCAAAGGCAGAAGCTTTAACCCACTGAGCCACCCAGGTGCCCCTATGTCTCCTATTTATTAACTCCCAAGCGCACTGTACATACTCCCACTGGGCTCTCCTCTCTCCCCACCACCCCACCACCAAAAACAAATTTAAAGAAGAGAAATTTTCATGAGAAAATAAAATAACTTTATATTTTTATTTATGCTAACCCAAGTCAGGCATTAAATGTGGGCATAAACACGCCAGCCAGACATCACTTTGCTTCATGGTTTCATTTTTCTTTCTAAGCCTGAGACATTGTCTGCTGTAAGAAACTGAGGACAGAGAGGAACTGCGCCTTTCCTGAGGGGCCGAAAAAAAGAGATTGGGTTTTCCTTCTCTCACAGGAAAAATGAGAGCAGCCAGAGAAGATGCAGTGAAAAGGCAGACTGGAGATACCATGCCTCTAGTCCCTTCGGGAGGACTCTGGATGTGTCTGCAGGGGGTAGTGAAATCCACGGCCAAGCCTGCTTTGGTGTGACACAGCTGGCTCAACAAGCCCCTCAGTCACCAGGGTAAAAACTCCAAACCTCTCCGTCCCAACCCCTGAAAAAACCCAAATACGCAGACTCTATACAGGGTAATACTAAAGCCTCTAAGATATCAGGAGCACCCACCATTTACTTTTTTTAAAGATTTTATTTATTTATTTGACAGACAGAGATCACAAGTAGGCAGAGAAGCAGGCGGAGAGGAGGGGGAGGCAGGCTCCCCACCAAGCAGAGAGCCCGATGCAGGACTTGATCCCAGGATGGATCATGACCTGAGCCAAAGGCAGAGGCTTAACCCCCTGAGCCACCCAGGCGCCCCTTGCCCACCATTCATTAACTAGCTCACCGTCACTTTTGTTGTTACTCAGGTCCATACAGAATGGGACCAGGAAGGGAAGAGGGCTATTTCTCAAGTTCTTTTATGGCAAATAACGCATCCAATTCTTTTTGTGAATGTGAGCTTTAATGAGATCCATAAAAACACACTATTTAACAGAAAACAAGCTCATGGTTGGGACTTTGCCCTACTCTCCTTTAGGTACACTTGGCCACACAAACTTTAAAAGTTGGAAACTGCTGTGGAGCAGCTGGGTGGCCCAGGTGATTAAGTGTCGGTGGTTAAGCACCAGAACTCATAGTTTTGAGTCAGGTCATGATCTCAGGGCTGTGAGATCGAGCCCCAGGTTGGGCTTCCCGCTCAGCAGGGAGTCTGCTTGAGATGCTCTTCCTCTGCCCCTGCCCTGCTCAATTGCTGTCTTCCCCTCTCTCTCTAAAATAAATAAATCTTTAAAAAAAAAAAGAAGAAGAAGAAGAAGAAGTTGGAAACTCCTGTCAGAAGTCAATTGCTGGCCAAAGGAAATGGCAATTGTGCCAAAATAGTACTGAAAACTACCAAAGTACATTTATACTCTGCCCCTGCATATTTTCCTAAACCAAAATTCAGGATTCCTAATTTCACTAGAACATATTTTGATTTGGGGGAAGACAAAAGATTTTAAAATAAAATCATATTTAGTTATCTGTTTAATGGATTGATCTCCCCCAACCCCCACCCCCCAAAAAACTTACGTGAAATTGTCACTGGCCCAATCCTAGAAAGTCAGTGACACCCTAAATATGTTACCTCAGGTACATGCTACCGGCATGTGGCTTCAGTTACTCTGCAAGTTCACTGCCACACTTAGGGTGGACAAGGAACCCAAGTCTTTCTCACACCTCAAAATCACCATCAGGCTGAACAACCCTATAAGAGGGGGGAAGAAGTCATAATTGTGAATTCAGTTGCCTACGCCTTCAATTCTGTTTAGCTGAGACATCAGACGTATACGCACCTGGAAAACAATGACAAAACAGTCCAGATTCTATCTGGTTTTGACTGAGACTGTCAACCCCACGCTCCTAATTTCTAGAACATTCTTGGGGACACAGAAGGTACTCAATAACCCAAAACTGCCAAATGAATGAATGAATAAATCCCTTATTGATCCTTGACAAATAAAATGAAAGTGTTTTTATTCCAGCCAAATAACTCCCATTTTTTCCCATAGTTGTGAGAGATTTGTAGCAGTCTGGGCCTAAAAAAGCAAAAACAGCAACAACAAAAACAAAAAATAAAACAACAGCAACAAAAACAGAATCTGCTTATTCCTGCCTACAGCATAGGGAGAGTGGGAGAAGAACTGGGATTCCAGGGTAAGAACAGATCATGACAAAGGAAGCTAAGGCAAATTGGAGACCTCACAGACAAGAGTGAGAGCTTGGCTAACTCAGATCCAGTGAAGGTAAGCTAGGGAACCACAGCAGAATTATAGGAGTCTGAACAGAACATATACCAGAAGCCAACTGAGTCCATGACTTCAGCACCTGTCTTTGAACCCTCTGGCCCAATTTAATTAAAGAGGTCAAAGACCCCCAGTGAGAAGGGGCACCAAGGTCATCTCAAAAACTCAGCTTGCATTTTATATCTTTCCTATTAAAAAGGAGTGCAGAAAATTCTTTCAACTTTAAAATTTTTAGGTTTATATATATTTTAAATCAACTGTGCCTACCATTCATATGCTGGGCTCACTTTGGTATCTGTGAACATACACCATTTGCTTCGAGGGCAATAGTTCAGGGTATCCTGATTAAGAAGAGGAACCCACAGAGGTTTTGAAATCTGCTACCAGTGTTTGCTGAAGACAACAAATGCTACCAGGGGCTAGCGTGGGCACTGGGGCCACGAGACCTGCCATCACCACGCATGTGCACCCTTATGTAGGTGATGGGTAGAGCACTTCAGGGGGAATATCCCACTTAAGGGGAGGAGCAGGTCACAGTCTTTGCCTCCACTTGTCCAGAGAACTCTGCAGGAGGAGACGGGGCACCAAGCAAGACCCCTCAGCTACAAAACGTTCAGCAGATTAGGTTAACAGAGCTAAGTTCTGGGGGGTAGTTAAAAGATGTATTCTGGACTAGCTCCTGGTTGATTAGAGGAAAATGAAAAGTCCCGAAGTCCTAATGCCAGAGAAGAGAGATCCCTAGAGGAATTGTCCCACCCGAGAAACGAGGAGTAAGAGAACCAAGATCAGATAGATGAAGACTTCAGGTGGAAATCCATCCTGTAATTTTGGGATATTTTTAAATAGTCACAATTTCTCATTTCCCCATTTAAGAAGTCTTTTATATTATCCTATTGTCTGACCTTATAGGTACACTGAAGTGTTAAGTAACACACACATAATCAGTATAAATAAATACAATTTCAAGAAATTATTCCTTGGAAAAAAATGTTATCCACTGGCAGACAAATGGACCTGAAATTCCTAGAAGGCAGGAAACTGATCACCTCTGGTCAGACAACAGGCCGTGCAAAAATGACTGTGGAAGTAAAGTTGAGAAGAATCGCAACATCCCCATAGGAATCTGTTGTTGTAATAGGACCAAAACACAAAACATCCCCTGGTAAATTGCTGCCCCTGCCCCCTTTCTCCATCACCATCCATCAATAATGGAAACATCTGATGTCGTATTAGTACATTACAACCCCCTCTTAATTTCCCACTTTTCTGAGAGACTGTAGAAAAAATGGTCACCAAATGGTAGAGGTCTATGTGCCCCTTGGTGGCACATTCTGGTAGAATCACCAGGGGAAGCACAACAGTGGGACTGAAAGCTGATCCTTATGATGACCCCTGACATGCTCCTGAGTGTTCCACCTCAAAATCTAGAGAGCTCTAAGAGCCATGCCTCAGGAACCATGCAGAATTCGGTCCATCCACACCTGGACTTCACACTGGAATGAGCCAGACTGTGCCCATAAAGAGAAGGTAGAACATATGGCAACTCTGACCCCAGGAAGGCAGCTCCACAGAATGGGGCCACTGGGACCAGGACCTGACATCACACAACTCCACTGAGAGGCATTTACACAGATGACACGTGAATGGTGTCTGTAGGAGTTACATGACATGACCCTATCTGGGACCATAATCTGAGACCAGACCAATGGATGGGTGTCGGAAGTTTCCAGAATGGAAACATCTGAGGCTTCCAAGCCCCCAAATTTCAAGTCACATTTTCTTAAGTTGAAAAAAGAAAAGTCTAGTGCACGACTTCCCAACAGTCTTCAAGTCTACTAAGTAAACCAAGTAAACCCTTATTCTTCATAGAGGGCCACACAGTATTAGAAATCAGTAAGAATGGATTGCTGCCTTAGGAATCTAACTAATTAAATAAATAACCTTTAAAAAAAAAAACAACAGGTTCAGAGATTTTTTCTCTGCAGACAAAAATATGGCCTCTGAAATAAAAGATACTCAGCTTTACTTTCTAGCTGTATGACGTCTGGACCCTCTGTTTTCTCATCTGAAAAATGGGAATAAAAATAGTACAGACAACACAAGTAAGATTTATACTTTGTCACAGGGGTTCTCCAGGTATTTTCTCCCTTGGGTCCTCATTGGTGTTATGGAGCTAAGAGAATGGTCCTCATACTCCTCAAAAAGGGCTGCTTTTACCTCAAGGGGGCCCGCATCCTCTCACTCATACTCCCTCGGCCACGACCCTCACCCTCTGTGTGGCCCCCACTGTACACACTCCTACACTCTAGCCCCCGTTCTGGCATCCCAAGCCCCACAAAGATCATATTTGCTCACATATTCCTAGAAATCTATATGATCCTAAGGATTTAGTTAAATCTCTGGGGCCATGAATGGCTTTTGATAGGAAACAAACTAACTCAAGAAATAAGACAGCTGAAGTAAAGCATGCAAAGAACACGTTTACCCTCTTTCCTTATCTCACAAGTGATGCCCAACTGATATATTTAAAATTTCTGAAAGCATAAATAACAAATAATCGGTTATCGAATATGCAGAGATGATCTATATGGTTCCGAATTTTCTCTTTTCATGTAAATGTGCTCCCTTACTTTTATGACACTTTCCTCCAGCTAATAAGTTACGGTTTTATGGTGTGCCAATAGATCTGTCAGTCGTGGAGATGGCTTGATTACAAGGGCTGTCCTAGGGAATGCATTTAATGGCAGAGAAGCCTGCCAAAGCTTTGCTTTCAGCTGGTTGGTTGTTGTGTTTCCTGCCATGGGTCTGAGGACTGTGAGACCAGGACAGACACAAGGGAAAAAGTAATTCAGTCTACTACAAGCCCACAAATCACTAAAATACGTGCCTAGAACAAACTACCCCAAATGTCACTGCTGGAGCTTAGAGAGTTAGGTCCAATTCCAGGGCCTGGTCCTCACCATTTTGCACGCCACTGACCCAAAGCAAGAACTACATCTCAGAATCAACCCTTCTGCTCACATTCATGGTATGGAGACCAGTCAGTGATTGGGTAGAGAACTTTGACCCAATTTCTGATCTCAAGCACTTGCCATCAGCACCACCATCTAATCAGGGAAAGGAACTGAATTCTGTGAGTAAACCTGGTCCAGAAGAGCCAAAGAAAGGGCAAAGTCAGGGAAGTAAATATTCAGTAACATGTGGTTTCCTGCTTGTAAAGTAGGCTGCAAAGTTCAACTTTAATTAGAAGCAATAAAAGTTATGCCACTACCAAAAACAAACACAAATAAAAGAGACATTACCCCCAGACCTAATCCTATCACAAGACATTGATCATGTTTACTTTCAGGGTGGCCTTCATGGAGAAGACCCAGAATGGGTTCTTGATGCCAAGACAGCTAGAGGCTGATGGCTCTTCTCCTGACAAACACAACTATGTCCCAAGGATGTTAAAACCATCAGTTATTTCAGTAGGAAAGATTCTCCTCTAAAACAAAACAGACGTTTGACAAACATAACCATGTTTTAAAATAATAGTCATTCATTCAAAGCCAAATATTTATATTAACTCCTTCTTAAGATGCCCAATCTGGACTATCTCATAGGCCAGTGGGCAGCGCCTCACTGCTCTCAACAGTGATGCCAGGAAAATGAGGATGAACAACATAAACATTCTCTCCAGTGCCTGGCTGGACACTGTCGGATTGTTACCCGCCTCACTGGGTGTTAGCCCCTTCACTCAGGGACACGGCACAGGCTTCATGTTTGCAAGTGCACCTTTTTCATCATCATTTGCTCTTCGTGTCCTCCCAAAAGCCAGGTCGGCCTGTCACAGATGCAACCTTGTTCCCTCGAGTTCTGCTCCTTCCTCCACATTCCCTATCCAGTCCAAGGCCCTGCCCATCTCCCCAGCTGTTTGCCACGGCCATACCACCCTGAACGCGCCCGATATCGTCTGCCACCTACTTTCAAAACCATGTTTACTCTGTCCTCCTCTTTGCTTGTCCCACTCCCTATTCAGGGCACTCGTGGTCCCAGACCAGATTATGCGGAAAGCCTCCCCAAGCGTCTACCCTCTTTCGGTCTCCGCAGATCTATCATAGGCACTGTGGCCTCCCTGAACTTTCAGAGGCGTTGTTTGGTCATGTCACATTGCTGCCCTACAGATTTGATGGCTTTCCATCTGTTCCAAGACCATGAAGACCACATTCCTCATCTGAGTCAAGACCCCACTCTCTGCCCCTGCCATGTCCTAATCTGACCAAGTCTATCTTTCCAACTTCATGGTTTTTTTTTTTTTTGGACTCTGCTTTCTAGCCAGCTTTTCCCCATCCATTCCCCACTGCTCATTTAACATGTGCCCTTATTCATGTTGTTTCATTCTTCCAGAAGTCTTTTCTGGCCATGAATCTACATGTACCAATCATATCCTCTTCAGGAGTCCATCCAAAAACCACCTCTTCCATATGACCTCTCTGCATATAGAGAAATCTTTATCTCCCTCCTCTGAATCTCATAACTCATAGGACACTTGTCAGTTGCTTTCTTGAATTTTAACATTTTAGGTATGTAGCTTATCTGTTCTACTAGACTTGAAGATTTTATGGATAAAGAAGCCTATCTGAATTATCTTTTATCCTCCGAGTGCCATACTTAATGCCTTCCACATAGTACATGCTCTATGAATATTTTTGATTGACTCAATGGACAAATAAATTTTAAGTTGACATTAAAGACCATGGATTAGAATGTGGCTCAATAATGCTTATAATGAAGAAAACTTAAAGATGTCTTTTGTTATGAACAGACACGTGGCATAATTACAAAAGAAGAGGAGTTGGAGCCATCGATGGGCAGTCACTGGCTAGCTATAATGACTTTGGGAAAATGATTTAACCTCACTAAGCCTGTTCTGCACTTAGTTTACAGAATTGTGGTAAGGGTTATAAGAAGAATATCTGGGCCAGATTTTGACACACAATAAGTATTCAGTAAATGTTAGGTGATGTTGGTTTTCATGACTTACTTATTGACCATTTCCTCTCTCTTCAAGTCACCTCCAATCTAGACAACGCCAAAGTGCATTTGGAGGAGAACTGGCTGGTCCCAAGCTTTTCAACTAGGAAGTTGAATCCCATCAAAGGTGAGCCAGACAATTTTCTCTCTGTGAGAGACCTGGGCCAAATTGCTCAGGCTGAACAAGACAAGTTTCAGCATAAAATAATTTCTCACTTTTGCTATATTCATATACAAATGCCACCTCCTAACTGTAGAAAGACAGTTGATTCATGTCACCCCTGAAAAAATTTAGAATATATAGAGATAACTGTCCAGATATTTGGAACACACAATCAAATACTGTCCAGATATTTGGAACACACGATCACTAATAATATTGCCCCACTTTCCATAAAATAGGCTGTCGTATTTTTCTCATGGCCTTTTGTAGTTCTGAAAATTTGTCCAGATATTTGGAACACACGATCACTAATAATATTGCCCCACTTTCCATAAAATAGGCTGTCGTATTTTTCTCATGGCCTTTTGTAGTTCTGAAAATTTTCCATGGAAAATATTTCTCCATGGCTTCTTTTCCTATTGGTTTCAGTTTTTAGCCCCTTCTCAGTCATTGAGAGTGAACAGCTTCCCTGTGCATTGTCCAGTAGAGTAGTTTTGTATATTTTTTTCTTCTTGCAAAGAGAATTTCAGTACATGAAACAGACAGAAATGCAGGGCTGCTCTTGGCGAAGCTGTGGAGTATGGCAGAGACGGAGAGGAAACAGCCCCACAGGAGGGATCCTCCTTCCCCCGAGTCCATCCAGAAGCTGCTTAAGGGTCTCCGCGTAGTCTCCAAGGACTCACATCAAATGCCATTGCTCCCCTGAACAGACAGTAGAGCTGCTATAGACCAGAAGAAAATGAAATCTTACCTCTCCCTTTTACAGAAAAAGAGCCAAAGTGATAGACTGCTCACAGTAGTTTGAAAGAGGGACAAGCAAATGATAATCCATGCGTCTGAAGGCCAAACCCATGTGCCTTTCACTATTCCAAACTGTCACCTAATGAAAAGGAAATCTCCCCAGGAAAGAACTGTGTTGGAGACATCGAAGCCCATGCATCACATACAGTCTAAGTCTTAGTAGGCGTGATCCCCTGGCCCTGCACAAAAGCAGATAAATGCACATGCATACAATTTGCTCTTGTCTGCAACTGAGTCTGAGTTATTGCATCTGTCATTCAGGGCTACATTCTCCCGTCCATCCTACTTATTACTCTTTTGTGAGAGGCACTGGAATGGCAGGAGAAAAGGGAGGCATGAGTGGATGGGGGAAAACATGGCGTCCCAAACTCTTGGACGTCTCTAAGGCACCAGCTTACTAGAAGCACATTGTACTTCCAGATGTAAGACAAGGCGACTTCAACCCTCATGTCCTCAGATGCAGTAGGAAACCAGTAACTGCAGGTCACCTCAAGCCTTAGGTTCTTGTTTCTGCTCAAATCTTTCATTCTGTACATGGCATTGTTGGATGTCTCACTGATTTCTTTACACTATAGCTCAGCACTGGCCCCTGGTTGTTTGCCTAGATGACTGCACTGAAGATTTCTAGCAACAGGGGGAAGGTCGGGGGTGGAAATAAGGTACAATGAGAACTGCACAGTAAACAATATCATTTAAGAACAAAACATTTCTATTATTAAAAATCCCTCAACCATTTCCTTCTCCTCGGAAACTATACTCATTTTTTCCCCCACTCAGGGGTCAGTCTCTGGACATTCTGTTAGAACCCCCCTGGCTCTTCCTCCATCCTCCCTGGCTTAAACCCCCTCAAAAACCCCAAACCCCTCTCTATTCTTAAGCAGGGTAAGTTAGATCTCTCAATCCTATTTCCCCAATATATCCATATCCTAAAGCAGTGGTGTTCCACCTGCTTAGTGAAATTCATACTGGAAGATACATTTTATATTGTAAACACACACTTCTATGTGCACACTCCTGTCATACATATATACCCCAAATTAAATCATGTGTGTGTATGTACTAGTGCACGTGTATGTACATACACAAAACACCAAAATTTTCACTGAACAACAGTTACCCCTAATACGGTGTATGCAGATATTTTCAGGTCTATTCTCCTCTATTTCCTTTTTTAAAAGCATACTGGTCACAATGTACTAATAATTGATTTCAGGACTCAAATCAGTTAAAACCCACTACCATAGTCAGCTTTGGGCTGACATAACAAAATACCAGGCACTGAGGGGCTTCAACATCAGGAATTTATTTCTCACAGTCCTGGAAGGTGGGAAGCCCAAGACCAAGGTGTCAGCCAATGCAGGACCCCAGTGAGGGCTTTATTTCTGGTTTGGAGAGGATGCATTCTTCCCTGTGTCCTCACACAGTGGGGAGAGAGAGACACTCATCTAACCAGAGGGGCCCCACCCTCATGACCTCATCTAAATCGAATCACCTTTGGAATATTCCACCTCCAGACACCACCACACTGGTGTTAGGGCTCCAACATATGAACCTGGGGGAGACACAGACATTCCGTCCATAACACCCAGACCAAAAAAACATTCCTTTAAGATCTCTCCTTCTAGATTCTGGAAGCCCATCGAGGGGTTTTACTGAGAAGTATACATCCAGTCTCACAAACCATGAAAATTACAATCAGAAAAACTTAAAATATCCTCCCAAAGTAAGCGATAGAGTATAATCATGAAAGTGGATAGGCTATGAATGAAAAATGGCTAGACTGAAATCCTTGTTTTGACTCCGTTCCTAACCTCTCTAAGCTTTACTTTTAAGTATACGGCTACACGGATAGCTAATTCACACGAATACTGGGAGGCTCAAATTTAGCGAAATAGCATATTATATAAAATATATGGCACAGTACTTCCCTACAGGGGAAGTACCGAACCCATGGTGGTCATGCATATTGCTATTATTATTCACAAAAGCAAGTAATATTTGGAGGATCTGTTTATTATAAGAAACTATTTGTGCAACTGGCGTCTGTGCCATTGAACTCTGGCCCCTGCGTGTGGCCTGCACCTCCCTGATGAGAGAGTCCCACACTGTGTACCACCAAGGGAGAAAACAATAGTTACATGTAGGAAGGGCCTCGTCAGATTTTATATTTATTTCTCCAACCATCATAGCATTTTCTTGCTGAGTCAGAGTGAGTGCTTGGTATCCAGGCAAGTTTGGAACTGAAAATGCAACCCTTTGGAGAGTACATCAAAAGTGTTGGAAATAACCTCTTTCTCTTTCACCGGTTTCCTTTGTTGTTCATCACCTCCTAGAATTTGTCACCTTCTATAAGAGAGGAGGAATAGGATGGAAGCTACTTCCCTGACCATATCTCTCGGTGTTGTTGTTTGGCTTGCAGAGACTGTGGGTCAGCAGTTTTGAAGCCTGGAGTGATACAGGACAAGGCAGGCTTAGCCCAAGTGGCACCCGGTGCCTGATGTGCTACTCTGAGGGTCAGAGACGATGGTCTTCTCCATCACGGAGCTGCGCATGAGCGAGCAACTGGGCAACTTCGAGGAGAAACCCTCCTCCGATATCATCAATAACAATTACCTTCCCAGCAGCCCCTTTAGGGCTCATCTGCCAATTCTCCGAGACGTATACATGTTTGTCACTTCCCTTGGGAACACGGAGGGGACCTCATGCCATGCCATGGATGCATCAGAGACAAAACGGGTCTGCTTTACTTTCAGCGACAAGAGCTCGGATCTAATACCCTGTGAAAAGGAATGTCATCAAGAGGGGATTTTTTTTTGTTTTTAAATCTTGTCTGTCCTGATCATAAAACTCCTCCTTGGATATGTCCCTGTCACCATCTCCGTCCCCACTAAGAAGTAGTAACCACTTCTCATTAGATGAACCATCCATCTAAAGCTACTTAAGTGAGACTGTCCATTAACGCAGCTGCTACTTGAGACTTAACCCAGAGCAGCACTAAAATGACTCATGGGGGATACTGACCTCTATAGACCTAGGCCAACCCGTGCATTCCTGTCCCACTGGAATCAATGCTCTAAATTCAGAGTACTAACAAGATCAGGGAAGGTCATGCTCTAATGTCAACGTTCTCACTCTCCCAGACTACTACTCTCTTGACTTTGTAGCCCCCAGGCCTATCACAGTGCCTGACACATTGCAACTTGTCAATAAATGTTGGTTGGATTGAATTGCCTTGACTTGTGGAAGCCAATATAATACAAACAGAGTATTTCAATTCAGTGCCTTCACTTCCCAGACTGATTTTTTTATTAAATTTTTAAATCAAAAGCAGGCATATACATCACCCTAAATTCTCTGATAACGCTGTATCCTCCAAACCACCTAGTTCTCCCTGACTTTTATGAGCATCAGTCAGAAATTGTGGTATTGGAGTGGGGTTTTTGAAGGGTCTAATCTTATCTCATGACCATATTAAATCTGCATTTATTAAAACTATGTCACTTTACAGGCCATTCCAGCCTCAGTCCAGCTTGTAGGAGGATGTTAAGAATGAGTTTCTGATTAAAACCTTTTTGGAAAACATGAACAAATAATAACCAGTTGTGATACTTTTCCACATTTTTACAATATTTAAAAATATGTTCAGATATCCAAAACTGATCCCACAATTTGATTTATTCACAAGTTCCCTGAAGTGCTTAATAAGTACAATATGGTACAATGAAAATCATGGTTATTACTGCTATTGGGTTGGTAATTCTCCAGGATGAAATCATACTTTTCAGGTTATAAATATACATTTTATTGTTGATTTTATGCCGCATTTTGAAATACTGCTTCTCTGCTTTCATATTTTCAGGGCCTTACAAGGGCATCATAAATCAGCTCCAAACTGGAGGAATGCTAATTGATATCAGGTGATCTCAAGATGAAGGCTAGGTTAGACTTGCTGTGTTTTTCAAGAATCCCAATTCTTCATGGAACTCTTTCAAAACCAAGACATACAAGGAACTCATTTTCCAAAGTCAATTAAATAAGTGTAATCACCTTAAATCTTTTAATTATCTAAACGAGAGCTTCACTCAGCTCCAATGTATGTGCACCTCAGCTCCAGTGCCCAAATACAGAGGACAGAACACATTCACAGTGTGCTGTCATGGGATCCAATGTTTTCTTACTAAAAAAAAAAGATGAAAGTTCTATTACCCATAACTTGATCTGAATGATTTTTCTAACCATCCTCTATGCCTTTCTCTGCTCTCCGATCTTACAATCTTTGTTACATCTGTGGTACACAGAACTCCAGGTGGAGATTGACAGGTGTTGCTGGCAAGAGGAACGCTGCCACTTTCTCAAAGCTGCTTAGAGCAAAATGACTTCAGCTTGTCTTTGGGCTAAGGGGAAGGGGCCTCTGACAGAGCAATCACTTTGGCATAACTGATAAGCTAGTCAAGACAGACAAATTAAATTTTTGAGTAGTTGAATATCAATCTCTCTCAGAAAATGGACCATAGTAGAATGTCACAAAAGGTGTTTCTACAGGGAAGAACAAAAGATAATAACAGCTGGAGATTTTGTGTTGTCTATGCATGAGTGTGTCCAAGTTTGCACACTACTACTACTACAGAAGAGGGTGAGTTTAAAAAGTGAAGAAATATTGAGTATATGATTGTCTAGATAATGAATAAAGACAAAAATATGAATCAGACATAAAAGTTAGTGAATTTGAGACCTATGCATTACAGCATACTTCAGAAAAAGTCTATGTTCACTTCATATGATAACAGAACTACTATGTTCACTTCATATGATAACAGAACTAAAGATCTGAGTTAAATGATACCCCAAATTCCCTGATTTTAAAAATGGGGAAATTGAGGGCTGGAAAATGAAAATACTAGCTCAAAGTGACAAGGTGCTGAGTAGCAAAACCAGGACAATAAATAAGGCTTTCTGCTTCTAGATTAGTTCTCCATCCATATGACGATAGAAAGCACAATGAGTGGACCACCTGTAATCTCTCCCTTTCCAGGATACAACAAGGCCAAGAGCCACACAGGAAACAGTTTTTCACCTTGGTCACCTCACATGTCAGTTGGATCACTTCTTTTTTTTTTTTTTTTAAAGATATTATTTATTTATTTGACAGAGAGAGTTCACAGTAGACAGATAGGCAGGCAGAGAGAGAGAGAGGGGGAAGCAGGCTCCCTGCTGAGCAGAGATCCCGATGCGGGACTCGATCCCAGGATCCTGAGATCATGACCTGAGCCGAAGGCAGCGGCTTAACCCACTGAGCCACCCAGGTGCCCCAGTTGGGTCACTTCTTAACCACACTCATGAAAGCAGTGCTGAAGGAGACAGAGCTGTTTTTGATCTTTCACAAATTACTGAGAGAAACCAACACCCTAAAAATAGATTATAAGCCATGGACTTTAATGACACTTCTTCATTGTTTTCCTTTGGTGACTTTCTGGTGGATTTCCTGTGACGTCACCAAAAACACCAGGCAACAAGCCCCACTCTCCTCTCAATCTGCAGTCTTCAGATTGCAGTCTTCAGAAGTCTGCAGTCTTCCAGAACAAGAGGAGAGGAAAGGCACGTGTGCTGTCTGACTCGGTCTCATGGACACTGAGCTCAAAGTACACGTGTGTGTGTGTGTGTGTGTGTGTGTACATGCACATCACTGCTCTTGCACACAAATGGGTGTTCACTTGTTATGGGTGTTCATCATGAGTGTGATGTGTGCTAGATGATGTCCCCAATACACTTCTTTTCTAAGCATATTTTCTTTGATCACTAAGAGGACAGAAGTCCAGTTCTGTCCAGTCTGTCTAGCACACCCTGACCACCACCAAGATAACAGAGTAGATTCCACATGTGCCACTCCTTTAAGAAGAAAGTGGTCAGCTGTCAAACATCCAGAGAACAAGACAAGGAAAGCAAATATTTACCCACAGTGAACCAGGACTTGAGATATGCCCCATTAATGCTCACCTTGACCTAGACAGGGAAAAGGTATTGACCCCATGCAATACGTTAGGGAACTGAGGATCTGAGAGGCTAACAAACTTTGTCCAAAGTCACTCAGGTCCCTCTGACTCCAAAGTCCATTCCCTGAGTCCCATTTCATCTTATTCTTATGGAAATAAGGATCCAAGAGCTGAGGTAATGTCTAGGGTCACAGGCCAAGTAGTGGCAAGAAGAGACCAAAATCACTGACTCCTGTCCAGGGCTTTTCCTACAACTTTCAGAGAGCTCACTAACTTACAAACTCAGAATTAATGACAAAACAAAATAGGTTAGTTCCAGACTGTCAGAAACTCCAAAGCAAACAAATAAATAAAGACAAATAAATAAATAAAAAATAAAACAAACCATATACCATTACCAGCACGTGTGACCTGTTAGCATGGGTGTGTGTGTGCATGTGTGTGTGTCTTGATAGACTTGCATATATCATCTGTGCTGTATGTTTATGTCAGCTCTATGGGGGGCAGTGGGAATACTTCAACATTATTGAATTGTGCTTCTATTTATATTTCCATTACCAATAGTAAATAAAAGACTGCACTGTAGCTAGCATTTTGGGATGGACTTGAAACGTGAAATTCAAATATTCTCGTGTAAAGCAAACAGAGTCTGTGGTCAAAAAAAAAAAATCAAGGGTTTTGAAGGGGGGGGCGGTGGGAGGTTGGGGGAACCAGGTGGTGAGTATTAGGGAGGGCACGGATCGCATGGAGCACTAGGTGTGGTGCAAAAACAATGAATACTATCACGCTGAAAAGAAATAAAAAATTTTTTAAAAAAATCAATAAGTGAATTACATGCCATCCCTGGAGATTAAACATCTAGGTTCATTACCGGATAGTTCCTTTATAAAAGAATCTCTTTAGTGTCAGATTAATATATCCTCTTTGCCATTAATTTTCACTGTATTATAACCTTATACCCTGTCTTATGGATTTATTAGCTTTTTGTTAAAATGTACATACATCTCAGAGCACCTGGGTGGCTCAGTTGGTTAAGTGTCCCACTCTTGGTCTTGGCTCAGGTCATGATCTCAGGGTTGTGAGATCAAGCCCCATATCAGGCTCCACACTCAGTGCCCCCCTCCTCTTTCTCATAATATCTCCCTCTATCTCAAAAAAGTCTTTAAAAAGTATATGCATCTATCTCTACCACCCCATTAGAGGAGAAGGCAGAAACTCCAAAAAAGAAGTATCCTCAATGTACTAATAAGGATAAAACTAAGAGTCATTATAATTAACATTAAAAAATCAGTGGTGTTGCTCATTTATCTCTCATATCTTAGACTAATTCAAGTCCATAAAGGGTCTCTGCTCCATGGAGTCATCTGAGAATCTAGAATTTTCCATCCCATGGTTGAACCAACTCTTCAGACTTGGAATGCTGTAGTGTGTCCTCAGACTTGAAATGGCAGGCAAGGGAAGATGACAGAGCATGGAGATTTGGGTAGAAAGATTTCAGGGATACAAATTTACCAATGTATCTCTGACCACAACCTAGTCACATGGACCTGCAGAAAAGGCTGGGAAATGTAGATTTCCTGTATGCTGATGAAGTTAAAAAAAAATGTGGGTGTTGGTGCCACATAGCAGTCTCAAATAATTAAATCTTAATTATGAAAGAATTATATGTAACAATTAAGCCAGGCTATTTATAGAAGGTAAACAACAAAGCAGAATGAATTAGCTTAAAGTCGTTCTGAATTTTAATTTAATTTTCCTGTAAGTTGCATGCTTGCAGAAGATGAAGTTCATATGTGTACATACACAAGTGGACATGTTATAGAAAGTATCAGATGAAATCTAAACCTACATCTTCACAGCCACTGTACTTCCTCCCACAATACCTAAGCTCTTCCTTTTCCCCACCAGTCTTCTTTCCAGACCCCATTTCATCCTTTCGCTGGGCATCCTTCCATCCAAGGACATTCTACGTATACCATCTTTTCTAAAGACAGCCCTGACTCTATCTCCATCTATACATCATCACTAGAGAAGCTGCCCTACCAAAGAAGTATCCCTATGACCCCAGAGAAGAAAGACTACACCAGGTACATCTATACTGACCAAAGATGAATGCTGGACCCCTACTGGGCCATGCCATCATTATTCCAAGATCTTGTAGTTGAGACTAAAATCTATAGTTTGTGGGACCAGGGTGGGCACAAAAGGTCAAGGATATCCTTAAAGGATAGGATATCCTTAAGTGCAACCCAAAGTTAAAGGGCTGAGATAACAAAATGCCTTGCAGAGCGAGATGCTGCAGAGAGCAGAATGGAGCAGAAAGGCAAAAACACAGCCATGCAAGTACAAGCCCTCCAGAAAGAGGGCTTGTTCTCTTTCTGGGAGCTGCCTGAGACAATAAAGCCCAGTCATACCTCCTGCCCCCGGGTTCCATGAACATCCCCGCCATTTTTAAGCTAAATCCTCCTTTTCTTGTGTGATTTCAAATGGGTTCATCTTTCTTAACACTGAATGACTCTGGTCTGAGATACCTATTAGCTCATCTCCCCTTCCCACGGTTAAAGAACTAAACCTAACTATTCCCCCAAACACTTCCCCTTAGGTTATGACTTAATAAATCCAATTCCCAGGGACCAAGGTTTACAAACAATGTAGAAAATGTATTAAACAGATAGACCAGTTGGGTGACCAACTGGCCCGAAGAAGTCATTCAAACACAAGAGAAATAGAGAAATGGGGCTGGGGATGGGGTGCCCTCGGGAATAATACCGGTAAGCCACCTGCTTTTATAATCTACCCATGCCCTCTCCTGCTTGTCTTAGCATGCCAAATCCTTCCCCTCCTTGAGGTCTTTGTATTTTCTGTTTCTTCTGCATGGCAAAAATTTTGTACTCCAAAGCTCCCCACATCTCATTCCTCTTCATTCAAGTGTCTGCTCAAATATTACCTCCCAGAGCAGACTCCTTTGTCCACACCATCCAAGGTCCCCCCCCCCACCTCCCTCTGTCCCTAGCCCAAGGCCTTGGCACTTATTTTCTGAACTTCAGTCATCGCTTTTTATATTTATTTGTATCTCTGTTTTACTGCAATGTAACTGATATACAGTATTACAGTAGTTTCAGGTCTAACACAATGATTTGGCTAACTACAAATATTGTGAGATCATCACCACAGTACATCTAGTTACCATGTCACCACACAAAATGACAAAATGTCTTTTTTCTATGATGAGAACATTTTAAAAAGATTTATTCATTCATTCATTCATTCATTCGTTCGTTCTTTGGCAGGGGGTGTGGGGGAGGGGCAAAGGAAAAAAGAGAGAGAGTCTCAGTCAGACTCTGGGCTGAGCTTGGAGCCAGGATTTGATCTCACAACCTTGAGAGCAGGACCTGAGCCAAAACCAAGAGTCGGATGCTTAACTGACTGCACCACCCAGGCATCTCTCTTCTGATGAGAACTTTTAAGATTCACTTTCTCCGCAACATTCCAATGTCAATACAGTATTACTGACTACAGTCACCATGCTGGACGTCATACCCCCATGACTTATTCTCTAACTATATGTTATATGTTTGTATATACAAACTATATGCTTGTAACCTTTTGACCCCCTTCACCCATGTCACCTAACCTCCCCACCCCTTACCACTTTGGCAACTAACCAATCTAGTTTCTGTATCTGGGAGTTTTGTTTTCCTTTTTGCATTCATTTGTTTTGATTTTTTAGAGTCTACAGATGAGTGCAGTCATAGGGTATTCGTCTTTCTCTGGCTTAGTTCACTTAGCATAACACCCTCCAGGTCCATCCATATTGTCACAAATGGGAAGATCTCATTCTTTTCATAGCTGAGAAGTATTCCATTGTGTATGCGTGTGTGTGCACCACATCTTTATCCATTCATCCATCAGTGGACACTTTGGTTGTTTCCTTGTCTTGGCTATTGTAAAATAATCCTGCAATGAACATAGGGGTACATCTCTTTTTCCAAATTAGTGTTTTATTCTCTTTGGATAAAAACTCAGAACAGCGGTATCATGTGGTAGTTCTACTTTTAATTTTCCAGGGTTCCCTTTTTTCTCTATTCTCTCCAATACTTGTTATTTCTTGTCCTTTTGATTAGAGCCAATTGACAGGTATGCCATGTTATCTTTTTGTGGTTCTGACTTCCATTTCCCTTAATGAATATGATTTGGAGCATCTTTTCATGCATCTGTTGTCCATCTGTATGTCTTTTTTTTATTAATTAATTTTTTATTTATTTTCAGCATAACAGTATTCATTATTTTTTCACCACACCCAGTGCTCCATGCAATCTGTGCCCTCTATAATACCCACCACCTGGTACCCCAAACTCCCACCTCCTGCCCCTTCAAACGCCTCAGATTGTTTTTCAGAGTTCATAGTCTCTCATGGTTCACCTCCCCTTCCAATTTACCCCAACTCCCTTCTCTCTAACTCCCCATGTCCTCCATGCTATTTGTTATGCTCCACAAATAAGTGAAACCATATGATAATTGACTCTCTCTGCTTGGCTTATTTCACTCAGCATAATCTCTTCCAGTCGCATCCATGTTGCTACAAAAGTTGGGTATTCGTCCTTTCTGATGGAGGCATAATACTCCATAGTGTATATGTACCACATTTTCCTGATCCATTCGTCCGGTGAAGGGCATCTTGGTTCTTTCCACAGTTTGGCGACCATGGCCATTGCTGCTATAAACATTGGGGTACAGATGGCCCTTCTTTTCACGACATCTGTATCTTTGGGGTAAATACCCAGGAGTGCAATTGCAGGGTCATAGGGAAGTTCTATTTTTAATTTCTTGAGGAATCTCCACACTGTTCTCCAAAGAGGCTGCACCAACTTGCATTCCCACCAACAGTGTAAGAGGGTTCCCTTTTCTCCACATCCCCTCCAATACATGTTGTTTCCTGTCTTGCTAATTTTGGCCATTCTAACTGGTGTAAGGTCATATCTCAATGTGGTTTTAATTTGAATCTCCATGATAGCTAGTAATGATGAAGATTTTTTCATGTGTCTGATAGCCATTTGTATGTCTTTATTGGAAAAGTGTCTGTCCATATCTTCTGCCCATTTTTTGATATGATTGTCTGTTTGGTGAGTGTTGAGTTTGAGGAGCTCTTTATAGATCCTGGATATCAACCTTTTGTCTGTACTGTCATTTGCAAATATCTTCTCCCATTCCGTGGGTTCCCTCTTTGTTTTTTTGACTGTTTCCTTTGTTGTGCAGAAGCTTTTGATCTTGATGAAGTCCCAAAAGTTTATTTTAGCTTTTGTTTCTTTTGCCTTTGGAGACATATCTTGAAAGAAGTTTCTGTGGCTGATATCGAAGAGATTACTGCCTATGTTCTCCTCTAGGATTCTGATGGATTCCTGTCTCACGCTGAGGTCTTTTTTCCATTTTGAGTTTATCTTTGTGTACTGTGTAAGAGAATGGTCAAGTTTCATTCTTCTACATATAGCTGTCCAATTTTCCCAGCACCATTTATTGAAGAGACTGTCTTTTTTCCACTGTATATTTTTTCCTGTTTTGTCGAAGATTAATTGACCATAGAGTTGAGGGTCCATATCTGGATGTCTTCTTCACAGAAATGTCTATTCAGGTCTTCTTCCCATTTTCCCTACTTGAGTTGTTTTTTTAATACTGATGATGATGACGAACTATAGGAGTTCCTTATAGATTTTTGGATATTAACCCCTTATCAGACATGCTTTGCAAATAACTTCTCCCATTCAGTACCTCATCTTTTTACCTGGTTGATGGTTTCCTTCACTGAGCAGAAACTTTGCCTGTTGTAGTCTCCTTTGTTTATTTTTGCTTTCGTTGCCATTGTCTTTGGACTCAGATCCAAAAAAATATCGCCAAGAGTGATGTCAAAGAGCGCACCACCTGCATTTTCTTCCAGGAGTTTTACAGTTTCTGGACTCACATTCAAGTTGTTAATCCATTTTGAGTTTTTTGTATATGGCATAAAGTGGTGGTATAGTTTCCTCAACATGGTTTACTGAAGGGACCTCCTTTATCCATCATATATTTTTGTCTCCTTTGTTGTAATTGACCAAACCTGCTTGGATTTATTTCTGGGCTCTCTGTCCCACTGATCTGTGTGTCCGTTTTTATGCCAATACCCTAAGGTTTTGATTATTATAACTTTATAATATAGCTTGAAATCAGGTCACATGATGCCTCCAGTTTTGTTTCTTCTGTCATCTTTCTTTATATACTTATTTCCCAGCAGACTGGAACTTTCTATGGGGATAATGTGCTTCCTTGACTTGTGATTAATGTATTCCCAGCTACTCTGAGCAAGATAGTTATAGATCCTCCAAAAACATTTTGTCTGCTTTAGTGAAATATTCCAAATCCAATGTCTACCTGGACTGATGTGTGCCACAGAGACAGACATGCAGAGATGTTTAGCTAGATGAAAGAAGGTCATACAGCATCTCTCTCTAGTAAATAGAATACCCATGATGCAAAATACAACCAAAATGAAACAAAACCTCAAGAGGAGCTGGAGACACAACTGACAACACAAATTCTAATTGTCAGAAACCATTCAATGAGAAGATAGGCTCTCCCCACACCTTAAACAGCTGTGTGTTGTTAGTAAACCCAGAGATATGCCAACAAAATGAAGCCAGGCTGAGCTAGAACATTTTGGAAGATGAAATTTTAATAAAATGTCACTCTTGGCCTATACAAAGGAATCCATAGCCAATCGTTTCCCTAACTGTTGACAAAACAGCACAGCTTTGGAAACTGTCTCTTTCCAAACCATCCCTTCTTGATCCCATCTTTATGTTTCTCCAAGATTTTGTTCCTCTAAGGATGAGGAAAATATGTCATCTAAGGGTGGAGATGGCCACTGTGGGATTTACTAAGAAGGAAAAGTTTGGAGGAACAAAGTTCCTGGAAGACCAAGACTGAAGTTACTCACTCCCTTGTGCCTCATGCACAACCTGGAAGAGCAGAAAATCAATATTTATTGAATCAATAAATAACGAATAATAATACCATGTAATCCCAGAGCTTGAGAGCTTAGAGGGGGCCTTAAAAAGTCACCTCAATTAATTGAAGACAGGACTGAGGCTAAAAGGAGATAAGCAACTATTGCAAAGTCCCCTTGATGCCCAGATCAAAATTTAACACGTTCCTTTCTTTACGCCTGCTCTGTGCATCAGCGTGCTGCTCTCGAGATTACAAACCCTTTCATGCAGATGGGAGGATCCCCACTCTGAGACATCGGGGAAGGATAGTTATGACCCTGATTTTGCACTATGAAGAGACCCAAAGAGGTGAAAATACTTGACCATGTTTATATTACTCATTAATGATCATTGCCAGGACTAGACCCAGAGTTCTAACACCGGGTCCAGGACTATTTATAATCCACTGAATTTCAGAAAAGAGGAAAAATTTGAGCTGGACATAGGGAATGGCTCATGCATGATTTTGCTAGGGCTGCCATAACAAAACACCACTAACTGAGTGGTCTGAACCCAGAAATCTGTTGTCTCATAGTGTTGGAGGCTAGAGGTGTAAAGTCAAGGTATTGGCAGGGTCAGTGAGGGAAGGATGTGTTCCAGGCCTTTCTCTTCCTCTTGCAGGCTGTTACCATCTCACTGTGTTTCTTCACATTTTTACCTCTATACTTGTCTGCCTCTGGGTGCAAATCTCCCCCTTTCTTAAAGACAACATTCTAATTAGATTAGGGCCACTCTACTCTAGTAGGTGGTTAAACCTACTAGTAGTTACACCTCCTCTTAACTAACCCTGTTTACAAAGAAGGTCACATTCTGAGGGACTGGAGCGTTTGGACTTCATCCTATGAATGAGGAAGGAGGACACACAATTCAACCCATAATAGCTAGCAAAGAGGATGAAAGTGGAAAGACAGCTTTTCAGGTGAATTGAATGATGAGTAACTTAAATCAGCAAAGATACAGGCAGAAATGAGATTGGAATGGGAGGGCCAATGCTCACCGTAGGGAAGCACTGAGACAGGGAGAGAGACAAGGTTGAATGGGCCCAGCTTAGGATGGAAAGCTCCTCTAGGAATCTTTCCCCATGAAGGGCATGGCAGTACATAAGGATTGCGGAGGCAGAGCATGCTTATTGTCCTTAATGATGTCCTTAGTCTCTCACTACTACTCCATATAGGAAAATTAATCACTTGAAATAAAGGGCCAATGTGTTTATATTTAAAAGGTATTCAAAGGCATATATAAATACCATCCAGGATAGATCAAAGGAGGAGAAAGAGAAGGAAAGTTATTACAGTCAGTGGGGAACGGACTCCTGGTGCCCCACACTGTACCATCCTGGCCCACCTCTGATTCCATCCATCACTGTGATGAACTCATGACAACAGTGTCCTGCTTCGAGGGCATGGAGGTGCTTCTTTCTGCCTTGGAGACTTCTGGCAACGTGAAGAAAAGGAAAGAGTGGACAAATACCCCAGCCTGTGCCATCAAGGTGGAAAGTTCTGAGAATCATTCTATACCCTTCAAAGGGATTCCAGTGAAATCAACTCCCCACCACTGCCTACGGCAGGAGCCTTCATAATTATCCCTAATTTTTTCTTTTCCTCCTTTCCCATCTTTTTGTCCCCCATCTCTCACTCTTACTTCTTGGGACACAACACAGTGCCTATACCCAAGTCCTTACCTGAGGCTCTGCTTTGGGAAAATCTAAAGTAAAACAGCGAAGGATGAAACTTAGGTCAGCCACAGGGGTCTCAGCACTGAGCAGCTACCTCCTATGACTACCTGCTTGCTGCCAGGGGACTGAATGCAGTAAATGGCTCGGGTGTCTGTTCCATTCGAGGCACCTGCTGGGCGCCAAGAAAACAAAGTGGAAAAAGACATGGCCTCTGCCCTCAGGAAGTTTAAAATCTCCTAGAAAGGATTTATGATGTGGAATATTCTTTAGCTTTTGCTGAAACACAAAGATCCATCTTCGTTTGATGTTTTTGATTCCCAAGGCCCCCAATAATTGTCCCCCCAAATCTACTTCTTCTCCTGCCTCAGAACATCCCATTCAGTTTATGACCCCTGTTCCCATGGCTCCGATTTACATGTGACTCACAGAACATCTGTTTAATTTTAAAGTTTATATGGCAGCTTTTCGAAATCCCAGGACTTTCTCAATTTTTTCCCCTCTTCCCTCAAACACCAAGAGGACGGAGAAAATTAATTTCCTGTGTAAAACTGCAAGATGACAGCAAGTCGTAGGTTAAACCTATTTACAAAGGAAATTGTTGCCAATGTTTAGAAAAGCCTACTTTTATTTGAAGAATTCATGATCTACCTGGCTTCCAGTGTCTCATAGCATTTTATCAGGAAAGAGTTTTAACCTATAAATAGCAATAGGGAAGAACACAGTTCATATTGGCTTTTCCCCAACGTGCCGTGAACCGCTGGCTAATAGGCCGATCAATTTGTTTCACTCAACAGCCATCCTGGGAAGTTGCCCATTTCCCCTTCCTCTGGCAGGGTCTGGGAATACCTAGGTTGGTCTGGAACCTCAGGTTGGCCTGGCTGCCCCTGCCCTCTCAAAACTTTTCTCTGTCAGTGCTGATGGCATCAATAGTCATGGGCTTCACCACCACTGGAGGTGAGTTTTAGAAAACATTAAGTGCACCAAGTGCACAATCTGATACAACTCCTCTTGTGAAAAGGGAAGTGTCGGGTCCTCCTCTGGAGAGACAACTGAGGTCACTTTCCTTCCCCCATCTTTACATGTAGACAAGATCTCCAATCTTTCTTATTCCTACTAAAAGGCCCTTTCAGTTTGGACCTTGCTCTGAGTTGAGGGGGGGAATCTTCTTGACTTGTGAGCACATTCTACAGCTCCACCATCATCATGGGCTTTCAGGAATCTTTGTGGCCCTCTAGGACCATGTCTCTTCCCCGTCCCGCTGAGCCACACGAAGCCATTCTGCTCCTCTCACCCCTTTAAGCCGAGGCCTCTCTGTATGGACACAATACTTGATCATTTATACCTTGACATCTTATCATCTACTGAAGAAATAAGGCCCACGTCTCCTTGGCTCTCAGTTCCTCCCAGACATGGCAGGGAGTATCTTATGGATTGAACTGTGCCTCCCCAAATTTTGTGTGTTTAAATCTTAGTTCCCAGTACCTCAGAACGTGACCTTATTTGTACATAAGTTGTAGACCTTATTCAACAACTAAGTTGTTGACACTACTCAACAAATAAGTTGACCTTATTTGTAAAAACAGTTGTTGCAGTTAAAAGGAGTTAAGATAAGTTCATATCGAAGTGGCTGGGCCCCTAACCGATTATGGGACATTCTTGTGTAAAGGGGGGATTTGGACACAGAGACACACACACAGGGAGAATACTGTGTGAAGATGATTTACCTACAAGCCAAGGAAGATCAAAGATCACCAGCCCAACACCAGAAGCTAGGCATGAGGCATGGAACAGATTCTCACTGCCAGCCCACAGAAGGAACCAATCCTGCCAACACTTTGATCTTGAACTCCCAGCCTCCAGAACTGTGAGACAATAAAAATCTGTTATTTAAGCCATTCAGTTTGTGGTACTTTATTACGGCAGCCCTAGCAAGCTAATATAGATTTTTATTATTGCTACCATAATATTCCTTCTCTAAGGCAATCAATACTCCTAGTCCACTTGGCTGAACTGGAGAAGGGTCAAAGGGACAAAACGCACTGGGGAAAACTTCAAGAATATTATCCTTCCACCGTTTCATATAATTTAAGAAAGAGCTGTATGAAAAGGATTATTTTGGAATTCGACTGGGAAAATGTTAGCACTTTTGGATGCTATCAGCATTTTCCAATCTTGATAAAGTGACTCCCGAGTTGTTTTAATGCCCAAGATAATATTATTATAGAAATCATTAGATTGGGGCTTGCTTGGTAGAGGCAGCAGAAAAGATATATGGGCCTAGGGAGGCCCAGTGCTAGTTCCAACACGTGCTAACTGGACAAGACGGACTTCGGGCCACACAAAATCCCTCTCAGTGTCTTCTCATTTGTGAAAGGTGAACAACAGCACCTCCTCGCAGGCTTGTTCAGGGAAACAATAAAACAATGTATAGGAAGTGCAATGCCTAGTGTTTGAGCGTTTTTTTCCTTCCTTCCTTCATATCCTATACGTTGGGTATCTAGCATCTAGGAATGAAGAAGGGAAAGAAAAGGAGGGTGGCAGGATCAAGGCAAACAAAAGTCCTTCCATTTCAACAAGAAACAATGTTTATGACCCTTCATTTGATGCCCCATAATAGCATCAAGAAGAAGGATCTTCGCATACACCCCGCTTTCTTAAAACTAAATAAGCCATTCAAATGAATATCATCATTATAAACCTCCCCTTTATACTGACAATGCAAAAGGAAATTTTAATTTAAAAAAAGCCTATCCTGGGTGTTATATGTAACTGAAGAACTATTGAACACTACATCAAACACGAATGTGGTACCACGCAGTGGCTAACTGAGCATAATAAAAAAATAAGTAAAATAATCTATACAATAAGATTTATAGGATCAAAGAAACTTAAATGTTATTTCCACTGGTAGAACCGGATCACCTTTTTGATTCTAAAAGCATATATCCAAATTTGATTCACCCATGAAAGGAGCGAGAGGGAAAAAAAAATGTGCCTGGAAATAAATATAGATACTACCTTTGAAAGTTTAGCAAGGGGTCCCCACCATTCAAGGTGAGCCCTAAACAAATTCTGTTGCTGCCTTAACATGCCCAGAGCAATGGTTCTTTCTTCAGTTAACAATGGACATTGAAGGAGTATCTCCTAAGAGACTCCAAGGATCACTGGCTTGACCTAAGAATGAACCATTGGCCGCTCAACCACTGGTTCTCAGACATGCCTGAGTAGCACTGAGAGACGTAGGAAACATGCTCAAAGTAAACAAATTCAAATGATTAACAAATGGTAGGTCCTTCCAGAAGGTAACCAGGTATATGTACGATGTATATGTGTGCAAAGATGTATGTATACACACGTATGTGTTTGCTTATATGTCTGAACATGTATTGGTATGTATTATACATACAGAGATGCACACACAGAATCAAGTTATTCTGCAGATCACTTTCACTTAAAATATACATGCATATCTTTCTCTTTCTACATAGATTTCCCAGATGGTCTAACTTACTAGCTGTATAGTATTCCAGACGTGGACATGTCTCATTCATTAACTCCATTAACAAATCTTTAGGTTGTTTCCAGTTTTTTGTCACCATAGAGTTACAACCATGTTTGATTCATATGCAAATACAGAAAGGATGCAAATGAATCACTGCTTCAAAGAGGAATGGATTTTACACTTTGATAGAATGAAATTGCCCTCTAAAATAAAGGTCTGCCAACTTAAAATCCTTTTAGTCACACATGAAGAGACCTCCTAAGGATGAGGAGGGCTGATGAAAAAACAAAAAAAGAAAAAAGAAAAATACAGATACAGATGCCCAGACCCCATGTTCTTGCAAATGCTGATGCAGTAGGTTTGAAGTATCCAAAGAAATGGAAAGATTAGCTGGGACTAGGAACCTCTGAGGTAACCATCTAGCCACACAGGCGGTACTCAGTTAGCCACGTATCACTTATACATCGTACTGAGAATCACTCACACCTGCAGCTCTGACGTGTGTAGGGACAAGCAGCATTTGAAAACCAGCTAGAATTAGTGCCAGGAAGACAAGGGCTGTCTACTGATCCTACTTGCCCACATCTAGCTATAAAACTTCCTGGTTGGAACTGCTGGGATCTGTTTGGAAGCTTAAAAAGAATGTTTTGTTTTATTCCAATACTTCATTTAGGGATGAGAAGGAGACATCCTTGTTACTACTCTACCAGCAGTTCAGTGTGTGAGTTAAAGAATCCTTAGTGCTTTGAAAAAGTTTTATGAACTTGGAGCAGCTGGCCAACGGAGAGTGAAAGTAAATGACATGTGCTGCACCACACATCAGTTCCACTGTGGTGGGACATTAAATGTTGGACAGCACCCCTTCTCTTGATGGGGAAGAAATCTGCCCTTGGTCTTCCCAGCCATGTCTGAGAAGATGGAGTAGTGAGGGGAGTGACCTCCTAACTCAGGAGGATAAGCTGATGCACCCAGATATTAATGATGTTTATTATCTAAGGCCCATCTCTTTGTCTGCCTCGCGAGGTAGTGTAGAACATTCTTAATTTCGAAGACCTGAACGGCCCCCTGTCAACTTCTTCAAAGACAACCCAGGGAAAACTTAAGGAGCTTTAAATATTCCTGAGAGCCAGGCTCTCAGAGACTCTGATCCCACTGGTCTGTGGCAGAGCCCAAGCCCTGGTGTGTTTTCACTGTTTGCAAAGGATTTGGTGTGAAGCCAGCATTCAAAACCTCTGTCCTGACCTATCATGCACAGGACCAAAGTAGCATTCCTCCAAGTTGCTGTGCTGCAACACTCTGGTCTGAGTCAAGCTACCGATGAAAGAGGAGAGCAAGAATGAATAAGGAAAAGTGAAAGGTCACGTAAAGCGAGTTCCTGGGCAACCCTTCTTCTTTTGCCACCTTCCATCCCTCAGCTTCAAATCATATCCCTGCTGCCTGGCGCCGAGCTCAAAGAAAGGAGTTCTGGGGTAGAGTGTCTTTCAGGCAGGTTAAATGAGACCCAAAGCCTACCAGCTTGGTAGTAGTGGATCTCAAGGAACCATCCACTTTTTCACAGCTCAGACCTGCAGGCACTGATCCAAAGAGTGCAAACAGTAAAATACAGCGGGAACCCTAACAGTGACAGGTTTGGTTGACTTCTCAAAAGGCAGGTCTGTGTCTCTTAACCAATGAAGTTCACAGAAGTGCGGGGGGCTGGTGCAGGGCTTAGGCTGAAGTGTGAATCCAGATCAAGTGCATGGAGCTGGTTAGGGATGCATCTTTCTGGGATCATTACCCTTTCGTCCCCACCGCCCCAAATGAAAGTCCGGGTGCACCTTCCTCTTTGTGACATGCCAAGGAAGACCCTTTCCACATGATCCTCATTCCTTTGGTCACCATCTGAGACCCCAAATCCTGCTTCCAACACATATGCAACTGTCAACACCATTAAGACAGAAGCATTTTCCCTAACTGATGCAAAATAGTCTTCTGACTCCCCTTCCCTGAGACTAGGAGGGTAGGAGTCTGCCCTCAGGAGAATACACAGCTCAGGCAGACCAGTGCTGATAGACCTAAAAGAGGACAAATGGGCCATGGTATCCATTTAACTAATAAATAATAAAGAAGCGCTATATAAAACTAAGCCAAAGGATGGGGTAGGTGTAGACTGCAGAGGGTCTCAGACGTACGTTCTGTGGCCAATGAGGGAAAGGAAGCCTCCTACTTCTTCTGCGTGCCCCTCTCACCTATGAAAGGGGGAGATTCAGAACTCTGCACTGTTTTCCATGGTGGTTTTGAGAATCAAATCCTAACAATGCACATGAAATCAGTTTGAAAACTAGGAGTTCTGTGCAGAGGTGAGAATTCCAAGGGTCTGTCTGGGTAGTAAAATGACACTGTGGGAGATGTGCTCTGAAAGTTCCTCCCCGCCGGAAGAAGCAACTCTGTGCGCCCTGGTCATCTGGTCAACTCAGGGGAGCCTACACAGGAGGCTGACTGAGGTGGAGGAGGAGACAGCAGGCCAAGATGGCTGGGTTCCATTCCTACAGCCCCACCTGCCACTGGCCCCACAGAGGGTGAGAGCCTTGACCTGGTGCCAGGTGGTAAAGTTAAGGTCAACATTATTCCCTGGTCACCCAAGGGCCAAACAATCAGACTTCATCTGCATCAGACATGTCAGAGAGCCACTCGTTGAGAAAAAAGAAAAGAGAAGGGAAGGACAGAATAAATCAGTTGGAGAGTCAGGTGCCAAGCTGCGGTGCAGGAGGAGTTCTAAGGGGAAGCAGAGAGGCTGAGAAGCCATCAGAGGAGGAGACACTTGGGTTTGTCGTGCAATACCAGGTCATCTGGGGTTTGCAGGAAGGCTGTAGGGAAAAATCTAATAGATGTTCAATGTTTTTTCTGAATGTGATCTTCCGACTCTGATGAGAAGTAGGATTGATGTATTATGAGTTACAAGCTGAGAAGTTAAACCAAACACTGAGCTCTATTTATCTAAGCAACAAAATATATTGTTAGTAAAGGTTACAGGTGATTCGAACAATGAAAAACTAACAGGAGCAAAGCGCCTGGATAAATTGTTATAAAGACGACCAAACCAAGAACGGCCCTGATGATAGAATTCTACAGGCAGAGAGGAAAGGGGAGGACTGCAGAGAAGTGGGCGGAGAACATCAGCGGGGACATCTTTGGTTTCAAGCCACAAGAGCTATGACAGACCAAGACTTTCCCAAGTACAAAGTGCTTTCATAGCCTTTGTTATTATTTTGATTCTCCCAAAACCATATCTTACCCCATCTTACAGATTAGAAAACTACTAGGGGGCACCTGGGTGGCTCAGTCAGTTAAGCATCCGAATCTCGATTTGGGCTCGGGTCACGGGATCAAGCCCCACGCTGGGCTCTGTGCTCAGTGCAGCATCTGCTGGGGATGCCCTTCCTCTGCCCTTCCCCCTGCTCAAGTGTTTGCTCTTTCTCTCGCTCTCGCTCTCTAATTAATGAATACCAAAAAAATCTTTGAAAAAAAATGAAAGAAAATGGAATGTTAATACCCACAGTAGAGATTATAAAACTGAATGTTAGTTTGAGACTTCTGGCTTCCTCTGTGGTAGGAGCCAGTAAGTGGGAGAATCAGGTCTCTAACTCACAGTCCAGAGGTCTCTCTACCACACTTATCCCTGAAGAAGAACTAGAAGCTGCAGAGCCCCTCATGTGCCTTAGTACTGAGTTCCATGGCTTTCAAAGCTTGTCCCTGAGACAGATGCCTCAGCGAGCACTGTTGGAAGAAAGGAAGTCTTTGGGCCCAAAAAGGAGGTGTGGTAGTAAGGAAGGGAAGCCAGGTGATAGCAGGACTTAAGAACAGAATGAAGAGAATCTGGCCTTTATCCTGAAAGCAATTAATCTGCTGAGCACTGACCATGTGAAGATATCCCAAACATACTAAACACGTGCCCTATGGCCCGAAGGGTCTTCAAGGACAGACACGCTCTCAGTCAAAGGCCCTAGCTTCAACGTCCTGTGAAAAATAGTGAAAACACTGTCTCAAAAGGATATCCATCTGTAGCAGTTAAAGCCTTTTTGAAGAAAATAATCCATCCATGGAAATGAAAGAAGCACACATACAGAAAGTTTCGCCCTTGCTGGTGAGAGAGACGTCAACATACCATCAGCTCAAAAACCGAGCTGTGAAGTGTAAGGAAATTTGAGAAGGTCCAATTGAGCACCCTTTCGGAATGCAGGGCCACAGAGACAACAAAAAGTATGTGCATTCGGCACAGAAAATTAACTCTCTTTCTCCTCTTTTCATTCGTAGGCCTTATCGGGTTGGGTAATCAGACACTCTGTGGTCTGCTGTGAAAGGCATTTTCTTTTTGTGTGTGTCATGACACAGGCACAAATGCAAGTTGTACAGAACTGTTCCACCTGATGATGAGGGGGGGAAAAATCACTGCTTTCACTGAAAGATTACTAGGTATCTTTTGACCGCTTCTCTCTGTTACCTTTGCAAATGTTAAGCAGATATAAGGAGGAAAAACAAGCTATGTTTCAATGCTTGGTGGCACAACCATGGCTGGGAACAGACATGTGAGAAAGAACAAGAACATGGTGGAAAGAGAATGGTGCACCCAGTGTCTGCATGGATTCGGCCAGTTTTTAGCCGGAAGCCATGATAATTAGGAGCTAGTCCATGAAAACTGCCCCACCCCCCTACTGCTTCCGGCCTGTCTTTTCCCAAGGGGTTCTTTGGGTGCCTTGTGTAATGAAGAGCCCGTTATTTTTTATGTGTTAACTTTCCTAACCAAGCCTCACACACGGCTACCCTGCTGTTTACCAGCTGAGTGATGGTTACAAAGACAATCCCCGTATTTATACTGAGGAGAAATTTGTATGTTATGTAACTTCAATCAATACGTAGCATATGGATTTAGATAGCTCATTATTTTGCACAAAAACAGGATAACAGAATGGGCTGGAGACTACGTGTTTGAAGGAAAAATCCTTGAGATATTAACAAGATGGCCGAGTGCTAAGAATACACATTAATTTTTAGACGCCTATTTACCTCACCTTAATGTCCCTAAGAAAGAGGGACTCCCAAAGTAAGATGCCAGGATCAAGCACGAAATGGCCACCAAAAAGAAAACAGGAAGGTGAATGAGATAGAGGAGGTCTTCCTCTTATAGACACTGTGGTAAGGACTCTAGCACCTGGGCTACCCTCTCAACACCTTGCAACAGAGAATTCATCTCCGTTTCACCCAGGAAGAGCAGGGAGTTCAAGGGAGTTGCCTGAGCCCACCCCGTGCTTCCACACCTCAGACTCCGCAGTTGGGTCACTCATCCCTTCACTTGCTCACTGATTCATTGAGCAGCAATCTCATGACAGGTTCCATGTCAGGCAGCATAGACATAGAGTCAAATAAAACACCCATGCCAACTCATGAAATCCTGTATCATTTGCCTATTGGAATCTCCAAAATCAGAGAAAATCTCTTTGAATGACATGATCTAATCACGGCAAGAAGGGGACACTGCCTACCCTTGATGGTCCTTCTTCTCTTTTACCTTATTCCCTTCCTTCCTTCCATTTCTTTCTTTCACAGGGAGGAAAATGTTAACAACACTCAGTACATATGATCCTATAGGGCAATGTACAACCATCAGTGGAACATAATGTCCCATAGCGTGTCCCAAATCAAAGAGGACTATTCAAGCTGAGTCAACTCCAGGTCTCCAGGTATACTGGGAACAAGAGGGGTTCCAAAGTCAAGTCAGCTCACAAAAATGGCTTCACAGCATTCCACTCTGATGATTCGCAACACACACCAGCATTTTGAAGGCTCACAGAAGAATTTCTTTTTTTATTTTAATTTTTTCAATTTATTTATTTTCAGAAAAACAGTATTCATTATTTTTTCACCACACCCAGTGCTCCATGCAATCCGTGCCCTCTATTATACCCACCACCTGGTACCCCAACCTCCCACCCCCATGCCACTTCAAACCCCTCAGACTGTTTTTCAGAGTCCATAGTCTCTCATGGTTCACCTCCCCTTCCAATTTCCCCCAACTCCCTTCTCCTCTCTAACACCCCTTGTCCTCCATGATATTTGTTATGCTCCACAAATAAGTGAAACCATATGATAATTGACTCTCTCTGCTTGACTTATTTCACTCAGCATAATCTCTTCCAGTCCCGTCCATGTTGCTACAAAAGTTGGGTATTCGTCCTTTCTGATGGAGGCATCATACTCCATAGTGTATATGGACCACATTTTCCTTATCCATTCGTCCGCTGAAGGGCATCTTGGTTCTTTCCATAGTTTGGCAACTGTGGCCATTGCTGCTATAAACATTGGGGTACAGATGGCCCTTCTTTTCACGACATCTGTATCCTTGGGGTAAATGCCCAGGAGTGCAATTGCAGGGTCATAGGGAAGCTTGCAGAAGAATTTCTTTAACACTGCTCAGTGAAGGACCCCCTACACTTTTTCAAGCATTGGAATATTCAACTGGAACAACCTGACAGCTTCCCAAATATTGGCATGTAGAGGGAGACTTGCACTAGGGAATAGATTATTATTTTGTTTGGGGGTAAATAGAGGGGCCTTTAATTCAAGTTACCACCTTACTGAGAAGTGGAGAATTTGATCTCAGAAGACTCTGGTTGAAGTCCATAAACTGCCACACACTAGCCAGGTAAACTTAAGCAGGTCACTTAAACTCTTTGAATCTTCATGTCCTTATGTAGTAAATGAATTGGATAACACACACCTGGCACTTACTGTGAAGGTTAGAGATCATGTGCGTACAATGTTAAATGTCTGACAGACAAATGCACCTTAAATGATGCCCATTTTAAAATACAGAACATAAAGGTGCCTGGGTGGCTCAGTGGGTTAAAGCCTCTGCCTTTGGCTCAGGTCATGATCATAGGGTCCTGGGATCAAGCCCCACATCGGGCTCTCAGCTCAGTAGGGAGCCTGCTTCCCCCTCTCTCTCTGCCTGCCTCTCTGCCTACTTGTGATCTCTGTCTATCAAATAAATAAATAAAATCTTTTTAAAAAATAATAAAATAAAATACAGAACATAGTATAGCTGACCCACAGTGAAAAATACATGCATTCTAATCTATTGTCCTATGATTTATGAAGGTCTTAGAGCCACCAGCCATCCACATTTCTACCAGAGAGCCTCGGAGAAATGACATTCAAAAACAAAACAAAACAAAACAAAACAACTGACAGAGTCACTTCTCCATGAAATACTTTTAGAATAAGAAAAATGGTTTTTGCCATGGTTGGCATCGGGGTCCAATCAACTCACTTAACTTGCAAGAGACTGACGGGAAATTACACACATGGAAAAAGAAAACTTTGCTTAAGAAATTATTATTTCGCCATTTATTTTGTCTTTGTGTTTTTCCTTTGTGTTTGATTCACTGCATTTTTCCCCACATTGTCTTTGCTGGGTCTTCACTACATAAATTAAACACAACAAAATATTTTAAGCTCTATTTTTCTAATTATCAAAATCAAGAATAAAATGGAATTTCCAGGGGTGCCTGGGTGGCTCAGTGGGTTAAGCCGCTGCCTTCGGCTCGGGTCATGATCTCAGGGTCCTGGGATCGAGTCCCGCATCGGGCTCTCTGCTCAGCGGGGAGCCTGCTTCCTCCTCTCTCTCTCTCTGCCTGCCTCTCCAACTACTTGTGATTTCTCTCTGTCAAATAAATAAATAAACTCTTTTAAAAAAAAATGGAATTTCCAAGGGATTTGGCAGGTTGTACTCTATGATGCTCTTTACCTCCATGTCCTCGTCTTATTTATTTTAGTTTAGCTTCAAGCTAAAATATAGTTATGAGATCATTATTTTTAACTTATTTACCTTTGAACGTTGTTTGACATTTACAATCAGCATTGCAAACATATTTACAGAATTATTTAGACCATCTTTTTTACTTGTTTCAAATAATAGTAATATGAATATATAAGTAAATTTATATTTATTCCCAGGTTAGGATGATCTTGAATGAGGTCACCAAAAGTCTGAATGTAATAATCCCATTTCCTTACAAATATATTCAAGAAGTAAAAATTTATCTATCTTGTAAGCTCTGTACCAATGAGTATGTCTGGAAAGTGAGATTATGGATGATTTTTAAATAGTCTACCTAAATATACTACCCCTAACACTCCCTACTAACATGACATAAAGGGATTTTTATAAAGATATAAACCCATTAGAATAAAGAGAACAAAAGAAAAGACAACAGCAACAAAATTGTGAAAGCTGGAAAGCAGATGGCCCGTGGTAATTGACTTAGCAGACCCAAGAAAGCTGAGTCTTAAGCTGACAGTGGGAAAACCCATGAAAAACCCAATTTACCCTGAGGAACACCCTAAAGACTCAGAAATTGGCAGCACCAGGTACCTCTGTAAGTGGGAGGTGAAGGTCAGACTAAAGAAGGATTTGTGCAAGTCTGTTTAACAAGTAATGAGATCCCCAAATCTCCTCCCCTACTTCATGTGGCCAGGCAACTGCCCATCTCTCCCCCAAAGCTTCCCTCCAACCCATGCCTAACACTGCAAGTTTCATCTCCAGACAAAGTACAACAGAAGGTCCTGCGTAGGAAGTTATTACATACGGGTAAGGATGAGGGTACGGAGCCCTACAGAAAACAAAGGGACCAGGCACACATTCTGAACGCAACCAGCCCTCCTTCCTCGAGCAGTTGCCATAACACAGGCCACTAGGTCTTATGCCCTCTCCAAGCAGGAAATGAGAAGAGTGTGTCTGAACAGTATAACAAGTAAGCCTTCAACGAACAACAGCGTTTCTCCAGGGCAACAATCCCATCAGCTCAAAGAACAGTGACACCAACAGTCAATAAGCCCCATCAGTGTTCCTTGGCTATGAACAGTATTGATGCCGTAGTGAGAACAAACAAACTGAAGAGAAATCAAAATTATCCCGTAAATATATAAACATACCCAGAGGGAAATGGAAAGTGTGTGTCTGTGTGTGAGGAGGGAGGACCTGGGAGGAATGTCTGGGTGTCTGGTAGACCGGGCTAAACCAGAAAGATAAATCCTCCTGCTCCACTGTGGGGAAGTGACCATACAAACATGTCACAGGGAGCCACTGTGGTAAATGCTAGAAGAATCTCATGAGAAGCCAGACATGGCGGCCTCTGAGAAGGCAGAGATAGCAGGAAGCTGGAACCAGTGGTGACCACTGCTCTTTGTTACAAGATCTACAGAACTACTTGATTCTTTCAAATGGGTTAAAAATAAGATAAGTAAGAAAATTGTTTGGTTACCCGATGAGACACAATGGAAATCTCAACGAATGGAAACCGCAGGCCATTTCTTTAAACACAATACAGAATAATTAGATATTAATCAACCAGTGTTTAAAAAAAATGAACAACCTGGCAAATAAGGTGGGGCCAGGAGAGATGTCAAGAATAATCCCCCATCAAGGTTAGCACAAAATCAACCCTTCTTGGTTAGTTCTGGGCAAAATAGTTCAATAGCAAAAAAAAAAAAAAAAAAAAAAAAAAAAAAAAAGAAAGAAAGAAAGAAAGGAAGGAAGAAAGATAGATAGATAGATGTTTCTGGAACCCTGTCCTTTAAGACCTATGCAAGCCTCTAGCTCCAGAGCTTGGGTCTCTGCCAGTCAACTCAAATAAACCTAGACTCTTGGGCGCCTGGGTGGCTCAGTTGGTTAAGCATCTGCCTTCAGCTTGGGTCATGATCCCAGGTCCTGGGATCGAGTCCTGTATCAGACTCCTCGGGAGGGAGTCGGCTTCTTACTCTGCCCCCCCCCACACCGCAACTCATGAATAAATAAAATCCTTTTTTAAAAAAAGATAAAAAATAAAATAAAAAACCTAGACTCTTGTCTTCTATCTCATCATGCCAAAACAACATTCACAGAAGTTAGAATCACATACTTTTTAAAATATAGCATGAGAAAACCTACCTGAGGCTAAGGAAAGCCATTCGAAGTAAAAAACAATCAAACCACAAAGTAAAATTGGCAATATTTAAATACAATAATTTTTTAAAACTTCCAAAAACTGAAAAAGAATTTAAATAAATATTAAATGATTCATCAGGAAAATTTATTCACTATAAATATGATAAAGGGGAAGTATCTACACTAAATGAAAAAATTCTTCCAAATCAACAAGAAAAACACTCCTATGTCAACAGAAAAAGAAAAGAAATAAAATGAGCAGAAAATTCATAAAAGAATAAAATCAACATTAACATGTGCTGAAAGGAACACATGTTCAGATCTTTCTTTAAATACAAATTAAAATTCCTAGCAGATGGAAATATACTTTTAAGGGTAATATTTAGTGAAAAAACCAATTATTCTCATATATTGCTTAAGTATTCCCATGTACTGCTATTGGAAATTTAACTTGGAAAGCTATTTGGCAATATGTACGAAGAACCATAAAAGTGCTCATACTTCTGAATCAATAATACCACTTCTAGAAATCTATCCTAAGTAAATGAGAAATGTAGTAAAAGATTTATGTACAAAAATATTTGTCACTCAGTTATAACCCCACAAAAGGGAAAAGATTCAGTAAATTACAGTGTGCCCTGTAATAGAATATTAGGTAGAAATTAAAAGTCATATTTTTGAAGAACACTTAATAGCATAGGTAAATGTTTATGACAAAATACTAATGTTAAAAACACATGGTACAAATTATATAGGGTAATGATTCCAATTTTGTAATATACACATATATCAAATTTTATTATATATGCATATTACCCTATACGTGTATTCAAAAATACCTGAAGGAAATATATGAAAATCATTAAGAGTTAACCTTAAGTGAAAGGATCATAGGTGAATTCTACTTTTCTTTTATTCTTCTAAGTCTTCCAAACATTTTCATAGTCAGTACGAATCAATTTTTAAGTGACAATTAATTTCAAGTGTAACAGAAATAAAGGCGTAATTAACCTTATGAAAAATAGCAATATTGATAATATTTACAATCCAAATTCAAGTTTTCATAATTCTGGATCTGTAGAAATCTGGACAAAGAATAAAGTTTGGCTTTGTTTGGTAAATCTTTCACAGGAGACAGAAAACATGAATGGCACAAGTATAACTCTAAGAGGAAATGCACAGGCTAACACTTATTATGACCACAGGCAGGGCACTATTGTCACATATTTACCATGTGTTCTCTCACCTGGGAAGTTCTCGTTACAATGCTCCCATTTGACAAGTGAGGAACTGAGACTCAAAGGATAAGACACTCTTGAAGGCCATCCTACTAGCAAGGACGCCTGCCTCGCCTCAAAACCAAGTCCAACTCCCACTGCACAGCCTGTAACCTCTTCGAGGATCTCAATGCTGACGGCCGATTACAATCTTCTGGGGAGCTTGTAAAGAAAAACAAAAAAAATATTCCAAAGCCCAGACTGCACCCCAAAGCAATTAAATCAGAATCTCTGGCAATGAAAACACATCTTCTTAAAAAACAAAAGCACAAACAAAAACAAAACAAAACAAAACTCCCCATATAAGTTTAAGATGTAACCAGACTGAGAATCTGCAAGTCTAGCCAAAGGATCTCAATATACAGCTCTGACTGCCAGGAGGCTGCACCAAACTCTGATGCAGCAGGCCTGGGGCAGGATCAGGGGTCTGCACCCTTAACACGCGTTTCTAGGAAGTTTAGTTCTTAGCTGGTGGTCCACCGTCTGCCATTTGATTTTATTGAAAAAAAAAAGTGTGTGTGCATATCTATTATTATATACGTCTATACATACACATGTATATGGACGTGTACATACAAATCTGTTCTTCATTATTCCAGTGTGGAAAATGCCATGCATGATTATTTTTCTATACCTTGCTTCTCAAAATGTGATGCATAAACCAATAGCATTTCTATCAACCTGGGAGTGAGTTAGAATTGCAGAATCTCAGGCCCCATCCCAGATCTACTCAATCAGAACCTGCCCTTCAACAAGACACCAGTAATGTGCACACACAGCAAAGCTGCCAAAGCACTATTCTAAATCCAATTAAAGCTAGCTAGGCCCATTCTTAGCAGAGTGAGCGGGAAACCCCATTTTATTCATTTGTTGAGGACACTTCCTCTGTCTCTGGGATCCTAGGTCAACCTTGGGGTTTACATAGTCTCAGGAGCTTGGAGAACGTCCTCTGCTATTTGAAAAGCATCTCAGCAGGCACCCTGAGATGATCCTGGTTTAAGCAAGCACAGCCCATTTGAAGGTGGCACCTGTCCGTGTACAGCATCTTCTCTGTCTGAACCCCCGGGTCCTTTGCCTGGGGACAAACATTACTTAGTGTGTTGTCCTGGACATTCACACTGCCATACCCCAGAGTAGCCCTGAGGCACAGGAGAGGGCCCAGGTCAGCTCCTAGAGCTGGCCACATTTCTTGTACCCCATGTGACAGGAAATCCTAAGGCTTCCAAACAAAGATGCTGGGGCCTTTCTCTAGCTGACCATAAAAATCTAAGGAAGCAATTAGTTCTCCAGAGACAAGGTATTCCAGAACAGACACTGTCCATGGTTGCAAGAGGGTAGAATAATGCCTTTTCTACCTTTTCTCAGTCTCTTAATCAAAAACCAAAACAAAGGCATTTCAAAAAATTATCTACCATTATATTTATATGTATTATAGATCTTTGGGGAGAAATTTGAAGCATTCTCAGGAATTCCTGGGGTTTCTACACATATAAAAATTAATTATTATGTGACTTACAAATTAGCACCATATTTTATAAACCTCCTGAAGCTACCCATCAGGAACAGTTTGAATGAACAAGTAAATGAAAAAAGAAATGTATTAATGAATGATATTTTCTAGCCAGAGTTATATAATTTTTAATCAGTATTTCATGTACTGATACTACCCTCTCAAATAAAAATATAGTACTATATAGATTTCCCTCCCACTCACTTTTGATACGGCATTTGTTCCATGTCATTATCAGCAAGATTCAACCACAAACGTGGGATCTAGGTGGCAGTACGTGTCTCTGCAAACTAAAACAGACACTGACACATTTATAGGCATGTTAAAATGCTTTGTGGTTTAGTGATTCAGATAAAAGGTCCAGCTCTGAGAGATGAGAACCCATCAACAGTTGCTTCTACATAAAATACTACCGAGAAAACCTTAAAAAACCCAGGTCTGCAGGTAAAAAGACAGAGTCTGTAGTCCAGTGTGTAACCACCTTAAAGGAGTATTTGTCTAATGAAGGCACACTGACTGCAGTAGCTTTGGGATTTGTACAGCTCAATGTCCTTTCTCCAAACCCTAGTAAAGATCTAAAGTGCTCTGACCCTAACACCTGCCACAGAAAGAACAGATGACTCAACCCAGAGGTCTTGATTTTCAGCAGGATGTTTGTGGCTCAAATTATTCATGGAGTGAGTCTGCTCTGGTGATTAAAGCAAAGTCGTAATACTTTGCATATGTCTGTGCTTGTACAGGCCTTTTTCATGGAATGATGGCAAATTTCTTCTAGGAAGACCCAGACTAGGGTAGGCAAGAGGGACAAATCTTTCACCTTAATAAAAGAAGGTAAATTTGCAAGAAAACCTTATTGGCTACAAGCCAGGAGCATAGAGTGAACACAATCATAATGCAAAATTCTGCATGTGCTGATCCAGAAACGACAGAAACTAAAATATTTCCACTTAGCATGTCTCTTAATTAACTCCATATTTGTACAACCATTTGTACATACATTTATACATCATGAACTCACAGGCGTACCATGCTATACTCAAAACATATAGTCTCCCACTGAAACAGAATTGAGAGCCCACACATATATGGTCAACTTAGTATTTTTAAAGGGAGCTAAGAATGCTCAGTGGGGAACGGATAGCCTCATAAATAAATGGTGTTGGGGAAACTGGATAACCACATACAAAAGAAAGAGATAGACCCCTAGCTTATACCACTTACAAAAATTGCCTTATAACAGATTAAAAACGTAAACGTAAGAAATAAAATTGTAAAACCCCTGGAAAGCAAAAAAAAAAAAAAAAAAAAAGAGGGAAAATCTTCCTGGCAATGATCTTGGCAAGAATTTTTGGATGTGACACCAAAAGCACAAGGAACAAAACCAAAAATTAAGAAGTGGGACTATGTCAAATTAAAAAGCTTCTGCACAGCAAAGGAAACCATCAGCAAAATGAAAAGGCAATGTATGAAGGAGAAAATATTTGCACATGACATATCTGATAAAGGATTCATATCCAAAATACACAAAGAACTTGTACAACTCAACAGCAAGAAGAAATTAACAATCCAATCTAAAAATCAGCAGAGGAATTGAACAGAAGATGTTATCAGTTGTGAAGAGGTATTTGAAATGGTGCTCGATGTTACTAATCATCAGAAAGGCCCTAATCAAAACTACAAGGAGGTACCACCTCACACCTGTTCCAGTGGCTATTATCAAAAAGACAAGAAACAAGTAGTCCTGGTAGGATGGAGAACAGAGAATCCTTGAGTACTGCTGGTATAAATATAAACGGTGCAGCCACTATATAAAACAGCATGGAGATTCCTCAAAAAATTAACAATAGGGGCACCTGGGTGGCACCCAGTGGGTGAAAGCCTCTGCCTTTGGCTCAGGTCATGATCTCAGGGTCCTGGGATCAAGCCCCGAGTCAGGCTCTCTGCTCAGCAGGGAGCCTGCTTCCCCATCTCTCTCTCTCTGTCTGCCTCTCTGCCTACTTGTGATCTCCGTCTGCCAAATAAATAAATAAAATATTTTTAAAAATGAACAATAGAGGTACCATATGATCCAGCAACTTCACTTCCGGGCATATATCCCAGGGAAACAGAAATAGGATCTCTAAGAACAATCTGCATTCCTATGTTCATTGCAGCATTTTTCACAATAGCCAAGATATAGAAACAACCAAAGTATCCATCAACAGATGATGGAGAAAGAAGATGTGGGGTGTGCGTGTGTGTGTGTGTGTGTGAGAGAGAGAGAGAGAGAGGAGAGAGAGAGAGAGTTGGAATAATACTCAGTCATGAGAAGGAAGGAAATCCTGGCATTGCAACAACATGAATGAAACTTGAAGGCAATATACTAAGTCAAATAAAATCAGGCAAAGAAAGACAAATACTGTGTGATATCACTTATATGTAGAATCAAAAAAGAGCCAGACTCATAGAAACAGGAAAGAGTAGGGGTTTTGAGGAACTGATGGGTAGGAGAAATGGCAAGATGCTGGTCAAAGGGTACAAACTTCCAGTTTTAAGATGAGTTTTAAGATGAGTATGGTCATTACTGTCACTAAATACAAAGGTTTGAAAAAGTTAATATCAAGCTATTAGAGAACAAAGCTTAAACCATGCAGAACTGGCGGAGGGCAACAGGAGTCCAGAGTGGGAATAACCCCGGGGAACTAGAACAATCAGGTAAGTTTTTATGGCAGAGACAAGAAAGAGAGCTCAATCCTGAAAGGCAGGCAAGTCTGGGGGAGAAATACGGTGGGAGCAGAGGCCAGCACGCCTCACGACGGTGTTGGCTCTAGGAATGGAGCAGAGCGTGTACATGAAGGAAAGCAGAGAAAAAAGCTCCGCCGTAGGTAGGACCATGTCAGCAGCAGTCCCTCTGGTTTCCCAAGGATAGGCTAGAGAAAGGTTTTCTGTTTGATCTGTTGCTGAGGAATCATCGTCCTAAATCCATCAAAACTAGAGAATGAAATTGAGAATTTCTCTAATAAAAGGAACTGTAATAAAGACAAGTTATAGGACAAAGGTAAAGAGATTTTGTGGTCATGGAATTCTTCAGCACTAAAAATTGCTTTGCTTTCCAGAACTTGGGATCTCTGAAGCAATGTGCTAATTAGTATTGATACATCGGTTTATCAGAAGGACTTTCATACTCACATATTTATACAGGACTTCCATACACCAGGGTCTGATGGCAAATGCGGATGCCTGAGATGGCCAACGGTACCGAAATGGTCCACTCTGCCCCCAAATCCACCCAACGACCACCGGTAGAAAGGCTACCGCATACATCCAGACCCAAAGAAAAACTCTAGAATGAGGTCTCCCGTGTCAGAGTAAACTGGGTCTAAAACGTGAGCAGAGGTTACAGAACCCCACACTGTATTACTCATTAAAACCCACTCTCAAAAAATCCCCAGCAGGCAGAGACTTTATGCAAGGAGAAGCTTGTGACTTAACTCACTCAGCCAAGGAGGCCCGATCTCTAAAAGACCTTAACAGAGAAGGGGGGGTCTCAGAGACCTCACTGGGATCTGCAGAGGTGGCTCTTAATTTAGACTTCTGACCCTGAGGGGACAGTGAAATGAGAAGATATAAGTGACCATGGCTAGTGCCAACATCAGTCTTTGCCAAGCAAAAACGAATAATAATGAAAGAGGAAAGAACTGAATCCTCCGAGCACTTCCAGCTGACCAGCCACGGAATCGTAAAGGCAGAATCTCCTCAAGGCAGAAGCTAGCCATTCTAACACCATTTTCATGGGGTCTTCATGCAAATCACAGGGGAGGGCAGCCTGCCCCCGGCCAGCTATGTGAGCTGTGAGGTTTCCAGATACCAAAATCTGACCCAGACTGGAATAAAGCCTTTTGTTCTTTCAGCAAATATGATAGACTCTTAGAAGCACGAGGTCTGTTTTCACAAACAAGGAGTTGTTACAGCTTCTCTACCACCCCAGATGAGCTGCTGGGCTACCAGAGAGCTGAGTGTCCCCTCCAGGTAAGGATGTGGCTTCCTCCATTGGGCTGTCACGTCTCGGCTCCCACCACCCGCCATCCCATATATTTTCCAGGTTTCTTTTGCGAGAAACTTGGTCAAATCTTTAGTTTTTTTTTTTTCTTTCAAGATCAGAGACACATCTGCAGATGTAATTTTCAAATTACAGAAGCACCAGGATCCTCTGTTGATGTTACTATTTTTCTTTATAAACCTTCACTGCCCTCATCAACCGTCACCTCTTGTCACGAGTTCCTTACAAGTTTTTTACCCATGAAACTTAATGCCAGCCTGTTTAGTTAATTATGAAAAATCAACGTGGAAACCATTATTTCGGTGTGTAAATTTATTCACCAGGTGTTGTCCACCCACTGCCCTCCTGTTCTCAAGCTGACGGGCATAGCCTGAGGCGCCCGATGAGGGGGATCCACGGGGAGCTGTCCCATTATCCCACGAGATGCCAGGGGATGAAGGAGGGTTCCCCTTTCCCAGCTTACTGGCTCTCATTTTAAGAAGATAACTGTGTGGTGAGGGCAGGGCTGTGTCCCAGGGAGTGGCCTGGCTTAAAGCCTGACTATGGGTTCCACAGGCATTCCTGCACACAGGCACACCCTTGCCTCGGGGGCCAGGCTCCTGGGGGCCTGCATGGTACCACATGAGCTCACTGGAAAGGGCCACCTGCCCCCTCCCCCACATTAAAAAAAAAAAAATCTCTTCTATGGCCTGCCCTAGGTGGGGTTTCCCTAAACACAGAAGGCAGAGAGGGAGTGTTAAGAAGTTCCTGGAGTGGGCGCCTGGGTGGCTCAGTGGGTTAAGCCTCTGCCTTCAGCTCAGGTCATGATCTCGGGGTCCTGGGATCGAGTCCCGCATCGGGCTCTCTGCTCATCGGAAAGCCTGCTTCCCTCTCTCTCTCTGCCTGCCTCTCTGACTACTTGTGATTTCTCTGTGTGTCAAATAAATAAATAAAATCTTTAAAATTAAAAAAAAATTTTTTTAATTAAAAAAAAAAAAAGAAGTCTGGGAAGTGATCTCTAAGGGAGGTGGGAAAGCAGGAAAGGACAGGGAAAGAAGCTCAATGAAGATGTGTTCTCGGCTGATGTCAGGTTTCGTTGTCATGCCACTGGCACCCCTGGAGCATGAGTTGTGATTCAGAATGAAGCCGGGCTGGACGCCACCAACCACTGCCGCCAAGCACGCAGTCCCCACTCATGGGCCAGCCCCGCGGGAGAGGAGAGAGGCCTGAGCTCCCAACTCTCTGGACACGAACGCCGCAAGGAGTCCTTCGCAGCCAGCACCCGAGCGGCTGCAGACCGGTGCACCGCCCAGCAAAGAGGACGGGGCAGGGCACTACCAGCTCCCCGTGGGGGCTGCCTCTGGCCCTGCTCGGAGCCCTGTGTTTGCCGTAGGACCTGCATCCTTCCAGAATCAGCTTCCCCAGGAGTCAGCATTTCCAGGGAAACTCCTAAGAGGCAGACTCGTGAGAGGAATCCCATTCTTGGCCGGCTCGGTTCACCCTGAGCCTGAAATGATGTTCCTCAATTCACTCCCTTCTCCTGCCAGGGCTCTAGATCTGGTCCCTGCCGCTGGCGCTTCTGCTGGTCTAGGGAATGCAACTGACGGATGGTTTGGACCTCACCCCTGAAGAATCGGCGCCCCCTGCTCATCATGTCTTTGTCAGATGAGAGCTGCTACCATTGCCCTTATATAGCAGGAACCCGACGTGGAAGGGGCTGCCACGGCAAATCATCCGAATGCAAAACATCCTCCTCATCATCAGGGTCAATTACCCCTAATTTCTGCCCTTGCCTCTTCTCCTGGCGTAAGGAATCCCAGATGACTAGTCACAGCCCTAGCTTTAAATGAAACATGGTTCCTGTGACCCTCGTGGAAGAATCCCCCTCTGGATTCTAAAATCACAGAGACAGGAAATATCAGTTCCTGCAAGTGGGTCACTGGAAGTGGTGGGAACCAGGGCCATTCCTAGCGCCATCCTCAGGCGGCCAGACTTCTGCATTCTACCCAAAGGCCATGGCTCAAGATGCAGATCATTGAAGCCTGAAGGGTAGCACCAAGCCCCGCGGGTCACCATCTACAAGTTGCCCTTATGAGGTCATCATCTCTTCCTCACATCAGACCTGCAGTTTCTAGATGCTACGGCATCAGGTAGGACCAGTGGGTTCCATGGTGCTGTGCTCGCTGGCATGGCTCCTTGGCCAAGCAGTGCATCCTATAGGTCAAGGTGATGTTTCGCAAGACTTCCTGCCAGTGTTTTGGAGACTCTGTGAGCCCTTCAAGAGCCATACCAATGATGTCAGTGTGGAAAGGAAAGGAGAATCCAAAGCTGGAATATGCGTTCATCTTGTGCAGGATGGTTTTTCTTCTTTCTCCAGATGGAAAAGACCCAGTGTCACCTACATGCCAGTGGACTGGCAAGGACAGAAGTGGCTAACATCCTGTCCACTTCGTTAATGACCCTTCTCGGTGCGTAGTCTCTGTTGGGCATGACTACGCAGCGCAGAGTTCCTCATACTTTGTTCCTGCTCACAGAGGACTACCCACACACGTTCTTCCCCAGACCTCCTCATCCCCAGTCTTTCACCCACGCTCCTCCAGGCCCCTGACGACCCACTAAGCCATGTACCACTAAACAACAGTCTGCGTTTATACTTAACCTTGAACCGCTTCTCCCTCCACACAAAAGGAATGACTTGATTCTCTGCCTCAAGTTCTGCCCTCCAGAGGTCTTCCCCTCAGCACTGTGCATTCCGGGTGGGGCTGTACCACAATGGCTACACATCTTTGGTTGTACCAACCCATCTGTGAACCAAGCTCAGGGTCTTTCCTCTTCTATCCATTGGCCACAGGGAAGCCCCATGAAACCACAAGGGGATCTGAGGACAGGCATGGGTGCGACAGTGGAATGGTAAGCTGGGATCTGGGCCATCTGCTTGGTCAGCTATCTCTAAGCTCACTCAAGTCAACCCTAGATGGAACTCTTCCTTCTTACTGTGAGTCACTGCCCTACTGGGTCTGATAAGTGAAGCTCATAATGGACAGTTCCGACCACATAGTCACTTGTTGTTTCATAATTAGACTCTCAATTCACTTGTCAACAGCTGGTTTACAACTAATGAATAGTTCTGATGATACGGCCTTGCTCAGGAGTCCAGGTGCTGTGCTGTGACTCTCCACCTGGGGCTTCATGTTTTAAAATAGTAACAATCGTTCCTAATCCTATCAACACGGAGTAGGTCTTCATCTGGTTTTGAGAAATCCCAGTGGTTCTACTTCTCACAAAGACTATTTCAGGGTAAAATATTTCCAGTTTAAATTGATGTAATTAATTTTGATTTTAAAAAAGAACTGAAAAACAGTCTGAGGGTTTTGAAGGGGCGGGGGGTGGGAGGTCGGGGTACCTCGGAGGTGGTGGGTATTATAGAGGGCACGGATTGCATGGAGCACTGGGTGTGGTGCAAAAATAATGCATACTGTTATGTTGAAAATAAATTTAAAAACAAAAAATAAAAAATAAAAAGAACTCAGCTACGGACCACTTTTATGAGGCTGGATCCCTCTGGAGACCCAGCCAATTGCCATCCCTCCAGCACACACTGGGCAGACGGCACTGGGGTCTGGCTCTAGTCTGACTCACCACCTAGAAGGATAGAATGTACCAGGGAAGTCCAGTCACAAGGAACCAGTGTCACCATGAAGTGGGTTTGAACCCAGGTTTCAAGGGAAAGGGAGACATCATAAACTCAGATAAATAAACAACAATAAGGGTCACGCCCCTGACAGGCAGTAAATCCCTAGTCTAAAATCAGTCTCAGCTTCTGTACGGATTCCTTCCTGAGCTCGACATTTGCTGAAGAAAGTCAGGATTCTCTACAGGGGACAATCCAACTGATTTGTTTCAAAGGTTTCAAAGGCTTACAAAGGAAATGTGATTTTAATTTACAGCTTTTAAAACTCTCTCTGCTTGAAGTGGTTTGCACATTAAGGTTGTGGCTACATGTCAACACAGCTTGCTGAAAAGATTAAAATATCAGACTTTAAACTTTGTTGGTGATGGCTGTTACTCTGTTGGTTGGTTATACATAAGTCAAATAACCAGTCCGACTAGTTTTCCCCCTGACGGATTTGACAGCTGGTCTTAGCATTTTTGTTGAAACCACCTGAGAGCTCCTTGGGCTTCCAACTCCCTAAAAGTTAAACACAGAGGGCAAAGTTCATCACTGCACAAGTCACCTTCAGGTTTATCCCTTGGACACATCAAGTTTTCCCAGCTCTCAGATGGACTTAGGAGAAGAGAACTACATGGTAACGTGCCTTTTCCTTGGTTGCCACTACTCAGCCACAGAATTACCCTGTCTGTCTCTCCCTTATCTGTGAGAGAAATTCATGAGATGGAACATGGAACATGCAACCCATGATCAAACTTTAGCCCAACATTGGACATAATCTATTTGTAGTAGAACCACTTCAGTTCTTACCGCCCCCCAAGGTCTCTCCACCCAAGGTCAACCAAGTGTACTCTTCCACTGTCCACTTCCCAGGCTGTATTCTCTCCTCGCTACATTGATTTTTCTTCTTGGCAAAGAACATGAATGTAGAAGTGAAAAGGCGTTCCCATTCTGTCTTCTGTTGGCCTCTCCCTTGTTCTTCTCTCCACACACAGCAGAAAGAACCTTCTCGCGATGGACATCTGCCTCCCTGATACCTTGTTTCATCCTTTTCAAGGCCCATGTGCCATCAGTGCTGTGTCTAGAGTGGGACGGACTGCCTTGTGGGAGAGGGGAGGTGTTCACACAGGTGTTGAATGGCACGTGGCTGTGGTATGACAAAGTGGGGGGCTGTGTTACATGGATTGAAGGTCCTCTTTGACTGAAATTCTCCATCCATGTCTCCCCAGGCGCATGTCGGCCTCCCGGGATATCCGGAGCTGCATTAACATCACTTAACCATCTCCGACTACTAGCCTCCTGCTGAATCTCTACTGCACTAAACTTCTTGTACAGGCGCTTGCTACAGTTTCCAGAACACACTGTCCAGCTGCCTTTACCAAGTACCACTAAACTTGCCAGTCACTGCCATAACCTCCACCAGGAGCTGCCTCTAATGCATGGAAGCCTTCCAGTGGCAACATAGCTTTGGATTCTCTGGGCTTCTCAATGTGTAGAAGTTGTCCTGTAGTCCAAGCAGAGGAGAGGAGAATGTCACCCTCCCAACTGGTCACGGCACTGTGCCTCTCGGGGACTATGGGAGACTGAATTATTGGCCTCACTTTGCCACTCTCCTGTGATGGTCGCATATATCCCACGTCCTTACCAAAACCTCGTGCAGGGCACAGTGTACTTCCCTATCCTTTGACTTTTGCCCTGACCCTTCAACTTGCTTTGACCAATGAGATATAAGGAGTGAAGACACGAACAGATGTTTTAAGTATGCCTGCACCTTTGGTCTGGATCCCGTGCTTCTGTCATCACCTACTCTGGGCAGCCATGTCCCCAGCATGAATAAAAGAAGAAGAATCATCCTCAAAGACCTGCCAACCTGTGGTCTAGAGCAGAGTCACCACCACAAACACATGCAACCACGAGCAAGAGAGTAAACCATGACTGAACTGGGCAGGGAGCTCTGGGGTGGCTGGTTATGCAGCGTTATGGTGGCAGGAAGTAACTAGTACAGGAATTAATGTAACGCTGTTTATAAAATTATGCTGTCATAAAACCTTCGATAGCCACATGACTGTTAGATATTCTTTGCCTCTTTCCACTTCCATAAAACTCAGATAAAGGCGTATGGTAGACTTGGACAGTTCACAAATTGGCATATCAAATATGATGCTAGATCGAACGTTCCTTTTCTGCTCGGGTGACTGAGGCTTTGTTGCTGAGTGGCACTTCTTAACAGTGGATTCCTAACTGGATTCCTCAGACCTCTGCAGATTCTACTAAGGAACCAGAAAGATGTTCACAGGAGATCCTTACTCCCATGTGCAAGAAATTCAGATCAGTGTATGGGACACCCTCTCCTTTCTTCCCAATACTCCAGACCAACCATAATGCCTTGGACGTATGCCATATTTCTTCATTTTACTCAGAACCCTGACCTCACTTCCATCTCCAGCATTAAACACCTTACACCCCTCACCAGTCCCTTCAGGCCCTTCTTTGTTCAACAAAGCTTTGAGCGTCCATACGCCCACTACATCCCAAGCTATGAGCTGGGCACTGGCAACACAGGAGTGGTAAACACCGAACCATCCCCGAACTCCCACATTCAATTACAGAGCCATGGCTATGGCTACCCCAGACAGGACTTTCCTTGGTGGTAGAAAAGTCTTTTATGCCTCCTGTAGCCTAGCTTGTGGGTTCCTGATCAAAAAAATCATCTTGACATCTGCCCTACTATGCAAGTACGTCACCATTCCATATCCTAATGCCATCCTTTTCATTCTCTTATTTGGGCCCCCTCCCTAGACTCCCAAATCCCAGATGGCTAGAAAGAGTATCTACCTGCCATTTTCAGAGTGTTCCTTCCAATCATACCTATGACACTCACAGCAGTACCTCCAAATACAGACAGCAAAGTTCTCCACTGAATGCCTTCTCTAGGTTGCCAAAGGGCTTAAGTATTCACTGGGCTATATTCACACACTCCTTTCACTGGCAGCTCCCCTAGATTCTTTTTATTACTTCTTCTGTACTTCCATATTCCAATTTCTTTTACCCAAACCTTCTCATTCAAGAGCATCTCCTAATACCTCCAAGGCATAACACAGCTTCTGAACTACTGGCAATGGCACCTCCATGGTTTTGCTCCACCAAAAATAACTGTCTTCAAGGACATTAACAAAATTATTTCTGATTTCTAGAGTCTCAGGGATTTCCCTAGAAGGATTTCTTTCTTAATGTCTTCTGATTTGCAGGTGAGAGGTCATTGCCCTGATGCTATTTTAAAGAGATAGATCCCTAACTCTACTCATAGTTACAGCCCTACAAGGTTTCCAAATCCAGCTCACTGTAAACTTGGTTTCCTTAGTGCCAGAAAGTGGTTTCCTTGCCAAACACAGATGACCTACTCTGCCCACCCATCTTTCTTGTAGTGGGAGCGCAGATGTGGAAACCATAAGGACCTGCTCCCAGGATCTCTCTGAGTCTGGTACTCCCAAGCATCCTTCCCAGACACGTAACAGCAGGTCTCACTGTCCCACTCTCGATGCTGTCCACATATATTCAAGTTCCTAATGCAAAGATGGCACCAAAAAACCATCTCAGCATCCAATTTATTAGTACTGGTAATTTGTACTGCCTTGAAATTTTATCTGAGACCACATCCTCTGTCAGCAGGAAAGCAATCCGCAATCAATGAGTTATGTCTGCTGTGGAGCCAAGATAAATAGTGGCACCATCCTGATGTTGAACTTCAGATGTGAATGATTGGGCTAGGGTTTCAGCTGCTATTCCTTTCCGTGCTACATTTTCTTATGTAAGCCTCTAATTTTATTTAAAGTCAAATTTCAAAGGGTACCAACATCTTTCATAAATTTATTATGCATCTATTTCTGGCAGGTCCACTCCACAGTCATTCAAAGATACAGGGACATGTCTAAACCCTGGCTGTGGATTCTTCTGGGGGCAACACCCCAACAATACATTTAGAATTTCCACAGATATCAATGCCAGGGTCTGTACTCTGTTAATGCAGAGACAAAAAAGGAAGCAGCTCTAGCAAACCACAATGGGGGTAAATTAGATTATTATAAAGCTAATAACACCCTCATCCTCTACCTCTGTGGCCAGGATCTCCCAGATCCACTGACATTGGGTTTGGTGTAGGACTTCCTCTGGATGACAGAGTGTGGGGGGAAATGAAGGTGTGCCAGGCTCAAGCCAAGCCCGGAGAGCCATCATATGTTTCCATAGTTCCAGGTGGTGCTATCCCTGCAGGCTGATGGCCAGAAGAATCACATGGAGCAGAACCACCCTAGGCACCCCTCGGAGAACTTCGCAAAAACAATTGCTTAGGGTTGTAGTAATGCTGCATGTTATGGGGGTTATTTGGGAAGCAGTGAACGTTGACTGGCCAGGTCACAAGCCCAACAAAGGTGGGGCGCAACTTGAAAAGCAGTTACCCAGAGGGTGGGTAGGTCCAGTCAGAGACAGGAGCTCTCAAGGGAGAAATTCGCAGACAATAAGGTGGCGCTGGGCTTGGTGAAAAGGTCAGGAAGAATCCTACGAGGAAGGATGGGCAGGGGAGTGGGGTACAGCAGGCTTGCCAGTATCCACAGACCACCCCCTGTGCTCTGCAGGAACATGCTGCTCCCCCCTTTTTAGGAGGAGCAGGATTTCTGCCCACGCATCACTGCTACACACCATGCATTGACAGGATCCTTGAATTGTCAGTGACCTGGCAGAAACCTCCTAAAGACCTCGTCAGTATGAAACTCACACTTGCTCTTCTCTCTACCCCCCAAACCCCACCATGCCCCACCACCTCCCTGCTTGGAGGAATCCCACACCTGCTGCCGCAGTGAGAACTAGCAGCATTTACCTGAGCCCCCCACCCCACCCAGAATCCTAACAGTAGGACCTTCTCAGAGGAAATATGAAGAGACAAGACTTTCTCATTTGGATCTTCTATTCCCAACTCTCTCAAAGCCAAAGCCAACCATACAATACAAAAGAGGATGTTTCTGAAAGAGACGGAGAGAAAAGAAAAAATGAGCAAAGTCACAGAAGCTTCTTCATGCAGGTTCATGCCCTTTAAGTCCTCACAGGACCCCCTGGAGCCTACGCGAGAGGCAGCCGGGTCGGAAGGGCAGAGCTTCTCAGTAGATCTCGGGAAGACTCATCTGTCTCCGTCCAAGGAGAAGAGGACTTCTCCCACAGTGACAGGGGAAAGTCTTTATGATTTTAGAGAGTGAATCCCGCGGCCAGCCCAGGCCAGAGTGGGTGAGAAACTTCTCTCAGGGGAAAGATGAGGCCTCGGCAGGTTAGAGTCCAGCTCCTGTCTGGCTGTGGCAGGCACAGGTATGAGCGGAAGGAACTGATGTTTCTCTGGCCTGTCTATCCTCAAGACCCAAGGGCCCCTCTCACTGCCTTGTTCAACACCCTGCAGTAAGCTCCAGTACCGAATTACAAATGGTAGAACCCGAAGATTACAGGAGCAGGTGTCTTCAGCACTTCTCCATGAGGAATCCTGAGGGAAGGGAAGTGCGTGTGGGGATGTAAGAGCTGCACCTTCGTAAGGGTAACCTGGGAACGTGTTATAATGTACCTTCCTGTGCCCTCTCCAGCAGAGTCTCCAGATAGGGGGTGGGCAGGCGCTCCTGGCGGGTAGGTTCAATTTTTAATTTTTTAAGCTTTTATTTATACTTTAATTCTCATTTTTTAAAAATTTATTTTTATAGTATTAGAAGTCCTAGCAACAGCAATCAGACAACAAAGGGAAATAAAAAGTATCCAAATTGGTAATGAAGAAGTCAAACTCTTTCTCTTTGCAGATGACATGATTCTTTATATGGAAAACCCAAAAGACTCCACCCCCAAACTGCTAGAACTCATACAGCAATTCAGCAACGTGGCAGGATACAAAGTCAATGTGCAGAAATCAGTGGCTTTCTTATACACTGACAATGAAAATACAGAAAGGGAAATTAGAGAATCGATTCCATTTACTATAGCACCAAGAACCATAAGATACCTGGGAATAAACCTAACCAAAGAGGTAAAGGATCTGTACAATGAATTACAGAACACTCATGAAAGAAATTGAAGAAGACACAAAAAGATGGAAGACCATTCCGTGCTCTTGGATCAGAAGAATAAACATTGTTAAAATGTCTCTACTGCCTAGAGCGATCTATACTTTTAATGCTATTCCGATCAAAATTCCACCGGTATTCTTCAAAGAGCTGGAGCAAATAATCCTAAAATTTGTATGGAATCAGAAGAGACCCTGAATCGCTAAGGAAATGTTGAAAAACCAAAATAAAACTGGGGGTATCACGTTACCTGATTTCAAGCTTTACTACAAAGCTGTGATCACCAAGACAGCATGGTACTGGCATAAAAACAGACACATAGACCAGTGAAACAGAGTAGAGAGCCCAGATATGGACCCTCAACTCTATGGTCAAATAATCTTTGACCAAACAGGAAAAAATATTTTTAATTTTTAAATAAAAAATTTTAATTTTTTTAAAGATTAGTTCATTTTATTATTTTTTTTTTATTTTCAGCGTAACAGAATTCATTGTTTTTGCACCACACCCAGTGCTCCATGCAATCCGTGCCCTCTATAATACCCACCACCTGGTTCCCCCAACCTCCCACTCCCCCGCCCCTTCAAAACCGTCAGCTTGTTTTTCAGAGTCCATAGTCTCTCATGGTTCACCTCCCCTTCCAATTTCCCTAAACTCCCTTCTCCTCTCCATCTCCCCACGTCCTCCATGCTATTTGTTATGCTCCACAAATAAGTGAAACCATATGATAATTGACTCTTTCTGCTTGACTTACTTCACTCAGCATAATCTCTTCCAGTCCCGTCCATGTTGCTACAAAAGTTGGGTATTCGTCCTTTCTGATGGAGGCATCATACTCCATAGTGTATTTGGACCACATCTTCCTTATCCATTCGTCCGTTGAAGGGCATCTTGGTTCTTTCCACAGTTTGGCCACCGTGGCCATTGCTGCTATAAACACTGGGGTACGGATGGCCCTTCTTTTCACTACATATGTGTCTTTGGCACAAATTCCCAGTAATGCAATTGCAGGGTCATAGGGAAGCTCTATTTTTAATTTCTTGAGGAATCTCCACACTGTTCTCCAAAGTGGCTGCACCAACTTGCATTCCCACCAACAGTGTAAGAGAGTTCCCCTTTCTCCACATCCTCTCCAACATATGTAGTTTCCTGTCTTGCTAATTTTGGCCATTCTTAATAAGATTCCAGTGATCGTGATTCAGGAGTGTCCTGCTCAGGCTTTAAGGGACCAAAGCATGTGTGACAAACAACTCAAAACTCAAAGCTGGAGATACAGCCCCAGGCCTGTCATACTCTGTGCAGGGCCTCCAGCCCCAATGTCTCCTAGCCTCAAGTTCCCAATCTATAAAATGGGCAGATTTGGGCTAGATGAGTACTTCCCTGCACATTCACACCCCACCCTGCTTTGAACAGGGCATCTGCACTTCATTGGTCTAAGTTTCTAAATGGATGCCCAAGACGCCTGGGTGGCTCAGTTGGTTGGACGACTGCCTTCGGCTCGGGTCATGATCCTGGAGTCCCGGGATCGAGTCCCGCATTGGACTCCCAGCTCCATGGGGAGTCTGCTTCTCTCTCTGACCTTCTCCTCGTTCATGCTCTCTCTCACTGTCTCTCTCTCTCAAGTAAATAAATAAAATCTTTAAAAATATATATATATATTCTGTACTTAGGAAAAGAGGCTGTTCTCTGCAAAATGAACTTTAAAAACCACTGGATTAGATGATCCCTTATATCGCAAAACAATCCAGAAGCCCGGGGGATCTCATAAATCTTTTTCATTATCCCAAGTCCCTGGCTTTCCAGGACTGTCCTAGTGTTAGCAGTGAAAATCCCAGGCCCATGGAAAACCCCTCTCCTGGGCCTAACAAGGCAGCTTCATGTCATGCAACCTCACTACATTTGTTTTTCTAAGGAAAACATATCAACATTATCTGGCTCTCTCCTCTGCCTTCCTGTCTTCTCTCTGGTGGCTGTCAAGTACTAGAGAGTCTCGTGAGGTTGTTTCTTCAGGTCTGTGCATCCTGAAGGGGAAAGTAGGGCTACTACCCTAGTCTCCCCAGCTCTTCTACTTATTTCCAAGTGCATTACCCCACAAGTTGTGATGAGCAGGGCAGGACAGGCTCAAGTTGTTGGAGAGCAAGGCGTGCCCTCTCCCATATACTTCCAGGGGAAAGGGCTTCTTGACTTCTGCCTGATGTTACATGAGCAAGACATGGAATCCTGGAGCTCCTGAGTCTAGCAACCGAGCCGGCTCCAAACTATCCCGTACTCCTCTCCTCAAGATGAATATGGTTGCAGAAGCCTTCACTAGTTAGAACAAAACCTTACTGTCCTACATACACTGGTGTGGAAATACGAAATCTTGGGGTGCCTGGGTGGCTCAGTGGGTTAAGCCTCTGCCTTCAGCTCAGGTCATGATCTCAGGGTCCTGAGATCAAGCCCCGCATCAGGCTCTCTGCTCAGCAGGGAGCCTGCTTCTCCCTCTCTCTCTGCCTGTCTCTCTGCCTACTTGTGATCTCTCTCTCTCTGTGTCAAATAAATAAATAAAATCTTAAAAAAAAAAAAAAGAAAGAAATACGAATCTTTTGCTGTCTTGGCATTTTTCATCTTTCACTGGAGCTGGACCATCTGAGTCACAGAATGACTCAGGGGCTTTGCAAACATGGTGAATCTCACCTGACTGTCACTCATTACTGCTCAGCTAGCTATAGTATTAATGAAGATGGTAAGCATGGACCCCAGTCATGATAATTAAACCCTTCTTTAAGATACAGTATGATTTAGGCAGTTGGGACCCAAAAAAAGAAAGAAACAAAAAGGGCTTAGATGACATAAACACTTTCTGAATTCAACTCAACTCAACTGTGACAAGAAGAAAAGTTAGTATAGACATCAGTACAAAATTAAATCATTGATAGAGGATACTATTAAATGTTTTGTTACAAGTAATGGTCAAGGTTTATTTCTAGTATCCAAAAACTAAAAACTGCTTACCAACAGTAGAATGCGCAAATTAATTGTGGTACACTCATACAGTGAAATAATACACAAGAAGGAAAAAGAACAAACTAGTGATTTATGCAAAAACATGCGTGAATCTGAAACTCGTTACTGAATGAAATGCCAGACACAGAATATGATCCCATGCATATGAAGTTTACGAGGAGGCCAAATGAATTCAAGGTGCTACAGGAAAGTCCATCTTTTTTATATGCCCCAGATGGAGAGATTTGAGGAAGAGGGTGTCCCTCTATCCTATGAGGCAGAAGGGAGGGAGGCCTCGCAGAGGCATAAGGATTCCACGTCACGGTGCCTTTTCCCAAATTTCTTCCTCTGATAATGGTGCTCTTGAACATCAATGTCGTTGGTCTCTATTCTCTTCCCCAATAAAGGGTTGTGGTTTCTTTTGAAGAACCCAGCCTTGATCCCTCCAGCCCACAAAGTTCAATGTTGTTGCACTCTCTAACAACGTAAGTGACAATAAGAGAATAATTCATACTGCAAGTCATGGGTAATTGTAGCAAAAGGTATTAGCAAACACACCGCTCAGAGGAGATTCAAGCCCTATTGTAAGTACTCATGTTATCTTTTCAGTAACCTGGGAGGTAGATACTGTTATTACCTCCATTTTCCAGGAGGGGAACTTGACACTTGTTAAGTAGCATAAATGAGGTTTGGAAGAGGCAGTCTGATGTCAGGGTCTATAATCTTAAGGAGTATTTCTATCACATTGCCTTGAACTTGATTTTCCACCAAGGTAATCATCTATTTTCTCAAATATAACAAATCAGATTGTTCCGTTGTGTTTTTTTAGCAGACGAATTTTATCACTTTGTTCTGAATGCTATTAGGCTCATGACACACTTGGATTTCTGAAGGTCAGGATCTCTTTCCATTCCTCCCAGAACCTCTTTTTCCTTTTTTTCTTAGTGGGAGAAATGGAAAATAGCCTTTTACTTTCCATCTTCCCATACCACTTAGATGAAGGCCAAACTTCCCCCGTCAGCCAAGTCCGGCATTTCCAGCAGTAATCTAACATACCATAAAAATGTTTCAGAAAGATATTCTTTTACTCCTTGGAGTGCTGATCAAATTCTCCCAAACAGAATCAGAGCGCATTTTATACCGAACTGAAACCAAACAGAAAAGAAGTGGAGGGTCTCTGGTTCAATGTAGAGTTACCTGAACCCTTTTGGTTTCCCCTTTGCAGTAAGGAAAAGAGTGCTTTAAATCACAAACATCATCGTCAATGAGTACTAGAAAACTTAATGCACCAGAGGGCAGGAAGATCAAAGCTTAGCACCTGGAGAGTTCCACATGGTGTAGATTAATAAAACAATGCCTTCCATTACATAAATCTTGACCAAGGTTGCACACAGACACACACACACACCCCCAAAAAAATTACTGTAGGGGTCAGATAACTGATATACAATACACGTAGTCTCCCAATCAGGAAGCGTTCCCTCACCCTAGCTTAGCTGTTGACACAAAGCAGGGAGACTATTTTGTTTTAAGCTTCTTTTGTCTAAAATTGACATTGCAGATTTTGGACCTGGACACAGCACATCTGCAAACCAGCGGAAATACCAAGATCCTGCACACTCCTTTGATTGTTACATTTAAGATATCGTGTGTGCTACCAGCTCAGCTGCTGCAAAGCATTATAAGCCATTACTCCGGGCTTGTAAAGTACTTTGGAAATACTATAGACCAGGATTAGGGAAGATGAGTATTCCACATGGTTTCAGGAGGGAGGATGACCACGGGCAAGGCTGCGCCGTTCAAATGATCTGTGATCCACACGTGGGAAGCAACAGCTTAAGAATCCTGCCAAAGGTGTGGGTGGGAGTGTGCGTGTTAGTGGTTGTGAAATAAACATGTTGGGCACGCTTGGGAGAAAGAAAAAAAAGTGGTCAATGTGGAGGGACACATGTGTTCAGCCTCTCTGTAGGCTGTGTGTGTGTGTGTGTGACAGTCTGAAAGCAAAACCAGAGTAGAATCCAACCATCCACTGCTGAATGTCACTTTGGAATTTGGCTGACAAGGCCTGTGGCGTTTTTATAAGTGAGAGGCCGATCATATGGAAGCCGTGAGTCCAAGTGCAAGGTAGCCGAGGTTTTGGTATTACGTTCTATGGAGGAAACTTTAGCATGTGTTGATAATGTCCTGGAAACTTTCCCGGTGATAAAAAATAAGATAACTTTCATTTGTGTAGGCTATTTAATGCTGCTAGATCCCGACCAGTCATAAAAGTCCACGCAGGTGGATGGAAGAATTACTGACCGTAGATTCATTATGCTCATATGCCTTAAGCACGCGTGAGTTGTTTATCTGTGATGCTCACACGGTCGAGAGCCGCTGACACAGAGCATACACATTGTCTATGCAACCTAGTCATGTCTCACCTGGGGGGGGGGGCACAGTTCCCCAGAGTCTCCCCCATTTGAACCTCACAACCAGTCTGTGAGCTCAGAAAGAGATATTCAATACCGTACCCAACTTACAGGTGAGGAAACTGCATCCCAGAGAAATTCAGTGATTTCTGTAAGCTTTGATGATGATTAAGGAACAACGTAAAACAACCTGAGCTGTGCTCCTGCGGGTCCAGTGTAAATTACACACCACCGCTTTGGGGTCAGAGAAGGGAGATCTGTTCTACTCCAAGCCATTTCTCAGGAAACTCTGGGACTTACAGATAGAAGGAGAAATGGAAAAATGAGAGTCTCCCAGAATCATCCGGCTGTCCCTACCTCTCTTGGAAAATATACATAGACATCATCCCTTCCGGAAGGAGTTTAGCCAGACTTGGAGGGTTGGCACATGGCCCGTAGTCTCAGTATCCACCTCCACATTATTTTTGTGGAGTCCCACAACAAATCCTTCAGCTCGTACAATGTGTTAATTTTGAGGTGTTTGGTGGGGAGGAAACAGAGAATTAAGAAGAGCTTATTCTGAATTTATATTTTCATTGTCCATTTTTATGGTGCCATATGAGTAAATAAAAAATACATGGTTGCTCCGTTACATTTGGAATAGACAAAATACAACCATACTATATATGATTTCATATATAAGAACTTCACAATTATCAACTATAACCCAGTTGATTTAATCTACAAAACCATTATTCCTATTCTCCCAGAATGAATAAATCCAAAATGGCCCCATGGAAAAGGGTTGGATGTTGGGTAAGGAGCACAGAGGTGGCACCCAATTTCACAGGGCACGCTGCGGGTGGGCCAAAGGGCTACTCTACAAGGCACACCCAGAGCCTCTCTATCAGAGAGAAGGGGATGCAGTGGAAAAGGTAGAAGATTCAGGTTCTAGCAGATAACTTGGAAACTGGTTTAGAAAAATAGCAAAGCCAACAGGCAACTCACACACAACAGTGTAACTTTCTTGAGACCTTTCATGTCTCAAGATCTGTATTCAATGCTCTGTTTTGTTGTTTTTTAATAACCTTTGAGGTAGGACCTATTAGCATCTGTCTTTTACTGATGAGCTAGATGAGGAGCAGAGAGATCAAAGAGCCTTGCCAACACCATGCACGCTGGCCGCGGAACACGCAGTAGAATGTACAGCTAACTCTGAAGCCAGAGACAGACCTCTTAAGAAAAGCCTATGTATATGTAATTTAATGATTACTAAGACACACTCATCACCCCTTCGCTTTTCCCTCCAAAGTCCTTTCTGTCACTTAATCCCCACCTGACTTCCTGAGGTAGCTATTAATAGCCCGACTTTAGCGAGAATATTTTTTTTCAAGATTTTATTTTATTATTTATTTGACAGACAGAGATCACAGGTAGGCAGAGAGGCAGGCAGAGAGAGAGAGAGGGAGGAGGAAGCAGGCTTCCTGCGAAGCAGAGAGCCCGATGCGGGGCTCGATCCCAGGACCCTGGGATCATGACCTGAGCTGAAGGTAGAGGCTTTAACCCACTGAGCCACCCAGGCATCCCTAGTGAGAATACTGAACCCCAAAGAGAGTAGGTGACTTATCTGAGCTCATCGTGCTGTGAGGGGTGCACAGCTGGATTCGCACCCAGACCTGATAGGCCCCAAGGCTCATTTGCCTTCTTAAGCATCACACCTGTTCTCCGGCTCACTCTATGAGCACAGAGGGGCCAAGACAACACCTTGTCCTAAGAAGCACCTTCTTTATACTATCCGGCCAAAAGATAGTCATTTTTATGTTGCTTCCCTCTCTTCCATCAATCCAAAAATCAGTGATCACTACTCAATCCATTCAGACCTCACTCAAGTATAAATATAGAAGGAACCTAACAAAGTATTTTAAACCAAACCCAGCCATTCAGGCTGGCGCTGTAATTGTCCGGCAACCACCTTTTTGGAAAGGGCAGGCATAACTGCAGAAGGCCATAGAACTTTCCGCACAGCTGGCCTATCGAAGGCAGACAGAGATGCTTTAAGCTGATTGCTTTGATCACCATTTCTTCAGTGCCTGGCCTCCCTCCTGTGAGTAGCCCTCTCATTGAAGTCTGTAAGAGCCTGGAACCCCTGGGAAAATAGGTAACATAGAATCCAGCCCTTTGTTCTTGGGCTGGCCTGTCAAAATTCTTTAATTTAAAATAAATCCCTTTTCTTTCTTGCATTCAATTATTCCTTTTTGGCTAAAATGCCTCTGTGAGTGTGTGTTATTTCCTGCTTAGTCTTTTAAGGTTTTTGTTTAAAAAAAAAAAATGGGAGGGGGGTACTTCTATCTTGGAGAATAAGTGTGTCTTGCACAGTTTGAAGCAGAAACCATACTGACAAAAAGCTTTTTATTTTTTCAAATACATTAGCTGCGGTTATAACTTCAAACCCTGGTAGGGTTTCAATCACATTGGGATACATGCAATTTATGGCAAAATAAAATAATACCAGGTCATTTGGAATATAAGAATATTCCTAATTTACCTTTTTTGCAATACTGTAAAAATATACCTTTGTGCATAAGTGAACATATCAAGTTTTAAAAGTTATTTTCTCCACAATCATAATAAGGGTTCAGGAGTTAGGGCTCAGAATGGCTTTTCCATGAGTTTTCAGGAAACTTGAGTTTCTGTCCAACAGTTGGCTGTAGAGAGGTTTTGCTGAACACGCTATATTTTCATCTGCCTCCTACCTCTAAATTCTGAAGGACACAAATTACTAACCATAAATCTGCCTTCTCTACTAAGACCAAATCCATCAAGTGAAGTCGTATCATTTTGGTGATTTTTTTTGTCGTCACTGGGTATGCTGTAGGCATTTCTTTCACTCACCTATTTGAAAAAAAAATATTTCCTATTCCTCTAACGATTTCAGGGATATAGACATTGCTTTACAATGCCATCTGGTCTTTCCCTCCTGATTTGACTTCGGTGCTCTTGTAAAGAATGCCAACAACACATGGATCTGTGCTGACCACACAAGTGGACGTGCAACCCTCCATACTCTCCAACTGATGATGTCAATTAATCAGAGTTATCATCTGATTTGGAATCTACAGATTTAGAGTTTAGTATTGAGGAATAAATCCTACCAAGTGATTTTTAATCCAAACTCAGTCTTCTTCCTTTTTTTAAAAAAAAGATTTTATTTATTTATTTGAGAGAGAGAGAGATCACAAGCAGGCAAGCAGAGACAGAGAGGAGGAAGCAGGCTCCCCGCTGAGCAGAGAGCCCGATGCGGGGCTCGATCCCAGGTCCATGAGATTTGACCTGAGCCAAAGGCTTAACCCACTAAGCCACCTAGGTGGCCCAGTCTTCTTCTTTTTTAATATGGCCAAAGCACAGAGGAGAAAAAAGTTATGCAAGTGAATGTGTGTCTGTGTCTCTGAGTGTGTGTGTGAATGTATATGAGGATACACACACACACACACACACACACACACACAGGTACATAATGTATAACTATATATATTATGATTACTAATATAGATTATAGATATATTACATGCTTATACACACATAAAAGCTTATTTCAAATCCTCAGCCAAAACTGGCCTTACTCTTTACCCTTTTTAGAGCATGGACAGAGAGCTGCGTCCCACCATGGGGCTGTGTCCCTCTTGCCTCTGCCACCTGATCTCAGTCTCTGTTGAACCTATGGACCCACCAACTTGTCAAAATCCACTCCCTTCTGCAGCCTGTGAGGCACATCAAGCCACAAGCTCCAGTGATGTTGTGAAAACAGAGATGTAGTGAAAAAGGCAAAAGTCTTGGCAACCATTTATAATGTGTGTGAAAAGCCCCTAATAGAACCTCATCGAATATCAACTCTGGCGTTGGCGGGGGAGGGAGGGGGCTTGAAACCTGCCCAACATCTTAATTTATTTTGCCAGGAGGTAAGAAATTGACCAGGGTTCAGAATGTAATCCTTCTTCAAATATTATTTCTGAGAACACTTTTCTCACCAAGCATGACCCCGCAAATTGAATCTTGGCCTTCCCATCTCAGATCTACATTCCCTAAGTTCTGCTCTAAAAGTAAATTATTTATATAGGCAAGAAGAAAGTTGGGTCTTATTATGCGGCAGAGAAAGGTTTAGGATTTTTCTATCTGATAGTTTTTCACTCATTTCCCTTCTGCACCACCCCCCACCCATCCCACAGATTACCAAAACAACTTTTGCAGCTCATGTTTTCAGTAGATCTTGTGAAAAGCTGTCACCATCCCAAACTCAGTGCCCTTGTAACACATCATGAACATGAAGAGTCCGAAAAGCATGCAAAATCTCAAACCTTAGGTAATACAAAGGCCTCATGTAAGTGAATAATTTCCCTTGCTTTCTTTCTTCAAATTTCCTGTCTTTGGACCAGCAGAGCATCTGTCCAAAAGTGAGTGTCAGCACAAGTATTTCAATCAAAATAATAGTCAGTATCAACACTTACTGTTTCCTATTTGCCAAAGACCATGTGTTTTATCCGTTAACTGTCAGAGCCACCTTATGAGAGACTCCATTATCCCCATTCTGCATGTGAGCAAACTGAGGCAGAGAGATGCAGCTTACTTGCTGAGTCACACAGCTATACACACAATCCTTTGATCTAGTAATCCTATTGCTGGGAAAAGAATAATTCAAAAGGAAGAAAAAACTAGACACACAAATACATGAATGGCTTTAAGGTATTAAATTAGATGTCTCAGATCATAGAACTAGGTAGTAGAAGAACTGAGCTTTGAACCCAAGCAGGGTCCACTAGAACCATACACTGAATTGCAATGCTCTACTACCTGCTCCAAGCTACAGGGTCTATCAAACTTAGCATCCATGTTTTAGTACTTGTAGTACAGCACTAGGGATAATGTCAACACCAGGATGTAATCAGAAGACAAGTAAAGGATGCAACGCATGGCAGATGCTGTAGTGGGATTGGGTTGGACTGTCCAGAGAAGCGCGAGGGCTATGGCAGACATGCAGGTAGGAAACTGATGAGTAACAACTGCCCAGCCTTTGACTGGGCAGTGACTGTATGCCAGGGCCATCTCCAGTTTCTCTCCCTTTCCCAAAACTAATTTAACCTAACAAGATACAGTCCATCTACTCACAGATGTGCCACATCTAAGGATTCACAGCACTAGCTCAAAGAACCAGCTTCCAACTTGAAGATTAAACCAAAGAAAAAGACCATTACTAGAACTATACTGTATTTTTCTAGTGAAAAAAAAAAGTGTTTTTTTAGTAATCCCCCACTGATCACATAGGATTTTGGAGATGGCATGGTAAGGCTGAGGAGAAAAAACAAAAGGTATTCCCATTTTCTAGACTCAACCCAATCAGCCTTCCAAAGAAACCCATCTGTGATCTTCATTGCCCACTGATTTTATATGTACCCCTCTGGCTTCTCCTTTTTATAAACACATCTACCCATATACTTGAATTTATGGTAGATTGTTGGTTTTATGAATTTTTTCACAATAAAGGAATATATAAATAGTTTTGATATTAAGAAAGGCCCTGGGGCACCTGGGTGGCTCAGTGGGTTAAGGCCTCTGCCTTCAGCTCGGGTCATGATCTCAGGGTCCTAGGATCGAGCCCCGCATCGGGCTCTCTGCTCAGCAGGGAGTCTGCTTCCCTTCCTCTCTCTCTCTGCCTGCCTCTCTGCCTACTTGTGATCTCTGTCAAATAAATAAAATCTTTAAAAAAAAAGAAAGAAAGAAAAAAAAAGTCCTCACTGGCCTGGTATGCTTCATAGATAGCTAAAAAGTAAATGCATTTTATCTGTGTAAACATGAATGTTCAATATAGTCCTATTAATTATTTCATTTTATTAAAATATTCTCTAAACATATTTGTTGCTATTTTATCTGTCAGATAAAGTTCTGTTAAAGGACCAATGATGACCCTACCAGTTTCTCCTCATGGTTCCAATTTTTCTCTTCAACTAATTTTAGCCTACATTATTCCATACACACAGATTCATAATTGCTATACTTGCATTGTAACTTCTACATTTATAAGTATAAAAACAGCACTCTGCCAAGTTTGAATATGACTCAGACGTTCAAAATTTGCATTTGACAACAAACCCAAGTAAGAATGTTGCTGACTATAGTGATACAGAGGGCAGAAGACTGACATCAGCCATTGCAATGGAAAATGTAAGTCCCTGTATTGACCTAGAGCCCACTGACGGGAGGAAAGATGAGGCGCTGTTGAGGAAGGATCTTGCAAGGTGGCTATAAGCATTAATGGTCCACACTCCTCTGATAGTTCTCCGAGGAGCCTGTAATTATTTTCCATGGTAATTATGTACTGGGGAAAGAGATAAGTTGGGCTTTTTGAAGACCAAAAGATACAGAGCCTGAACTAACACTAACAGTAAAGACTCAAATGTCAATGTGGTGTTGTAGTTAAGAGTAGGGTCTCTGAAAGTCAGGTGTGAAATGCCAACACATCCTAATTCTATCTCATGGTTAATATTATGGCTTATTTTCCCCCAAAGTCCTCTGTGTATAATTGGAGTATAAATAATCGGCAGCTGTCATAATAGTCACATTTGTTTCCTAACATGTGGAGTAAGAGCCATCAGGAGAGGAAAAGTCAAGTGGAAGTACTTGAAGCTACTACCCTCCCCCAACTACCCAACCAAGATAATGAAAAGCAATACCTCACGACTACAAAACCTTGAAGGATACAGTATGGCAATCTCCATCATATCCCTATTCAACTCAACTGATTCTTGAACAAACTACATTATTTGTGGCAGGTGATGGTAAATAACCATGAATTTACCAAGGTAGCTGTCCCCATCACAGATGCTCTGGTGAATGTGCTATTTTCACTAGTGAGATCAACGTAACGTCTGCACTTGGTATGTAACCATCAATGTGAGAAAGGTATTCTACTCAATTCACAACAGAAGGAAGAATCAAAGGCAGCTGAACTTCACATGACAGGAACAGCAATACACATTCACTGTCTTGCCCCAGAGGCTAGGTAAACTCTCCTGCTCTCCATCACATAGTCTGTAGGAACTCTGATCTTCTTGAGATTCCACAAAACTTTATGCTCGTCTGCGCTTAATGACAATATGCTAGGCAAACAAGTAAGCAAGATGCTCCAGTAGTCAGCTGTATGCCTGAGGAAGGGTGTCTTGGAGAGCTGCCCCATCAGTGAAGTTTGTTTGTTTGTTTGTTTGTTTGTTTTTACAAATACAAAAGTCTGGGGATAGTCCAGGATATCTCTTGTACAGTTAAGAGCTATTTTCCATGAGCTAGTCATTTCAGTTTGCAAGTTATACCAGCAAGAAAAGGACACAGTGCTTTCTGGATCTCTTTGGATTGTGCAAGATTTACTGCATGTGGGAAAACTGCTTTTGTCCATTTATCAGATGTCAAAGGCTGGGTTCCCCAGCAGCACACTCTAAAGGATGCGAGTACAAGTGAGCACAAGTAGCTTATTTGAAAAGGGATCCCCGAGAAGTGAGATAAGAAAACCAAGGACAACACTAAAGGATGTGTTGTCAAGAGCATCACCATCTTCCTGGGCGCCTGAGGCTCAACCATGCTAGGGAATTCTAGAAGGCCATATATGACACACCTTGGGATGGGAAGCTATCTTCCATAGCCTGAGTGCTGTTTTCAGGGGCATTCATTCTCTGGCACTTGGGTTTCTGCTGTGTATGGACTATGAACACTCCCAAAGCTGTTAAAAGGCTTCATTCAGAGAGTCACGGTATTTCACAGTAATCCATTTTTGATGTAGAGAAGTGACTATCAGGGATATTTTGCCATGTACTTATGACCTATAATTCTGCCATATTCAAATGTGGTAGAACCCAGGGGAGGTCCAGACTATGGTAGAAACTGCCCCACCACACACACAGTCTGTTGACCCAGGAAATACAATGTCGACGAAGGTATCCACAGTGGATAAGGATGCTCCACGGAATCTCTGGTAAAGCTCAAGAGCAAAGTTGTGATCTGCACCCCCAAGGCTCCAGAGCAAAACCTTCTTCAGCAGAGAACAATTCTCCATTTGGAGAACAGTTACTGTGATATCTGGAGAATAGATATCAACCAACTGCACTTGGAGCTACCCATCATTCACTGGGTACACTCAGATCCATCCCTCATCAGACTGAGCAGGCAAAGCACAAAGTTATGGTACAAGAGACATTACATATTTGGAATTGGGATCAAGAAAATCCATAAACTTCCAGAAAAAGGAACCAAGACTCTCACGCCTGTATTGCTCTAATGCCCATGCATTGGCTTCTCTTCTTTGGATTCAGTTTGTCCAATCAAGCTTGGGAACTTCAGCAGCTCTTAATTTTAGTGTAGACTTTCATTTTGACTCAGAGTGGTGGCTTCCTACGGAGACTGGGCAGCTCTTCAGAGAACAAGAGAAAGGCTTGGCTACTTCAGACCCTCTTCCAGCAGCTCATCAGGCTTCTGGAAGATAACAAATTTCAGCTCCAGCCTCCCTTCTCCATGAAAAACCATGTATGGGAAAGGCTGTCAGCAAATCCAAAGTACGCCTTCTGGGAAATGCCCTTAACAAGAATAAGAATGATCTAAAAGAACTAGTGCGGAAAAGGTCTCGGAAAGGTTCCCAAATACCTCATTATTTTCCTGTCTTAGGGTTGAGAAGGAATTTGTACTTAAGAGAATGGCTCTACTTATACCAACCTCTATGAGGCATCATGTGTTTTACTTATTAAATCTTAGTAACAGTCCTACTAAGAATTGTTATTGGAGGTAATATTAGGCCTATTTTCCAAGAAAGAAATGTCAAAATCACAGGGAAGGCAAGGGTGTCAGCATGCCAGCTCTGAGACTGACAGCCCACTCTCAGTCACTACCCTGGACACTGTGTCAGATGCTCAGATTTCCGCCTGTTAAAAAAAATCATCTATGAGGTGCCACCCTCAAGGAAATCCCATGCTAAGTAGATTCTATAGTTACTGACAAGCATAAAATGACTTTTTTTCCTTCTCACAAAACCAAGTGGAACCAAAGGCTGTGATTTTTATTCTGAACTTCCCAAGTACTTTACGCATAAAGCCCAGCAAAGAACTGAGCAGGGCATCAGCAGTGCCCCCCCCACCTCATCCAACCATCAGATCCACATTCTGGACAGCAAAGAGGAGAAAGAGATGTCCTCATTCTCTTTAAGAGCATTTTGCAGAAGGAGCATCTGCTGTTTCTACACACATTCCTTTTTATCAGAAGTTCATCCCATCGCTAGGAAGAGCTACAAGGGAAATTGCACGACACAGTCACAGTCTTTGTTACAGATGGCTCTATACCCAGCCATAAATGGGTGGTTCAATTATTTAAAATTTTGGAAGACAATGGGTCTGTACTCCAGGTGGCCAATTTGATCTTCACTGCCCCTCCCCAATGGCAAGGCATTTGTACTCACCTGTGGACTTCCAGTTTTCTGGGCCTCCTTCCCACTGACCTGGCAATGGCTCTGGGACCCTCCAGCTTGATATATGACCACTTTCAGCCTCATCTATTGGGGGCTTTTTTATACAGTCAACTTACAGTCCTGACATATCTGTGCCCATGAGCCATCTAGGCCCTCGGTCTCCCACCTAGCACCCCATCTCTCAATTCTGGTTTCTGTGTCGCTGAGACATTTCTCTTCCTCATATGAATGATATAAAAATTTAACAACACTTTTAGGGGACAATGGCTCCTCACACTTACTTTAACTTCACCCTTACTTGCTAACCATTACCACAATTTAATAGAAATTGTAAATCCATATTCAGAATAACAAGAGGGTGGTTTTCTTTTTTTGTTTGTTTTCTTTAAGCTTTTATTTATTTATTCATGAGAAGCAGGGGTAGAGGGAGAAGCGGGCTCCCATGGAGCAGGGATCCTGATGTGGGATTCAATCACAGGGTGACCCAAGCCAAAGCCAGATGCTTAACTGACTGAGCCACCCAGGCACCCCAAGGATGGTCAGCAACTGTAAGATTGCTCTGTGCATGGAGAGTACTTTTCCCCCTTAATTCTAAGATTAAGAACTGATTTCCAGGCAGTATATTCCACTAAAAATGAGGCAAAGGTGGACATGCTGCATCACATTTTTTAATTATAAACCAAATTACACAAAGATATGAAACCTTAATGGGAAATGACCTAAGGATATAAACAAAAGTAGAAACACAAATGAGCAATAAATCTATGAAGAAATATTCAACTTCATTAGTCACTTAAGAATACAAATTACAATAATAATGGGACATCTTTATCTTCCATCTGACTGATAAAGATTAAAGAGAGTTAGATAGAAAGATGAAATGAGGCAATGTCCATGTTAACTGGCTGAAGTTGAAATTAGTATAACCTTTTTCAAGAGAGCCAATTGGGAAAAATTATCAAAAATCTTTTTAAAAACACCTTGACCCTAGGAATCTTCCCTGCTGGGAAATGGACACATATGAAAAATGTTTGTATGAGATTGTTCTTCTCAGATTGTTTATAATAAAATAAAACCCAAATGCTAAAGAAATGCTGAAGGAATGGTTAGATAAATACATGATGGAATGCTATGTGAGTCATTTGAAATTCTGAAGATCTTATAGTCACTGATACAAAAAAAAGGTTACATTTCAATTTAGGAAAAACAGGCAGTTTCCAGAATATATGTGCTGTAGCCAATGTCATTTTTGTAAAAATGTGTTTCAGCATACATTTATTTTTCTATATTCACAGTGTAAATAGTCTGAGAGGACATATACCAAAAATGTTACCTATTATATTTTCTAAGGAACAGAATTTCTGAATATTTTATTGCTTTTTTTTTCTTTCCTCAAAGATTTCACATTTCTTGACAAGTTGCTTTTAAGTCATTAAAAAAATTTTCAGAGAATACAGGACTGCACCAATTCTTTGCAGAGAAAATAACTTTCTAAGAAATAGAAATCACAGAAGAAAATGACTGACTGGTTATTATTTACCAAAAATATCAAATAAATATATATATCAAATAAATAAAATGGGTATATCAAATAAATAAAATGAAAAGCAAGGTGTCTCGGCAATTCACAGCAATACCTAACATAAAATTTCATATAGTACCATCAGAAAAACACTATTTTAAAGGTTAAATAGGAGGGGTGCTTCAGTGGCTCAGTCAGTTAAGCATCTAACTCTTGTTTTCACCTCAGGTAGTGATCTTAGGGTCATGAGATCAAGCCCCATGTGTGGCTCTGTGCTCAGTGTGGAGTCTGCTGGACATTCAATCTCCCTCTCCCTCCCTGCTACCCCTTCCACTCCTGCTCACTCACTCTCAAATAAATGAATCTTTTTTTAAAGATTTTATTTATTTATTTGACAGAGAGAAATCACAAGTAGATGGAGAGGCAGACAGAGAGAGAGAGAGGGAAGCAGGCTTCCTGCTGAGCACAGAGACCGATGCGGGACTCGATCCCAGGACTCTGAGATCATGACCTGAGCCGAAGGCAGCAGCTTAACCCACTGAGCCACCCAGGCACCCCAATAAATGAATCTTTAAAAACATTAGGAAAATAGAGAGAGAGACAAGATGGCAGAGAAGTACCAGACTGAAATGACATCAGATTTCAGGAGTTCAGCTAGATAGGAATCAAACCATTCCAAACACCTACAAACTCAACAGGAGATAGAAGAGAAAAAGAGCAGCAATTCTAGAAACAGAAAAGTGACCACTTTCTGAAAGGTAAGACATGCAGAGAAGTGAATCCAAAGCGACGGGAAGATAGACCACGAGGGGAGGGGTCAGCTCCCAGTAAATGGTGGTACAGTGGAGCACAAAATCTGAACTTTAAGAAGTCTGCTCCATTGAGGGATGTCGCTCCAGAAGCTAAGTGGGGGTAGAGCCCCCATGGGGAGAGTGTGGTCTCAGGTCCCACGGGGTCACAGAAAGATCAGGGGTGTGTGAGTGTGGCAGAGCTGTCAGGTATCAGAGTGGGGAAGCCAGCTATAGAGATGGAGCTGAGCAGTGGACTCTTAGCTTGGGATTACCTAAACCGTGATCCATGGCAGAGTCAGGGCACAGAACTTCAAGTGGGGACCCGACAAGTGGCAGATCCAGGGAAACACACTCCTTCCTTCTCTAGGAGGAGTGGCATGGGAGTGTGTGGCAGAAATCTTTTGGGTTTGGAGACTCCAAATGGGGTCATCGCCAGAGATAAAACACTTGGTCACAGGCCAGGTGAGCTCAGAGTGTGGCTGGAGATGAGGGAGACAGGAGTGATCATTTTTCTCTGAGGGCACACTGAGGACAGGGCTCCCTGAGCTCTCAGCTCCTCTGGGGTGGAGACTGGGATGTCACCATTTTCATTTGCATCCTCCAAAGCAGTATGGAAAGTGTTCAGGGAACAAAAGCTCCTGAGAGTGAACCCAAGCAGATTACTTAGCCTGGCCCCAGGCAAAGGCAGTGCAAAGTGTCGGGCAAAGACATTTGAGAATCACTGCAACAGGCCCCTCCCCTAGAAGATCAGCAAGAACATCCCACCAAGATCACGTTCACCAATCAATGAGAACTGCAGAACTCCAGAGCTAGTGGAAAGTAACACATAGAATTCATGGCTTTTCCCCCAAGATCTTTTAGTCTTGTTAATTTCTTTTTAATTTTTCTTATTCTGTTTTTTTATCTTTTCCTCTTCCCTCTTTTAACATTTTCTAACTAGTTTAACAATACCTTTCTGAAAAAAGAAAATTAAACCTTCATTGTTAGAGTCATATTTTATCCCTTCATTGATTTAACCTTGTTTTTTGTATACATATGGGTTTCTTTGTTCTAAAAAATTTGGGGATACAATTTATCTAATAGATCAAAATATATCCTAATCTAGCACATGGCTTTCTTATCGTCTCCAGCCTGAGCAAATTCCCTCCTTTTTTTTTTCTTTTTCCAACCAACTTATCAATTCCTTTTATAGAACTTTTTTTAAAATTTTCATCTTTACAGTCATATTCCATCCCTTCATTTTTACCCTCATTTTTGTATATATATAAGTTTTTCTTTCTTTAAAATTTTGGGAGGTAGTTTCTTCTAAGAGACCAAAATATACCCAAAATCAAGTGGGTGGCTCTGTTCTATTCACCAGTCTAATATATATATATTTATTTATTTTATTTATTTTTTTCTCCCGTTCTTCTCCCCCTTGTTTTGAATCTCTTCTGATTTGGTTAGCATACATTTTTCAGGGGTCTTTGCCACTCTTTTAGTATTTTATTCTCTCATTCATATATTCTTATCTGGATAAAATGACAAGGCAGAAAAACTCACCACAAAAAAAAGAACAAGAGGCAGTATGGGTGGCTAGGGACCTAATCAACATGAACATTGCTAATATGTCAGAACTAGAGTTCAAAACAATTATTTTCAAGGTGCTAGCTGGGCTCAAAAAAGGCATGGAATCTATTAGAGAAACCCTTTCTGGAGAAATAAAATCCCTTTCTGGAGAAATAAAAGAATGAAAATCTAACCAAGTTGAAATTTAAAAAGCTATTAATGAGGTGCAATAAAAAATGGAGGCTCTTACTGGTAGAATAAATGAGGCGGAAGAGAGAATTAGTGATATAGAAGACCAAATGATGGAGAATAAAGAAGCTGAGCAAAAGAGAGACAAACAACTACTAGACCATGAGGGGAGAATTTGAGAGATAAGTGACACCATAAGATGAAACAATATTAGATTCCAGAAGAAGAAGAAAGAGAAAGTGGGGCAGAGGTATATTGCAGCAAATTATAATAGAGAATTTCCCTAATATGGCAAAGGGGACAAGCATGAAAATCCAGGAGGCACAAAGAACCCCCACAAAATCAATAAAAAGAGGTCCACAGCCCGTCATCTAATAATAAAACTTACAAGTCTAAGCGACAAAGAGAAAATCCTGAAGGAGCCTGGGACAAGAAGTCTATAACATACAATGTTAGAAATATTAGACTGGAAGAATTATCCACAGAGACCTGGCAGGCCAGAAAGGACTGGCATGATACATTCAGATCATTAAATGAGAAAAACATTCAGCCAAGAACATTATATCCAACTAGGCTGTCATTGAAAATAGAAGGAGAGAAAAAAAAGCTTCCAGGACAAACAAAATGAAAAAAAATTGCAAACACCAAACCAGCCCTACAGGAAATATTGAAAGGGGTCATCTAAGCAAAGAAAGAGCCTAAAAGTAGTAAATCAGAAAGGATCAGAGACAATATACAGTAACAGTCACCTTACAGGCAATATGATGGCACTAAATTCATATCTTTCAATAGTTACACTGAATGTAAATGGGCTAAATGCTCCAATCAAAAGACACAGGGTGTCATAATGGATAAAAAACCAAAATCCATCAATGTGCTAAATACAAGAAACTCATTTTAGACCCAAAGACACCTCCAGATTTAAAGTGAGGGGGTGGCCATTTGCCATGCTAATGGACATCAAAAGAAAGCTGGGGTGGCAATCCTTATATCAGATAAATTAGATTTTAAGCAAGACTAAAATAAGAGATGAGGAAGGACACTATATAATAATTAAAGGGTCTGTTCAACAAGAAGATCTAACAATTTTAAAAATCTATGCCCCTAACAAAATCAAGGAAACACATCAACAATAATACAATAACAGTAGGGGACTTTAACACCCCCACTCATTGAAATGGACAAACCATCCAAGCAAAAGATCAATAAGGAAATAAAGGCTTTGCATGACACACTGGACCAGATGGACATCACAGATATACTTAGAACATTCCAACCCAAAGCAACATAATAAACATTTTCCTCTAATGTACATGGAACATTTTCTAGAATAGATCACATCCTGCATCATAAATCAGGTCTCAACCAGTACCAAAAGGTTGGGATCATTTCCTGAGTATTTTCAAACCACAATGTTCTGAGACCACAATGCTCTGAAGCTAGAACTCAATTGCAAAAGGAAAGTTGGAAAGAACCCAAATCCATGGAGGCTAAAGAGAATCCTACTAAAGAAAGAATGGGTCAACCAGGAAATTAAAGAAGAATTGAAAAAAATCATGGAAACTAATGATAATGAAAACACAACTGTTCAAAATCTGTGAAGCACAGCAAAGGCAGGCCTGAAAAGAAAGTACATAGTGATTCAAGCCTTTTTCAAGAAACAAGAAAGGTCTCAAGTATACAACCTAACCCTAGACCTAAAGGAGCTGGAGAAAGAACAGCAAAGAAAGCCTAAACCCAGCAAAAGAAGAGAAATAATAAAGATCAGAGCAGAAATCAATGAAATAGAAGACAAAAGAACAATAAAACAAATCAATGGCACTGAGAGCTGGTTCTGTGAAATAATTAATAAGACTGATAAACCCTTGGCCAGACTTATCAAAAAGAAAAGATAAAGAATCCAAATAAATAAAAGCATGAATGAAAGAAGAGAAATCACAACTAACACCAAAGAAATACAAACAATTATAAGAACATATTATGATTATTGACATTGGGGAAGGTATGTGCTATGATGAGTGCTGTGAAGTGTAAACCTGGCAATTCACAGACCTGTACCCCTGGGGCTAATAATACATCATATGTTAATTTAAAAATAAAAAGAACATATTATGAGCAGCAATACACCAGAAAATCTGACAATCTGGAAGAAATGGATGTATTCCTAGGGATGTATAAACTACCTAAACTGAACCAGGAAGAAATAGAAAACCTGAACAGACCCATAACCAGTAAGGAGATTGAAGCAGTCATCAAAAATCTCCCAACAAACGAGAGCCTGGGGCCAGATGGCTTCCCAAGGGAATTCTACCAAACACTTAAAGAAGAATTAATACTTATTCTCCCAAAACTGTTGCAAAAAACAGAAATGGAAGGAAAACTTCCAAATTAATTTAATGAGGCCAGTATTACCTTGATCGCAAAGACACCATCCAAAAGGACAATTACAGACCAATATCCTTGATAAATACAGATGTGAAAATTCGTACCAAAATACTAGCCAAAAGGATCCAATAGTACATTCAAAGGATTATTCACCACGACCAAGTGAGATTTATTCCTGGGATGCATGTAGGTTCAACATCCACAAACCAATCAATGTGATACAATACATTAATAAAAGAAAGAACAAGAACCATATGATACTCTCAATAGATGCTGAGAAAGCATTTGACAAAGTACAGCATCCTTTCTTGATCAAAACTCTTCACAGTGTAGGGATAGAAGTTACATACCTCAATATCATCAAAGCCATCTATGAAAAACCCATGGGGAATATCATTCTCAATGGGGAAAAACTGAGAGCTTTTCCCCTAAGGTCAGGAACATGGCAGGGGTGTTCACTATCACCACTGCTATTCAACAGAGTACTAGAAGTCCTAGCCTCAGCAATCAGACAACAAAAAGAAATAAAAGGCATCTGAATTGGCAAAGAAGTAGTCAAACTCTCACTCTTTGCAGATGATATGACACTTTACGTGGAAAACCCAAAGATTCCACTCCAAACGTGCTAGAACTCATACAGAAATTCAGTAAAGTGTCAGGATATAACATCAATGCACAGAAATCAGTTGCATTTCTATACACCAACAACAAGATAGAAAGAAGAGAAATTAAGGAGTTGATCCCATTTACTACTGCACCCAAAACCATAAGATAGCTAGGAATAAACCTAACCAAAGAGACAAGGAATCTGTACTCAGAAAACTATAAAGTACTCATGAAAGAAACTGAGGAAGACACAAAGAAATGGAAAAATGTTCCATGCTCATGGATTGGAAGAACAAATATTGTGAAAATGTCTGTGCTACCTAAAGCAATCTACACATTTAATGTAAACCCTATCAAAATACCATCAATTTCTTCAAATAAATGGAACAAATCATCCTAAAATTTATATGGAACCAGAAAAGACCTCGAATAGCCAGAGGAATGTTGAAAAAGAAAGCCAAAGTTGGATACATCACAATTCCAGACTTCAAGCTCTATTACAAAGCTGTCATCATCAAGACAGTATGGTACTGGCACAAAAACAGACACATAGATCAATGGAACAGAATAGAGAGCCCAAAAATGGACCCTCAACTCTATGGTCAACTAATCTTCAACAAAGAAGGAAAGAATGTCCAAAGAAAAAAGGTCTCTTCAAGAAATGGTGTTGGGAAAATTGGACAGCCACATGCAGAAGAATGAAACTGGACCATTTCCTGACACCACATACAAAATAGAACAAAAATGGATGAAAGACCTCAATGTGAGACAGGAATCCATCAAACTCCTTGAGGAGAACACAGGCAGCAACCTCTTTGATCTTAGCCACAGCAACTTCTTCCTAGAAACGTCACCAAAGGCAAGGGAAGCAAGGGCAAAAATGAACTACTGGGACTTCATCAGGATAAAAAGCTTTTGCACAGCAAAGGACACAGTCAACAAAACCAAAAGACAACTGACAGAATGGGAGAAGATACTCACAAATGACATATCAGGTAAAGGGCTAGTATCCAAAATCTAGAAATAACTTATCAAACTCAACACTCAAAGAACAAATAATCCAATCAAGAAATGGGCAAAGGACATGAACAGACATTTCTGCAATGACGACATCCAGATGGCCAACAGACACATTAAAAAGTGCTCCACATCACTCGGCATCAGGAAAATACAAATCAAAACCACAGTGAGATACTACCTCACGCCAGTCAGAATGGCTAAAATTAAGTTAGGAGACGACAGGTGTTGGAGAGGATGTGGAGAAAAGGGAACCCTCCTACACTGTTGGTGGGAATGCAAACTGATGCAGTCACTCTGGAAAACAGTATGGAGTTTCCTCAAAAAGTTGAAAACAGAGCTACCCTATGACCCAGCAATCGCACTACTGGGTATTTACCCTAAAGATACAAATGTAGTGATCCAAAGGGGCACGTGCACCCGAATGTTTATAGCAGCAATGTGTACAACAGCCTAACTATGGAAAGGACCTAGATGTCCATCAACAGATGAATGGATAAAGAAGATGTGGGGGATATATATATGTGTGTGTGAATATATATATATATATATATATATATATATATATTTATATAAATTTTATTTATATAAAATATATAAATATAATATATATATATTTATATATATATATATTCACACACACACATATATATATATAAATGCAGCCATGAAAAGAAATGAAATCTTGCCATTTGCAATGATGTGGATGAACTAGAGGATGAACTAGAAACAAGTCAATCAGAGAAAGACAATTATATGATCTCCCTGATATGAGGAATTTGAGAGGCAGTGTGGGGGAGTTTGGGGGGTAGGAAGGAAAAAAATGAAACAAGATGGGATCAGGAAGGAAGGAGGCAAACCATAAGAGACTCTTAATCTCACAAAACACACTGAGGGTTGCTGGGGGAGGAGGGGTGTGGAGGGGGTTGTTGGGTTATAGACATTGGGGAGAATATATGCTATGGTGAGTGCTGTGACGTCTATAAGCCTGAAAATTCACACACCTGTACCCCTCGGGCAAATAATGCATTATATGTTAATAAAAATAATTAATAAAAAATATGAAAAGAACATGAACTATTTAACAGACAATTCACAAAATGGAAAAACCGGTAGGAAACACATTAAGAAATCAATGCCAGGGGCGCCTGGGTGGCTCAGTCGGTTAAGTGTCTGCCTTTGGCTCAGGTCATGATCTCAGGGTGCTGTGGTCTGGCCCCAGGTCAGGCTCTCTGCTCAGCCAGGACACTGCTTCTCCCTCTCCCTCTCCCTCCCCCTGCTCATGCTCACTCTCTCATGCTCATGGTCTCTCATATAAATAAAATCTTTTTAAAAAATCCGTTAATTTCATAAACAAAAATTAAAACACAGCTATAAAATCAGTGATTATTACATTAAGAATTTTGTGAAAGTGGTTCTAGGGTCCAGTGTTTCTAGCTATAGAAATTAATGCAGTACTTTTGGAAGGCCATTTGCCACCAATCCTCAGGAGCTGGAAAGCTGGTTATCCTTTGATTCAGTAAAGTCCTAAAGGAACAATCCCATTAAAGAAAAAGCTACATACACGATGTTTATGATAGCTTTTTTATAATAGCCAATTTGTGGAAATAACCTAAATGTCAACAAAGAATGCTTCAATATATTATTGGTAAAACTTCTAAATGGCATATAATGCATCTATTAAAATTATGTGTATGTATGATGCAAAACTCTTAGGTGACAAAAACAGGATGCTGAGTTGCATGGTATTTTTAGAATCTGGATACTAATCTGGATACACAAAATATGCAAATACTCAAGGAAATTAAAAATTTATTAAAACTGCCATTGTCAGTATTTCCTTAAAGAATATACCATAAAAGACTCTTAACTTCAGGAAACAAACTGAGGGCTGCTGGAGGGGAGGGGAGTACGAAGGACAGGGTGGCTGCGTGATGAACCCTGGGGAGGGCATGTGCTGCGGTGAGTGCTGTGAAACGCGTAAGACTGGTGATTCACAGACCTGTACCCCTAAAACAAATAATACATTATATGTTACTAAATTTAAAAAAATAAAGAAAATAAAAGAATATGTATTTTTTTGAAACTGAGGGGTTTGGAGGGGCCAGGGGTGGGAGGTTGGGTGAGCCTGGTGGTGGGTACTATGGAGGGCACGGATTGCATGGAGCACTGGGTGTGGTGCATAAACAGTGAATCTTAGAACACTGAAAAAAATAAAATAAAATAAGATTATAAGTAACTTAAAAAAAGAATGTGTATTTTTAAATTATCTAGGTGATGGCCGTGAAGACTAGGTAGCAACATGGAAGGTATATACAGTATTAGCTGAAGAATGTGTATTCAGTTGCATGTACATATGGACCGCAACATTAAAAGGTTTTTAGGAAAACTGTCTGCTGTGATAATGAATTTATGGGTCAATTTTTATCTCACCTAGTTAAAACTGTATAGCTCTAAAAAAAAAAATAAAAATAAAATAAAATAAAATATTTCTTGTAACAAAATCAAAAAGACAAAAGAAAACTGTATAGTTCTGTAAAAATTCCTTATTTGGAAATAAAAATAGACACGGTATAGCCTGACGTCCGTTGATCCAACTTTTGAGCCAAAAAAGGGTATGTGACATAAAAACAGAAACTTAGATCTCAATTTACTCTCTTTCTTTCCTTTTCATGTTCAAAATCTACACGTCATTAGCAAGCATTTACTTTGCTCTCGTAGAAAATCGTTGGGCCCGGATCTTGACAGGAACAGGGGAAAGCGAGCTGAAGAGACCGACATTAGTGTTCTGCAAACCTCGGAGTGGCATGAAGCAGCCTGAGCTCCTGAGGTGATGAAATGAGCGCAGACACGGTGCTGATTCCTTGTTCCTGAGGATTTCCAGCTTTCTGCGATCAGTCTTCCATAAGCCTGGCCTGGGTCCCAGAAAAGAAAATACACAAACTTGCGACTTCCTCATGGGTCCGAAATGCAACTCGTGAAAAATCTCAAAATGATCTGAATCTGTAGTCTTCCCTTGGCGCGTATGTCCAACATGCCAACTGTTCACATGTGGCTCCCACACTTTGCCCGCCCATACGTGGTATCCGACAGGGTTTGCAAACTCACAGTAATTCAGGGAAATGGAAGTCTCACCATCCTTCTCGAAGAGCGAGGAAGCATTTTTCAGGACAGCCTTGCCTGCAGGCGTCCAGGTGGTAGCCGTTCCTCCCGCCTCTCAGAGAGGAAGGATTCCAACACTGACTTCAAGCAAACACCTACGTTACTCCCTGCTCGGCACCACACTTTTCAGGATATGCTGGAGACAAAGAAAACAAGCAGAAAAGGCTGGCTACCTTGGAGTTCAGTTAACAGCCGTGACTTACACAACTGAGCTGCACAATGACAGTAAGCTTTCCCAGGGGGCCTTCGGTAGGTTTTCAGCTGCTTCGTAAGAGTTCGTCCCACTTGCCAACACCACCACTGGGGGGTATATTTAAGTGCTCAGGTATTTTTCCAAATTGACTGGTGGCTTTCCTCCAAAGGACTCCGGCCCAGCAGTTCTCAACACTTTCTGAACAGTGATGCAGAAGACCATTGACTTCTGCTCATGGGAAAAGTTCTGGCAACATCGGCTGATCCGCGCAGCAGGCCCACCCCACGGGGGGTCTCCCCACAGTATTTGGCATGGAAGCCGAGAAGGCATGTCATCTGCAGGAAGGTACGTTCCCAAGAGAGAAGGATAAAGCCGAGATGAACAAGAGCAGTACTTCTTCCAAAATTTAGAAATGGGACGAGTCCATTCACCTCCCCAAGGGTAGAGCAAGTAAAGGAGCTGATAGGTTTTCTCTCCACAAGATGTCAAACACGACCTCGGTGAGAGAAATCTCCCCCAAGGACAGCCCATTTCAATGATGAAGCTTTAGCACATACTGAAGAGCCTGATTTGTAGAAAGTTCATGGGGCAGGGATAGGCAATGCGGGGACCAAGGAAGAAATCTCCTGTGTCCTAGTTAGTTTTTCAATAAATACGGAGCAAATAAAGAAATGCAGTCACTCTCATTTCCAAGCATCACCTTGGAGGTGAAGAACAATGAGGCCAAGTCCTTTCCTCACAAGAGTTTGAACCAATCAGTCTGTATACACAATGAAAGTGAACATCTCTATCTAATTCATCTAGTGTGTCGGAGTTGGTTTCTCAATTTTCCTGACTATGGTCCACAGTAAGAAATGTTTTACAAGATGGTCTTGCATGAGCCACACACACAAATTTGTGTGTGTGCGCGCGCGCGCGCATGCACGCATGCCTAGATAAAGTTTCCCAATTCTCACCCTTGCTTCAGAGCTTTATTTTGCTAATCTTGACCTATCTGCTATATATCAATTAGGGAGGGAACAATGTGGAAGCATGAAAGTACAACGAATGTGGTAGGTGGCCCACCTGGCCGGTCCCTTTACAGGCCCACACACCCATCAACCGCACCGGTGAGTTGTGGCTGCACCCTTTTCTGGGTAATTGCCCTTGACCAACTAAAGCCACCTTGACAAGAAATGCTCCAGAGGTTATACCCCACCCCAGACATAGCCAGCTCCCAAGGAATGACTGATACAGGTCAAAAATCCCTGCCCGACTCCCTGCCTGAGATGGGGCAGCATCTCTCCACCACTTGTTCTAGATGTCAGGCTGAAGCCAGAGTGAAGTTAGCTTCTCCCTTGCCCTATGCTGCCTCCCTTGCTCCCTTAGTGAGTTGTCCTGAAACCTTCAATAAATCACCTCCACGAGATCCATCATCTCAGTCTCTGCCTCCAGGGGCCAAACCTAAGAGAGGCAGCTAGACATCAGCAAGGGAAAAACACATTTGAGATACTGCCCTGCCTCCCTGCAGCTCTTATATTTTGGTCACCACATCTATAGAAAAACTCTGAGCATATTAAAAACACTTCATGTATCATGTATAATCACAGTTGGAAGAACCAATGATTCCAATAGATGTACTGTCTTAGTCAAAGTCCTTCCTTATTGATGAAGGAGCCATTGTACCTTTATTCACACATCCTGACGTTACGGGGTATGCTGCTGTGTCTTCACCTCCACATTCCGCTCTCATGTGGTTGGCTTCTCCCTTATTAGTGGCCTCCCAGCATTGCGCAGAAAAGACAAATGACCGACCAAGGGAGACTACGGAAGAGGTCAGGAAAGTAGAAATCACAGCCATATTTCATGGAACAATGTATGGACTGCAATTCAGATATATCATCCCCTCCGTGAGAAGGCTAGCAGCAGCAAATACATTCTTTCACATTCCAGTAACACCCGGCTCTTTTACAGAGTAAACAAATGGAAACTCGGGACACCTGACCAGCCATGGCAACGGCTCCCCACAGCTGTCCTCTACAGCTGAAACCCTGGGTCTCCTGAGAAATTGCTAATGGGTGGTGGCACTGGTCCATGGTGAATGGTTCCTAATACTTTTAAATTATGTTATCCCAAGGGATCAGGCCACCAACTGGTGAGGTAGGATTTCACTCCCAAAATCCATCAGAATGCATAAAGGTGACAATTACTTTCTCCTTCACTCCAAGAGTAGGAAGCTTGTAGTTGAGCCTGTGGATTCAGAAGAGAATGAGTCCTGGGTTCAAATTCCAGGCTTGCCACTTACTGGTTGAGTAAACACAAGCAAATTATTTCACCTCACAGAGCCTTGTCTCCCCCATGCATTGAAATGAGGATGACAGACTGACTATATGGATGTGGTGAAGACTGATTCTCATATAGATAAGCCGAGTACAAGAGGTGACACAAGGTGTTCAATAAATAGTATCTGTATGGTTCCTTCTCAAGCCATGTGTTTAGAACTAAATTTGGTAATATGTAATCCCACTTTATAAACTTTTAAAAAAATGTTACACATGAGATTGGCAACTCCAAGTTCCCAAAGAGTACCCAGTCCCAGGGCACCACACCCGCCAGGGCTCTCCACTCGTGTGCAACGTGACGGCATCCTGCAGTGTCGTGAACTTGCCCTGGGCCCCTCACTAGACCCTGAGCATGGCAAGCCTTACCTGAGTCAGGCCTGCTCATGGCTTCTCCTGCTACATTTCCTTCAGAGACCAACCAGAGTCATCCATGTCCAAACCCGTCTATACTATGATAGATGACTCCACAGGACTCGGGCAAAAATCAAAAGCAAATGGATTAACATGATAAGATAATTAAACCAAGTACTTGGCCAAGAATGAGTATCTGAAGGTACCGGTTTTTCAGAATTTTAGATGTCTTGAACTATTCTTTTTTATTGTTGTTTTTAACTGCTAATTCGTGTTAAGCCAGTTACTTCTACTCTATGCAGTTGGCAGCAAAGGGAAAAAAGGGGGTGGGGGTGGGGAAGAGGTTATGACCTAATCATGCAACGATGAGAAAGGACTCTGACTCCTTGCTCGCATCATGGTGTGATGCTTATTATCACTGCTACTCTCTTATCCTGACATCCTTACTGGGTCCCGTGTCTCCTTGCTCTATGTCCCTGGAGGCGAGCAGATCAGTATTAGACTTCAGTGTTGGGCTCCCTCTCCCCTAGGCTTTGCTTAAGTTTGGCGGGGGGCAGGAAGCAAGCTCTAAGAAGCAATCAGAGAGGAAGGGGGCGAGTGAGGTGGAGGTGGTGTATTTACTTCCCACCCCCTCCCCAGCAATCACAGAAAGTGCACTGCATCCCTCTACAGAAGACCCCAACTCCTATCCTAAGAAGTGCCCCCTCATCGGGCTGTCTCTGCTCCTCCTCTTCCTCCCTCCCTTTCTTTGTTCCCTCTCCCCCTCTGGGTTCCAGGAGCCAACAGCCCCTTTTCTGCCCTTGGGCACAAAGATGGGAATGACTTCCCACTGGGACTTGCCTCAAGGTATCCCACCAGCCTTTTTTCCTGTCCTTTCATAAAGAGGCCCTTTTCACTGGTGTCTCCCCAAGTTCTGCAATCTGACTGCTCCACCTGTTTCTCAGAGACTCTCACTGAAGACATTTAAAGAAAGTCAGTAGAGTACAGCCTGAGGAGCTGATGTTTAACATGCTGACTGCACCTGATAATATTGTATTGTAGAATTGAAATCTGCTGAGAGTAGAGCTCAAGTGATCACACACACACACACCATATATATAAATATATATGTATATATGTGTATATATATATATTTGTATATATGTATGTATGTATGTATGTATGTATTTATGTTTGCTTAAAGCATATGTGTGTTTTAAAAAACAAAGCCTGTACAAGGTATAGTTAATTTTCATGTAAGAAATTAACCTTAGTTGTACCTCTAAATGCCCTGGATCATTGTTCTCTCCCAATGCAGGCAAATCTTTTCTCGCCGTTGCTCCCAACAGGTACAGTAACCCTGACTCAGGAACTGAATTATTGTTGTCGCTGTGGGGTGCTAAACTGATCAGCTGAAGCCACTGCAGTGGGTACTAATCCTGACCCACAAAACTGAACCTTAAAGGAGACAGCACATCTTTCTTTTCTAGAAGTCACATCTGCAGCTGGGACCTCACCAAGCTGGTAGGAAACTGCCGCAGGGGTTGTGTGACCACCCCCTTTCCCCATGCAGAATCTCAAGTCCTAAGGCAGAGAGTGGGGAGAACTTTGTCCCCTTAATTTGCCGAAGAATGGCCACAGGCTTGTCCCTATGGCTCCCTGGGGCCCAGTTTCTCTCTGCTGCTGCCATGATCCAATTACCCAAGTTTCTATGTGAATGTCTCTGGTTCATCTACCTAGACACACCTCTGGCATCTTGCTCCCTCTGCAGGAATCAGCCAGGATCCCCATTTCTCGGGAGCCTCCAGAAGAATATTCTAGTCTGTAGCAAGCCCTTCTGTGAACTCCTCCTTCTGCCAGGTCACTCTGCTTCTTCCCTGAGAACCACTCTCTCCTTTTCTGGTCTTTCTTGGTTATGTCAGGCCCTCCTATGGGCTTTACCCTTTAAAACAAAACCAGGAAGAACCGACAACTTCCTTTGTCATTTTCAGCCCTGTTGTTGATGTCCTTGAGGAAAGGAGGTGACTGCATACACATAGGAGAGAAAGGGAAAATTAACCCAAATTACGATCCCGACCTGCGTCCAGCTACACAGTCAAAATCAGTTAATTAGACAGTAAAAAGCCATCATGCGGTCTGTGACTTTGCCCTCCGTGCCTGTACTTGAGGTCACGTGCACAGCATAACTCTTACTCTGTCACAGGGGACACCTCAAGGAGACGGTGTGGCCCTGAACCCTGGGGTCTGATCATAAAAGCTTAGCAAGAGATACAGAGACACCCGGACTGAACAATACTGTTCTACTCAATCCCATTCTCTACTAAAAAATCTAATTTTCTATTCCATTAGTTTAAAATAATAATCTGCCAGCACTTAATTTCTTTCTAATTGTCATCTACAAAACCATTTTAAAACCAGGAAACCTGAGCTTCCTATCTCCAAAAGCATGAGTCTACCTCTCTTTGATGTCAAAACAGCCCTTTTCAACCTAAAGAAAGTTGCTTTCCCTTGTCAAAAAGGCAGGATTTCATTGTGAAGCTGATTACCAGAATCATTAACTGATTATTGAATAATTAATTGTTGCTCTAGCAGATTTCAAGTTCCATTCCATAATGAACTTCAAGTGTTAAGGAAACCGTGTCATTTTTTTTTCCATTGATCAGATTGCAACATTTTTAAATAGCAAGAATGGTTAATTACAGATTTTCTAGTACAGTTTCACAGAAGATATTACACACACACACACACACACACACATTGATTTTTTTTTTTTTTTTTTTTTTTTTTTTTTTTTTTTTTTTTTTTTTTTAGCTTTCCTGCAATTGTCCACTCTAAGTCCTCGCTAGGCAGCAAAACACACGTGGAGCCCTGTTCTGTGCAACAGTGAGGTGAGAAGCCGCAGACCACGAAAGCAGCATGGAAGGTCTGGTAAGGATTCTAATATTCAAGCAGCACAGGAGAACGGTACAGCCTGTGTCCCCACAAGGTGTGACGGGATTCCTTGCATTTCCTGCTGAAAAATGCAACCTCCTCCAACCTCAAATATCCTGTGATCCTTCAAGTACTAAGAAAACCTCCGCTCTGGCCTTTCAATACAGCTGACTCTGTTCACCACAAAGCCTTCCCGAACCCCATCCAAATGCCCCAGCTCTGACTGGGGAGAGCGGAATCTGAACTACATTTGGGTTAAGCTCAGAGCCAGATCCCGAAGTTCACTAAGAACCAACCTGAAATGACCAATCACAATACAGTCCCATAGATCAAAAACCTTGAGATGTAGATAAGACATTACAGAAAAAGCACCCCGAACCCCACCTCCTCCCATGGACTGAGTCCAGGCTCATTTCTGCAGTCCCAACAGGCAGAGTGCGGGTACTATGTAGTCTGCTGGATGTCAATGACCAACGTAGGAAGGAGGCTGCCTACGAACTGCATTTAAGGCTACAAAAAAAAACTGAATTCTTACTAGAATACTTAGAGTTCCCTAGACAATCTGTCCAACAGGATCCTTTCCTTATTCAGGACATTTCTGTTTCATGACCTATGGAGTTTTAGCCTATGAAGCTAGTTTACAGCCTATGGAGCTAGAGGCTGTTATCCAACGACACTTATTAACCCGAGACTTTTTAGTGAATTTCCCTGTAACTAACGCCCTTTTGTTAGTTGTTCGTTTGCCTGGAAGACAGGATAATTTGGAGTCTCTGAAGTCTTAGAAACGGGCATTTACCAAATTCTTTCCACTTGTTTGAGCTTATTTACTGTTTAAAAAAAAAAATCTTCTAAGTGCAACATTCCACAAACCCCACCACCGAAGCTGTTTTCTCTAAACACCTGGTTTAGTTGTCGAAAGGAAGAGAGTGGCTTGGGGCGGGAAGATTGAACTGAGGGAGCCCTGGCCTGTTTTCATTTATGAAATCCCCTCCGCCGGTGAGCTGACGGGGAGGCAAGGCTACAGAGACTCCTTGAGGCATCAATCTGCTTGAATTAATGTGTTACTATCCAGAATCCGAATGTGGAGCTTACGAACCTGCGTTTGGGGAGAAAATGCCATGTGTGTCTGGGTATGTGGTGTAGATTGACAGGGAAACCAAGGCAGGCATGTGGTTGACTTTACAGAGCATATCTGGGTGCCATAAATCACCGGGTTTGCACATGTTTCTTGGAGTGTTTGCACACTCCAAGGGAATGCAAGCGTTATTACACTGTTAGAACCATCTCTCCTTCCGAGGTATTTTACACGTAGGTCATTGATTCAATTATACAGAAATCACTTTCATATCTCTGAGTTGTTTGACTTATCACGTTCAAAAATTACTTGACTTGCACACATCAATGTACTCTTAGAAAGCCCAACAATTTTCTCAGAGTTAATAAATTTAAGGGTCTAACACAAAACATATATGCAAGGTTTCACAGCTTTCCTATCTACCAAGAAAAAACAAGGAAAAATAAAAAGAAATCAAAGGCTATATATATATTAGCAATGATACACACTTCAGAATAACTTTGGTGATAGATGTGAATATCTTTATGAAGAAAACTGCCAAACTTTATTGAGGTACATTAAAAATTTTTAACTAGATAAAGATATATGTGCCACATACATCTGGATGGGAAGAACAAGTATTCTAACAAGGTCACTTGTTACCAAATCAACATGAAGATTTGACGCACTCTAACCAAAATGCCAATTTACTTTTTGTAAATTGATGAACTGATCTTGAAGTTCATCTGCAAGGAAAAAATAAGCAAGAATAACTACAAACTGACAAAGAAGTTTAATAATATACACCAGGAGGAATTCACCAGGAGGAATTAAAATGTAACACAACGATGAACCTTGGAATACTGAAAAAATAAAATTAAATTAAAAAACAAATACATAAAAAGAAACAAGAAAGAAAAAAAAAGGCAACATGTCAAAAAAAATAATTACGGCATTAGCACCAGAATGTAAAAGTAATCAGAATTGAACACATACCCAAAACAGATACTCCTAGCTACACATGTTTTTTAAATGCAAATTTAGTATATGCAGAATATATAAAATGAGGTAATACATGCAAATTTAATAATACAAGCATACCAGTCAATGATGAAAGGTGTTGGGACAAGTGAAGTCACTTTTAGTTTGTCACTGGTGGTCACTCAACCTTGTGCACATTCTCCCTATATATATATATTTTTTTTTTTTTTTAAATTTTCTATATTGTGGGGCACCTGAGTGGCTCAGTGGGTTAAAGCCTCTGCCTTCGGCTTGGCTCCTGGGATGGAGCCCCACATCGGGCTCTCTGCTCCACAGGGAGTCTGCTTCCTCCTCTCTCTCTCTGCCTGCCTCTCTGCCTTCTTGTGATTTCTGTCAAGTAAATAAATAAAATCTTTAAAATAAATAAATGATTTTTCTATATTGTGAGGACTGCCTTCTCAAAACAATTTACAGAAAATTTCTTTCCTAATCAGATGCAGACTCCTAACATTTTTCCTCAAAAGTGAAGCAGGCAAACCAGTTCTAAACATGGCTTGGCCTCAATTTTGTTGGGAGAGGTGTCCACACAGGCAACTGGGTGACCGACCCCTTGCCTGGCCCGTTCTGGGGCACGGCTCCAGGCATTACTGCTGGAAGTTACCCCCTATACCCAGAGATTTTGTGAGCCACCTAGAATCCTCAGAACATTATGTGTCTGCTTAAGCTAGCCCAGAGGGGATTCTGTCGTTTATAACTCAGGTGCTGAAAACAACTGGTTACTAATTCCAAGAAAAAGCTATGTAAATCCTCAACCTCTGCTGCACATAAACAAACTTCATGCAGATCAAGGAATAAATTTGTTTTAAATCAAACCATTTTTTAAATTTCAGGGGAAAAAAAATACAAAGTTGAGCTCTGAATGGAAAAAGACTGTGAGAAGACAGAAAGCAAAAAAGAGAACCAGGAAAAGAAATGTATTTTAGCACTTAAAATGCTTTATTCCTATGCGACCAGGGGTGGGAGGTACAAAAGCCTGATATATGTGTGTCTGTTTGATTGCGTGTGCAATTTTTTAAATGCTCATTAATAATTTTTAAAAATACAGTGAAGTAAGATTTTTTACCTATTAAGTTGGTGAGATTTTATTAGTAATAATATTGCATTCCAATAAAAATTCATTCATTTACTCAACTGGCAGGAAGGTGAATTGGTACATACTTTCTGGAACACAATTTCACACTATGTATATTAAGGGTCTAAACTTTTTATGCTCTGTGTGAAACTAGCACTTTCACTTCTAGGAATCTGTCTAAATTATTTATATTTTCTTTTTTTTTTTTTTTTTACTTTTTTAAAGATTTTATGTTCTTTATTTGACAGAGAGAGAGAGAACACAAGTAGGCAGAGTAGCAGGCAGGGGGAGAGGGAGAAGCAGGCTCTCCAATGAACAAGGAGTCTGATGCGGGGCTGGATCCCAGGACCCTGAGATCATGACCTGAGCCAAAGACAGCTACCCAACTGACTGAGCCACCCAGGTGCCCTAAATTATTTATATTTTCTACATTACTTTTATCAGCAGAGAAACATAGGCACTACAAGGATACTAATATTAGAAACGGGCTACAAGTGACCATTTCAGCAAGACTGCTTCAACCTGGGCGCCTGGGTGGCTCAGTTGGTTAAGCTACTGCTTTCAGCTCAGGTCATGATCCTAGAGTCCCGGGATCGAGTCCCGCATCGGGCTCCCAGATCCATGGGGAGTCTGCTTCTCTCTCTGACCTTCTCCTTGCTCATACTCTCTCTCACTGTCTCTCTCTCAAATAAATAAATAAAATATTAAAAAAAAAAAAAAAGACTGCTTCAACCTATAATACTGCTTCCCCCAAACACTGAGAATTACATACAAATCGATGAAAGATGGGTCCACTTCATCTCCAGATCAGAAGCTTATACAAGCAAGGGAAATGTCCCTCAGGCACATCAGGAGAAACTCAGTAGAGGGAATCACAGTCTCTCTGGGAAACAGGAGGAAAGGAACACCCAGCCAGAGGCTGACGTGCCCCCTGTACCCCAGGCACATGCAGGGAAAACACAGGGAACATTTTCAAGGACTCTGAGGACTTCCTCCCACCCTGGACTCTGATGGATATTTAGTCCACACTGCCCAGAAACACCACAGGGAAACTGAATTACTGAGACATTTTATCTTTTCTAGACTAACAGCTGTAATAACCCTGAAGTTATTTCTTCTCCCCCAAAACCAAGACAACAACCCCTCCCTGGAAACTTATGGCCAAGAAGACCAGGAAGCCAACTGGAACTCAAGGGTCAGAGGGACCCCAGGGGTGTCAGCGTGGAGCTGGTGCCCCATGAGGCCAGACACCTCAGCAGGCATGGCGGGAGCCAAGACCCAGCTCGGCCAGTGGATGAGGAAGACCAGAAAAGTGTAGACTATATATTCAGTTAAAATTGAGGACATATCATTTAACCTTTCCCACTGTACTTACAGAGATTGCAAGGCTGAGCGTTTAACCCTGGAACTCTTCTAGGATACCCGGTCATGCGGTCATTGTGTGACTCTGAAGGCTTCTCGGTATATACACGATAGCACACAAAGTGGGCCTGTTCCAGGCCATGCCAGGATGTTTTATACGACTCAGACCCCCAGAGTACAGACTCTGTCTTAGTTTAGTCACAGATTAAAATTAGCCACAGAGTAAGATCCAAAATTTAGTGTCAGCGGAAGTTTGGGAAGCAAAAATAAGACAATTCTGGATACAGTGAATCCAAAATATAGAGTGAATAATGGCCTGTCATCTGAGTTTTCATTAATAGCAGTGACACAACCACTTAAATCTGGAAGTTACATATTTCAGAAACTAGATACTTGAGTATTGGTACTCAATACTTGAGTATCATTCTCCAAAGACCTTCAGTAAATTATTAATTCTATTCCCCACACATAACTCTCTCGTATATATTTTTAACCATCGCCCCATTTCTACAAGACTGAATCATCTGGGTCAGTCATTTTCAAGATACCACAAAACATCGGCATGAGGCAGAGAAGGGTAAGACCAAATGGTTCCAACATGCAAATAACAAGAGTGGGACATGGGTGAGGCTGGAGAGGTGGGGGAGGTGGGGACGCACAGCGGCAGACCCCATACCCCCATATGGAATTATCGGTAACCTCTTTAACATTCTCTGAAGACATAACGACAAACTTGGGAGAGACGTCTCTTCTCTTTACTCATTCTGGCAATTCAAAGTTTTCCAACTCGGAATCTACCTAAAGCTAGAAACATAACTGATATGCAACTATTAACTTTCAGTGGAACTCACATGACCACTGTAAGGAGCCCAAGTGATGAGAAATCAGAATGGGAACCTGAGAGATAACTGCCATGTCCAAGATAGCAGCAGCACGCTGAAGACTTGCTCTGGACCATAACACAGAATTCTGTCAAGGCAAAGACCAAGGATGATTCAAAATGCCCCAAGGTGGCCTAGGGCATAACTGGGAATCACCACCTTCTTTGTGACTCTCCAAGGAAGGGATCATAGGGTTTAACTGAAAATATATTCCATTTATCTTTCCATTTTATTTCCATTTTACCCAATGATTTCCATTTTATTACGTTTTATTAATTTTATTACTAAAATTCCATTTTAGTATTAATTTTGAAGCTGTGAAATAAAAATCTGTCCCAGGTACCCATCATGGAGTCAACTAATTATTTCATCAGCTAATACAGAAATCAGCTCAGGTCAGGCCTTGAATCTAACATGAAGGAGAAAGTCTCCTCCTCAAAGTACAATCCTCAGTCAAGGAAGACTTAAGAGGCATGTTGTGAGAAAATGCAGGGCTGAACACCAGACTATCAAGAACTCTGTCCCCAAAATGAACACTTCTCCTTCCTATCGTATTAAACTTCTCTGCAAATTCTCCCCCACTCCTGCTCCCCTCACAGGCCCCAGTCTGATGAAAAGGAGTCTGGTCCTTATAGCACAACCAAAACAAAATAAAATCTCTGGGGAAGGAGCCTTGTCTTCAAGGCCTTTCTTGACACAGATGCTGCCTTCCCCTGTTTCCTATCCCATATGGCCCTTCCAACTCCTCGAAACTAATTCTCTAGGCTCTTGGCCACTCTCAGCCTTCCCCCCAAGGCTTCTGAATGTCTGGTGTTGCACAAGTTCTCTGAGCACTCAAACCACCACCACTGCCAATCAAGGCTTTCCCCCGACACCCTACAGGAGCTCCAACAACCAGAATTCTGGGAGCTCCGGGGCCCTGCTCCACCCTGGAGCCCACAAGGATGGAGCTAGGACATTTGCAGCCTTGCCTCCACCCCCATCGGACAAAATAAGAACTACGTAAATTGTATACTACAGACACTCACAAAGCCTCTTTCTGAACCATAAGCTCCCCCATGTTTCCACATACTGGAGCTCTGCACAGGGGAGTGCGAATGCCTCAGTTTCCCTGTTTAGCACTGTCATTGCTCATCGGTTCTAGGGCCATGCCCATGATAGCCTGGCCTGAGAGCTTATGTAGTTTCCAGTGACCTTCTCACTTTGCATCTTACCAAGTCTGGCACAGACAGACAAACTCCCTGCCACTGAACAACGGTCATCCATCTAAGTTTGGATATATGCTGGGGAGCATCTGTCTGTTTTCCTCAGCCCTGTCCCCATTTCTGTGCCTTACTCTGGGCCCCAGGAGCCGGACTGTCTTCAGACGGGCCTGACCAATAAAAGGCAACAGGAGGACCTGGGAGCGAAGGACAAGAAGTCAGAGTATTTCATCTCCACTCTCTCTACTGTGGTCCGAATATCTGCGCTCCCCCAAATGTCATATGTTAAATGTGATGGTATTGCAGGGTGAGGCTTTAGGTCATGAGCCTGGAGCCCTCATGCATGGGATTGATGTTCCTATCACAGACCCCTACGAGGTAGTCCCTTAGCCCTTGCAACATATGCAGACACGAGGAGAAGTCCGCAGCCCTGAAGGTGCCCTACCCTGACCATGCTGGCACCCCGAACTTGGACTTCTAGTCTCCCCAACCTTGAGAAATTTCTGTTGTTTGTAAGTCACTCAATCTGTGGCATTTTGTCACAGCAACTTGAATAGACTAAGACGCCATCCTGGGTGGGGCCCTGTGATCCTAACCCTGGCCAGGAAGCCCCTCCCCTACGGCTTCCACCCTCACTGGGCTGCAGAAACATACCCCCCCATGTCGCCCTTCAGACACAGAGTGGAGGCAGCTCCCAGCTGTGGCTAGCCTGAGTACTCATCCTTTGCTGGCTCCCTCCCCACTGTCCACACCTAAGTTTTCCTTTCGTCACCATCTCTTGAACCACAGCAGCTGGATTCTCTTTCTTGCAAAGTCCCTAATGCGTACCTACCATCATGTCATTTCCTGTCACCCCACCACCCACCTGCCATCTTCCCCACTCGCTTCCTTTGACAACTCTGCCCTGCAGACGGGGGATTCCTGGCTTGTTTAGCCCCCCAAGTGTCCCAGCCATGCTATCCACCTTAAGCATCAGGCTCTGCTCTGTTCATAAGCAAGACACCCGCGCCTTCACCGTCCACTTGGACCGTTGCTGATCTGTGACTCTTCCAACACACACTGTTCTCGAACATCCCGGTTCTGACCCATCTCCACCCTCCATCAGTCCAGTGGACATGCCTCTCTCTGGGTTCTTCCCCTCGCTGTGAAACCCAGCTCTAACCTGACTCCTGGCTTCCAGTTGCTACTCAGAGCGGGCTGCCCCAAATGCGACCCTCCGTCCTACAGCTCTGCCCCAGCTGGCGCTGCTCCTTGTAACCCACGGCAGTCAGCACTCTGCCCGGGGAGACACTTTCTGTCTTTCCATCACTCCTCCCCCCTTTCTCCCACTTGACCTCTTCTTCATCTAGCCGCTGTTATTGAAGCTGTAAAGCCCTTCCATTAAATAACAGTCCTGCCATCAGAAGACCCTGGAATTCTGGCAGATTCCATCTCCAGAAAACTGACCTATAATTGGGGATGTGTAGAAGCATCATGGTCCTGGGTGACTTCAAAACTGTCAGGAATAGTTACTCTGAGAATGCTGTGTTTTTTGAACTTCAAACTTTTCCTCTTCGAGCTACAGAGCTCTTCATGACGAAGTGCTAACTGCGTCCGGCGTCCAGTGCCTGACCTCTGGGAGGACCCACTCTGCTCTGGCAGTGTCTATCCCAGCAAAAGACCACTTCTCCTGCTCCCTGAGAGCCTGCCTCTTTGCTCTCCAGAACGCCACTCCCTTTCTTCTGAGCCTCCCAGCCCTCCTCTCCAGAACATCAGCCCTCACGCTTAATAAATAATTCTTACATCTTCCTCCAAAACTCTTCCTCCTTTTCCCTTGCTGCTTTCATTTACATGCTGATGTCAAAAGGAGGCGGGGGCGAGGGAAGGTTAGAGCCGGGAGGGAGGAAGATACATTACCTTCCTGGCATTTTACTAATAGGGTCTTTTTTTCCTCCTCTTTCAAAATTTGAAGGGAGCTCCACAAGCTGGAACAAATTTCTTTCAAGCCTGTTTAGCCTTTCTTGTGCTTTTTCCATTATCATTTTTATAGTGGAGATTTCAGTGCGGATTCACAGTGAGTCATTTTATGAGGCATCTCCATCTGTACCATCTGCAGGCATGACTTTCCCATCACTCGAGACATTACGTATCTCCTTATGGCAGCCCGGACAGGGGGTGGCGATTGCCAAGCCAGGTCACATGCCAGGAGCCCATCACTCATCTGAAGGGGATGGGCAGGGTCTGCTTACAATTAGATTCAACTCCTGGTTCTGGATAGTATGTCCCTCTGGCTTCAAATTCTTTCTTGCCAGCTCCCTGCTGGGCCCAGGAGGAGTTGGGGTCCTGCCTTCTTGGTTTCTTTCCCTCTCCACCTCTGATCCCCATCTCTCTCTCCTCCTTTCTCATTCTCCACTGTCCCCAACTGTTGTCTTCTCTTCCCATCAGTCATCTCTGTCTTCTATAACTCTGTTTCTTTCTCCTCCATCTTTTTCTCTCCATCCCTCGACCACCTCTCCCCAACTTGGCCTTGGCCTTCATCTTCCTGCTGTAGACTTTCTTCTCCTTTCTGTCCTTCCCACCATCTCTGGTCCTTTACAAAGAAAATTTTCATGTCACACCAACCGGGAGTATACAATGGCATCCTCATAACCAGGATGCCAGGATGCAGAACAAAAATAATAATAATAATAATAATAATAATAATAAAGTTCATCTCCCCAGGGAGAGACTCTCACATTTAAAACTCATCAGAGCTTGTGTATAATGCTAATGTAGAGGAAACAGATCTCTGCCTTTAGGAATAGGATGGAAAAACCATTGTATAGTGAGGGTTGAACGGAGCAGTCAGCACTGAATGAGGAAGTTGGACTCCCCAAAACAATTGTTCCAAAGCTATTCATCACTAATGCAGACCAAAATTTAATTCAGAATAAATTTCCTTAGTTTCAATCATCTCTCCCATATTCTAGTCCATTCGTCATAAAGCATCACAGCCAGGAATGAGGGGCTTAAGTAGAAATACCCCTGGATCTCACATTCATTTGCATTTGCTTCGCATCTTACTTGTAAAATCCACATAAATACATAAACACTTCTAAATCTTCAACACTGTCAATTCAATTTAAAGGATGTCTAATGCTGGCAAAAAACAAAAAAAAAGTCCATCTTTTAATAACTAGTCCAACTATCACTCCATTAAACAGAAGAAGCTACTTCATGATTTTCTGATCTACAACATGGTAAATCTTGTAAACATCGAGGGAAGTTAGGGTGGCTTTTTTATTTGTGTATTAGCCTCCCAGAGATACTCATGCAGGCTCCATTAGAGATCAAACTCAAAATCAGCATCAAAATCTACCAAATTCAAATCAACATAGATTCACATCCATTCTTTGCTCACTTATGTATTACATGACATCACTTTACCTCTGAAAGTCTCAGTTTCCTCATCTGTCAAATCTGCACAATAATACCCAGCTGGTGGGGACCTTAGGAAAATCTAATTAAACACTCTGCCTAATTTAGTAAAACTCACTAGTTAATGCCTGATAGCTCTTCCCTTTATCAATAAACTACTAGGTTCTCTGGATCAGGTCTCCAATTAACAAAATTACTCAATGATGTAAATGAATGAATAACAGTGTTTTAAAATGATTTTGACAGCTTTTCACATAATTTTCACCATCTCACCCTTAGAACTTCAGTAACATTAATAGCAAGAGCTAGTATCTATTGGGCCAAGTGCTATACTGGATGTTGTACGTGCAGTATTTCATTTTGTTTCACGCCAGTATCCTCAAAGTAGAAAATGAAACCACTCAAAAGCATAAAGTCGAACAAAAATCAAAATGGCTGTGCTAATGCTTCAGCAAAGCTCAATTTTGAAATGATCTTTTTTCTCTCTTCTGCAAACCTCCCCTCCTCCCTCTTCTGTAAGGCAAGAAAGCTATAGTTCCTTTTTACCCAAACTCTGCCTTGGTGTGATATTTTGGCTCCAAAGCCTGGAGGAGGTTTTCAACAACAGTATCTTTCTCTTTTTTCACCAAACTGAGGCTTGCACTTGCCTGATTTAACACAACATGTGGCAGAGCTGTTGATTTTAAATCATACTCTCATCTCTAGGCAACCACAGAACAAGGCATTAGTGGGAAGAGTTGGGCTAACAATTCGGGCCACCAGAATAATCCTATTCCTCCTCATTACATGGTGAGTACCGAACGCTGTCATCCCAGTTGCCTTGGCTGAAAGACGCCTGAGATTTTTTTTAAATCTAAGAACAATCTAGAAAGGTAACAGCAGTGTCTACACTGATCTAATGCAATGGAGCTGCCTAAGCAATCCCCCACCAAGAGATCAAACATCAACTCAGATAAGGTAGGAAAGCCATTGTTTTTTTTTCAGTGTTCCAAGAGCCATTTTAAATGAAACGCGGAAAACAACAAAGACCATAAAGACTCTGGAAGAAATTCTGACCTGCCCGGACCAACCGCCTAAAAGAATTTAGACAGAGGACCTGCCCCAGGAAAAGAGCCTTCGCCATACAGAACTGCATTAGAACATAAACTAGGTGTGGAAACATGTAGGCGTTTGGCCCAAGTCTGTTAAAATTCTTCTCTGTGTCTCATTGTTTCCGAGTGGCAGAGCAAACAAACATTTGTTTACCAAACATTTGCTCTTTTTCACCTTCCCATTGAAGGAATTCCTTCCTGGTGAAGTCCCAGGCTCCCCTGGTTCAGGACCTGTCTACACTGTTTGCGTGACTGCCTCCCACATCTCAGGCCCGCGAAGCTTCCCTGTCTGGAATTACGCACCTGCTTGTGTTGGAGCCTGAGTCCTGGGCTCGATCTCAGCTTGGCCTGCGAGGGCTGTGCCTGTGGCGACGTCTGAGCACTTCTCCAATCCCGGCTTTCCTCGACCTTCCGATGTTAAAATAGGACTAACCTAAAAAGGCGAAAATTGAGTTCAACAGTGTCTGTAGTACCCCCTTTTACATAAATGCAGAAATATTTTTATTTACCAACACAGCTTTGCCAGACAAGTAACAGCCAAGCTACCCTGAGATGAAGTGTGGAGTTGAAAGATATCTGGTCTGCAGGCCACTTGGCCAAGGCAAGAGCATCACCTCTGCCATTATCTGCCTTAGAAGGTCCCACCAAGGGAGGGGGGATGGTAGAACTTTTGACGACATGCCAGTAAGAAATAGTACGTACACATCAATTCATGACCGAGAAAGAAATCTAATATATGGAAGGAGGGGAAAAAAACTTATATTTTTTCTATACATTAACTTCTATCATTTTTACATATACACTAATATCACACTGTCATTTACAGAGCCTAACTTGCAATTTATTCCAAGGCCTAGAAAAAGAAATGGAATCTAAGACTTGCGCGGTTTCATTCTCTTGGCCCGAAGATGGCTCGTGTCCATCAGCAGACTTGATGTCACTAATCCCCAGCGTCTGTTGATTCACCTGCCAGCTCTTGGGGTTGGGGGAAGAAAATAAGTCCCTTTTCGGTAACCCTTTTCTCTTTTCTCTTGAGAACCTCTAAAGGAAATATTTGGGGTTCAATGAATGCTTTCTTGAGCTCTAGGTGGTGCATTTCCTTGTTGTCTTCACCCACTCAGGAGTCAACATTGGTGGGAACCTAATGAAGGAAACCAGCACACACTCAGCCCTCAGAAAGCAGAGCACTTCCTGTTCTTTCTGTTGGATCTGAGTGGAGAGATCTGCTCCCTAAATCACTTCTCATCACACAGTAGCTGAGCTGGGAAAAAGATGAAGAAAAAGAGTGTGCTGAAAACCGACTGAACAGGAAACTATTCTTAGACGGCCACCGTCCAGGAGTGGAAGGACCAGTACCCTGGAATTTCAGAATCTGATCTGTACCTCTCTCTGTGTCTCCTTGAAAATAGTCCCTGAATTCTTCTGATTTCGGTGGTCTCGTCTGTAAAATTACAGGAGTCGACAAAATGGTTTCTTTCTAAGTTTAAGACTATCTAGTCATTTTGGGGTCAACTGTATTAAGCAAAACTAAAACATCTTGATTCTTGATGAGACCCATTTTAGTATTTACTCCCAGAAAAAGAGAAGACGCCTCATTTAAAAAAAAAGAAAGAAAGAAAAAAGAAAATTATTTAAAAAAAATAAACTGCCAGCTCTGGAGAGGTAATGCAAATTTGCTTCATTGTACCTAGTCTACAATGGACTTCAGACTCAGAAGGCTGAACATGATGTTAAGCCTCCAATCAACCACACATTGCAAGCACCTGACACCTGGGCCAACCCAAGCAAATGTCATTTCCCCTTACCCAGGCTTTCCCAGGATCTTCAGTGTATTCCTGAAACCAAAAAAGTTAAGGCTGCCTAAATATCTGCTTCCAGAAACACATCTCACCCAGGCGGTGCCAGCAGTAACAAAAGAAATCCCAATTTTAACGCAGATGGTGCAGACACTCATTGCTGTCTTGCCCCTGGCACAGCAACTGTGATCTGATACTTAGGGCATCATTTTTCCTTTGCAAAAGATGAGCACTGGGGTCTTTGCTGAGAAACAGCTAAATTGATTGTCTCTGGGATAGCACGCATGATTAAAAGAAAAGCAATTTAAGGAAGGGGAGTTTCTTTTTTGCCTTGTGTGTGGGGGAGTGGGTTTCTCTTAGAACACGTCTGTTCAAATTAATCTCCCTAGTAGGAAGGGTAGTAGTGTGAAAAGTAAAAAGACTACTCCAGGGGTGCCTGGGTGGCTCAGTGGGTTAACCCTCTGCCTTCGGCTCAGGTCATGATCTCAGGGTCCTGGGATCGAGTCCCGCATCGGGTTCTCTGCTCGGTGGAGAGCCTGCTTCCCTTCCTCTCTCTCTGCCTGCCTCTCTGTCTACTTGTGATCTATGTCTGTCAAATAAATAAATAAAATCTTTAAAAAAAAAAAAGACTACTCCAAATAAGGGCCACTTTGGAGACCAGATATAGTAAAAACTGAAGCCTTTCTGCCCTGCTTTAAGAGAGAAAAACATAGAGAGCAGAAATCAGGACAGAGTCTTCTGATAGCTTCTACACTGCCATAATGAGACTGTTCAGTAACAGAATCTCTACAGAAAGAAATAAAAACCACTGAACCAACTGGTTTACTACTAGAACAAATGACAAAGCTCCAAAGCCCGATTCCAACAGGTTTCTCTCGTTCATTGACTCTGATTCAGAAGCAGATTCATGATGCTGACAAAACCAGTATCCGGATTATATAATTTGACTAAGAAAGGCAAAAGACCCAAAGAAAAGAAAACAGCCTCCCGGTACACCGACCTGTGGCCCAGGCCGGACAACACCACTGGTAACAATGCTAATAAAGTAGTCCGATCTCAGCGGGTGAAAGCGGTCAATGCACCAAAGCCTCCTTTCCTTGGCACAGATGAGAACAGTCGAGGAGCTGCCTGTCCCCTTCGCTGCAGCCTAGGCTTACTTTTCCCAGGTCCGTTCAGTTGCGAGAGGCTGCACGCCAGACACCAGGGGACAACAGAACTGGTTCTGTGCGACACACCGTGAAAGTCACAGGAGCCCAAAGGGCTCACGGGGAGGCATAGTAGTCAATGGGCTGAGGAAGAGGAGGGAATCACTCACTAAGGGAGCACCACTGCTTTCTTCAACACCATCTATGTTTACTACAGAAAATCAAGACAGGCGAATGTCTTAAAAAGCAGAGCCACCTATACCTTTATAATCTAGAGATAAGCATTTTTGCATATTTGTATATGCCCTTCTAGAATCCATTCTAGAATGTGTGTGTGTGTGTGTGTAGGCATTTTTATAAAAATAGACTCAGCATATAGATAGAAACATATGTATGTACACACACACATTCTAGAATGGATTCTAGAAGGGCATATACAAATATGCATTCTATATATGTGTGTGTATATAAATATATGTATATGCTGTCCCGCAACTCATTTTTTGAACTTAGTAATACATGATATTCTACAGTACTTTTAAAAACATCAAATCCCCTATCTTGGCACACTCGGTGTTCCCAACTTTCCTCTGTTACAGTGAGTGGACTCACACATTTGCATTGATTTTGGAAGGGTATATATATATATATATATATATATATATATATATATATATGATAAAGATCTTTGAACATGGATCTATTCAATGTTCTAACTTTTCTTCTTTTAAAAACGTTCCAAGAGGTAGAATTAGAGAGGCCAAGTCTGTGCACGTTTTTTGAAAGCTGCTGAGACGGATGCCCAGACCGCAGCGCATTCTCCTTCCAGGGGCGGCGGGGCTTCGCCCGGGGGGCACGCGGGCCGCCCAGGGCTGGATGGTAAGGGGCTGCCAAGAAGCCGAGGGGAAACAAATTGGAACACTTTCTAAAGCATTACAGTGATTATTGCTTAGTACCCAGAGATCTTTCAGCAATTTCATATAAAATACTCCTTCATGTCAGCCATAACCACCTTTGCAAAATCGTGCCTTGGAGAGTCGTGGATGTGTGTTCGGCGCGCGGGGCATAAATCTCTCAGATCCGTGCGCAGCCTGCAGAGCTGCCCTGGAGAGCATCTGTGCAGCCCCTCCCCTCACACCTCCTCCCCTGCTCCCGCCCCCTGCTTCCTTCCGCCTTCAGGCCTGCGTATTTCTCTTTGATGAATGCTTTCAGGAGAAAATATTTTACAAGATGCTTACCTATGCAAATCTGCATTTCCAGACCATACCCAAAATCCAGCATCAACTCACCGAGTCGACGCTTACCGCATGCCAAATGCGGAGCATCAGGACCTCCGGAGCTGTGGGGATCTGGGGGGGGGGGGGGGGTTGCTGACTAGAGCCCAGCACCTTTGTGACCTGAGTCATGTGAGCAGAGGAGGGAACGCAGCTGTTTTGCCCTTCAGTTAACGAGCTGCACACACAAACGGACACCAGGTAGCAAGTGAATCAGACAAGGGTCATTTCCCTAAGAAGCGGGCACAGAAGTTCACATGTGCAAAGACCTTCTTCTCGGTTCTAGCGGGTTCCATCATCAGATCTGACACCTTCTACCTTACTAGGAAAAGAATGATCTAAGGACAAACAGCTTCCCAAGCCCTGAGCTAAGGAGTCTAGCTCCTCCAGAAGCTGTCACGAGTCCCCATACCGGTTTCCCCGAGTTCTCTGCATCTTGACAGGCTTGGCTGCCCTGGCTTCTGTCCCCACACGCAGCCTGGCCCAGCCCTGGCTTGTGTGCAGGCAGCACTCGAGGACACAGCCACACATGAAACAGCTGGGCTGTTATGTCCACTGCGGTCTTGTGGCCCAGGCCAAGTGACCTATAAGCACCAGAAATGCATCCTGAGACCAGACACAGGAGGGCTATTTCAAGTCCATGTCTGTCCAGGACCCAGAGTATCTGAGGAAGGTCCCTAAATGCCATGTGCTCTGGCCAGTGCTTGTGGTCCCTCTGAGTTTATTGTCACCCTCAGATGTCAGAGCCCAGAAGCAGGTGCTGGGGGGAGGAGGGGCTAGTAGGGCAGCGGCAGGGACTGGAGCTGTGCTAAGGGGAAAGGTAAGCAGGTCTGCGGGGCTTTGGAGGCTGCTTAAAGAAATACTCTAGATCCCTCCAAGGGGGTGTCTTTCTCCAACCAGACTCTCACAAAGAGGAGAAGGCTCCCAGCCCAGCAGCTCCAGGGTGATGAGAAGTTATCAGAGAGTACCCCTATACTCCAATCAGTCTCGGGAGTCCCTAAGCACCATTTCCGGAGAGTCCTGAACCCACCAGTGAGTGCTCCATGGGGCACACAATGATCATCACAAGAGCAACAGTGGCCACACCTGCTATACCTGGAGCCTTACACACCACTCTACACATCTTTGTAAATAGAACTGCGCCCAGTTTTGGCTTGATATCTTCCCAGTGCCTTCACAAAGCCCACACTGCCATTCCTTCTTTTACAGATGACTGTCCTAAGGCTCAGAGATGCTGCAGTGACAGGTCACACAGTTGGGTTTGGATCCAGATCTGACTCTGAAGCACCTCGACTTAACCTGGGTAGCCCACACACACCTGCCTGTTCATTTAGACCTAAGCAGCACGGTTCCAGTAGCACATCCTAATAAGGGAAGAACACGATATTCCCAGTTATTCTCAAGTGAACAGTCTGTCCCTAGACAGTTCACCCATGCCCTATCCCCAGTGCTTGACTGGACCGTATCATTTGAACACTCCCCCAAACCCACCCCACCACCCAGTCTGCCTGAAACAAAATCACTCTCCTTCATCCAGACCCTAACTTTCTTGGGCTTTGACCATGGAATCTCTGTTATCCAATCAACCAGTTGTGAAACTACAAAATCATGTTTAACAAAGCTTCCTTCCTCATTTCCATGCAGTCAAATAAATTCTGCCTTTTCTGGGGCACCTGGGTGGCTCAGTGGGTTAAGTCTCTGCCTTTGGTTCAGGTCATGATCTCAGGGTCCTGGGATCAAGTCCCACATTGGGCTCTCTGCTCAGCAGGGAGCGTGCTTCCTCCTCTCTCTCTCTGCCTGCCTCTCCATCTACTTGTGATCTCTCTCTCTCAAATAAATAAATAAAATCTTTAAAAAAAAAAATCCTGCCTTTTCTCTTTAAAATGGTTCTTCAAGGCAGGCAGTCATTACTTCTGTATTTACAGCCTTGGACCTATGCTCCTGGTCTCCAGGATCTAACCCCTCCGTCCTGAATACCATCTCCAGAATCGACTTCTTTCCGCAGCACTTCTGCCATGTCCTACCTTCCTGAAGATCCACAATTGCAAGACAAAATTCCGTTGTCTGGATATCAACACCACCTCTAACTGGCCTCACCAACATTTCACTATCCCTCACTCGCCCTGTGCCCTCTCTACCAAGCTGGAGGCAGTAGGCATTGTCTCCTGTGCTCTCACGCACACCAACACCCCCCCACACACACATACAACAGCAATATCCACCCCTCCAGTCTGTACCAGTCCAATCCAAACCACTGTTCAAGCACCAGCGTGGGTCTCATTTCCTTCGTGAGACCTTCTTTTATTTTTCCCACCATTGTTGGCCCAACTTTTCTCTGATCAAGACTTCTGATACGCTCAGTACAATACATCATTTAAATAGTTTCTCACATCCTTCATTAACTGCTTCCTAATTACTTGGCCTTTTCTTCCCAGCTGGATAGTTCTTGGAAAGCAAAACTACATCTTTCTCAGTACATACTTACTAATGAAGTGATCTTGTAATTGCACAAATTTCACAGTACTCCATCTCACAGAGAACCCCATACCCTGCGCTCAGTCAAAACACTCATTTCTAAATTAGCTGTGATAAAGTCAAGACAGTTTTCCCACATCGAGAGGCTTGGCTTGACTCTGTGTGGAACAGATCTCGGGCTTTGGTTGACCATGAACTTAAATGAATCGGTCAAAGGACAGAGCCACTGAAACAGCCAATCCAAGGTCATCTGGGCCTGTGTCATCAGAAGCGTGGTGCCCAGACCATCCTAAAACATTGTCCGCACTAACCAAGTCACAACCCGAGTGATGTGTGCAACTCAAATTCTGTATACACGTGGTCAAGCTACTGGTCATCCACTGCGGTGAGATACAACCAAGGAAAGGAGGTAGAAATGCTTACTAATGGAAAACCACTGAAGGAACCCATATGTTCAGAAGACTAGCGAACTGAATGGACATTATAGCAAAGATAATGATTTGTTCTATGTCCCTCCATGGGGCAGAATCGCTAGGCAGAATTTTTAGGTAAAGGGAGGAAATGGTCCCAGTTTTACGTGTACTAAGTGTGTATACAGAAAGCTATTGCCCAGTGATTGAAAGCACTGGAGCAGACATTAAATGTCTATATCCAGAATGCTTTTAAAAGCATTTATGTGTTAAGGGAAAAGTTATGCTAAGGTGGTCGAGTAAAGAGCCTAATATCTTCTTTCTACCTCATTTTCTGAAATTGAGGTGGTCCCAGGTTTCTCTTGTCTCCTACGAATATGACAGTCACTCAGTCCCAAACATAAGCCCCATTCCTTCTTTTCTGAGCCAGCCATAGTGAGCTGGAACAACAGAAAATTCAAATGCCTATACACAGGCAACTAATTGTTTCCATCAGATTGAGAATAAAATAATGAAAGAGAGTCTCCAGTGTAGAACCAGTACGTCTATGCACTGCTCAAAGGTAGTCAAATTCTAGTTATTTTAAAACACTGTGGCAGGCAAAATGAAATAAGCAGTTTACAACCCTGAATTAATCACAGGACAGAAAAAAATAAGGAAGGATTTTTAATTGTTTTGTTTTGTCCTACTTTTGCTGTGGCCATAGATTATAGTGATTATTAGCATAGATTTTAGGAGCCAAAACAACTGGGATCAGATAACAACTCAGTCATTTCTAAAACAAGGGTAAGAAGTATACATACCTAACTGGGTTGCTTTGAGGAAACAATGAAATAATGTGTATTGTATACTTAGAGCACTGCCTGGCACGTAATGAGTGCTCAAAAATGAAGCTGTAATTGGAGGATATTCTAAATACAACCTTTTTAGGACTCTCCAAGTGGTACAGCTTACCTGAGAGTACATTGCCTAAACCATAAGCCTTAAAAGATTTTATAAGTGTTCTTCACAAAGAGGGATCCATGATTAAAGAATTTTGAGAAATGACAATATATTAATTATATATAGTATACATATTAACTTTGTTTAACCTGTTTACCACAAAACTTTAATCCTTTGACACACACACCTATTATCCAAAGATCTAGTCGTTTTTATGACTACATCTTAGAAATGCCTTATTCTGAGTTTCCAATTTTCTTTCTTAAAATATACTCTTTCACCATTTACACCCACTCCTAGTTCCAAAAAATGATTTGAATCAAATTCTAATGGAGTCAAAGAAACCCCTTTGTTTAGAGACCTCAATCTTTCTATATCTTCCTTCTCCACTAGACTTCTTTTCTTCCCCCAAACCCACTGCAAAACTTCAAAGCCACCATTGGTATCCATTTCCTTTTCCCCCATCTTACTGAGAGTCAACTGACGTACAATACTGGGTTATGTTTAAGGTTTACAACGTGTTGATTGGGTAGACTTGATATTGTAGAATGATTACTACCGTAGCTTTAGTGAACACCTCCGTCCTGTCACATAATCACCTTTGTTTGTGAGGCAAACACTGAAAATCTCTTGACAGTTTTCAAATCTGTGATACAGAATTGTTAACTCTAACCGCCAGGTTGTACATTAGATCCCCAGAACTTAAGCATCTTATAACGGGAGGTTGGACCCTTTTGGTCATCTTCTCCCACCACGCCCCTCAACAGGCCCTGGCAATGACCATACTACTGTTTCTATGAGTTTGGCTTTTTTAATATTCTACATACTAATAGGATTGAATGGTATTCATCTTTCTCCACCTGACTTATTTCACTTAGCACAATGCCCTCAAGGCCCATGTTCTTGCAAAGGGCAGGATTTCATTTTCTTATGGTTGACTAATATCCCATTGTTTCTATATATGCCACCTTTTCTTTATCCATTCATCCACTGATGGAAACTTAGGTGTCTTGGCTACTGAGAATAATACTGCAGTGAATATGGCAAGGCAAAACCTCTTCGACATCTTGCTTTCATTTCTCTTGGATACAGACACAGAAGTGAGACTTCTGGATCATCTGACAATTCTATTTTTTAAATTTCTGAGGAACCTCCATACTTTTTCTGTAACAGTTGCACCGATTCACACGCCCACCAAGAGCGTGTAAGGGTTCCCCTTTCCTCCACATCCTACCAAAGCTTTCTCTGTGTTTTTGAGGATAGCCATTCTAACAGGTGTGAGGTGATAGTTCACTGAAGTTTTGATTTGCACCTGACGATCAGTGAGGTTGAACATCTTTTCATTTTTGTCTTCTTTTGGTATGTATTTCTTGATTCCGGCTCAACAGTCTTGAAGTCTACATCGTCTCTGCCTAAAGGATCCCCTTTTCTGCAGTACTGAGTATTCTGAGGAAAAGTCCTCCCCTTCTCTAAATTCCGACACCATTTTCATACCTCTCCAGGGCTTAATTATTCCAGCCACTGTCCTACAAGTATATAAGACCCAAAAATAGTGTAAGACACGTGGTTCCTGACCTCATGGAGTTTACTTTAGATTGGAGTGTCCAGATCTCATTTTATGTGAGAATCAAAGAGGCTCAAAATTAACAACCCACTTCTGTGACAAGTGATCTAAGAGGTCTCCCTTCATCTTGAGATGGACTTCCTGCATTTCCTTGTCAATAGGAAGATTTGAGAAAAGATTAATAGCATTAATAACGGAACAATGACCTCTTTCAGGGGTGACTCGAGGGCACATGAGACCTCCGAGCATCAGTGATATGGTTGAACCTGTACCGCCTGAGGCTTAACGAGAAACACGGCAGGTCTTGCATTCCTGTGGGTCTCTATAAATAACAGCTTCTTCACATTCACCCAGAACTTGCTGTGCTTTCAAAGGTTGAGGAGAAAACAGTTTGTTGACACAGTCTAGAAACCAGCTGTGGGATTAACTGGACATTTTTAGTTTGGGGCAGTTTGAAGAAAGTTTGGGGCGGTCCAGATGGAGTTTGGGGCACTTATTATTTAGTCCAACCTACGAGACTTCCAGTGGTACGTGTATGACTTTGGGGGCTGTGATTATGCGGGTGCAGGAAGGTTCACGCATGAGTTACAGAGCCATTGTGACCCCCGAAAGTGAGCACACTCCAGAACAGCCCTTCAGGGTGTCACGACGCCATGACCGGTCCTGTAGTCCCCATCCCTGGGAAAGCTGGGCCGAGCCCAGGCAAGCCCACAATGAGAACACTCGGGACTTGGCCACTTCGTGTGGGACAATTATTACATCAACATTTGCAAAGGTGCCACACAGATTCTGAACCAGCATCATCACACACACGGTTTAACGGCCCCAGTTTCCTGTGAGTTGTGATCCGTGTCTCCATTCTATGGATGCAGAAACCACAGCTCAGAGGCGGAAGAAGAGTGGTTTCCCCAAGATCCTAAGGTTCATAAACGGCAGAACAGGGACCCCAACACACATCCTCCTTGATTGAAATTCCGTGTTCTTCTCTCCCTCCTAACACTCAATCCCCCTGGCTCCCATAGGTGGTAGTAAAGAAGTTCCAGTCAAAAATTAAAGGTGGAAAACACAGCGAAGGTTTTCCAGGTCGGCTAAATCACCGCAGCAAGTGACATTATAGTGTCAGCAACCCGGCAGGCTGTCCTTCAAGTCCGCCCTGTTGCGTGTGACATCCCTTGTCCTGGAGGGGTAGAGTCGGCATCACAAACTCCTATCAGAAGAGCACATCCGGACACTGGGACAGGATTCAGCACCAAAGAGAAATGAGCTATTAGGCCACGAAAAGACACAGACGAATCCTAAATGCATATTATTACGTGAGAGGAGCCCGTGTGAAAAGGTGACATACTCTAGGATTCCAACCATGTGACATCTGGAAGAGGCAAAACAATGGAAGCAATGAAAAGACCATTGGTTGCCAGGGGTTGGGGGAAGGATGGATAAGAAGGCAGAGCCCAGAGGGGTGCCTGGGTGGCTCAGTGGGTCCTGGGATCGAGTCCCGCATCAGGCTCTCTGCTCAGCGGGGAACCTGCTTCCCCCTCCTCTCTGCCTGCCTCTCTGCCTACTTGTGATCTCTGTCTGTCAAATAAATAAAATCTTTAAAATAAAAAGAAGAAGAAGGCAGAGCACAGAGGATTTGTAGGGCAGTGAAACTATTCTCTGTGCTATGATAAAGGTGGACATGTATCATTATATCTTTGTTCAAGAACACAGAATGAACCACACTATTCATGTAAACTACGGACTGAGGGTGATAATGGTGTGTCCACATGGGTTCATCAACCAGGTCAGATCTATCCCTTTGGTTGGGGGGGGGGGGATGCTGACAGTCGGGGAGGGAGCACGGGGGCAGGCAGGAGACAGCAGGAAAATCTTGGTACCTTCCTGTTATGTTTTAAGTAAGAAAATAAAGCCTATTTTTAAAAAAATAGATTCATATGCCTTCATTATTCCAAACATACTTTAAAAGTTCTCCAGTGACTGACTTGTATAGCAGTTTTTAAATTCATAACCTTTTAAATTCAAAACAAAATCATATAGGAGTTACCACAGAACCTCATCCTCACTTTTTTTTCTAACTGGAAACCTTCTACAGTCCCATCATTTCAGGAGCAAGAGGACATTTTGAGGATCTGTTCCCTGGATTTGGAAAGCCTTTCCCCAGTCCAGAAGTTGTACATGAACCTCCTAGCCGAAGGGAGTTGCTGCTGTTGGAACATCACCCCAGCAGGGAATCATTCAGAGGTCCAAGGTCCGCCTTCACAACCCCATGCCCCAAGATTAGCAGGAGAGTCTGCGGAACCGTCTCCTGGAAGTGGAAGCACATTGCCAGTTGCGTGAGTCATCACGGCCCCGCAGGCATCTGCTTCTCCCACCAGAATATGGATTCTTCTTCTCCCTCTCCATACCCTCCTGAAAAACACCTCCTAATGACTGTGGATGGTGCCCAAGAGAGGAGGAGGAGGGAGTCACCTTTCTGACCCGACAAGCAATCTGTTCACACCTGGCAGCGAGAGCCTTGATTATCCTCGAGTCAGGTTGTAGAACTACACATGTCTCTAATTTTCACAAAGCAAAGGAGCTCTTGTCTGGAATAAATGAGATAGATAAATTAGAGGGGGGAGGGAAAGAGTCAAAGGTGTCTCCCCCTACGTTTCATCTGTGGCGATCTGGCGCTCTAATCTATTGTACAAATGTCTGCACACAGCATGCCGACACTTGCTTGTAAACTCACAGGAGGACTATCACCTGGAGACAATGAATAATGTCTGCTTCATGCCTTTCGCCCCTAATATACTTTTTGTTTTGAAGGCATCATATGGATTAAGTTAGTAACACCCATCCTCACGTGTTCAAGACACCATCTCCCCCTAAATCATCTCTTTTTGGAGCTTGACAGGTTATCACACCTTGTCTCATTTCATGCTGCAGCTTCCCACGAGAAGATTAGTCTTGCTTCACAAATCACAGGCTCCTTTCCTGAGTGAAACACCTTCAAAATTAGAGCAACTGTCCCCAGGGGGTATCAGAGTTCTTTCTGCCCCGCTCTGGGGAGCTCTGCCACGGGCCCTCACCGTGCCGAAGCACCACATCTTGCATCGCCTCCTTGGTGGAGGCTCTGGAAGAACAGCCAGAGGAGGATTCACCCAGCACGTGATAACTTCATCTCCCCTTCTCACGGGCTGTACGTGGGGCAGCGCTCCAGGCTGCCTCGGCGTCCTGAGCCTGAGAGATAAAAAACAGATCGTCGGCATCTTCCCGGTGGCTCTGTGGTTCACCGAGTTCGCGTGCAATTGCTTGCACCTTGCCCACTCTTTCCAAGCCACAGTTAGACCAAACACCACCCAATGCAGAAACACCCATGTAAACACATCACAGAAGAGTCACAGAATTTGACTGCTTCTCCCCACTATTCCCAGGACACACTTTGTACTGTAGCCACTATCCCTTTTGCCTGCTCAATATCCATCCCTTTGTCTTGTGGAATTGCCACCTGGGAAATCTCATCCTAACTGATACAATTTGCTTGGAGCCCACCCACCTCATGATCCTCGCATTGATGGTGAGCGTTTGAGCAGACCCAGCCAGTAAGAGGACTCCATCATCCTGGCCACAATCCTATGGGAGAACAGTGCCCTTGACACAAGTGAGGGACATACAGGACGGCACTGACACCTGGATCCAGCCTTGCCTGAAGTCAGGGCCACACCTGGATCCAGCCTTGCCTGAAGTCAGTGCCACATTTGCATCACAAGAACTAGTAAACTTCCTTTCTTTCTAAGACCATTTTAGCTGTGTTTCTCTCTGGAACCACAAGAGTTCTGATAAACTCACTACCCAGTAACTTGAAGGAAATAAAAGATATCAGTTGTCCTAAATAATTCACAGATCACTTATTCAAAAGTATATATTGAACACCTGTGTCAAGTTCTATGCTTGATATTAGGGACCCAGAGACATGATACAATCCTTGCCTTAAAGACTTTACAATCTAGTACCCGATTTGGCAACAAAATCCAGTCTCAAGACCTCAAGTGACAGTGGGGACTCTTGAGTTTATTTTTATTAAGAAATTCAATAGCATAGATTGGCATAAGGATCTACCAAATTTATGGAACCCAGCTGGGTGTGCCAGTACACAACCTGTGTTTATTACATGCTATTGTGGTAAGAGATAAATGCCTATCTAATAAATTCTGGAAAGACGACTCTGGTGAACATAGGTTGCTTATGTGTACAAGGGTCCCTTCCTTCTGATAATGACTTTGCAGAACCATGTCCACCATTGCTTGCAGTCTTGGTGTGACTGTCAACTTGTTAAGACTGCTCCCACTCCCAGACCATGGCAGGGCCATGAGATACAAGCTGGTCCAATCAATTAGATTATTCCTTCTCAGTACCCTTTCCAAGTCCTCCCCTCTCCCTGTATGCCTCACACTTCCCCTTTTCATTCTACTCACTCCCAACTCGTGGCCTTAAATTTCATATACTGTCATCTCCCATAATCCTATCTCTAGCACAGCCCTCTCCCCTGAAGCCAATGTCCCACTGCATGTCCAACTGCCTACTCCTGAGACTGTCACCCAAGTTCACCCTTGGCACATCAAAACCCAGCCTCAGATCCCTGGAGATATTTTCTTTCCTGCAGTCTTCCCCATCTTAATAACTGCTCGGTCAAAAGAACCCGGGTGTCACTCTTGATTCTTCTCTTTCACACTCCATATCCTGATCTCCTTCAAATCCTGAGGGCTCTCCCTTCAAAAGAGATCTAGAACCTGATCACTTCTCACCATCCCCTCCAGTGACATCACTCTGGCCCAGGCCCAATCATCTCCCACCTGGATGACTACAGAAGCTTTCTCACTGGTGACCTTGATTTAGCTTTGGTTCCCCTTCAATGTATTCTCAATAGAGCAACTAGCACGATCCTTTCAAGAATGAGTCAACACTGTCGCCTCTTCCAGAAAACCCGGAGTTGGTGCTGATTTATTCTAGGACAAGCGCCTGGAAGAGATGACCCTAATATTAGCACCTGCCACGTAGATACTCTGAGCTGTCTTTCTACCTTCATTGATGCTCAGTTCTGCTCATCCTTCAGTTCCATGAAGGATTGGAATTGAATCCAATTCACTGTACTACAACGCTAAGTTTTCTATTTGATGCAAGCCAGGGTTGGTTTCTGTTGCCCACAGCTAAAGACTCCTGATTGGTTCAAGAAGCCAAATATCTAGACTCTTACACAACACCATTTACTGTCATAAATGCATAGAGGTATGGTGGCCTGGTGCCTTGGGTGTTCTTTTCCACAACAGAGTAAGGATATACCTACAAAAATCATTGCTTATAACTTAAAATCACACAAAAATAGTAATAACAAATGACTTCTATCTGGGTCTTTCCTGAAATAACCATGGTGCTGTTTATTTTAAACCAATCAGAATTTTGTTAGTTTATGAAATGCTCTTCATCATATAACAAAGATGTGTGCACAAATATCCTAAAACTGTTTCATAACATAATAATGAACAGATTCATGAAGAGAGCAGAGTACCTTTAGCTCCACAGTAGCCATGAAAACTCGGACATCATTAAGTCTGACAGGACAAAACATGAAGGGTATGAAAAACAGCATTCGTGTCATTAAGCACACCGATTCCAATTTTATGAAAAGAGAAAGAAGAAGGATATATACCAGAACATCAGCAATGGTTCTCTCCAGGTAGAGGAATGGAGATCATTTCTATTTTCTTATTTATCCCTTCCTGAATTTTTACCAGTTCTGTAGTTAACAGCATTATCTTTAATAAAGGAATCAACAGTACTCATTTAGAATGTGAAAACACAAAAAAAGTTTTAAAAGATCAGGAAAAAAATCTGGGAAATGGTGTGTGCAATGGTGAAACCTCCTGACTACTAACACAAAGTCATTAAAATTCAATGAGATCCTCACCTTCTGAAATACCTTCCCTTCTGGAAAGCACCAGAACACTGGCACAGGGAAGGAGAGGAAGTAAGAAAGGAGAACAGACGACAGGTCAGCACTTTTCAAATGACTGTCTGCAACAGAATCACCAGGGCACTTGTTGAAAGTGAAGATTCGTGACAGCCACCCCAGACCTGTTGGGCCGAGTCTCTGAGAGTCAAACCCAGGAACCTGCACTGCACAAATGCTCCCCACCCCCCAGTAAATCTGATGCCCGCTAACACCCAAGAACCACTGGAAAAATGAAGGAGGCTCCTTCAGGCTCCTTAAGGATTCACCAAGCCTCTGCTTTAATGATTGCAAAACTGAAATATAAAGCTGAACTCAGTAGAAGGAGAAAAATTCAATCAATCAGAACCATCACCAGGTTCCCACTTTGCTTTCTATTGTGTCGACATAATCTACACCATATGCCAGAGACGTAACATTTGCTATCCCAACCCCCATAAATCCATCAGCCCGTCGTTGGATGATAGAGTGGAATCCTCCTTATGAAAGCGTATTTGACAAGCTCTAATAATTGATGGTGAACATGTTTCCCGGAACAAGACTATCATCAGTGAGTGTTCGATCCAACCCAATTAGTTCTGAACATATCTGTTAGTCCTCTTTCCAGCATTTTCAAGGGATAGCACTTTAACGTTTAATCATTTCAATACTTTGCGTATTCTTCCCCATCTTTTCAGTGGACATTTTTTTCGCCCAAACTAATGACTCTCTACACTGCTCCGTGCCTTGCTCCCTAGATTTGGTACATACAGTCCCATCTTGGTGCTTCCCATGGATGGCCCCTGCGCTCCTCCGTTCTTCTGGATACGCTCTTTCAAGGCTCTGTCCATTCAGACTTGGCCACCTGGAGCAGAAACCCAATGACAGTGGCTTAACCCAAGAGGCGATGTCTTTTCTCACCCAGCGAGAAGTCCAGAAGTACACCTCACCCCCCGGGGCTGGTCCAGATACTCAAGGACGTCACTTATGATGCAGACCACATCTCTCCTGCTGCAGCCTGCCCGGTGTGTAGCTTTTGTCCTCTTAACTGTAAGGCAGCTCGTCCACCTCTGAACGCACCGTGTGCATTTTAGACAAAAAGATGGAGGCAGGGAAACGTCTTTTATGCTAGCTAAACCTGGATTTTTTTTTTAACATAGGTTATATATATTTTTTATTTTTATTTTTTTAATTACTTTTCAGTGTACTAGAATTTGTTGTTTATGAACCACACCCAGTGCTCCATGCAATGCGTGCCCTCCACAAATAATACCCACCACCAGGCTGGCCCAACCTCCAACCCCCCCCACCCCTTCAAAACCCTCAGATTGTTTTTCAGAGTCCATAGTCTCTCATGGTTCATCTCCCCCTCCAATTTCGCTCATATTTTTTTAGATTGTTAATATTTTATTTTGTTTTTAGATTTTATTTATACTCATGTTAGTTAAATTACAGTGTCATTATTATTCATTATTATTAGTTTTTTATTATTATTATTAGTTATTATTAGTTTCAGGGGTAGAATTTAGGGATTCATCAGTTGCGTGTAACTCTGGAAAACAATATGAAGGTTTCTTTTTATCTTTGTAAAAGGAAACAAAAAAGTTCTGATCCAGCAACTCCGCTTCTGAAGCTACAACCAAAGGAAACACAGTCACTATGTCTGCACCCCTGTGTTCGCTGCAGCATTAATTACAATAGCCAAGACATGCACACAAGCTAAGTGCCCATCAACAAACGAACAGATGAAGAAAGTGTAGTGTATATGCACAATGGATTATTATTCAGCCATAAGAAGGGGAAATCCTGCTACCTACCCCACACGGATGGACCCTAAGGGCATTATGTTAAGTGAAGTAAGTCAGCCAGAGCAAGGCAAATAGTGAACAATTTCACTTACATGCGAATTCTAAGCAAACTCACAGAAAGAAGCTAGATTTGTGGTTGCCAGCAGCGGGGGTCAGAGGTCAGGAAACTGGGTGAAGGTGCTCAAAAGGTACAGAACTTCAGTTATAAGAAAAGTAAGTCCTCAGGATATAATGTACAGCATGATAACTAGACTTAACCCTGCCACATGGTATGTTGAATAGATCCTAAAGGTTTTCATCACAAGGGGGGAAACACATTTGCAACTCTAAGAGGTAATAGATGTTAGGTAAACCTATGGTGATCATCGTTTTGCTAGGTATACATACGTCAAGTCATTATATTACACACCTTAAACTCATACAGTGCTGTGCCTCAGACAGATCTCAATAAAAACTAGGGGTGAAACCTCCTGGGAGATCTTTGTTATCCGTCTAATGGCCAGGACTATACAAGCCTGCCGTCCAAGCTGTAAGAGGACTAATTTGTAAGCTGGAGTTGACTAATAACAAAACCAGGTGGGTGGCAACCAGCAGTTTCTGCCACAGTATCATAATCAAATCTGCAATGACATCTTTTCGGACTCTTTTTGCACAAAGATCTGCCCCACTGCAAAAATTCCTCAGCATTCACTGTCTTTTCCTCTCCCATTTGTTGCCCATCCATGATAATGAATCCAATACAGAGATTTATCTACGTCCACAAATAGTAGGCCTGAACGTCAACCTAAAAACCTGATACGTAAAATAATCTTCTTCCATTTTAACTCTGATTCAGTCTGACTCTTGACTTCATCCCCCTGGGTCTCAGTCATGATGGGAAGCAAAGGCTATTCCTAGGCCACACCCAACGACACAAGACTTGCATGTTCTCATGAGTCATTCAGCACATCACAGTCCCTGCCGACAGCCCTATGGTCCAAGCCCAGTCTACTCCACTGGGTTCGGGGGCTCTGGATGCTCATCGCACATGGCTTCTGGAATTCTCACAGAAGTGAGAGCACAGAGCCAGCCTCAGTAAGGATTCTAAGCAGTTACTTCCTCTGACATTGTGCACCGCAACAGAACAGGAGATAAGCCCCACTGTTCTTTTACTCACCGCTCATTTTTTGGTGGGAGCAGGGAAGGAGGAGAACCAAGAGTCTCACAAAAATCTTATTCTGTTTTCTTCAAAGTAATACAGCAGCAAGTTCTTCCCCAGCCACTCTGCTCTCCCTGAGCCTCGCATGCAGGAAAAGTAAAGGAAGAAATAGATGTATCTTCAAGTTAGCTTCTGCATTAAGACCTGTAGGGGTTGAGAGGGGCTTCACTACCTTTGAAGATTAGGTGATGGAAAAATACAGGAAGGGGATGAAAATATATCTCCTACTATAGCTTTCTGAGACATTGGTATGACTTACAGCCACAATGAAGGAGAGGTTCCCAACCCCCTTACAAGACACACTTTGGTCTTTCTCACCCAGCATGACATCATGAGCACAGTGACTTGGTCCATCCATGTTTATCCTATAATGACCAGCCACTCTAAGTTCTGCTCAGTCACTTGAGCGAGAAATGAGGAGTATTTTCATAGTGTCTGAAGATGGTGTAGACCTCTACTAATCTAACACGGTTAGGCTCAGTGAGCAATGATGACGAGGACCATGAATGGGGAGAAGCAGGTCATGAAAATGAAAACAAAGATGTGAAAACAATTATAGGCCTGGCCAGTTGTGGAATACAGAGAAAAGCATGTGGATTTCAGACATCAGAAAGACCTGGCTTTAAATTTCAGCCCATGAATGAATTCCTGAACCTCTCTGATCCTGTTTTCTCGTCTCCGAAGTCAGGACAAAAATTCTGAGCGCTTCCAACCAGCATGTGTTACCTATCGCAAAGGAGGATGAATGTCATGAAGACTAAAATAAGAAAGCATGTAATAACACATGGCCCATTGCCCAGGAGTTGGTAGACTCTATAGGAAATATTTGTTTCCCCTTCTGCTTTTCCTCCGCTGGTGAGATCTACTCTGAGTTTGGGCTCCTAAGCAGTACGTAGCACTGTCAAAATGACTGCCTTTCAACTCATTATCCTGTCTGATTAATATTATAAGCGCCAAAACTAGCATTCCCATGGAGATGAACTCCAGGGTCATCGATGGTGTAATTTCTCCTCCCTCTGGGCACTTCCCCTTGCGTGTTCCAGAACCTTCCCCAAAACCACCTCTGAAATTAAGCTTAGCCAACGTCTTCATCCAAACCCTCTCCTTGGATTCCCCCTATTTCTCTTGGTCTTAAAAACAGAGTCACCTGGGCTTTTGCCCAGCCTCAGGCACTAGGCCTGCCAATTTTTCCTTCCTAGAACATCTCCTAGCTACCCATTCTGTTCATTTCCTTCTGCCACTTCCTGAGGACCCACTCCCTCCACCTCACAGCTAAAGTGTTGCCAAAGCTTCTTTGCTGCTTTGCTCACGGTGATGCTTGATTCGAGAACCATCTTTCCACCGTGTTCAAGTCGCTGAGCCTTGCCAGAGGAAAGAAGACGCGTCTTTCATGTCTCATCTGCATCTAGCAAGTACAGGGACACGTGGTGCCTGGAGCAGTACCTGAGCCGTTGGCATCGTCATTCAGTGTGCGTGATGCCAGCCGCCCGTTGCAACGGGGAGCCGTGCGGGCAGGAAGCAGTGCTTTCCATTTTTATCACATTTGTTCCAGCAGTTTGTTCACTAGACCACAAGCACGCCTTCTAAAAACACGTTCTTTAAAAATAGATGTATTTTTTTTTTAAGAAAAAAATTTTTTTTAATCTCTTGGCATTTCTTTTCTGATTTAAACTGGTAAGGTCTTATTTGAATCCCCTTAAAAGTTAGGTCTAAATGCATTCTCCCCCTCACAGTCCTATCTTTGTGCGTCACTGGTAAGTTTTGTTGATCCTGCCTAAGAACCAACAATGGTCAACATCTCTTTTCCCTTTGAGCAACTTAACGAGCCAGAGCAACAGCCTCTGTCTAAAATGCTAGCGTGTGTATTTTCTGAATGCTTCTAACAGACCTTATGTTGAGGTTTTCCTTTTCCCTGATCTAAAATGTGAAAATGGTGCTGTTGAAAAAGTCAGGCTCGCCCAGAAGCATAGCCAAAGGATCCACTTGTTCATCTCCTCTCGCTTCTCAATACAAAGTCTGCCCAGCCTTGTTACTGGCTTTATGTAATGTTTCAGAGACAAATAAAATATTTGGGGACGTTTGCTCTGTAAACAGCACTTTGCGAACAACTTTAAAAAGAGCTTCGTGTCTATCCATAAACACCTCCTCTGTGATTGCAACAAGGATCACGGTTGTAAACAGTTTATGGTCAATTACTTCATCAAAAGTCATTGAAATAAAGGGTATTCGGGTCTTTCTTTGTGCCTGTGCACACCATGCAATGTTCCCTTCCCCTGCAGAAAAGGGCCTTTTAACCCACTGCAGAGAGACTTGTTCCCAAATGTTTCTAATTCAGCTAAACAACTTGATAGGAAATACCATAAATTATATGTATAGGCCTGTCAGTACAATTTTCAACAGGAGTAACATGAGTTCAGTTGGAAATAAAACGAAAACTTCAGACCAATTTTTGAACTTGCTACCCCGAGTTTTAATCCAAAACCCATTTGTGCAGAAAGAGAAGGCAAAATTTTAGTCCTCTTGGAAAAAAATCCTACCACTGAGAAAGCTGCTCAAAGTGCAGCTTTCTATGGACTTCTCTGGTAGGTAGAGGAAAAGTAGGCACAGGCACATAAATGTTCCGGTAGAAAACCAGACCTAGCAAGACCTCTGGCGGTACTTAAATATCCACTGCCCTGTAAGTTCTTGCCTGACTTCTCCCATCCTAGGTAATTAAAAAGAGTCACCAAAGGGCAGAAGTGTGTGACCCTAGTGGACACTAAATTTGGGAAAAGGAAGGGACAGGCAGGATGAGGGCTGACGATCTTGAATATTAATTCCTTTTCCAAGTTTATTTGCGGTAACATAGCACAGTCAGCATATAGGAATCTCTCCTTGTTGCAAGATTGTCTAGAAAGGGAATGAGCTTATTAGCAACTACTTCTCTAGAACACATTCACCTTACGGAAAAGTGGTGCAGTATGGACACCCCGGAAACACACGCTTGCCTTTTTTCTGCTCCTAGGGCGAGCTCACATGTCTTCTGCCTCCTTTTATTTATGCAGGTGGTGAACCAGACTTCCTTCAACTCCCTATTCCTAGAGAATAAACCTACATAAATAAATGGTTTGGGGGGGGGGTTGGGGTTTTTATTTATTATTTAAGTTAATTTAGTTACCTTTAGTTAATATTATTGTTTCAGGAGTAGAATTCAGTGATTTATCAGTTGGGTGTAGCACCCAGTGCCCATTACATCACGTGCCCTCCTGAATGCCCGTCTCCCAGTCAGCCGATCCCTCACCCACCTCCCCTCCAGCAACCCTCAGTTTGTTTCCTATGGTTTAAAGTATCTTATGGTTTGTCACTCTCTCTGCTGTTACCTTATTTTTCCTTCCCTTCCCCTAGGTTCATCTGTTTTGTTTCTTAAATTCCGCATATGAGTAAAATCATGTGGAATGTGTCTTTCTCTGACTTACTTGTTTTGCTTAGCATAATACCCTCTAGTTCCAAGATATAATAAACGAAGTGAAGAGAAAGGTTTAGATGAACAGGTTATGACCATATAAACAGAGGTGCTTTTCCATTTTCACTCACACCAAACCTATCTTAGGACTCATTTGGGGGCCATTAAACTAAAAGGTTAAGATTGCATAATCAAAAACTCCATCCAAGAAGATTCAGTATAATTGATACCAATATTTTATTCCTCAAAAGAACATTTCATATTAACTTCAGAATTCCAGTCCCACAAGTTTAATGCATCCATATGGACAACAGAACAACCAACTTGCCATTTCTGATCTAAATAACCAAGGAAATTAGATTTGATCTTAATTATATAATGTTTGTTGCATGCATAGTAAAAACTCAACAATTAAAAGTTCACTGACATTTAGTCTACAGTTGGAGGAAAATGAAATGTACTTTAAAATATCTATTACACCCTGTATGATTCCATTTCTGTGACATTCTTATAAAGGCAAAAGCAAAGGAACAGAAAATACATCATTCACAGCCAGGGGCTAGGGAGGCAGAAAGGCAACGGACCACAAAGGGCCATGAGGGAAGTTTTGGGGGGCATGGGAACTGTTCTGTATCTCAGTGATGATGCCCAGGATCATGGATACCTGTGTCAAAACCCTTGGATCGCTAAACCTACATAACATATGAAAATGATACTCAATAAACCAGGCTTTCGAGATTATCTATTGAGAAAACAACTGAACGATTTTTAATACAACAGATGGTAAAGTGAAAAATTTCTCAGAATTGTCAAGCAGATTAGAAGCAGTGTTGCACACCAGCAGAGCGACCCACTGGCGTGGAAATGCAAGGAACAGAAATGAGCCTATTACTGATAGATGCTAACGGCAAAGCTTCCTTGAAGAAGGAAGTCTGCCAACAATCAGCGCTTCACATACTCTCCCTTGGGCACCTGGGTGGCTCAGTGAGTTAAGCTGCTGCCTTTGGCTCACGTCATGATCTCAGGGGTCCTGGGATCGAGTCCCGCATCGGGTTCTCTGCTCGGCAAGGAGCCTGCTTCCTCCTCTCTCTCTCTCTCCCTCTGCCTACTTGTGATCTCTGTCAAATAAATAAATAAAATTTTTAAAAAAATACTCTCCCTTAGTGTGCATAACTGCAAATTAAGATAAGTTCAATTTAGAAAGCACTACGACCAAGTTTAGCTTTTCCTTACTTGCATGAATGGGTGGGGTGGTGGGGTGGTTTTGTCTAAGTCAGAAGTCGGCAAACATTTTCTGTGTGGGCTAAATGGGTAAGTTTGCAACTACCCACCAAAAAAAGCCAGAAAAAATAATTAAAGAACAGGTGTGGCTGGGTTCTAAGACTTTATTTATGGAGGCTGTAATTTGAGTTTCACCTCATTTTCATGTACCACAAAAATAGTCTCCTTCTTTTGGTTTCCTGCAGCCATTGGAAAATGTGCAAACCGTTCTGAGTTCCCAGGACGTACAGAAACAGGCAAGAACTGTAGTTTGTTAAGGCTATCGGTGATAACGGTAAGGTCTTCTTGGACGTGCAGGTCTCTCTCGAGTGCTACGAACTACTTTTTGCTAAGTCTGTCCATACCAAGGGCCACCGCTTTAAAGTCACCGAGAGGTGACCCCCCCACACACACACAAAACTACCCAGATTGCCTTGGCTTAAATATCAGAGAAGAGGAAAGGTGACACACCTATATATAGACCATGATAAAGAAATTCTGCCTGTAATAAAAAGATGCAAAAGAAAAACAGTGGGTCCACACCTTCCTAACTAAGGTTTTTTTCAGACTCCAGACTCACACTGCCTAAGGAAAGCAAGTCTGGTTTGGCCCCCCAGGGGTAAGGGTTTAATGTCACCTGTTCAGGTAATGAATGGTTGATATTAACATTCCTTCAAACAGTGTTTCGACTGACTGTAACTTACAAACACGTATTTTTAGATATACAAGATGGTCTGCGGGGGGACAGTTTGGAGAGAGGGAGGTTCTGTCTTAGTGAGGACAGGAACAGGGCACATTTATCTGAAACACATTTGTGTGATGGAAACACTTCCAGCTGCACCGACGCTGTAACATCTACACCCAAATTAGCTCAGGAGTCAACAGATCTCGTTTGGTTATTACATTTATTGCATCTATTATCTACAAATGAAATACAGCTGCGTTGTCAGTATCCCCACATCCAAGCATCTGCTTAATGAGCTTGCAAGGTAGGACCGATCAGGAGGACTTGCTGACAACAAATAAAGAGGAAACCCAATCCTCCCGCCCCGGACAGACACTGCCCAGCTGAAATTCCTTCCCTTTATGGGCAGCAGTAGTCATATTTTAAGAGACCCTAATCAGGTATTTATCCTACACACAAGCAGCCGTACATTCAGTTTATTTGCTAAATAGAAATTGGGTAAATCTGGCGTCCAAATCACAGTCACGGCATTGCCGGTACAGTCCAAGGTCGCTTGGGTCGCCTTGGGGCATGGGGGGGTTGGTGGGGGGGGGGCGGGGACACAAGGCAGGGGATGAGAGCCACATTTCCAGCTGCGCAATGCCCAGTCTGACATTTTGACAGAGTCTCTAATCTTTTTCACATTTCTTTCTACACAACAGGATGGTGGAACCATATGCTCCCAGTTTCCCTGCAAGTTTTTTGGATTAGGTTGTTTAAGAGAGATGAGGCTGGAGGCCTGGATCTAGGCAGAGTCAGAGTTGGGAATTGTCTCCATATTTCTACCAGTTGAAAGAATCTCCAAGGATCTCCCCCATTGCCAGTATATATTTTATAGGCACTGGGTAGACACCTGTTTTCAATCGCACCTTCACATCAGAGGAGCCCTCTAGGAACAGCCTGAGAGCACAGGCCTGGCTGAGAGCACAAGGAGCAGTTGCCTGCCCAGGGCTGTCTTCTCTGTTTGCTTTGTAAATGATTTCTGAGCCACGTGTGGGAGAAAGGCCGGCCCGGGCTCTCGCTGACATCACGCCTGTGGAACTCCAGCCTCGCCGTCGGAATGCTACAGAGGCGGACGCGTGCTTGAGCGGCTGGTCAGCCAGGGTCTTCCTCATTGCAAACGGATTTGGGCTCATAAACTACAGGAGATTACTTTTAAGCCCTCATGGTAGACCTTGCTGAGCGGGCTCCAGGTGACATGAAAGGCAGAGGAAGGGCAGCGAGGCGAGCCCAGTCCCTTACCCCATTCCAGATGTCTGGACTCAGAAGCCGGGGCGTGCAGAGGGATGTCCAGGGCAGCTGGAGCCCACTGCTGCAGCCAGAGCAATCTCCACTGCCCGGCACCATGGGTCCCATGCCTCCCCCCAAAATGATTCCCCGGAAAATGAAAGCTTTCATCTCAAGCTATGCATGGGGTTGTCCTTAAGGCCAGGCCTCCTCCTCTGGTGGGATCTGAAGAAACCCCTTAGCCATCCAGCCCCTTAGCATCGGGGAAGAGGATTAAGATACCTTTTCCCAGGTTTAGAGAAATCTGGATTCCAATCTCACCTTCTAGGTCTGTGACTGAAGACAAGCCTCTTTCGTGATCTCTGGACCAGTGCACTGATGTTGATTACTCACGGCAGACCCTGCATAAATCTGGAATCTGCTGCCAAAAGACAGCTGTCTGTGAACCGGATATTGTAGCTGGAGGGCTCCGATTCCCTTATGCCAAGCAGATCCCAGCCAAAGGTGGGCTTCCATGACCTCCCATGACATGTGGGAGCTTGTGGCCTTCTCCTTCCCATCTCCCCCCCCCCTTCCAACCTTTCCGGGTGCCTAACGCTGGACTTGACTCCCCCCCCACAGCCACACTCAGCTCCTCGGCTTTGATTAGGTTTTATACAGGAGAGCGTCACATGAGCCAATTATGCATGTGACTGGGAATAGCTGAATACAATGTTTGAGGCAGACTGAGGGAACCCCTCAAACCCAAAAACGAACAAAGTCATAGCCTCAGCCTTCAACCAACAGTGGAAGGGGACAGAGAGAGGGAGTCTAAAGGCCTTCCTGATAGCTTTCTGCAGGTCCTCTAAGTCATCTTTTCGTTAAGTCAAGGACAAAACAATCAGAAATTCAATTTGAGAGTGGTCAAGACAGAGAGATACGTTCACGCTACAAACCCCAAATCCTGGCGCTACAGCCGCAGCGACAACTTCTGTCACCTTCTTTGTGCCCTACTTTTTCAGACGCTTCAGGACGCTTCAGGCGTTGCATGTTCTGGGCCAATCCCAGTCTTTCATTTCTCTTCCCTGCCCCCATTAGGAAGGATGAGGACCTGCGCTCGGGATGGAGGTACCACAGATGCAGAGTCTGTGTCCCCCCAGAATTCCTGTGTTGAACCCTAACCCCCGGGGTGACGGGACTTGGGGATGGGGCCTTCGGGATGGGATTGGAGCAGGAAGGTAGAGTCTTCGTGAATGTGACTAGTGCCCTTAGAAACGAGACCCCGGCGAGGTCACTGCAGACAGCTGTCTGTGAACCCCAAATTGCAGCTTCACCAGTTGCTGAATCGGCCAGCACCTTTCCCTCGGACTTCCCCTTCAGAAGTGTGAGAAATTAGTTTGTCGTTTGTGCATCACCTAGTCTCCAGCATTTCTGTCACAGCAGCCTGAACGACTGGACTAAAACAAGACGCAAATGGCAAACATCATGGTAACTAAGCCACTAGCATTAGAAGCTGTCACCTCTGCCCAAGCTTCCCCCGGGCTCTTCTCCGCAAGATTTCACTTTGTTTTTGCCTAAGAAAGAATAACAGCAGTGAGGAAGGAGATGCTCCAGGCCAGAGTCTTGGTAAACCCAAGGGGCCGCGGCTCCGAGGACAGTCTGCTACTTGGCTTTCACGGACGCCCAAGCTCAAGTGTCAGTTACCGGTATCCACACACCCACACACTTACATTCCTGTTCCCGAAGTTTCGCCCATGAAACCCGTGTTGTTTTCCTTCCTCTTATCAGCATTTCATAGCTTGTAATCCCAGTCAACTTTAAGAAAAAAAGGTTGTTTTTCCTTCATTCGATCTGTCATCATGGGGTAGTTTCCTTGCTCTCTCCCACACCAAAGCACCCCCCTTTCCCGCACACACGTGCTTATACACACACACACACACACACACACACACACACACACTTCCATGTGGGCCTGCCCTTCAAAAGCCAAAAACAACAAGATCAAAAAGTTGTTAGTGGAGCAGATGTCAAGTGGTCCCCCTGGACGCCTACTTAACCCCTTCCAGAGACCTGACTGGACCCTGACAAGGAATTGATCTGGTGAGGAAAGCAGAAGTCCTGGTAAACAGGGCCCCACCTCTCCTTATAAATCTCCAAAAGGAAGGACAGTGCTATGATTCCACACATTTGCCATCTGCCCCCAGGGAAATGTGCCCACAACTGCTTTTCAAAAGGAAATTTTAACTGGGAACGTGCCTTGCTAATTAGGGTTGTTTATGACCCGATGTAATAAAATTTGATGTTGCAAACTAGAAGCAATGTCCTTGTTTTGTTTCTTTAGACCTTCCTCTCTTCCTACTCTAGAACTGTTACCGAAAACCAGGTGTGTGACATGTCTGAGCAAAAGTTAAGGAATCAGGGCCTTTTATCTACATGACAGAGATTTATGGAGGATTTCAAGACCTAATGATTACAAATGGGCAGGAAATTAGCATGAAGGAACTTTTCCTTATCTTACCTCTAAACACAGCATGCATCACGAATTTATCATGTTAGACTAGAGCCATATTGGGATGACCTGACCTGCAACACTTCCATAAGTAAAAAAAAAAAATTGCCAACTATTTTTAAAGTCCTCACAGGCAACATCTCAAATTGCAGCCCCCCCCCTTTTTTTTTTTTAGGATTTATTTATCTATTTTAGAGAGAGAGGGCAAGAGAGAGCAAACGGGAGGAACAGAGGGTGAGGAAGAGAGAATTTTCAGAAAATTCCACACAGAGAATGGACCCAGGGCTCGATCTCACAAACCTGAGCTGAAACCAAGAGTCAGGTGTTTAGCCAGCTGCCCCACCCAGGTGCCCCTCAAACTGCAGCTTTTTCCAAAACCAGGGGGATTATGACCCAAATTGTGTATATACAATAAGATGAAAAGATGGACATTTCTGAAAGTGCTTGGCTGGAACAAGTTTCCAAAACATTGACAGTAATCAGAACAATCAAGATATTTTCCTGTCATCAGATAACTTGGACTTCAAATGAGTGGCCACTTGGTAAAGGAGCAACTGTGTTTGCAAATCAAATATAGATTGTGACGCAGCATTGAACCCATTTCCACCTCCCTGAACCGAGATTCTACAGCCATTAAATAGCCCTCAAAGATATAAGCAAACTCCTAGCCTTAAAGGAAAAAAAAAAAAACCTAGAGAAAGTCACCCCATGTGGCTTCAGACTCATGCTCTTTTTAATCAAAAGCATTTGATGGTCATTAATTACATGTTTGTCAGAAACTCTAGGCTGTTTCGAACATTGTTCTTTGAACTGGAGTATCACGTTCAAGTGCACTGCCCGTCAACAGCCGGTTTTATTGCACTTTTACTTCACCTTTTCCCCAGTGTCAAGCGATTCAGGTTGCATAGGAGCTGACAAGCATCAGCAATGGAAAGTCTGTGGGGGATGATAGACAGTGGGGTTTGTAACTTTCAAAGATGCGGGCTGCCATATTTCAGGGGGGAGGCCCCAGTGACAGGTCTGCTTTCATTTATTTGTGCATGAATGCTTTGGTCCCAGGGATCAGTTATGGACTTTGACATCTCCCCCAAGGTGCTCCAGAAAGCCATATCCAGGCAAAAATGTGCCCAACATCAGCTTAATCATAACCAGGAGAGGCAGCATTGTGTGGCTGGCCACGGTGAGCTCCTCATTCTGGAAACCCATTCTGCCACCACTGCTGTTTGCAGGAGGCAGAAAGTAAGCCCCCCAGGCACAGGCCTAATGTGAAGGAGACCACAAAGATGCCGGTTCCAAGGGCAAGAGAAAGATAAGAACTAACTGCATGTGAGGAGGGCTTCAGGGGACCTGGAATCCTAGGTTGTGCCCTAACTAGATGGTTTCAAGTTCAGCCAGTCTCTGCTCCCTTAGCTGGCCCCGTGGAAAACAGTAAGCCTGGTCCCTGGAGATGCTGCCAACAGCTCCTGGCATCTTCCAGCCTCTGTGCCTTTGCCCAAGCTCCTCCGTCTTCTTGGAATATGCTCTTCTTTCTTCTGTTTAAATCCAAGCCATAGTTCTAGGTCCCAGATCGCTCCCAGAGCTCTCCCAAGAGCGTTCTTCGCATCACTCAGATATCATCTGGGTCTTTCTCCTCGGAGCTGTAGTTAAACCTGACCCAGTCTCTAGCTCCCTTTCCTGGTCTGGGATGAAGTTCTCCTGATCGCCATGAGTTCCCATCACTTCCATCTTCCCATTTCATTCTCTTAATCATGCCCTGCATCCAGTGTCTGTCCAGTCCACCTCCCTAGAGCCAGAACACACAACTCAGTCCAGTAAATGTATTTTTATTAAGCATTTAATCATCTCTGTAGGCATTATTGAAGATTGAGCAATTCCTGAGGAACTACATTGAGAAGCGTTACCTCCTGGCTCCATGTCAAGCTTTCTCTCTTTCTCTCCCCCCCTTTCTTCTTCCCTCCCTCTTCCTCTGTCCCACAACCAACACATTTTTTGCTCTATCCTAAGCAGGGCAATTCATTCAGAAGAAAGAAAAAGTTTCCTGAAAAGGATCCCCATTTGCACCCACAATTATTTTCCAAGAAACTTGAAAAAGTAACATTCTTGAAAATGAAAACGTTTACCCTGAACAAAATTCCTCTGAAAACCATTTTTGACTGTTGAGTTGCCTTCAGAATTAATATCCCTTCCAAAATTCTATGTTATATGTTTGTATGTGACTGATCCTTACATTGTAACATAAAATCTATTTTTATCTGAACTTTTTAGGTTTGTGTCTTACTTCTCCATTATTTTGAGGGTTCTGGGAAGCACAAACCATGCATATTCATTTTTGTATTCCTTTAAAGTAACTCACACATGGTTTTGACCCTATATGATCCTCAAAAATTTCTAAAATTGTACGAGAAAATGTGTGAAATGGTGCATCATTCCTCCAAGTAACATCAACTGGTTGAGTTTTCTTGAAGTGGCAGTCTTAGCTCACATACCGCCCCTCACTAATGCCATGTAACTAGAGTCCAAGAAGATAGACTAGACACAGATGTGCTTTGAAAAAACCAGTCAAGTCTGCTCTTAAACACAGTAATAGAGTTTTTTTTATTTCAAGTAATTCATCTTCCTCCCTGGTGGTCTAGTTGTTATAACTCGGCGCTCTCTCAAGTAATTCATCTTCTAGATGAAACCCAAACTTTATTATTCTTTGTACTTTAATATTCCCTCCACAAGCTTTTAAGTTGGGTCTTTTTTTTTTTTCTTAAGAATAAACACTATTACATTGTATGCCTAAAAAAGACTGTATCTCAAGTTTTTCTGGTTCCATTTCTGCTATATGTTGTTTCTGTTCATTCTTACTTATGATGACTTTCTTCTTAAAATGTTTATGAATCATGGCAGTTAGGTTGCTTACTTTCCTGAATGGAATGAAAGTGGTTTCCTCCAGAAGAGACTTACCTTTGCTTCCATCAGGAGCTTGAGGGTAAAAGGGCCTATTACCCTGGTCCCACTTTAAACTAAATTCTTAGGTTTTTGCCAGACCATGCAAATAGTGTCAATTCAGGCTAAAAATATAAGTAAGGGGCACTATGGTTATAACTTTTCAGGAAACTTTTTCTTTCTTCTTCTGCTAAGCAACTGAGAAATTTCCTTCCACTTCTCAAGGGAGGGACAGGAAGTGGATTGGGAACAAGGTTTATTTTGAGTTCATCCTTACACTGAAGGTCAACAAATCCCAAGCAGGATGATTAAAAAAGAAACCACACTTAGATAGTACAGAACAACGAAGCCTACAAGAAGATCTTAAAAGCAGTCAGAGATGAAAGACCAACTATATTCAAAGGGGTAGCTGTTAGGCTGAAAGCTACAATGGAAGCCAGACAAAAGTAACCTATCTTGGGATGCCTGGGTGGCTCAGTTGGTTGGACGACTGCCTTCGGCTCAGGTCATGATCCCGGAGTCCTGGGATCGAGTCCCGCATCAGGCTCCCAGCTCCATGGGGAGTCTGCTTCACTCTCTGACCTTCTCCTTGCTCATGCTCTCTCTCACTGTTTCTCTATCAAATAAATAAATAAAATCTTTAAAAAAAAAAAAAAAAAAAAGTAACCTATCTTCAATGTGCTGAAAGCAAACAATTGCCAACTGCAAATTCCATACCCAAGAAAACATCCATTGGGATGAAAGTGAAGTAAAGACACTTTCAGACCAAAAAAAACTTAGAGAGTTTGCTATCAACCTAAGTAAATTCTAAAGGATATACTTCAGGGAGAAGAAAAGTGATTCCAGATGGCAGATTCGAAGTCCAGAAAAAATCAAGAGCAAGAAATATAACAAATAACATGAGTAAAATTAAATGAACATGAACCATATTAAATTTTTTAAAATGATAATATCTGTTGATAAAAATAAAATATACAACCAGAGTATATAATTCAGGGACAGGGTAATGGAGTCCATGTATTCTAAAGGCCTGTCTTGTTTGAAAAGAATATACAGACTGACTTACCTTAGTAAATAAGATATGCATGTACTAATTGCACAACCAATCACTGAAGGAGTAGAAACAGGGTCCAGTAAAGGGAAAAAACAATGCAAAGAAAATATGAACTCAAAAAAAGTCAATAAACTGGGGCACCTGGGTGGCTGAATCAGTTAAGCATCTGCCTTCAGTTCAGATCATGACGTCAGGGTTCTGGGATCGAGCCCCAACAGCATCAGGCTCTCTGCTCTGGGTCTAGCCTGCTTCTCCCTTTCCCTCTGCTCCTCTCCCACAAACCCTCTCCCAGCTCATACTTTCTCCCTCTCTCTCTCAAATAAAGTGTTTTATAAAAAGTCGAAGCAAATACAAAAACCAAATATCAGACAAATAGATTAAATAAAGTCTATAAAATGATATAAATTCAAATATATCAGTAATTACAATAAATATAAGTGAACTATGATTCAAATGAAAAACAGATTTGCAGATTAGATTTTTTAAGCAACAAGATAATAAAGGATTTTTTTCTTTTTCTTTTTTTTTTTTAAGTAGACTCCATGCCCAATGTGGGGCTTCTCACATCCATGAGGTCAACAGTCAGATGCTGTACCAACTGAGCCAGTCAGGCACCCCAACAAAGAAATTTTCTCACCCATTATATTATCAAAAATAAAAAAAAACTAAAATTGATCTATGATTACACTTTTCAGAGAAACCACACTCAAATTTTTGTTTATCCTTTTAGCTGTTATCACAAAGGCAAACCTACATCTTTCTATAAAAAAATGTAATCTAGGGTACCTGGGTGACTCAGTGGGTTAAGCCTCTGCCTTTGGCTCAGGTCATGATCTCAGGGTCCTGGGATCGAGCCCCGCATCAGGCTCTCTGCTCAGCAGGGAGCCTGCTTCCCCCCACCCCCCGCCTGCCTCTCTGCCTACTTGTGATCTCTCTCTCTGTGTCAAATAAATAAATAATATCTTTTTTAAGAAATGTAATCTATACATATTTTCTAACTTATTTCTCTAAAACGCATCCTGACTATATTTTCATATAGTTAAAACTTTCTTGAAAGTTTTATACTGAGATTAAGATAACACATGTAAAAAATACAGAAAGCCTGTACATTGTCATATGCATAGGATTTCATTGTACAGTTATTTTAAGCAGTCTATCACCGGATATTTTGGTTGTTTCAAAAAGCAGCAAACCCCCTTTCTCCTTCAAAAAAAAAAAAAACTTTTGAAAGATGATCCCCAACTCTATTTTCCTGCTTCTTCTTCTGCTGTCACCTCAAACTAAACATAATTTTGATTTTAAAAATCAAGAGAAGTTTACGTTTATTGGTGTGTTAGAGTCCTGTCTAAAGTGAAGCCAAGAAGACCAATTTCAAAAACTGATAGTTTCCATCTCATAGTTCCATGGACAAAACTCCAACTGGCATAAGCCCTTTGTCCTGATGGTTACCTTTCCTTTCTTTGTATTGATCACTCTATCCTGTGAGATGATCTGTCAGGAACACGTTTTTAAGTTACAGGAGAAGTTTAAGTCCTTGCTCTACCATTTTCTAGTTGAGAGATCTTGAATAACTTAACCTCTCTACCCCAGTTTGTTCCATATAATGGATGTTCCATACAACATACTGCTTATAAGCAGACTCCAAAGTCAAAGACACATTCATAATCACAGGTCTATCACCTAACAGCAGTGTGTCTTTGAGCAAGATTAATTATTCTACAGCTTCTTCATCTGTAAAATGAGTTTATCATGAGGTTTATTTGAAATCAATTTCTTAATGCAGTATTTAGTTTACAATCAAGCACCCAGTAAATGCTATACAATTGATCTTCATTATTGTAGATTTTGTATTTGCAAATTCCCTCACTCAAATTTTTAACCTCAAAACCAATACTCATGGTATCTTCACAATCATTCATACACATGTGCAGACAAGTGAAAATGTTGAGTCAAAGCACCCATTCTCAGCTGAGGTCATACTCAGCCTTCTTGTTTTAGCTCTTAACATTATAGATAAGAGTTCTTTCACCGTCTATTTTGTACCATGTTCACTGTATGCTGTTCTTGGTGATTTCACTATACAAAACTTCCCCCAAGCACAGTGCTTAAGTGCTGTTGGGGCAAATGTAAACTGGTGCAGCCACTAAAGAAAACAGTATGGAAGTTTTTCAGGAAGTAAAAATAGCACCATCATATGATCCGCCAAGTCCACATCTGGGTACTTATCTGAAGAAAATGAAAACCCTAACTCAAAAAGATATATGCACCCACATGTTCACTGCAGCATTATTTACAATAGTCAAGATACAGAAACAACCTAAATGCTCATCTAGGGATGGATGGATAAAGAAAGTGTGGCGTATATACAATGGGATATTTCTCAACCATTAAAAAGAATGAAATCTTGTCATTTGGAACAACATGAATGGATCTTGAAGGCATTAAGCTAAGTAAAACAAGTCAGACATGGAAAGACAAATATCACAGGATCTCACTCGTATGTGAAATCTAGAAAGTTTTTAGTTAGTTTTTTAAAATCTCATAGATACAGCTTGATGATTGCCCAAGGCAGGGTAGGGAGTGGGCAAAATGGATTCAGTGGGTCAAAAGATAGAAACTTCCAGTTATAAATTAAATGAGTCATGGGAACGTAATGTAGAGTAGATGACAATACTAATAACACAGTACTGCATATCTGAACTTGCTGCCAAGCAACTTGTAGATGGACATACTATGACTACCACTTTTAAAGGGAGTCCATCCTTCATCTTGTTGACATTTCACAGTGATGCTAAGAAAAGAACTCTTATTCTACTCCCAAAGAATTTAAGTGTAAGAGAAAAAGGGTAAGCTGCGGTCCAGAAATACTAATACTATAAAACAGAGGACAATGGCAAATCAGTTGCCCTTATCATACATACCCTTTAGATCAAGCTTTTATGGTCAGCTACTTTGACAGACATCACTGTGCCCAGTGTTTGATTTATTGCTTCAACACACCAGGAAAGAAGTCATTGATTATGTGTTAATGAAATATATCAACTTAAAAAAAAAGTCTTTTTTTCACCCTTATCATCACTTTCCTCTGCCTAAATGATAAAATCCAGACTTGATGGTTAAAGCTGACCACACCATGGTTGCAGGCCACCCATACCACAGCTCCCTTGTAGGAATTCTGAATACACACGTGACCTCATCACTGGACCCCCAGGCACATGTTCTCCCAGCCAGCCTCTGTTTAGTAATCACCCACCCGCCCCCATGCAAGACACACAATTACATTTCCTCTTCATCCTGCTTCAATTCTTCCCATCTATCAAGGTCAAGTTGGAGTCCCAATTTCCTCCAAAAAATACCTTTCCCAGTTACACCAATGCACTTACTGTGAGTAGCCAGACAGAAGAAGACTGAGGCAAAAACCAGGAGGAGATCCCTGGATCTATGAACGGAGCAAGACAGCAAAAATGGGAGGAGAAAATCTGCCCAGTTTAAATTTTCTGGTATACCTGTGTCTTGTTCCCTGTTCATTTTTTCCTCAGTTTCTTTCTATGAACTCCCTTAATTTTGTGTCTTGCAATGGCTTACTCTGGTCATGAATATCTCTATTTGTTTTCTGAGTACTCAATTCTGGCCCCACACTCAATTTCTGCTTTGTGGTATACGTGCTAAGCTACAGCCTGACTCTCCCAGTCCAATATTTACAGTTCACATAGAACCAGAAATTTGGCTCATATCTTATCAAGGAGACTATAAATTCTTTCAAGGTAGCTCTTTATGTCCCCCACAATTTTCAGATAGTGAATGATAATAATGACATTAATAACAGAATATAAAATATTTGATTTCTTACTGTGTCGCTGAAACCATGGTAAGGGTTATACAAGCACTACCCATTTAATTCCTACAGCAAACCCTCACAGTATTACTGTATCTCTGTTTTCTACATGAGGTAAGAAAACCGAGGCCTAAGAGCCAACAATGCCAATAAGACACTTAAATCTGGTCATAAACTAGTTAAATCTAGTTAATAAACATAAGTGGTGAAATAAGAAAGAAATAATATCAATTTTTCTTTCAGGTTATCCAAGACGATGGATGCAACCTTATCACCTTTGTTGCTCCTTCTTGATGATTTCAAGAAATTATCATAGTGCCAAAAGGAGAGGAATTAATCTCACACAGGAGTTTCAAAATTTCTGAAATAAACTTTACAAAAATGTGCTAAACCCCAAAATACAAGAAAAAATGTCTCTAGTCATATAGGGATCCTTATAAATCATATGTACGTTTAAGATTTCATTACTCTCATAAGAGCTTTCTCTTGCCATTGAAATGAAGAAAGTTTGTGCCACAAAGTAGTGCAGTATTTAGTACGAACAGCAATTTTACAGAGATGTTCTCCTCATTCCTCAAAGAGTACTAAAAAGAATTGTTACAGACAGAATTGGGTCTCCCACCACAAATTCCTAACTGGAAGCCCCAGACCCCATTATGACTGTACCTGGAGATAGGGCCTTTAGAGAACAAATTAAGGTTGGAAGAGGTCATTGGTGTGGGGCTCCAATCCAATAGGACTAGTGTCCTCATAAGAAGAGGGAAAGCAGGGGCGCCTGGGTGGCTCAGTGGGTTAAAGCCTCTGCCTTCGGCTCAGGTCATGATCTCAGGGTCCTGGGATCGAGCCCCGCATCGGGCTCTCTGCTCAGCGGGGAGCCTGCTTCCCTTCCTCTCTCTCTGCCTGCCTCTCTGCCTACTTGTGATCTCTGTCTGTCAAATAAATAAATAAAATCTTAAAAAACAAAACAAAACAAAAAAAAAAAAAAAACAGAAGAAGAAGAGGGAAAGTACTGAGTGCACACAGGCACCCACAGAGGAAAGGCCATGCGGGGCACAGCAAGCTAGGAAGACAGACTTCACCAGAAACCAGTCCAGCTGGCAACTTGGTCAGGGAATTCCAGCTTCCAGAACAAACAAAAAATAAATTTCTGTTGTCTAAAGCCAAAGAAAGAGAAAGAAGAAAGAAAAAGAAAGAGGAAGAGGAAAGGAAAAGAAAAAAAGGAAGGGAAGGAAGAAAAAGAAAAGAGGAAGACGGCAAGTTTACGAGGAGGGCGCTCTGTGCTTCTAGGTAATAGTCTGTTGACAAAAAAAAAAAGGTAGATTCTAAAAATTTTTTATTTATTTATTTGAGAGAGATTGAGAAAACGAGTGGGAGGAGAGGCAGAGGGAGAAGCAGACGCCATGCAGAGCAGGAAGCCCGATGTGGGGCTCCATCCCAGCACCCTGCGATCATGACCTGAGCCGAAGGCAGACGTTTAACCCACCGGGCCACCCAGGCGCCCAGACAAGTTAGTTCCTAGACCTGTACTTCAGTGCACATAAATATGGCACAAACTAAAGTCATAACATTATGATACCAGAGAGAAACCCTGTAGAAGTATGGAACACTTACCAGGTTGCCTTTCTGGCAAAGAGAGCCAAAATAGCTCTTTGGTAAGGAAGTGCAAGCTTTCAGCAATGCCGATGCAATTTGGTTTGTGAACCTAGCGAACTCCTTGCCCGGACAAAACTGGACTGCCTGCCTACCTACAATACTCTTAGGTCCTTGGCAAATCGTGTTTTTCTTATGCTTGGACAATACCATCTATTTTTGGTCCAGCAGGAAGCTTGGGGAAATTGAGGGGTGGGAGACACATCCACAGCTAACCAGCTCCATGGAATCAGTAAGAGTGACCATCACAGTCTCACAGTGACAGCGGCTTTGCACTCGATGGTGATTACACAGTGTTCATTACTGCTGCCAAAGGAGCTACTGTTCCCATAGGATTTCAGGTAAAATGAAGATTTTTTCCAGATTATTTCTAAAGACAGTACCAGTAAATCCTGGAAAAGATCACTTTCAAGCTTTTATAATAATAGAAAGACCAACAAAAACGTTTCAGAATCAAAGGTGAATATCAATTCCAGAGAACAGTCCTGACCCACCACACTGCCCCAGGTTACTCCCTTCCAGACTATAAGAGGCACGTCTTCAGTATTCAGGTGACTGCTGGGAACAGTGAGTCCTCTGTGACCCAGAATGTAACTGTAATTCTCTTCACACCCAGGAGGATGAGGGGGGAAATGGATAAAACCTGAGGAAAATCATAACAGGAAAAAAACTAAAGTTTTTGCCATCTATGTTCTAAGTTAAAAGTCACCAAGTCAATTTACTAATAGGGAAATTCAAAAATCCAATTTCAGATTTGGCACAAGCAATGTAAAGTGGACCAGTGAGCTTGGTGTTTATGGGTAAGAGAGCTATATGCTGCTCTCTCCTCTCCTGAACAAACCTGTGGGGGTAGTAAGTCAATCAAATGGGCCAAGCACAATAACTCAACATTTCAATCTTCTTACCAATGTGTGGAGCCAGGATTCAATCACCTAGATTTGGTCATAAAATCACCAAATCAGATTTGGTCATAAAATTACCCAAAGGGACCCAATGACTACATCACTGTTTGCCTTTCACTACAGCTTACATTTCTGTACTACAACTGGTGACAATATCTACTTCTTGAGGATACCAATAAGCTAATCATTGATGGTAGAAATACGAAAACAAGCATTTCTTAACTGCAGTAAGGGTCTCAAGAAAATTACATAAATTGTAGGGCTGGCATCGGTGTATTAACTTCCCACCAGATCCAGACACAGAGTTGGGGTCCATGTTATTTCAAATTTGAATTTGTCTATTTCAACCAACTTCTCCAGTTAGTGTGTTGTGAATAGAGTGACCACGTCCTTCCGGTTTTACCTGAGAATTCCTTGGTTTTAGCAATGCAAGTCACACACTCTGGGTCTCCAGTTAGAGGACCAGGCCGACCCAGTTATCTGAGACCATAACAGTTTTAAAACTCCAACTCCCACCTCTCAGAAATCCCGTCAGTCCTATGAAAACCAGGACAGCTCATCAACAAAATAGCAGAACACAAAAAAATATGTATATGGAATAACCCTTCCTTTTATTTGTGTTGAAAAATCTGTGCTTGTGGTACTTAAAAGCATATATGACCGGTGACAGTACTAGGCAAACACAGAACACACAAGAAACCCTAATAGTCTTTTGTGTGTATGTGTATGTGTGTGTGTGTAATCCTCACAATAAGCTTGTAAAGAAAATAATTTCCCTGTTTTCTAGATGAGATGACTAAGGGGAAGAGATGTAACTTTTTCAAGTTCAACTTATTAAGTTGACCTTAATAAGATTAACTTATTAAGAAAACAAGCTAGAGCAAGTAATACGTGACTCAAGGATGAGACAGATTCACGCCCTCCCATTTAAAGGAAGAGCGAGCAGGTGGGCAGGGATACAGGAACAGCTCTGTGCCACGTGATGGTTCAGGGACCCGGGCTCCTATGTTGCTTCACCATTCCCGACGTGCCAGTCCCCACCCACGTGGTAGAAGCTGGTTCCTCATGGCCACATCAGTGTTTCAGCCCATGGGAGCACTGTACTTCACAGGTCGGGGCGGAAGGCCTGGTGACTGCCTTTAAGGAAGTGATGCTAGTACTTCCCGTGTCACCTCGCATTCTAAATGGTGAGAACTTCGTATTTAAAAGGTCTGGGAAACACAGTCCCACGGTGAAGGACACGGTGCCTCGTGCTTCTCCGTACAAAAGAAAGAAGGGGAAATAAAGATTTGGGGGCAATTCATGATCTCCAGGGATTAAACGGCCGGTGTTTGGGATCGCTGGGCTCAGGATCCAATTCCGTCAGACTCTGAAGATCACCACCTTCTTCCCCGCCCCCCCATGCCTTGCTACCCTCACTGCTATTTCTTGTTGTTTTGTCAGGAAATATGCCATCTAAGTAAAGTGCTTCTCAGAACTTATCTTAAGGAAAGCAAGACATTTTAAGCACCTTAAGACCACCTTTCCTCCCAAATTACCTTGAATAAAGCTTACCAAACTATACCTTTTCACTTAAAACTTGACAGAGCTCTGCATCATGAGTGTGAAGTGGAAACTGAGGCCTGTTCACTTTCACATGTGATGTTTACACAAAGATGTGGACAGCAGAGGACACAGAGCATCTGCTAGAGAAAAAGCAAAACATGGTAGATAGTTTCTTAGCCAAATCACTCAGAAACAAGGAGGCAGACGTGCTGGTGGGCCTGCCCCAGGAAACAAAGCTGGCCAGTACCACCAAAAAAGAACAGTTTAGGACTCAGCTCTCGTTGGGGTGTGTTACCCAGAAAGAAATTCCTGCTTAGGAAGTGTATTAGGTTACTTTCTCTTTGCTTCACTTGCTTTTGAAGGTAACATGAGCCTGAAGTTGGAAGTTCACTCTGAGTTTCTCGTAGCTTCTGTTGTTCAGACAAACCTAATTAACACAAGACAAAGCTTTCTGTTGTCACTGTTACTCTCATCCTACTTGGTTTTCTCATTATTTGTAACAGCTTCCAGCTCCTCCCCGCTCTCTGGACTCATTATGGAACCCCTTAGAACGCCAGCCTCTAACACTCCAGCTTTGTAAGGTTGCTGTAAAGAAGCAAGGACTCAAAAAGAACAAACCTGCAAAACAAACACTCCTTTAAAAAACACAAAGAAAATCAGAGGTTTGTCACTGAAAAAGTTAACAGGAAAGAGTGTCACCAGCTGAATTTATTTTTTCCATTTAAAAATAGCATTCGTTTCCTGGGGCACCTGGGTGGCTCAGTGAGTTAATCCTCTGCCTTTGACTCAGGTCATGATCTCAGGGTCCTGGGATCCAGCCCCGCATTGGGCTGTCTGCTCCACAAGAAACCTGCTTCCCACCCCCCCTCCCCGCCTGCTTCTCTGCCTACTTATACTCTCTGTCAAATAAATAAATAAAATCTTTAAAAAATAACAATAATAAATAAAAATAGCATCAGTTTCTAGAGCCCCATGGAATAAATGTGTATTCTTTAGAATATAAACACACAAATACACACACAGCATATACCAAGCCAATGACAGTCACACCACAGACCAGTAAAGGAAGAGCAACAGCACAGAGGAAACCTATAAGACAAAAGCAGTGCTCACCCATCCTTACTCAACAACCTTAATTGGAATTGTTATTTCAGATATCCTATTTTTATCTGCTTGTTTTTCATAATAGGAGAAAATGAGAAATCTATGAGCCATTCATTTAACACTATTAATAGTCACAAATATTTCCAATAAATGGGATTCCCTTTATTGGTACTCATGCTGGTCTGGACGTGTTTACAGTTTCTGTAGATGTCACAAATAGTCAAATCATCTCTTCGTTATTCAAAGCCACATTCAGATTTTGCACATTTGCTCCCAAGACCAATAAGCTATCTTCTGGTTAATCTATTATATAGATTAAATTCCTCTGCCCTATCATGCTTTAAAGTTGTAGGCTTTGGAAGTCATGAAAAAAGCAAAAAACGTCTTCACATCCCTTCAACAAGTGTCTAGAGACCCTGTGCCCATGTTTTGGGATTGGAGCAATTTGTTTTGCTCTAGTAAAGGCATTTAAGAGCAAAAAAATGGAGCAGCAGAGCAGGGAGACGGCAGCAGAGTAGGAGGACCTTAAGCTCATCTCATCCCACAAACACGACCAGAGAACTATCAATTCATCCTCAATACTCCAGAAATTGACTTGAAGACTGACAGAACAGGCTCCACCATAAAGGCAGAGAAAAGGCCACATAAACTACAGAGACGTGATTTAGGGGAGAAAGGAATCACAGCTGCTGCGGAGGGGAGGGGACAGTGGTCATAGAGAAGGGTGAGAGATAAAGAGGGAACACAAAAGTACAACGTTTCCCCAAAGTCGTTGGCTTGGAAAAAGAGAGGAGCTGAAATTCTTGAGTTCTTGCAATCAGCAGGACTCAAGGCCTACATTTTCAAAGGTCAGCAGCTTGGCTAGGATAGTGTCCAGAGGGTACTCTGCTGCTCCTGGAAAGAAAACAGGCAAACAACCCTGAAAGCAGACAGTGTGGAAACAGCCATCTCAAGGTGCCTGGGGCACAGAAAGATCGGGGTGTCTGAGTGTCACAGGGCTCCCAGGTGTCAGAGCAGGGAAGCCAACTACAGAGATGGAGCTGAGGAGGGGGCTCTCAGCTCGGGGTTACCTTAAACCGTGATCCAAGGCACAGTCAGGCCACAGCACTTCAAGTCGGGACTCCACAAGTGGCAGATCCGGGGGGGACTCCCTCCTTCCTCCTTTGGGAAGTATCTGCTGGGTTTGGAGACCCCAAATGGGGCCATGCGTCAGAGATAGATACGCTCAGTCACAAGCCAGGTGAGCTCGGAGCACAGCCAGAGACCAGGGAGATGGGACAGACTGACTGCTTTTCTCCGAGGGTGCACTGAGGAGTGGGGCCCAAGCTCTTGGATCCCACGGGCTGGAGATTGGGAGGCCGCCAACTTCATTCCTGTCCTCCAAAGCTCTATAGAAAGCACTCAGGGAACAAAAGCTCCTGGAGCAAACAGGAGCAAATTGCTTAGCCCCGCCCCTAGCAAGGGCAGTACAATTCCCACCTCAGGCAAAGACTTTTGAGAATCACTGCAAGAGGCCCCTCCTGCCAAAGATCAGCAAGAACATCCAGCCCACACCAAGTCTACAGATCAATGAGAACATAGGAACTCCAGAGATAGGGGAAAGTAACACATAGAATTCATAGCTTATTTCCCATGATTCTTTAGTCTTTCAAAGTTTAATTTTTTTTAATTTTCTTTATTTTTTCTTCTCTTTTTAAACTATTCTTCTTTCCTATTTTAACCAATATAATTTTTTAAATCCTCGTTAATTTTCATTTTTATAGTCAAATTCTATCCCTTCATTATTTAACCTTATTTTTTGTATACATATAAGTTTTCCTTTCTTTAAAACTTTGGGATACAGTCTCTTCTAACAGACTAAAATATACCCTAAATCTAGTGTATGGCTTTTTCTAGTCTCCCACCTGATCACATTCTCTCCCTCTCTTTTTAAATTTTTTTTCTTTTTTCAACCAACTTCTTCTCAATATGTTTTTTAAAATCTTTTTTAATTTTCATCTTTACTGTCATATTCCATCCCTTCATTGTACTTACCCTTACGTGTGTGTGTGTGTGTGTGTTTCATTCTCTAAAATTTTGGAGGCAGTTTCTTCTAACAGACCAAAATATTCCCAAAACCAAGTGAGTGACTCTGTTCTGTTTTCCAGCCTGATCATATTTGTTTTCCTTTCTTTTCCTCCTGGTTTTGGGTCTCTTCTAATTTGTTTAGTGTATATTTTTCTGGGGTCATCATTACCCTTTTAGCATTTTGTTCTCTTTCATATGTTCTTCTCTGGAAAAAATGACAAGGCAGAAAAATTCACCTAAACAAAAAAAGAACAAGAGGTAGTATGGATGGCTAGGGACCTAATAAATATGGACATTAGTAATATGTCAGAACTAGAGTTCAGAATGACAATTATAAAGATACTAGCTTGGTTTGAAAAAAACAAGATTCTAGAGAATCCCTTTCTAGAGAAATAAAAACTAAAATCTAACCAAGTTGAAATTTTAAAAAGCTATTAATGAGGGGCAATTAAAATTTGAGGCTCTTACTGGTAGGATAAATGAGGCAGAAGAGAAAATTAGTCATATAGAAGACCAAATGACAGAGAATAAAGAAGCTGAGCAAAAGAGAGACAAACTACTGGACCATGAGGGGAGAATTTGAGAGATAAGTGATACCAAAAGAAGAAACATATTAGAATAATTGGGATCCCAGAAGAAGAAAAGGGAGAGGGCGGCAGAAGGTATATTTCAGCAAATTATAGTCGAAAATTTCCCTAATTTGGTGAAGGGTACAAGCATTAAAATCCAGGGGGCACAGAGAATCCCCCTCAAAATCAATAAAAATAGGTTTACACCCATCATCTAATAGTAAAACTCACAAGTCTCAGTGACAAAGAGAAAATTCTGAAAGCAGCTCAGGACAAGAGGTCTGTAACATACACAGCTGAAATATTAGATTGGCCTCAGACTTTACCACATAGACTGGGCAGGCCAGAAAGGACTGGCATGATATATTCAGAACAGTAAGCCAGAAAAATATGCATCCAAGAATACTATATCCAGGTAGGCTGTCACTGAAAAATAGAAGGAGAGAGTAAAAGCTTCCAGGATAAACAAAAACTAAAAGAATTTGCAAACACCAAAGCAGCCCTACAGGAAATATTGAAAGGGATCTCTAAGCAAAGAGAGAGCCTAAAAGTAACAGACCAGAAAGGAACAGAGACAATATACAGTAACAGTCACCTTATAGGCAATAAAATGGCACTAAATTCATATCTTTCAATAGTTACCATGAATTTAAATGGGTTAAATGCCCCAATCAAAAGACCCAGGGTGTCAAAATGGATGAAAAAAAAAAAAACCCAAGACCCATCAATATGCTATCTACAAGAAACTCATTTAAGACCCAAAGACACCTCCAGATTTAAAGTGAGGGAGTGGACAACCATTTACCATGCTAATGGACATCAAAAGAAAGCTGGGGTGGTAAGCCTTATATCCAACAAATTAGATTTTAAGCCAAAAACTATAATAAGAGATGAGGAAGAACACTATAGATCTAACAATTTTAAATATCTATACCCCTAACTTGGGAGCAGCCAATTGTATAAAGCAATTAATAACAAAATCAAAGAAACACATCAATAATAATACAATAGTAGGGGACTTTAACACCCCACTCACATAAATGGACAGATCATCTGAGCAAAAGATCAACAAGGAAATAAAGGCTTTAAATGACACACTGGACAAGATGGACATCACAGATATATTCAGAACATTCCAAAGCAACTCTCACTCTTGGCAGATGATATGATACTTTATGTGGAAAACCCAAAAGACGCCATTCCAAAACTGCTAGAACACATAGGGGAATTCAGTAAAGTGTCAGAATATAAAATCAATGCACAGAAATCAGTTGCATTTCTATACAACAAGAGCAAGACAGAAGAAAATTAAGCACTCAATCCCATTTACAATTGCACCCAAAACCATAAGATACCTAGGAATAAATCTAACCAAAGAGGTAAAGAATCGGTACTTAGAAAACTATAAAGTACTCATGTAAGAAATTGAGGAAGACATGAAGAAATGGAAAATGTTCCATCCTCCTGGATTGGAAGAACAAATATTGTGAAAATGTCTACCCTACCTGGAGCAATCTACACATTTAATGCAATATCAAAATACCATCAACCTTTTCAAAGAAATAGAATTAATAATATTAAATTTATATGAAACCAGAAAAGACCCCGAATAGCCAGAGGAATGTTGAAAAAGAAAACTAAAGTTGGAGACATCACAATTCCAGACTTTAAGTTCTATTACAAAGCTGTAATCATCAAGACATTATGGTACTGGCACAAAAAAACAACACATAGATCAGTAGTACAGAATAGAGAGCCCAGAAATAGACCCTCAACTCTATGGTCAACTAATCAACCAAGCAGGAAATAATGCCCAATAGAAAACAGACAGCCTCCTCAACAAACAGTGTTGGGGAAATTGGACAGCCACATGCAAAAGAATGAAACTGGACCATTTCCTGACACCACACACAAAAATAGACTCAAAATGGATGAAAGACCTCAATATGAGACAGGAATCCATCAAACTCCTTGAGGAGAACACAGGCAGCAACCTCTTCCAACTCGGCCGCAACAACTTCTTCCTAGAAACATCACCAAAGGCAAGGGAAACAAGGACAAAAATGAACTATTGGGACTTCATCAAGATTAAAAGCTTTTGCACAGCAAAGGAAACAGTCAACAAAACCAAAAGACAACTGACAGAATGGGAGAAGATATTTGCAAATGACATACCAAATAAAGTGCTAGTAGCCAAAATCTATGAAGAATTCATCAAACTCAACACTCAAAGAACAAATAATCCAATCAAGAAATGGGCAGAGGACATGAACAGACATTTCTTCAAAGAAGACATCCAAATGGCCAACAAACATGAAAATGTGCTCAACATCACTCGGCATCAGGGAAATACAAATCAAAACCACAGTGAGATACCACCTCACACCAGTCAGAATGGCTAAAATTAACAAGTCAGGAAATGACAGATGCTGGCGAGGATGCAGAGAAAGGGGAACCATCCTACACTGTTGGTGGGAACGCAAGTTGGTGCAGCCACTCTGGAAAACAGCATGGAGGTTCCTCAAAAACTTGAAAATAGAACTACCCTATGACCCAGCAATCGCACTACTGGGTATTTACCATAAAGATAAAAATGTAGTGATCCGAAGGAGCACATGCACCCAAATGTTTATAGCAGCAATGTCCACAATAGCCAAACTATGGAAAGAACCTAGATGTCCATCAACAGATGAATGGATAAAGAAGAAGTGGTGTATATATATACAATGGAATACTATGTAGCCATCAAAAGAAATGAAATCTTGTCATCTACAATGATGTGGATAGAATTAGAGGGTATTATGCTGAGTGAAATAAGTCAATCAGAGAATGACAATTATCATATAATCTCACTGATATGAAGAATTTGAGAAACAATATGAAGTATCATAGGGGAAGAGAAGGAAAAATGAAACAAGATGAAACCAGAGAGGAGACAGACCATAAGAGACTTTTAATCTCAGGAAACAAACTGAAGGTTGCTGGGGAGGAGGGAGGGAGGAGGGAATGAGTTCCCGGGAGGATGGACATTGGGGAGGGTATGTGCTATGGTGAGTTCTGTGAATTGTGTAAGACTGATGAATCATAGATCTGTGCCCTTGAAACAAATGATACATTATATGTTAATAAAAGAAAAAATGGACAACAAAAAAAACAAAGACTGGGGGTGCCTGATGACTCTTGATTTCAGAACTGTGGATTTAGGCACAGGCTAAGTATACACACTAAAATATATATATATTACATAGTACATAAAACACTGTAACAAGTGACAAAGAAAGATACTCTATAATCACAAAGGGAATAATCCAACAGGAATATAAAACAATTTTAAATATTTATGCATACAACATGGAAGCATCCAAATATATAAAACAATGAATAAGAAACAGAGGAACTAATTGATGATAATACAGTAATAGTGGGAGACTGCAATACCTCCTTCATACCAACAAGTAGATCATCTAAATAGAAAATAAATGAGAAAACAATGGCTTTGAGTGACACACTGGACTAGATGGACTCAACAGGTAAGTTCAGAACATTCCCTCTTATAACAGCAGAATACATATCCTTTTCAAATGCACATGGAACATTCTCCAGAATAGATCATATTTTAGGTCATAAAACAGGCCTCAACAAATACAAAAGGAATGAACTCATACTTTTGAACATGTACTTTTCTGATCACAGTACTGTAACACTGAAGTCAACCACAAGAAAAAAAAAATCTGGAAAGACCACAAGTTAAGGTTAAACAACATGCTACCAAACAATGGATGGATAAACCAGGAAATCAAAGAAGAAAGTAAAACATACATGAAAGCAAATGAAAATAAGAACACAACTGTTCAAAACATTTGAGATGCAACAAAAGTGTCCTAAGAGGAAGGTATACAGAAATACAGGCCTGCCTCAAGAAGCAGGAAAATATCAGACAACCTACACTTATACCAAAAGGAGCTATAAAAAGAACAACAAAGCCTAAAGCTACCAGAAGGAAGGGAATAATAAAGATTAGATCAGAAATAAAAGATACAGAAATGGGGGGGGGAGAGGAAGAAAAAAATGGAACTGATCAATGAAACCAGGAGCAAGTTCTTTGAAAAAATTAATAAAATTTATAAATCCCTAGCCAGACTTATCAAAAAGAGAAAGAAACCAAATAAATCACAAATGAGAGAGGAGAATTAACAACCAACACCGCAGAAATAAAAATAATTTTAAGAGAATATTATGAAAAACTGTATGTCAGTGAATTTGACAACCAAGAAGAAATGGATAAATTCCTAGAAACATTTAAATTACCAAAATTGAAACAAGGAGAAATAGAAAACTTCAACAGAACAAAAACCAGAAAAGAAACGGAAACACTAATCAAAAACTCCTAGCAAACCAAAGTCCAGAGTCAGAATGCTTCACAGACAAGTTATAATGAACATTTAAAGAAGAGTTAATAGCTATTCTTCTCAAACTATTCCAAAAAAGAGAAAAGGAAGGAAAACTTTCCAATTCAGTCTATCAGGCCAGCATTATGCTGATAATGCTGATAACAAAACCAGATAAAAACCCACCAAAAAAAAAAAAAAAAAAAAAGACCTACGGACCAATATCCCTAATGAGCACAGATGCAAAAATTCTCAATAAAATAGTAACAAACCTTGAAGGGGCAGGGATGGGAGGTTGGGGGAAGCAGGTGGTGGATATCGGAGAGGGCACAGATTGCATGGAGCACTGGGTGTGGTGCAAAAACAATAAATACTGTTATGTTGAAAATAAATTTTAAAAATTAAAAAAATAGTAACAAACCAAATCCAACAATACATTTAAAAAAAATCATTCCCCATGACCAATCATGGGTTGCAAGGGTATTTCGATACTCACGAATCAATCAATGTGATACATCTCATGAATAAAAGAAAGGATAAGAACTCTTATCATTTCAATAGTTGGAGAAAAAGCATTTGACAAAGTACAACATCCATTCATGATTTAAAAAAAAAAAAAAACCTTCAACAGAATAAGCTTAGAGGGTACATGCCTCAACATAATTAAGGCCATATATGAAAAACCCTAACATTACCTTCAATGAGAAAAAACTGAGAGCTTTTCCTCTATGGTCAGGAATGAGACAGGGATCCACTCTCACCATTGTTATTTAACATAGTACTGAAAGTCCTAGTCATAGCAATCAGACAACAAGAAGAAATAAAATGTATACAAATCAGCAAGGAAGAAGTCAAACTTCCACTATTTGCACAAGACATGATACTATATATAGAAAATCCAAAAGACTTCACCAAAAAAAAAAAAAAACTGCTACAACTCATAAATTCAGTAAAGTTGCAAGATACAAAATCAACATACAGACATCTATTGCAGAATGAAAAAATAGGAATAGAAATTAACAATTCCATTTATAATTACACCAAAAACAATAAGATACCTAAGAATGAACTTAACCAACAAGATGGAAGATGTGTACTCTAAAAACTATAAAATACGGATAAAAGAAACTAAAGATGACCCAAAGAAATAGAAAGACATCCCATGTTCATGGATTGGAAAAATCAGTATTCTTAAAATGTCTATACTACCCAAAGCAGTCTACACATTTAATGCAATCCTTATGAAAATACCAATAGCATTTTTCACAGAGTAGAACAAACAATCCTCAGATTTGTATGGAACCACAGAATACCCCGAACAGCAAAAGCAATCTTGAAAGCTGGAGGCATCACAATTCTGGACTTCAAGTTACATTACAAAGTTACAGCATTCAAAATCGTATGGTATTGGCACAAAAATAGATACAGATCAACAAAACAGGATGAAAAACCCAGAAATGAACCTACAATTATATGGTCCATTAATCTTAAGCAAAGCAGAAAGGAATATCCAATGGGAAAAACAATGTCTCTTCCACAGATAATATTTGGAAAACTGAACAGCTATCTGCAAAAGAATAAAACTGGACCACTTCCTTACATCATACACAAAAATAAATTCAAATTGGATTAAAGACCTAAATGTGAGACCTGAAACCATAAAAATCCTACAACAGGACACAAGCAGTAACTTCTTAATATCAGCTGTAGCAACTTCTTTGCGATGTATCTCCTGAACCAAGGGAAATCAAAGCAAAAATAAATGATTGGGACGACAACAACAAAAAGATTTGCCAACTCCTGCTCTGAAAGATTATTGGAATTTCACGCAGTCACACATCAGCAACTCTCCTTGAGTGTGATAAATTTCTTAGAGAAAGTCAAATAACATCTCCACCACAACACACCTGACTCTTTCCATTATGCCACACTGCCCTTTCAGGAGTTGGTCAATCTTCAGAGAGCTTTGTAGCTGGGCCAATAGAACCACCGGTCAAATCATCATTCCAGGGCATCACACAGAGGAAACATCCAAGACTGCACACGATAGAGTTTACAGGGAAGAGAGAAGTATTAACCCACCCAATTATAAAGTTCTTCCTTGCAAGTTGTAGGCAAGATGCACATATCCAAGACTCTTCAAAACAGCACCTGTGACCTTGGTCTATAGATTTGAGGGATCTTCCCTGGCTCAGTTCTTGAAAGAGAGACCTCTGTAGATGATTTCACACAAGCCATTCATTATCGTTCTTAGAGCTTGTAGTGTTTGGTCTTCTGTGTTTTTACTCTCATTGCTTCTATTGCTATTGGTTTGGTTTGGTTAATTTTTATGATTTTTAAGTCTACTTAGTAAATGGAGTCCTACATTCGCAGGAAAATGTGATGTCTATGTATTTAGTATCTGAATGACATTGGAAGGCAGAAAAAGACTATGGGAACTGAAAACTGCCCTTTTAAAAGTCCTATAATGCCTATTTAAGCACTAGTAGCATTGTTTTCTTGGTGGTGGGGGTGCTTCATTTTTAAGGAGATAGGGGAGAAACTAGTGGGGACAGGGAGTACCAGACTAACCACTTTAGAACAGATCCATGTTCTCCTAAAGAACAAAACCCCTCTATCTGACAAAGCCAGGCATCCCCCAGGAACTTAAAAACATACCCAATACTGTGAAGAACATTATTCTAAATCTTGGAGACATAACCAGAAAAATATGTACTCAAGGATATATTGTTCTTGAAATATTTCTGCAGCAGACACAAACTTATACTCATTCAGGTAATGGTAAAAGTATTTGAAAGATGCCAGGAATTTGTGTGTTCCAATTTTTGTTTGATTTTGAAGGTCTGGGGTTTGCATCCTTTTCGAGCATCTTCGTTTGACTATGACATAGTTACTCATGTTATATTGGAGTATTTTTGAAGAAGTACCCTTTGGTAAGTGTGGCAGAGTGAGAGAGAAGAAAAACACTGCTTACTCAGTCTCCTCAGGCTATCCTGGACATCCTGGTGAGCTGGCTTCCTCCGAGAGCTGCGTCTCCCCCAAGCATTTAAAATTAAAACCCTGGCACCGTTACCCGGTAAGAGAACAGCCAACAAGTGTGTTAGGTCATGGTTCTTTTGGGATGAGCATCTCAGTGCCCTGGAATTCATCCCCTTTTTCTGCCATAACTCTCCCAACACATTATCTGACATATTAGCAGACAAGGGATCTTATACCTCCAGGGAAACAAGAGCTCCCAGGGACTGCTGCAGAACAAATTTGTAACATACAAATTGAGCAACTCTCCCAGGAGAGGCAAGAGAAAAGAATAAAGAGAACGAGAATATAAAAGAGCATTTTAGAAACTAAAAAGAGAATTACCATATGATCCAGTAATTCCACTACTGGGTATTTATCCAAAGAAAACAGAAGCACTAATTCAAAAAGATATATGCATCCCTATGTTTATTGCAGCATTATTTACAATAGCCTAATTATGGAAGCTGTCCATCCACTGATGAATGCATGAAGAAGATACGGTTTACCTAGACAATGGAATATTACTCAGTCATGATAAAAGAATTCCATCTTGCCATTTATAACAACATGGATGGACCCAGAGGGTATTATGTTAAGAGAAATGAGTCAGACAGAGAAAATGTGATTTTACTCATGTGTGGAATTTAAGAAACAAAATAAATGAGCAAGGGAAAAAAAGCTAGACAAACCAAGAAACAGACTCCTAACTGTAGAGAACAAAGAGATGGTTACCAGAGGGGTGGTGGGTGGGTGGGGAGTTGGGTGAAACACAGGATGGGGATTAAAGTATACACTTACCAAGATGAGCCCTGAGTAATGTATGGAGTTGCTCAATCACTATACTGTACACCTGAAACTAATAACACTGCATGTTACTTATACTAAATTTTTTTAAATAGAGGGATAGAAAAGAGCATTTTTAGATACATAAGAGGAAAAAAATACTGCTTTTATCTGAATAGTGGGACTTTTAAGAAGAAAGACAAAAAAATAAAGAGAAATATTTTAATAAATAATAGAGATAAATTTCCTACAAATAAAGCTACAAAATCTGAAATTTAAAAATCCTCTAGAGAATGCCATACAGAAGACACAAGTAAAGGTACTCCTCTGCCTAGAGGTGAAATGTTAGATTATCAAAGACAAAGTTAAACTTCTAACATCTTCTAGGAAGAAGCAAATCATCTCTAAGGGAATTAGAGTCATAGTGTAATTATACCTCTCAACCCTAATGCTAGATATAAGAAATCAGTGGAGTGGTATTTTTAAAAAATTAAAGAAAGATATATTTAAAACCAAATTTCTCTAGACAAACTGTCATTCCAATGTGAGAACATGATAAAATATTTTTTGGGTACATGAGCTTCGAAACGTTTGCTGCACAAAAACCCACATGATAAGGAAACACATGCAGAATTTCAAAGGGTATAGGAAGTAATGGGGTATCACATTTCCTGATAATGTATCTCATTGTCCAAACAACCATAAAAGACTAAAAAAAAGAGAAAGTAGGAGTGCCTGGTGGCTCAGTCGGTTGGGTGTCTGCCCTGGGCTCAGGTCATGATCCCAGGGTCCTGGGATCAAGCTGCACATCAAGCTCTCTGCTCAGCAAGAAGCCTGCTTCTCCCTGTACCTCTGCTGCTCCCCCTGCTTGTGCTCTCACTCTGTCAAATAAATAAATAAATAATCTTTTAAAAAGAGAGAAATGAACTAGAAATAAAACTCTAGACAATATGAAGATGATGCAGCCAGTGGGGAAGACAAAACAAAGGAACAAACATGAATGAGCTTCTCTTGTTATGGGTTGTATATAAATACTGATCCATTTAAGGAGTTGATGGAGGTAAATAAACATCAACCTTGTGATGAAGGCAACCACCAAAAAGACCAAAAATAGAATATGTAACTTTTCAATATTTACAAAAATTCCATCTATTCAATGGAAAACAGTAAAGAGAGGGGAATAAATAAAAAATGGAGAATCCAAACCCATTGCTTTTTTGAGTTTGCCTATCAGTAAGTCACATAATACTCCTGAATATATTCTGTTTAGTTACCTTCTAGTAGCTTTTTTGCTTCACACTTAGGACTTTAATCCACCGAAAAGTAGTATTTGTATATGGAGTGCGTCAAGCGTCAAGCCTATTTTTTACATTAAATAAAGCATTAATAATTGAAAAGATCATTTGATCCCCGCTGCTCTTCAGTGCTACCTTCGTTGTAAATCAGATGACCCCGTGTAAGAGTGTTACCTGGATGTTCTATTCTGTTCCAGTGGTCTTTGTCCATCCTCGCACCGGTACTGTACTGCCTTAATACTGTAGCTGTATATAGCAACTTTGGTACCTGGTAGAGATAAATCTCCCAGCATTACTCTTGAAGAATGTCTTGACTTTTTATGGGCCTTAGCCTGTATTTTTTTTTTAATTAGCTTGTCAAGGAGCGCCTGGTTGGCTCAGTAGGAAAAGTGTGCAACCCTTGATTTTGGGGTCATGAGTTTGAGCCCCACATTGGGTATAAAGGTTACTAAAAAATAAACTTTGAAAAAAATCTTTAAAAATAAAATTAAATTGTCAATTTCTACACACACACATACACACACACACACAAACTTAGCATATTGATAAGGACTCTTTCTTCAATTATTGAGACTCCCAATAAAGCAATATGATATATCTCCCCATTATTTAAAGCTTCTCTAATCTCTCTTAATGTTCTTCATTTTCTGGGAAAGGGTCTCACAAATTTTGGTTAGGTGTATATCTAGATAATTTGTTTTAAAAATTAAATATTTTATTTTATTATTATTACCAATACACACAATATGCAATTAATTCTTTACATTCACCTTGTGTTTGGCAAATATATATATTCATCTAAATAATCCATATACTTTGGCTGGCTGGGCTCTCCAGAATGGAAATGCTGAATCATGAAATGGTGAGAATGGATATACCTGTCTTTCTCATTTCAAAAAAGGAGAAGGCAAATTTTAATATTTTACCACTGAATATAATGTTAAGTGGATGTTAAATTTGTGGGTACTTGATCAGATTAAGATGGTTTGCTTTGGGGGAGGATGGTTAGAGGGAGAGGGAAAGAGAGAATCTTAAGCAGGCACCCAATGTAGGTCTCCAGCTCACGACCCTGAGATCATGACCTGACCCAAAATCAAGAGTCAGACACTTAACCAACTGAGCCACCCAGGCACCCCAAGTCTGTTTCCTTCCATCTCCATTTTTAAATTGTATTATCTAAATGGATATTAATTTTTATTAAATGTGCTTTTCACACTCGTGAAGATAACCCTAGGACTTCCTCCTTTGTCCTTACACACACTGATTTACAGTTGGTTGATCTTTGAATGGCAGACCAGCCTTCCATTTCTAGCTCCAAAAAAACTGGGTCCCGATATAGTATCTCTTCTTTGTATCGCTAGATCTGGTTTTCCAATACTTAATTTGGATTTTTTAATCCTGTATTCAAGAGTGAGACTGGGTAATTTTACTTTTCTATACGTCTGTATCAACCCATGTTATCAAGATCAGGCAGCCGTATAAAATGAGTCTGGTTGATTACAGGGAAAATGCTTCACACGCCATGGAGGGACCAATAGCCATGAAGCTGAGGCAGCCTGATGGCCTGAGCCAGAGGAACACCCCACCGTGCAGCAAACTGCCTGACTGTCGGGCCAGCTGGTGGCAGCGAGCGGCCAGCCACAGAGGTAGTTGTAGGCTGCAGCCATGGAGAGGACAGCTGGGCCAGGGAAGCTGGCTGGGGACTGCTGAGCACTCACTGGGACATTCCTCTCCCCTTCTCTGGATAGAAAAGGCCATGCACCCTTCGGAAGAACAGCTCTGCCTACTATTCCAGGAATCCTTTTGTCACAGAATTCAGCACAGTTGCGATTCTTTGGTGCCAGTCCTGAGCTGAGGAAGAAACTTCCAGCAGAGACTGTAAAAAAGGACAAACTCTGAAACCTTCCGATTGTTACTAAATTCCCTGCTTTGTCCACAGCAAGGCTAGTTGAGCAAACCATGCTGTACTGATATCGAAGTCCTACTGTGTTCATCAACACCAAGCCCACATCTTCAACTTGGGGTGAACATGGGCTCTGGCCCAACAGACAATAGACCCTCTGCCTAGTCAACACACTGCAGCAGACATCTATTGTGAAAACTACGTAATCCCTCCTGGCTGGAAATATGAATCTGCCTCTGAGCACAGCCAGCAACATAAGAGCTGAAAGTTTCTCATAGAACTAGCTCACATGTTCCAAGACAATGGTTGGGAGCAAAAATTTTCCATTCTACTTCGAATACCATTCTTGTGAAGGAGACTCTAAACAAGATGCAAACAAAGGAGAGCCCTGCTTGACAGTGTTTGCTAAAGTTTAACCCCACAGGCTAGCACCAAAGCTAGGACATTCTGCATGGTTTCTCTGGTTCATCTTGAGTCTATCTCCTCGTTAATGAAGTTATTTCTGAAATCCCTAGTGACCTTTTTCAGAACATTGATGTTTTAGAGAAGTAACAATCCAACTGATGCTTCATCTCAACATTTACTCAAGTTGAGCACCAAAATGAAAATTCCAGAATATATGGAGCCTCTCATATAGAAAGGTCTACCACCATCTTGCCTAAGAGTGAAGACAATGGAAAGTGGGCAGTTCATGTTATAAATTGAATAGGCATTCATCTTGTAGATGATGAACTGCTTAAGTTACAGTGCTCATTTAAGCATCTTCCAGAAGCTATCACGAGATTAATACATCAAAGGTGTTTTTTGCTAAAAAACAGAGAATCTCACAATTTTATATAGGTTGTAAGTGGAGAGATAGGTCTAATGTTAGTATCTTGTCTATTTGAGCAATGAAGTATCTTATCTGAAAAGCGAACTAGTTGTCATAAATGACTGGTCACCTAGAGGCAGAAAGTTGCATTTGTTATTAAATATATGTCTCTTATTCATTTCCTGAAACATGAAATCATACTTTTAATGGTGCAAGTGACTTTATAGCTTTTATGGCTATTTCAATGGAGAAAAAAGTTCCTAGACTACTATCACTTTATTTGAAGAAAGGTAATTTTTTTGCAAATCAAAGTGGCTATAACTTGAGGGGCGCCTGGTTGGCTGCTCAGTCAGTTGAGCGAGTGTCTACCTTTGGCTTAGATCACGGTCCCAGGGTCCTGGTATTGAACCCCATGTCAGGCTCTCTGCTCAGGGAACCTGCTTCTCCCTTTCCATCTGCCCCCTCCCTCATTCTCTCTCTCTCAAATAAATAAATAAAATCTTTTTTAAAAAAACAAACCTGAAATGACAGGCTTTATTAGATATTTTCTTCATTTTTTTTAAGATTTTATTTATTTATTTGACAGACAGAGATCACAAGTAGGCAGAGAGGCAGGCAGAGACTGAGGAGGAAGCAGGCTCCCCACTGAGCAGAGAGCCCGATGTGGGGCTCGACCCCAGGACCCTGAGATCATGACCTGAGCTGAAGGCTTTAACCTACTGAGCCACCCAGGCACCCCGTATTAGATATTTTCTGAAGGTTAAAATTATAAGGTAATGTTAAGTTTTTTAAGTTAATTGATATTTTATTTGCTGGATTTTTTTAAAAACTGGAAGTATAAATTTTCTTTTTCTGTGTATTAGAAGAGACCATATAGAACTGGTATTATTTCTTAAGGAACTGGTAAAACTCAGCAGAGAAGCCATCAGAGCCAAGAGTTTTGAATGCGGGTTTTTAATCACCAATATAATTCTTGTTCTTAATCTCACAGAATTCCTCAGATTTTCTTCTTGTGTCACTAAGTTGCATTTTTTCCTATGGTATTTCCTTTTCATCTGAATTTGGCACTTTTGTATTTTTAGTAGTTTGCACATTTCATCTAAACTTCCCAATAAAGTTGTTCATACCATTTTTATAATTTCATTTCATGTCTCTAGGATATACAGTCAAGTCCTATTTTTCATCTGTCCCTTTTTGTTGCTCAGTTTCCCCAATGTGTTTATTCACCATCAATTACTCTTTTAAGGAACCCGTTTGGGGCTTCAATAACCTCTACTGTCCATTAGGAAATCTTTTCATTAATTTCTTTACATTGTAATTTCCTTTTTGACCTATAGATTTTTAGAGGTATCATACTTAACATCCACTCACATTTGAAGAGTTTTCTACTTATTTTTTTCTTACTGATTTTTTTCCCCTGGCTTAAATGACACTGTTTATAGAGTTTTTATCCTTTGAAATTTGTTAAGACTCATTTATTTTATAACACAGCATATGTTGAACTTCAATGAATTTTTCATGTGTATTCAGGAAAAAAATTGTGGATTTTACGGCCATAGGGTACAGTGCAATGTATATGCCTGTCAAGTTTTTTGTTGTGTTGCTCAAATCCTTTGTATTTTTGTTTAATATTTTTTCAGAAGTTGTATCAATTACTGAGAAAAAGTAAGATACTAAAAATCTCCTACTATGATGGTAGATTTGACTCTTTTAACTTTTTTATTTGTTGCTTATATATTTTGAAGCTAAGTTATTAGGTACATGTAAGTTTAAAACTACCATATCTTCCTGTTAAATAAAACTTTTATCATTAATGTTCTTCTTTTTAGCAGTACATTATGCTTTAAAATGACCTTTGCCTTTTATTAGTTTTGCATTTTATTAGTTCCCTTGTTCCATGTTCTGATTTCTATCCTTTCCTTTCTTATCTTTTATTAAAGTATGTAGTTTTATTATTCCATTTCTCTTCTCCAGTAACTGATTATATATTCTCTTGCTATTGTTTTAGTGATTGCTTTGAAGATTACAATGCATCTTTTCTTAAAATCTTTTACCACTTCCCCAATGCAAGAACAACACTTTACCTCTATTTACTGCCCACTTGACATTTACTTTAACTGCATATATTATCTTCATATCTCCAATTTTGAAAGACATTTTTAATGAACATAAAATTTTAAGTTGGCATTTTCCTTCAGTACTTTGAAGAGATCATTCTGTTCTCCTGATATCTACCATTTCTGTTGAAAAAAAAATCAACTGCTAGCATCATTATTACTCCTCTGATAATAATACAACTTTTTTCCTTTGCCTGCCTTTCAGGGTTTTTTTGTTTTTTTTTTTTCCCCCTTTGTCTTTGGTTTCCAGCAGTTTTTAATAAGCCAAGATGTGGTTTCCTTTTTATTTATCCTGCTTGATGTTCATACTATTTCTTCAATCTGTGGTTTCCTATCTTTTATCAGACTTGGAAAATTCACAGCCATTATCTCTTAAATGCTTCTCCTGAAGCATTCACTCTTTCTTCTCCTTTTGGAATTTTAAATTCAGGTGTAATACATCTTTTCATAGTAATTTATTTAATTCATCTCATATTTTCCATCTTTTTCTCTCTCCATGTTTTATCTGGATGATCTTTCTGATCTATCTTTCAGTTCACTGACGTAATTCCATTACCCATCCCTAGGAGGCTCTTTCTATTACCTACTGATTCCCTTCATTTATAGTCAAGACTTGTCGACTTTTATGCCTGACTGTTTTTGCTTGATTTTTGATTACTAAGAAATAGAGAGAGGACTTGAACCTTTGAATAAATTAGCTTCCTAAAGAACATTTAACTTTCTCTGGCCAGCAAGGAAACTGGAACCTTAACAATCCCAAATCACTATAATCCAATCAGGGATTGAGATTACTCAAAGCTAAACTTCCATTTCTCTAAGGCCTGGTCTATTTCTGATGCACCCTTACTCATGTAGTAATGTCCAACTCTGTGGTTTTAACCCAAACACTGCAGTTTACTTGTATTCCTTTCTTTCGAAAGGCACTAAAATCCAATTTTTGGCATTATAAACCCATGAATCTGTTGAAAGTTCTGTTCAGCTCTTTATCAGCAAGTGAAATAAGCAAATGCTCTAGGGTAAAATTAGTCCCAAATGCTGGACTCCTCTTCATGGCTTCTTTCCCAGATTATGGCCCTGGAATATTGCCTTGCCTCTCTTACAGATTTACATGGCCTTTCGAAAGGTTTGTAGAAAATATTTGCCCAGACGTTCTAGTTGTCCTAATGGGAAAGTAGGTTGAAAACAGATTGCATGTCACTGTAGGCCAGAAACAGAAATCTCCCCACTGTATTTTTTAAACCTCAAATCTCTCAATAATGTCCTTTGATGCCATTGATCTTTTAATGATTCCATTTCTTCACCTCATACTCACAACTCAACCCAATCTAATCCTTTGCCTCAATGATCCACCAAAAAAATAGGTCTAAAGTCATCAATGACCTCTCTTTTGCTAAGCCTACATGAGGTTTTTCAGTTCTCCTCTCCTTTGACTTCTCATCAACATTTGTCCTCACCAGTATCCCCTGTTCCCTTCCTGAGACATTCTTTCCGCTTTTTTCCATGTTAATTTTCTCCTGTTGCTAGCTCAGCCTCCTCTGCCTGGAAAGTGTTTCATTGCTTAAGTGTTTAAATACAGACCTCTCTTGTTCACACTTCAAACTGAGAGAATCCCATTCATCCAAGCAGAGTATCTATTTGCAAATAGCTCATATGTTTTTATGTCTAACTCAGACCTCTCTTCTGTGCTCTAGATGCATAAATTCAAGGAACTACTTGAAACTTCTTGAGGACCATAATGGTACTTCATCCAAAGGACCAAAATCAACCTCATAATTACCCGCAATTTAAAAAAAAAAAAAAGGTATCTTCTATCCAACTGCTCAAGCATCAAGTCTAGTAGTCTCTTCATACCTTTCTCTCTTGCCCCATATACTGAGTCTGTTGCCACATACAAACTTCTCACTCAACTCCTTCTCTCTTCTTCTCTTCCACCATCAGCCTAGTTCAGACTACCATCCTCTCTCACCTAAATTATTTCGGCACACTTTCAATCAATTTACCCATATTCCCCCTACCTCCACTGTTCCAAATGGTTATCCACACTGCAGCTCAGGAGACCTATTTTACTGACACTTATCTACCTGGTAATGTGTACACACTTCACTCCTTAAATCTTTTAATGGCATCCCATTTCTCTTAGGAAAAAAAGTACTGTATGTTGGTTAATTGAACATACTTTTAAAAAAAGAGAAAGAGAAAAGGAAAGGAAAAAAACACACCCTTTGCCATGCCTATAAAGTCAGAAACTTGCTTACCTGCCCGGCCTCACCTTCTGCCCTTCGTCCCTTCACGGTCTGTCCCCCAGCCACACTAGCATCCCTTCGGTCCGCCTCTCTCCCACTGGAGGAACTTTGATTTGCCTCTTTGCAGGGAATGCTCTTTCTTCCCCCTCTTCAATGGATGAATTACTGCTCATTGTTCAGATCTTTTCATCTTCCTCAGGGAAGCCATGGACAAACTCACTAAGCCAAGTCGTCCTAATGTAAGCTCTCATAGTACTTAATATCTGTCCTTCATAGAATGTGTCATCGTTCCAAGTTTACATTTATTATTATTATTCTGTCATTGTCTGTCCCCTGAAGTGGATTAGAAATACCATAAGGCCAAAAGGCATGTCTGTTTTTACTCATCACCTTGTCCTAACACTCAGCTCTATGTCTGGCATTTTTTGTTTAATATTTTATTTATTATTTGACAGAGAGAGGGACAGTGAGAGAGGGAACACGAGCAGGGGGAGTGGGAGAAGAGAAGCAGGGACTTCTGCTGAGCAGAAGGGAACACTCCTGCTGAGCAGGGAGCCTGATGCAGGACTCAATCCCAGGATCCTGGGATCATGACCTGAGCCGAAGGCAGATGCTTAACGACTGAGCCACCGAGGTGCCCCTATATCTGGCATGTTTTCCAGACCCTCGACAGTATTTGCAGGATGGACGAATGAGGCTGATGAGGTCCAAAGAGGACAAGAGGAGAAAATCTACTGAAGCAAAATTGTTATATATTGCATAAAGCATCTCTGAGAAAACACCTAAGAAACAGGTAACCCTTGGTTACATTGGTGATAACTGGGTAGCTGAGTGAAAGGGGAGAAAGGCGCTTCTTACGGTCTACTTTGCAAATCTTAAAACAAGTAACCATATCATTTATATCACTTATTCAAATATAAATAGGTTTTATAAGAAGTAACCAGTTCCACAGTTATAATTCTTTTTTTTTTTTTAAAGAGGGAGAGAAAGGGAGAGGAAGAGAGAGAATCCTTTTTTTTTTTGTTAAGTTTTTTTTCCTGTATGGAATAATTATTCTTTTATTTAGAAATCCTGGTGAGAAATATCTGTGTTAGGAAATATGATTGAAAACAATTCAAAGGGGGCGCCTGGGTGGCTCAGTGGGTTAAAGCCTCTGCCTTCGGCTCAGGTCATGATCTCAGGGTCCTGGGATCGAGCCCCGCATCGGGCTCTCTGCTCAGCAGGGAGCCTGCTTCCTCCTCTATCTCTCTGCCTCTCTGCCTACTTGTGATCTCTCTCTGTCAAATAAATAAAAAAATCTTTAAAAAAAAAAAAAAAGAAAGAAAGAAAGAAAGAAAATAATTCAAGGAGCTACTTTATTGTACCATGATTTCATCTTTGGGTTTTTCTAATTTTTTTATTAACATATAATGTACTATTAGCCCCAGGGGTACAGGTCTGTGAATCGCCAGGTTTACACACTTCACAGCACTCACCATAGCACATACCCTCCCCAATGTCCATAACCCAACCACCCTCTCCCTAACCCCCTCCCTCCAGCAAACCTCAGTTTGTTTTGTGAGATTAAGAGTCCAAGAGAGGGAATCTTAATCAGGCTCCACACCCAGCATGGAGCCCAACACATGGCTCAGCCTCACAACCCCAAGATCATGACCTGAGCCCAAATCGAGTCGGACTCTTAACCAACTAAGCCACCCAGTGCCCCAGAGGATAGTTCTTTTAGCTCTAGATTTTGAGTGGTATGGGGGCACCTGGGTGGCTCAGTTGGTTGGACAGCTGCCTTCGGCTCAGGTCATGATCCTGGAGTCCCGGGATCGAGTCCCACATCGGGCGCCCAGCTCCATGGGGAGTCTGCTTCTCCCTCTGACCTTCTCCTCGCTCATGTTCTCTCTCACTGTCTCTCTCTCAAATAAATAAATAAAATCTTTTAAAAAAAAATGTTTAGATTTTGAGTGGTATGAATGCAAACATCCCAGGAAAGGTATAGCAGGTTTATGCACCTTCTTGGTTATACTATTCCAAATTACTTGTTAGTGAGACAAAAAGAAGCAATTTTCAAAGTTCAATTTTGTCTACAACTTCTTTCACTGACATGTCCTAGTATAAGAATGCAAACGTGAGACGGAGATCTGCTGTTGCCTCCTCATTCGCATATGTCTCTCCTGGTATCAGTGTACCACTCCAAATATAACCTTGTGTTTAAAGACACACCACCTAGGCCCTGGACAAGTATCTCTAAAATAAAAACACACTAATCCATTTTGTTCCAAGAATTGTTCTAACTCAGAAAGGGGAAAAAATGTACCTGTGCTCCATTGTGTCTCCTTTTATGTATTTTATGGTGCCGTTAATGATTTAAGGCACTTCTGCTCACTTAAGGACCATATCCCACAGTATGGTGCAAATATACTATATAATTACCAGCAATTTGTACATTCAGGCCAAGAAATACTAAGTGCTTAATATTTGTTAGGAACTTTCTGGTACTAGGGATCCAGGAAGCACAAAGATTTAATATGAAGCTCAGATATAAAATAGAAGTTATAAACCAATGCAATCTGTGCTATGCGGGTAGTCTGCAGAAGGCTTTCGGAGACAGGGACACCCCTGCTACTGACAGCTTTTGTTTCCATCATAGTGAGCAGCTCACTGCCTTCAAAGATCAAGAAATCAGTCACAGTTGCCTTCTACGTTTGGGGAAACCCAGCGCTGCATTCCAACACATATAAGGGCCATTGAAATGGGAGACTCACAGAGTAGTACCTGGATTCTGGAGCACTTAAACCACATGTCAAAGAGCTGCATTAAATACTCTCCTGGAGCTCTCCTGCCATGTGAGTCTACAGTGACCAATTTCCTGTTTGAGCCCCCCAAATAAGAGGCCCAGTGGGAAGTCTGCGCTATCCTAGAAGTCTCATAAAATGCCTACTTAATTGCCTTCTTTCTCCATGTCTGGCAGCCACCAAATGGCCATAATGAAGTTACACTTTTACTTCCCCTTTCCCTATCCACTGCCCAAGAGGGGGTCCTGGATGTTCCTGGGACAGAGACACAGAGGCAGCAGATTTTCAGGCAGGTACTTCGAGAGTCATCTGTGCCCTCACATTGTCAGTGAATGGGTCCCTGATGCTGGGCAGATTGAAACAGATCCAAGTTAACTGGCTCATCTTCTTAATGTCAGTATAATCCTAATAGTTGTGCCCTGCAAGGAAGTACAGAAAAGAAGTAACTAAATCTCTGGAAAGAGGAGGGAGTATAAGGCTCTGCGAGAAGAGGTTTCCTCAGATGACTATTAAAGATGATTAAGAGTTCACAAAGCAAATGCAAGTTGGGGAAATAACACGTGGCAAAGTCTAAGTCATGGACAAAAGGCACAGAAGAGGGGTAGAAAGGAGAAATATAGATTTTTTAAGTATATTTGTATTATTTTGTATCATTTTATTTTTATTGAGAGGTGACCCAGGGTAGAGGGTAGGCAGATGAGCAGATACTTTAGAGAAAAAGGCATTGAACAGGGACGCCAGTGTTGCTTTCATCCACTCTTCCATTTTCCCAACCTTCTGCCTGTTCTCCACCCAGGAGTTCAGCCACAGTCCTGAGCTGCCCAGGACTGACTTGTTTCGGGGATTTGGGACGGTCAGTGCTAAAACTGGGACTGTCCTAGGAAAATCAAGACACCTGGTTGCCCACCCTTCCAGCCAAAGCCCAAGAGTGAATTTCCCACTCAACTTTTCAATTTTCTCAACCAGCCTTCCAGTAGCAGCTTTAAGGAAAAACAAAAAAGTAAGCCAGGACAAAGATTCAGAGATAGGAGAACGTCTAGCAGAACAGATAGAAGGAGGCATTTGGGAAGTCTCCAGGCTAAGTCTTTCTGGCCATTATTAAAAGTTTTATTATTAATAATAATTATGACTATTACCATAATTGATTTTGAACACTTTCATGTTCTCCATGATCCCTTCTTAAGGGGAGAAGAGGGAGCAGGAGTAATTATTTGCCTGTTAAAAAATTATCATGAAATAAATAAATAAATTTTAAAAAATTATCATGAATAGGGGTGCCTGGGTGGTGCAGTCATTAAGCATCTGCCTTCGGCTCTGGTCATGATCCCAGGGTTCTGGGATCGAGCCCCATATCGGGATCCCTACTCAGCAAGAAGCCTGCTTCTCCCTCTCCCACTCCCCCTGCTTCTGTTCCCTCTCTCGCTGTGTATCTCTCTGTCAAATAAACAAATAAAATCTTTAAAAAAGTTATCATGAACCAGCCATTTAGTCATGGGCCAGTCCCATTTTCCAAAGCAGTAATGCTCCCCCACCTGCAGTTCGAACTACCGCCTCTAACACATAGCCTGCACCTCACACTGACTCCGGTCTTTCCCTGGTATCTTTGAAGGGGATAAGAAGGTACTTGTTTCTTTTCAGCGATGCTCTAGAGAAACAGATCATACAGTACTGCTCCTGCTCTCCAGCTCATGATCTCATTGGGAAGCCATGACAAAAATCCCTTCAAGGTTTGAACAATTCAAAGCAGCATCAACACAAACACATACTTTGCTTTCTCTGCTATTTAACATTTAGCTTCCTGGAGTCCTGTTCACACCAGCTGGCACTGTACTTCAGATGACACTGGTGACAGTTTACTTTAAAAAGTGTCACTCAGAAAAATAGAAACTGAACATTCCAAGGACAAGGGATCTCAAGTTCTACTCTATCACTCTACCAGTTTCCCCAGCTAGGAGGAGAAGAAAAGTGACAATTACCAATAATCATAAACATTTGACAATGATTTCAAATATAACAAGAAAATCCAAGCATCTTCTCTGTCCCTTCCTATGACTCAGATGGACATGAAAAGTTAAGTTTAAAGCAAAGAGAAATATTGTCTATGTAATAGAAATAGACACAGTTTCAGAAAGTTCAGCATGATAAATGGAATACAGTAACCTCTGAATCTAATAGGTGTGCAGGATAAACAGAAGAGGAACTACTAGCTCTCACTCAGCAAAGGCTCTGGTAAGGTAAGCAGGTAGATTCTGCAAGCAAATGTAAGACCCTTGGGGTGCCTGGCTGGCTCAGTGGGTTAAAGCCTCTGCTTTTGGCTCCGGTCATGATCCCAGGGTCCTAGGGTTGAGACCGACATCGGGCTCTCCTCTCCATGGGGAACCTGCTTCCTCCTCTCTCTCTGCCTGCCTCTCTGCCTACTTGTGATCTCTGTCTGTCAAATAAATTAATTAAATCTTGAAAAAAAAAAATACAAGACCCAGCCACCAAAGTTTAACTAAGTGACAGAACTCCAGGTTTTGGGTAGAGTATGATAAAAACAAGTGCTAATTCATTCATTTATCCAGAAACTGGAGCCAATTCTGACAGGGCCATGCACCAGGACCTCCAATACTACAGTAAATACCACATGCCTGGCCCCTACCCTTAAAAGAAATGAATGCTAAGAAAAGGAGAGCAAAATTAAGAAAGAAAATAATTATCATTTTTCTTTAGTTTTTTTGGTAAACAATCAATAGGCACTGAGGTAGAGACTATGGTGGGGAAGAAACTTACTTTAGAAACAGAAGTTGGGGGCGCCTGGGGCGCTCAGTTAAGCCTCTGCCTTCAGCTCAGGTCATGATTTCAGGGTCCCCAGATTGAGTTCTGTGTCAGGCTCCTCACTCAGCAGAGAGTCAGCTTGTCTCTCTGCCCCTCCCCTGGCTTGTGCTCTCTCCCTCTCTCCCTCTCTCCCAAATAAATAAAATCTTCAAAACAAGAAAGAAAGAAAAGAAAGAGACAGCGGTCAGGGCATGGTCCCATGGGTGACACCATTTAAGCCGAAGCACAGGAGATGAGAAAGAGCTTGCTCACCGGGCAGAAGGAAGGCGCGGCAGACAGAGGTGCCACGCGTGTCCAAGTCCTGAAGTACAAGAGCAGGTAGTGGGTTTTCAGAGCTCAAACAAGATCCTCGTGGGAGGGGCAGGTTAAAACTGGAAGAATGGCTCCAAGGGTCCACAGGGACCAGCTCAGGAAGGGTGTTAGGTCTAAGGAACTCAGACTGTATTTCAAATTCACTGCAGGACTTGCCAATGAAGAATGTTATGCAAAAGAGGCACATGATGTAATCCACAACATGAGAACATCACATTGGCTGCTGGGCAGACCCCTGACTGGAAGAGAACAAGAATGAACGTGGAAAACCAACCAGGAGAATGATGGTGGGAGACTGGAGTCAAGAAAATGCTGGAGATGGGGGTGAACGGTTAGATCTAGAGTATCTTTTGAAGTTTGAACTGAGACTTTGCCACAGGATGGACTTAGGGATGTAGAGAATTAAAGATGAGTTTTGGATTTCAGGCCAGAGCGACCAGATCATGGTCACTATCTGTTTCCAGGTTGGAGAACATTAGCAGAATGAGAGCGACTTGGAGGACAGAGCTGATAGGTAACCTTTGAAATCTTTGTAAGACCTCCAAGCAGAGACACCGAATCAGTCTGTAAATATGGAGCTCGGATGAGGGCTGGCCAGTGATACAAATTCGAGGGTCAGTAGTCTGAAATGACAGGAACAAGAAGAATACCACGGTGGGACAAACAGGAGCAGCGGGAGGAATTAAGGATGAAACTCTGAGCCATCCCAGAAGGTGAAGCACATTTCTCAGCCTGACTCCACCTGAGTGTAGGAAGCCCTGATGGTCCTGCACCTATTAATGCCCACCCAGTCCCTGTTTTCTGGTTCTTCTGGTCTCTTCTAAATCCATGAGGGTCCCAATAATTGATTCCCAAAACAAAAGAAGTTGGAGAATGGCTATTTGGAAACGTGATTATTTATAATGGCTTTTGCAAGAAGAATTTCTGTCCTTGGCTTTAGAGGATCTGGGGGTATTGGGTGGTGACTGTCAGATCATGCACCTTAATGAACTTACATGACCTGAAAGCCTGACTTGTCAACACTTTTGTGTAGCACGCTGGCAGCTCCTTAAACTCCCCAGGCCTAAGTGGGCTCAGGCTCTAGTTCTGAGAGCTGGAGAGGTGCCTCCAGTTTGAGAGAAAAAAGATTGTAAGGACTAAGAAGCACAAGTCAACAGACTTAGAAGAAAACACAGATATGCAAATTGGTATTAAAACGTGTCACATGAGAATGGAATTAAAGCACAGATGAAACAAAATTATTCTGCCCAAAATGGGCATACTCATTAATTCATCCAATACTTGATTTTCTGAGTAAGCTGTAGACTAGAAAGTCAGGCTGCTCAATTTAGCAAGCAAACATACAGGACCCTGGGGAGCTGGTAGGTCACCTAGCCAGAGACAGAAACTTAAAACCAGCCTCACCGCCAAGTGGTTCTGACCTCCTTCTTCATATTAACTACATATTCTTGTTTTCTGTATTCTTGATGCTCTGACATCCAGGGCCTCAACACCAGAAGAGGAACTATCCCTCCCAGGGTCAGCTAATCCCTAGAGAGAGCTGAGCACACCTTTCATATGCAAACTAACCAATCCAGAGCCCCATCTAGAACCACTTCCACTCTCCACTGTGCCCAGATCACCCCAGGGGCAGGGGTAAGAAGGAGCAGCTCCTCTACCTAGGAGCCCACGGAAATTATTCTACCTAAGCCCTGCCTTGCCCTTCCAATGTCAACCACAGTAAAGACTATTGCTTCCCTGCTCTTTTTTAGCTCCTGGCCAACTCTGGAGCCCCCCAAAGTATCCCAGCAGGCAGCAGTGAGCTTCCTCCCTTTGGAAACAGTGGGAAACCATCTCTTCAATGGTCTCCTGATCTGAATAAGCACCTGAATAATAATAAAACCTCTTTTAATAATAATTAATAATAATAATAATTAAAACACTCTTCCTCCAGATGCCTGGGGAGCTCCGTTGGATAAGAATCTGCCTTCTGCTCAGGTCATGATCCCAGGGTCCTGGGATCAAATCCAAATGGGGGGAGTCCTTGCTCAGCAGGGAGCCTGCTTCTCCCTCTCCCTGCCACTCCTCCTGCTCCTGTACACGCGCTCTCTCTGACAAATAAATAAAATCTTTACAAATATAACATAAAACACTCTTCCTCTAGAAGTGTTCAACGACTACCCTGGAGGGGCACCTGGGTGGCTCAGCAGGTTAAGTGGTTAAGCATCTGCCTTGATGATCTAGGGTCATGATCCAGGGTCCTGGATCCGGCCCTGCATCAGGCTCCCTGCTCAGCGGGGAGCCTCTTTCTCCCTCTCTCCCTCTGTCCCGACCCCCTTTGTGCACACGGGTGCTCTCTCTTTCCAATAAATAGAATCTTAAAAACAAACAAGCAAACAAACAAAAAACCCTACCCTGGAGTGATTTTAAAACAATAAAATGTTTTCTTTCTTATCCAAAATAGTCAACATATTAGAAAATTTTAAACGTCAGCTGAAGTTGAAAAGTAGTTCCTTAGACGCTGAGCAGACACACTGAAGGCAAAGCGTTCTCAAAGGAAAAATGATTTTGGAAGATGGAGAATCTGTATGAACCTGCCCCCAGGAGGGTTTCAGAAAGGTTTGCAGACCTGCCCCTTTAAGATCATTGGTGGTCCTGCTGCTCCATTTTACCCACGAAGAGATGAAGACCCAGAGGAATCAAGCTGGGTGCAGCAGGCCAGTGAGGGTCAGAGCCAAGAGCTAACCCTGGACTGTCTGAATGTGCACATCTAGCCGCAAACCACCTTTCTGTCGTTAGTAAGAAAGATGCTGAGCTGACTGCCTATGAGCCTCACAGCACATTATTTAAAACTGACTCTGAAAAGCAATAAAAAAAAAAAAAAAATCCATCTTCCCTTTGAGACAGCTTGCCCAAAAGGCTACGCTTCTCCAAGTGTGGTTCTCAGACCAGCAGACCAGCAGCATCAGTATTCCTCCCGGACTCGTTTTAGTGCCAACCCTACATCCTAACCTAGATCCACTGAATCAGAAAGTGGGGGTATGGAGCCCAGCAATGAGAATCCGGATCCTCGGAGCGATTCGATGCATGCAGAGAGCAGCTCTCCTAAGCGTGCTTAGCTCACTGTATCAAGAAAGCCTGGCACCTTTATCACAAGGCTCCTGAGAGCCTTTTTTTAAACTGACTCCGTGGGCACCTGGGTGGCTCAGTGGATTAAGCCGCTGCCTTCGGCTCAGGTCATGATCTCAGGGTCCTGGGATCGAGTCCCGCATCGGGCTCTCTTTTCAGCAGGGAGCCTGCTTCCTCCTCTCTCTCTCTGCCTACTTGTAATCTCTCTCTGTCAAATAAATAAATAAAATCTTAAAAATAAAAAAATAAAAAAATAAACTGACTCCGTGTGTTTGTTTTAAAAGCGATTTCTAGGTAAATCCTAGGGATGACAGTGGAGACGGAGTTAGAGGCATTCTAGAAAGGAGTATGGTAGCTGAAGCTTGGTACCCATCAGTGCTCAAAGACCTTGTATGGTACCTACAGTTCCAATCAAACCCTCGGAAAAGGAATAAAACCTCAACAGAGACCACGTCATTCTAGTATTTTAATTCCAAAAAGCCATAAAATACACAATTAAAATCAAATTCTTGTATTTTAAGTTAGCTGACTTCTTCCTTAGAGCCGACACTCTGCCAGCCCTCTGAATTGCCCCAAATAGAGTTTCTTTCTCTTGGGTCTTTGAGCTCCCTGAAGACAGTAAGCATGTCTTGTTTCTTTATGTACCTCTGCACCAAGACCAACGCCTGGCTCCCATTTGATGCTCAACAAGAAACTCTCAAACACAATTGCAGCCTCCAATCCCAGATGTTCCACAGCCTGTTGTAAATCAAGCCATGAAATTAGCATTTTTTAAACCCACATTTACCTTTGGTTACTTTCTGTCCCTAGGGAAGGGAGTAACTGTAGAATTCACAATTTAACTTGGGGAGAAGACCATTCCTTCACAGGACACAAGCAAAGTTCTGGCCAAAGACCTTGATTTATTGGGCACTAGGAGAATCTGATCACTACATATTTATAGCAGTAGCTAGAGATAAGTACATTCGGGAAAGTGCTACTGAAATGTATTTCCTTCATTTCCTTGACAGCAAAAGGAAGCAATGAATGCTTTAAATCACAGAAAATATTTAGAGTATAAAAGACAAATGCAAGTCACATCTCTCTCAACGCACAGAACAGCCACTATTTTATGAGGTTCACCAAGAGTTTGGGGGAAACTTTGATCCCTCTTCTGGCTGCTTCTAGAAGAATCCATGAAGACCCAGTTCATTTACCAGGCACTGGTAAGAAGTTATCAACTAAAGAGATAAAACTCTTACCAAATGGATAGTCACTGCTTAAAGACAGGTTTATTCTTCATACTTCTCTTAGTCTTTAAGGACTTAAGATTCTTAAAAGGAACTAGCTCCCTGCTCATTTCATTCCCCTGATTCACCTGTCCAACCTTTGAAACCACATATGTTAAACATAAAATGGGACTTCACTCTGAGTTCCACCGTTTTTATGTTTTCATGACAAAAAAAATTCAAACAATATTGAAATATACCAAAAAAAAAAAATTCTGGACCCTATCACTTTAAACTCTTAAACTCAAACTCTTAAAAACTCTCAACAAGTTAGAATGTAGCTTCTAGTTTTTTCCTACAAATTGTGCATGTAAGCTTTTTCAGACACTGTATATATTTATGTACACTTATTTTTCAAATACCATTATGCTTGTCAACAGCATCATGCTTTTTTCCTCACACATTTTATTTTAAAAACGAGATTTTTTTACACTGAGGTTATTCCTAGCTTTCACATATAACTGAAAAAGAGCGTTACATAAGTTTAAGGTACATGGCAAGATATTTTGATCCATGTATTAGCTTATGCAATGACTACAATAAGGTTAGTTAACACATCATTCTTCTCAAAGAAATACCTTTTTTTTGTGGACAGAACATACAAAATCTACTCTTAACAACTTTTAAGTATTCAGTACAGTATTAACTACAGTCACCATACTGTGTATCAGGTCCCCAAAACTTACTCATCTCATAGCTGGAAGTTTGTACCTCCCCATATCTCCCAGAGCCTGGGCCTGGCAATCATCACTGTACAGTTTGTATCAGCTTGTCATTATCATTAAAGAATAGGACAAGTAACCACAAAATTTGCGGTGCGAATTATATGTGGAACCCCTATATTCCACATATAAATTAGATCATATAGTACTTGCCTTTCTCTTACATCTCACCTAACATGACATCTCCAAGGTCCATCTTTTGTGCTGTCCCAAAAGGTAGATTTCATTTGTTATGTCTGAATAATATTCCACAGTAAACTATCACCACACCTTAACCATTCATCTGTTGATGGACGCTAATGGTGTTTCTGTATCTTGGCTGCTGTGGATGATGCTACAATGAACACAGGCGTACAGATCTCTTCACAGTCTGGTTTTCACTTCCTCTGGATTTTTATACAGAAAGTGGGACTGCTGGGTCATATGGTAGTTGTATTTTTAATTTTTTTTTTTTTTTGAGGATCCTCAACACTGTTTTCCATAATGGCTATACCAGTTTCCCTTCTGAACAGAGCACAAGGATTCCCTGTTCTCCTACACTTGACAACACTCATCTGTAGTCTTTATCTTCGTCATCTTAACAGGTGTGAAGTGGTATCTCACTGTGATTTTGATTTCCACTTCCTGATCACTTGGGATGTTGAGCACCTTTTTGTGTATATGGTGGTCTGTCTTTTGGGAGAAAAATGTCTATTCAAGTCTTCTGCTCACTTTTATTTTAATTACTTGGGTTGGCTTTTGTTTGGCTATTGTGTACATGAGTTCCTTACATATTTTGGCTATTAACCCCTTACCAGATAAATATTTTCTCCCATTCTGCATGTTGCCTCTCTATTGTTGAATGTTTCTCTTGCTGTGCAGATGCTTTTTGGTTTGGTACAGTACACCTCTTTTTCTCTTTTTTAATTTCTTTTCAGTATAACAGTATTCCTTGTTTTTGCACCACACCCAGTACTCCATGCAATATGTGCCCTCCTTAATACCCACCACCTGGTTCCCCCAACCTTCCACCTCCCGCCCCTTCAAAACCCTCAGGTTGTTTTTCAGTGTCCACAGTGGTTCTCCTCCCCTTCTAATTTCCCCAAACTCCCTTCTCTCCATCTCCCCATGTCCTCCATGCTTTTTGTTATGCTCCAAAAATAAGTGAAACCATATGATAATTGACTCTCTCTTCTTGACTTATTTCACTCAGCATAATCTCTTCCAGTCCCATCCATGTTGCTACAAAAGTTGGGTATTCGTCCTTTCTGATGGAGGCATCATACTCCATAGTGTATATGGACCACATCTTCCTTATCCATTTGTCCACTGAAGGGCATCTTGGTTCTTTCCATAGTTTGGTGACCGTGGCCATTGCTGCTATAAACATTGGAGTACAGATGGCCCTTCTTTTCACGACATCTGTATCTTTGGGGTAAATACCCAGGAGTGCAATGGCAGGGTCATAGGGAAGCTCTATTTTTTTTTAAAGATTTTATTTATTTATCAGAGAGGGGGGGGGGTAGAGAGCGAGCACAGGCAGACAGAACAGCAGGTAGAGGCAGAGGGAGAAGCAGGCTCCCTGCTGAGCAAGGAGCCCGATGCGGAACTCGATCCCAGGACGCTAGGATCATGACCTGAGCTGAAGGCAGCTGCTTAACCATCTGAGCCACCCAGGCGTCCCGGGAAGCTCTATTTTTAATGTCTTGAAGAATCTCTACACTCTTCTCCAAAGTGGCTGCACCAACCTGCACTCCCACCAACAGTGTAAGAGGGTTCCCCTTTCTCCACATCCTCTCCAACACATGTTGTTTCCTGTCTTGCTAATTTTGGCCATTCTAAGTGGTGTAAGGTGGTATCTCAATGTGGTTTTAATTTGAATCTCCGTGATGGCTAGTGATGATGAACATTTTTTCATGTGTCTGATAGCCATTTGTATGTCTTTATTGGAAAAGTGTCTGTTCATATCTTCTCCCCATTTTTTGATATGATTGTCTGTTTTGTGTGTGTGGAGTTTGAGAAGTTCTTTATAGATCCTGGATATCAACCTTTTGTCTGTACTGTCATTTGCAAATATCTTCTCCCATTCCGTGGGTTGCCTCTTTGTTTTGTTGACTGTTTCCTTTGCTGTGCAGAAGCTTTTTGATGAAGTCCCAAAAGTTTATTTACGCTTTTTTTTTCCTTTGCCTTTGGAGACCTATCTTAAAAGAAGTTGCTGTGGCTGATATCGAAGAGATTACTGCCTATGTTCTCCTCTAGGATTCTGATGGATTCCTGTCTCACATTGAGGTCTTTTATCCATTTTGAGTTTATCTTTGTGTACGGTGTAAGAGAATGGTCGAGTTTCCTTCTTCTACATATAGCTGTCCAATTTTCCCAGCACCATTTATTGAAGAGACTTTCTTTTTTCCACTGTATATTTTTCCTTGCTTTGTCGAAGATTATTTGACCATAGAGTTGAGGTCCATATCTGAACTCTCTAATCTGTTCCACTGGTCAATGTTTCTGTTTTCATGCCAGTACCATGCTGTCTTGATGATCACAGCTTTGCAATAAAGCTTGAAATCGGGTAACGTGGTGCCGCCAGTTTTATTTTTGTTTTTCAACATTTCCTTAGCGATTCGGGGTCTCTTCTGATTCCATACAAATTTTAGGATTATTTGCTCCAGCTTTTTGAAAAATACCAGTGGAATTTTTATCAGAATGGCATTAAAAGTATAGATTGCTCTAGGCAGTAGAGACAATTTAACAATGTTTATTCTTCCGATCCAAGAGCATGGAATGGTCTTCCATCTTTTGGTGTCTTCTTCAATTTCTTTCATGAGTGTTCTGTAGTTCCTCGAGTACAGATCCTTTACCTCTTTGGTTAGGTTTATTCCCAGGTATCTTATGGTTCTTGGTGCTATAGTAAATGGAATCAATTCTCTAATTTCCCTTTCTGTATTTTCATTGTTAGTGTGTAAGAAAGCCACTGATTTCTGTACGTTGACTTTGTATCCTGCCACGTTACTGAATTGCTGTATGAGTTCTAGCAGTTTGGGGGTGGAGTCTTTTGGGTTTTCCATATAAAAAATCATGTCATTTGTGAATAGAGAGAGTTTCACTACTTCATTGTCAATTTGGATACCTTTTATTTCCCTTTGTTGTCTGATTGCTGTTGCTAGGTACAGTCTACCTCTTTATTTGCGCTTTTGGTGGCATGTCCAAGAGATCATTGCCAAGAACAATGTCAAGGAGTTTTCATCTTATGTTTTCTGAGGTTTCATTTGTTCAGATATCACATTGAAGTTTTTAACTGATTTTAAGTTAATTTTTTTGAGTGGTGTAAGATAGGGGTCCAATTCTTTTCTTTTGTCCAAGAATATCCAGTTTTGCTCATACATTTAAATCTTAATAGCCCCAGTCAAGTTGAACTCCAAAAAAGTCATATACCAACTTACAGCTCCATGGACTGTGGGTAATACCTCCTTTCCTCCACACTGTCATATCTGATGGACACATGAGAGGTACCTTACTGGTACTTTTAATTTGCATTATCACCCAAGCTATTGGTTTATTTTTCCCATTAATTTGTAGAAATTTTCTTATATCAGCTCATAGTGTTACCTGAACCCTCTTGGGGTTTTTCTTGGCATTTTAAGGCTTATTTGAACCAGAAACATCTATATCTATGTAATATTCTCATCTGGAAATGTAGGCATCTTTTATTCAGGACTGTTTTTGCTATCTTTCTAGAAAATTATCATTTTCCTCATGTAAGCCTTACATCCTCTAGTTTATTTCAAGATATTTGAGGGATTTTTGCTTGCTTTTCCTGTTTTAAATGGAGGGTTTTTTTCTGTTTTCTAATTAGTTTTTGTTAAAATGTAAGAATGCCATCAGTTTAGATATATTAATCTTCTACTTGGGCCTCTTGAACTCCCTCTTATTAGTTCTAGCAATTGCTAATTGGTTGTCCAGGATCTTCTTGCTATACTGTCAGCTGATATGTAAATGTAATTTTAATCTTACCTTTTCCCCCACCCATTGCATTGACAGTTACCTCCAGAAAAATGTTGAATCCTTGTCTTATTCTCTAATGACAAGATTTCTAGTATTTCTTTAAGTGTGTTGCTGACTCTAGATTTCTTATATATTCTTTTTTTTCCAAATAACATTCCTTCTATTCTTAGATTACTGGGTGTTTGTTTTAATGGGAGTAAGTGTTGAATTTTAACAAATGCTTGTTTTATGTCTAATGTGGGATCAAACAGTGAAGTACACCAAGAAATTTCCTAATGGTGAAACTTCTCTGTATTCTTAGAACATGTTTGCACTGGCTTCTGACTCAGTGAGGATGTCAGTACAGGGTAGACTTGAAAAGAGGAGTTGAGGAGAAAATTCTCCACCCCACATTTGGAAAAGTGCATCCCTCAAGACTCAAGGAAGGACCAGAGTCTGCAATTAGTCTTCCTAATTATACTGATTTCGGCTATATGGACTCTCCCATCTCCATGTCTTGGAGTAAAGCTGAAATAATAGGTCATGGGTCTACTTTACCATTAAATAGTGTGATCTTGGGAAAAACAAGGGGTAAAGTAATTGCCACTAGAAAACTTGCAACAACAGAAACCATACCAAGGGGAAAAAAAATCACTCAACTTAGAACACTGCCTGCTCAGCTCTCCTTGGTACCATAACCAATACCTGTGAAATCTTACCCCCAGAAACATTCTATCCCATCTTATTCCCTATCACAACTCTTCTCAGCACAAAGCTCCCAGTGGAAGTAGATTAATTTCTAACCTTAAGTAATCAAAACGTGAACTAGTGACAAAAGGATGCTGTTAATTTCAGAGGTGATGGGTTCAGAAATGTAGGCAGAAAAATGACCCTAGGGTACTTCTTCTCCAAAGCCAAGGAGGTGAAACAATCATGGGAGATAGCACCTTGGGACAGGTTGGGCTAAAGTAGCCATATGTAGCAAATTAAAACACAGAATATTCTATTTTGATTGACCCATGCAGTATTTGGCTCACACTACTTGTATTAAAAAGAAAAAAAAATATATTGTTCACATGAAACTCAAATTTAACTCAGTGCCCTATGTATTCCAGCTTATGCTAGAGTGATTAACTTGTCTGAATTTCCTACCCTGGTGCTATCACTTAGTAGCCATATGACCCTAACAGGTTAGGAACCCAATCTAAGTCCAGTTTTCTCAATGGTAAAATGCATTATATTGAGTATTAAATTATTTGAAGCACAAGAAATACTCAGCACATCTCTTAGCATTTAGGAAACACTCAAAGGCAGACAAACCTTAAGGTTTAAGCAAGTTACACTAGGATGTTCAGGATGTAGTCACAAAAGTACTAGAAGAGTGGGGTGCCTGGGTGGCTCAGTGGGTTAAAGCCTCTGCCTTCAGCTCAGGTCATGACCCCAGGGTCCTGGGATCAAGCCCCGCATCAGGCTGTCTGCTCAGCAGGGAGCCTTCTTCCCTTCCTCTTTCTCTGCCTGACTCTATGCCTACTTGTGATCTCTGTCAAATAAATAAACAAAATCTTTAAAAAAAAAAAAAAGTACTAGAAGAGGCAGTGTCTGGGTGGCTCAGCTGGCCAAGTAGCTGATTCTTGATTTCAGTCTCAGGGTTGTGGGATCAAGCCCCGTGTCAGGCTCTGTGTTTAGCCTGTAGTCAGCTTGTCCCTCACCTTCTACTCTTCCTCCACTATTCATACTTGCTCACTCTCTCTCAAATAAATAAATCTTTTTTTTTTTAAAGTATTAGAGCAAGGGGTTAGGAGATGTGTTTTAGTCCTATGTTTCAAATTGGCTGTGTGCCCTTAAGCAAGTCCTTTAACCTCCCTGGGTCTCAATTTTCTCATGTATAAAATAAGAAGGTTGAATTAAATGGTCTCTTCCCACTCATAAGAGTCTCTGATTCCTGAACCCCTATTGCTTGGACTTTGGAGAAGTATCAGTGTTGTCAATTCCCTTTAAATGAATTCTTCCCATGGAGCCATATGTGATTAATATCTTTTGAATACCACTGAGAGTAAAAATATGCTGAGTTGATATTTTAGTAGCGTTTGCTTTGAGGAATACAGGTGCAATTGGTCATACTTGTTCGCAGACAAAAGTCCATGTGGTTTCATGCACTTAAGTCTTCACCTTAAGTAATAAATCAATTCCTGGAGCCTGAGCCTTATTCGACACCCTGAATGCAAGTTACATTATCTTCAGCATTAGAGCAATATGGTATCTTGGTTGTCACCGTATAGTGGTTTATGGCAGACAGAGGAATAAGTTGTAGGGTTTCCAAATAAAGAGCCACAATTTCTAACAAAGCCAGTATTCCTAACAAATACTACCCAGAAGTTTTACTTCAAATTAGAGTTAATTTTTTCCCTCTTTAAGCCACTGAAAGGCTTTTGATGTTTACGGAGGTATTGTTACTGTTGTTCAATAGGCCAACAAGAAACGATTGACTTATACAGCTGAAGAGCCATTTAAACCCATGTGCTTCTGATTTTCAGAACTAAAAACCACCTTCCCATATATCATGTCTATAGAGGACGCCAAACATACACATGTACATGCAATGTCTCCATCAAAATTATTATGGAAACATTTTCCATTTTTCTGAATCGTATAATTTAGCACAAGAAGGAAACAGGGATCTAGTCTACTGTTATTTTACAGATAATGAAAATCAGGTTCAGAACATTTCGATGAATTCTCTAGTATCAAAAAGTACAAAATGCACCTTGTCTCTGATGTGCTCCTTAATCTCATACACTCTGATCAGCAGCATTGAAGTTGTTAGTCACCAGATGACAAGAGTTTCTGCTGACCCTCTGAGTAGCTACTATGCTAGGCTACTATGCTAGGCTACTAGCACTATGCTAGGCACTGGGATGTTGATCACGAATAACCCAAGGTCCTGTACTACTTCCTATTAACTGGAAAGAATCACTAAATCAAACCACTTGTTCACATCCACGGCAGTCCCATGTCACGGACTCCAAGGGTACTGTGGCTGTGAGTTCCCAGAGTTCATGGGAAACCACTGGAAACAGCCTTCCAAAGCATTATTTGAAATCCTATTCCTGAATGCCAAGTTTACTATTTCAATCGTTTCTCCTGAAACCATCATTTATGTTGTGGGCATGTGTCCTGGTAGCCCAGCAGAGTAGGAACAAACATGGCTTCCACTCCCAAACATGTTGCCAACAAAGTGGGTCAGTTGGACTAAATGACTCCGCTTCTTCGGTTACCAGCTTCCTCATCTATAAAATGAAGAGCTTGACCCACAGGACTCCAAGTCTCCTGTAAATTACAATAGTCTAAATTTCTCCCCAAAATGCAACAGATACAGTCAGAACAAGGGTCAGGAAGCAGTCAGTGGGGCTCTGAATGGAACTAGACAACCCCGAAGCTCCTCCTTGGGACACTGAGGGTATGTCATGTAATTCCTTCCAAATCTCATCCCAGAAAGGAGTTCTACAATTAAAGAATGTTCTTAGGTCTAAGCAAATATGTGTACCTCCTTCAAGACCCCAGAAGGAGTTAGGGACTTATTAATGGCACAGGTGGTGGGGAGAAGGTCGCTCTCTAGACAAGCCACACTTTACATCTCACTTCAGCACCTAGCCAACTGTGCTGAACTATCATATCATCCACTCTCTTCAGTTGGGGATTTTGAAGCTGTTTTCATTGTTCCAGAGATTTATATTAACCTAATGGGGGAAAACATTGCTCCTGGACAGCAAGCAACACCACCCCCAGATTACAATAACTATACCACGGTGCAAGGGCACAATTTGCCAGAACATTTTCCTCTTTGCATTACTATTCCAGGAAGGCATGTGATGTTCCCAGCCCTTAACTGACCCGGACCAACAAGTTCTTTGCATCCTACTCCAAGCAACAGCCAGTTTCATTGTGTCAGCATAGCGCTGCCTCTGCCAACCAGAGACAACCATATTTCACAATGAGGAGGCTGGATTTCTTGCTGGCTGTTCTTCCATCCAGGCTCGGAAACCCTGCTGATGGGGATGTCTGTGCTTCATTAAAAATGTCATCCTCAAAAACATGGGTCTAATAGCCAAACACACCACTCTGAAGCCGCCAATATCAGGTGTTATTTTAATAACAAACCAAGTCTTTGCCACAAGATTGACAGTCCACTTTCCTTAGTGGACTCTCTTGCTCACAGGCAAGAGAGACGTGTCTTGGCCTTGAGGTCAGGGAACCTGATTCGAGGCCAGCTCTAGAAGCAAGTTGCTTTGTGACTTTGCAGGACTCATTTCGCTTCTCGGGTCTCAGTCTCAGCGTTAAGAGTCAGGCGACATAATCTCAAGGACTCCCCCCACCACCTGCTCCAGCACAAATGGTCTTATGATCGCACATTCTTTTCTCTCTGTTGCTGGCCAATTACCTGCTTTGGAAGATGTATTAACTGTCTTAGGCCATAAGGGTACGATATAACATACTCCTGATAAATAAATCAACAGTCCTTCCTTCCCCTTGCAGTAACCTCGCATTTGTTTCTGCCCCTCTAGCCATGGAGGATTCCATGGGAGCAGGTGTCCACAGTGGACCAGCAGGGCAAATCCTGGAGCTGGGACCCTGACATTGGCACACTCATCAGTTTTCCAGGTGAACTGGAATCACTGTTCTGAACCTTCCTCGTCCATAAAGCCACAACTGACAGTCTTCTGTGAAATGATGTCACTTCACACCCCAACACAGGACACAAGGGTGTAGTGGCTTGGGGTCTACCAAAGGGCTTGGCGGCTTTTTATTCATCCTTTCCCGCATGCCCAGGACTAGCTACATAATTTTTGGTACCCAGTACAAAGTGAAAATGTCACGTCTCCTATTTTTAAAAAGTGCGGGGTGAGAAGACAAAGCATTAACATTTCCAAAATTAAAGACATTTTCTTTCTGTGGTCTTTCTCTTGACCGACCATGATATTCTTTATTTGCTACTTGAGGTCATGCTCCCTTGGACAGGGAGAGTTGAACCCCACATCGGCTCTGGGGGACTTGGAGCAGGCACAGCCATTGGCTGCCAGTTTCCCCCTTCCACCAGCCTAGGACCAAAGTGCCACACCACAGACCCATTCTGGGAAGTTAGACTGGGCCCTTCCCCTCCCCACAACCTGCAACCCCAAATCACGGTGGTTGGGCCACCCCCGGGGCCAGGATGCGCTAGGTATCTGGATCCAGGGTGGCCGAGAGGCTCACCCAAGCTGAGGAAAACGCACCAGGTCATGCTGGCAGACCAGGGCAGAGACGGCCACTGCTATGCCCCACCCCAAAATGTGGTAGGGCCCATGCACTTACTCTAATCACTCGGGCCCCCGCTGGGGCAGGTGCACAGTGCTCCCTGACCGGGGGAAGAAGGGAGGGTGCGCCAGGTGGGCCATGGAACCAAAATGTGGAAAGCAGGTGGCCAAGATTCTTCCCTTTTAGGGAGGCAGGGAAGGCAGGACCAAGAGTCAGCCACCACACCAAGCTCCTAGCACACACTCTTCTGTCCCACTGACTTCACTCACAGAACACAAATTCAAAGAAAATATTACTCCCAATCATCCCTCAAAACCCATGAGGTCATCACTTCTCCTGTGAGGTCTTTCCTGCCTGCTGTATACCAGGCAGCCGATTATGCTCTAACGCCATATTATCAAACTTTATTTCCATTTATTTCAGCCTGTCTTCCCCCACGAGCCTAAGAAATTTCAAAGCCAAGTCTATAGTTTATGCACTTTTTATACCCCAAAGCATAGTAGGTGCTCAGCTCTCAGTCTCTTCCGGACTTTGCAGCAATCAAGTCCTGTGTTGCCTTGATCACTGCTCACCCCACGGGTATCTACTGATAAAGTCTGTGGCAAATGAATTCAGGGTCTCTTCTCTCTGCTCCATCAGGCTTAACAGGTCCTTTCTGTTGAAGTGCTCTTCCTTTCCTCTTGCTAGCACAATATATTCCTCAGAGGTCTGGACATGACTCCCACTTGGTTTCCATTTCAGAGTTACCCCACAGCCCCTAGTTTCCACTCTTCAAGCTTGGCACACCTGTTCTGAAAGTGCTGCCTGCTAAGTACATCAGCCACCGTGTAGGTAATTCCACAAGGCACAGGGGCACTCCTGCACATTTCCATACCACATACAGGAAACAACTTAGACTCAGGAAAGCCAGCTTAGACCAGGGCCATCACAAAACACAACTCAAAGGGACAAAGCATTCGCAAAGTCTAAGCATATGGTGACCTGTGGAATTGTGCAGTGCACAACCTGCACAGCTATACTTAGTGTCTGTGACCCAGGTCTTCCTCTGCATAATCCCACCATTGTGACTGTTTTCTCTGACACAAAGGGCATCTTATCCTACATATCTGTTTACTACAAAACTCCTTCTTTCCACTTTCAGTATATTCACTCTGTTCTTTAAGATTTTAACCTTGGTTGGCAATGAGGCAGTCAGTGTATGGTCATAACCCAAGTGATTAAATGCTTTTCTGCTTTTGCCTACTTCTTCCTCCCACAGATATCCAGGGAAAAAGAGACAAATGTTTTTTTCTTCTGACTGTACTCCCTCTACACTGTGTCCTTTGCCTTCATGGGGCTGCTAGGCCTTAAGAGCGAAGGGGCAACCTCTCTGCATTACAAAGATAATGTCCAGTCTCCAGTCTCAGTTCTCAATATGCCAACAAGGACATTGAGGGATTCTCTAATACTGCATTACTAAGGCATACTGTTACACTCGAGACTAATAAAGTCTTACTCTGCATGTCAGAAACTGCTGAAAGTTACCCTAAGACATAAAGGTAAGCCGTGAACTATGACCAGCCTGCCTGGGTCCACGTTATAATTATACCTGCCTTGGAAGGCTGCGGTGAGGACTGAATTAGCATATATGAAGCACAGAGAGCAGGCCCTAAAACCCACCCGTAAGCACCATAGGTGCCTTGGCTGCTCCTACAGACTTTCTCTTCCCAGCTCTGCCATCACTTCTCCATCCGTCAAGGGCGAACAGATGCCTGTGGCAGGATAGAGAACCGGCTATTTCTGCACACACTACGCACCACGGGAGAGTTAAAAAGCAGTGGCAGGACAGAGACATCTAATCCTACACAACAGAGCTACTGTCAGAACTTTCTTCCACTGCTACCAAGAAGCCAAGAATGGTCTAAAAGGAGAACTAAATTATGCTGGCAAAGACCATCTTGTCAGGATGTTCACTGAGGCCCAGAACTTTCCATGGGGAGGAAGTCAAGACACGGAATACAAAGAATTCGATGGTGGGGGTAGCAGGGTCTGACACAGACGGCAGATGCTTCCACGGGACCGTGCTGGTGGGTCTTTAGTTTCCAGATTGTCTGTTGTGATTCCTCCTTAGAGAAAGATGGTGTCAAGCTGGGACATTCGTGCCCCTAGGAAACCTCACTTTGAAACAGATGCAAGTGGATTCTTTTCCCATAAACCCCAAGGTGCAACGTGTCTTGTGCCAGGTGATGGATTAGAATTTTCCAGCATGGGTTTATGTTGTCAGTCCCTATCCATACAGCACCCATCAGAAGAGATTAGTCTGACATTGTCAGGATTCTTGTCCAACAATCGGAGTTCAGAACTTAAAAGTCCGCTGCCTTGTCTTATATCAACTTCACTGTACAGAAACTGGGAATCAACAGAGAACTGCAGACAGACTCATCTGACACCAACTTTCAATTTGACATAGAAAGCCTTTTGAGATGTCACTGCACTGAGGTAAGAAAACATGTCTTTTATCACTTGGACCATGTAGATGTGGACATTCAAGTATTCGAAAACCTCCTGGTAAAGTTCCTAGTTTCTCAAAAGAAGAAATTATTAACACATGAAGGAGAGAAATTTCACTTTTCACCAGCTTAATCCAATGTGCTTTACAGTATTTGATACTCTCATTCATGTCTTTCTTAGTCGCACCTCCACCAAGAGCAAGTGAAGTCCATTCCTGTACCAACACAACTTGGGTGTCTTGTTCCCCGAAGTTCCTTAATCCCTTGGAACTTCAGGAGGTGAACTCTGGCTTCTTGAGGAAGCTTATTTGGGTCATTTCACAAGTTTCTGTCCAGACATAGCCTCAGAAAAGTATCTTTTATTCTGGCCACAGGAAAAACAGACACTGCCCTTGGCTGCTAGCATCCTGATCAAAAGTCAGCCCTGGGGTTTTGATCTGGTTCAATACCATACAGCATGGAAGACTTCTTGGGGGGGGTGGGGGCACCTAGGTGACTCAGTAGTTAGGCATCTGCCTTCAGCTCAGATCCCAGAGTCCTGGGATCAAGCCCCACATCAGGATCCCTGCTCAGCAGGGAAGTTGCTTCTCCATCTCCCTCTTACCTGGCTTGTGTTCCCTCTCTCGCTCTCTCTCTCTCTCTGTGTCAAATAAATAAATAAAAAATCTTTTTGAAAATAAATAAATAAATAAATAATCCTTAAAAAAATTTAAAAACCTTTTATGGCTTTTCTGCCCACAGGGTAGAGAATAACCTCCTTACCCTGCTCTAGAATGCCCTTCGTGATCCAACCCCTGCCTCCAACTCCCAGTGCTTCCCACCCCATCCTGCCAGGATTCCTGCATTCCAGCCAGTGGATTATAATATGCAGCAAGTGGATTATTTTTCTTCAGACATCTCCGTGGTCTTTAGGAGTTTCTCACTCTTGTTCTCTCTACCTCAAGTTCCCTTCATCTACTTCTTCAGCATAAAGGTTATGTCCTCCTCTGTCAAGGTTTCCCTTAACTTCCCTCCCAAGAATAGGTGTGTACACAGACACAGACACAGACACACACACACACACACCCACACACCCCTCTCTCAGGTGGTTAGCTTGAATGTCCTCCCTGTCACCAAAGCTCTTGCCGAAGCCTCTGATACAGTCACCACACTGTGCTGTAATTTTCTGTGACTCCCTGGGACCTAAATAAGCTAAATAATAACCTAAATAAGCTAAATAATAGCTTATGTATCTTTAACCCCCAGCACCCAGCAGAGTATCACTTGGCATTCATTCAAAACATTTCTTGGGGCACCTTGGGGGGGGTGCTCAGTCAGTTAACCAACGCTTGATTTGGGCTCAGGTCATGATCTCAAGGTCAGGCAATCAAGCCCCATGTCCGGCTCCATGCTCAGCAGGGAGTCTGCTTGGGATTCTCAGTCTCCCTTTTCCTTTCCCTTTCCCCCTCCCCACCCACTCACATGTGGGCACACACTCTATTTCTCTCACTCACTCATTAAAATAAACAAATCTTTAAAAAAAAAAAAACTTTCTTAGCATCTAGGGGCATCTGGTTGACTCAGTCAGAGGAGCATGTGGCTCTTGATTCCAGGTTCATTAGTTTGAGCCCCAAGTTGGGTGTAGAGATTACTTAAATAAAAATTTTAAAACATTGCTTAGCATCTGTGATAGGCCCTGCTCAGGTCCGTTCTCAAGCCTGAAGGCTCCACAGTAGATCACGTAAATCCCCTCTTCGGGACCACATGTGCAAGAAATATTTGCCTAAACTGGACAACAAGGCAACTGTGGAAATCTTCCAGGCTGAAAGTGATTTCAGGAATTGCTTAGAGTCACCCAACTCGCATTGTAAAGATGACAAAACTGGCTCCCACAGAGAGGAAGCAACATCCTCCAGATCAACATGGTGAATTTGTGCCAGTTCTGAGACTGTAACGCACATCCCGTGGCTCCTACTAGGTACAAGGTTTCCCCCCTTCATTCCACCGGAATCCCTCCTTCCAGGATTACTGAGCCACTTCAAAATACTCCATCTGTCCTTATGGGATGAAAATACTCTCCAGATTCAGAAGACTGTGCTTCCTATTCCACAGTCACTTCCAAACAGGACAACAAAGAGTAACATGCCGATCAGTTAAGGTCACCAGGTGTACACCAAAGCAACAGACCCTGGATGGCAGAAGACAAAGAAGCAATTGAGGGAATACAGGATGGCTCAGAGAACTGCCAGGAAGAGTGCATAATCAGGCTCAAACAACAGGCAGGAACAATCGGAGTGATGCTGCGGCTAGCCCCAGCCAGTCCCTGCCCTGGGCGGCTGGCCCCACTGCTGCAGCTGCCCTGGACGGCAGTGTTGTCACAGCCCTCCGCTGTTCCCCTAAGTTCTCCCCTTGCCCTCTACCTTTTCTAGATATGATCTCTCAGGAGAGTGTCTGATAGGCCTAGCTTATGTACACTGGGTAGGTCATGTACCCAGGCCTTAGGGCCAGAGGAGGGAAGCCCTTGTTACCAAATGCCATACAAAGGATACACCCCGCCCCCAGCTTAGTGGCTTTAAGAGTTTATTATCTCTTACATCTCAGAGGGTTTATTGAGCTCAGCAGAGCCTCTCTTGTGCAATCAGATGTCAGCTAGGGATGAGGTCATCTGAAGGGTGGACAGGAGGGACATCTAAGGTGGTTCCCTCACATACTAGCAGTTAATCCCGGTTGTCAGCCAGAACAACTACACATGACCTCTCAATGGTGCCTGGGGTTCTCACAACACAGTAGCTGGTTCTCAGGAAAATCATCCTGAAACCAAGCCTTCCAGGAAAAAGAAACACTCCCACACTGGAAGGCATGATTCACGGGGTTCATCGTTTGAGACCAGCTATCACAAAGAAAAAAAATCAGGATCTGATTCTTACAGCTTTGATGGGTGTGGAGGGCACATAGGAAATGATCAACAGAAAAATAATGAAAAGCCATTTCATTATGATAACTACAGGATTTCTCAAGGGCATAGAGTTTCCAATGTATTTGTTAAAAGATCAGCCACAGGAAGTCAAAGCATCATCATAGAGAAGAAGCACACTAAGTCCATTTTGAGCAGGAATTAGAAAAGCCATCTGCACCCCCTCCCTTCAAAAATCAGGACTCTGAACAACTGCCCCAACTTGTTCCATGCAAAGCCAGCCCTCCTGCAAGGCCTGCTGGGTGTTCGTGTTTGTCCTGGGGAGTCTGAAATCATAATCAGGGAAGCCTGTACCATCTGCATATGGACGACAAAAGAGAAGAGAACAAACATGGAGGGGTGAAGGAAAAATAGAAAAGAGGTAATTTTATTAAATTTTATATATTTATAATTTTATAACAATGGAAACATTATGAATATTGTTTTCTTGGAAAAATCTGTGTTTGTCATGAAAGTCATCAAGGTGGTATTTGGAAGAAGCTATCTGGGAGGAAAAAATTCTGTGTATCCCTGTCACCCAGGTATGCTTTTTACTCTACTCCCAGTGCAATGGAGTTTCCTGGCCCAAGTGAAGCTATACTCCCTTTTCTGTGATGACTGGTCTATGGTTGTTCATTCAAAGAACATTTATTTGATGAGAGCATTGTAGATTCCCGGTAGTGTTCTCGGTCCTAGAGGAAAAGACTAATGAGTCAAATGCCCTTGACAACCAGTTAGAGAAGGAATATCTGTCCAGGGGACACTTCTGATAAAGATTCCTGCTGGGTTTACACATATCAGTGAAAACAAATACATGAGTATGCCAGTAATAGCTATTTAGGACAATAGAATATTGCCTTCATCAAGGCTGAAAGTTTCTAAAGGAGAGCCCATCTGAAAAGATACTTTCACTATGAGTTGAATAATGTCCTCTAGAAAGATGTGAAAATCCTCACCCCCACTACGTATAAATGGGATCTTACTTGGAAGCAGGGTCCTTAAAAATGTTCAAGAAAAGATGAGGTCGTTAGAATAGGCTCTAAGTCAACATGACTGTGTCATTACAACAAGAGAAAATTTTAACGCATTGTCAAGCACAATGGGAAGACCACATGAAGACACAGGGAGAATACTACCTACAAGTCAAGAAGAACTTGGGCAACCAGCAGTTGGAGAGTCTCCCTTTTAGGCCCCCAGAAGAGCCAGCCCAGCCAGTATCTTCACGTGTAGCCTCTGGAGCTATGAGATAATAGATTTCTATTATTCCCAGCCACCCAGTGTGTGGTATTTTGTTATGGCAGCCCTGGGAAACTTCTAGAGTTTTCATCATTAAATTTTGTTAAATCGTGGTAAAGATAAGGGGTTTGTCGTGTTTCATTTGGGTTTTTTGTTGTTGTTTTTTGTTTGGGGGGCTTTTTTTTGCTTACTCAACAAGTAGCTATCAAGAAAGCAACCTGAAAAGCAAAATGTTGGAGGTAAAAACAAGAGAGAAAGATGGGACAGACCAAGTGGAAGACCAAAAGCTTTGTAGTTCATATTAAAAGTGTTCTCAAGGAGGGGCACCTGGGTGGTGCTGTTGGTTAAGCATCTGACTCTTGACTTTTTTTTTTTAATTTTATTTATTTATTTTTGGAGAGAGAGAGCACTTGAGTGGGGAGAGGGGCAGAGGGAGAGAATCTCAAGCAGACTCTGCTTTGATCATGAAGCCCTAGCAGGGCTCGATCGACTCTTGACTTCTGCTTGGGTTGTAATCTCGGGGTCATAGGCCTGAGCCCCACATCAGGCTGCGCCCTCGGCATGGCATCTGCTTTACACTCTGTCTCCCCCTGTCCCTCCTGCTTATGTGCTCACACTCCCTCTCTCTGTCTCTTTCAAATATATAAATTTTTTTAAAGTGTTCTCCAGACAAAACAATTTCAAGATTTTAAGGAGGCATAGGGCCTTGTTAGATTGTGTTTTAGAAAACTCAGTGTGCAGAAGGGATGGACTCGAGAAAAACAAGACCAGAGGCAGGAAGGCCAGACAGGACACTCCGAAGACGAGCTAGACTGGCCATGATGATGGCTTCAGTAGGGTGGAGCCAAAGAAAATGACAAGGAGAGAAACATGAAATATGTTTAAGAAGGTGAGTTAATACAATGCAGTGGCTTATAGGTCATGAAGGTGACAATGTCAACAATGACACCCAAATGTTTGGTTCTCATAGCTGGTTGGGCAGAAACCCACCTTTATTATTACTATTTCTGCACAACTGGTATGTTCTCTGGTCCAGTGCACAACAGGAGACCCTACTGCTGGACCAGACCTATCATTCGCAGCCAGGATCCAAGTCTCCCCCTCCAGGGTATACCAGAGAACCTCATTTTTCACTGTCCCTCCCAAAACCAATTCGGAGCAAGAGTCACCTCTATTGACCCATCACAGCTTGGGGTCACGTGTGGCCCACCTGCCCTAGCATATTGCACAGAAGCTGGACCCAGAAGTCTGAGCTTTGATACCTGCCTTTAGCATTGCAGGACCTCGGGCACGCTACCCAACCTCTTTGTGCCTGTTGCCTACCGTAAAAAGGTGGTGATGTTACTAACCTCAGAGCTGATGTTAGTAAGCCAGTCAATATACACAGAGTGACTCACACTTAATATCCAGTAAATAAAATTAGTCATTGTTGGTAATATGATGAATTTGATATTGTTGGTATCACTAACATAAAGCTTAAGTTCCCAAAAGCTGATCAGTAATGAAGTTTATCAGTCTACTGTAAAACTGTCAGTCTAACATTTCCAGTTGTCTTTTCTTTTCTTTTTTTTTTTATCTCCTTTTATTTTTTTTATTTACATATAATGTATTATTTGTTTCAGGGGTACAGGGTCTGTGATTCAGTCTTACACAACTCAAACCACTCACCATAGCATATACCCTCCCCAATGTCCATCACCCAGCCACCCCATTCCTCCCACCCACCCCCCACTCCAGCAACCCTCAGTTTGTTTCCTGAGATTAAGAGTCTCTTATGGGGGTGCCTGGGTGGCTCAGTGGGTTAAAGCCTCTGCCTTCGGCTCAGGTCATGATCTCAGGGTCCTGGGATCGAGCCCCGCATCAGGCTCTCTGCTCAGCAGGGAGCATGCTTCCCTCTCTCTCTTTCTGCCTGCCTCTCTGCCTATTTGTGATCTCTGTCAAATAAATAAATAAAATCTTAAAAAAAAAAAAAGAGTCTCTTATGGTTTGAAAAATGAAACAAGATGGGATGGGGGAGGGAGACAAACCAGTTGTCTTTTCTTTAAGAATTATTCTGTCTCTGTGATTATGTCCTTTCTATTTGGTCAGAGTTGGGGTTGTAAAAATATCCTTTTCCTTTAAGATATATGACGACAGCCGTGGTGCCTGGGTGGTGCAGTTGATTAAGCATCTGACTCCTGGTATCCACTCAGGCCATGACCCAGCCCTGCCTCGGGCTCTGCACTCAGCACAGTCTGCTTGAGATTCTTTCTCCCTCTCCAGCACTCCCACTTGAGTGTGTGTGCACTTTCTCTAAAAGTGCACACACATCTTTTTTAAAGAAATGATGGTAGTAGAAGACCGCTGATTTTAAGTATGGACATTAGAAAACACCCAGAGTAAAAATTGTCAGCCCTAGGTCAATCACCAAAACAAATCTGATATCTTACTCTACGAATTCCAGAAGTCTGGGGACCCCTGATAAAGGCAACATTAGCACGAGGAAGTGAACATCACCAAAGCTGTACTATAGTGAGGAAATGACACCAGATGATAACTCAAAATCAGATAAAGAAATAAAGATCAGAAATAGTTAAAAAAAAAAAAGTTAACCAATTCAAATACCTATTTTCTCTCCTTCCTTCTCTCAGCATTTTCTCAAGATCATATAAAATAATTCTAACAGTGTATCATTAGGTAACTTAAATAGACATAGTATGTATACCACTAAAAGCATAAAGTATATTTTACTTAAATTAAATATAAACAAGATTTAAATAATGTAATACCCATCTGACAAGCCACAGAGCCACAAACAGGAAAACCATTCAAAAACCTGTAATTAAAAAATTCAGGGAATGACTATGTTACACTAGAAAAATCCACCTAATACGAAAGGAAGTCAAGGATAAACAGAGCAACAAAGATGACATGAGGTAGAGAAGGAACAAAAATAGCCCATGTAAATCTGACCTTACTCATAACATTAAGTGGAATGGAACTCAACTGTCTAATCAAAAGGCAGAGAATACCAGATTAGGGGTATTCTGTGACACAAAAAATCATGATCCGAACAGGATGTCTACAGGAGTCACACATCACTTTGAGAGATACAAACAGGATGAAAGTTAAATAATGGAGACAGATATACCATGGAAACAGAGACCATAAGAGGATTGGAGTAGATGTACTAATATCAGACAGAGTGGACTTTGTTGGGTTTTTTTAAAAGACTTTTTTTTTTTATTTGACAGAGAGGCAGGCGGGGTCAGGGAGGCTCCCCACGGAGCGGAGAGCCCAATGTGGGGCTCGATCCCAGGACCCTGAGATCATGACCTGAGTTGAAGGCAGAGGCTCAAACCGCTGAGCCACCCAGGTTCCCCTATTATTTTTCAATATTTTTAAAGATTTTTATTTATTTATTTGAGAGAGAAAGCACAAGCAGGGGGAGCAGGAGGCAAAGGGAGAGAGAGAAGCAGACTCCCCTGAGCCCGATATGGGACTCGATCCCAGAACGCCAGGATCATGACCTGAGCCAAAAGCAGATGCTTAGTCTGACTGAGCCACGCAGGCGCCCCCAAAGTGGACTTTAAAACAAATTTGTTAGAGATAAAAACATTTCCTAAGAGTTAATCCATCAGGAAAATATAACAATTATAAACATATGTGGACCTAAGAGACCCAAAAAATACACACATTGGAAACGAAGGGAGAAACAGAAAACAAAAGTGAGAACTGAAGATTTCAATACTTTTCTTTCAGTAATGTATGGAAAAAGTGATGTGACTATGGAAGAGGAAAAAGACTTTCAAGTCATTATAAAGCACCTAGACCAACAGACAGCTACAGACACCCTCAGCACCACGTCCCACAACCACAGAATACACATTATTCTCAAGTGTACCTAGAACAACCACAATGGAATTAGAAATTAACCAAAAAAAAACTTTGGCCCTCAACTCTATGGTCAAATAATCTTCGACAGGAAAACAGGAAAAAATATACAGTGGAAAAAAGACAGTCTCTTCAATAAATGGTGCTGGGAAAACTGGGCAGCTATATGTAGAAGAATGAAACTCGACCATTCTCTTACACCGTACACAAAGATAAACTCAAAATGGATAAAAGACCTCAATGTGAGACAGGAATCCATCAGAATCCTAGAGGAGAACATAGGCAGTAATCTCTTCGATATCAGCCACAGCAACTTCTTTCAAGATATGTCTCCAAAGGCAAAGGAAACAAAAGCGAAGATGAACTTTGGGGACTTCACCAAAATCAAAAGCTTCTGCACAGCAAAGGAAACAGTCAACAAAACAAAGAGGGAACCCACGGAATGGGAGAAGATATTTGCAAATGACAGTACAGACAAAAGATTGATATCCAGGATCTATAAAGAGCTCCTCAAACTCAACACACACCAAACAGACAATCATATCAAAAAATGGGCAGAAGATATGGACAGACACTTTTCCAATAAAGACATACAAATGGCTATCAGACACATGAAAAAATGTTCATCATCACTAGAATCAGGGAGACTCAAATTAAAACCACATTGAGATACCACCTTACACCAGTTAGAATGGCCAAAATTAGCAAGACAGGAAACAACATGTGTTGGAGAGGATGTGGAGAAAGGGGAACCCTCTTATACTGTTGGTGGGAATGCAAGTTGGTGCAGCCTCTTTGGAGAACAGTGTGGAGATTCCTCAAGAAATTAAAAATAGAACTTCCCTATGACCCTGCAATTGCACTCCTGGGTATTTACCCCAAAGATACAGAAGGGCCATCTGTACCCCAGTGTTTATAGCAGCAATGGCCACGGTCACCAAACTGGAAAGAACCAAGATGCCCTTCAACGGACGAATGGATAAGGAAAATGTGGTGCATATACACTATGGAATATTATGCCTCCATCAGAAAGGACGAATACCCAACTTTTGTAGCAACATGGATGGGACTGGAAGAGATTCTGCTGAGTGAAATAAGTCAAGCAGAGAGAGTCAATTATCATATGGTTTCACTTATTTGTGGAGTATAACAAATACCATGGAGGACAAGGGGTGTTAGAGAGAGGGGGTTGGGGTAAATTGGAAGGGGAGGAGAACCATGAGAGATTATGGACTCTGAAAAACAATCTGAGGGGTTTGAAGGGGCGGGGGTGTGGGAGGTTGGGGTACCAGGTGGTGGGTATTAGAGAGGGCACGGATTGCATGGAGCACTGGGTGTGGTGAAAAAATGATATTGTTATGCTGAAAATAAATAAATGAAAAAAAGTTTGAGAAACTCACAAATATGCCAATATAACACCACACTCCTAAAATCAACGATGGTGCAAAGAAGAAACCACAAGGGAAAGTAGAAAATATTTTGAGATGAAAGGAAACAAAGATATGACATACAAAAATGTATTGGACACTAACACAGTAGTGCTTAAGGGGAAATACATAGTGGTAGCAGACTATATTTAAAAACAACAACAACAACAAATCAACAATGTTAGCTACCACCTCAGGAAACTAGAAGGAGAGGTAACTAAACCCAAATTCAGTACAATGAACAAAATAAAGACTAGTATAGAAATGAGTAAAAAATTTTAAAAATAGAGAAAGATCAATGACATTAAAAGATATTTGGGGAAAAAACATATTTTACAACCCTTGAGCTGGACTGGAAAGAAGACTGGAAGTACTAAAATTAGAAATGAAAACAACAAGAGCCTGACTGACAAAAATAAAGAGGAATTAAGAGAATTATGAACTGTATCCCAACAAACTAGACCACTCAGATAAAATGGACAAATTCCTGCAAAGATCCCCACAACTGAAACTTTTTTGAGAACCAGAAGATGTGAAGAGTGTGAATTATTAATTATAAAAACGACCCACAAAGAAGAGCCCAGATCCAGATGGCCTCGCTGATAAAATCTATCCAGTATTTAACTATTTACACTAATGCTTCACAATCCCTTCTGAAACACAGTAAGAGGGAACACTGACCAACTCTGTCTATGAAACCAGTATATCCAGATACTGAAACCAATACTAAAAATATCACAAAGAAGAAAACTTCAGGCCAGTATTCCTCATGAATATAGGCATAAACATCTTCAACAATATACTAGCAAAATGAATCCAATATACAAAAAGGATTATATACAACAATCAAGTGGGATTTAGCCCGTGAATACAGGATTGCTTAACATCCAAAATAAATACAACACCACAATCAATAAAGAAAAATATGCACGATCATCTCAGTAGATGCGGGAAAAGCAGTGACAAAATTCAAAATACCTTCATGTTGAAAACAATAAACAAATTAGAAATATAAGAAAACTTCCTCAGCCTGATAAAGGGGATCTACCAGACAATAAAAAAAACCAAAACCCTATCATTTTTACTTACTTGTTCATAATTAAGAGTGAAATACTGGATGGATGCTTTCCCCCAAAGATTAAGATGAAGACAAAAATGGTGAACAACTTTTACTCAACACTGTACTGGAAATTCTAGCCAAGGAATTTAGACAATAAAATGAAATAAAACGAATCCATATACGAAAGGAATTTAACTATCTGTATTCATAGAGGACATGATCTTATGGGAAGAAAAATCCTACATAAGCCACAAAAAAATCTATTAGAACTAATGAATGAGTTCAGCAAGTTTGCAGGACACAAGATCAATGTATAAAAATCAGCTGCATTTCTACACAGCAGCAATGAGCAAACAAAACATGAAATTAAGAAAATAATTCCATTTGCAACAGTATCAAAGATAATAAAGACATTTAATAAATTGAATCCAAAAAGTACAGAGCATATATTCTGAAAACTTCACCCTGCTGAAGGAAATTAAGAAGACATAAATAAAGGGAAAGGCAATTAAAATTAGAAGACATAATATTGTTACATATGAACTCAATACAATCTCTACCAAAATTCCAGCTGGCTTCTTTGCAGAAACCCACAAGTGATTCTAAAATTGATTTGGAGAGGGAAGCCACACAGGAGAGTCCAAAGAATCTTGGATAAGAACAAAGTTGGGGGACACCTGGGTGGCTCAGTTGGTTAAGCAGCTGCCTTCAGCTCAGGTCATGATCCCAGCGTCCTGGGATCGAGTCCCACATCAGGCTCCTTGCTCAGCGGGGAGCCTGCTTCTCCCTCTGCCTCTGCCTGCCATTCTGTCTGCCTGTGCTCGCTCTCTCCCCGATAAATAAATAAAAATCTTTAAAAAAAAAAAAAAAAAAAAAAAGAACAAAGTTGGGAGAGTCAGACTTACCAACTTCAAAACTTACTACCAAGTTACAGTAGTCAGTGTGGTGCTGGCGTAAGGACAGACAATGTGTCTGTTTAGTGGAACAGAACTCATAGTCCAGAAATAAGTGGTCACATTTATGGTCACCGGGTCTGAAAAAAGAGTGCCACGTCCATTCCACGGAGAAAGGATGATGGTGCAGAGATAACATGGAGAAGATGAAGTTGGACCCTCATCCCACAGCATACAGATAAAACAGATCCAATTAGGGGCACCTGGGTGGCTCACTGGGTTAAAGCCTCTGCCTTCGGCTCAGGTCATGATCCCAGGGTCCTGGGATCGAGTCCCACATCGGGCTCTCTGCTCAGCAGGGAGCCTGCTTCCCTCTCTCTCTGCCTGCCTCTCTGCCTACTTGTGATCTCTGTCTGTCAAATAAATAAATTAAATCTTAAAAAAAAAACCAAAAAACAGAAAACCATATCCAATTAGAAAATACTTTAATTGGTCATTTCATTTGTTCTTAAGGGTAATAGAAATCAAAACCACATCAGGCCTATTAGGATTACTCAGATTGAAAGAGACCTAACAGTAGAAGGTGTCAGCAAGGATACCAAGAAGTTAAAACCCCTGTTCGCTGTTGGTGGGAGGACAGAATGGCACAGCCGTGTCGGAAAACGACAAAAGAGAGTCACCATGTGACTCAACAATTTCACTCCCAGGTACACATCCAAGAGACATGAAAACATATGTCCACACAAAAACTTCTATTTTTTGTTTATATAATGTTTATAGGAGTATTATACCTTTTTTAAAAAGATTTTATTTATTTGAGAGAGAGAAAGAGAGAGCAGGGGGGAGGAGCAGAGAAAGAGAGAGAGAGGCTTGTTGGACTCGATCTCAGGACCCTGGGATCATGACCTGAGCAGAAGGCAGACCCTTAACCCACTGAGCCACCCAGTGCCCAGGAGTATTATATTTTGTTTGTATGATGTTTACAGGAGTATTAACAGCAGCCGAAAGATAAGGATAACCCAAGTATCTACCACCCGATGAGTGTAAAATGTGGTACATCCATCACGGCAATGGAGAGAAAGGACATGTGAACACATGCTCCAACTTGGACAAACCTTCACAACATTAACGCTGGGTGAACGAAGCCGCTCACCAAAGGCCATGTACTGTGTAATTCCATTCCAATGAAACATCCTAAATAGGCCAGCCCACAGAGAAGTTATATACCCGGATATAGATAGATCTAGATATAGCTTGCTAATGGGTAACGGAGTTTCTTTTTGAGGTGATGAAAACATTCTCAGCTTCAGTTGAGGTGATGGCTACACACTGGATATGCTAAACAATATTGAATTACACACTTTAAATTGGAAAATTGTACGGTATCTGAGTGGTATGGACTGTTGGTGTTCCCTCGAAACTCCTAGGCCATACCCTGACCCCCATGATGGGATCAGAAGCAGAGCCTGTGGAAAGGATTTAGGTTGAGATGAGATCATGAGGGTGAGGCCGTCAACACGGGAAAGGTGCCCTTCTCGGAAGGGAGACCAGAGTGTGCATGCTCTCACTGCTAGGTGAGGACACAGCACAGCAGGAAAGCTGCCTAATGCCAGACAGGAAAGCTCTCACCAGGAACAGAATCTGATCCTCCAGCCTCCAGAACTGGGAGAAATAAATGTTTGTTGTGTGAGTCACTCAGTCCGTAAGATACGTTATAGCTGCCTAAGCTAAGAGCATGAGTAATTGCCGTTAAGATTTTTCTTTTTTTTTAATGGACAAGAACCACTTGGACAGAGACAAAGGAGGAGAATGTGTCCTTTTCAGAGAGTTTCCAAGCAGAGACACGAGACAGAAATACCCAAGGATCCATGAAACTAGCAGGCAATTAGCAAGGAAGCCCAGTAGCAGGAAAGGTTGGGAATAGAAGTTCGTGTCAGACTTGGAGGCCCTGAAACGGCAGAACCCAGAGAGGTTCTGGGTCTCTTGTCCGTGAAGGGGAGCAGGTCGCTGATGCTTTCTCTCTGCAGTATTTCCTCCCCCAAACATACTGAGCACTTGGCTTTTGAAGGCCTAAGATCTAAAGATGTAATGAGGGTCAAATGGTCTTTCAGAAACAGAGTAAAACAATGTGCCTACAAACAAGTACATTTCCTGTAGTTGTTTGGGATTTATTTATTTTCCTTTTACACAGTTGCCCAGTCTTCTAAACGGTACCTTTCCCATACGGATGCCACGCCTGAACCCCTTGCTTTGAGCACGGCAGATTTCCTTTGCACTGCAAACAGCAGAGACAAAATATCTGGCTGAATGAAAGAAATTTTCTCTCTATATTCTCTTTCTGCCCTGCCCCCAGTACTAAGCTAGACTATATTGGCTTCATTTTCTTTTACCTCCCCTAAGAAATACCACCAGTCGTAAATATTATAGCTGTCCCCTAGACTCTGGCTGACATTTCATGCAAAATTCATTTTAGAGAACATCCACCTTTTTGTGATTTATAACTAGAGTGTTAGGGATTTCAGAGAGCCCACGACTTGAAATACTACCAAACAAAGACCTCACCTTGTCAGTCACTGTGTGCTCTTTTTCCGGTGGGTGGCGGTGCGTTAGAAACTTATTGTTCTGAAATTAGAAACAGAACAGAACAAAACCTCTGTGTTCTTGTGGAAAGGATTTCACGGTCATTATGTGAAAGATAGAGACGAAAGTGCCCGCCTGCCTTGCTATTAACCTGAAGGCTGAACGTTTCAGTGCGCAGCCCAGTTTTTTGAGAGGGGAGAAGACGCAGCTAGAGCGAACTCAGTGGAAGTTTCCCCACGAGTCGCCTTCCTAGGTGCCCAGGTGGAAAGGCAGGGGTGGGAATGGGAAGTGCGTTCTGGAAGCTCAAGTCTTGGACTTCCTGTTTTCAGTTTGGATGCTAAACCACGTTCACTTCTGGCTAGTAATTAAGTCTCCTCCAGCACAGTCCTCACTTGTGGAATGGAGATCATCGAAATAACCTATCTTGTACTGCACAGAACATTAGTCTGGAGGGAAAAAAAAGTATAAACATCCAAAAATCTGTACGAAGAAGCTACGGCACCCAAGGAGGCTTTGAGCAAGGCTAACACACGATTCAGGAGGAGTCTGGGGAGCAGCGGGATTACTTCCGTGCACCCCAAGTCCCCCCTCTCACCCACAGAGTTTCAAAGAGAGTTCCTATCAGGACGTTCCGAACCGCAGGCTACGCATGTGCTCTCACATAACCTTCCTCACCTTGACCTATCACTTTAAACATTTCGCCACTGAGAAAAGCACCCGCACACCTGCAGTGCAGAGCGAACACCTCATTTCCCTACCAGAAAAACAATCAAGCAAATTTAACTGCATGACCTCAGTGCATCTCCAGCCACCGCCCAGCGGCCTGCTTATTTGTCCCCGACCTGCCACGGGATGTAACGTGTCCCTGCCCGGCCAATCCAGCTAACAAAAGCCCCACGTGCTGTGTCTGCGAGGCCGCACGAGGCGGGGTGGCTTTGTGACGCCGAGAAGGAAATCTCTTTACCCCTCATTTGTTAACCCCGACCAGGCCCCATGCACGGGGCCCCGGCACCCAGCCCCCACCCCTCTGTCCACACATCCTTCTCACCCACGTCTTTTCTTCTTTAAGATTTATTGACTTATTTTAGAGGGAGGGAAGGGGCAGAGGGGGAGGGAAGGAAAATCTCAGCCAGACCCCGCGCTGAGCACGGAGCCAGGGCTGGATCCCAGGACCCTGAGATCGACCCAACATCGAGAGTCAGACACTTAACTAATTGGGCCACCCAGGTGCCCCTCACCCACATCCTTTCAACCATGCTGTCTTACAGGGGTTCTCTGGGTGAGGTTCCCCCAAACCGGCAGCATTAACATCACCTGGGAACTTGCAGTAATGTGAACTCTCAGCCCGCACCCAAGACTTCTAAATCAGAACGTCTGAGCAGGACCTAAGCATCCATGCCTGAGAAATCCTTCCACTGCACTCGGATGCCTCCTCCAGTACAGGAACCACCGGTACAGTTAATCACACCCACCCAGACCCTCCTTCCAGAATGCTCTCCTATTAAGCTTACCGCCCCGAGATCACTGCAGCTCAGCTTAGCTGGGAGAACCGCTTGCTCTTGTAAAGCAGCCCCACACCTGCTCAGAAGTCTAAAGCTATTTGGGTTATGCGGGGTTTGGGGCTGTTTTCCTGGTTTTGTAGTTCGGCCAGCACGCATGCTAAGCAGAGACGTCAGGATCCCGTCAGGAGGGAGGCGGCGGACTGGGAGCCTCGCGTGCTGCTTCTCTGAGCACTAGGCCCAGAGTCATTTCTTGGGGGTCTTGCCATTTTTGAGCATCTTCTCAGCGAGCTGTGGGCCTGGGCAGTGAAGAGCGGAGGAAGCCTGTACTCTGGAAAGCCTGTTCCATCCACAGGCGTCACCTAGTGGGCACTGCGGAGAGGGAAGTGGCCTTGGAGGCCCCAACAGGCTCCCATCCGGAGCCCGGGCTGCAAGCCCAGACCTCGCTCTGCGGCGGGCCTGAGCCTTCTCCTCAAACAGCACGGAGTCGCCAGTGTTCCCAGAGACCATGGCAAAGTATGTAAGAACACATTTTAAAGCCCATGTTAAAAGCAACATCTGACAAGTTTTACACCCCAACTTTCGGATTCCAGAAGGAAGAACTCTCACATCTCTCGTTCGGCTGGAGCCAAACGCCAGCCCTGGTTTTCTGTCAGTATTCGTCCTGTAAAAACGGCTAGATTCGGCTAGCCACTGTGACCTGGGTTTTTTAGGATGCTGTGACCTCTCTCCAAGGTGCCCTGACCCATCAACCCACGACCCCTCGGCCCTTGTGACCCCTAAACCTTGTGACCCCTTCCACCTCTCCCCCGCGCTTCTGCGGCTGGCTCCAGCGGCCGCCCAGACCTCTCCTCCGGGACTCCTCGGGCTGCAAACTGGTTTCACAGCGCTCTCAGACTGGACTCCAGTCGTGTGGACGAGGGTGGAACAGGCTTGAGTGATGCAGCGGGGTTTAGTGGGAAGCCCTGGCGCGGCTCTCCCCACAAAGATGAAGAGGGGACGTCAGTATGGTCACAGGCACGCCAGGGAACCGGCAGGGGGCGACTGTGTGCTGCCGCATTTTCCTCAGGGAGGGCGACAGGCCACACTACCAAGGTCAATATTCAGGGCACCAAGGTCCCCTCTTCCTGCTCCAAATTTGCAAACTAGGAGCAAGTGAGCCCTTTCCTGTGGAGGTGGCTCAATTTTAGCAAGCTAGAATAGAGTTGTGACAAGCCGTTACTGGGGGACAGGGTGACCCCCTGCATGACGGAGAACTCTAGAATGATCAGCAGGAACCCTGGAAACAACCTGTGACCCAGAGTGCGGCAGCGTTCAGTGAAAGGAGCGCAGGTTGGCACAGAGGGGCCCGGGGGCCCACCGCAGCTCTACGCTAACTTGGGCAAAGGACTTCTCCCGGCTTCCACGTCCGTGTTTCTGAGAAGGGGGGAAAGTTACCTCGCAGCACTACTGAGAGGACAATACATGCTTCATTAATGGTGTCTCTTATCTTTAGCAGTTATACATGGAGTATTATCAAACACAATTTTAAATACGAGAATACCGATAAGATCAATCCTAGTAGTCAGACTCGGGAAAAGAGGGTTCGCAAGTGCCTTTGCAAAGCTCTGTGAGCCCTTCTCCCTCCCCTACCCAGACGCCTCGAGCTGTTCTACTTATGCCCTCAAGTTGGCCCCATCCGTTAGATTAACCATTTTAGTGCTTTAAATTTTAGCACCTGTTTTTTTCACCAACCCAGCAGAAGTCATACGAGGCAGGAGGAAAAAAAAACAGTCGTAAGAGGCTTCAAAGACAGCTGTGAGCTGTGAACTCCCCCATTCCTGGGCACCTCATTCCCAGTGTTTCCCCATCTTTCTGACCTCCTGCCTCATGTTGAGCCCCAGAATGTGTTCCTTGGTTTCTGCCCTAGGTTCTGGGCCCTTCTGGATCCCACACACGCCTGGGTCTGACTTCCCCTCTTTCACTCCCAGCCTTGCCCCAGTTTTCACCGTGTCGAACCCAGGCCCCCCTCTATCCAAGCTCTGGATATAATGTGGACCAGAGGTGGGTGAGCTCTGCCCCCAGGCTGAGCGGACAAGCGACGACAGGGCGGGAAAAGCAATCCTTGGAGAAAACATGAGCCCAGTGACGTAGGCCTAAGTCCCCCCTCTCTACAGTCCGCTGGTATGAAGACTGCAAAAAGTTAACCTGACTCCAGCACCAGCCAGACAGCCCCATCTCTCCCCTCTCTCCCTCCATCTCCCTCAAGCCAGCACCTCACTCGTATGTCCTTGGAACCATTCACAGGGTGCCAAGCCCACAGAGCCAAAAGAAACCATCTGGTCCACAGTAATGAGAAGGCTGTTCCTAGCATCCCAGAAAATGCCAAAGGATGGGGGAGACCTGGCCTGTGCCCAAGAGATGTTTGCAACATACCAGAGGTATGATCAGCCTAACCAAGTCTGAGTGAGGACACAAATTATGGAGGAAATACTTTATATGAGATCAATTACGGTTGCGTAGTTGTTAAACCCTACGGCAACTGTGCTCCAAATGTGGCTCCCAGACCGCCACACCAGCATAGTCTGAAAACTTCTTAGAAATGCAAATGCTCAGTCTCCTCCCACACCTACTAAATCAGAAATCCGGCATGGGGCAATCTTTGGTTTCACAAGGCTTCCAGGTGATGTTGATGACCAGTAGACATGAGAACCCACTGCTCTATAGCCAAGTGTCTCCAACTTGGCGCTCCGAACATTTCAGGCCAGATCGTTTTGGTTAACTGTGCCGTCCTGTACACTGAGTCATATCCGTCCCTGGTCAGTCCCCACGAGGTGCCCGTAGCAACCACAGCCCAGTCATGACAATAGAAACCTGTCTCCAGACAGGATGAAATGTTCCCAGGAGGCAAAACTACCCCCAGTTGGGAACTATTGCTGGTGTGACTGGAATTATTAGAGACGATAGAGTTAGAGAGTATCCGTATCCGTGCCCAGGGCAGGAGTATATAGTTAGGATTTTCTATCATACTCAACGGAGACAAGCATCTGCAAAGACTCCCCCAAAACAGCAGATCAATGCCAGCTCCTAGAAAAGCTCTAGATCCTGGTTATCTCTGAAGTATGGAGATACAGATGGTTTATTTTAGTCTCTGCAAGTTTGTTTTGTTTTCAGCTGTTCCACTCCAAGTATTAGAAGTACAGCAAAACAAAGGCCTTGAGCACTGCGATGTTTTTCATCCACATACTCCTTCCTTTATATCAGTGTAGCAAGGATAGGTAGGAGCCTGGAGTGTCATTTGTACTTTCTGGCCAAATCTGCTCTCATCGGACATCCAGAAGGTAACTCGCATTTGTGTATGGGGACTTATAAGTTACCCACTGCATTTATAGGTCTCCTCTTACGGGTTATCCCAGTAATTCTTTAAAAAAAAAAAAGAGTTTGGAGCCCTAAGTTCCCTCTACCCTTAAGTTTCAAATCTTATGCTGAATAATTATTTCAGCCATTTCCCATGTCCAACACCAGGATCATTTTCTCCACCATGACAACTAAAAAGCTTTGCTGGTTTTGGTTGCCCAGCCCCTAGAAGGTACTTAGCGTCTGGCCCGGAGCGTGGTCCCCAGAGCAACAGCCCTGACGCCCCCTCAGGGTCCCCTGGGACCTAGGCGATCATAGGGAGATGCCCCAGGTGATTTCTACGCGCAGTCAAGTTTGGGGATCACAGACTTGGACCACCGAACTGGTAATTATCTAGAGGCAAGCGTCAGTATCTCATCCACCTCTGCGCTCCCCCTCACCAGCACATATGGCATTTGTACAACATGCCAGAGTCACCACCACTAGTCCTGTTGAGAACTTACAGTTCTGAAGGACTTCCCAAATGGCTTTCACGGGGCCCACATCAAGGTGAAGTCATGGCTGCCTTCCTTCCAGACGCCGTAGAGCGAAATCTGCCCCCTTTCCCTTTAGTTTCCGAAAGCCAACTTCATGCCTTGGCTTGCGGCCACAGCGCCCATTTCAACACTCTCACGAGACTCGTGCTCGTCCTTGTAAGGCCTCTGCCTGCTCTGGGGCCACCTGGGTAAAGCAAAACCCTCTCCCACCGCCACATCGTTAATCTAATTACATCAGCAAAGTAGAACGTGGCATACGTACAGGTTCTGCGGGTTAGGACAAGGAGAAAAAACGGAGCGTGAGGAGGGTGCCTGGGGACTACTGTACCCATGACAAGAAATGTTTGCTGCCTTGGATTCAAATGGAGTAAATTGACCTTCGGTGGCTCACTGCTTCCCAGACTCCGACTTTCTCTGAAACCCGGAGCCTCCCGCAGGTCAGCCCACCTCCCTGTCTCCTCCTCGGCCCTCCTGCCTGGCCCACGGCACCGAGAGCCGCTCCGCACTGCTCCCTGCCCTTCTGCCGTCTCCAGAGACCTTGACCGCCCGCACTCATTTCTCCCACTCCTAGCTCACCTGCCCAGGCTTGCTCACTGGCCGCTGCCTGTATTTCCTTCTTTTTTGCCTTTTTTGCCTTCTTCCCACTGTCTTCCCCGGGATGCTGATGCCGGCCCCCAGTCTGCTGGCCCAGCTGCCCTTTTACCTCTTTCAAATCTTCCTGAATATTCATTTCTTCAAAAAAGAAGTTTAATGTTAACTTCCTGGTTAAGACATTGCTTCCTCTACTGACTCCCCACTCAAACACAAGAAAAAACGAAAAAGAGAAATCACAAATAAGTATGCTCTTTCATATTTACAGAGCACAGGTCCAAGGAGATGCTCAGGAACATGGGAGCTGGGCTTCCTTCGCCCATCTGCATCATGGCCAGTGAATTCGCAGACGAAGACAACGTTAACTTCTGGCTGAGAACAGACTGAAAAACTTGTCCATACAAAGACAACCAAAGTTCACTTTCCGGATTAACCTCTTAATGTGTCTTTGGCATGAATCAGTCCATCTGATTAGTTGGTCACCGCATAGTTCCCAGGGGCAATGCGGTATAGAAGCTAGAATTTTCACTAGGAAATTTGGAAAGCATGCTCTCTCCTGGGAGAGACCAAAGGGTGATGACAGGCTACGAACTCAGAGGTGAGATGGAGCTTGAGAGATACAAGGAGAAGCGAGGCTCTGTCCTCAGACACACAAACAGCAGAAGGGGTCTCCCAGAATGACTCAGAGAAACAACTGAGCCAAAGCGAGTAAAAGCAACCTCAGGTTTCAATCTCCCACACACATTAAAATAATAATGACAAAAACTACAAAAAAGAACAATTGAGTTACATGAGAAGAATAAAAGAAGGCAGACTCACAGTTTTGCCCATGGTGGCCTCACCACCTTCCCCTGAAATCACTAGAGGCAGAAAAAATTTAAAAGCTGGAGCAGACACACTCCACCTTACTAACAAAAGCCTAATTAATTTGGGGTAGCAATATGCCCAACGGAAACATTTCTCAGCCACGTTTGAAACTATGAGTGGCTAAGGGACAGCTCTGTACATTGAGGTATAAACAGAAACCTGCTGAAATTTTCTGGGAAAGTTTTCTTTTCTTTTTTTAAAGATTTTATTTATTTATTTGACAGAGAGAAATCACAAGTAGATGGAGAGGCAGGCAGAGAGAGAGGAAGGGAAGCAGGCTCCCTGCTGAGCAGAGAGCCTGATGCGGGACTCGATCCCAGGACCCTGAGATCATGACCTGAGCCGAAGGCAGCGGCTTAACCCACTGAGCCACCCAGGCGCTCCTTGTCTTTTTCCATTTCCCCAGTATTTCCATTTCCCCAGTGGTGGACCTGTAGCCGCTATATTGTGCACATGACAGAAAAGGGCAAGAAAATTGCAGATCTCAGTACTAAAATCCTTTAGCCACAGAATCAATAACTTCCTACCTCTAGGTTTCCTGCTGCATTAGGAAAAAAAAAAATCTGTAATTTTTTTTTAAGCAGATATTATGTCCATTCAGAGAGTTTTTCTTCCTTGCAGCCAAGGAAGCTAAAAAAAGCCTCAAAATAAAGCTAGAACTGGCCGTGGGCAAGTTTGTACATTAGGTAAAAAAAAAAAAACAAAAAAAAAAAACCACTTTTTGACACCTTTCCAGCTTCACTTACGAAGTCCATCTCCTTCTTTGTGCCATCTCTTCCCTGAAACGCTCAAGTCTCAAAGATTTTAGGGCACTCCTGGAAAGTACCCCTCTATTAGATTCCAGTGCATGTTCTAGAAGACCATTATACCCTCACATGATTAAATTAATCTCTAGCATTTCATAGTGTCTAACAATGGTAGAAATTTATTTTACTTACATTATCTCAACCCTAAAACAAGTCCTTAGAGCAGTAATTTTCTTTTTTTTTAATTTTTTATTTTTTATAAGCATATATTTTTAGTCCCCAGGGGTACAGGTCTGTGAATCACCAGGTTTACACACTTCACAGCACTCACCAAAGCACATACCCTCCCCAATGTCCATAACCCCACCCCCTTCTCCCAAACCCCCACCCCCAGCAACCCTCAGTTTGTTTTGTGAGATTAAGAGTCACTTATGGTTTGTGACCCAGCAATTGCACTATTGGGTATTTACCCTAAAGATACAAACGTAGTGATCCAAAGGGACACGTGCACCCGGATGTTTATAGCAGCAATGTGCACAATAGCCAAACTATGGAAAGAACCTAGATGTCCATCAACACAAATGAATGGATCAAGAAGATGTGGTATATATACACAATGGAATATATATGGAATACTATGCAGCCATCAAAAGAAATGAAATCTTGCCATTTGCGACAACATGGATGGAACTAGAGCAGTAATTTTCAAAATGTGGCCCTTGGTCTAGCAACATCAGTATCACCTACAGAAATGCAAATTCTTGGGCCATGCCCGAGATGCACTGAGCCTAGAACTTTGAGGGCAGGGGCAGGAATCTCCGCCTTATGAAACCCTCCAGGTGATCCGATGTGTACTCAAGTTTGAGAACCACTGCTGCAGGGGATGGTGCACATTTTTCAGAAAAGGAAATTGAAGCTTTTGTGGGTTACAGTAACTTATCAAAGGCCTCCCTGTAATGTGTTGGAGACTGGCCTTTTGACGCTAAGCTCGGAGCTATTTTTACTGCATCCATTCAGACATACTCGTCAACTGTCTCATTCTAGGGGGAGCTGTTATTTTGGGGAAAAAAGAGAAAATCTTACAAACTAATTCACTGTAGAGTATTTGCATCTGATAACATTTTGGTTTGTCCTTCTCAAGGGAGTTTTAAAAGAACTACAGCTCAAGTCACCATGGAGCTCACACTTCACACCCATCGGGATCACTGCTAGCAAATAAAACAAAACTGCACGAAGTAACAAGTGGTGTAGAAGGATGTGGAGAAACTCGAGCTCTCGTGCACTGCTGATGGGAAAGTACCATGGAACAAGTGCTATAGGAAACAGTATAGTAGTTCCTAAAACAATTAAAACGGAATTACATAGTACATGTATTACAATATTTTATATAGCGGGATCATATGATCCAGCAGATCCAGTTCCGGTTCTAGATATAGAACCAAAAGAACTGCACACAGGGACCAAAGAGATGCATGTACATCAATGTCCATACCAGCATTAGTCCCAACAGCCAAAAGGTAAACACAACCTGCGTGTCCATCAACAGGTGAATGTGTGAGTAGAACGTGGCACATATATACAGTGCAATATTGTTCAGCCTTGAAAAGAAAGTTGACACAGGCCACAGCACGAAGGAACCTCGAGGACAATTTGCTAAGTGAAATGCACCAGTCACAAAAGGGCAAATACGGTAGGATTCCACTTGTACGCAGGACCCAGAATAGTCAAATTCCTAGAGACAAAAAACAGAATGGTGGCTTCCAGGGCCTGGGGGAGAGGGAAGTAGGGAGTTATCATTGAATAGGTACAGAGTTTCTGTTTTTCAAGATAAAAAGAATTCTTATGGGTAATTGGTAAAGATGGTAACACATTCTGCATGTGCTTAATGCCAGCGAGCTGAACACTTAAAATTCATTAAGACTTTTTATGTTATGTGTATTTTATGTTATGTGTATTTTATCACCATTTTTAAATGTATTTTAAAGAGAAAAAAGGAGAAATACAACTCAACTTACAAAACTCCTCTTCACTTCTGATAAGCAAAGTGTTAGAGATAAACAGTCAGGGTGACTTCCTTGATACCACTTAAACCACACCCCGAAAAGTAATTTTTTCTAAAATTTATTTATTTATTTGACAGAGATACAGGGAGAGAGAGAGAGAGCACAAGCAGAGGGAGCAGCAGGCAGAGAGGGAGAAGCAGGCTTCCTGCTGAGCCAGGAGCCCAATGTGGGACTCAATCCCAGGATCATGACCTGAGCGGAAGGCAGTGGCTTAAACAAAATGAGCCACCCAGGCACCCCCAAAAGGTAATTTCTTAGAGTTTATTGTTATAAAAACATCAAGTTGGGAAAAAAAAGTCTTAACAAGGTTGAAACTGTTAGGCTTGGCATATAGCATTCTGAGTAAAAGTAAAGACAAAACCCTCTATTCACCAACAAATGCCTTACAAACCAGAGAACCAACAAGGAGGTCTCTGCTCCTAAGGAGTTGGGGTTAGCGTTAGCCCATCTGGGGGACAAATACACCCGCCAGGAAGGCTACTGATCCATTCTTTAGGAAAAACAGAGAAGGCATGGGTCAAACCTCGTTGCCAAAATCTGTCAGTGTTTTTGACAAAGGGTCATATTTACTAATTTCCCCCCATTTCTTTTCGATTCTGAAATAATGTCATACTTACCAAAAAGATGTAAACATCATACAGAGAACTTACGGTTCCCTCCACTCAGAGTCATAAATGTTCACCCTATTGCCACATGACTTATTCACATCTTCACTTACGTCTTTTCTGACGCACGGGAATGCCCCCTTTCCTTAATATGTTGGCATATGTCTCTTAGAACAAGAATATTCTTTTACAGTCCTGTAGTAGTTCGCCTAATTCAGGAACCTCAACACAGATACAATACTTTTTCTCGTCTACTCCGCAATCCAGTTTTGCCAATTGTACCCATTACACCTTTCGTCACGTTTCCTTCTCCAGTGCAGGATATCATTAAGGACCCCATACTGCATTTTTTTTTTTAATTTATTTGACAGAGATCACAGGTAGGCAGAGAGGCAGGCAGAGGGAGAGGAGGAAGCAGGCTCCTTGCTAAGCAGAGAGCCCGATGCGGGCCTCCATCCCAGGACCCTGGGATCATGACCTGAGACGAAAGCAGAGGCTTTAACCCACTGAGCCACCCAGGCACACACACCCCCATACTGCATTTTATATCTCCTGTCCTTTCAAGCTCTTGAAATCTGAAATGGTCCCTTCGTCTTTCTGCAGGGCCAACTATTATATCAAACGCTCCTCCATTCAGGTTCTGCTGATGTTTCCCTGAGATGGCTTTGGTTGCGTATGTTCAGCCAGAACCCTAACGCAATACAGCCGCAAAGCATCCTATCTACAGGCACACAAGCCCGTCTTTGGTGGTACGAACTCTTATTACCAGGCCAAGGTGCTTTCCAGCTTCTGCACTGTGTACTTACTATTTTCTTCCTTTGCACCTAGTAAATAACCCATGGAGAGACTTTTTTTTTTTTTAAAGATTTTATTTATTTGTCAGAGAGAGTAAGCGAGAGCAAGCACAGGCACACAGAGTGGAAGGCAGAGTCAGACGGAGAAGCAGGCTCCCTGCGGAGCAAGGAGCCCAATATGGGACTCGATCCCAGGACGCTGGGATCATGACCTGAGCCGAAGGCAGCTGCTTAACCAACTGAGCCACCCAGGCGTCCCAAGGAGAGACATTTTAAGACCATGCAAATGCCCTGCTCCACATCACAATTTACATTCTGGATTTAGGATGCATTAAATGATTCAAGCCTAAACCAATCTTTGCTGTGATGGTTGCAAAATCAGGATTTTTCCAACTACACGTTTCCCTTTGAGTTTATCAGCTGGCAATTTTGCCTTAAGGAAGACAACTCTTTTTCTCTCCTATTTTGATTTATCTATTTATTACTAGTACAGACTTGTGGGTTCTTATTTTATTCAATGGATTACACTTAATTACTGTTCTTAGTTCTTTTGAAGCTCAACTTTTTCCAGATCTGACCTATTCGGGCTTGTTTCCATATCCTTTGACAGGTCCCCATCATTTTTTACGAGGACGCCTTTACTTTCTGGCATAATAACATGCTGTAAGCTCATCTGTACCTACATGTTCCAGTCCTGGGATCACTCACTTCTCACTCATTTTCCTTTCTCCCAAATTTGTAACATATTGAGATGGAATTGTTTTCTTCTGTGTCTGATGACAAACTGGCTTTCATTTTCTTGTCTCTTTCATATTAGTGTTAGAGATCTTTTAAGGACTCCAGGAGGGTATGTAGGAAGGACATGCACTTTGGGAAGAGACCCGAGTTTGAACCCTGCCTTCCTCACTTGTTAGCTGCAAGAACTCAAGTAAGTTAACTTCTTCAAGTATTTGTTTCCTCATCTTTAAAACAGGGGAGGTGGGGGGTAGAATGTGCCTCTCAAAGCATTATTACGAGGCTTAAGGAACATAACATAACAGCTTTGAAATGACCAACTGCTGAACTGTCTACTGCAGGGTCTGACATATAGCAAATAATTGCAAATAATTTGCAATAAATTTAGGTTACTTTTTACTCTTTCAATCACCGTACTGTACAATTTTAATGGGATTCTCTTCTTCTCAATTCAGTTGTTTCCAATGAAGCCCTGGAGAACCACAGATCATCAGCTCCAATATGATTTACTGAAATTTGCCCATAATCTCCACTTCCCCCCTTTAATCTATCAGGATTCCTTGGCATTATGTATCTGTCCTTGGCATAGGACAGATACATAATGATCCCACCTTCTCTTGCCTTCCTTATGCTCCTTAGAGTGAGAAGCAATGTGGTATTGAGGATAAAATTCTCTTGCTTATCGAAGAACATAGAGACAAAGCATGTAGTAGTAGTAATGAATTAGAAAATAAGATGCAATTTACAATAGTAACAAAAATGAAAACATATCTAGGAATTAAAAAAATGCATATAGCTTATATAGAATAAACACTAAAAAATCGAATAAAAGGACATAAAGGAAAGTCTGAATAAATGAATGAAAACGCAATTATTCGCTTAGAGAATGACATATAGAAGTAATGATGTTAGCACTCCTCAAACAAACCTAGACATTCAAGGAAATCCCATCAAATTTCCAAGGTGATTTTTTTTTAAGAATTCCAAAAATTTATATGGGAAAGTCAACTCCCACCAATAGCTGAGGCCATTTTGAACTATATAACAAGGAAGTGTTACCCACTACACCAGACATTGAGACATACTACAGATCCACAAAAACAGCTTGGTTCTGAATCAGGAACAGGCAAATGGGCCACTGGAAAAGAACAGAGTTCTTAGAGGTAGGGCCACAGATGCACGGGAACTCCATCTCAGATGAAGTCAGTATCATAAAACAATGGGCAAAGGATAGATGTTTGTAAATTGTGATGGGAAAAGTGGATCCCTGTGATGAGCCAAGCTAAGGCCAGACCTCACAGCGTGCGTGAAACTAGTTTTTGGTTTGCTTCCGATGGATTTGGACATAAATGTGAGGGCTAAACTTATACAGATAATGTGGAAGAACTATGAAGACACTAAAAGAAACATAAAGAAGATTTTAAAGGGCGCCTGGGTGGCTCAGTGGGTTAAGCCGCTGCCTTCAGCTCAGGTCATGATCTCAGGGTCCTGGGATCGAGTCCCACATCGGGCTCTCTGCTTATCAGGGAGCCTGCTTCCTCCTCTCTCTCTCTCTGCCTGCCTCTCTGCCTACTTGTGATCTCTCTCTGTCAAATAAATAAAATCTTTAAAAAAAAAAAAGAAGATTTTAAAGAAAATGTGTAACACTATGTTTTTTATAGAGGGGAGGAGGAGGACTTGTGAACAAGGCCCTAAAAATACAAATGCTAAGATAAAAAATTAATGAATTTGATTCTGCTAAAATAAAGATCACCATAGACAAAGGAGCTAAGACATGAGAGTTTGGGGGAAAGTATTTGTGACTTACAAAACAAGCCAAGAACTCGATGCCCATAGTAGGAAAACAACTTCTGAAAATCAATAAACAAAAAAAATGGGAAACCCAATTTTATTTTTCTTAAGGGGTTTTATTTATTTATTTGATGGAGAGAGAGCACACGAGTAGGGACAGGGGCAGAGGGAGAAGCAGGCTCCCCTACTGAGCATGGAGCCCAATGCAGGACTCAATCCCGGGACCCTGAGATCATGACCTGCGCTGAAGGCAGCCACTCAACTGATTGAATCAACCAGTATCCCTGGAAACCGAATTTATAAAATGAGTAATGTATTGAATAGGTAACTCTCAAAAGGGAAGCTCAGGTAACTGATAAGAATATAAGGAAATACCCACTCTTCGGTAAACAAAGAAATTCAAACGAGAACAAGACTATTAGAATGGAAAAATTATAAAGTAGATAAGTCCAGAGATGACAGAATGTAGCAACATGGAAACTCTGGTATCCTTCTGAAGAAACTGTAAGCTTTATAGTCATTCTAGAAAACTTTGTATCCTCCATGACTCCAAAATCCCATTCTGGTCCTCTATGTCACAGAAATTACTGCACAGCTTTACAAGGGCATCTGTATGAGGTCATGTTGTGTTCCTGGGACTTGAAAGCAACCTAAATGTCCTTCAGTAGGGGAATAATAAAATACAGTGAATGATAAATCAGGAAAAAGTATTCAATGGAAAAAAGTCTCTTCAATAAATGGTGCTGGGAAAATTGGACAGCTATATGCAGAAGAATGAAACTTGACCATTCTCTTACACCAAGATAAACTCTAAATGAGTGAAAGACCTCAGTGTGAGACAGGAATCCACCAGAATCCTAGAGGAGAACACAGGCAGCAACCTCTTCGACAATTGGCCACAGCAACTTCTTTCAAGACACGTCTCCAAAGTCAAGGGAAACAAAAGCGAAAATGAACTTTTGGGACTTCATCAAGATCAAAACTTCTTCTGTGTACCAGAGGAAACAGTCAATAAAACAAAGAGACAACCCATGGAATGAGAGAAGATATTTGCAAATAACACAACAGATAAAGGGCTGATATCCAAGATTTATAAAGAACTTCTCAAACTCAACACCCAAAAAACAATCAAATCAAAAAATGGACAGAAGACATGAACAGATATTTCTCCAAAGAGGACATACAAATGGCTAACAGACACATGAAATAATGTTCACCATCATTAGCTTTCAAGGAAATTCGAATCAAAACCACATTGAGATACCACCTTACGCCAGTTAGAATGGCCAAAATTAGCAAGACAGGAAACAACATGTGTTGGAGAGGATGTGGAGAAAGGGGAACCCTCTTACACTGTTGATGGGAATGCAAGTTGGTGCAGCCACTTTGGAGAACAGTGTGGAGATTCCTTATGAAATTAAAAATAGAGCTTCCCTATGACCCTGCAATTGCAATCCTGGGTATTTACCCCAAAGATAGAGATTTAGTGAAAAGAAGGGCCATCTGTACCCCAATGTTCATAGCAGCAATGGCCATGGTCGACAAAGTGTGGAAAGAACCAAGATGCCCTTCAACGGATGAATGGATAAGGAAGATGTGGTCCATATACACTATGGAGTACGATGCATCCATCAGAAAGGATGAATACCCAACTTTTGTAGCAACATGGACGGGACTGGAAGAGATTCTGCTGAGTGAAATCAGTCAAGCAGAGAGAGTCAATTATCATATGGTTTCACTTATTTGTGGAGCATAACAAATAACATGGAGGACATAGGGAGATGGAGGGGAGAAGGGAGTTGAGGGAAATTGGAAGGGGAGATGAATCATGAGAGACTATGGACTCTGAAAAACAATCTGAGGGTTTTAAAGGGGCCGGGGGTGGGAAGTTGGGTGAGCCTGGCGGTGGGTATTAAGGAGGGCATGTATTGCATGGAGCACTGGGTGTGGTACAAAAACAATGAATTCTGTTATGCTGAAAAGAAATAATTTTTTAAAAAATGAAATTAAAAATAGAGCTACCCTATGACCCTGCAATTACACTCCTAGGTATTTACCCCAAAGATACAGATGTAGTGAAAAGAAGGGCCATCTGTATCCCAGTGTTCATAGCAGCAATGGCCACAGTTGCCAAACTGTGGGAAGAGCTGAGATACCCTTCAATGGACAAATGGATAAAGAAGATGTGGTCCATATACACAATGGAATATTAGCCATCAGAAAGGATGAATACCCAACTTTTGCATCAACATGGACGAGACTGGAGAAGATTATGCTGAGTGAAATAAGTCAAGCAGAGAAAGTCAATTATCATATGGATTCACTTATTTTAGAGCATAAGGAATAGCATGGAGGACATTAGGAGAAGGAAGGGGAAAATGAAGCGGGGATCAGAGGGGAAGATGAACCATGAGAGACTATGGAGTCTGGGAAACAAACTGAGGGTTTTAGAAGGAAGGAGAGTGGGGGCAATGGGTTAGCCCTGCCATGGGGATTAAGGAGGGCACGTATTGGGTGGAGCACTGGGTGTTATAGGCAAACAATGCATCAAAAACTAATGATGTACTCTACAGTGACTAATATAAGATAATAAAAATAATAATAAGTAATAACAATAAAATAATGCAGTGAATGCAGTGGTGGTTTCCAGGGGTTGAGGGGAAGAGGGAAGGCGGAGTTAGTGTTTAACAGTTGCAGAGCTTCAGTCGGGAAGATGAAAAAGTTCTGGAGAAAGATGATGACTGTGGAACAATGTGGATGTACCTAATGTCCAAAGTGGTCTACACATAAAACATAGTAGAAATGGTAGATTTTATGTTATATATATTTTACCAAAATTTTTTAATTATTTTTTAAAATAGAGTAGATGCATGGAAACCTTGCAGGAGTTAAAAATACTGAGCAAATTGTAGTTATAGCCTCATGATACTAAAAACAGGATCGAACGACAAATTAAAAACACAAACATGTCACAGGCAACACTCCATAATTTACTAGCACATATACATTTTTAAATACTCATTATCAACACATTAGTTTGGAAGCTTGTTAGTTTGGAGAGGGGACTGGGAACAGAGGTTGGGGATTAAGGGGAAAAAATAATAAAACAAGAGGGGTGTTATGTGGGACCGATGATGAATGACAAGAAGATATTATGAACTGAGAAGTTTGCACCTTCAGCTAAAAAGAAATGACATCATACACGTGAAAACACTTTGAAAGAACATAAAGTTTAACAGTTTATGGTTTATTATTTCCTTCCTTTGAAGAAGAATGAAATGAGCCAAAAAAGATTTGACTCCTAATTTTTTTGGATCTTGAGTGAATTCTGAAAAAATGGTGATTTACACATTGGCTAAGCATCACACGTTGGAAGTTCATCTGTATTTTACGAGCTTTTAAATATTTCCAGTGATCTCTCATTACCACAAATTTCTTCTTTCCTCTCTTTTATATTCTATCCCACCCTGAGCCAGATGAAGAAGGGGGTCAGACAGGAGTTGCCTGGAGTGCTAGTATTTAAGAGGTGCTAAAAATATCACTAGAATATTGGAAGATGGCAAGATGGCAAGATGGAAAACATTATTTTTTTTTCCCTAGCTCTCCTATTATGGAGAGCACTTTGCAAGATTAGAAGGAATTCAGTTATCAATTGTGCGGGGTGGGGCTGTGTGTGTGGCCCCTCTCCCAGAGAGATACACAACTAATAAGACGAGTGATTTAAACTCAGGGACGCAAGGCCACACTGTAGAGTTGTGCACAACTCCAGAAGATGTCATTCTCATATGACCACAAGACGGTCCATGGCGGCCTGTTTAAACAGCCCTCCTTTAGAGGGTTACCTACTTGGGGGAACAAATATCCCACTCGGTCAGAATGCAAGGCTTCCGTATCCACATCAGGTAAGCACATCTGGGGCTAGAGTTGAACTGTTTAGGAAAAGAGAGGACGTGCTGAGTGCTATCAAGGCACCAAGTTTTTTGATGGATCGGAGAGTCACCTGTTCTTTGCTGGTTCTACTTCCAAGATGGAATTACTGAAGTTCCTTCTTTTTAGAATGTTGAAGCTTGATCGTCACTCCCATACTGGCCGGGTCTTCAGAATTTAGCCATGTTCGTCATCTGGCCTGAGTGGCAGGAAGGAGTAGATGCAGCAGATGATGCACAGAAGACGGTTGTTAAGGGGTCGTCAGTGGATTCCGTTTGCGAATGGGGTAAGGTTGGCATGGCTGTACATACAACCAACCAAGAATCTTAACCTGACCCTACAAAAGGATATTTTTGAGAAGAGGGACAAGTCTTTATTTAACCATAATTCTTAGGAAAGAGGGTTGGGCCATTACTAATTTCTAAAGGCATTTTGGGGATACCAAGAGAATTGTTTGCTCCTGTGTTTCTTTCTTTGTTCAAGTATACCTCTGTGGGATGTTTGGCAACGGCAACTCTTTCAGCTTCCATTCTCAACTTAATTTCACACGATTTAATCCCAGGTGTAATGTAGGCATTTTTAAAAGTATTTTCTGACTGCTGAAGAATAAATTCGGACTGCAGTTTGAAGAATGAATTTGGGCTGTATTTTCATACATCAATAAGAAATTTTCCTTAAAATGTCCCTTTTTCTTTTTTGCTTAGTTCATATATAAGCTGTTTAATAACTTGGATCATGCATTAAGCAGTTCACAATATTATGCCCATTGACTCTTCAGAAAGAACTCGAAGCAGAGACACGAAGCCAAAGCAATCTCTTCTGGTGACGTGTCGAGTATCCCAGACTTTCACGTGCTGACCTAACAAACCTTCACTGAGTGCCAGGCACCATACCAGGTCCTTGTTAGGACCTCGCCCTGGGGGAGTCTGGAAGTAGCGAGATCTAGCAGAAGCAGCAGCAGTTTAAGACCGAACGGTGACCTCTTCCAGCCTCCTCTTGCTGTCATCCCTTGGGGAAAGCCACTGCCCCGCCTCGGTAGGAGGAAGTTGAACCAGATTGCTTCAAAGATAATGTCCAGCTTCTAAACTGGAAGTTTTGAGTGAAACCTTTTTTTAACCACCTTTCTTATATGTAATGAGTTTTTTAAATTCTTCTTTTTTGTTTAATTTTATGTATTTGACACAGAGAGAGAGGGTACACAATCAGGCGGAGTGGCAGGCAGAGGGAGAGGGAGAAGCAGGCTCCCCGCTGAGCAGGGAGCCCTATGCGGGGCTCATCCCAGGACCCTGAGATCATGACCTGAGCCACCCAGGCGCCCCTATATAATAAGCTCTTTAAAGAAAAAAAAAGAAAAAAAAAAAGGCACCCACATTGGAGCATAACCTAAGCATTGTACACACATTATTTTCTTACTCATCCACCCAACAGTCCTCTGACATAGGCTCAGAGACACACGCTGTTTGGGGGAGAAAACAAAGTACCGTCCCCAGGATTAGCAGAGGCTGGGTCAGTTCTGCGACAGATCTGCAAAGTTCACATTTCCTTTACCTCCTAAAACTGCCTCTGATCTTTGTCCCTAGTCACCTGCAGCCCCTTTTCCAGGTCTCTACCCGCGACCTACCAGCTGCCACCTCTTGGTGTTTCCGTTTTGTGCACTTCGACCACTTATTTCCACTCTGAAATGAACAACCTCCCGAAGAGGATCTGTTCGCCTAGTGCTCCCGCCAACAGAGCCAGCCCCGCCCCCCAGGGGGAGTGACCACTACCCAGGATGGGCGGGGTGCCGGGATGACGGACAGCCACGCCGCGCATGCTCCCCGAGGCTCTCCCCACTGAGCCACGAGAGGCGCTCTCGTAATTCACACTCCCCATTTGGAGTATAGATGCTGAAGTACCAGCATTATCCATCTGTTCCCTTGACTTTTTAACCAAAGAGTGTTAGTTTATTGCTGAGCTTAAGGATAAAAGAAGCACAAAATGAAAGCTGGGTTGTTGTGGGTTTTTTTTTTTAAGTTTCCTCCCCAGTAAGTACAATCAGATGTGGAACTCTCAGAGCCCAGTGCTAGGGGGATGCTCGCTTCACTTTGCCTCTCAGTTTATCAGCTCGTTTTTTTTCTGCGGCAACACTTTTCATCACACACACACACACACACACACGCACACACAAAAACCGAAGGGCCCTATACAAATATTTTTGTGTGAAATGCATCAAACAGCCCCAATGTTGTGGTGCCAGAAAAAATAAAATAAAACAAAACAGGAATGATACCGAAACTGATTTACGAGGCTTTACAGGGAAACAACTGTCCTTTCATCTCTGGACAGTTTATCTCTGGCCCTGGAGAACTCGCTGGAATTCTGGGCGAAGGACACCTATTCAGCAATAATCCATCCAAGACCTGAGGAGCTCCATCATGAGCCAGAGATCAAACGCCTTTTATGTCCTTTCTGGCCCAGGATTAAAACGGCAGACCTCCTATATTTTAATGCACAAATAAAGAATCGATCAGGGGAATCTGCTGCCTCAGCAAACACTTTCATCCAAAAGAACAAATTACTTGTGATATAAAATCCGGTGAGTGTCTCTGTTGAGCATCTCAAAGATGGAGATGGGATGACTCTTTCCAAAGGTAGTCAGGTAAATGAATGACTAAGCAGTCTGACATGTCTTTTCAAGGGGAAAAGAAAATGTCAAAGTGCTCATGTTCACTCCTGGTTCTAAGAAATGTGTATTCCTATAGGATGCACAGCACAAGAAATTTCTCTGCACCTTTCCCACACTTTCTTCTTTGGCCAAAAGAATCTTTTGCCCTGCATCCAAGATTTGTATGTGGTCTCTGGGTGTAGCACCCAGAGTCCCACCGGGTTTTTGCACTTGGAGGTCAGCACAGAATTATATCAGGTGCACAAGTTTTTATGCAGGAAATACAGAGATGCCCAGGCACCTGGAGAGAACGAAGACCAGCTCATTGTGAAGGGCACCGAATGAGGGTCTGCCTGGCTCAGTTGTCTCTTTTCTGGTCTCTAGCAGCCTTGCCTGTCCCTTGTGTCTTCATCTCCCTGCACGAGGTTTGCTGGTTCAGGGATGGTTCTCTGCTCAAGACTAACCAGTCAGAGTTCTTTCCCAGACTCTTAACAGAGACAAGAGCAGGAATTCTGCATTCTCAGGGGTAAAAGCTATGGAATGTATGAAAGGGACATGGTCTTCAGTGGGAGAGCATGGAGAGAAAGAGTGCACGCTCTCACAGTGGAAGAGAGGAAGAGGGAGAAGCAGGCTTCCCACTGAGCAGGGCGCCCAACACAGAGCTCAATCCCAGGACCCTGAAATCATGACCTGAGCCAAAGGCAGTCACTTAACTGACTGAGCCACCCAAGCGCCCCTATGCCATATCTTCTTTATCCACTCATCTGTCAATGGACATTTGGGCTCTTTCCATAATTTGGCTATCATTGATAATGCTGCTATAAACATCAGGGTGCATGTGCTCCTTCAAATTAGTATTTTTGTATCCTTTGAGTAAATATCTAGGAATACAGTTGCTGGATGGTAGGGTAGCTCTATTTTCAACTTTTTGAGGAACCTCTATACTGTTTTCCAGAGTGGCTGTACCAGTTTGTATTTTCACCAACAGTTGTTGTTTGTTTCTTATGTTGTTAATTTTAGCCATTTTGGGGGGCTCCTTGGTGGCTCAGTGAGTTTAGCATCCAATTCTTGATTTTGGCTCAGGTCATGATCTCAGAGCTGTGAGACTGAGCCCCGGGCTGGGATCTGGATGTGGACGTGGAGCCTGCTTAGGATTCTCTCTCTCCCTCTACCTCTGCCCCACACTCTCACTCTCTCCAAAAAAAAAAAAAAAAGTAGCCATTCTGACTGGTGTGAGGCGATATCTCATTGTAGGTTTGGGATTTTTTTTTTTTTTAAGATTTTATTTACGTATTTGAGAGACAGAGATCACAAGTAGACAGAGAGAGAGGGAGAAGCAGGCTCCCTGCTGAGCAGAGAGCCCAGTGCAGGATTCTATCCCAGGGCCCAGAGATCATGACCTGAGCCGAAGGCAAAGGCTTAACCCACTGAGCCACCCAGGTGCCCCTCATTGTAGTTTTGATTTGAATTCTCTGGCCAACCCCAAGCATTCTAACACATCTCCCAATTCAGAATCCTATAAGCAGGAGTTGGGGCACAGATGTTCTTCTCCCAGTTCCTATGAGCTTATGGAGGGTGGTGGTTCTGCAAGGCTGAACTTCCAGTTCACACCATGGGAGTAAATAAAGATGCCCTAAATCCACAGCATTCCCAGCCAAAATTATTCTAACTAGACTGAATTTTGAGAACAGGCATGAATGGATCATGAATATGTGTCCCTCATACTCGTGCCCCCCCTTCATTTCAGTGAAATTTATTTCGTATTTTTAGGGTTTGAGTCTTCCCATGAGTAAGAGACCTAAAAATTAGAGCAATAGTCTGGATATGAGGTTTATTTTCATCCTGTTCTCACTCGGGAACATCTAGTGTCTGGCCTTATCCTAATCCACGCTTCACCTTCACCTTGTGTGGAAGGGGATTTTCAATCACTAATTCATTAGCAGCAAGTTTGGTACTGAAGAAATGGAGTTCTTCCTCCTCTCTCTGCCTGCCTCTCTGCTTACTTGTGATCTCTGTCTGTCAAATAAATAAAATCTTGACAAACAAAAATTAAAAATAAATAAAACAGCACAGTCTAAGAAAATCTGTCTTGTTTAAAAATCAGTAGTATGGGCACCTGGGTGGCTCAGTGGGCTAAAGCCTCTGCCTTCAGCTCAAGTCATGATCCCAGGGTCCTGGGATCGAGTCCCACATCGGGCTTTCTGCTCATCAGGGAGCCTGCTTCCCTCTCTCTTTCTCTCTCTCTCTGCCTGCCTCTCTGTCTGTCAAATAAATAAATAAAATCTTAAAAAAAAAAAAAAGAAAGTATATGTGTCCTAATGAGAGGTTTATGAAAATTCTTCCCTTAGTTCTCTTACTTGAACAGAAAAGCACGCTAATCCATGTCCTCCGTAGCTCACTGGTGCGTGAGACCACAGCTGACCACCCCTAGAAGAACCAAAAGGCAGGTGGGGCTCTGAAGTTAAATCTGCAAACTCGAGCTCAATCATTTCCCAGTGATGGGGGAAAGTGGTAGGAGCTGCGAATGATGAAGATCTCAATTTTGAAAGGAGTTTGATGCCATAATTAAATTTAAAAATGGCCACAGCAGGGCATCTGGGTGGTTCAGTCAGTTGAGCATCAGGCTCTTGATTTTGGCTCATGCCCTGCTCTCAGGTCATGAGATCGAACCCCACAATGAGCTCATGATATTGATTTCCATTGTGGAACATGAGAACGTCACTAATTGGGAATCAATTCAGTTACTAAAGAAGGGTACTGATCATCTTGCAAAATAATGCCAATATTCTATATGCCCTTCAATAGTGGACCATTTACACAAACTATGGTACCTCCAATTAGAAGAAAGAGAATAGATATAATATGCTGATACTGGATGTTCTTGTAGATATGTTATTAAATGGAAAAACAAGATGAAGAAGAATCATTTGATACTATTTTCATTGAAGAGGAAGAAGAAGAATGTCTACCTGTAATTTCTGTATATACTTTAAACAGGGGGAAAAAATATGGTGATCACACCTAAAGGAATGAACTGGGTGGCCAAGGGACACGGGTAAAGAGGGCAAATTGTCATTGTATACACTTCCTTATGCTTTGGAGTTTGAACAATGGGAATGTATTACATATTAAATTTTTTACATTAAATTCACAAAAGAATGTATTGATTATCTACAGTGTATCAAATCTTGTCCTAGAACTTGCTGGCCTCTTTGAATATTCTCTTTTCTCCATTCTTTCAATTTCTCTATCTCTTTTGCCTGTATCATTTATTTGAATATTAATCATATTTTGCCTCATATCTTTCACTTGCCTGGAAATGGTTTAGGGAAGTTGAAATGTTTATTATTTAATATTTTAAATACTTACATATTACCTATTAAACTAGTTTATTGGTTACTACAAAGAGACATCACTTTAGTATTTAAAATTTTTTCCTTTGTAAATGTTGAAAAAGAAAGACAAAATTGGGGGCATCACGTTGCCGGACTTCAAGCTTTACTACAAAGCTGTGATCACCAAGACAGCATGGTACTGGCACAAAAACAGACACATAGATCAGTGGAACAGAGCAGAAAACCCAAATATGGACCCGCAACTCTATGGCCAACTAATCTTCAACAAAGCAGGAAAAAATATACAATGGAAAAAAGTTTCTTCAATAAATAGTGCTGGAAAAATTGGACAGCTATATGTAGAAGAATGAAACTCCACCATTCTCTTATACCACACACAAAGATAAACTCGAAATGGAGAAAACACCTCAACATGAGGCAGGAATCTATCAAAATCCTAGAGGAGAATGTAGGCAGTAACCTCTTCAACATTGGTCACAGCAACTTCTTTCAAGACATATCTCCAAAACAAAGGAAACACAAGTGAAAATGAACTTTTGGGACTTCATCAAGATCAAAAGCTTCTGCACAGGAAAGGAAACAGTCAACAAAACAAAGAGGCAACCCATGCAATGGGAGAAGATGTTCACAAATGACACTACAGACAAAGGGCTGATACCCAAGATCTATAAAGAACTCCTCAAACTCAACACACACAGAACAGAAAATCACATAAAAAAATGGGCAGAAGACATGGACACTTCTCTAATGAAGACATACAAATGGCTAACAGACACATGAAAAAATGTTCATCATCATTGCCATCAGGGAGATTCAAATCAAAACCACATTGAGGTACCACCTTACACCAGTTAGAATGGCCAAAATTAACAAGACAGGAAACAACATGTGTTGGAGAGAAAGGGGAACCCTCTTACACTGTTGGTGGGAATGCAAGTTGGGGCAGCCACTTTGGAGAACAGTGTGGAGATTCCTTAAGAAATTAAAAATAGAGCTACCCTATGACCCTGCAATTGCACTCCTGGGTATTTACCCCAAAGATACAGATGTACTGAAAAGAAGGGCCATCTGTACCCCAGTGTTCATAGCAGCAATGGCCACGGTTGCCAAACTGGGGAAAGAACCAAGATGTCCTTCAAAAGACGAATGGATAAGGAAGATATTGTCCACATATACACTATGGAGTATTATGCCTCCATCAGAAAGGATGAATACCCAACTTTTGTATCAACATGGACAGGATTGGAGGAGATTATGCTGAGTGAAATAAGTCAAGCTGAGAGTCAGTTATCATATGGTCATACTTATTTGTGGAGCATAAGAAATAACATGGAGGACATGGGGAGATGGAGAGGTGAAGGGAGTTGAGGGAAATCAGAGGGGGAGACGAACCATGAGAGACTGTGGACTCTGAGAAACAAACTGAGGGTCTCAGAGGAAAGGGGGTGAGGAGTGGAGTGACCCTGGAGGTGGATATTATGGAGAGCACATATTGCATGGAGCACTGGGCGTGGTGCATAAACAATGAATCTTAGAGCACTAAAAAATAAAATTAAATTTCAAAAAATATTTTTTCCTTTACTTTAGGTCAAAATTTCCATCTCTATTCTTTAATGAAAAGTCAGTTTTAAATTTCACTAGGTACACACTAATGCTTTCCCCTTGTAAAACAAAATGATAGATTAGCATCAATATTAAAATTCCCACTGCATCACTCACCTTCATTGTGAATGAAATGTGGTAATTATTACCAAATTGGGCTGTCCTCCTACACTATCCTGTGCTTCTGCATCCACATATGTGTAACCTAGCAAACACCCAGCGTGGTGTGGGTGGGGGGTGTTAACCTACTCATCACAATCTATGTCTTGTCCTGCATTATTTTTTTACTCAGTAATACGTCATCATGCTTGCACACACAGGTCAAGCTCAATTTTTTAAAAGTCTGCACAGGATCGGGGCGCCCTGCTGGCTCAGCTGGCTAAGCAGGTGACTCTTGATTTCAGCTCAGGTCAGGATCTCAGGGTTATGGGATGGAGCACGGCATCAGGCTCCCAACTCAGCAGGGAGTCTGATTCAGATTCTCTCTCTCCCTCTCCCTCTCGCCCTCCCCCACTCATGTGCAGTCTCTCTCTAAATAAATAAAATCTTTTAAAGATAAGTCTACACAGCATCTCATAGTTTGGGTAAACTATATTTTCACCCATTTCTTATTTGTGGGCATGCGGAAATTTTTTCTCAATCATTTTGGTCTTAAATCACACTGCAATGAACATCCTTGTGGCCATGAGTATCCCTCTCTCTATTTCCCAGTGCCTAGTCTACTGTTAGCAACAAAGTAGGTTCTCAATATACATTTGCTTATTCGGTGACATTTCTCGGATGTATTGATCTGAATTTAGGTGCAAACAAGTAGCCAATAATTGTGTAAAATGATTGTATATTTTCATTTTAGTTTAATATGGCATTTTTTGAGGTATTAGCATGCTAGAGAATCCTAATTACACACTAATATTTCTCCTAAGAAAACAGGATTTTGGATCAGGTAGGTTACCTGTTGAACATTAGCCATAAAACTACTGGTGGAACAGGTTATGCTTTGTTGACATTATTCCTACTAAATGGCACAGTTGCTTTGAAAAGTTCCTCATGGCTTTTCATCAGAACACATTCAGCCGGACTCAGACATGTTCTCCTCACTCCTCGATTCCCTAACTTTTCACTTTCATTTCAAAGTCTAATCAGCACAGTGGAGTCCTTTGCACATGCTAACTATTCCCAACAAACAGTCCTGCATTAGCAAAGACGGCCTTTGGACCCAGGTCTGAGAAAGCTTGTTTCCTTCTATGAGAACTGAAAATGAGAACATACGTGGGTATTTTAGGCAAAGACTCAGGCCAGGCAGGGGAGTGGAGAGTGAAGGACTCAGGCAGGGGGAGGAGGAAGCAGTGGGTTGGGGAAGGAAAGCCTGAGCGCAGCAGACTCCTCTGTAATGACTAGCCCCAACGAACTACCTGGTAGCTCACTTCTCTGGGAAATTTAACTGCGCCTATGGGACTACAAAGCAAGGGTAGAGGCTGACATTCCAACAAAGAGGCTAATAGTAGGAGCCCTGCATATAAGTCACCCTATGTTGATTGTTCCAGGAACCCAAGCAGAGCAGGGCTCTGCTCTGTTCAGACTCTGTTTCTGCTGAGGACTGGGCAGCACAGCCCTGACATTCATGTGTGAGCAGAACCATCTCTGGTCTTGGATGGTGGCAGCAACAGTGCAACCCCGGGGAGAGAGAGGTAACATTCTTAGAGGCAATTCTTCTTTCAAACCTAGCAGCTGCTTGGGAACATAAGGCCTGATATGTAGACCGAGGGCCCTTGGAAAGAGGTCTTCAGAAATGGTGCCATGTCTACCCAAGAGAAATGAAAGACAGGTTCACACCAAAACTAGATCACGAATGTTCATAGGATAATAGCCAAACTTCATAGCCATGAACCATAGCCATGTCTATCAACTGATGAATAAGCTGAAGTCTTATATCCATACAGTGAAATGTTATTTGTCAATAAAAAGGAATGAAGGACTGAGATGCCACCACATAGATGAACCTCAAAATCATGAGGCTCGAGGAAAGAAGCCAACTGCCGAGGACCACATACTGCATGGGCACATTTATACGAAATGTCCGGAATAGGCAAATCTATAGAGACAGAAGTAGATTCGTGGTTCTCTAGGGCTGAAGAGATGCGAAAGCTGGGAATAACACTTAAGGGGTGCAGGACTTCTTGGGGCTGGTGAGAATGTTCTAGAACTGGTAGTGGTGATGGCTGCACAACAAGCCCATAAATTATGAACTTCACGTGGGTGGACTGTATGGTATATGAACTGTATTTCAATAAAGCTGTTTAAAAAAATTAAACTACAGGGGAACCTGGGTGGCTCATTCCATTAAGCCTCTGCCTTCAGCTCAGGTCATGATCTCAGGATCCTGAAATCGAGTCCCCATCGGGATCCCTGCTCAGTGGGAAGTCTGTTTTCTCCCTCTGCCTGCAGCTCCCCCCAAGCGTTCTCACTCTCTTTAAAAAATACATAAAAAAATAAATAAATAAATAAAATATTTTTAAATTAAAGTACAAATCACCTGACTTCAAATCTACCACGTCCTCTGTCATCCCAGCCTGATTCTTGGGTCCTGACCCCTGCAGGGGCTGCTTTGCCACATGAGATGCACAGTGGATCCTGATGCCGAGGGGATTATGACCAGGGATGACAGGGTAAGGTGGCCACAGCTGCAGTGGCCGGCCACCCCGTCTGCAGTCTGCCTGCCTCTGGCAGGGTGAATGTAGCCATCCCTGCTCGCAGGTAGTCTCGTGAATGTTCCCCCACCGCCCCCATTTGGCTCTGAACACGTTTGCATGTACACATACGTGCATATATAATCGTTGTGTTCCTTCCTGTCTTTCTCCCTTATCAGGTAACAGAAGATGTGTTGATTTTATATCATAATAGTTAAGTATTGTTAACTTGACATCAGAGTGTTTAAGTTACAAGACATCAAGAAGAGTAATCCGCGTCCACGGACTTCACCGCCTCCTCTGAGGAAGGGGTTAGTCTGTTTCTGACTGTACACGGGCTAGAGGCATCTTGTTGGACACAATTAGGGCCTTCTTATCAACTTAATTTAGAGATTAAGTATATTTTGATGGGACACAGGTAGATGCCAGGCTGGCAGGGGTGGATTTGTGATGGTTAATTTTGTTTGCCCAAGGGGCTAAGGAGCCCAAGATTAAGTATTATTTCTGGATAGTTTGGTGAACTATCCAGATAAGCATTTGAATCTGCGGACTCTGAGAGGAGACTGTCCTCCCCCCCGTGTAGGCGGACATCACCCGATTCATCAAGGGCCTGAGTAGAACAAAAGGCAGAGGAAGGAGGAAGGTGCCCAATCTTTCCTGCCTCACTGCTGGCCCCGAGACACATGGTCTGCAGAACACATGGTCTGCTCTTCCCCTGCCTTCAGACAGACCTGTATCTCTGGCTCCCCTGGTCCTAAGGTCTCCGGACACAGATTAGGTTACACCGCCGGCTTTCCTAGGATTCCAGCTCGTAGCTGACAGATCATGGGACTTCTCAGCCTCCATTATCAGGTCAATCAATTCCTCATAATAAATTTCCCCATAAATCAATATAGATTTAGGTAGATGCGGGTACATGCATTTCCTACTGGCTCTTGTCTTTGAAGAACTCTGGCTAGGACAGGTAAGCAGTGTCCGAGCTCAGAGAGACCCACCATCTAGTTTTGCAGATGAGAAAGCTGCTTCCTAGGGAAGCGAAGGATCTGTCTGTGGGCACAAAGCTGCTTAAAGGTGGACCTCATTCATGTTTTCCAGCAGTGTGCTGGGCCCTGGGGATGTAGTGGTGGGCCAGCCCACACACAGACCACACTCCATATAGATTACAAGGCTGTCACTGGGAATTCAGACCCCTAATTTGGCATATCCTTTTCTTGAACCCAATCATCTACTGCCAGAATGTCCCCAAGTCCCCCAACATGTGCATTCGATTACAAATAAACCGGCTCATACTCCTCGCCCTCATTCGGGATCTCCTTCAATTTCTCAGGGTGTTGGTATGCCGGCACCTATATCAGAATCATCAAAGGGACTTGTCCAGCAGACATTCCTACAAGTGGCCAAGAGACGCACGAAGAAATGCTCAACATCACTCGGCATCATGGAAATACAAATCAAAACCACAGTGAGATACCACCCCACACTGGTCAGAATGACTAAATTACACAACTCGGGAAATAACGGATGTTGGCAAGAAAGGGGAACCCTCTTACACTGTTGGCGTGAATGCAAGCTGGTGCAGCCACTCCAGAAAACAGTACAGAGGTTCCTCAGAAAGGTAAAAACAGAACTAACCTAAGACCCAGCAATTGCATTACTAGATAAATATCCAAAGGACACAAACATAGTGATTTGAAGGGGCACCTGCTTGCCAGTGTTTACAGCAACAATGTCCACGATAGCCAAACTATGGAAAGAGCCCAGATGTCCATTGACAGATGAATGGATAAAGAAGATATAGATATAGATATAGATATATAATGGAATATTACTCAGCCATCAAAAAGAATGAAACCTTGCCATTTGCAACAATGTGGATGGAGCTAGAGGGTATTATCCTAACAAAATAAGTCAGTCAGAAAAAGACAAATACCATTCACTCATATGTAGAATTTAAGAAACAAAACAGATAAACATAGAGGAAAGGAAGGGAAAATAAAATGAGATTAAAAACAGAAAGGGAGGCAAACCATAAGAGACTCTTAAGACTAGGAAACAAAGTGAGGGTTGCTAGGGAGGGGGTGGGTGGAGGCTGGGGTGACTGGGTGATGGGCATTAAGGAAGCATGTGACGGAATGAGCGCTGGGTGTTATACCCAACGAATGAATTTCTAAATTCTACCCCTTAGACGAATAATACACTATATGTTGACTAAGTTGAATTTAAATAAAAAATTTTTCTAAAAAAGAATCATCGAAGGTACTTGTCCAAAATGCAGAGTCCTGGCCCCATCCCCTGAACCAGAATTTCTGGAGCAGCATCCGAGAGTTTGCATTATTAACACAAACACCAAGTGATTTTCATACACCTGAAAGTCTAAATACCTCTACTCTAAGGGTTCCAGGAGGCTTCAGTGTAGGGTAAAAGGTTACAGTTTCCAACTCTGTTTGCCTTCCACTGATTTTTGCCTGATAATCGCTGCTCTCGACTCATTTCTCGAAGTCCGTATAACCAGAGGATGGAAAACCACCCTCCTTTCCATTCCAAGCCAAGCATTATCTGCACAGACTTGTGTATTTACTTCTTTTTCTGAAGACTTGATTTATTTATTTGAGAGGAAGAATATAAGAGAGAGAGCATGAGCCGTGGGGAAGGCAGAAGCAGAAGGAGAAGCAGACTCCCCACTGAGCAGGGATCCCAATGTGGGACTCGATCCCAGGACCCTGGGACCATGACCGAGCATAAGGCAGACACTTGACCAACTGAGTCACTCGGGCATCCGTGTATTTACTTCTTATAAAGACCTAGGAATAATGAAGATGGAGGAGGGCAATCAAGCAGAGTATAGGGAACAAGAAACAACTTAACTCTCAACACCAAACATCTTTCATTAATTGGCTGTAACCACCAGGGGAAGAGTAGATCCTTGTTTTCCTGATGTTTACTTCTTCCCGTCTCCCTTGCCCACCAGTGGAGGGTTATCCCTACATGGGGCTTTAGGTTTGGCCAAGAGATTTGCTCTGGACAATACAGGGTGATGATACATATGCAAATAGCTCTTAATATCACCAGTGGAAATGTGTTTGGAAAAGGGAACTTGGGTTTGAATTCTAACTGTTACTAACTAGCTTTTGACCTTGAGAGTATGGGTTGAACCACATGACCCAGCTAAGGTCCCTTCCAGCTCTGAGGTCTGAGCCTGTATGTGATGCACACAACATCACAGGGGAGACTTCCTACTGCAACAGAAAAGGGCATCACCACTGTAACATGAGACCTGACCTGGATGTAGCACGAAGTACGACACAGATCACAGATAAACTCTGGTCTGCCAGCAGGTGATCTTGGCTCTTTAATTCTTTTGTAAGGAGCCTCTGTTCCCCTATACCTTGATCAAGGAGCGTTCTCTGAGCCGCAGTACTAAACAGCTCTTCCCTCCACTCAGAGGCAAACTGAGGGCCAATATTTGGGACAGCGCCTCTCTCCTCAGCTTGTGGCATCATCTCCACCTCCCAGGTGTCCCCATTCTCAGCCTCCTTCCCGCACCTTCTGTCAGTACTCTGCTCCGGCACCTTCATTCAGTCTGAGACATCAGTGAATTGGAGACTTGTCAGAATCTTCTAGGATCTTTTCAGAAATACCTTGTCCCAGGTCCCAAATCTACTGCACCAGCATCTTCAAGGATGAGCCCCGGGAATGGGAGTTTTGAAAAGCCTCTTAAGCTATCCTGATGGTTGGCAAGGTTTAAGGACTAAGTTCCCTCCCAGAGCAGAAACCCCAGCCCAGCACGTGCCTGTAACAACTAATCTGGCCAGTCCATTCCACTCCTGAACAATGTCAAAGTCAGAAAGATCTTCCCAAACCTGAGGTTATCTGGCACTTGTCCCTGACCCTATGAATTCCATTCTGTGAAGCTACACAGAAAAAGCTTAACTCTGCTCCCAAAGACTTCAGATACGAGAAGGTAATTGCTATGCTCTTACTCTCGTGTGATGAGATTTCCAGATCTTAGTCACAGCTGTACTTGTTCCCTGGATATGCCCAGTTGACCACTGTCCTACGTAGATTGTTGTGCCCAGCAAAAATACTGGTCTGATATGGGAGAAGATATTTGCAAACGACATATCAGATAAAGGACTAGTGTCCAGAATCTATAAAGAACTTAGCAAACTCAACACCCAAAGAACAAATAATCCAATCAAGAAATGGGCAGAGGACATGAACAGACATTTCTGCAAAGAAGACATCCAGATGGCCAACAGACACATGAAAAAGTGCTCCATATCACTCGGCATCAGGGAAATACAAATCAAAACCACAATGAGATACCACCTCACACCAGTCAGAATGGCTAAAATCAACAAGTCAGGAAATGACAGATGCTGGCGAGGATGCGGAGAAAGGGGAACCCTCCTACACTGTTGGTGGGAATGCAAGCTGGTGCAACCTCTCTGGAAAACAGCATGGAGGTTCCTCAACATGTTGAAAATAGAACTGCCCTATGACCCAGCAACTGCACTATTGGGTATTTACCCTAAAGATACAAACGTAGTGATCCAAAGGGGCACGTGTACTCGAATGTTTATAGCAGCAATGTCCACAATAGCCAAACTATGGAAAGAACCTAGATGTCCATCAACAGATGAATGGATCAAGAAGATGTGGTATATATACACAATGGAATACTATGCAGCCATCAAAAGAAATGAAATCTTGCCATTTGCGACAACATGGATGGAACTAGAGCGTATCATGCTTAGCGAAATAAGTCAGGTGGAGAAAGACAACTATCATATGATCTCCCTGATATGAGGAAGTGGTGTTGCAACATGGGGGCTTAAGTGGGTACGAGAAGAATAAATGAAAGAAGATGGGATTGGGAGGGAGACAAACCATAAGTGACTCTTAATCTCACAAAACAAACTGAGGGTTGCTCGGGGGAGGGGGTTTGGGAGAAGGGGGAGGTATTATGGACATTGGGGAGGGTATGTGCTTTGGTGAGTGCTGTGAAGTGTGTAAACCTGGTGATTCACAGACCTGTACCCCTGGGGATAAAAATATATGTTTATAAAAAATAAAAAATTATATTAAAAAAAAATACTGGTCTGACAAATATAAAAATGTGATGGTTGACTTTTAAGTATTACCCTTCCTGGGGATACATGCTTTGTATCAAAGTTAGAGATTTGGGAATTCTCCAGCCAAAAGGGAAACCGGAGGATGAGTATGAGCTTGTCAGTGCTCCTCCAAATCCTCCAGTCTTGGCTGGGTAATGATCTGCTGGTGCCAAGACATGCCCTAGGGGAAGTGTTCCCTACCTTGGGGGCTGCCTCATCTCTTCTCTATTTTCATTATTTGAAATGAGAAGTAGCACTGACGCAACTCAGAAGGGGATCCTCGCACAGCGTCCAGAATACCTAGAGCAACATACATCTCGGTAATTCACAAATCACAGGAGATGAGGAAGTCTGCCAAGATACACACTTTCCTAAACAGAGAAGCAGGAGGAAAACAGCACGATCCTGGGGTCATGCAAGGCATGACTTCAGTCCTAAAAAGCTTACCTCCTGCCCCTCCAAAGCAGATACCATGCCCCCCGTCCTCAGGCCGGTTCATGCTTGTTGTAACGCCTAAACACCCTCTTAAAGAGAGGCCCCCAGTCACTCTCGGATTTATAAAGCTGTTGGACAGTGTCTTCCATACAAGAGGCAGGATATCTGTGGCAGTAAATTAAGAACCAGCCCAACCCTTATAATAAAGAAGCGAAGTGCAATGATGTTTTCCCCAGATCAGGGCTGCCCCAGAGTGAGGACGGCTCAGATAACATTGTCTGCCAACCCCCATGATGGAGCCCTTCCCTACGGAAAGGGGATTGGATCCATGACAGGCTGAGATGCCACAATGAAACTGGGTGGCATGTTCTTTGGTTTAAAAGAGTAAACCCGGTTGGCAGTTTGGTTCTTACGGAAATGAAGTCAGTTAGCCGTGTCGCCTTGAGAACACCTATGTCCCTGGGCTTGTATGACAGAGCTAGAATAGTCTGCCACACCTGCGGCTTTGAACCATCTCTCCTAGTGACTAATTTCCCAGTCACCCCTGCACAACACAACATGATGTGCCCTTCCATCAAGACTCAACAAAGTCATTTCTTTAATTGAAAGTACTTTATGTCTAATCAAAACCTATTCACTTTCCACAGCAATGACCCAGCCAAGAGCGAGAGAGAAAGTAGCGGGCAGCGCATGAGGGTATGGATTTTAGAGTCAAAGGAAAGCAAAATCCTTGGGCAAATTCTTGAGATCTGCAAACTTGAACGATTCACACCCCATCTGTGGGCCACAGTGCCCTCGTCAGCACAGTGAAATGTTGTACCAGGTCACCTCCAAGAGCCTGTCCAAGATGGGGAGCCCAGCAGTCTGAGTTGAATTCAAGGTTCACCTCTCTTTGAACGGGCATGGAACATTCTCCACGACAAAGCACTGAGTGAAGAGGGCAGGATGCAAAGCTGTGCATGTGACGTCTCCCACCCATGCCCTGGGGTCACTGACTATCTCAGCAAAGACAGATAAGGAGCTGGCAGTGGTAGGTGCCTCTAGAGAGGGGATACAGAAGGCAGGAAGGACACTTAGCCTTGTTCGGTATAACCTTTGTGGGCTTGAGCCATGTGCATTCTTTACCTATTTTTTTTTTCAATAATTTAAAACCTAGAAAAGAGATTCAGTTACGAGTAGATACAAAACCTCCACTACTTATAATAGGGCATTTCTACCTACCTGTAGCTTGCTTTTTAAATAACTTCACGGGTGCCTTGGTGGCTCAGTGAGTTAAGCCTCTGCTTTCCGCTCAGGTCATGATCTCAGGGTCCTGGGATCAAGCCCCGCATCACATCGGGTTCTCTGCTCAGCAGGGAGCCTGCTTCCTCCTCTCTCTCTGCCTGCCTCTCTGCCTACTTATGATCTCTGTCTGTCAAATAAATAAATAAAATCCTTTTTAAAAAATAAAATAACTTCATATTTATTATCATATTTAAAAATTCAGTGACACAGGCTGCGGTTCCATAGAATCTTAAGATGAAACTTTTCTACCTTAATGATTAGCCCTTAAAGCCATTCAGTTCTCCCTGTAGGCTGGTTAATGTTAGGGGCGTTTGGTGAGATCCTTCTCACCACCATACCTTCCAGGGAATGCCATGGGTCAAAGGCGCAGAGAGTCATTTAATTATGGATCAGGGACGTGACATACATTCTCTCACGTAACCCTCGCGGCAGTTCGTGCTGTAATTTCTGCATCACGCAGACAAAGGAAAGGAAGCTCACGAGAGGAGGCAGCTTGCATGAAGAGCCGAGTTTTAAACTGAGGTTTAACTTGACGTGGCGCCCATATGCATTCCGACTTACCAGGCTGCCTCCCGGAAGCAACGTAGGAAAGAGGTTCCCATTAAAGCACCCGTCACTTAGGTGAGTAGGGAAAGAAGGCGGACTAGAGCTGCCGCTGCTGTGAACCTTGTCTGTTTCCTGGCACGGGCTCTTCAGCTTCGGGGTAAACTTCTTAAAACACATCCTCTGGTTCACGCCTCTGAAGTCCCCTGACAATTTAGATCTAGTCTACCTGAAGTGGGTTTTTTAAAGAGTCTCCTTCTGGAGGAATAACACTCCAGATGGAACCCACGCTGCAGAGACTGGCCAGAGCCACCACAGCCCGGATGGCCCCGAGGGTCTTGCTGCCACGTGACACCCATGTGGCCCAGGCGGGACTTAAACTCAGGCCTCGGGATGCCGAGGTGGCTCAGGTGGTTGGGCGTCTGCCTTCGGCTCAGGTGTGATCCCACAGGCCTGGGATCTAGGTCCATGGGGTTTCCTGCTCGGTGGGGAGCCTGCTTCTCCCTCTCCCTCAACCACGCCCTCCAAGCTTGCGCGCTCGCTCTCACTCTCTCTCTCTATCAAATAAACAAATAAAATAAAAATAAATTTTAAAAAACTCAGGCCTGGGCGCCTGGGTGGCTCAGTGGGTTGAGCCTCTGCCGACGGCTCGGGTCGTGATCTCAGGGTCCTGGGATCGAGCCCCGCGTCGAGCTCTCTGCTCGGCGGGGAGCCTGCTTCCCCTTCACTCTTTCCCTGCCTCTCTGCCTACTTGTGATCTATCTCTCTCTGTGTCAAATAAATAATCTTAAAAAAAAAAAAAAAAAACCCTGACCAACCTTAGTTTCACTATCCACAAAAAAAATTATAAAAAAAAAAAAAAAAAACTCAGGCCTTTTGACTACCAAGTCCTTATGGCCCACTTCATCTACTCCCCTTGTCTTACAGATGGAAAAAGATCTGAGGTCCAGAGAAGCAAACGGACGGAGAGGAAGCTCCGGGTCAGCACTGAGATCTCCCACCTCCCCCTTCCTCCTACACCAAGACGCTGCCGTGAGCATGAACCATATTTCATATCTCCGAGACGGCATAAGACACTAGTCCCACGGGTCTGGCATTCTGCTCTACCCAGGCACTTCCCAGATGTATGGTACCTGGCCGGGAGCTTCACTGCTCTAAGCCTGTGTCCTTACGCGGCAAGTGAGGGACCGAATACACCTACTTCACAAGGGGAACTTTGTGTGGATTACATGGAATAATGCATGCAAAATGCAAACAAACACCAAGGAACCACAGTAAATGTTGGCATCTTTACTGCTGCTATTGCCTAACTTAGAGAGGGGAAAAGATTTTGCAAAAAAACATGAAGCATAGAGATGCTTCTCCTGAAGTAGACTCTGGGCTCGTGCAGTGCAGGGAGCATGTCCTGCTCCTCTATGAATTAATGTGGGAGAAGGGTTTATTGTATTCTAAGAGCCCGCTACACCTGGGATTCCAGTGAGGGGGTTCACAGGTGGTTTATACCATGGGAATCCCCACAGAGACCAGATGCGAGCATCTTAACCTGTAAGGCCTGGCTAAGAGAAGACAGCAGGAATTGGCCAAATTCATCAGCCCCCATTCTTAGCTTAGAGTAGGAGGCGACAAGAGATGGTAAAGAAAAAAGCCAAAAGAGGTGCATGGAGATCTTAGTAAAGAGAAGCCGTGACGGGGAGGCCCCTGGGTGGCACGCCAGACATCCCAGTCGGTCGAGCATCCGCCTCTAGGTTTCAGCTCGGATCCCGATTTCATGGCTCATGGGACCGAGCCCTCAGTTGGGCTCCCCACTCAGAGCGAGTCTACTTGGATGTTCTCTCCCTCTGTCCCTTCCCCCCACTCGTGCTTGTGTATTCGTTCTCTGTCAAATGAATAAATAAATCTTAAAGTCGGTGGGGGGGGGGGATACTAGCGCCTGAGTAGCTCAGCCAGTTAAATACCGACTCTTGATTTTGGCTTAGGTCACAATCTCAGAGTCATGAGACTGAGTCCCATACCCGGCTCCGGACTCGGCAGGTGTCTGCTTCTCTCCCTCTTCCTCTCCCTCTGTCCCTCCGCAACCCGACCCCTACCCCTACCGCTGCTTGCAAGCACGCATGCTCTCTCTCTCTGAGATAAATAAATCTTTAAAAGAGAAAGAAGCCATGATGGGAAGGAAAATAGAGAAAATGCAGTGAGAACCAGAGGAAAAGCAGATGCAGACAAGAGACGCTTCATGGGAATAGAAGCACCCTCCCTCATCAGGAGAAATCACACTCAGCTGTTGGTGACCCAGAGCCAAGGACAAGAGCTGATGCTCATAAACAGTTACCATCTCCTGCACAAGATGCTACTAGGACAGAGGAAAGCAGTTCAGATCAGAGCTGGCACAGCAGACCCTCATGGGGGTAGGCATCCTGGCTCCTCTGATTTCTCTGCTCCAACCTCCTTGGAACATGGCGGCCAACCTCAAGGTCAAAAGACGTCACTAGAATTTCAAATTCTGGGAATAAAGACGCCGGAAGAGAAAACATCCAAAGGGGCTTCTCCCCGTCATTGGGTAGGGATTTCCTGAAGCCATCCTGGGCTGGGCACCTGTATCTTGAGGGCTGTGGCTGATGCAAATGAAGCTGGAAAATGCTGCCTGTTAGCTGGGCATGTCAGCAGTCCCAGTGGAACCAGGGCTCTGTTACTGAGGAGGAGGAGCAGTTATCGAGCAGCAGCAGCTTCTGGTACTCTCCACAGGTCATGCCTTTACCCGCCGAGGGACCATCAAGGAAGTAAGTCTGCTCTACCAGGCTGTACCCCCTTCCAGTGCCCAGACCACGTTCCAATCTTTGTGCGACTTGCTAAGTATCAAGATTCCCATCTTCCTTCTTTCTTTACCTCTCCTTAAAATAAACTGTTATTTTTCAAAATAAGTAGGTCTGGGGAGTTTGGGTGGAATTTTTTTCTGCTTAAAAGAACCTAAATAACACAAGCCCAGCCTCAGGCATGTATCTGGCATGCAGAAAATTCTGTCAATGTTTACTACACTGAACTGAATTCCATGAACAATGACACAACGACAGAGCTCTGTGGTTTATGCACCTGCTGTCTGCACATCCTGAGCTTTATCTCAGAAGACGCTGCTGGGCTTTTTGCATTTATTTCTCCCTGGGATTTTGCCCATGTTTTATGCACAGTCATCATCACCAGCAAGCGTTTGGATGCTTTTTGGCTTGTGGATCACGAGTTAGTGCATACATTGGTGAATGAGGGTCCTTTGTTGATTTTAGCTGGAGTTTTTAGCAGATTGAAGCAACTGAGGCCAAACCCACTATTTTCCTACAAGGAACTCCTGAGTCTACAAATTTCATTTTAAAAGCTCTGATCAAGGGATGCCTGGGTGGCTCAGTCAGTTAAGCATCTGCTTTTGGCTCAGGTCATGATCCCGGGGTCCTGGGATCAAGCCCCGCATCGGGCTCCCTGCTCAGGGGGAGCCTGCTTCCCCCTCTCCCTGCTGCTCCCCCTGCTTGGGCTCGCTCTCTTCCTCTGACCATGAATGAACAAAATCTTTAAAATAAAATAAAATAAAAGTTTAAAAAGAGAGAGAGAGAGAGAGAGAGATGCTCTGAACAAAGTAAAAAATAGAGGGAAAATACAATAGAGCTGAGTCACATCCAACCAACCCAGGCCTGAAATGAGAGGAAAAAACCAGGGACTCTCTCCAAGGAGGGGACGGAGGAAGTGGGCAGTGAGAGGGCTGCCGGCATTCACAAGGAGCAGTGGACAGAGAATTAGCGAGTGTGATCTAAATTCATCTCAAGATCTCCCGTTTTTGAAAGGCCTTATCTCAGCTGTCTCACATCTCAGAGCTCAGTACTCCCAGCCCACTGTAGGTCCTAGTAAATGTTGAATTAAATAAAACAGTACTCAAGGGTAAGAATCGGATTTATAGACTGATCCACAGAAGAGAAAGCAGAACTTCTACTGCACCATGCTTGAGCAGACTCCGACTTTATCGAAATCAGTAATCTCAAACCCCTTTTGGTCTTTTTAACCATATTCAACAAAATTTTCCATCAAAATTGACCAGCTATTAAAGTAGCTGGAGCAGAGAAGACACTTTTGAAATTCACTATTGGTTATCATTTAGACAATAATCTGAATCCAATTAAATCCCAAAAATTCATATATGAAATTAATTTCATTCAAAGCAAACCAATTACTTATATTTGTAATAAGACTTTCCATGTCATAAAACCTCAGAGACCCTCAATAAACTCAGATTCCAATAGATGCTTTTTGGGATAAAAGAAAAAGACTCAAAACAGATCACATGGGGAAAAAATCAACTAAGGGAATTTACCCAGTCTAGACTTTTTTTTTTAATTTCACTACTTAGGGGCACCTGGGTGGCTCAGTGGATTAAGCCACTGCCTTCAGCTCAGGTCATGATCTCAGGGTCCTGAGATCGAGTCCCACATCGGGCTCTCTGCTCAGCAGGGAGCCTGCTTCCCTCTCTCTCTCTCTCTCTGCCTGCCTCTCTGCCTACTTGTGATCTCTGTCAAATAAATAAATAAAATCTTTAAAAAAAAAACTTTAAAATTTCACTACTTAGATTGGGATTATACAAAATAAAGGTGCAATGTTCTTATTCACAGTGATGTTAGATGTAAGATATTCATGAGTTCCTTCTTCGTGCCATCTTTTAAATTAAAAGAACAAATTGGTGGTGGGATATTCTAAAAAGTTTGCCTGGGACAGAAAAAAATACCACCGGTTATATGTCATAAAATGAGGAATTATTGGAATTGAAAAATGCTCTCCTCATTCAGCAAACACTTCTTGACTCCATTGTGTAGTAGGACGTGGGACACAAAGATTGTGAACGAAGTTGATTCCCTGCCGGCTAATTCAACGTCATGCTCGATGCAAGGTTTCTTCCTGTGCCCCACATGAAGGCCTCCACATGCATTCAACTCAAGGCAGACCAGTCCATTCATGCACAACTCAGACTGCAAGATGGTCTCCCTTTTATTGAGCTGTATTTCACTTCTCGGGACATACTCTTAGCTCTGCTTACTTCTTCGGGAGACTCCCAGTGGACCTGAATTAAGGAATGCATTAATATGAAGACACAAATCAAGTGCTTTTTCCTTAAGACATCTCTTCTCGAGGTCATCACCCCCAGTGTCCTTACTGTCTGTAGTTAGACAAGATGTCAAGTTCCTCTGCCATCCTCATCCCTGGTTCCACTCCTTCTATGGAACCGAGTCCAGCGATGTCCCTCTAAAAATTAAATTCCCCAAGGTGCCTGGGTGGCTCAGTGAGTTGAGTGTCTGACTTTGTCTCAGGTCATGATTTCGGGTTCCTGGGATGGAGCCCTGCACTATACTCCATGCTTGGTGGGGAGTCTGTCTTTCCCTCTGCCCTTCTCCCCCTGCTCATGATCTCTCAAAAAAAAAATTTTTTTTTTTTAAATATGTAATGCCCAGACCTGGACATAAATTCCCAGATGTGATGTGACCAAGGGCAGTGGAGGAGTGGAGAGGAATAATAGTTAGCATTCCCCTTGATCTGGAGACTCTATTAATGGAATCCAACTTTGCATTAGTAATTCCTTACAGCCATGACTCATTCTTGGTTCCTTTTGAGCTCTGTGATCCCCTATGACTCCCAAATCATTTTCACATAAACTAATGTCAAGTCAAATCTCCCTCGACATATAGTTTCATAATTGGATGACAGTTGTTTTCAAAAGTCAGATATAAGATTTTCCATTTGATGTACAGTCCCAGTATAAGTCCAATTCTGCTATCAACATAGTGGTCCGACTTCCCAACTTAAATGTTTTCTACGTATTGATAATATACCTTTTATGTTTTCATTTGCTAACCAGGATCCAGAACAAGAAGACCCATGGGTCATAAGAGTAAAAGCTTTCCTCAAAATTGGCATTGATGTGTTACTCAATGCTTTTTGAAAGTAGCTATTCAGTTACAAATCCACCTGACATCACGGTTTTCCATCCACAATTCCTTACCATGAAAGATTTTGTTAAATGCCTTGCTAAAATGAGATACATTTGGTCTATGGCATTCCTTTGATACCTCTCTAGCTACCCTGTCAAAAAAGGAAATGCTATTAGTTCAGCTTGACAACTTCCCAACATCTCAGGTACCTTCCTATGCTAACGTAAGATGGCGCTCCAAGAAAACAATGTAGTGACGGCTGATGGAAGGAGAAATCCTTCGGGTCATGCAACTTACCAATATCAAATGATGTTCTCGTTAGTAAAATGAAACTTCAGTGCTTGCCAGCATGTTATACTTACTGCTCTAGGTCTCACCTGGGGTAAATTAAGTCATTTCTCCTGTTTTCTTGTTTGTTCTTAAAAAATGCATATAGTTTTTTTAGTCTGGTTGCCCATATGAAGTAATCACACCATTTCCCATCCCCTAGCTTGTTTCTTCAACAGTGACTTTGGAGGGAGAATAACTCACCTCCGAGTCTGGGACTGGGAGAGGAGTATGGGTAGCTCTGTCTATTCCTCTGCCCTTCCTTTTAAGAGCCAACTTGTGTGCAGGGAATAGAATCAGTCCATCACGCTCTGCATGCAGAAGTTTGGGCACTACTACTGACTATTTCTAAGCAGGTAATTCTACTTAACCCTGGAGCTTAATAGTAGAAGATCCATCCCAGAGATCAGTTCGGGAAGTCTTGCAAGTCCTTCTTACTGTAATCATAATCAGCAATAAAGGTAGCTAAGGTATATTCTAATCTCCAAATGCCAATCCTCTGTCTTATTTCTTGATCAAACTCCAGGCAAATAATAGAGTTGCTATTTTTTAAGCTCTTCCAATATCCATAAGGAAATATTTGGATAGGGAGTCCCCAGCCAACGATGCCTGTTAGAGGGGTCCCATATCAGGGCAGAAACTGTTCTGTTCAAGCCACCCCACTCTACCGTCACTCACTGGAAGCATCCAAGGAAAGTGTGACCTTGGCCTGAACACTGCAGTAGACGGAAAGGCCTGAGAGCTGGGGCTGTCAGTCAGTTATGCCCAGTAGACTCTCTTTCTCATTTTTTATCCCAATGGTTCTCACAACTCCATGGACCCTGTGTGTGTGTGTGTGTGTGTGTGTGTCTGTATTTGTGTCTGTGTCTGTTATTTTATGAAGTTAGGACAGATATCCAAATATTTCTACATAGAGATACAGCCAGTCTTACAGCCAGTCTTATATATATAAATATATACATATTATGTAGTATTATATATAACTATGCAATTATTTATGTATATATAATTTATAACTGATGTACATATAATACATATTATATAATATATACATTACATATGATATATATTACATTTACATTAGGAAGTCTTAAAAACAGATTAGACTACATCAAGTCATATTGTATACTGGGGAAAAAATTTTCCAAATCTCTGTCCACATACACAGAGATGAAATTAAACTCTTTATATGGCCACTTGCCAATCTTACACAGAATTTTTATGTATGAGGAACAAAAGAGTTAAATGTGAATGTGCTCTGTAACTTAGCAGGCACTAAATGCATGCTAATTAGTATTATGAATATTCACTACCACACCAAATGCCCACCTATTTCCAGCTACCTCTATCTCTAAATATGTTGATAGATATAATAAGTTAAAAACCAAAATAACTAAGGGTCAGGAAGTGTGATAAAAGCTTGGTACAATCAGGGGCGCCTGGGTGGCTCAGTGGGTTAAAGCCTCTGCCTTCGGCTCAGGTCATGATCCCAGGGTCCTGGGATCGAGCCCCGCATCGGGCTATCCGCTCCGCGGAGAGCCTGCTTCCTCCTCTCTCTCTTTCTACCGGCCTCTCTGCCTACTTGTGATCTCTGTCTGTCAAATAAATAAATAAAATCTTCAAAAAAAAAAAAAAAGCTTGGTACAATCATTAAAATAAATACAAGTGGACCAAATTTTATTATTTCAGGATCTAGCCATCAAAAGAATTACTGGCCTTACAAACTGGATCCTAGAAGAAAGTAAGCCTGAATTCACAGATCTAGAATAGGAATTTTTAAAAGTTTACCAAAAAGTAAATAAAATCAGGTAGGCCAGTAAGAATTCTAGTCCCAAAGGCAAACCCAGGCTTGATACTAAGCAATGCCATCATTCTACATGGAATCAATCATGGCTTCGTTTTTCTTCTTTATCTTGACCCTTGGCCATTTCTTTGGTCTTTAGCACCCCTGAGACTTAGGAGAAGGAATTCCAGGAAGTTTCTTAATATAAGTTAATACAAGTCCTTCATTTCACAGTTGGAATTAAGGTTTTAAATGCAGACGATGTGGTAACACATGCACTTAAAGCACATCAGAAAGTGCACATCTGACATTGGAGGCTTTGGGTGGAGTTGTGTTGCCTTGGGAGGGAGAAAGGTGGTCCACACACTGGGGGGTAGGGACAGGGTTGGGGTGGGAGGGATGTGCACTTGAAAAAAATGGAGTTCCTGAAGATGGGAAAAAGATGAAATCAGGAAGTGAGGACTGAGTGAAGAGATATTCGCACCCACGCTCACAGCAGCCCTATTCACAAGAGTCTAAAGATGGAAGCAACCCAAGCGTCCACGGATAGATGAATGGACAAACACAGTGTGGTGTATACACACAATGGCGTATTAGTCAACGTTAAAAAAGAAGGAAACTCTGACGTATGATGTAATATAAATGAACCATGACATGAGATAAGCCCATCACAAAAGGAAAATAGAATGATTCCACTTAATAGGAGGTACCTAGTATGGTCAAACTCCTAGAGACACAAAGTAGAATAATGGTTTTCAGAGCTGTAGTTGGGGGTGGGGGTGGGAGAGTTATTGTGTAACTCAGAGTTACAGTTCAGAGTTTCAGTTTTGCAAGATAAAGGATTCTGGAGATGGATGGGGTGATGATTGCACAACAGGGTGAATATATTTAGTATCGATGGACTGTACCCTTAAAAATGGTTACAATGAAAAAAAAATGGTTACAATGGTAAATATTAGGTGATGTGTGTTTCGCTGCAATCAAAAAAAATACTTTGTAACTGAACTAAAAGAAAAAGGAGAAAGGGAAGCAATTTGTCTCCATCAGGACTATGCCTAGGTCCTACTTCTTTCTGCCACCAAAGGGTTAAGAAAGGACTTTTTGGTTTTTTTAAGAATAGTTTTAGCTTCGTGGCAAAATTAAGAGAAAGGTACAGGGATTTCCCATATCCCCCCCAACCCCAACACAGGCAGAGCGTCCCCCACTAACAGATCTTCCTCCAGTGCAGTGCAGGAGTCACAACTGATGAACTAGCATTGACGCTTCCTAATCACCAAAGTCCATGTTCCCACGTGACTCCCTCTTAATGTTGTACAGTCTGCAGGTTTGGAGGGAAGTGTTTTTTCAATGAGTCACTTATATTAAATTATTGATGATAACTCCATTGCATTAGAACTCAAAATCCACAGAAGAGCAGATTAAACGTGCATTGAAATAATCAAAATGTAAACACTTGCTGCTCAAAATGTGGGCTACAGACCAGCAACCCCAGTATCCCATGGGGGGGGGGGGTTAGAGAAGCAGGATCTCAGGCCCTTCCCCAGACCTACAGAAAACAGAATCTGTATTTCTCAAGATTCCCCAGGTGATTCACTGGTCCATTCACGTTTGGGAAGCAGTGCTGGAAACTACGCATGACTACAAACAGAGCAAAGAATCATAATGTTTGAAAGGTTGAGAGGGAAGGAAAATGTGTCATTAAAACTGCATTACTTTATTGTGAGTCAAATGGAGAAGGTCCATATTTTGCTCTTCTTTACCTTCTTAAAAATAATGAAAGCCAAATCCATTTACTGCCTTGAACATAAAAAATGCTTAAATTGAACCACAAGTCTGATTTGATGTCGATGACAGTGCTCTTGAAAGGTTCGACAGAATCAAACAGTAGCTTTGATTGAAGTGAAATGATGGTAGGACATAACAAGTCAAGCACAAATCTTTCACTGAGTGGCTGACGGTAGGTTTGAAATCCCAAGAACTCATCATTAGAGCAGAACTAATGCACGATACAATAATAATATTATTACTTTAAGTACTGACCCTTATAAATGTTCAAGAACAATCAAATTCTGACCGCTGGTGGGGTAACTGGGTGGCTCAGTGGGTTAAGCATCTGACTCTTGGTTTGGGCTCAGGTCACGATCTTAAGCTCCTGAGATGGGGCCTTGTGTGGAGGCCCTCCTGGAGCCCCATCTCATCTCTACATAGGGCTCCATGCTTGGTGGAGAGTCTGCTTCTCTCCCTCTGCCCCTCCCCAGCTCACATGCTGGCTCCCTTTCTCTCTAACAAAAATAAATAATCTTTAAAAAAAAAAAAATCTGGTCACTGGTAACATGATAAAAACCACCTATACCCACAGCCAATGGGATTCACTTAATGAGAGTAAAATGATAGAGGACAGAAATGATGTCCCAAAATGTACACTGAACACAAAGGGGGAGAGGAGGAACTGGCCAATGTTAGTATTCAAATTATTAAAATGGAGTAAAAAAAAAAAAAAAGAGAGAGAGAGGAAATCCATGTTTGGATTAAGAAGGTCTTCTCCTTGGGATTTATTTTTCCCTGTTGGGATTTTTTTCCTGTGAGTTTATTCTGATGTGTTTTCCCCATTATCTCGGCAGTAGTTACGTCGAATGTTACGTTTACACTTCACACCAGACACAGAAAACAAATTCCTGATAGGAAGACAAAAATCAACAACTCTCTGGATAAAACAGAGATGACTGGAGGAGCGGGAGGGGTGGCTGAAGTCAGATTCCGTCCCAGACACCAGCATTCGTGACTGGAAAACATATTTCCACTTAATGATGATAATCTCCGTCATTGTGAGCTCTGTCCTCTTTCATTTTCTTTCCCTCTGGCAAACTGCCATTTGCTCTGGCTTTTGCCATAGTAAGAATAAGTAAATTTGACTCAATCAAACCACATATTATTTTACAAGAACAAACTGGAAATCAATCTAAGCCTTGGCTTGTTGTTTTTGAAATCGATTCTCATTTTAAGCAAGAATTCAGAGAACCCCTGGAGGTTTACATGAGCTCATCAGTAGCAAAATCATTTTTAAGTAATTTTAAACATTTTCCAGAGCAAGAAAGAAACTCTTTAAAATGCCAAACCTCTTGGCACATTCCACATGCCCAACGAGTGTTCTTGCTCCCCAAGTGACAGGAGAACTGGAAATAACAACTCACTCCATTGCAAAACCAACGGTGGGTTGTTTGGCTCTGGATTTTCGGGGGTGAAATGACTGTGGCATCCTAAAAACTTCATTTGGGGTTTGCAGATGAGGTCTTCAGAGATAAATTTAATACTCTCATTTTATCAATCATAGAGAACAGTTACTAACATTTTATTGAGCAAAACTAGAAGGTAGTAATAAACTCAAAAATGGAGGGGTGGGGTTAAGACTCCAGAAGTCACCCTCATGCTGTGAAGACTGAATGCACTGTCAGCTGAAGCGATCTGAACGTGATTTTGTTTAAAGCTACGCCGAAAGCCTTTGGCACTGGTGACAATGTGGGACATCAAGCTGGACACGGAAGAGTCGTGACCGTGTCCCCCTTTCGGTGTCTGCTGTCTCCGGTCCTTAGGAAATGGTGAAATAACAGAGCTGTGAGGGGCTCAACCATACAGTCTGATGACAAGTGAATCTGCTCTGGGAGCGCTAGCCGCCTAGACGGCCTAGAAAGCTCAATCTGGAAAGGAAGCTTGAGGACCCAGGTACACCTCCTGTCAGGAAAGGAAACTAGGATGCCAAGAGCTAAAAGACATCCATCCCGAGAACTCAGATCACCATAAAAACAAGATCTTAAACTTGATCTTCCTGCAAATTAATTCCACTTTGTCCCATCACGCAAAATTATGATTCTAGAAACAGGCAAAGCTGTTCTATGCTCCTTAAAGCTATTTTTTGCCTCAATTTTGAGTAGCTATATTTACACAGCCTCTAAAATGCAAAACTAAGGCACTATAAGCTATCTCCTGTGGCCCCCAGGGACCACCACTGGGAGCATTTTAAACTATGCAGAATCACAGAAAAACAAGGAACATGTTTCATGGACACTAGTTTTTCTTATAGACAGAGACAACTAGGTAATTCTGCAAATACTGGGTCTTTGAGAAGACAGTGTCAACTTTATTGCTTTTTGAAATGCGGTGTAAAGCATGGAACTTTACAGTTTGCACGTAAGCAATTTCCATCTTTAGGTTTAAATATATTTATGGGAGAAAAAGTACATGCATATGAATAGATATCATTTTTTAAATCATCACCATTTACATTAGAAATTTCTTTAGACAAACATCTTAGCTTTTTTTCTTTAAAAAAAAAAAATTAGCAACTGGTAAGAACCCTCTGAGACGGCAGAAAATCCAGCTTTCCCTGTAAGCAGCCTTTCACTGAGAGACGTGAGTGATGGCAGATGAAGGCCTCTTAAGAATAGACTCAACAGAAAATGACAGCGGCTCATTCACAGACAGTTTTGTTCCGACTTGTTTGGCTACGAAAAGGTCTTTGGCGTATCTGTCTATTGTAAATGTGTACCTCTGCTTCTCCTTGACTAGACACTCCCTGTGCTTCTTAGGGACCTCTTCAAAGGCCTCTTTGACAAATGGTGTTTGCAACTCAGGGCCTGATTTGTCATGAAGAGTTTGCTGGAATAATGAGTGGAATGGATTATGTTTAAGTGGTAGAGGGTGCCTGGCGCTTTCTTTGCTGATCTTGGTTAAGACGTCCCCTTGAGCCTCAAGGGAGTCCGTGTCAACAAGCGCTGAGAAATTCCGTCTGGGTGGGGAGAAGGCAGACCTCTCGGGGACGGCCTGGTGACCCTGAAGGTCACTTCTTGACGTCTGGACCTCCGCAGGGTGAGGCAGCAGCAGCGAGCCTTCTAGCTTGGGGGGCGTCAAGTCGTGTTCTGCCACAAGTCCGTCCTGGACCCGCACTCCCTTCAAGTCCCAGCCGCTGCCGGGCTTCAGGGCTTGAACCGAGGTGGTGGTGTTTAGCAGGCATTGCTGATAGAGAAGAGTGTCGCTGATGGGGCCACACTTGGGCCAAACTAAAAATCTCGAGGACAAGGGATACTGCCTGTAAGTCGTGGCCACACTGACGTTGGAAGAGATGAGCTCCATATTCCCAGACCCTGAATACTGCATGGTGAGATCAAGGCAGGTGGGCAGGAAATTGCAGAAGTCTTTGTTCGCCGGCTCCACTGGGGTGGGGCTGTAGGCGCTTTGGTAGGAGTTGTACTCCGGTCCGTGCCCCAGGCGGCTGGGCAGGAACAAGGCAGTGGCTTGGGACGCTTCCAGCATCTCCCTCTCTTTATATTCTCTCTCCAGCATTATGTTCTCCAGCTCTTTATCGGCAAAGGCCCGCCTTTTCCGCATCCGGTCACTAACCGGGGGAGGTAGGGGTAAGCCCCCTCCCACATAAGTCTCGGCTGGAATGGGGCGGTAGCCTAAAACGAGCAAGCATTGCACAGGGAAAGAGATTAACATCTAGGGAAGACAAATCTGGGAGCTGAGAAGGCAACAGAAACACCGCAAGACGGCAGAACCAGAAAAATGTACAGTTCCAAAACACTCGTCTTTTACACAGAAAGCAAAAGTGTAGGCTCAGTTTAAAATAGGTCCCTCCAGGGAGCAGGGGAGCGATCCTGTAACTTTCTTTATTGTTCTGTCATTACGGGGGTGTTTGTTTACCTGTCCAGGCACACATCACTGGCTGAAACTGTCATGCACTTCCCAGACTCCTACATGTTAAGGGACAAGTCTGCCCATCATCTTGCTCAGTCAATGCTTCCTTACTATCCGTGTCATCTTTCTCCATGGTAAAAAAAAGATCTCTATTCCTAAAGCGGACGGCACGGCTATTTTCTAAAGATGGTTCATTACATACACATTGTTACAGGTGTAGAATAGTCCAAGGAGAGCTAGGGAAAAAGAGAAAGTTACAGCAGATTAGTGGGGAGAAAGAGAAGGGACTTAAGGAAACAGAGAAACACAGAAAATTAAAAAGAGCTGTTAACTGGTCAGACTGGACAGTGATTTCAGCAGGCCCCTCCCAGAGGCGAGAGGTAGAAACAAGCAAACAAAAGTAAAAGCAGAGAGGACAGCTGCAGCTACATTGAAAATTACTGAACTAAAACATTCCTCCCAAGGTCTGATCACGCTGCCCAGATCCCAGAATGGCTGAACAAGCGATCCTTAGAATAAAAAGTCAGTGCACATTTTATGAACAAGGACCAAGTATTCAAAACAACAAAACAACAACGAAGATGAACATGACAGAAGTAGGATTCCTGGCACATAAAATACTTTGAGTATTTCACTAACCCCCAGGACTGGCTGCTCTCAGATTTGTTTGAAGGCTCCACTGTGATGTCTGCATTGACACAGTGACAAACCCATTGTCCTCATTTGCAAATAAAATAAAATTTGAATATTAATGTTTCCATCTCTCTGGTAGGTTTTGCCAGGAAGTTATTTACTTGAATTTACTAATCCATTTAGCCCTCCCACTCCTTGAGCTGCTTTGGCACCATTTCAAGTTATCCCTGTGGTCCCTATGGCTATAAATCTGTTTACCCAGTTTGCAACCAAATTCATTTTTAATGCATGAGAAACCATTCTAAGGTCAGAAGTATATGGTACAGAGTAAGACACGAACAAACTTTAAAACCTGCGTAGAACCAACTCCGTTCAGAAGCCACGTAAGAAAAAAAACCAAAAACAAAAACAGAATTCAAATATATACTTTTAAAAAAAGCCTGCTTTTCAACCCAAATCTTATGAAGAGACAATGATTAGAACAAATATAAACTTTCCTTTATTTAAATGGTGAAAGGTAGTCAATATATTATCAGATCAATAAATAAATTCTATTCCCAGAGTGGCTTTTTAAAATCAGCAATAATCTAAGAAGAATTAATGTATCCCCAGGCTTTAGACATGGTAGAGAGAAAGAATTCACGCTGTTCAAATTCGACTTCAATCTCCACTTTCCTCCTTGGATTCAAAACCTCTTCCCAATTCTACAAAGTTGACTGTCAGAAATGGCCAAGTGAGGTGCACAATAAGCAATTACATAGCTTCTCTGGAGAGGAATACAGTACGATGAAAAACAGTGGTGTTAGAGGGTGGATCAGCCCGACTAGAGGTCTTTACCCGCGTGGCTAGCTGTGACCTCCTCACTTGACTGACTCTAGCTCCAACGACAACCAAAGAAATTTTTTAAATTGATTTCCTTCCTCACCCCCTTATCAGGTGACAGTGGATCTTTGCACACCCCTCATGCTAGGGCAAATTTCAGACACACTCCATGTCCACCCCTTCACTATTAAGCAAACAACAACTACTACGCAGACAGCAGAATTATCGGTGAAGAAAACCTCAGGAGGGATGTGAGATCCATTTTCCCACATCCTGATTTCCTCCCCAGAGCAAAACTTCCTAATAAAAAGCACCCTCCCCTCAGACTGCTCCTTCACAGGTTAATAAAAATGCCATATGTGTGAATAATGGGAATCCCTCCGAACTTGGTTTAAAAGGCTGAAGAGTAATTCTGCATTGCTTTACCTTCTAAAATGCTTTTGGCCAGCAAACTGGGTGCCCTGACTTGCCTCTGATACACGGCTTTGCGCTCAAAATTATTCTGCTTCCCGGAAAGCCCCTTCTTGTCCTGTAAACACAAGAAACATAATCAACAGTGGCCTCAAAGAAATTGTGGGATGAGGGGACTAAGTGGCATCAGCGACCCCTCCCAGCTAAATGCCATCTCATGTCAAAAATGACTCTCAACTAATTTACACCAGCACCCCTTAATTCCAGGACAACGAGCTGGAAGCTCTGTCTGAGGCCACCAACTTCAACTGATGGGGAGTGGGGCAGATTTTCCCTGGGTCCACTTTGGCTAGAGTCACCCCAGATTCATCCCACAGCCAGAAATTAGGGGACATCCCACAGGAAGGCAAAAGGAGCCAGGAGCCAGTGGAGACAGGAGCCAGGCCCTGAAGGAGAGCTGTGGGGGTACAGCTGTGTCCCAGGCACCCAGAAGTGGGGTCAAAGGTGCCCATGGCCTGCCACCGAGCAGTGAGGCGGAGCTGGTCCCTCCTCGCAGTCGGGCAGGTAGGATGAGGAGCAGCGGGTTGAAGGACAGATATGAGGGTACCGGTCTCGCAAACCCGAGCCTGGCTAAAAACACTGGGAAGACTGGGACACAGGAAGGCAAACAAAACCCTCAGAGACCTGCTGGCATGGGGGACAGGAAGAAACACGACTTCGCTCCCTCCCTCACCGCCAGGTCTGCGGTATTCTGGGCCCTTGTACCCCCCCCCCCCCGCGTTCAGTCCAGCCGGCGAGGGGGACCCGCGAGGGACCCTGGAGACCGCGGTGAAACGTGGCGCAGGTGGGGGCAGGCCCAGCCCAGGGCCAAGGCCTCCTGGGGCAACCAGCGCGCACTCTCGGGGGTCCTTGGGAACCTTTCCAGTAGGGTCACTGTCCTCTGTGTATAGGGTGATCCATTCCCCAGGCCCTTCTCGCCAAAAAGTAAACGCAAAACTCTGGGAGAGGAGACCCCGCGCAGCCTCCCTAACTCTGAGCTCTCCGTGCGCAAGAACACAAGGAAACCAGAAACCCGAAGTTCCAGAAGAGCCTCCCCCTTAAAGAAAACCCCGGCACGGTGTGGGGCAGCAGGGATCTTTCCTGCGGGCGCCTCCTTCCCCTGGCCAGCGTGGTCTCATCTGTAAAATGGGCAGCTCGTGGGCCTCTCTTAAAGGGCCCGTGACAGCGGCAGCGCTGAGCGCACACGCCGCGGCGCGGCTCCCTGCCCGAGACCCGCACTGAAACGCGGGGGCGGACGGCCGAACCGGGGCCCTGCGGCCACCACCGTCCTCCTCCCCCCAGCACCACCAAAATAAGCTTTAACAGTTAAAAGATTTAAAAAAAAAAAAGGCTTTCCCACAAAGTTACGAACCACTTTACCACTTTCAAGGTCTCTCCGCCTGCTTTTAACCCAGAACTTCCCCGGACAAGTTCCCCCCAGCGATGCCCGCGGCCGCGTCTCCACCCCGCCGGGCTCCGCGGGCCGCGGGGAGCAGAGAAGCGTCCTCCCCGGCCTCCCCGGGAAGCGCCGGGCGCCGCGGCCCCGGGGACGGGGAGCGGCCGCGGCCCTCACCCCACCCCCCCACGGCGGCCCGGCTCCCCCGCCAGGCGCGACCCCGGGCGCGGCGGGTACGCACCTCCGTGGCCTGCTGCCTCCGGAGCGCCACCTGGGCGGCCATGACGCGCTGGCGCTCCACCACCAGCAGGCAGTTGGCGCACTGGCAGTCGCGCCAGCGGCAGAAGCGCTTGTGGCCCTTGAGGCAGGACACCACGCCGTGGTTGCGGCAGCGCGCGCACTTGGGCGTGCGGCTGAGCTTGCGCGGCTCCGCGCCGCCGCCCGCGTTCGCGCCGCGCTCCGGGGGCCGGGCCGGCGCGGGCGAGGCCTGCGGCGCCGGGCTTGGCCCCGGCCGTGGGGCCCGCGGCTGCTCCGGCCCGCCCGGCCCCCCCGGGGACGCGCCCGCGTCCAGGCCGTCGCCCTCGTCCTCCGCGTCGTCGTCGTCGTCGTCGTCCTCGTCGTCCCCGTCGGCCGACGGCGGGCTGGGCCCGGGCGGGGTGGTTGGCGGCGGCCCGCGGCCGTCCTCCTCCAGCTCCAGGCTCTCCACGTCGATCTCCCAGTCCCCGGCCGCCGGGCCCGCCGCCGGCCGGTCGGCCATGGCGCACTGCGCTCCGCTCCGGCCGACGCTCGGTGGCCTCCTGCGCTCTGCGGAGACACGGAAAGACGCCGAGAGGCACCGGCCGCCGTCAGGCACGGACCCTCGGCCTCGCGCCGCACGCCCCTGGTCCGCCAGCCTCGGCCCCTTGGAGACCCTGTTCTCTCCGCGTCCCTCACTTCCACAGCACAGCGCCGTTCCTGTAGCTTCAGGGCCCAGAAATCCCCAACCCAACAAGGTTTTTATCTATTGATTCTAAGCGCTCCATGAGCACCTGACCTTTAACCACAGACCTCTGGCTTTACACCCCCTCTCGGGCCAAGTCCCTCGGAAACGCGTTGATCACACGCACCAAAGTACTGTGTCCAACTAGGCCGGCCTAGTCCGCTCGCCGGGCTTCCCCACGTCCAACTACTATGGCCATGATGAACAGGACCACGTCCATGGGAGACTCCTTTTCCTTTCCAGGGGCCCTTCAGACGCGGCGAAGTACCGCCCTACACCTTTCAAATGCCTCTCAAAAACAGGGACCCCATTTTGAGCTTGGAAAGGCCCTTTCATGTCCCCCACCCCCAGCAAATAACTCAAAGGCAAAACTGTTCTTCTGTCAGATCCCCATAAGGACACGGGGCATGGAGCTGCGATGCTCTTCCAGTATCAATAGGCGTTGAGCCGCGCAGGGCTGAGCTGCAAGGTCTCCATATCGACATCAGGCACGGTTTGCACGTACAGGCAAGACATGCACGTAAAGCACCAAAGATAAGAAAAGGTGATATTTGCCCTCCCTGACACCCCAGCAACATCACGGCACTCACCGAGACTCTGAGGCCCGGGCCAGCAGCCGAGGCAAAAGTTATCCAGCCTTGGGACCTGGCTCTTGGGCTGCTGGCAGTGCTTGCAAACAGAAATCGGGTCCGCCACACCCTGCCACGAAATCGGGGGCTGACAGCTGGACGCCTGGAGCCCCGTGGATGGGGAGCAGGGCAGAAGGGTAGAGAAGATGAATCAAGTCCTCAGTGGCCTCGCTCCGCACATCCCGGACTCTGCCAAGTTCTGACCGGTCCTCGGCACCCCCGAGCGCTTCACCCCGCTAAAGCTGCTTTCGGCTTCCTCTGACCCAGTCTGGGCGGGAAGGCTGGGCCGCCCTGGCCTGGCTCAGATCTCCGGCTCTAGGGGCGCGCGGGCGCACGCAGCTGCGTGCGGCGCAGCGCCCCTTGCTGCAATACTCAGCCTCTGCTCCCCTTCCTAGTATTATCGGCTCCGGGCCCCGAGCTCCGCGCCCTCTAATTGGACGGTTGTCAGGCGGTGTGCACGCTGATTGGCCGAGGCGCGCCGGCCTGGCGCTCTCCGCCTCCTCGCGGCCGTGGCGCCCCTCCCAGCCGCGCTCCTCTCGAAAATGCTCCCGCGCGGCGTTCGGTGCAGCCGGGTCTTCGGTCCCAACGTTACAACCGAAGTGTGACGGCGTCTGCTGGGGTGAAGTCGCCATTTATCCCGCGGACTATAGGAAACAAGCAGAAACACACTCTTACGGATCGCATTGTTCACAGAGAAGACGACAGCCAAGCCAGCGGTCAGAAAGGCTGGTGTGGATCTGCACGTTATCAGCATCGCCAGTATCTCCGCGCCTCGGCAATTAACCCAAAGCTGCGCGCGGAATGAGGCCTCTCCAACCCGGTGCGCAGCGGCATCCTACTTGCTCCTGCAACACTAAACCATGATACCTTGCACACACACACACACACACACACACAGCGCCAGGTTGGCGGACAAATGATCTGTGGATAGTTCTGTGGCCAGCGCCGCTCATCCTTGAAGTGCAAAGTAGTTAACTCATTAACTTCCACCAAACCCGTGAGGCCGGCAGGTGGCCAAGGCACCCACGTCACTTACCTTTTTCTCCGCTGTCAATTACTGTTACGGTTGATGGGGCGGGGGGGGGGGGGGATACATGCTATTAGGAAATTTAAGTGCAATATACCCACTCCAAGCATGTTTTTAAACGAAGTTGTTTTTTTAAAGGATGACTTTTTAGTGTGCATGGGAGCACTTACAAAGAAAAAAGAGAGACTTTCTACCGTCTGCCTCAAAAATCCCTTACACAAATGATTAATAACAATTAAATTTTCAACATTTTCGAAGAATTAGTCCCCTATTTCAACGTTACATTTATTTCTTGAAATGAATTTAAAAGCCCTTAGACCCACTTCTGGGAACACCTTTAAATAATCAGTGCATCTCAGGATCGGTCGAGGAGAGACTGGGAAAGCGCCACTGCACTGGGCACATAGTAGGCCTGCGGTAAGTATGTGTAAAGGAAGGAAATTGCTGAACTGATTCTAGCGTCTCTCTTCTCAGAGCCCGTGGAAAGAAGTTAACCAAGTTCTGAGCGGTGGAAAGGAGGCAGTTGATTACTGTCAAAGTAACGCGATCGGCGGGCGGGACGCGCAGGTACTCTCAAGCCTTTGGCGGAGTTGCAGAATTCTTTCCTAGTAAATAGACACTGGGATTTCCCTTTGTGCGGGTGCTTCTCCCCGAAGCCTTTCGCGATGTCCAGGGAAGGAACCAGAGCATCCGTCCTGAGTATTGCAGTACGCTGCTCAGTTGCTCTGGGGCGTCTCAGAAGGTAAACCAGGAGCTGTGCGCGCTCAGACACGGGACAAAGCGTCACGCAGACCTTTCGTGCCTCTCGCTTGGCCCCACTAATAATAACACCAGTGACTTTTATTACCTTTTTCGTAGTTTCTTATATTCGTCTAAGTGCATTTGTTCACTTACTTTAGAGCATTTGAATTCCTGGCAACAGAAATGTGTTATTTTCCCCCATTTTTTCCAATGACGACTCTGAGGTTCAAAGAGGAGCCCAGTGGTCTCCGGGAGAGCAGTGGACTGGTCAGCCTCTTCTCTGAAGTCTCAGAATCTAAGCAGAGCCCTTCCCGACCCAACCACAAAGACTCACAGTGGGTCCGCGCTTTTTGTTTTGTTTTGTTTTTAACTTTATTCCCCCGCTCCTGGTCTGACACTTGTACCTGGCGTTAAGAGCAGCCCTCCTATAACAGGACACAGCACGTTTTTACCAACTATTCTGCGACTATTCCTACTAGACACATTTCTGCTTTTGCAAAACGCATTTCAGTGCTTCTCCCCCGTGACCTGAAAGTGAAGCACAAACCTCCACCAGAGCCAGCGGCGGGTGCGCGCAGTTGGCTCCCTGGGCTTTTATTTCATTTATGGCTTTTAGTGGGGTAGTATATGAGGTCATTAGCCCTTCACTAGTTCTTTTAAATATTAAGAAACAAAATCAAGAAAGAAGGTTTGCTAATGTGGGGTAATAGATCGAGGGGAAGGGGAACAAGGAAGGAATGGGAGGGCAAAGAGGCACTGAATGGCAATTTCCTAAACACAAAATAAACCAGACAGACACCCTTGAACTAGTTGGGAGTTGTAAAAGCTGCTACATAAGGAGGAAACAAGAGGGATTTGTGTACAGTAAATCATGCGGCGAACCCAGGACTGGAGCTGGGGACTGGGGGTGTAGGAGCTAGTAGGGCCCAAGGACAGTGGCACCGGCTCCCGGGACTCAGAGCAAACCGAGAGAGCAAGGTCCTGAGAACGTGGGTCAGCAGCACCGGCCTGACTAGCCCCGAGATGGGGAAGGCGGTTCTCCGGCGGCGCTTGCGGAAGGGACCTGCCCACAGGTTTCTGGCGGGTGGGCCCAGAGCTCTTACTTTCTCAGCACTCCCCCACCCCTGGCAGAAACCTACAAGACAGCCTCCATACCTCCACACCTCCCTGCCCAATTCCTGGAGTCCCGCTCCACCCCACCCCTACCTGTCCACCACCTTCCTGCACCCCCATCCGCCACGGGAAGGCCCGCAGCTGTAATCGCAATCCAGTTAAATTACACTCTATTCCCTGGCCCCGAATGCCCCACCCCCCTTGGGTATCCCAATTCCAACAATCGCTTAGAAGTGAGGTATGTGGGAAGGGAGTGGGGAAAGGGGTGTTTTCATCTTGGGATGAGCTTCAGGAAGTCTGAGGGACTCCGATATTAAACAAGAAATTGTCTCCATTTTTCTGGGAAAATGAAAAGAGAATCTACGGTTGCGCAAAGTGGCTAGTAAATAAACGTGCGAAAGCAGCAGGAGCAGAGAGCCCGGGCTCTAGACGGGTCTGTCCACTGACCACGTGATCTTGGTCAATTCTCTCTCTGCGCCTCAGTTGCCTCATCTGCAAGATGGGAAGAGAGGCTTTCCCCGGCAGTCTTCACCTAGCGAGAACAGCTCAAGCAATGTTCGTTGGTTGGTTCTGGGCCCGGCCGCGGAAAGGCGGTGGGGATGCTCCACGGAAAGGCGAGGGGCCGGGGAATCCAGATTCTTTCTCCGGGTTCCTCTCTAAAAAGGAGTCAGGCCAGGAGTCTAGGACCTGTTAGGTGAGGAAGCAAATCCCTTGCCCTAAACCACCAAATTACCAAGTGCAAGTCCGAGTCCCTCTTGTAAATGACAAAGCAGCGGGGTCGCCGGTGACGCGGCGGGTCTGGCTTGGTGGGCGAGGCCCGCAGAATCTCCTTCTCTCTTAATTGCTCAGCTCCTCTCTCGGCTTCCTTCTCCCTTGCCCCCCAAATCTCTCTCACCCTAACCCCTGCAACCACCTCCCCCTCATTCCCGCACAGCTCGGACCTACCCGGTGCGAAGACCCCCTGCCGCAAGTCCAGCAACAGAACTTTAACAAGAAAGCGGAAGGGAGGGAGGGTCATTTTCTTCTTTTTTTTTTTTTTTTTCCTTCAAAAACCGCTCCAAAAAGAAAAAGAGGGAAGCGTGTTTCGGATCAGCCCCGGCTCACGCGTGGATCCGCTGCGGCGCCCCCCGCCCCGCTGCCCGCCCCCGCGCCCCGCCGGCCCCGCGCAGTGTCTGGCCCGCGTGGCCACGCCGGCTTGGGTGCGACTGGGGGTGGGGGGCGCTTGGCTTCCCCTGCCAGGCCGGCCGCCTCTCGCCCGGTTCCTAGAGCCCTCGGCCGCCGGAGCGTAGCGGGCCGTGGGCCGGTTTCCGGGCGGTGGCTGGGCGCGGGCGATCCGGCTTGGAGGCCGAGCGCCGGGGTTTCGGAGCCGGCAGAGGGGGCGTCCAATGCGGGCTCTGCCGCTCCTCGGCTGGGCGGTAGCGAAGAACATCCTTCAGCTCCCTCTGCGCCTCCCTCTCCCCAACTCCTAAGTGGGGTTAACCTTAAAGGACAGGACACCGCAGATCCCCCTGGCTCGGCGACCCGGCCCTACTGACCCCGGAGTACCTGGAAGTTGTTACTTGTGTCAGTTTAGGGTTGTCATTTTAACTCCGCGAACCAGCCTGCAGGAAGCGCGAGGCCCGGGGAGCTTCCAAGCCCGATCTCCTCCGCGCCCCGCCCTGCCCCACTCCCCTGCTTCCCAGGCCTGGAGACCAAGCTGGACCCGGGAGGACCCCGGCCCTGCATCACCAGCCTGAGACGCCGCCAGCTAGATCAGCCTGCCGCGAGCGCCTGGGGTGGTGAAGAACGCTGGAGACTTCTGCGTCTCGCAGAAGTGATTGCTGGGGCGGGTTATGGCTCTGGTTCCTCTGGAGATGAACTCGAATCCACCTCCTCTCGCGGGAAGCTACTTTTAACATTGTATCCTCTCACAACTTTGACCCGCTGTGGACGCAGCGAAATAAATAATCCCAGATGGGATTGCAGAGATATGATTTCCCAATTTGCCTTGCGTAATCAAATATACGACCTGTCACAAGCAAGGGGGCGGGCGGGGGGCAGCTTTCGGGAGATAACTCTTCTCCCTTTCCTTGCTCCGCGCAGTCCAAAAAGAAGCTGAACAAAAGGACAATGCGATCTGGGTTCTCCTCCCTCCTCCGCACGAAGCAGGGTTTTTAAATCACAGGCATATGAAACCGAGAGGGACATGACTAGTCCAGAGAGGAAAACTGAGGCTAAGAGAAGCGCACAGTGGCCGCCCAGGACCGACGGGCCCACAGTAACTTCTCGGGCTCCACGGTGCCTCCACACAATAAAAAAAAATAAAAAATAAAAAAATAAAAAACAATGCCCTTTGCAGCGGGTGTGGCGTCTGATGCCCCCAACGTGAAGCAATCCTTCCTTGCACATCTGAAGGATATCCCTCCCACCCACCCAAGTATGATTCTCCTTGCTGGGAAACGGAGTTCAGTTCACTAGAGGGTCACGTAGCAGCTAGAAGATGAGGCAACCACAGACGACCTTCACTCCTCAGTACCCATTCCAAATGGTGGGGAGGGGAGGCACACTCCAGAATGGTGGCAGAGCCCTGGTTCTGCCCCAGGGGCAGTGCCATGCTATAGGGAAGGTCACCAGGAGAGGAAACTGGGCCTGTCCCCTGCTCTGGAGCTCCCACTACCCCCAGGGGGCCTCATGACTAACTGAAACAGCTCACCCTCAACCGTGAGACCTTACACACACACACACACACACACACACACACACACACACCCATCCCATATTGGGGGTTAACATGGGGAGGGAGCAGACTTTAGCCATGCTCAAATCACTCTCAATATTTTCCCCACAGTCCAACTACACCAAGGAGAGAGAAAGCAAGAGAGAGAGGAGGAAGCAAAAAGCCGGGAGGGGTCAGGCACTATGGTGAAAATTTAATTTCATCCATGTGTAGCAGGCATTGGGCAAATTTTTTACCTTGCTGGGCCTCAGATTCCTCGACTAAAAAGTGAAGGAGTAAGATTCAGTGATTTCCAGATTCTCTCTCAAAACTTAAAGGCTCTAACAAACTGTCACTTCTGTTGATGGACTCGTGAGGAAAGTCCACAGAGGACAAGAAGAAGAGGAGGAGGAAAAAAAATAGAAACAGGCTTCACTGTTAGTTCTGACATCTTGGTGGCAATTCTGCTGCACCATACTTCTAAGATTGATCCTGTCTGGTCAAAATGCAGGTCAAAAATGTGAAAGCAGTGGGGGCACCTGGATGGCTCAGTGGGTTAAAGCCTCTGCCTTTGGCTCAGGTCATGTTCTCAGGGTCCTGGAATCAAGCCCTGCATTGGGCTCTCTGCTCAGCGGGGAGCCTGCTTCCCCCTCTCTCTCTGCCTGCCTCTCTGCCTACTTGTGATCTCTGTCTGTCAAATAAATAAATAAAATCTTTTAAAAATGTGAAAGCAAAACAAAAAATAAAATAAAGCTGTCAACTAGTCAAAGAAGGGAACATGGAGTAGTTTCAAGAAAGAGTTAATTCCTAGAGCCCAGATCCAATGAGGATTCATTCCGGTGACAAAGACGGTACTCACAATTCACAAAGGTTCCAAAGTAGGATGTTAAGCAAAAACTTACAAACCATCTAAATAGGCCTTCCTGGCCCTGTTCTGTGTGATATGCTCACTCTCGGGTCTGAGTATTAGCCCCAGGAAGTCTCTCTTTCTCTCCTGGCAGGAGGGATCCTCCTAATTTCTACCAGAAACATCCTATGCTCAAGCTCTACCCCAGCCCGGCAGAAGCCCCTGACAGAATGTCTTGCACAGCTCAGATGCACTATGGTGTCTGCTCTGGATTGGGGGTGGGGAAGGAGTGGAGAGGAAGAAAGGACCAAACTGCACTGGGCTCTGTCTTGCTTTCCCGTGGCTGGCAAGCGACTGACTGTCCGTATTCTCCAGTGACTGAAGTGTGAGTCCCGAGCCTCCAGCCTCGAAGCCAGTTGGTGAGAACACCGACACCTCTACAAAGTACTTGACTTGGCCTGAGATAGTTCTGGGATTTTTCCGTCTGTGAAATAAGTGGGGGGTGGGGGTTAGTAGTGCTAAGGAACTTCCTGTTCTATCCTTGGTTTTGCCAATTAAAGTCACCCTTGACCTTGAGCCATTCTCCTCACCCTCCCTCCTGGAGGCTTCCATCTGTTAGTTTGCAAAATAAAAGACCTAAACTTAAAACAAATCACCCCTAAAGCTATGCCCCATTTTTTTTTAATACTTCTAGGTGGGGTGAGAAAATGGGAAAGGCCTGTGTGGGGGGAAGGGGGGGGGGAACAGGGAGAGAAGAAAGCCCCGCCTGAGGGCGCACCCCTTATAACAAAGTGCTACATAAACTTTTAAGAGCCCGGAGGAAAGAAATACTCTCTTTGAAAACGCTGACCCCACAGAGCAGGCCGGTGTTGAAAGAAGGGAGATGAGTGGTTCGAAGGGGGCAAGAGAGGGGGAGATGTCACCGGCATCATACTGATTTCACGCGGCAGGAACACAGGTGCGCGACCCTCCCGTCCCTTCGTTCCGGCCACCAGCCCCCCCCCCACTTGGCCCTCCACCCCTGCCCCATCGTTTGCAGAAAAATTTATTGGTGAGGTGAGGCCGGGCTAACAAAAGTGCATCCCTCGGCGCTTCGGGCTCCGGAGGAATGCTTTGATCCTCCCCCAGTGTCTAGCGACCCCCAGGCGGTTGCAGTGTCAAACGCCAGTGACCCCCGGGGCGGGGTCGCTGCCCGGAGACGCAGCTTGGGGAAACCAGTGGCAAGTTCGTCCTCCCTGAGGCAAGAAGCCGCGAGGGGGCGCTGTGGAGCGGGCACGTGGACCTGAGACCCGGCCTGCCCCGAGGCCGGGGTCCAGACCTCGGAACCGAGTGGCACCCAGGCACCCCCGACGTTACATCTTACCCCCGATCCCACCCCGACCCGTCCGCTCTTCGAGGAGGGTCTGTGGTCCTAGGGACAGTGATCGGGTCGTAAGTTTGGACGGTCACTGGCAGAGGGAAGGAAGGCGGTGGAGGTCATTTGCTTCCCTGGGGGTTCTGATTCCTCTCCTTCCAGCCTTCCTTCAAGCGTCTACTGGGAAGAACAGATTCCCGGGAGGATTTTGCCGGGAAGGAAAGGAGAAGAAGGAATCGCACTGACGGAGGGTCCAGGTCAGATTCTGTGCTGGGCAGACCCTTCCGACTCGGCATTACTGACTCGTCCACAGCTCCTCATTTTACACTTACCGGGAGCCAGTCCAGAAGGGCTGTCCCCTCCAGAGTACAAGGTTAGGACAACAGAAGCCAGGTCTGAATTTGAAGCACCCCCCCCCCCATTTAGCACGCTCCCTACCAGAGTTAGCCAGAGGGGCCTTAAAGAAAAGGGACCTAGATCCCAGAGGCTTCTGCAGGAAATCAGCTCCCCACGTGCCCAGGTGCCCAGGTTTTTCTTCCAGGAGAAGCCAACTAGATCGCCACAAACACTAATTTGGCAAACTCTCTTCCCAGAAGGGCCCCAGCCCAGAGTTCTCAGTCCTTCTCTCTTCCCATACTCCCCGGCTTCCACCTTGCAGATCTCGCCCTACAGACAGCCCCCCCTGAGGAACAACGAGCACTGTCCGCCAGGAACAGATTTTTCAGAATTTGGCTTTGTGGCCAGTGAGGAAGACTGAAGTTTGATGATAGGAAATGACCCAAGACACCCACATAATGCAAACGTTGACGGGAAGCTGCATAACCAGCCTGGGCTCCCAAAGCATAGAAGACCACAAGTCATTTCTGGAACCCCTGAGAAGTTTTAGACAAGTCATTTAACCTGTCTAAGCCTCCGTGGCTCGTTTGTAAATGGGCACAATAAATATTTTTCTTTGCCTACTATCAGTGGTTTCTGAAGTTCAAAAAAAAATTGGAATTCTTTGAAAATCACAAAGTGTTTTCAGCATTAATGAGGTTCCCCTTGTCTGATTTTGCTCACTTTCAAATCAGGATGATCATTCCTTGGGTAGCAGGTTAACAAGATCCCAATAAGATGTGTCTGTGACAGGCCAGAGAGGGAAGTGACAGGTGCTGCTTCATTCATGACTGTTGAAGCAATGCCCTTCTCTCAAATTAAGCTGCCATTATGTTCCTCATCCACCAAACTTAAAAATCCAGTGCCTTCCCTCTCTTGTGGCCAACAGGGAACCAAGCTAGGGAGTGTAGATTTCTTTATCCCTGTGGAATCACTGAGCAGGAACTACTCCTTCCATTTTGAGAAGCAGGAGGGATGCAGAAAGGTAATAAACCTAAATAAACAGGTTGACTCGAACACTTTTCATTTCTCCTCCAAAGAAACGTGCTGTTGTGTGGGGAAGGACAGGTTCACCTTCCACTCTCTTATCTCAATCAGCTAAGGCTGGTTTCCAGCTGCAACTAGACGCTGAGCTGTTTTCTTCCCTTCCTCTTACTTACACTTGTAGTGATGGAAAAAAAAAAAATTTTTTTTATTTGTCATAGAGAAGCGAGAGCAAGCACAGGCAGACAGAGTGGCAGGCAGAGGCAGAGGGAGAAGCAGGCTCCCTGCCAAGCAAGGAGCCCGATGTGGGACTCGATCCCAGGACGCTGGGATCATGACCTGCACCGAAGGCAGCCGCTTAATCAACTGAGCCACCCAGGCGTCCCAGTGATGGAAAAATTTTAAAGAATATATAAAAGCAGGCCGCGTAGTAAAATGTCCATTAGTAGAATCCAATTGTATAATATCCATGCTATCCATATAGCCATTTGGATATACAATATCTATATATCCATTAGCCAGATTCAGCAGCTGTCATGGACCATTCTTTCTGCCCCTCCCTGCTCAGAGGATGCTTGAGAAAGTCGACTGCATTTTTGTCCATTAGAGCAGCAGCCCATTGGCTGAACCGGTATACCAAGGGGATGGAATTTCTTGGGCCTCAGATTTGATATTTTCTAGAATTCACAACCTTGTGACAACTCATTCTAGCAAAATACTATCTGGGCACCGGGCTTGATGCCAGTGGACCGGAGACAGAGACACAAGTGGCAGAAGTGAACCATGCCGCTAGATTCGAGAGTCTAGAAATTGAATTCCATGCAGCCTGATTTGCTAACCAATGTGGAGGAGCCCTTCTCAAACACACAGCCATCAATTGCTCCCTCAGAGCTTTAGGGCTGTTACCCTGTAAGGACCTGGGAGCAGTTACTTCCCAGAGAGCTGACATCCCCCTTGGTTTTTGAACTGTGCACCTGCTGGGCTCCTCCCCACTCAGGGACTTGTACTCTGCCCACTAATGAAAACACATCCTGAGCCCAAAGGCTTCTTTGCCTGCCCTGCCTTTACCTAAACAGACACCCTGCCAGGGAGGGTCTCAAAGAACAGGGGTTTGTTGTTTTCTTCTTCTCCACGGTGTTTTGCTTCCCACTTGCACTGTCCGTGCAGACATCTGCCTGCTTAACTTTCATCTACCGAAGAGTTACAAAGTCAGTAGATCCCTGCTTATCTCTTCCAAAAGAACCAGGTCTGGCCTCCGTCCACAGAACAACGTATGAAAGCACATAACCAACTTCCAGCTCGGCACTCCGTAGAGTCTTCCCAGATGCTCTACGTCATTTGGCAAATCTATAAGGTAATAAATATTGATGGCTCCCTTGCATGTGGTGTTAAGATTTGCTCAGCCACATATTTCTTTTCTGCACTCTTTAAAAAATATGTCACTGGAGTGGTCGTCCTGAAAATTGTTTGTACTCTCGTGTCTTTATGTAAATGTCAACCAGATGCCGAGTTTCATTGTCATAGTTTCCTTTTGCTTTTATTTGTCTCTGTGGATTACTGGTGTTTGAAACATCTTTTAAGTCTTCCTAACATGCCAGTTCCTGACCGAAGATAAACTTTATATATATATGTATGTGTATATATATATATATATATATATATATATATATATATGAACTTCCTTGCTTAATATATTTTCATTGTCCTTTCTGACCACAGGACCACAGTTCCTGAATTTCAAGCATTTTTCAAGTCAAGACACAAGTTGAGTAACCGCCTAATTGAGTGTAGCTTGCAGTTCCTGGAGTGGTGACTTTTCACACCACAGAAGGAACCTGTCCATGACAGCCTTTCCCCCCCCCACGTTCGGTTACACACATGCCTTCATTCAAAGCCCTGTTTTCACTCCTTTCCAAAAACATTTTCCTTCTGGGGAGAAATTTTTCATGCATAAACTTAGCTCAACCAGTGACTTTTCCTAAAGGCAAGCCTGAGAACACCAAATCTTAATTATCTGAGGGAGGTAGAGTATACACTGGTTCTTAAACCTAAATTTGTGGATGCTGATAATTAAAAATTGAAAGAGGAGAAGAATCAATGTGGTTAGCCTGCCCTGAGAAAGACTCTTGAGTCCTTTGGAGCTTACCAAATTAACTCTGTAAGAGCAAAAAGTGGTTTCAAAATTGTGTTAGGTTATAGATTCTGCAACACGACAGAAGAATTTCCATTTTTCTCATGTTCCATAACTGTAAGTGAGCATTTACTGTCACGGGGGTATGCATATTTGGTAGGCTCAGATAAATGTAATTTTGTCACCACTGCTACAAGAAAGATTTTTATTGGTATTCTTTTTTTTTTTAATAACGCTTCTGTTTAAAAAAAAAATAAAAAAGAAAGAGAAATAAAATAAATTCTGATCACCCTGTGCAGTACACAGAAAATAAGTATCAGGAAATTTTAGATTATTCACTTCAAAATCCACATTGTGTATAAATGTTCTGGAAAGATATGAATTCTTTTTTTTTTTTAAGATTTTTTATTTCTTCACGTAACAGAGAGAGAGATCACAAGTAGGCAGAGAGGCAGGCAGAGAGAGAGGAGGAAGCAGACTCCCTGCTGTGCAGAAAGCCCGATGCGGGGCTTGATTCCAGGACCCTGAGATCGTGACCTGAGCCGAAGGCAGAGGATCAACCCACTGAGCCACCCAGGCGCCCAAAGATATGAATTCTTTCTTCTTTTTTTTAAAGACTTTATTTATTCATTTGACAGAGAGAGATCACAAGTAGGCAGAGAGGCAGGCAGAGAGAGAGGAGGAAGCAGGCTCCCTGCTGAGCAGAGAGCCCGATGTGGGACTCGATCCCTGGACCCTGAGATCATGACCTGAGCCTAAGGCAGCGGCTTAACCCACTGAGCCACTCAGGCATCCCCAAAGATATGAATTCTTAAATGTGGAATTTAATCTAGAAATTTTGAGAAATCTATCATAATGACATCAGCCTCACATTTGTGTTTGTATTTTTGTAAAGCATTAAAGTTTTATTAACCAAGTTTTTGGTACTTGATATAAATTAGAAATAGCATTTACAAGCTTTCTGAAAGTATAATTTGCTTTTGCTTCCATTGTAAAATTGATCTCTGAAAACTACAAAGCTAATTAAACTGACGAACAGTATCTGTGGTGCATGGTTTGGGGAAGGAGACTCGCCCCAGAGGTGCTAACCATTTCATTTCTGTTTCTCATTGTTTGCAACATGGTACAGGCAAACAGACAAAAGAGGCTACTTCTGGATTGTTCAGTAATCACAGTATTCGCACAAAGGAAGTCGGGAACGTAATTTATCACGTGCGCCGGAGTTTTTCAGGAGTGACAGACAAGAGATTTTTCGTGTGATGCTGCTCGCTTTATGCTACTGTGTTACATGATAGCCATCCTCAGGGACCCTGGTCCCAGTCCTACCTTGGTTTTGAGTCTCACCCAACCAAGAAGTAATTCATCTCAATCCAAGTCAGCCCTACTAAGCTTCAGTGGAGTCACGGTGACATGTGGGGCAGCTGCTTACAGAAACACCAGGATAGAGGGGAAAGCCACCGAGCATCCTCTACCATGCCCTGCCTCCATGAAAGCAGATCTTAATGGGCTTTAAAAGGCATTTCTGTGAATCCATTTTTTTCCCTCTACTTAAATTCCTACCACCCAATCTACTTAATTCTGAAAAACACTGAAAGAGCTCCCTTCCTTTGTATGCAAGGACTTCTTTTTTACTCATCTGTCAGCAAAATTAAAGAATGCTCAGGCCATATGGGACGGCTCTCCAAGATTCCACGTCAGGGCTTGATGATTCTAACGTGTTTGAGATACAGTTATATCCATCACTTACTAAAAGAACAGCCAGAGGACAGTTGGGGCCATGAGCTAAGTAATTCAAAGACTCAGACTGCTCTGCCTCTAGTCAGGGAGTCAGGGAGCGGGTCACGGGAGTGGGTTCTTGTCTCCAAACAGACATGAACGGAAAATTCTTACCAGCATAAGCAAAGCCCACTAACCTGATAGGGTCTCAGCCACCAGCACAACATTTATTTAACACCATTGTTGTTCCTTGCCAGTGGAGGAGTGTCTAAGCTAAACCCATCTGTGAGCGCCACATAAGACAGCTGAAACCGTTTTCAGGAGGGGGTCCCCCTCCATCTGGGCACTGGGGACTAGGGATGGGCCGGCGAAGTGAACTCATCTTGCTAAACATGCAGCCTGATGTAATTAGTGTTTATAAGACATTATAAAACATTAAATTTAATGCTCACAATATCTTTTTTTAATGTTTATCAAAGCCCAGAACCCAAGTCGCTCTTTCTCTGAAAACCAATTTTAAAACAGGGGTTGAGAAAGGTTTTAAAAGACTAGATTTCACCCTTCTTATCTAGTGAAAGAGGCCACGAGCCATGAAAGGACCAAAAAGCTAAATGTTAATCAAAGGAAGAGGAAAAGTGATAGTAGAGCCTAGATAATGACCAAGCTTTCTAGCCAGCCTCTGTGGGCTCAAGGGTTTATTTTCAAAGCCAGCCTTCTTCCCTGGTGCCTGGCTCTATCTCCCATGCCCTCGGCCTGGCCTGCCTCCACAGCCTCCTCTGCGGGCAAGCGGCCCCGCTCAGCCCTCCCGCACACATCGGCAGGTGCGTCACCGGGCGACACTGCCACCACCCGCTCTCCGAAGCCATCACTCCCTCCTCCGTCGTCCCCGGACAAGGCCACCCGCCCTGATGCTTGTCCAGTTTGCAAAGCCATCCAACCTCAATCCCCACTGTGGCTGTGAGAGTAGCCAATGCGCTCTCTCAGACCTGCTGGTGCTCACCGATGCCTTTGCTCTATCCTTGAACTGGAGCCGGCGCCTCAGTTCTCCACCCAACTACCCTATCTTAAGGATTTGCTCAGATCCCTGTTTTAGGAAAAACCATCCCTGCCCACCCTATCCAAGAAATCCTTTTCTCCTTTGACCTCCGATTCACCTTAATGTCTATGTCCTTTATAATCTACCATTGTGCATTTTTAGTTACGTTTATATTGTTTTATTTAGTTTTTACTATTTTGGCCTGAGTCATTTTTCCAAATCTAGGCTGTCAGCTTCTTAGAAGTAGGGTCCATATCTTAAAACTCGTTTCCCAATAGCACCTAGAACAATACCTTAAAAATATGCCTGCTTAGTGGATATTTGTTGATTAAATGACTAATTAAGCTGTTAATTTGTGAGAGGCAATGAAAAGTCTCTCAATTAATTTAACAGATATTTACTGAGTACTTACCATGTGCTGAGCCCAGTTCTAAACCCTGGGGACACCACAGTGAACAAAAATAAGGCTCCCAGCATCATGAGAGATAGAAGGACAATAATGAATAAACCAGAGAGCCGCCTGGGTGGCTCAGTCAGTTAAGTGTCTGACTTCGGTTGAGATGATGATCTCAGGATGCTCGGACTGAGCCTCAAGTCATCCTGCTCCCTGCTCAGTGGGGAGTCTGCTTCTTCCTCTACCCACCCCCTGTTCGTTCCCTGCTCATGTTTCTTTCTTTCTCTCTCGAATAAATAAAATATTTTTTAAAAATAGAAAAAAAATAAAAATCCAGAAAGTACATAATACATCAGATGGTGATAAATTACATCGGGAAGAAAAAGCCCTGAGAGAGAAAGTTAGGAATGGCTGCAGGAGTGCTGTCTTATATACAAAGACTCACAGAGAAGGGGCATTTGAGCAGAGACCTAAAGGAAGTGTTGAAGATGTCTGTGAAATACCATTCCAGCTGGAGAAAATGACAAATGCAAGTGTCCCGAGGTAGGACTGTGTTTGGCTTGTTTAAGGAACAAGAAGTGGCAAGTGCACCTGTATCAGCGTGAGTAAGGGAGACAGTGGTGGTGCACAAGTGTTTGAAAGGTGGGGAGGGTCAGATCATACAGAGTCTAGAGGACCTGGGTCTTCACACTGAGAGAGATAGGGAACCCTAAATAAACAGAAATGTAAAACACAAACTCAGTCTGTAGCATTCGGCATGAATGCCAGTGTCTAAGATCATATCAGCACTCCAGCTATTTGTGTAAAACAGAAACACCACAACATTTATAGGGCACTCACCTGGACCAGATGCATGAATAGATTACCTAATTCATATCTCAAAACAGTGCTTTGAGTCAAGCATTATGTCTACTATTTTTAGACTTAAAGAGTTTTAAGAAACTTGCCCAAGATCACACATATGATAAATTAGTGGGGAGAGGGGCATTCAGACCTGGGTAGATCTGACGCCAGAGCCCAATCCCTTCACCACCACCTGTGGAAATGGCAGAAATCTCCAACATCTACTACCTTTGCAAACATGCTCTTGAGTACAGATGACTTATTTATAAGATAGTCAATGTCAGGGGTGCATGGGTGGCTCAGTGGGTTAAATATCTGCCTTCAACTCAGATCATGATCTCAGGGTCCTGGGATCGAGCCACGAGTAGGGCGCTCTGATCAGCTGGGAGCCTGCTCCCCCCTCTCTCTCTGCCTGCCTCTCTGCCTACTTGTGATCTCTCTCTCTCTCTCTCTCTCTCTGTTAAATAAATAAATAAGATATTTAAAAAAAAAAAAAGATAGTCAATGTCAGCTGTATGAGCATCTCCTTTTACTGCACTTGACATTTGAGAATCTGGATGCAGATGTTGGCAAGGGGCACTAAACAGGTAAGTGATAATTTATCTGCCATTAATGTGTTACTGGACGTCCTCTCGTGGAATAAAGTTGCATGAAGGACCTGAGGGTGACAGCTCTGTATTGAGAAGCCCTCCACGCCCTGCGACTACAGCCTTTCCATTAGTCTGGACAAGATCCACAGATACAGATACTGACCACACCTATCCCCCAGGGCAGAGATTCTCGACTTCCAGAACAGATGGCAACCACCTGCGAAATTCTGGCTCTTTCTTCCCCCTCCAAAAAGAGTGCTTACTCCTGCAGATGCTGAATCAACAGATCTGAAGGGAATACCAGCCGCTCTGATGCCCACTGAAGATTAAGAGTCACTGACCTATCCTTGTTGATGCAAAAGCTGGGCATTCATCCTTTCTGATGGCTCAGTAATATTCCATTGTGTATAGAACCACACCTTCCTCATCTGTGGGACAAGAGGAGATTATGATAACTGAAATAAGTCAAGCAGAGAAAGTCAATTACCATATGGTTTCACTTATTTGTGGAACATAAGGAATAGCATGGAGGACATGAGAAGGAAGGAAAAAAAGAAGGGGAGGGATGAACCATGAGAGACTATGGACTCCGGGAAACTGAGGGTTTGGGAGGGGAGGGGTGCGGGCAGATGGGTGAGCCCGGCGATGGGTATTAAGGAGCGCATGTATTGCATGGAGCACTGGGTGTTATACGCAGACAATGAATCATGGTACGCTGCATCAGAAACTAATGATGTAGTGTTTGGTGACTAGCATAACATAATAAAATTTTTTTAAAAAATGAGTTTCCACCAGCAAAAAAAAAAAAAAAAATCACTGACCTAGAGGCACAAATGTTCTATTAGAGCCCTGATATCCAGAGAATTTGTCCAGCTCTGACTTTGTAATTGAAAGGCTTACAGGGCATATATTGATCTAACAAATTCTTTTTTTTTCTTTTTCATTTTAGAATCATAAAACATTGTGTCATTCAGATGAACTTCTAGACATAGTGTTTAGACCGGAATATGTCACAGGAGGAGTTACGGACAGGTGGTCTAGTAAGCAAAAAGGGAGTAGGAAGTGTTGTCACTGCAAAGAGAGGTACCCACTGGCCACCTGGATCCTAGAATCATCAGGAAGCCGTGGTGAAACCATATGATGATTGTCTTCCTCCAACTGACTTATTTCACTTAGCAGCATCCCCTCCAGTTCCATCCATGTCAATGGAAATGGTGGGTATCCATCCTTTCTGATGGCTGCATAATATTCCATTGTATGTCTGTAACACATCTTTATCCATTCATCTGATGATGGACATCCGGGCTCTTTCTACAGTCTGGCTATTGTGGACATTGCTACTATGAACACTGGGGTACACGTGCCCCTTCCTTTCACTCTATCTGTATCTTTGGAGTAAATACCTAGTAGTGCTCTTAACTCGGGAAACACACTGAGGGCTGCTGGAGGGCAGGTGGGCAGGGGAGGGGATAATTGGGTGATGAGCATTAAGGAGGGCACGCGACGTGATGAGCCCTGAGCGTTATGCACAACTGATGAATTACTGAACACTATATCTGAAAGTAACGATTTACTATATGTTGGCTAACTGATTTTAATTAAGAAAAAAAAAAAGGAAGCAGCGGCAGTCAGAGGCTGGATGACAACTGGGTCTCCATCCCTGCTCCAGCTCACATGGCCAGTCTGTGGCTGCCATGATCATGGCACCGTGACAGGGAATCGGAAGGGGGCAGGCCAGAGCAGAGTGATGGATGAGCAACACCTGTCATGAATGGGCCGTGCAACAGCCCAGCTTATACGACAGCCAAGCGGGAGACCACGGCAGAGAGAGGCATCCGACCCAACCCCAGCAAGGAAACGAACTGGCAAGAAACAGTAGCCCTGATATTTAACAGGTAAAAACCTACCTATGCTCCACTTGATCACAGGGGTGTGCCGACTGAGATCTCAAGAGAAAGCCCAGTCTTTAATATTACTTGTTCATTAGCTAATAATGTTCATGTTTCAGAAGAAGGGTAAACTGAATTATCACGTGGTTTATGAAACAGGTCATGGTTAATGAAGCTATGTTTTACTGCAGTCCCATGGCTGGATCAAAGCCACCAACAATGAGCAATTACCAAATCGTCAACGTGCTGACGCCACAATTCTTAATGGCTTGTTTATTTAACTGTTGGCTACTGTTTCTCTTAAGAGCTTTTAGCTTCTTCCTCCAGTGTTTTCTGAGCCTAACAGTGGGACACTTTTTGTTTCTTTTTGTCTTTTTTTCCCAAAGTTTATTATTGGTTTAGTATTTTCTTGAGTGGCCAACTTGTTGGACAGTCAAATCCCTCCGCTGAGGATATGTGAAAAACATGCTACTGTTTACCAGCAACCTGATCTTTAAAAATATTTAGGCAGGAAGGACACAAGCCGTTTTCAGGTCACCTTTCTCTGTCTACACAATACAAGTCTCAAGACTGTTTTTATTATTTTTCCTATTTGTACAAAACAATTTGGGGTGCCTGGGTGGCTCAGTGGGTTAAGCCTCTACCTTCAGCTCAGGTCATGATCTCAGGGTCCTGGGATTGAGCCCCGCAATGGGAGAGAAGCAGGGAGCCTGCTTCCCCCTCTCTCCGCCTGCCTCTGTGCCTACTTGTGATCTCTCTCTCTGTGTCAAATAAATAAAATTTTTTAAAAAATTTGTCATATGTAATATTTAACACATTATAATATTTTAGATGGTGCATAGTTATTATTTTCTTTCATATAACTATTAAGTATATATGGATTTTTTAAACAACATTGAACATCTTACATTCCGCATAACTACCATTTTCCCTACATTACGTGTTGGGCGTACTTCAACATGAAAAGATTTGTTGATTGTGGAGGGACACTGAAGCACAGCTCCCGTGAGGTGTGTGCTCAGGCGAACATCTCCTCATTGCGCTACGGAGTGACGAGACATTAAGAACTGGGAGACACTTAGGAATCATCTACTCAAGCGGTTTTCAAACCTATTTTAGCGTAAGACCCCTTGCTATCCAGGAGAGCATCCGAGAAGGCCCCAGAGTGAAACGCTCAAGTCCAGAGCAGCCCTGACTGAAACAGGAGTGAGGACCCTGTGTTTCCCGACTTCCCCAGCCCGGCCTGGTGGTCTCTAAATCATGGAAACTGAGGAGAGGGGGGCTTAGTCGGAGGCTCTCTTACACAGGACTTGTTTGCTGAGCATTTCAACACCAGACAGCAGACGCTTTATCGGGTTTTCCTGGATCGTCCCTTTATGAGGGGTCCCGAAAGCAGGAATTTGCCACGTTTTATATACCAGCCACTGCTAGAACATGAGGCTCCACCATGAATGGGCTCTGCACATACCCTTCCTTTTCCGTTTCTGAAGTAGTTTATAAGTTTACATCCATAAAACTTCTTAATGAGAATAATATTATCGGGTAATAACAACCAATTTGACAGACAAGTTATGGGCCCTATTGTCATATTAACCTCAGCATCTGTTTATCAATTTTTTTTTTAATTTTTATCCATTTACTTGAGAGAGAGAGAGAGAGAGGGCCCGTGGGGAGAGAGGGGGAAGCAGGTTCCCCGCTGAGCAGGGAGCCCGATGCGGGGCTTGATCCCAGCACCCTGGAACCACGACCCGAGCCAAAGGTAGACGCTTAACCAACTGAGCCACCGCAGTGCCCTGTTTCTGCATCTCATCTCGATTGTAAGACATTCAGATAGGGTTAAGCAAGGGCTATAAAGTATAAGCAAGAGGCAATTTTTTAAACTTTTTAATCGACCTGGAATTTATATCCAGTGAAAGATGCCACGATTGAGTGTACGATTCAATGATTCACGTGTATGCCCACGTAACCAACACCCCAACGGAGATGCAAGTGCATGTCTGTCTGACTGCCCTCGGGGTGACAGAGATGCCTGATGCTGTGTGCAAGTAAGCCGTTCTCCGAAAGAAGTCTTGCTGAGAGCCTCGGGAGCCAATGACCAGGCAGGGGCCAGAAGTCCCAGTCGGAACACTAGCCCAGGCGGCTGAAGAAGTAGTCCTGGTCCAGCGCAGCCGGAGAGCCCCACACCACCCCTCCTGGAACTCGGGCCCTGTCTCTGAATCCCAAGCACCAAGTGGCCAGTGGGCACCGTGCTTATAATACTGCACAAGGGCATTTTTTCACCCAATGGGGCAGGTCTGGCCAGAGAGAAGAGGCCGGAGCTCCGTTTCCCAACCTGGGCTCTCGCTGGGTCAACAGCAAGACTGTTAGAGAGGGTAACCCGAGCTGGGTAATGTGCGTAGGATCTGCGGCTTTATTGTGTCCCTGCTATGTTAATTAGCACTGGAAGCATGATGGATGGGCAACACGTGTGCGCTCGGACTCCGAAACCAGCGCTGAGAGTTCGGCACCCCATTAGTTACACGTCACAGAAACCCAGGGGATGTTTACTCTAGAAAGAGGATCACTTACAAGAGGGAAACATGCTAATTCATTCCTGATTCCGTCTGGGGAGAGGGACACCCCACCGGCCTGGGAGTGGTGTAACCTGTCATCCAAGACAGAGACGCAATGAGAGCCTGGCGGGAAAACCCAGAAGGCCCCGGCCCCCCGGCCTGGAAACCCTGAAATCTCAAATCCTCACTTGTTCCTACGTGAACCCTCTGAGACAGAAGTTCCGAGAAGGCTCTGTGTTGACATTTCAATCCATTACCCCGTTCCAGAGGCAGGGAATCTGGGGCCCGATGGCTCCCACACCCTTGCGGGGCCACAGGGAGGCTACTGCCCTCCCCTCACACCAGGTTTTAGGCCGGCTGCTGCCTCTCAGGCTTGGGCCAGCTCTGTGCACCTCCACCTCAGCCTGACAGGTACCAAATGAGCTCAGGAAGGATGTCGAAAAACCTGGCACTCCTCGAGGCACGTGATTAATGCAGGCCTGTTTTTGTAAATTCCGAGCACGCTGGGAAGACAAATTTCAAGTTCCCTTTCCATGGTAGGGTTCCAGAGTTCCAGTATTGTCAAAGCCATTGTGTCCACGTGAGAAAATACAGTAGTGGCCAACAAAAGTTTTTTTGGAAGTGACTAAAATAGGAATGACTCACTGGTGCTTGTTTTCGATTATCCCGGATACCTGGAACGTAGTATCGCCTGGGAACAGGGAATACGTGTCGAGACGTTTGGGCAGTGGGGTGCGGGGAAACGTTCCACAACTGCCTGGGGATGGACGGAGGCCGCCGTGAGGTGCAGGGCCCGGTAGTTTCTGGGGTGTAAACATTCCCACCACGGCCAGTCTCAAGCTACGACCCCGGCACCCCTGAATGTAGGGGCGGGAAGAGGTGTTCACACGTGTTCCTCACACGCCGGGAGGAACAGGCCCCAGTACGTGGTTGTAAGTTATGTAAATCCTTCTGAATAGAATCACCCTTGCTCCTCGTGACCTGTAACACTGGCCCTCTTCTTCCCTCCGTTACCGTCCACACATCTCGGCACAGTAGGTAAGGGCTTGCGACCCAAGTCAGCGTATCTGGTTCAACGCCCACCTCTGCTGCTGTGGAACCTACTGCGTCTTCCTTTGCTTCTTCCCTCATCTGTAAAACTGGGACTTTTTATGGACTTACTCATTCATTTAGAGAGCAGGGGGTGGGGGGAGAGAATCTTCCAAGCAGTCTTCCTCCTGAGCACAAAACCCCATGTGGGGCTCAATCCCATGATTCATGAGATCATGGACCTGAGCCAAAACCAAGAGTCCTAAGCTCAACCAACTGAGCCACCCAGGTGCCCCCAAATTAAGATTTTTTAGAAAGAGGTTCTCCTCTACAGGGATGCTGTGTGGATGAGATAACTCACTTAGTACACTCTAACACAGTGATATTCAAACTTCAGTATGCTACAGGATCACACAGTCCAAGCACTAAAACACGGATGGTTGGGCCACGCCCCCAAACTTCCCAATTCGGTGTCTCAGTTAGGGCCTGAGGATGTACATTTCTAATAAACTTCCCGGTGGGGTCGAAGTTTAGATTTGTAACAAATTCCCAGGTGATGACGACATGGTTGGACCAGAGCCCACACCTGGAGAACCATCTATAGGTTTCAGCATGGTGTCAAAACCCATTTCATACTGACTGTCATTACTGTCAATTTCAAGAGGTCAGAGCCTTTACCTATAAATAAGGCAAAAAGACCCCAGGTCCTTCCTAAATGAGCAAACTACCCCAAACGGTTCCTTAGGATCTAAAAAAAACATCAGCTCCCCTCAAATAAGGAATAGCAGGGAGGGCATTCACTTTTCTTCCTCTTTCCGTAAGTAGCTCAACCAATCCTCCCCACCTGAGTCTTCACGATGGACCAGCACCAAGCAGGAAGGATCAGGTAGGGCTAAAAGGCACATATATTAAAGAACCAGGAATCAAAATTTGGATTACTCCCTGAGGACACCAGCCAAAAGAAGAAATCCCTAAAGGGCAGCTGTGCTTCCATCCGTCATTCCAGCTGGCATGACTGTCTTTAAGTAGCTGATCCCACATATGCCTGGCCAGCACTTGTATTAACTGGTGAGGACAGGGGCTGATGGCGCAGAGCTCTTAGCAAACTTAGACATGACCAATTCTTGAGCGAAGTACAGAATTTATATTCTGTGTCACTCATTCTTTTTTTTCTTCCCAGGTTTTTGCTTTTATTTTTTTAAAAGATTTTATTTATTTATTTGACAGAGAAAGAGATCACAAGTAGACAGAGAGGCAGGCAGAGAGAGGGGGGGAATGCAGGCTCCCCGCAGAGTAGGTAGCCGGACACAGGGCTCCATCCCAGGACACTGAGACCATGACCTGAGCTGAAGGCAGAGGCTTTAACCCACGGAGCCACCCAGGCGTCCCCCACCCAGGTTTTTGCTTTTAGTAATGAATTTGATTCTTTTACATTTTGGTGAAAACCTCAATAAAAACAAAAAGCAAAACAAACCAAAAATATATCTCGTTTTCCTACCTCCTTTGTTTAATAACTTTCCAGTTCACCTTTAATTTTTTTCTAATTTTTACCTGCTTTATTTTTTTTATAAATTTTATCGTGTTACGTTAGTCACCATACAGTACATCTGTGTCCCTCATTCTTCATCAGTCTTGCATTGTGAGTCTCACACTTCAACAACTCAAAATTACGTGACATCTGACACTCACCTCTCATTACAATTACTAATTAATTGCTCTAAGCCCAATACGTTCTCCGTATAACTGAGAGTGGAGGTACCAATGGCTAACCCTTCATGGTTTTTTTAGGTCAATGATACGAGTAGCTCAAATAATTGTTTGTTGCTAATAGATGTCACACAAGCCACAGCCTGGGGTCAGGCCATAGGGCAATAGTAGCTCAATATTTACAATAACATCAGGGAAAGTCAGATTCAGCAACTGAGGAAGAGAATGTTTACTCCCGCCTCGTTCCCATGTGAACTCTCTGGACAGCGGTTCCCGGCGGCTGGGGAGTTGGCACGCAAGCTCTGTTTGATGACGGAACAGCTAGCAACTTCCCTGCTCTTCACAGGGAGACCACAAAAAACACAGAATAGCAAACCCAGATGGGAATCCCTGGGGAGGCACGTGCTTCAGGATTTTCGTGGACTGGCCTTTTGGAGGCTCAAGTATTCTGAATTTTGGATATGCCCAGAAGATGGCTGACCCAACATTTCCACCTGATTTTAATATGGCTCATTCGCATCCCTTTCGTCTAGCAGTTGAACACGCGTGTGGGCAAAGTCTCCCACTGCACACACACCCCCTAACACAACCCTAAAAGCCAGCTTTGCCTGAGCCCAGAAGCACAGACTGTATCCTTCCTCTTTTTCCCAGGTTTTGCTTAGAAGGTAGTTGGTCCCGGCAAAGGTATTCCACACGATAATCCTCCTCCTTCCTCCGACAACGCGACAACGCGAGCCGGCTGCTGTCCCCCCCTCTTGCCATCTTGAGTCTCCACAAAGGGGGGATGGAAGGAGAAAGTAGGAGAAAGTGAGCCTCCGGCCTAGCTCTTCCTAAATCCCACTGAACAAAAGCACAGTGCCAAAGGTACTGGAACTGCATCATGCCCTTCACGCTAGGAACGAATTACATGACCCAAAAATTCCTAAAGTAAATAAGAAGTGAGGTGTGAACTAGCCAGAAAAATAAAACTAGAGACCTTTTCCCAGCTCATGCACTGGGTGCCTGTCTTTCCCCTGTGACTAGTATTTAAGTTCTTACAGCTTATAAGCAAAGAAGTCAAAGGAAAAGATCGACAGATTTGATGACCTGAACATTAAAATAATGGAAGGAACGGAAGAAGGGAAGGAGGGAGAGAAGAGAAAGAGAAGGAAAGGCGAAAATAAGAGACTAGGGAAAACATTTGCAGCAAACAGGATAAAGGGTTAATATCTTAAGTAGATAAAAGTGTTATTTACTTGATAATCGAAAAGAGAAATGAACAGAAGTCACAAAATAATAAATATAATGAGTAATGGATATAGAAAAATGGCCTCATTGGAAATCAAAGAAATACAAAATTTTATTTTTTTTTAATTTTTTTTATTGATTTATTTGACAGAGAGAAATCACAATTAGGCAGAGAGGCAGGCAGAGAGAGAGAGGAGGAAGCAGGCTCCCTGCTGAGCAGAGAGCCTGATGCGGGGCTCGATCCCAGGACCCTGAGATCATGACCTGAGCCGAAGGCAGCAGCTTAACCACTGAGCCACCCAGGCACCCAGAAATACAAAATTTTAAATATCAAGATACCATTACTCATCTAATAAAGCAGCAAAAAAGAATGTGATGTCAACACCCAAAGCCAGTGGTGTGAAACGGGCCCCGAAACATTGCTGGGGGCATCCAAAATTGGTACAACCCTTGAGCAAAGAAGCTTAGAAACCTATCAAATGCCATAACATTGTTTATACCCTCTGACCCAGAAATCCTACTTCTGAAAGGAAATAACACAAAGGAAAGAAAAAGCTACATATACAAATATATTGAAGGTGACATTATTTATAAATTTTTTAAAGGGAAGCCACCCAAAAGCCCAGCAATACAGACCAGCTAGGTAAACTACGGTACATCCATCCATTTATTCAAAAAACATATTTTTAATTTTTAAAAAAGATTTATTTATTTCATTTTGGAGAGAGACTCTCTGCATGAACGGTGGGAGAGGCAGAGCGAGAGAAAGAGGGAGAAACCTCAAGCAGGCATGAGTGCTGTGCTGCCATATCATCTCATCTTTGAGATCTTTGAGATCATCATTTCTCATCTTTGAGAAATCTCCAGCAGGCGTGACTCTGTGCTGGGCGTGGAGCCCGACAGGGGGTGGATCCCAGAACCCAGAGATCCTGACCTGAGCTAAAATCAAGAATCGGATGCTCAAACAACAGCCCCGCAGGCGCCCCATTTATTCAGCAAACATTTATTAATCATCCCCCATGTACTAGTCCCTCTTCCCCACTCTCACAGTCTAAGAGTAATCAGTAACAGATAAGGAAGGTAAAAAAATACGTTGAGATAATTTCCCTTTAAATCAAGAAAAGTCAGCCTTCCACAGACCGCTGGTATGTATATTACACCCAGATCGTCGGGGAATAAAACACCCGTATCCTGTAAAAATGGTCATCCTCGGAAAGATAAGGGATAGTAAGTGTTGGCAAGGATGTGGAGCAAAAGGAACCCTCGTGCGTTGTTGGTGGGGATGTGAACGGGTGCAGCCGCTGTCAGAAACAGCATAGAGGTTCCTCAGAACATTCAAAATGGAACTAACCTATGATCCAGCAATCCCGCCTCCAGGTATTTATCCCAAGGGAATAAAAGCAGAACCTGGAAAAGATATCTGCACTCCTGTGTTCGTTGCGGCCTTATTCACAACAGCCAGGAGATGGAAAGAACCTAAGGTTCCACCAGTGAATGAACCAATCAAGAGATTGGGGTACGTGCATTCAATGGAATACGATTCAGCCGTGAGAGAGAGAGAAATCTTGCCATTTGCTACAACAAGGAGGAACCCTGAGGGCATGATGCTAAGTGAGAGAAGTCAGACAAAGATGAATCCTTCATGAGATCACTTACATGTGGAATCTAAAAAAGCCAAACTCACAGAGAGACTAGACTAGAATGGTGCTTGCCAATGGCTGGGGAACAGGGGGATTGGAGAGATGCTCAAAGGGAACAAAGTTTCAGTTACAAACTGAGGAAGTTCTGAGGGTGCAAAGCAAGCAAGGTGATTCTATGTAACAATACTGTATTACATACCAGAAAGTTGCTAAGAGAGGAGCTCAGTCAATGTTCTCACCACAGAAGAGAAATGGAATTATGTGATGTGACACAGTGAGCTAACCCTAGGGCAGTGATCATTTTGTAATATACACGTGTATCAGATCAATAGGTTGTACACCTTAAATGTACAAGTTATATGTCAATTATATCTCAATAAATCTGGAAAAAAAATAAATTTTAAATCAAATGCTCGGTATTCATATCAAGGAAGTTGGTGGCCCTTGTATGGGGGCTCACTTGACTATTTAAAGGCATTTGATGAGAGCCTTGGGGCAATCATGGGAGACAGAGGTGCCAGGGCCCCCTGTGCCCAGAACTGACAGCCCACCGCTTTAAAGACTTCAACTTAAGTGTTGTACTGGAGCCCCCAGGCCTCAGCAACCACTTGCCTTCAAAGAGCCCTATAAATGTTTATGTGATGCCTGGGTGCCAGGGGCAGTAGAGATGATGGACAGAAGCAGGTGATGAAGCAGCGTTGTTCCTTTTCTCAAATGCAATCTCTCAGCCCTTCTGCTATGCGCGCCTCGGTCCCTCTAGGTCTCTGGAGGCATGGTCGGAGGGGAGCAAGCTTGTATTCGAGGGAGCTGATTTGCTTCAGATCCTGGGCTGTTGGGCTTGGCCATGCCAAAGAGAGCTCCCCGGGCTGCCCTACTTGCCACTTGCCTCTGACGCAGACCCATGTCCCCAACAATACGATTAGACACCTGCCTCCCGGAATCATGTAAAATGCCTCCCTCTAAAGAAACCACTTCTCTGGGACACCTGGGTGGCTCAGTCGGTGAAGTGTGTGCCTTCAGCTCAGGTTATGACCCCAGGGTCCTGGGATCGAGCCCCGCGTTGGGCTCCCCGCTCAGCAGGGCGTCCGCTTCTCTCTCTCCCTCTGTTGCTCCCCCTCACTCATGCTCTTGTTCTTCTTTCTCAAATGAATAAATAAAAAAATAAAATAAAGGAACCGGTTTCCCACCACTCCTTAACACTAGAGATGTTTTCCAAAAAGGGACAACCCTTCATTTCACAATTAGAGACAAGGCTTAGAAGTGACACCATAATAATAACAGATTAAGTATCAAATACAGTAACTGCCGTGGCCCAGCTATTCTGTGTTTTGCATACGCGATTCACTCACTGCTCATAACAAGCCTGTAAGGGAAGTACTATTACTTTCGATCTCGCTTTCTAAATGAGGGAATGTAAGCTTAGAGTAACTTGCCAACACACGAGCCAGATGCCTTCTGACCCAGCAATCCCATGGCTGGGAGTAAATTAGCCCACAGGAATGAAAATCTCTATACACAAATACAAGTGCGGAGGCATTAGGGGGATGGGGAAAGTCGGAAGCGATCTGAAGAGCGTAACAAGCAGAGGACAGCTAAGTAAACGCGTTCATGTATTAAGGGATTTGAACTCAGGCAGGCTGATTACATTAACCAGGATGACACCGTGCCTCCTTAGAAAGAGAGTGACTGCAAAATTTACATCATGGGTAAATGACTGATAGACAGAGGCCGTCCCAAAAGCAGGGGGAGAAACTAATGCCTGAGAGATGGGATGTGGGGTTGGTGACCAGGATCCAGGCTCAGGCAATACATTTTACTCATGTCTCGGTTCTACGTATACTAGGTCTGGGAGCCCAAAGTCCAAGTACCCCCTCCTCTTCCTCAAAATAAAAGATGAGCAGGCACTCATCTAGGTACCGACCTATCTTAAGAAAGAAAGAAATAAAGAAAGAGAGAAGTGTTCATCTATTTTGTTTCTTAAATTCCACATATGAGTGAGATCCTACGGTATCTTTCTCTGACTTACTTCGCTGAGCACTGTGATACCCTCTATCTAGTTCCATCTAGGTCACTGCAAATGGCAAGATTTCATTCCAGGGAAAAATAAAGTAGGATGGAAACTGAGAGGGAGGGCAAACCATAAGAGACCCTGAACTCTGGGGAAGAAACAGGGTTGCTGGAGGGGAGGTCGGTGGGGGATGCGGTATGGGGGAGGGGCATTAAGAAAGGCACGTGATAGAATGAGCACTGGGTGTTGTAATGCAACCGATGAATCACTAAATTCTCCCTCTGAAACTAATGAAATAATAAAAATTCAAAGTAAAATTAAAAATAAAACAAAAAAGGAAATAAGTGTGCTTTGGATCCCCACCCCCCCCAAAAAACAAGCCTTAGAACCAGCAAGCTAATCGAAACCAAAGCAAAACTTCTCTGCACCGCTTCGGGGCTGGTAAAGGAACATGGGAACAGCTTTGGGTCTGAGCAGTGATCAAAAGCCTCGAGCCCAGCTACCCCAGAGCGCGGCAGATTCCCACAACGGCAGCCTACGGAGAAGGGCTCCTGAAGTGGGTTTCCTCATATTTAAAAGCCCTTCAGTCACGTCAGGGGCCAGGCCAGGGCACAGAGCGCAGCTTGGATGGGCACGCCATCTGCAGGAGCCACACACACACACACACACAGGCTTCCTCCCTCCCCACGCTCAGGAGCGTGTGCAGACATGATGCACGCTCTTTCCTTCCCCGGTTTATCTCCTTCCTGCCTCCTCCATGACTCCCCCCGCTGTGAAGCCCACCCCCCTACCCCAGGGTTCTGCTGAGAGGTGCCTAGTGATGCAGATAAGGACTTGGGTATTCATTTCCCTCTGGAAGGACAAGCCCTGACTCCTCTCATTTACTATCGCAGGATATGGACAGAGAAATCTTAAGTAGTGTGGACTCTTCGCATTCCCAGTTTCAACATTCATGGTTCCAACTTGAGCCGACTTGAACATCAGGACACGTGGACACGAGCAATTTTTCTGGGGGACGAACTTGAGTCTGTTCTGTGGCGTGTGCGGAAGCGAGCTCCTGCATTATAGTGAGCATCACTAAGCACCCAGTGTATACATTGCAGCTCATCTGTGTGACTCTCTTCTCAAAACCTAGAATGTATTTTGTGGAAGAAGGAAAGAGACTGATACATGCGGGCTCTCACAAAGGCCCTGGAATGTGACCACAGAAGGTCTTGGGTCAGCCTCCTCTCTCACTGTCACAAAGAAATCAGAAAATAGACCCTTGGCGTGGTTGAGGAGAAGGACTTGGTTCCATGAGCTGTGTTCACAGTACAATCTGCATGGGTCAGTCAGTAAATCAGCTCGGAGATGATGCAGAGAGACCTCCCTGTGCCCTCCTGCCCCGGGAATCCGGAATTCTGTTCTAAGCAAAGGAGTCAGGAAAGAACTGGGCCCTACCCTTCCCTCTGGGAACGTGTAGGGTTAGCAGAGAGAAGGCAGCCAGAAAGACAAAAGAGAGGGCAAGCTAACAACACAGACTCAGTCCTTCTCTGTCAGGGGGAACGTTCCAGAAGTACCTCAAACACGGGCTGGGTGGTAGGCATGAGTCAATGTCCCAGCTCTGCCGTTATCGGTTATATGGTCACTTTAAGATTCCATTCCCTTCTCTGAGATGAGCATAATAAAAGTGCCTTCCTCTTTGGGTTCTTATGAAGATTCAATGGCATCTGTGGGAAGCGTCCATCACGGTGCCCAGTGCCTTGTCTGTGCTCCAGGAACACTCACAGTGTGTTTATGACTTTACTCTCTGTTAGACGGTGATGGGAAGGACACACTTCCTGACTGCCTCCACCTCCACTTTCCCCTTTGGCTGCTTCTCCTCGAGAGGTTTATTTTCCTGCTCTGAGAAATGCCTTCTGGGTTTTACTCCATGGGGCTCGAGTGGCCTCCACTGCCCATCCTCTAAGCCTACAAGAGTAGACAGGACCTACCTTGCGCGTCTTGGATTCTTTATCCAAGAGGCCAGGGACAGCCCATCTGGTCAGACTGCTTGCTAATAAAAGCCAGGACGCTGTGGAGAAAGAGACAACTTTCCAGAAATGTGACAGACCCCCCTCTGTGACGGACAAAACATCTGTTTGTTCCATCTTGCAGAGTCGGGGATGCTGGGTCTAAGAGCTGTTTCTTCTGACAGCATTAGATGGATACTGTTTCTAGCTCACACGGGGTGTCTTTTCAACTCCAAACGTAAACACTGAGCTCCAAGAGTGGAAGAAATACCAGCTTGCTGGGACAAGCAATGACTTGGTGTTTCTTTAAGGATCCCCTGGTTCGGGGCTACTTGCGGGTGAGTTAGCTCCTGATCAACAACCAGTACGGCGTGGAAGGAGGGGACTTTCCCAATGAGATTAGAAGAAAATAGTCATAACACATCTAGTTGACAAGGGAGTTGTAACTAAATTATATAAAGAACTCTTGCAAATAAAAGGCAAAGGATGCAACCTAAAGAAACATGGGTAAAAGATTTCAACAGAGACTTCACCAAAGAAGACATACACCCTCTTAATAAGCACACGAGAAGATGCTTGCCGTGGTGAGTCACCAGTCACGTAATGAAACAGCCCTCTCTATTAGCATCGCTAGAAAATGCTTAAATTCAACAATGCCCAGTGTCAGTGATATGAAACACCCAGAACTCTCATCCTTCACTGGTGAGAATGAAACCAGTACCACTACTTTGAAAAATGTTCCGGAAGTTGCTTATTCGGTAAAACATGCACTGGGCATATGACCCCAAAATCCCATTCCTGGGTATTCACTCAAGAAGAAGGAAAGCATATGTCTCCATAAAGACATGTCCAAGAATGTTCACAGCACATGTATTGAGAAGAGCCCAAACTGGAAATAAAACAACTGTCCCGGGGCACCTGGGTGGCTCAGTGGGTTAAAGCCTCTGCTTTCGGCTCCGGTCATGATCCCAGGGTCCTGGGATGGAGCCCAGTATCAGGCTCTCTGCCCAGCGGGGAGCCTGCTTCCACCTCTCTCTCTATCTGTCTGCCTCTCTGCTTACTTGTGATCTCTGCCTATCAAATACATAAATAAAATCTTACAAAAAACAAAAAACTGTCTCCCAGCAGGTGAATGGATACACAAATTGTGATGTGGCTATGTCCCAGCCATACCCAATATGTCTCAGCAATAAAATGAAAGGAACTAATGCCTACACCAGCATAGCTGAACCTGAAAAACACCACGTTGAGTGAACCGAGTCAGACACAGAAGACTATAGCACACTGTAGGTTTCCATTTACACGACACTCTAGAAAAGACAAACCTCGTGTGGGGACAGAAAGCAAGACAGCAGTTACCTGGGGCTGGGGTTGGGGACACACCTGGGAAGGGACAGAAAAATGTCAGGGCTCCCCAATCTAGGTCTCTCTTCAGCCGCAGGAACAAGTTATCAGTCTTCCTTAGCAAAATACCTCTGACCTTGGGGCGCCAGGGTGGCTCAGTGGGTTAAAGCCTCTGCCTTCGGCTCAGGTCATGATCCCAGGATCCTGGGATCTAGCCCCACGTCGGGCTCTCTGCTCCGCAGGGAGCCTGCTTCCTCCTCTCTCTCTCTCTCTCTCTCTGCCTGCCTCTCTCACTACTTGTGATTTCTCTCTCTCTCTGTCAAAATAAATAAAATCTTTAAAGGAAAAAAAAAAAAAAAAAACCTCTGACCAGTAAGACTCAGAAAGCAGCTGCTAATGAGAATTTAGTCTAAGAATAGATGTCCCCTGTGATCCACAGAGGAATGGTCACAGAGAAAATGCATATGATACTTATTTTGTGCCGGGGCACCCCTTAGACACTGCGGAGATGTAATCCTCCCGGGAGCGTGGGAGAAACATACCGGCAGGAACCTGACGGTTGAGGGAGAAAGCAGATGCCTGGTGCCTCTGCTGGTAAGTGGCCAAACCCGCATTTGGACACAGGCAGTGCGTCTGCGGGAATCTGCTTCCTCAGCCACTTGGCTAGTACTGCCTCTTGGAGCAGGTACTATTTTGACCCCAGAAACTTTAAAAAGGATCTTCTAGAAGCATTACTAAGAATAGCCCCAGAGGGCACAGGGGGCACATCCCAACGGGGATAAATAGGTTTTCCTGTTTTCTTAGAGGGAATGGGCATCTCGACACCCAGGCAATGTTCTTCTGGGGGCAGCAGCCTGGATTCGAAGGACATCTGAAAGCTCCCCAAGCCCTTGACGCCACCAGCAGTTCTTAGACGGTGTATTTGTGTGCCGGGTAAGGTAGACATGCGCTGAGGCCAACACGCTGAGTCCCAGGTTGGTTCATCCAAGGGGGCACAAAAACACACTCAAGGGAAAACAGTGAGAAGAGAAGGGGCCGCCAGGTCCCGATGGAGGAAATACAGGGAGGTGGCCCTCTGACGGCTCCTCTCCTTCGGGAGCAGAGGGGTCTGAGAGGGAAGAAAAGAAAATACACCGTCAACGTCCTCTTCTGCAGGAGCACACAAAGCTTCGCTCTGGCTAACCCCTCGGGGCAGGGACAAGGCGAGGTCAGCCTTGGCGCCAGGCGTCGCCAGTTCCACATCCAAAAAATCACCTGACAGCAGAAATCTTGCCACTCAAGCCATGCGTGTGGATGAATCAGCCTCTTCCCAGAGCAAACTGATAACAGGAGGACCTCCTTGGGGTCTCTGTCCCCTAAATCCTGACTCCGGACTACTAATCCCCCTTAACAGTCTTCTCCTCACCAACCTGAGCCGGCATCCCTGCTCGGGACACATTTTTACAGTCTCGGGGTGCTTCGCAGGTTCCATCCTGCACGCATCGAGCATCTTTTATCTCCCACTAGAATGAAAATTCTAGGAAGCCAGGGACCCTGCCTAGACCTCCATGCATCCACCACGGCGCGCCTATACACACGAGCGATGGGCCATATCTTATCTGATGGACGGAAAGAAGGCAGGAGGAGGAGGAGAGGAAGGATGGGGAAATGAGTAAGTGAGTGAAGCTGTGTTTTCCTAAAACACAAAGGCTCATAACCAGAAGTGATAGAAGCACACCTCCCCAGCCCGCTAAGGCCTCGGGGCTTCAGCATGTGAAAACATCCTTGATGGCTTTATGTGTTCTAGAAGCCCCACTGCTTCAGAACCAAGTGATGACTTCTGTTTCTGCCTTGCTTGTTTGCAATCCCAACCTTGCCTAATAGATAATTCTTTGGATTGTCATCAGTGAATAATATCTGCCAGGTGCCGAATGTTGCATAAATACATTTGTCTTATAGAAAGCTCAAGAGGGTTTTTTTTTGGTTGTGTGTGTGTGTGTGTGTGTGTGTGTGTGTGTGTGTGTGTGTGTGTGTGTTTTTCTTAATGGGAAACTATAAAACTCCGAATGGGTCTGCTTCTACTGGGTTCATCCTCCTCGACCGTCCTTATCCTGGGTTGAATAACAAGGTCCAGATGAACTGTAACGTTAGTTAATTTCTCTCCGGGCCCTGATTTCCTATGAGAAAGGAAGGTGAATGACATTTCAAAAGAGCTCTGTGAGATTTATGTATGCTTTTGTATCTGTGGAGGTCTTTCAAGAGCCCAGGCATTTTCTCATAACTTGTGGAAGCTCCTTTTGTCTGTCTTTGAAGCTATTTATTAGCTGGACAATATTTTAGGTGAATTGAAAAAAGAAATAGTCTTCGGCGAGATAGAGAGAGGGGTTAGGAAGAGTCATAAATCAGGTCTGGATCGCCAGCAGTAAGAAACGGTCTCACTTGAAGTGTGTACACATGTGTACATACGTGTGTGATGTGTGTACAGAGAGAGAAGCATTTTTCCTTGTAGTATACTGAGATAACTCTAGTTTTCCGAGGTTGTGTTACAGGGAACATGGATATTCTATTTTTACCAAGCGCAACAAAACAAACTTTTGAACCTAAAGTTAAGTGAATTCCTACGTGAACCATCATCACAACACACCCTGCCCTTCCCCAGGGATGCACACAGCATGGTGCCGACTCTGCGGAACATATAAAGAAACAGAAGACTCTGGCCCTGCTTTAAAGAGTTTACTGTCCTCGTGGAGCCCCGCAAGACGTGCATATAAAATCAGACTGTACCACTCCCCTCCTGAAAATCCTAGAATGATTTGCTGCTGTCCTCAGGGTGGAAAGTCAAAACATGTAGCCCCTCCCCCACTCTCTTTCAGTCTCATCTCCTTGCTCTCTGCAGGTTCACCCAGGCACAGTGGCTTCCTCAATTCCTCACAGGCACCACGTACGTTCTGACCCCAGGCCCTTAGCACCTACCGTTCCCTCTTTCTAAAACTTTCCTCCTCCCCATGGGCCTCCTTTATTTCTTGTCTATTCCATACTCTGCATATTAATCAGAATGCTCTAGAATAACAATCGATAGGATACATATATATATAAAGAGGTCAGTTACAGGACTTGGCTAGTGCAGCCGCAAGACTCAGAAGTCCCACAGTCTGCCACCTGCAGGCTAGAGACCTGGGAGAGCCAGTGGTGTTATTCGGTTCGAGTTCAAAAGTCTCCAGAACGTGGGTTGATGTTGTAAGCCTGAGAACTACAAGCGCCCCAGTCTGAGGGCATAAGGGAAGGAGAAGATATATTTCTCAGGTGAATCAGAGAGAGCACGCATTCACCCTTCTTCTGCCTTTCCATTCTAGTCAGGCCCTCAAGGGGTTGGGTGATGCGCACCCACGTTGGGGAGGGCCCTCTGCTTTCCTCAACTCAGCAATTCAAATGTTAACCCCTGAAACACCCCCCCCCCCAGACACACCTGGAAATAATATTTTACCAGCTTGGTCTTTGCATCCCCTAGTACACTTGGTCTTGGCATCCCTTAGCCCAGTTACACTGACACATAAAATGAACCATCAGGGCGTATTGGCTCACTAGGCCGCACCCCTGAAACTAGTGTAACACTGTGTCTACTACACCCAAATAAAACAACTGATTTTAAAAAGTAGCCAACACCCTCAGAAAGCCTTCCCAGAATTAACCAGCCTTTTGCTTGTGCGCCCCTTTAATTTCTTCTTCATAGTTCTGTTTGTAGTTTATCTGTATTTATACTTATATTTGTTTCCAGACTGAGATCTATCCAGATTTCCCCCCACTGGACCATAAGCCCCACGGCACCTGAGCTCTTTGGCCCTGGCTATCTCCAGCACCAAGCCCAGCACACAGTAGGTGCACAAGAAATATTTGTTGACTGAATTAAGAACCGAAGGAAGGGGCACACAGGGTGGCTCAGTCGGTTAAACCTTTGCCTTTGGCTCAGGTCACGATCGCAGGGTCCTGCGATCAAGCCCCGCATCAGGCTCTCTGCTCAGCAGGGAGCCTGCTCCCCACCCCCTGCCTGCCTCACTGCTTACTTGTGATCTCTGTCAAATAAATAACTAAAACCTTTAAAAAAAAAAAAAAAGTACCAGAGAAAAATGAAACCTTACCAGAACTTGACCACAAGGTACAGGGCTAGATACACAGTAACTCAGCAAATGGTCCAGTTCAGCCACATTTCCTCAACTTGATACACAAGATTTGTCTCAGTTTGTGGTTTTTCCCCTTGCCTACCTCAGAGACACAGCAGCGAGGGACAGAGACCCCACAGCTCTGCTGCCCACCCCTGAGGCTCGGAGCCTTCAGAATAGCAAAGCCCCCCCGGCCTGGAAGGGAAGTCCTCCCTCTGGTGGCTGAACGCCCCCTCCTAGTGCTGATTCTGCTTTCTGCTTTTTTCAAACAACGCAGGAAGATTAGTAGGAAGGAAGATGTGGCCCTTGCTACATGAGGGGTCTGTGTGAACCTTCCAGAGGAAGAACTATGGGCAGCTGGTATGGAACAGTTGAACACGGAGCCAGGAAAGACACCGCAGGAACCCACCACGTCGTCTGCAACAGGCTACCATCCAGATGTCTCTACATGTTTCAGGAACAGTGTTCAGGGTCAGGGAGTCTGTCCCACCTGTGAGGAGGGTAGCATCCATTTTTGTCTCTATGCGTAAAGGCAGAGACTATAAGCCCCCACTTTGCGGAAACAGAAGCAGAAGCAGAAGCCGCGTGCTTTCTAAGGCAGGTGGGGATCTCTGAAGAGGATCAGACAGCAGAGCTCATGGCGGATGGGCTTTGAACACGGTGGACACCTTCAGGCACCTGGTTGTATTTATGGTATTCCTTCCGGGAAAAGAAAAAAGTCATTTGGCTTTATTGCCCTTAGTGGGAAGCTTTAGAACCCCTTCTAGAACCTACAGTGAGGAAACGGGCGGGGTGCCAATTCTGCAAAGGACAGAGTGGCAGGTGTTGGAGCAGAGCAGTCTCTGACTGCCAGACCATGGGTTTTCTTCCACCAAAGGAAATTGGGAGCCTGTGGGATGGGTCTCTTTTATAAGCTAGTAGTCTGACCAAGATCCTCCCACGAAATTACATGTAGTCCCTACTCTGTACCAAGTCATGAAGATAGCAAAGCTAAAATTGTCAACTGAGGCAATCTCTAATTTACTCTAGGTCCTGTGGAACAAATGCATAAGAACTCATTGGATCATGAGGGAAATGTCTCGGGAATCACCAGGCTGCGGGAAAGCATAAGGTCATGTAGGAGGAAGGGTCCTGGAGTCATTGTGGGGAACGTGATGAAGGGATTTTGCAGAAGACATGGGGCACGGAGCCGGTGAGACAACGGATATCTGCATGCAAAAGAATGGTCTTTACACCATACACAAAAATTAACTCAAGACAGAGCACAGATCTAAATGCACAGCTCAATGTAAGAGCTTAAACTGTGAAGCTCTTGGGAGAAAACACAGGAGGAAAGTTAGGTGACCTGCCATCAGGCAAAGCCTTCTTGGGTACAACACCGAAAGCACAAGCAACAGAGGGAAAAAGAAATAAACAACTTCATCAAAATTTAAAACTTTTGTCTACACAAAATAACATCAAAAAAGTAAAAACATAGTTCACAGAAGGGGAGAAGATACTGGCAAACTGTGTCTGATAAAAGACTGGTATCCAAAATATATAAAGAACTCATAGAGTTTGGGCACCTGTGTGGCTCCGTTGGTTAAGTGTCTGCTTTCAGCTCAGGTCATGATCCTGGGGTCCTGGGATGGAGCCCCACATCGGGCTACCCACTCAGGCGCAGTCTGTTTCTCCCTCTGATCCTCCCCTGTCTCATGCTTTCTCTTTCTCTCTCTCTCTCTCTCAAATAAATAAATAAAATCTTTTTAAAAAAGAACTCATACAGTTCAATAATAAAAAGGCAAACAGCACAATTTTAAAATGGGCAGAGGATCTAAAGACTTTTCCCCATAGAAGACATACAAATGGTCAAATACACACATGAAAAGATGTTCAGTATTCCCAGTCATTTAAATAAGTGGAAATCAAAGTTATAAGGAGGTACCACCTCACATCCACTAAAATGGCTACAATTTTTAAAATAATAACAGAAAGCAAGCGGAGATTTCTGGAGCCAAGATCCCAGAAGGAAGAGCAGCACGGACGGGGACCTGACACGCAGCTCTACTTTTCCCCTCCAGCATTTTCCAATACAGAACTAGGATCCAAGAAGCTAGAAACTAAACAGAGTTTTTATTGGGGTTTAGGAGGAAAGGGCCTGTGAAACACCCAAGCTCTTTTAGGACCCCTAAAAGCCTCTACTTCAAGATTTAGGACAATGGAAATAAGCCAGCTCTCACAAATTCAGAAATGGAGCTTCTAATGACCTCCAATGACCCTTTATAACAGCATAAAAAAATCAAGTGTCTGGGAATGAATCCATCAAAATGTAGGCAAACATTGAGATATCACCTTACACCAGTTAGAATGGCCAAAATTAGCAAGACAGGAAACAACATGTGTTGGAGGGGATGTGGAGAAAGGGAAACCCTCTTACACTGTTGGTGGGAATGCAAGTTGGTGCAGCCTCTTTGGAGAACAGTGTGGAGATTCCTCAAGAAATTAAAAATAGAACTTCCCTAAGACCCTGCAATTGCACTACTGGGTATTTACCCCAAAGATACAGATGTCGTGAAAAGAAGGGCCATCTGTACCCCCATGTTTATAGCAGCAATGGCCACGGTCGCCAAACTGTGGAAAGAACCAAGATGCCCTTCAGCGGACGAATGGATAAGGAAGATGTGGTGCATATACACGATGGAGTATGATGCCTCCATCAGAAAGGGTGAATACCCAACTTTTGTAGCAACATGGGCGGGACTCGAAGAGATTATGCTGAGTGAAATAAGTCAAGCAGAGAGAGTCAATTATCATATGGTTTCACTTATTTGTGGAGCATAACAAATAGCATGGAGGACAAGGGGAGTTAGAGAGGAGAAGGGAGTTGGGGGAAATTGGAAGGGGAGGTGAACCATGAGAGACTATGGACTCTGAAAAACAATCTGAGGGGTCTGAAGTGGCGGGGGTGTGGGAGGTTGGGGTACCAGGTGGTGAGTATTATAGAGGGCATGGATTGCATGGAGCACTGGGTGTGGTGCAAAAATAATGAATACTGTTATGCTGAAAATAAATAAAAAATAAATTTTAAAAAATGTAGGCAAGATCTCCATTCAGATAACTACAAAATATTATTCAGTATAATTAGAGAAAACTTAAATAAACACAGATATCTCCAGAGTTGGAAAGATAGTAGTTCTCCCCAACTCATTTATAGATTCAATTTATTCCCAGACAGGCTTTTTCCCCTGTGAAGAAATTGACAATCTAAATCTAAAATTTATACAATGACCAATAAAAGTCACTAAAATCTTAAAGAACAAAACTAGAGGACTTACATGTTAAGATATCAAGAATGATTATAAATCTACAGTAATTAGGGGCGCCTGGGTGGCTCCATGGGTTAAAGCCTCTGCCCTCGGCTCAGGTCATGATCCCAGGGTCCTGGGATCGAGCCCCACATCGGGCTCTCTGCTCCATGGAGAGCCTGTTTCCTCCTCTCTCTCTCTCTCTGCCTGCCTCTCTGCCTACTTGTGATCTCTGTCTGTCAAATAAATAAATAAAATCTTTAAAAAAATAATAAATCTACAGTAATTAATATAGTTATTGCCAAAGGGATAGATCATCCAATGGACCTAAAAATCATCCAGAAACAAACTTTTTAGGTAGTCATTTGATTTATGATGGAATTGCAAGGCAGGGGAGGAAGGATGGCCTTTTCAGTCAATGGTGTTGGGTCAACTGGAAATCTCTATGGGGGAAAAAAAATGAATCTTGACCCTTCCCTCACCTTATACATAAAAATCAGTTCCAGATGGATTGCAAATCTAAATATGAAATGTAAAACAACCAAGCTCCTAGAAGAAAACACAGGATTACCTTTATAACCTTGGACTTCATTAAAATTAAGAACTTCTGTTTCAAGTACATAAAATAATAGGCTTAGACTCATAACATATAAAACCTTCTCCAAATTAACTTAAAAATACAGATAACCTTATTTTTAATTTTAAGAATGTGAGTGGACACTACATAAAAGAGAATACCTAAATGGTTAATAAACATGTGAAAAAAAATGCTCCCCATCCTTAGTTGTCAGGGAAATGCACATAATATTACAATGAGATAATCACTAAACACTTAGCAAAATGGCTAAAATTAAAAAGACTGACAGTACCAACTGTTGGCAAGAATATGGAACATCTGCAACTTTCACGCACTGCTGGTAGAAGCAGAAATTGCTACAATTGCTATAACTGTTTGGCAGCATCTGCTTTTAAGCTGAACATATGTATACTCTGCCTGAGCAACTCCACTTCTACCAATATACATAATGGATACACATACATCTGTTCACCAAAAGATGTACTGTTCACAGAAGCACTAAGAATAGTAGCCAAAACCCAGAAATCGCTCAAATGCCCATTATGGGCAGAATGGATCATTGTGGTGTATTTGCACAACTGTATACAATGCAACATGAAAATGAGCTACATCCACATTGCAACAATGTGCATGAATGTCACAGATGCAAGCTGAGTGAAAGCAGCCAGTCACAAAAGGGAGCCACATGGTAGGATTCTATTTTTAAGATCTACTTACATATTTATTTGGGGGAGGAGAGGCGGAGGGGAGGGAGAATCCCAAGCCGGCTCCCGGATGAGAACGAAGCCCAATGCGGGGCTCAATCCCACCACCCTGGGATCATGACCTGAGCCAAAACCAAGAGTGTGTGACCGGGCTGACGGAGCCACCCTGGCGCCCCTGTATAATTCCATTTGTATAAAGTTCAAAAAAAAAAAAAAAAAAAAGGCAACATGAATCTAGTTTTAGGAATCAGACTTGGGGTTACCTTTGTTGGGGGTGAAGATGAGTGGCGGAAGGAACAGGAGGTGGCTTTGAGTACTGGTAATATTTTGAATCTTGAGCCAGGTGCTGACTGCACGCATGTGAGGTCATCTCGTGAAAACTCGCGTGGCTATGCAATGATTTGCCATGATTTGTGCTCTTTTCCATACCTACCGGATACTCAAAATGCATTTTTAAACTGTTGCGGGGGAGGGGTTTCTGGCTGACTCAGTCAGTAGAGCATGTGATTCTTGATGTCTGGTTCATGAGTTCAAGCCTCAGGCCAGGCATCCAACTCACTTAAAATAAATTGTGGTGTGGGGGGACGCCTGGGTGGCTCAGTTGGTTGGACGACTGCCTTCGGCTCAGGTCATGATCCTGGAGTCCCAGGATCGAGTCCCGCATCAGGCTCCCAGCTCCATGGGGAGTCTGCTTCTCTCTCTGACCTTCTCCTCGTTCATGCTCTCTCTCACTGTCTCTCTCTCAAGTAAATTAAAAAAAAAAAAAAATCTTTAAAAAAAAAAAATTGTGGGGCGCCTGGGTGGCTCAGTGGGTTAAGCCGCTGCCTTCGGCTCAGGTCATGATCTCAGGGTCCTGGGATCGAGTCCCGCATCGGGCTCTCTGCTCGGCAGGGAGCCTGCTTCCTCCTCTCTCTGCCTGCCTCTCTGCCTACTTGTGATCTCTCTCTGTCAAATAAATAAATAAAATCTTTAAAAAAAAAAAAAAAACATTTAAAAAAAAAAATTGTGGTGTGGGGCGCCTGGGTGGCTCGGTCATGATCCCGGGGTCCTTGGATCGAGCCCCGCATCGGGCTCTCTGCTCAGCGGGGAGCCTGCTTCCTGCCCCCCCTGCCTGCCATTCCTCCAGCTTGTACTCCCTCTAATAATTAAAATCTTTTTTAAAAATTGCTATCCAAAAAATAAATAAATAAATAAATTGCCATCGCTGGTATGATCTTTACTAGTTTTGTCTGTATTTGCTTTGTATGAGACTATGAGGATTTGAGGACACCCACCCTCATGTGGGTCATAATTATAATAAAAATAATTTAAGAAAATATTAGGCGAGTACTCATGGATTAGAATCCCTTTTTAACGTATTGGTTGACTTTTATACTGTTAAACGATGCCAGGTTTTTAAAAAAAAAAAAAAATCGGGAAATCCAACATCTTAAACTTCCTCCCACTTTCCTCCCCAGCCTGTTGGCGATTGTTTCGTTCTCACCAGTTTCATCTCACTTCGTCACCGAACTACGTCCCTCGGGTGGTTTTCTGATCAGTCCCGGTTTGCACCGGTCACTCACCGCAATGTCTCTCTTTTCCGGCAGCTTCTTGGTTACAGCCTCGGTCCAACCACGAGCCCACCCGTCCGTGTCCAAAATAAAAAGACAAACCCGGAGGTCCCGCTCTCTCAGCGTCTCCGCAGCAGAGGGAACTCCTGACGTCACCTGCAGCTGAAGGAACGCGAGCCCTTGCATGACGTCATCGGATGAAGCAGTTGTTGATTGGTTGGCAGTCAGAGGCGTGTTTAGTACAGTGAGTCCCTTCCTGATTGGCTGGCTTTCAGAGAGGAGGCTGGCCCTGATTGGCTGGCTTGTAAAAGCCTGTCCTCAGAATTCCAGCGCTGTTGATTGGTTGGCGGGGTTTTAAGCCCGGGATGCACGTGGACCTTGCTTTCGGAAAGTTCGCCTTCCACCACTTTGCTTCCATGGAAGACCTTCATTAATATGATCAGAGCTTTCTTCCTATTAGTGAAAATCTCCAGATTTCTTAGGTTGAGGAAAAGAGGTCCTAATGGAGGCAAGTAGAGCTACTTTCTGAAAGCAGGACAAACCTCTATGTCTCCGGGCTCTTTAAAGTGCGATGGCACCATTTTCTTGACATTTTATCATCCCATTTTTTAAGTATTTTTCCCTTGGGTACTTATGGGTATTCTTTTCCTTCTGGACTGGATTGTCTCTCTTATTCCTTTTCTGTTCTGCAGTATTTTGTGCATTTGCCATGCCCTTTCATCTTTACAGGCTTACCTTGGGCGATTCACCCAGACATTCCACATCAAACAAACTTTCATCCCGTGATACAAACATGTATTTTGTTCGGTCCACCCAGCATTTCCTGCAAAAATGCAAATTTGTCACCAACATTAAAAAACCGGGAAGTTCCACATGAAATTGCACTTGTAATTCTCTGGAAAACCACCAGGAAACATGACAACATTCTCTGATAGCAACAATCACCAGAGACGTTTTACATTGGCAGTTCTTAAACTTCAATGAGTATCGGGACCATCTGGGCCAAGTTGGAGGCATTAAAATCATTTTTCCTAGGCTCCACCTCCACAGTTTAAGAAATATGCGTTTCTAATGAGCTCCCAAGTGATGCTGCTGATGATCTGAGGACCACAGTTCAAGACCCATTGCTTGAAATGATGCTTTTGCTTTCTAGTTACTACACCACTCCCTGTTGTCGCATATCTAACCCGTGTTCACTTACTTATGGCACCTGCCTGGTCCTGGTAGGAAGTTACAGTGATAAAACCTGTGATCTATTTTATCTGAATTTTCCTTGACCACCTGAGACCTGGTTGTCCACGGTTCAAACTTCCATTGGAAGTCTGCTTAGTGCAGTATGACCCACTTATCCCAGCCTACAGGCATAGAGGCTTTGCTGGGACAGTGCACATCCTTACAGAAGGTCCTGAGCTCCCTGGCCAACACGAGGTTTTATACATGTTCTATACCGGGAGATGAATCGCGTTCCCAGGATTCTTTGAGTGGACATCTGCCCAATTCCAAAGCATCACTGGAAAACCACTAGCCAGATCTGCTGGTTTTCTTTCTTGCCTCTGCTCAGGTCTCTAGAACACACAACACTCAGAACTTTCTTTACACCACCTATTTACTCTCTAGGAGGTTTTGTTTTTCATTATTTGTTTTTCCTTACAGTGGTAGATAATAGTGAAAATTCTCAAGATTTTTGTCACCAGCTTTCTTTCTTTGAAATATCTTCTGGTGGGAAAGATGGAGTTGGTACGTACTTCTCAGTTCCACAGGAGACGCTTCTGTCTACCACATTTTAAACTTTCTAGCAAGGATTTGTATCTCTTTGTTTCATTTCTTGTTATTGTTATTGTTGTTTTTTGGCTTTTGGTTTTTTTGCTGGTTTTGACACTTTGTGTCTTTTTGTGAGGTCTTCAGGAAGGAAGGGTCTGTGGTCCAGCTTCCCTAAACCATCATTATGGGGAAGTCCAGCTCTGGGTAATTGTGTGGTTCTGTTCTAAATGGTCAAACTTCTTTCTAAATGTGTGTCCCGCCGCCAGAAATCCCATTGGAACCAGTCTGGTCTGAGGCGTGAGTTTCAGGATCTTTTAAAGCTCCCCAGGTTATTCTAATACACAATGAAAGTCGAGAAGCACTGCTGTAGCTCAGTGCATTTTGAATGTTACTGTGCATACCGACCCCCGCAGGGTCTTGTTAGACCTCAGATTCTGGCTCAGCAAGGCCGGGATCACTCTAGAGTCTGCATAATTAACTAGCCTCCAGTGCTGCTGGGGCGATGGCTCTGGATCCCCAGACCACACCTTGTAGCAAGGTTCCAGGATTCCCTTAGCTAACACTCTGGCCTGGGTCCTCCGGATCCCTCATGTCCACCGACAGCTCGATCAGGGCCAACACATGACACAGTAAGAGGCACAGAAATACAGGTAGAGCCAGAAGGAGAACCGTGAACAATGTTGCCATCATCTCCAAAGCTGATGAAGCCCAGACACCCGGCTCTATACTTGCTTTATGATGTGTGGAAAACAAGAGGATGTCATAAAAAAATAATAAATTTTTAAAACCCAGAGGCTCTTGGGAACCCTCATGGTAAATCAGAGAATTTATGCAAAACCCGGGACTAGAGCCAAACTGTGTGTTAGCACCATATCACCACAAGATGGCGCTGTTGGCTCGAGGAACATAAAGCATCGGTAACCTCACGGTGTGGATTTGGTTTCAGCCCTACTTTAGGGAACAATCCTTAGACAGGTGGAAGGAACATGATACGAGAGAAAACTCAGGGCTGCTAGAAGCTGCTTTTCATCAGGCCAGGAACCGTTGACATTTGGAACAATCTAGCAATGTCTAAGAAGCATCCAGCTGTTGGGGGCTGACCAGGTCACTCTTATTGACATGAGACAAAGATCCCTGGAGGAATTGTGTGCCCAGTGGATTAGTGAAAATGTAATCGCTTTCTACAAACACTAGTAGAATCCTTTTATGAAGTGAAAAAGAAAAAAAAAACCTCTCCCTATTTTTTAAAACTTTTTCCCAAAATTATTGGGTATTGGGAGCTTATGTGAATGAAAATGTATTTAGTACTTTAAGTGCATTTTTCTCTTAATGTTAATTTCATCCCTCTGGCCTTATTATTATTCCCATTCTACAGGTGGAGAAGCTGAAGGAATTAAAGCACTTGCCCAAATTATGAAGCCAGGACTTGAACCCAATTTGATCTGTCGCAAATCCTGCGAACTTGACCAGTGCCCTGTACTACCTCTCAATCAATATCCATTCACAAATGCACATGTTCCAAAGCTGGTCTTTCTTAGTCTGGTATTCCATGACTTGTAGCCAAAACATCTTAATGATACGGTGTCATAAGGGAAGAATGGGTATTCTACGTGCCCAAAACAGGAGCACCTAACCCATTCTTAAGCAGCAAAAGTTTCTGGGAACACCTTTGTCTCTTTCCCTCCTTCCTAGTACTTCTTTAGTCCTTTTTTTCTAAAGTACTTCCTTCCCAGGGCTGTTTCTCCCCCCACCAACTTTCAAACAAATTTATTCTTCCTCAGTAAGCTGCAGAATGGAAAGCAAGCCAGTTGTATTAATTCTCGCTAAAGTGTATATGATTGATAGTCACTGCATTATATTACCCAAATAAAACCCACTTGGCTTTAGACCTAAAAGAATAATTCAGTGATGATAGTTCTGCCTACATGCTTGTTCATATCTCAGTACTTTCTTTATTTGAGGAGACAGACCCTGAAGAGGAGACAAGAGGCAGGGAGAAAAAGTAAGACTAGTGGTTAAAATGAATCAACTAGTAATTGTGAAGTTTTACACATATTCGGTGCTGAATGTAAAACACTAAGCTAAGCTAAGAAAACCCTCTCCCAGGACCATTCCATGGCCTGAACACCATCTGGTCCTCTTGTACTATTTTTTGTTTTTCTCAACTGGAAAAGGTTGGACTAACGAAGGACCAAAGAAACCTGAGGAGATCCTTAGCCATTTTACAAACAGCATAAACTATTCCAGAGTGACCAAATCACCCTGGTTTTCCTCATATTTAAAAAAAAAATCTACGTAATAAATGTGGGAAAAAATGATAGAAATGATAAAACTTGGGCCGCCTGGGTGGCTCAGTAGGTTAAGCATCTGACTCTTTGATTTTTGGTTCAGGTCATGGTCTCTGGGTCATAGGATCAAGCCACACGCTGGGCTCTGCCCTGGGCATGGAGCCTGCATAAGATTCTCTCTTTCTCTCTCCCTCTGCCCCTCCTTCCTCAAATAAATAAATAAATGTGTGTTTGTTTGTTTGTTTGTTTTTTAATGATAGAGCTAAAATATCTCCATTTTGCCCCCACTAGTGAAATAACTGACTCGGGCACCACACTGGGCTGATGAAATCATTGTGTGAAAGGCTGAAGGGGAAATTTGCAATGGAGGCGTCTGGCTGACGTCACTTGACCCCACCGTTGTCTAGTGTGAAAACAGGCCCGCTCTGTGCCTTCCGTATCAATGCAAGAGGAGGCAAGCACTACATCCTGTGAACTCTCACCCAAAAAAAACCCAAAGAAATCAAATGAGTTTCTAGCACTAGCTTCCCCACCACAGAAAAAAACAAGGGGATACAGGAACAAATGAAATGGTACCACAAGAAAGCAAATATGCGAATTCAGAATGAATGGACTCGGCGTGAGGACCTCAGTTCCTCACAAAGGCAGAGAGTGCTCTGAAATCAAGCAATTCAGAACCAAAAGAACCAAACGCAGCGTGTGCCGCATGAGTGAAACCAACCGATGGCAGAGAGAGAGCCTTGAGATGGTTGGGGGATTTTTACAAAGATGAGGTATCTGATAAGACCACGGAATTACTGTTAATCTTGTCAGCTGTGGTAATGGCGTTCTCGTCATGTATGAATATACCCATTCCTGGGATGTCTTTACTGACCCTGGTAAGGGGGGATTGATATTACTTGCCCTAAGCTCTGAAGCAAAAGGAAGAAATGAATGTAGTGACGTGATCACCATGACAGCTGAATCACGGCCGCGTGTATGTTAGGGTTCAGTATTCTCTGTGTATATTTTTTGTTTCATAGCATGAAGGTTTTTAATAATCAAAAAATAAAAAGATGTTCCTATCTCTGTGACAGTCTGTGGGACAAAAGAAAATTCAGTAGGTCAATGAGATCGTTTTCAGCTTTGATGGGAAACACCCACAACCGGTATGGGACCTCCATCAGTGTTACGTTAAGACCCAATGTGCCCCTCACAAACCCCAAAGCACTCTGTTTATCCATCTCAGAAGGACAGAGGGCGCCACCTGCCTGGATTAGGTTAGGACTGGATTCCGAGCCTCCAGCCACCTCCAGTGGGACACCCTATAAACAACTTAAGAGTTCGCCTAGAAACTTCACCTACGAATCCAGGCGGCGGGCCGCAGGGGGTTCCGCCAGCTCTGAGCTGGGGTCAGGCACCTGTTCAAACCCAAGTGTTGTCCCCGTACGCCAGGAGAGACCGCTCTCTAGACGCAGGGGGCTCTGAGACACGAAAGATGCTCACCCTCGTTCATAATAACAGAATGCAAATTAAAACACAGTGAGATTTCCAGGTTGTGGAAAATCAGAGCACCCGAAAACATACTTGCTACAGATATAGGAACATGGATGCTTTACTAGTGGGAGTGTAACCTGGAGCAGAACCCATCGGAGGATAATTTGGCAGCATCTAGTACAGTTACAAACACATACGCCCTTTCGCCCAGGAATTCCATTTCCTGCGGATTTATCCTGCTCACACTTGCTCCCACCGTAAGCAACATGTGTCTGCTATTCATTGCCACATTGCTTGTACTAGTAGATGATTTGAAAACTTAAATACCTACCAGAGGGGAGTATTAAATAAATTATGCAACAGCCACACACAACAGAATAATATGTAACTTATTTTCAATGAAGTCATGTCTATAAGTATATCAAACTACCCCCAAGACATATTAAGTGAGGAGGGAAAAGCAGGACAGAGAAAGCAACCCTGTTTATAGTATGCAATCATTTGTGTAGAGAATGAAAGAAGATTACCTCTGCTTGTGCATACAGAGAAGCTTCTAGAAGAATGCCCAACACATGAATGGCGTTGGTTGCTTTCAGGTTGCTGGCAGGAGGGAGAATTTTCTCTTGACTCTTGAACTCTGTTATGTGTAAATACATGACCTGTTCAAAAGGTAGAGATACAGTTAATTTCCTAACAACATAAGGCAAAAAGGAATCAGTTGACTTTCAAACCAGACTTCAGGGAAACAGAAGGGACCCAGATTCAGGGTGAGGCTGTGGCAGCCAGTAGGAAAATGTGCTGGAATATGGGCCACCGGGCCACAAAACATCACAAAACATGGCTCATGCTCCCTGTAGTGGCAAAATAGAATCCCTTCTAAATCAATCAAAGCCAAGTCCCTGTTGGGGCGCCGCCAAGCTGGCTCAGTCAGTGGAGCCTACGGCTTAGTCTCGGGGCCATGAGTTCAAGCCCCACATTGGGTGTACAGATTACTTTAAAAAAATTTAAAATGAGGCCAAATCCCGGAGGCTGGTCCGACGATCCCAGTTCCATCCTCCATGGAGGCTGAAGTCTTCAGATGAGGTGGTCTCCGAAACCCAGAGGAAGGGGCTCTGGAGGTAGCCGCGGCGCATCAATGCCCCAAGGCCCCCCGAAATCAGTGCCAGCACCGGCAGAGCCCCCCAGGGGCCAGGCTCCATGCTGCGGCTCTCAGGGAAGGAAGAGTCTCATCCCCACCGGCCAGCTGTGTCACCGGAGGGAGGCATGTGGGGACTCCTGGCGTGGTGCTGGGGGGGACCCTCACGTAGAGACAAATTGTGAAACCATGAGCTGTGGGGTCAGTAGGTCAGTTCAAACACAGACAGGGCCTGTTTTTTTTTTTTAATCCATAAAACACAGACCTATTTAAAAAAAAAAAGTGACTGGAAAAAAATACAATATCCATCTGGTGAAGCTGTTGTGAGTCCATGCACGTAAAAGAGTTAGAGTTATCTATCCTGATGGGGAAGGAAAAGATGCAACTCGGAAATATTTAAAAGCCAGGATATCAGGGCACCTGGGGGGCTCAGTCTGTTAGGCAACTGCCTTCAGCTCAGGTCATGGTCCCAGGGTCCTGGGATCGAGCCCCACATGGGGCTCCCTGCTCAGCGAGGAGCCTGCTTCTCCCTCTCCCTCGGCTGCTCCCCCTGTCAGATAAATAAATAAAATCTTTAACAATTAAAACCAAAAAAGCCAGAGTATCTTGAGCATCCATTCTGCCTGGAGCGACCAGTCATCATCCCGCATGGGCCAGCAGACCTGTGACCCACACCGGGGGACCACTCTGAAGGGGGACAGGGTGTGGGATCTTGGAGCTGAGGGGGTGCCGTGGCTCATCGTGCGTCCCCTTTCGTGCTCACTGTGTGTGTGTCTCTCTGCTCCTTCCCGGACACACAGGCAACCGTCATTCCCATCCCCTTCCCTGAAGTGAGGCCCCAGGGGGGATCCAGCCAGTGAAATGCGAGCAGAGGCAGGTTAGGAAAAGCCCTTCTTTCTGCTCGCTCCTCCCTCATCACAAAGTGTTGAGATGATGGCAGAGCCACGGAGAGAAAGAACCCGAGCACGTGCGTCACTACCCGTCGAGCCCGCCGCATGCTTTACGTGGGCTTCCCCTTCTCTGGGTCCAGCCTTGGAAATTCCGGAGCTGCTGCTGCAGCGTCCCCGAGACCAACGTGACTGAGCGGGACCCCAGCCCCTCGCGACTCTGCAGCTTACAGAATGTGTTTGCTTTTAGAGGGAATTTGATCAATGAGGTGTGGTGACATCGGTTCGCTGGTGAGCTCTCAGGCTGACCAGGACTCGCAGGCTCTTGGAGGTACGTGTCATTTGCTCAGGGAAACAAGATCTTTCAAAACATTGGGTCTGCAGTGGCACGGGGTTGACAAAACAGAACTCTGGGTACAAAACAACAACAACAACACAGTGTTGGGAAAGCTGGATTTACCTCCCTGTCATTTTATCCTATTTATTTAACTAACCTCTACCCCCACCGTGGGGCTCGAACTCGTGACCCCATGATCAGAACTTGCATGCTTCTCTGCCTGAGTCAGCCGGGCGTCCCACTTCCCTCTCGTTTTAGAGGTGAAAACAGAGACCCAGAGGAAGGGGTCAGGGATTTGTGCTACATCACAGCTCAGCCCTTCTGAAGAGCAGGTTACCAGGTCAAAAGTGGAGGATCAGAGAGACAGAGCCCCCCAAGCCCCCAGAGGCACCGAGTCAGGGCCACAGTCACTCAGGGCTGCACGACCAAAGAAAACTCCTCTCCACCTAGGGCAGGATTTAGGATCCCGATGTTCTCAATGCGTTGGTCCCAAATTCAGCTACAGGAATCAGGCACAAGTTAGTGAGCCCATCAGGGGCCCCAACCACTTTGCTTCCACGCGAAATTGCCAGATCTCCCACTTTTTCCAGGAAAGCCCTGAACCCCGGCGTACGGGGGAGATCTGCCAGTCTTTCAATGTCAGCAGTCGGCTGAAAGGAATGTAAAAACTCTATACTGGTCAGACAAAATACATCGGAGGGCTGGCGAGGCCTTCAGTCCATCGGGTCAAGGCTCTGGCGGTCCTGTTTCCTCGACTGTAGAGACAGGACCACAGCCATGGCCACGGGCAGGCCACAGGAGCCCTGTTCTCCAGGTAGGGCCACCAGATTTAGCAAATGGACACAGAGGACACTCAGTTCCATTGGACTTCAGACAAACAATGGATAATTTTTTAGTATAAGTATGGACAGGCAATACTTAAATTGCAGAATAGAAATATGCCGTAGGCAACTCTCACAATATAATATTGTCTGGGACATACTTAGAATCTATACTGTGCATACAGATATACGCCAACATAGATACGGATACAAGTATTGCCTGGGACATACTTACACTAAAAAAAAATATTCACTGTTTATGTGAAATTCCATTTTAACTGGTATATTGTACCTGGCGCCAGACCAAGGAAGCTCATCAGTGAGCTTTCCTTTCTCTGGTCTCAGTTGTCCAGGAAATCTGAAAAATAAAGTAGACTTAATCCAAGCCACACCGACACACTCCCATAAGCAAGTGGGGTCCTTGACCGCTGGATCTGGATGTGTGGTCAGGCATCCCTCAGCAAGCTGAATTCTGTCCAGGTGACAGGCCTTCAGGTCACAGTGGGCACATCGCATTTTCCCTTTGATCCCCTGGGAGACAAGCCCACTGCTCATGGGTACATGGTGTCTGCCGTGAGGACTGAAGCAGGATGCTTGGAATTCCAATACACAGGTTTGCTCACCTCTACTGCCCTCTGGACCTTCATCATCTAAGTCCTAGCAGGGGGGCTGGTGGTGCTGCGGAGCTCCGCTGGGGCTGTTCTAGTCTCCCCCTCCCACTCCCACAACCCCGAGAGGGAGCTCAGAAACCACCATCCTCCCCCCTTACCGTGAACTTCATTGTCTGACACTGTCCACGGTCAGGAAGGCAAAATTCTTCCTCTACCCTCTTATGTTCAGTAACCGGGGGTCTGCAGATTAAACTAACGAAAGGCAGATTAAGAGGAGAAAAGGCACATAATTTTAATTACTATTTACATGCATGTCAAAAAATACTTACATGCATGTCAGTTCACAGAAAACAAGTGAAACTCGAAGAAGTGGTTAAACTTGGGGCTTATATGCCTTTTTATAAGAGGAAAGAAAGGATTTGTGTGTCAAAGGTGATAAATTACAGGGATGTGACTAGGATGTACATAGGGGAAACTAATGGAAGACAAGGGCTATGTTTATGCAAGCTCATCAGGGTGTTGATTGCCTATTTGCAGTGATAAGAGATGCTCTTCTATCCCTGATATTGGGCAGGCAACTTCTTCAAAGGGAAATGTATGCCCTGCTTTTAGGCAGATACAGGGCGGGCAAAGACCTCCTGCATCTCTTGATTCTCAGTTGCCTTCAGCTCAGTATAATCCTTGCACCAAAGTGGCCCATTCGGGGTGACACACTCTGATCCCCTTCACCGTCTCGCTCCTGGGAGGAGCTGGGCGGATGCCGCTGCTGGTCAAGAAGCCAAGCAGAGGTCCCAGACGCTACCACCACCAGCCCCACCCTCCGGCACAGACCACGGACCTTCCACAGTTCAGCAGGGGCCCTGTTCTGTCCCAGAGGGTCTCCATCTTCATCGCCTCCTTCCTCCTCTTCCTCCTGCCTCACAAGAAGCAGAGGGGAACCGCTGATGGCCTCCGTTTTACTCCCACTGGCCTCCAGGGAGCAGCAAAGCTGGGGAGAACATTCACCAATTCGGCAGCAGGTCATGGTGGGTTCAGCGAGCTGTACTTGACCAAGGGACCGGGAAGGTCCTGGTTGTCCCACAGCCCCAGACTGCAGCCACAGCTGCATTTCCCATCTCCGGGGAAACCCAGGGAGCTTGGCAAAGAAAGGAACAGGAGCTCTAAAAACCCCTACAAACTCTGGCGGGGTGGGGGGCGGGGGGTGCTGACTGTCTCTGTAGAGCAGGCAACACTTGATAATCCGGGTTGTGAGTTCAAGCCCCACGTTGGGTGTAGAGCCTACTTAAAACAATTTCTTAAAAATAAACCCCCTGTTGGGCGCCTGGGTGGCTCAGTCAGTGAAGCATCTGCCTTCCCTACAGGTCATGATCTTGGGGTCCTGGAATCAAGCCCCACATCTGCCTTCTGCCCAGCGGGGAGCCTGCTTCTCCTGCCCCTTCTGCCCCTCCCCCACCACTCCTGCATGTGCTCCCTCTCTCTCAGATAAAAATAAAATCTTTAAAACTGAAGAAATAAACAATGAAATAAATAAAACCCTGTGAAGTCTAAGCCCATAGAATGAACCCAAAAGGGTGAGCCCCACATCCACCACTTCCCGGCGATTTTCCCTGGATAACTTGCTTCCTTGCTTCCCCATCCATCAGAGGGAGACAGGACTGCTACTGACCTGATAGGATTATTGAGAGATGAAATGAGCTAATAGATGCTAATCATCGTGTCGAAAAACGGCTAGAACAGAGTAAGTGCTTTACGAATGATCGCTCCTGAGTCCCTCTTAACTCCCAACTATTTCTGAAAAATACTGGATTCTGGGTAGCATTTTTTTGGTTTTGTTTTTGTTTTGTTTTTTGAGAGACAGAGAGAGAGTGCAGGGGGCAGGCCGAGGGAGGGGGAAGGAGAGTATGGAGAGCAAGCAGAGGGAGACAGAGAGAGAGATCGTGGGAGGCAGAGGGAGACAGAGAGAATCTCAAGCAGGCTCCACACCCAGCGTGGAGCCCGACGTGGGGCTCAATCTCATGACCCAAGATCATGGCCTGAGCTCAAATCAAGAGTCAGGTACTTAACCAACCGAGCCACCCAGACACCCTCTGTTTTTAATAAATTAATTGGCATTTGGATTGGCTCTAGACATATTTTAAACTAATTAGTAGCATCTAACAGGTACTTTGAATTGTTAATTTGAATAAATCATGTTGGATTGACAATATTTTCTCTATGGGTATAAACACAGATTTTTGGAACACGTTTCTGACATACATACAGGGGACTCTGGCAAATCAAATAGTCCATTTAACAGGGAGCTAGACACACATCATGCCTAATTGCCAATTTTTAAAACCCTACACACAATATCTTTAAGACTAAACCACAAGACGCATGCTTCTCGAAGAAGCAGGGTCTGCAGTGAACCTTGGACGTGACCGTATTCGAGAGAGGCAGCCGGGCTGATTCTCAGAGCGCCCCTGAAGACAGGAAGCTGCATCTCACCCAGCTTGCTGCCGGCGATTCTCATTCATCAGCTTTGTTTTCCCTACACTGTTGCCCACTCAGGCAGCCCCAAATGACATCTGTCTGCTCAACTGCTGGTGGCCTGAGCGAATTACAGAACCAGGACAACCCTTGAGATGTCCTAGGCTCTGAATGGAGGCTGAGATACATGCCAGCAATAGGATAACTCAACAAAGGCTCATTCTCCTCCCTCTCCAACATTTCCCTTCCTTCCTTTCTTTTTTTTTTTTTTAAGATTTTTTTTTTTTAAAGATAGTGACTTATTTTAGGAGAGGGGAGAGAAAGCACTACGGGGGAGAGAGTGAGAGAGAGACTCTCAAGCAGACTCCCGGCTGATCATGGAGTCTGACGCGGGGCTCGATCCCAGGATCCCGGAGATCATGACCTGAGCCGAAGTCAAGAGTCTGATGCTTAACGAACTGAGCCCCTCAGGTGCCCCTCACATCTCCCCCTTCTAATCTCAAATGCAGGAGCAGAATTTTCTCACACTTTAAATGACCTCCTAGTTCCTGAACAGGGACAGGCTGAGGGAGATGCCGTGGCAAAGACATCCATAGCGTCCACAGCTAATTCCTGGAATGTTCAGGCTGTTCACTTGCAACTCATTCACTCTTGTCCGTTCTCCTGACTTTTCCCCAGGGCGCCCGCTACGCTTGACTCTACCTTCATGCTAAGTCGAAAAAGGAACCTCCCTGATCTGCTCTGGCCAATCAGAAAAGAGCATGCAGTCCAGAGCTGAGTCCCCCCTTGCCCTCTTAGCCAAACTCTCTGGGGCATCACACAATAGGCACAACCACCCATGGCAGCCAACGTCACCGTGGGCTCCCTGGAGGCAGAAGCCAGTGAGGAAGACCAGGGCTGGCTCAGGGAGTCCAGAGTCGCTGGTGAGCCAGAGCCCATGCAGATCGCCATGGTGGTTCTGGGTCCCAAGTCCTACCCACCAACCCTCCCCCCAGAGAAGACACCCCCCATCTGGTTCCACCCGCGGTAGCTGGGAGATACTGAGGCTCCTTCTCCTCCCCAAAGAACCTTCCACAGACCTTTGGAATCTTTCATTTTCGTTGCAGTGTAGGGGCACCTGGGTGGCAGCATCCAGGTCCTGATCTCAAGGCTGTGAGTTCAAGCCCTGCACTGGGCTCCACACTGGGTGTGGAGCTCACTTTAAAATAGAAGAAGAAGAAAGAGGAGGAGGAGGAGGAACAGGAAGAGGAAGAAGGAGAAGAAGTTGTTGTTGTTGAAGTTGTTGCAGTGTTAAGTACGGAGGAGGTCAGGCTCTAAAACAACCAAGCAGCCACTCAGGTCGTCTGGAGGTATGATTTTCTGTAGCTACTAAATTTACTTTTGGTTCAGTGCAGTGGCTTTGCCCGTGGGACACATGAAACTCTTGACACCGTCTAACAACCCCCACCCACTCTCAGAATCCAATCGCTTAAAAGTCTCCATTGTACTTTAGGAAAGCCACGACCCTTTTCATCGCAAATGACACTGGGGGGACACTAAAGGCACCTCACCGAACCGACGACCGGCAAGAGGCAAGATGGCCCCTTGCAAGCCTCTGCCCTCGGAGATTGGACTTCGCGGAGGATGCACTTGGAGATGATTTTTTTTTCCGGTAATGACAACGTTCGGTCCCGCATAAGAAATGAAATTGAAGCATTGATCTTATTCTTCAAGTAGAGGATGGCTTCAATATGAAAATTAACATATAAATTTAGCATCCATCTTATTTTCAACTCACTTCTGCTGAGTAAATGCGCATATAAAGGATGAACGGCTGAAACAGTACGCCCTGAAATCAAGTCCATTTTTCAAACATGTCAGATCAGAGGCAACCAGTGCCTGTTTTCTGGGGACCCAACAAATGTTCCCAGGGTTCCCCCCTTCCCATCGCCTCCCACCAACCTAGCCACAGGGCCACTTGGGGACCTCGGACAATGAGTCCCGAAAGAGCAGACCCCATAACACATGACTGCTCCGAGGCACACCTCCTCCTCCGGTCCAATCTCTTTCTGTGAATCTTAAATGTTCTCAGGCTCTTAGAAGTCTGCAGTTAAATCCAACAGCCTGGACCAGGGGGTCCAGAATCCCTGCCCCTCTCCCAAGTCCCTGTCACCTGTCCAGGCACTCTGCTATTAATTTCAACCACAGCCACGTACCCAGCTGAGAAATGCCTTGCTTCTAGAAACGTCTGTGCAACTACTTTTGTTTTTCCCATCATCAAGAGCACTGATTTTTCACAGGAGGGCATCACCTCACACCTGTTAGAATGGCTTTTACAAAATAGACAAGAGAAACTACGTGCTGGCAAGAATGAGAAAAGAAGGGAGTCCTTGAGTAGCTCCGCTGGTGAAGGTCTGCCTTTGGCTCAGGTCCTTATCCAGTTATCCCTGGGTCCTGCCTGGGATCAACCCCACATCAGGCTGCCTGCTCAGCAAGAGGCTGCTTCTCCCGCTCCCTCTGCCCCTCCCCTGACTCATGCTCGCTCTCTCTGAAACAAATGAACAAAATATTTTCCAAAAAATTAAAATAAAATTTTGAAAAACAGAGCCCTTGTGCAACATTAGTAATTTGCAAACTGCTGCAGCGTCTCTGGCAAACAGGCTGGAATGGAAGCTCCTCACAAAACGGGAAACAGAGCTGCCCTGTGATCCCGCAATGGCCCTTGAGGGTACATTTCTGGAGAAGATAAGTCAGCATCCTGAATTGCCACTCCCTGTTCCCTGGAGCATTTTTCACAATAGCCAAGACATGGAAACAACCTAAGTGTCCCTCACTAGGCCCAGAGAGAAAGCAGATGTCACCTACTAACTGAAATACGCCTGTCCCGCCAGGACAAGTACTGTGGGATCTCGCTTCTACATGGAACCTAAAAATCCAAACTCACGGAACCTGAGTAGAACCAGGCTTGCCACGGGATGGGGAGGGAGATGGGGACATGTGGGTCAAAGGAAACAAACTTATAAGATGAGAAAGTTCTGGATATCCAAGTGACCGCATGGTGACTATAGCTACACTGTACACTTGGAAGGTACCAAGAGAACAGGAGAGAGATGTTCTCTTTGATACGATGTTGTATGTCAATTCTATCTTAGTCAAACAGGGAGGGCTCGGGGAGGGAACTATTAATGTTTCTTACAACTCGGAGCTCCAGCTCCCGAGCGAAACCTATTTCCAGGTGTCACTAGTAAACTTGGAATCAGGGCACACCTGAAGGGCCGGCAGCCCTGGAGAAGCCCGGAGCCTTAAGCGGCAGCCTCCCTGAGGGAAAGGGGAGCGCATTAGTGCTAAGATCAGGTGCTTTGCCCATCAGGGGTTTCCAAAAACAGGCACTTCTGATCCCAAATGTGTCCTTGAGTCCAACATTAACCTTGGCCCTGAAGTTCCTTGAACTCCATGGAGGGCAGGAGTGAAGGATGCAGGCGTTTCAACCTCTCCCTCTGCCCCTTTAGGGCGCATGAACCTGAGAAGAAAACCTAAGGATGGGATGTTCTCCCGTCTGTGATTTAACACCTGGGGAGGACAATAAAAATGGAGGTGCTGAGGCTCTCTGAGATCCTGAATTCAACAAGCAGGGCTCAGGAATCTAAGCTAGAAGGGGAATCCTTGGGGCGCGGGGGGCACACTTGCAGACGAACCTGTAGAAGGTGACTGCCCACCCACACTCTTATCGTGGATGAACAAAGCATTTAAGACCAGCTTCTGGCCTGTCCTCACTAGTGGGGGGAGCCGGGAGGCCTGGTTTCCTGTGGATTAACAAGCCATGGCCAAGCACCCCAGAAGGAGGTGGCTGACTTGTTTCTCTTGTATGCGAAGGAGTAACTGAGCGCCCCTGGGCTACCGGTCGGAGCAGGGTGGTCTTCCAGAGCTGAGCTAGAATCTGAGAGGGGGCTCTGGCCACAGGACAGCGACTGTGGGACGCAGGATCTGAACCGATTTCTCCCATCTGACCCCCGACCACACTTACCCCCCCAAACAAGCAAGTCCTGCTTCAGAAGACTGTACAAGGATCGAACATACCTGCACTAGCCTAGGAGGTCGCTGCCTTACAGGTGACCCCACGCTGCCGGCCATTGTCGGGAGTCAGTAAGTTTGGAGATCTGCTGGGGGCGGGGCAATCGCGCTGGAGAGACACTGCACCTTAGGGCGGGGGCTGCTCCATCCGGGGGCCTTCACCCTGAAGAAGGAACAGCTGCAGACAGATTTCGTAGCCCCATGGGCTCAAGGGGACCTGCTACCGCTGTTGCTTGTTAAATGAATGCAGGTAAGCGTTTGAGACAAGCACGCCTTGGGAAAGAGGCTCGGCCTGGGTAGGCCCAGGCGAGCCCAGCACCACGACATAAACTGTCCCAGACAACAGGGGTCCGACAGTTTTCTTCCTCAGTCCCTCACTTTCTTCCTTGACCCATAGGCTAATGTCATGATACAACCCAAACAACAAGAGTATGTACTTTTAAACTCTGTTAGGGACTCATGTCCTTGAAACACATAGTAGTCGAATTAACATAAGATTTTTCCCATCAGAGATTCTCATTCCTAAAGTGTTCCATAGAAATAAAGATGAGATGGGGGGTTTTGGGGTCCTAAGTAGCTTTTGTATCCCTCTGGGACCCCTTCCGGGAGTGGCTGGCAGCTGATAGGAGCTCCTGCCCCCCAGCTGAGGGAGGAACTTAGGCCAAGACGACCTGCTGTCCTCCCCTCGAGACTGAAGCGCCCTTCGGACTCCTCTGGCCTTGGGAGCGCCTTCTGCATCCTCTTTCCTTTTCCTTCCACCTTTGTACGTTTACCGTGACTTAAGGGGTCATCCTTGCCTTCAGGCTCTTTGAAGAACAGATGTAGCAAGAGAAGTGGCTATAGTGGGGCACCACTGAGCATTATTGTTTGAAAACTCTCTTTTTAAAATAATCGGATCACGAATGCAAAAGCTAGGGAGCTCGATTAAAAGCAATCCTCACTCACACCAAGCGCTTTCTCTGTGTCGGGCACAGTGCTAAGTACGTGCGCCTCACGGTGCAAATTGTTTCATTTTTACTTTTTTTGAATGGGACTCTCCACGATCATCCCTGCTTAGCTCGGACTGGCGCACAGGGGACTCGGGAAATAGCAGACCAAAAGCATTCTCTTACACAGGCGAGGCCCTCACGACGCATCTGCTGGAGCAGCGGGAGGTGTGGAGGGACTGGACTGAGCTCTATTCTTAAACAGGAAATCCTCTTTCTGAACACAGCCCCCAAACTCTCATTCATATTTCTCAAGAAATGTCCCCATTCAACAGACCCCTGGGCCCCCCGATCCATGTGCTAGGAAGCAGCTTTTACATCAAATTGCTCTCTTTAGAGATCCTCTTTCCACAAGCAGAAATGACATAAACGAAGATCGTCTCCTTAGTTTATTATTTTTTTTTCCTAGAGCCCTCAGCATGCTACATTCACCTGACAAAGCTTAACCTTGTGTTCATTTCACAATACATTTCATGCAGTTCACAGCTGGGATGGGCTTTACACGGACATCACGCATGTTTCAGTTCAGCCACGTGGAAAGAAGAATTCTTAAAGGAGTTTGTCTCTGAAAACTGTCCGAGCCTACATAAGCACGGTGAGCGGTTCACTCCCTCCTGAAGTGCAGCGTCTCTCTAAAATGCAAGAAGGAATTTTAGCATAAGAATATAAGGTCCATTTGCAACCGAAATCGCTTGCTTCCGTTTTTACAGATCCTGAGGAATCCTCTTTCACAAAACCGCATTCAAGTATACTGTTTTGTCGGACATTCCGGGTCGAGTTTGGGAGCAAAGCGGGCCCCCAGCCTTCCCTCCCCAAATAAACCTTGCCGCTGGACCCGGCTTTCCCAAGACTATTCTTAGCATCAGACTCTCTTTGACAATAAACATTCAGCACTAAAGCCACAGAGCAGAGCTATTTGGCATTTTTTTCCCAACGAAGTGCAAGAAATTAAATAAGTTATGCTTTTTATTGCTAAGGTATAGAATCAAGCACAGTCACTTTGTCAAACAGAAGGGAAGGGTGGACACAGAAGCGGCCTCTCCTGACGGGCCCGGGGTTCGAATGCACAGAAAAGGTCACCTGGTCACGCCGCCCCGCAGGGAGCGGCCTTTAGGAGGACGTGTTGAGTATTCTAGAGTCTGAGGAGTCGGACCTCTCGTCATAGTCCTCCTCGGTGTAGAGGGGCTGCTTGGCCACGATCGGGCAGCCGTCGTCGGGGATGGAGATGCGGGGGTCCTCCGGGGCGCGCGCGGGGAGGACCGGCGAGCTCCGGAAGACGCCGGCCGAGTTGGCGGGGAAGGGGCCCACGTACTGGGACCTCAGCTGGTACTGCTGCTGCAGGGTCATGGTGTTCCACAGGGTCACGTCGTTGGGCAAAAAGGGGCTCGACTGGTTCCTGGCCAAAGTATTCCGCAGCATCAGCGGGTAGCGAGGCGGCTGGGGAAAAGGATGCTGTAGGGGCACGGCCAAGGGGCTGGGGACAACGTTACTGGAGTCGGCCGAAAACCTCAGCGTGTCCGGGACCCTGAAGGCCGAGCCCACGGACCACTTGGAGGAGGAGATGGGGTAGGAGCTCAGGCTGTGTTCAAAGATGTGGCCGTTGGAGGGCAGCACCAGCCCCTCGGGCTCGGCGGCCCGGTCCGCGGCAGCCCCGGCGACAGAGGAGCGGCTGGACAGCAGGACCTCCACGGCGCTCACCAGGTCCCCGCCGCAGCCCTTCAGGATGAGCTCCAGCACCGTGGGCTTCTGGGCGGGGAAGATCTTTTTCAACACTTCCAGGGGCGGCCGGTTGGCCTTCAAGCTGAAGGGCAGGGACACGGTCCCCGAGGGGCCCTCGATCAGCAGGTGGTTCTGCTCCCCGTGGTACTTGGGGCTGTCCGGGCGGCTCTCCGGGTTGCCTCCGTTTTTCTGCACCGCGTAGCCCCCCTCGTCCACGGACACGATCTCGGGGCTCTCCGGGGTGAAGCAGCCCTTGCTTTTGGCCACATCTGGGGAGCTCCTCTGGTCCGCGTCTTTGTCGCTGAAGGTCTCCGTGTTGTCGGCCGAGCTGCTGTCCCCCAGCCGCTCTTCCGTCAAGTCTGAAAAGCAGAGAAGAGCTGGGTTAATCCTGCCCCGGTGTGCATGAAGAGGAACAGATGAGCTGGGGCAGAGCCGCACACAGGCCCGTTTGGAAGGGCGGATGCCACTGGGTGGGTATCAACACACGGAAGCCTTGCTTTATCTTTCCTTTTCTTTTTGTCCTTTCTTTAAGTCATCGCTACACCGAATGTGAAGCTTGAACTCATGACCCTGAGATCAAGAGTCACAGGCTCTCGGACTGAGCGAGGCAGGCACCCCCTGTTCCGAAAGCCTTTAAGAAGAATCCAAACCATCTCCTTGGCCAATGTGGGGGGAGGGGCAGACTACATAAAAATCTAAAAATTGGAATGATTTCTCAGACTGAGGTGCACAGAGAGGCTTGCCTTGAACACAGGACAGGGATCTGGTACCTATAACCATAAAAGATGTAGCTGTCATAGCAGTCACGATCTAAATAGGGACCTCTGCAGGTTTAGGGATCAACACAGCCCAGGGAAGAACGGGAAAATGAGCTCAGGTTTGTCTCCTGGTTCTTTTTCTGCGAACGAGGGGGCTGGTGTTACCCAGGGACGTCAGCAGCGGGTGCAGGACCCTTTATCCATAGAAGGGGATTTTCACATTATAAATGCATTTCCCATAGGCAGATTTTGCATTACACAGGTCTTGTGAACTGGTCCTATGTTTCTTCGGGTTACCTAGTACAATAACTAATCAGTAGAAGTGCCAGGAAGAGGCCTCTCTTCATTGAAATCTTTCTTACAAAGCCACTCCAGGGAGTGACAGACCTGACTTCCCCGCACCTTGCACTAAGGGTCAAGCAAAACCAGCTGTGAATTCTGAATGGCAGGGTAGGTCACAGGACAGGGAGGAAATGGCTGGAGAGATCTGTCAAACTGCACAGGGGACATGACCCACCCATGAAACAAGGAGCCCCTAACTCCAGGACTGTAGGGGTAAAGAGGTAAAACCATTTCATGAACTGTTTTATTAGTAAGGTTCATGGAAAGGATTGAAAGACACCTTCTTGAATTATACCAAAAGGCGGGGGGGGGGCGGCGGGGAGCGTCCCAAGATTTTTGGAAGATTTGCTGAAAACCAGAACAGCTCCAAATTTAGCATTTTGACCTAAGACATTGTCCCCGCAAAGGGCTGGTATCACAGCGCCAAGCAGGCAGAAGGGAGTAGCCTGGATTTGCTTGCAGTAGGAAATGCCAACAGACCTTTATAATAAAAGGACGTGTTCTCTACTGGCACACTAGATGCAAGTAGATTTTTATCCTTTTGAAAACACTGACTGGCTGTCTCTACTCAGAGCCAGTGTAACTGATCTAAAGATGAAAATTATTAATGACCCAGTTGTCAGGTTGTAAACATTCGGTCAGCCTGTTTCTACAGCCCAGCCTGAATGGCTTCCTTGTCGCCTTCCCTGTGGGCACACCTGACTGTACTTAGAAAGCCAGCGGTGACATTTCATCACTGCAGCTCCAAAAATCTCCCTCCTCCAATGTATTGTTGTTTGTTTCAAAAGCCTTAAACAAAGGCCCATTTAGGAACATTCTTCTAATGTGGGATTTATTTTCAATATGAAGGAAAAACAAAATGTTGATTCTTCACAAAGCAACCGGTATGTGTCTGGCAACGGTAAATGCATTTTAAAAAACAGGCTTAAACTCTTATCAGTACGACCTGCAGTCTTAAGTCTGGTATAAATTCACACTTAACCCAAATCTGCATTTTAAGTCAACTACCGCTTTTTCCAATACAAGGTTTCTCCGCAGGGGTCATCCTCGGCCCACAAATACAAAGCCGACTTTGCTTTCTGCAACCCCTCTGGGACGTGCTCAAGACCTATTTTTGTAAGAGAAGTTTGCCAGCTTCCCTTCTGCAACTCCCCAGGACAGGGGACCCTGATGCCATCTCCTCAGCGAACAGGTATTTGTTCTTCGTCCAAGAGAGAAAAGCCACAACAAAAAAGCTTCCACAGATTCACATTCTAATCGGCAGACCTATCTACGTTATCCCGACTCCTGACCGGTCCGTCCGTCCCTCCTAGCGCTTACTCGATTATTAAGCCCTGGAAAATGAGTGGACAGAGACTGTGTGTTCACCCAGCACCGGCCTCAACACACGACTGGACTTCGCCCCCCTCCTCAGTGGAGCCTGGGGAAACAAGTCAAAGACACGCCCCAGGTAAATATTAAACTAATAAAATTGTGCTTTAAATACTGTGTACCTCTAAGCTTTCTTTACTTAGTCTTATCAGTATCAAGTATTTGCATCCCTGTAATAGGCAAGATACTCAGGGAAACAGGAAAAAAAAGGAGGTGAAAAATACCAGGAAGTCTAAGACTGGTCCCCACCTGGGGGGACTTAGCTCGTTGGGCAGAGGAGATGCTCGTACAAGGAGAAGAGCAAACACAGCCAGGAAAGAACTTGCTTCCTATCCAGCAGGATGCGTACTGCACACAAAGGTTCATCGTAGCATCACCCTCAGTAGCCAAAGGTGGAGCAACTCAGGGGTCCACGGATGGACAGATGGACAAAGAAAACCTGGTACGTATATACAGTGGAATATTATTTAGTCTCAAAATGGAATGAAATTCTGACCCATGTTATGATGGGGATGAACCCTGAGAATATGCCATGTGAAGTCAGTCAGTCACAAAGGACAATATTCTAGGGTTCCACTTAGACGAGGTCCCTAGAACAGACAAACTCACAGAGACAGAAAGTGGAATGGTGGTCAGCAGGGCTGGAGAAGAGGGACTGGGACTTACTGTGTCACAGGCTTTCAGATAATGAGAAAGTTCTGGAAATGGACAATGGTGGTGGCACAACACTCTGAATGTACTTAGTCCCCTTACACTGTGCCCTTAAAAACAGTTAAGATAGTAAATTTTATTGCATGTATATTTTACCATAATTAAAAACAAGAGAGAGAAAGAAATAGGACACACAGTGTCACCGCAGTGTAAGGGATGGTGACATTTTTTTGGAAAGCAAGAGAAACAACTGGTTCTTCTAGGAAATAAAAGGTATGTAAGTACAGCCAGGAAGCTCAAAACCTAGCTGTTTTTTAAATGAGTGAACCTAAGAATGGCTTCCTATGCTAAAAGACCATTTTTCCCAGGGTATCTGGCCAGCTCAGCCTGTGGAGTACTTGACTCTTGATCTCCAGGTTCAAGCCTCATGTTAAGGGTAGAGTTTACCTTAAAAATAAAATGAAATATAATATGATATGATATAATTTTTCCCACCCCGTATGAGCTGCCAAATGGAAAATAAGTTTTCCATTTATGGAAAGTGTGTTGAGGTCTATCACCAAATTCACTGTTTCACAAAACATGCCAGGCTCCAGAAGAAAGTGATTCCAAGAGCAAAGGTTTGGCCAGACAGGAGCTAGAGGACGATGTTCTGGCAAATCGGACACATCCACCGTTTTTCCATAATGGCCAAGGATACACTATCCCAGTCTCCTCGACCCTGGGTGACAGGACGCTGAATCTGAGGATGCAAGATTCTACCTTGGTACCTGTGTTCCTGCTCTGCAGAAGAGGCCACAGGACAATGGCATATGGGCAGCTTGTTCACCAGCTGTGAACCCCCAGCCTGCAAAAAACCCCCGGCCTGTCTGATTTTCTTGGTTCCCGGTTGCCCTCCCCCAACCCCACAGTGCCACAGTGGCATGCCGGGAGCAGCACGTGCTTCTGGCTGCTTCTCTGGGAGTGGTGCTGACTCATCCAGGCTCTCTTCTCAGGTTTCAGTCAGGCTGGCCACTCCGGGTGTCCAGGCTAGGGCCACATGGTGAAGAAAGCAAACAGGGTGTCCCAGGAATCAAATCTACAAATTCAGGACATTCCAAGCACCTGAGCTCAGGACTCTTCATGCCACATTCAGAGGGAGGACAGGAGACCTTGAAGGAACCAAGGAATGGGGCACAGCCAATGCTCTCCTGCTCGGAATCAGCCCATAAAGTCTTGCCCCAGGCTGTCCGGGGAGCAGGATCCCTGTCCCCTGCCCAGGCTGCTGGGGTTGCGAACCTGGGCAAGAGTAGACTAGCCTCTCACCTTGTGCCAAGAATCCTTCCTCACCAGCACCATTTCTGAAGGGCAGAGCTTGGAGCCCACGCGATTTTGTGGCACGACCTACTAGTGGTTGACCTGTTGTACCTAAACTAGATGTACTGTACGTTATTCTATAAATACAGACTTTCACAAGTAATTATAGAGGGTGGGTTTCGAGCCCAGCGATAAAATGTAATTTAATAACAGGTGTTGCTTTACATCTCTAAGGTTCCCCCCCCCTAAAAATGAACTTTATAAAATGTTCATGTTGTCTTGAAACACAAAGGCCTTTCTAGATACAGAAATGTGACACGGCCAACCAACAGATGAAAAGGGAAATGGTCCCCCAGACATTTTACCTTCTTTCTTCTTGAAACTGACACACTAATTCCTGGAACATAGAGAGTAAGAATATACTCCAACTGATAACATTTTTACCCCTAGAATATGGGTGCAGATACCCAGACCTTCTACCCAAAAAGTAGAAAGAAACCAATTTCATGGGAAATTCCAAATCCCCTACTCAAAGTTATACAGTCTGCTGTTTCTCATGTTTAAACATCCAGGAATTTGAAAAATCTTACTACTCACTCTTCAAGTTCATATTTTTCATGATAGAGAAATATTCCTAGCCACCCAGGAACTAAACCCTTCACTCGGGTCAAAGTATGTAAAAGAAGGAGATATTTGATTAAGAAGGAAACTTTTTCTATCAACAATAATACGACCAACTTCAGAAAATACATACATCAGCCTAAAGATAGCTACAAGACTTCTTTTTCCTTTTCACTAACGACTTTAAGAAGGGAGAGAAACTTAACACGCAAAAGTAACTTCCAATCTAAAACTACAGTTTGCAAAATCTTTCCTCCTTTAGAAGACGTTTTTATGCGAAAATGTAGTCACATATTAAAAAAAAACTAGGTATTCTTTTCAAATATTTTGCGGAAGCCTACCACATATGTGGAATAAACATACACATAAAAATGGAGACTCTTTCAGACGTGTATGTGGTGGGTTTTATCCATTCTATTCAATTATATCTGCAAAACCCAGGGGTGCCTGGGTGGCTCAGTGGGTTAAAGCCTCTGCCTTGGGCTCAGGTCATGATCTCAGGGTCCTGGAATTGAGTCCCACATCGGGCTCTCCACTCAGCAGGGAACCTGCTTCCTTCTCTCTCTGCCTGACTCTCTGCCTACTTGTGATCTCTGTCAAATAAATAAACAAAATCTTTAAAAAATATATTATCTTTAGTGAAAATACAAAAGCATTGGTATAGAGAGGAATGTTTCCTAGTACAAAAGTCACTGAACTTTTTTTTTTTCCTTCTGAAATCATGTCACACAGTTTGGAACATGGATTGTATGTCCTCTACTGTTGACGAGCTTTGGGGACACACCTCTAACTGTTCCCTGATGGGTGGTTTTCCAAGCACACAAATCTTACAGCAATGACAGGAAGGAGCCCAAGCAGGACCGTGCTTCTAGAAGAGATGTCAGAACGCTAATCGGAGACACACTTTTTTACATTTTCTGTTATCTTTATCTCACACTGGAAGTGCTGACTCATTAAAAAACCCCGAGTGGCTGGAAATCTTAAGTACAACAAGGAATGAGTATCAGTGGAAAATCTTTCTTTTTCTTCCTGGGTGGAGAGGTGGGGGGACTTGTGAAAAGTACACAGTTGTCATGCTTTGCTTTTTAAAAAATCGTTAACAACAAGGGGTGCTTCCTTGGGATCAATATTTGGGGGGGAACCTTGGTATAGAAAGGAAATAAGACTCACAACTGTGGACTTTGTAGGTCTTGCAAAAATTTCGTTTTGAACCCTTCGGTGACTCAGGAGCACTTTTCAAGAAGCAGGAGGAAAATGATCTATAAATCTCCAAGTTTATTCAGAACTGATAAAAATGCAGCTGGCTATTCATTCATCCATCCATTTAACAAAAACCCTTACATCTCTTACTACGTGCCCAGGCAATGTATTATGTAAGATGATACAGAGCTGATCAAAACATTGCCTCTTGGTCCCTGAGACGCTCACAGTATAAATCTTCTTCTGTAAAAGTTCCACGTTATCTGTGTGGTTGGTCAAATTTTACATTGAAATACAGCCAGTAACTCAAAAGCCAGCAGCTGGGCGGACTAGGGCGCATTCACAGAGTTCATACTGCTGTAAACATTCCCGCGTAGAGACAATGGTTGCAACAAACACACATAGAACTAATAAAAGTACTAAAGGGGAGGGGGGCAGGAGCCTAATCCCAGCTTCATAAAATGTAGTCCTGCCTAGTCGTTGCCATCCAAAAAAGAAATTAGAGATTCAGTACAGAACTGACCCATTCTGAACGTTCCGTTTGCCATAATACTGGTGAGTCGGTAGTTGATTGTGCTCATTTTTAAAAGAGCTGTTTAATGATAAAGTCAAAAGGGAACAAAAACCCATACAGGTTTTCCTTTCCCATTAGTTGCTTTGGAGCCTGTGGGACTGGAGAGGGACAGGATGATCCCAGGGTGAAGGACCTAGGACAACCTGACCCGCTGTTCACTCGTCAGGCCCCCATCTCTGCCAAGAGCTCGCACGGGAGCCCAGTTCGAGGCCCACGTGGGACGCAGGGTGGCAATCCCGAGACCTGAGGCGCCAGAGCAGGTTAAAAAGCTCAAGAAAGGAGGAAGACACGAGGGGAGGGAGAGAGGACGGAGGACGGAGGGAGAGGACAGGCAGGCAAGCCGAGGAGGAGCTCCAACCTCCACACACGCACCATCAGGAAGAGGAGCAACATTTCCAGAAAGGGGCTCCAAGTCCTGCCCGGACCTTGATTTATGAAGATGTACTCCCTCTCTCTCTGTAAAGCTGTTAGCAGAAAGTGCTGACTGGCGGCAGGAAGAATTTCTCATCAGTGCTCTTTGATTGTATTTTGCAAACAAAATGCCTGTTGCTTGGTAACATTTCACTTGAGCCTGACCTTCCCCGAAAGTTATTGCTATCGGATTCGATTTACACTGTCCTCCTGTGATTACTGTAATCTTTTAAACCCGGGAGCTCATCCATCAGGGAGAAGAAAAGTTGGTTGTGTAAGTCCTGAGCCCGGCTATCCGCCAGATTTATAACCCAGAGGAGCGAGCTGGGGTGGGGGGGTTCGCTCCTGGCTGGCGGCGGACCTGCGGGTCCCAGACCCGGACGACGCGCTCCTCTTTCCGGCCAGCCCTGTCCTGGCGCCGCCAGAGGGACAGGAGGGCCCCCACGGACAGCGAGAAGCTGGTGGACGCACTGGAGACACCCCACCCCCAGGGGCACCCTTGGGGTGACTGGGGCTGGGGAGGGGGGATTGCCTGGGCCTAGGGTTGCCGGACAAAACGGCGGGACGCCCGGTTAAATCTGAACTTCAGAGGAGTACTGGAAGTTTTTCAGTCGAAGTGTGCCCCGGGCCATAGTGACATCCTATTTTTGGTTGGCCTGAGCGCACGCTTTTGTGGTCGGTCTGGCCGCCACCGAAGCCGCGGCGGCAGCAGGGACCGAGCGGGAGCGCGCGGAGGGGCCGCCGGCTTCTGCCCGGGGCGGCGCGCGCGCAACAACCGGGCCCTGCCCTCGCCGCCCCGTGAGCCTGGAGGCAGCCCGGGAAGGTGCGCCTGGCCTGGGAGCGGGCCGAGCCGCCGCCTGCAGTGTCCCCGGGACACAGACCGGGTGCTAGGGGACAGCGGCCCAGGGCAGCCGTGCCGCCGCCGCTGCGCACACCTTTCCTGGGGTGCCCGTTCCGCTGCCCTCCGAGAGGAAAGCGCAGGCACGGGTGCCGCGGGGTGGGGGCCTCCTCCCAGACGCTGCCCCGGGCCCACCGCAAGTTCATTCCCACCCCCCAGCTGTGCGCCCTGCGTCTCCCCACCCCACCCCCCTCCTTCCTGCTCCAGCCTCGGGGAAAGGTTTGCGAGGGACCAGGAGTAGGGGACCCCTAGATTCTCTGCGGTGGGTCGGTGTTCCAGTTTCAGAGGGCAACTGTGACTCGGGCTCCTCGCCCCAGGTCAAGCCGTCCTCAATAACCAGACCCCCCCCTCCCCGCTTTTATGTAAATTCATAACTAGGCTTGATGAATGACTTTAAAGTCTTTCCCACTTTTTTCGTTTTCTTTTAGCCTAGGATCACCAGAGTTTCCTATTCCAGCCTGGACCAGGGATCCGGCAACAATCACTACACTTGCAGGTGCGTCCGTCTCTTCTTCAAATACATACATACATACATAAAGAGTAAAATTAAATATTAGGAAGCAGATGGGACAGGACTCAATCAAGCTGGGGCAAAAAAAACACCGAGCCAGCATTAAGCTGCTAAGAGGAGTCCAGCAAGAGGTAACATTTTTAAAGACAGCTTTCCACACTGTCCCTTTCTCCCTACTATTCAGGAGAAACGCACAGAACAGGAGCTCCTTCTGTCTTTTCTGATCCTGTTCGGTTCCTAAGCAATTATGCCGTTTTTTATTTCTTTTTCCTTTAAGAGCATTTCAAAGAACCTGTGCACCTACTTACTGTGTAGACAAATGTGGGAAGACTCTATAGCCACAGGTCTTTCCTTGCACAGCCCTGGGGGGACTGAGGACACGCTTCTGGCTGGGGGAAGGGAGGAGAGCACAGGACTGTAACCTAAGCTCCTCACCTTGGTCGTGACCCTTAACTTGCCTCGGCTCTTGAGCCCAGGTCCTGAAAGGCTGGCTTGGCTGGTTGAAGCTGCTGACTCAGATACACTAAGAGCTGAAGAAGGTTCACACTTCCCATGAGCTTTTCATGAGGGAGGGGGCAGGGGGAGAGAGTGAAGAGGACAAAGAGGGAATTTAGGAGAGTAAGTGAGTCAGTGGTACAAAGAAGCTTAAATTAGAATTTGGGGCTCAATCAAAACCGAGTACTATGAGGTCAGTCCTAAACGATAATCAAGGAGCATGGGAAATGCACACCCAGAAGGAAAAAAGAACGCTCCAGTCCGGAACTGGAACTCATAACGTTAGAGTGTGCAAAGTCTCCTGAAGGCCATGGCCATACTGACAGGGATGCTCAGCGTTCTCCGCTGTTAGATAAAATAACCCCCCTTCCCTTAGAGAATCTGAAGCGGAATTTTGGGATAGAGATTTCTTTCAGCAACACAACTGAATTGTGGTGTGACCGTGTCACTCCCCCAGTGGATGTTTTTCTTCCAGCAGTGCCCAAGAAACATACACTTCTCTAGGGCGGGCGGGTTTCTCAAAGATTTCTGGAGAGGGAGAGACTCCTGAGTTTGTGCACCTGTGTTTGTACCCGGCAGCAAAAAAGCCTCTGTGCCCATAGCTATGCACTCAAGAGGTCCTTTGCAAAAAGAACCAGCGGCATTTTTGGCACAGATATCACAACAAACACAGGCCTATAATGCACCAGGAGACATGGAGGTGCCTAATGGTCTGTGAACTTAAGTACACGTGGACCTACTATTCTAACAGAGCGTCTCTTAGTTCTCTAAATGCAGAGAGCTACTTGTCCAGGAGTATCCGAGAGGCTACTGAATTCGCAAAGTATGTTACTTACAAATACATTACAAGAGGAGCTGCAAAAAGGCACGATACAAACAGCAACCGGTCTCCACACTAGACAGTTTTCCCTAACTTAAACCCCAAATGGGCTTCCTCCATATGGAGCAATGCATGGAACGGGTCCATCTGTAGGCTTGCTTTCCTAATGGGAAGCATTATCTGTTCTTCTCCTGCCTGCTCCTACCTTTGGATTGGTGGTCGGCTGCTTTTTAAAAGCATGGAGCTACGGGGTCGGACCCGTTGAAAGAAGAGAGCAAAAGTTATATAAATGAATGTGCAAAGTACGGAGTCCGAGGAATGAGTAGTTGGAAACTGGGCTTTTAGTTCCTGATGCTCGGGTGCCCCAAAGCCTGGTCTTTTCAATTACTTGTTTTCGATTCAGAAGGCTCAGGCCATCCCCCAAATAATTGGTTTGGAGGAAGAGGGAGTGCACCAGGGCTGGTTTCTCCAGTAGAAATCTGTCTCCGTCTCCCTCTTTGATCCCCCAAAGCTCACTACTACAGCTACTACCCTGCCGGCCTTCCTTCCTGCTCTCACGACCCCTCCTCCCCCAGGTTGTTTTGGTTTTGCGACTCTTCAGAAAACTTGAACTCTGGCTATCCCAAAGACCGGTTTGAAGACCACAGGGTGTGAAAGAATCCCCTTTGGACAAAGACTCCAGAACCCAATGCCCCTGGGGTGCCCCCCCCTTGGGTGCCCCCCTCCCACGGCAGACGGGCCACTGCAAAATCCTACTAAGGGGACAGACTCGCTGACTCCTGCTAGGCTGCTGGGGAAACGGAGCCAGGGAAAACTGGAAACGGAAAGGTTAAGAAAAGTTACTGGCATGGGTCAGCTTCTGGAACTGAGACACAACCGTCCTGGTTACTTGCCCTCACTTAAAGGAGAATAGCGAAAAGAATCTTTGTGACCCTCTTTCTCCTCGCCTCCCCTGCCTCTACGGCAAATGTATAAATACAAAGAGAGGAGACGGACAAAAGATCGCCAAGGCATGGGGGATGGGGGCCGTCCATTACTGGTACTTATGCTTATACCCTACTTTGGATTAAATATCCACAAAATCCAAGTTCAGCAAACTGTCCTCCGTCCACTAAGGCCCAGTTCTCCTCTTCACATAGATATTCTCAGGGCTTCAAGTCTGCAGAGCGTAACTGAGCAACAGGACAGCCGACAGACCTGTGCCAGCCAGGCTGCCTATCCCCTTAGCAGTGAGTCTGCTCCTGAAGGCGTCTCCAGAAGCCAAGGGCAATGTCTTTTTGGGGGGAAAGGTGGTGTAACCAGAAGCTCTATCAGAGGTCCACCTACAAGAGGCCTCTGGCCCTTCCAGGGCCTGTGCTTGCCAAATTTCACTATAGCCCCTACTCCCCTTCCTGGGAAGATGTGCTTTTTACCTGTGTACAGGTCGGTTCCAAGGGAAACATCAAATACGTGTCCACTGAACTCCAAGAGCCTAAAATCACAGGAGTACTTGTGCTAGGCAGGACAGCAAGCTAGAGATGCCCCAGGAGGAAAGAGACTCATCCAGGGTCTGTGGCCCGGAGAGAGGCAGCAGATGGAAGCAGGGAAGTGGGGGTGTGAGACCCACCCTCTCTACAGTAGCCCCGCAGAGGAGGAGAGGACTGGAGGGGAGGTAAGAGAGCCCTTGCTCCCAATCTGCCGCTTGTTAGCAAGAGGCCCACATGGCCCGGAGAACTGAGAACCCCTGGAAAAGCTCTGGACAGAGTTGTTCTTCCCTGCCGGATGACAAGTCTCATTTGTACTTCTTTAGACCCGAGAGACCGCTGAGGGCAGTCTGAGAAACTGCGTTCAAAGATCCGAGATCTGTAAGAGCTGGGTGCGCCAGATTTGGGGTCCCCCATACCAGCTCAGGAAGCTTTCTGGTCCATTTCACTGAGCTTCTAAATAGGGCTTCCTTCCACACATCACAAGAAGCTGGAAGCCATAGTCCGCGCCTTACTAGAAAGGCTTCGGGTTCACTCCAGCTTCCTGGGGCCAGAGAAGCAGGCCCAGCTCGGACTGGGCCAAACCTTGGCCTAGCCTAGAGTGACCTGCCCCTGTCTGTCCCAACCTCCCAAGGCAAGGCCCTCTACGGCCGCAGCCAGAAAAGCCCGGCCGCGCCGTGGGCTGTGTGCCCGCGTGGGTTTTAACTTGGTCGTGTTTCGATCTCCTTATTTACCGGCGGCGGCGGCCACGTTCCCCCGGGGAAGGCGTTTGGCGAGCCCGACGCCCAGTCTCGCCCGCCGTGTGCCTCGCCCGAGGCGCCTTGCCCGCGGGTGCCTGGGCTGTGCCGGCTGCGGGTCCAACCGAAGGCCGGCCTGCGCCCGGACAGTGAGAAGCGGCTCGGCGAGAGCGGGGCGGTGAGGCCCGACGCTTCCCGCGGGCCTCCCAGCCAGAGCCGCCGCGGCCGCTGCAAAGTTTTCGCCGACGCGCCGCGCCCGGCTCCCGCCCCGCAGACACTCTTACCTGGCTTGGCGAGGGGCGCCTGCAACGCCCCGGCCTGGGGCTCCGCGGCCCAGCGCAGCGCGGCGGCCGCAGCCAGCTCGGCGGCGGGCCGCGGTGGCGGCGGCGGCGGCTGAGACGGCTGCGAGGTCGGCGGCGGCTGCGGGGCGGCGGCGGCGTCCCCCGGCGGCGGGGGTCCGGGCAGGGCGCGCAGCGAGTCCGGGATGAGGCTCTCGAGGCTCTCGTTGGCCTGCTGCCGGCGCAGCGCCACCTGCGCGGCCATGACCCGCTGCCGCTCGATGATGAGGATGCACTTCTCGCAGGTGCAGTCCTTGAAGCGGCAGTAGCGCTTGTGGCCCTTGAGCCAGGACAGCACGCCGTGGTTGCGGCAGCGCGCGCACTTGGGCGTGCGCTGCAAGGGCGCCCGCGGCGGCTGCGACACCGGGCCGCCCATGTACAGGTAGGGGGAGCCGTAGCCGTTCATGTCCCGGGCTCCAGGGAGAGCAGGCGGGCTGGCTGCGGCAGCGGGCCAGGGGGCGCTGGACCGCGGGGCAGCGAGGCCGGCTCCGGGGCGGCCGGCGGGCGGAGCGCTGCTCGGTCCCGCAGCCCCGGCGGCCGCGTGCGCTCCGAGACGGCGGGAGGTGCCGCCGCCGTCTTCACGGATCCCCCGGCGCCCGCAGCCTCAGCCTCCCAAGGGTGCTCGGCAATCCCACGCGCGTCGCGCCTCCGTCAGCGGCTGCCTCGGCCGGCACGTCCTCCCTCGCCGAGGCGCTGCGGCGGCTGCGGGGAGCCGGCGGGAGCTCTGGCTGCGGTCTGAGCCAGCTGGTCTGCAGCTCCCGCGCGCGCAGGCCGGCCGCAGCACCTCCTCCGCCGCCCTCCCCCCACCGCTCCTCCCTCCCCCTGCCACCCCCACCCCCGGGGGCCCGATCTCCCTGCGCTCCCCACTCTCCACCCCACTCCACGCCTTCCTCCTGCCCTTCCGCTCGCGCCCCCAGAGTCCCCTGCACTTCACCTTCCTTGCCACCTGCAGCCAGGCCCCTCTGGCGGGGGCGCTCACGGCCCCCTGCGCCAAGCTGCTTACGCTTTGCCGGACAGCAGCGCTCCCGGACGCGGCGGTGCGCTCGGGGCGGGTCAGAGGTGGACCTGCCGCGGTGAGGGTGGGGGTGCCCGTAGGCCAGTGAGGTGGCCGCTCCCCTTCGTCCCCCCCCTCCCCCCAGCCCGAGGCCGCTTTCAAGCCCACGCCTGGCCGCAGGGAGCGCTCCTCGAGACCGGAGCCTAGCCGAGCGTGGCGGGTGCGCTCGGGACTTGGCCAGAGCCGAGAGGGTTTTTAATTGGGACGAGTCCGGCCGTGCGGCCGCTGGCGAGTAGCGTCGGGTTAGGGCGGTGGAATTGGTTCGGGAAATTTGGGTTTCCTTGATTTCCCTTTGCAACATTTTTTTTCTCTTTTGCTGCTGTGGAATAAAATGAATGTTGATGAAAGCCTGCTGGCCCAAGGATGACCACCCATTTCAACACAACAGTCCTCCCTCTCGGGCGTTTGATTCTGTTTCTCTACCCTCCTCCCCAGGTGTTAGTGAGAAACCGCTTCTGTCCTGAAAGGCCCGGAAGTGCTCTTGTGGAAGGTTTGCTTAAGAGCCGGGTCTAACCCTTCCGAGAGCGGACGGAGGAGCCACGCTCGCGCCCCGCGAGTTAGCGGATGTGAGGATCCCGGCTCCGCTCTGCCCAGCAGCCACCGTGCCACCAAACCGAGATCTGGAGTCCCCTCACTCAAACCCCCGCAGACTCCGCGACTGAGTTACGGATGCGAGATGGGGCTGTTCTCCCCTCCCCCCGCCCCAGCGTCTTCGGCGGGGACTGGAAGAGCGCGGGCGCACGCGGGGGCCGCATCACACTCGGTGGAAGCTGCACCGGCGCGTCTCTGATCTACCAGTACCGCTCTGGCCTAATGCAGACGCCAGCAGTGCACCGGGAAGCCTAAGCAAACACAAACACACACACACACACACACACACACACACGCAAGTAAACAAAGAAACAAACAAAAACAGGAGCGTGAGGCGGTGCAGGGAGCACAAAGGTTCCGCGCCAAGCGGCGGGAGACGGCATTCCCGAGCCTTCTTTCCGCAGGCTCCAGAGAGGACACGGAGCTCATCTCCTGGAGGTCGGGCGAGTCGAATTCGAGGCCAGTCCTCAGCCAGGGCCAACCCTTCGGCCGCACAGCGCCCCTCGTCCCCTCGGGGAGGCCGTTTTTCTCTGCACTGCCCTGAAAGCAAACAAGCAACAGGAAAACGTCCCTCTGTGTTTGCTGTGAATTCAAGTAAAGGGTCGCCAGGCGTCCTGGCGGCCAGCCCTCCGCCCGCAGGGTGATTCCGGGAAGGGCGGAGGATTATAAAGCGAACTCGGTTGGGTGCGTTTCCCTCGAAGCCCTTAGCCGTCCTTCTTCCCAGGCTTGTCCTGGAGTTGGGGATCGCTGGATGCTAGCTTGCTGGTGGGGCGTGGGCAGGAAACCCTGATGCTAGAGTACTACCCCTGGGAGGCTTCCCCCCAAAGCTGCGTCAGCACAGACCCCTCGGGCGCCTCTCACCCCATCCCCCACCTCGAGCCCTCCGCCTCCAACCTTCGCTAGGAAAACAAACCCTAAAACACGACAGCTGGAGGGAACTTCATAAGCTCTCGGGATTGGAGGCAGAGGTCACCGGAACAACTGGGGGCCAGGGGCTGGGAAGTGGGATGTTGGCAGTCCCTTCAGGTAAAGACAAGGAGGGTCTAAAATGACACTGAACCTGGGAACTTTCGCGCGGAAATCTCCGGGTCTCTTGGGAGTGAAGAGACCATGGACCTCTTTTCAGACCCGACTCCCAATTTTCTCCAAACGGTCAGGGTAACTAGGGCGTATAAGTAACTTGGGAGTAAAGGATTTTTTTTTTTTTTTAAAGGAAATGAACAGTTCTCAAAACTTTTTTTTTGGGGGGGGGCATTCCCACTACTAAGGAGACGTCCTTTCCTCCGTCAGTCACCTAGCCACCCTATCCCTTCGCCTCTCGAACAGTCCGGCATTATTTGGTCCGGGGCCCCGTTTCACTCCAGTGCACATCGGGGACTGAGACCTAAATACTCATTTGATATAGCGCAATAATCCTTTTCTCATATTTGATGGGAATGTTTTCCATATCCCAGTATTTGACAACATCTCCCTATAGGAACAGGTTTGTATTTATGTTGGTAAAATGTCCCCTGCCTCAAAGTCTATTGTAACCCAACACCTGACAACCCCGAGTCCCATTTCTGTTTGCAGAAAGGGTTTATTCAAGCACATAATGGGATCCCAGCAGAAAGCCTTTCAGAACAAGGGGCTATGGTAAACTTCACCACATGAACTCCGTTTCCAGGGCTATTAAGCTTTTAATTGGAAAATAGCAGAGGAAATTTCAAGGTGACTATAACGTGTTAGCAGTTAGTGCAGAGAAGAAAAGCCCAAGCGGGAATGAATGTAGAAAGCATATGGTCTGAATCACGTTTAGGAGGAGCGGCCTGTTCTCCTGAAGTCCCCGCCACTTACGCACTTATGGGAAAAATCATCAAAGAAATTGGAAAGGGAGGCAGGAGGATTACAAGTAAATGTAACCTCGCTCGACTGGATCCACTCCTGTGCTGCTCTGGGTGGTGCATCCGCTCAAACCACAATTAACTAGGTAGAACTGTGACAGTTATTAACAGCGGAAGGGTGAAAGAGAATGTGCGTATGTCACTCTTTCTCTTGGCGCACAATCTCGTGGTGTGTATATTTAAAAGCTGGGAATGCAGACGCCCTGGCTGAGAAGCCAAGGATGTTCTGACTCCAAGTCCAGGAGTCCTGGGGGATGTTCCTCCCCGCAAAACGAAACAAAACAAAACAACAATAACAACAAAAAACCAAAACAAAGAAAAAACCCCACTTAATCAAAAGGACAGTTTCACATTGTCCCGGATGTAGAATGCGGCAGGAAATTTTCTGCTTTGCTGGCTTCTCATGGAGGGGGAGGTCAGGGTTCGTTCTTTCCGTTTCAATCGTGACCACGGTGACGCTGGAGGCCGGGGGCGTGCAGAAAGCCCGGTGCATGCAGCAAAATGAGCCCCCTCTGCCCGCGCGTGAACTTCTCGGCTCTCATCCCGTCCGCGCCTCTAGGCATTGCTCTCTCTGGCCAGCTTCAAACTGAAAGTGGGGAACGAATGTCCGGTGAGGCGGTGGGGCAACCAGCAATTGATCGCTTGAGGGGACAATAATGCCCTTGTTCTCCCTCAATTAAATGGGGGAGAGACTCCGGCGCGCCTCTCACAGCCTCTCACAGCATCCCCGTAGCCAGCCTCTGGGGCGCAGGGTCGAGGGCACCGCCGCGCGCCGACTCGGGGTGGGGTGGGGGTGTTGAATAAACACGTCTGGCGGGCCTGGAGACAGGGCTGGGCACAAGGAGAGTTAAGGACGGTCCTGTCCCCACACCATTGGGCAGTGGGCAGCCTGAGGATCGTTAAGGGCCAAGGCATTCTTAAGTAAAGGGGGCATAGACCAGCCCTCAGGCCCTGTGCAGACGGCAGGTGCTACTGCTGGCTCGGTGCTTCATGTTCTCGAACTTTCGAAACCATCAGGGGCGCACGCCTGGGCGCGAGCACTCCCACTCGCGCAGGTGCCTCAGACCCCGTCCAAACACTAGGCCGTGCCCGCCGCCAACCTTTCGGGGTGGGCCGGGGGGTGTCGCTCCAGCTTTGCTGGAGGGGCCCACGGAGCGCCCACCTCTGCCCCGAGCTTCGCAGGGGAAAGTGGGAAAGCGCATCCTCAAGGCGCTCCCCAGGAGGACAGACCCCGGCCCGCTTCCCCAGGAGGTCCTGGGCAAGGCCTCTCCCTCCTCGAGGGCGTGAGGGGGATGGGGCTCCCGGGCCCGTCCGGACCCCCCCCCCACGCCGGGCAACAGGGCCCGGGGTGCCCTTGGGGCGCCGGTGCTGTCCCTACAGCACTTTGTCGAAGGCTCGCCGTGGGCCGCCTGCAAACCCTGTCCGCCTTCTGAGCGAAGGGGGAAAAAATAGCATGTCCTCCCCAAAGGAAAATGCGAGCAGCTCGGGCCGAGAACATCCTAAAGACGTTTCCCCTGAGCCTTCAGCCTTCAAAGCAGAACAGAAAGGCCACGGAAATCTTTTTAGGTGCTCTGAGCAACACCGAAGGGGCATGGAAAGTTTCTTTTCACCGCTGCTCGCTCTCGGGGCCTTGGTTCACTCCTTCCCCGGGACCAGGCGCTCAGCCAGGACACCCTTCGCCCCCCGGCCTCCCCTCTCGCCCCGCGGCCCCAGAACTAAGTCCCGCGGCGGGGGAAGCGCGCGACGGCGCGGGATTCCGGGAAAGACGCCCCAGCTCAACGCCGGGGGCCCGGGGATAGTGGGAAACGGCGGGCGCCACCCACGCCCCAGGGGCCCTGGCGGCGAACTGCACGCACGGAAGGCCGGCCAGAGGCGGGAGAGTGACGCTGGGAGACGCGGGGTGGCTGCCTCGTAAGGCGCCCCACGCCCGGGCCTAGGCCGGGGCGCTCGCGCTCTCACCGCCTGCTCCGGAGCCTCGTGGGCGGGGCGACTTCCGGGGCGCTTGGGGCTCCGCCCACCCAGCCAGCGCCCCGCCCGCTGCGCTCTTCGCCCCGCCCACCCGCTCCGGGCGCTCCCCGGCCCGCGGGGCCGCCTCTCCGAACCCGTGGAAAGTCAGCGGTAGAGAAGGGAGGGGAGTGGGCGAAGTCGCGGCTGAGCGAGATCGCTCGTGTTTCTGTAAAGGGGCGGCCGGCAGACAGGGCCGAGAAAAGTCCCTCTTTCCACCCGCTGCCTTCAGGCATTTTTTGAGTCGCGTGGCCCTTTCCACAAAGCTCTTTTAATACAACTTGATGCAGAGCGTCAAAATGCGGGCGGTGTGCGCGTACGTGTGAGACCGGTCCGGCTCCGAAGTTCCCGGGAAGCCGAGAGGGGCTCGGTTTTTAGGCGTGCGCAGGCATCTAGGTTCCAGAGGTGCGAGGGAGACCGTGATGACGGCTCGGCGGGTCTGGCTCACGCCCCTGCCCCGAACTGCGGTTTCGCGCGTGGGTTTCGGAGCGCGCCCCCGCTATGACTGTGGCAGTGGCTGTGACAGCGAGGAAGCGGTGTCATCAGGGTCGCCCCGGGCCTGTAAGGCAGCTTTCTCTGGTGCCCGAGTCCTGCAGCTCATTAGGATGAGTGCAGGGGGCACCGGAGTGGGGCGTCGCAGATAGTGGGGGGGACGGTCGCCTCGCCCGAAGCCCCTGCAGGAGCCCGAGGTGGCCTTGGGGAAAAGCACGCGTTTCGTTTGTCCACTGCCCCACGTCGCGTGGCGGCAGCTTACCCAGCTCCCGGGAGGGGAAGGCTCGGTGAGCCTGCCTCAGTTTCCCCGCGATGCAGCAGCAGAAACTCCTGGAAAGGTTCAGGTCTGTCCTGAGCCAACGCCAGACGCACAGAGGATGCCCGACATGCCCAGACTTGCACACGCGTGTTGGGCACACTCGTACACCGCACACTCCATGGATATCGCGCGAGGAAGCCGCCTTGCTGTTACAGGTCTCCGTACAAAAGGGGGCAAAGCTTTAGAAAAGTGATTTAAATACATGTATTCAGATAGGGTTAAAACCGAGCCACAAGCCTTCCTTCTTTGCTCTACCTCGTGTTCAGAATTTGCCAAGTTCCTAACGCGGAGCACCTGCTGGGCCAGCCTGACTCCCTCCCTAGCCGTCAGTAATCACCACCACGCCGGGAGGAGTGGACCTGGGGCCCGACCTTCCAGCCAGGACTGCCCTCCTGGGGGCAGGGTAGTGCAGGGTTCAGAACCCGATTCAGCACTGGGCACTGCAGGCCAGAGGAGTCTCTCTAAAGACACGAGCTGCCCACCCGACCTGATCCCGAGACTTGGAAACCGGAGCCCGGCCCAGGGTAGAGTGGGATGGGCGCCGGGGCCTAGAATAGGCTGGGCCACGTCTTTGACAGCATGCTGGCCATGTTTCCTCAGGCTCCCCTGACTTTTCAGAAAGGCAGGGGCACTTAAGGGGCAGCTCCCACCAACCCCACGGAAGGGGTGTGTACAGCTTCTCCAACAAAACCATCCTGCAAAATTCTTGTGTTGGGGTTCTCTCTAGAATGGCTGAGCTGGAAGAGTCCTGGATCCGCAAAGCCAGGATTATTTTTAAAAATGTAGGGGGCCCGGGCTGTGGGCAGCAAGGGCACCAAGTATCTTCAACTTGGGAAAAGCCACCATGAAGGCCTTGGGAGGCTGCGACTGTGCCGCGCACCCCGCAGCCTCCTGGCGACGCCTTCACAAAAGCTACAGCCGCCCCGAAGGGCACACTGGCCCGCAGTAGCAGCGGCCTGACAAGTGTGATAAAATGATCTTCCTTAACTAAACTCGTAAAGCACTGGGCAATAAAACTCAATCTTCTGTAAAATCCAATTAAGTCATTATCTGACTGATTGTATCTTTAATTGAAAACAGAAGTGACAGTAAATTTCTGTGATATATCAGGATCAATCGATACCACTATACGATTCAGCCCCAAGAAGTGATTTATAATGTCAAACCTATATAGGTAACTCCACATTATTCTCTCTAAAACCACTGGTGGATGAAATTAAGAGTAAGTGCATTTAATAAAAAACAAGATGGTCAGGTTATTGATTACAACAGACGGGGGTGAAATCAAATAGATGTTTTCAAAGCACAGAGCGAAGAAAATACAAGTAATTTCTTTTTTCCTGTTTAATACCGCTCACCAAATATACACACAAGGAAATTCAGTCATCAATAACATTTTTATTTCAGGTACAGCTGCAACTACACAGAACAATGAATTTTTTTCCGACTAGTTTCATTTCAGGATGGCTTCTGTTACATAAGGAAGTACTCCACAAGCAATTTTTAACAAAATAATGAACTCAGAAATCCGTAGTAACTTTTAAAGATGTACTTATTTTCAAATCAGATTACAACCTAAGGTTACAAAATAGTCTAGATTGCATCCATTTTTTTTCCCCCTGTAGTAGAAAGAATGTGTAGGATAAACTCTCCTATTATTCTAGAAACAAACCCAGGAATTTTGTATTGCTGAGGTTACTTTAAAATGTTTTGTTTTGAAATTACACCCTTTATAGAAAATGCAGTGGTTCTTTAGGACTTTAATGTCTTTTTCCAACTGTATTTCAATCATGTTTTTGAGTTGGGAGGATGGAGGATAGCTTGGCTTTTCCAACAGCAACACAAACACACAGTATTTCCAATTACTCTGACCTATAGATTTCTAGAACAATCACTAAGTTCGTGTTCTTCTTCTCACTGGTCAGGCACTTGGCTAAATTTATATTTTTGCGGTTTTATTAAAATACTAAAATAGAAACATCTAAGGCACCTAAGATTTCATTTTAAAACCAGAAGTAATATCTAATTATGACACATTTAGATGCAAATGTACTCCCTGACTTTAGTGAATTATTGTATTTTTTGAAAACTACATGTAAACCAGAATCATGAAAAATGGGGGGGGATACTACTATTTAACTCCATGAACAAAGCACTTAGTTCTTGCAGATGGTATCAAGGATCCTAAACTATTCCAAATGTATTTTAGCCTCTGTGCTAAGCTCTAAGGAGTATAAACCAAACACGCTCTCAACAGTTAAGTCGACATGAGTCAAGGCAAAATATTAACAACAAACCCCGTGTCTAAATGGAATAAGCCTGCTATTCCAAGTGAAGGAAACCACCAAAGGCACCAGGCATCATTTACTCGTCCTCTTCGATGACGGGAGTGACGGCGAAGCTGCTGGGCTCGGAGGCAGACTCACATTCAAGCACTCCCTTTGTGCTCTCGTTACTAATAGGAGAGCTGCTGGAGAGGGAAACCAAGCCAGAATCTTGACTGCTGGGCGGCGAGAATACTGGGACATGGGGAGAGACAGGGAGGGAGAAGAGTGTTAAAAGTGGCTAGTCTTTCCGCATTCAGTATTCAATTAGGTTCCAACAAAGATAGAGGCATTGTGCATTTCTATTCTGAGTTGAAAGTGTTGTTCTAGGCACTCATTAAAAACCCCAGTGTTTCTTTAGGAAAACACACACACACACACACACACACACACACACACACACAGTATTTCTGCACAACATCTATTCAGTTATCTGAGTTGAAGGGCAAAGTTAGGTACCAGAGTTCTGAATTTACGTGCATAAAGAGGAAAATAAAAAAACCCAGTCTTTTCCTCCTTCCCCCTCTGCGGAAACTATTTCCTCCCTTCACGGAACCCCTCCCCTTTATGTAAAGGACGCTAATAGAACTTGTCTTGTCAAATGATCTGTCTGACAAATTACCCCAAGCAAGGCTCCGGCATGTGTTCTACCGTTTGACAGGTAACCCTAAGTTTTCCAACATGTAGCCAGCGAAGGTGACAGATTAATATACCTGGTATTTCTCTTGGGACTTACAGGGCCAAACACTTGCTATTTACGTAACTTTTGAAAACTAAAGAGTTTTGGGTTTTTTTTAAATATAAAAACTTAAAGGAATACCTTCACTAAAAGAGGAGTCAGGTAGAGATTTTAAAAGCAAATCCGCGAATGTAAAACTCTACTAGGACCTGACATTAAATATGAAGGATGGTAATGCGCTGAGCAATTTCTGCAACCTTACAAGCCACAGTAGATACAAAATTTAAGCAAAAGGGTCTCTGACCTTCTTAACCTTAGCCGAGTTCAGACCCACCCCCAGAACTCCCTTCCTGCCTAGAGTGAATGTAATTAAGGGGAAGCTGCAGTGGTAATTTCTCTCCTCATTAACTTCCTGATTGGTTTCAGCCTCAGGATTCTGCCGGGCAGTAGTTTGTCACCAATTCCAAATGGCCAATCGTTAATACTAATGTTTGTGTAACTAACTGCCAGCATCTGCCACGGCTTCTTGTACAACAATAATGGTGAAAGGGTACATTAGTGCTCCTGTGTTAATTCAGTCTGTGTTCATCAATAGGGAAATCTATGATGTAATTAGCAAAATGCACTGGGAGCTGAGTGCTGGAGTCATTTGTAGAGAACTAAATCATAGTAGAAGCTGTACCGGGTCCTGATGTGTTTGCCATCAATACTTATTATGTTTGGGATTTAATAAGGTATATTACCATGCTGAAAAGAGACCTTTTTACAAGAGAACACTATTTACGCTTGTTATGGGTTTGGAAAAGGTTTGCTGCAGCTAGTGGAACCACACAGAACTAAAAGAACAGAGCTGGGATTTAAGAGGCAGACCTTGAACCATACCACTACACCAACTTATTTCAGAAAGCCCCTTTCTTCTCATGTGACATACAGATGGACAGACAGAAGGACGGAGAATTTTATATGACTACCTCAAATACCTCCAATAAGGAAAGGCACAGATCTGAGAACTTAGTGAGTACATCTGAGAAACAATTAAGGCAATTTCCTGACCAGCAACTATCTTTGATATTGATAGTATTTGTTTAGTCATTTAAATAAAAAGCAAGAGTAAAAGTGTGTAAGCTCCGTTTTAAAAAAAACTTTTAAAGTAGAACGCTGTTAAATGTACTTTACAGTCACCAAAAAGCATACACATGCTTATATAAATACATACGGCAACCAAAAGCCCTGTGAGCCTACGACATCTGAAGCCTTCATCTCACTGCAGTTCATAGAGGCTAAATTCAAATTTTCAATGGATGCAAAGTTCCCTGCAAATTCAAGATGATTTATGAATGGCGCTGTGTGCCCAGAATGCTATATATATATATATATATACACACCCCCATACACACACATACACAAAGCAGCAGACTTTGCTCTGACATCTTGGTCCCCTACACAGATCTGGACAGCTAAGAGCCAACTGCAGAGTCCATGAGCTGATCAGCCCACTGCCCCATCCCACCTCAAACCAGTGACAGAAGGTCCTCTGTCACAAGCAACGGGGACAGGAGGGAGACTTTACTGCCCACTTCCTGCATGCCACAAACCTTACTGAAGTATGTAATGCTCCAACCATTCAAGGGAAGAATTATTCTCAAGGGGTGACACAGGGGACCTTCTGGAAGCTGAAGGGCAGTGTGGCACCAGCCAGCTTGACCCGCGGTCTCACTCTCCCTGCACCGGCCCCCACGCTTGGGCACCACGTTTAGTGACTGCCACGGAAAGGTCCTAGTCTCTGAGTTTAAGGAGGCAAAATACCTGACCCTTGTCAGACTCAGGCAGCAGCTAGGAAGGGGTCAGTGAGTGCTCCCCTGACATGTCCTGGGCCCCCAGTCTGCCTCCTGCCTTCGGTCCCCCTCCCCATTACCCCCCAGCCCTACACCATCCACTCACAGTTAACTGATCTGTGACCAAAAAGGGGAAGGGCAGGAATTCTGCCAAAGGAAGAAATCAGGGGATAGCCCCCTTTGCCCTCAGTTGCCTTGTGGGTGTTTTCTTGGGAAGTATTGCCGAGCCTCTGGCTCCAGAGACACAACAGGGTGTCACCTGCACAGACAGGGGCAGGGCTGCAGCCGCCTTCACGCGTGACTGCACTCCAGAGAAGATGCAAATAAATGAACGCAACCTGTTTTGAAAATTGCCAGTATTTTTCACTGTCTCTCTATGTTGTCTATGTTGTTCTTACTTTTGTCGAGGCTTAGCAGAGTCTTTGGAAAGGGGACTGCTAAGGTTCGGGACAGTATTTGCTGAACTTAGTTAGTGTGGCCCCTCCCAATAGTAATTACAGTAAAGATTTCCTAAGCATTCTCTTGGGAGAAAAATGTCCAAACCCTATTTTACTACCACCCTCAAAAGAACCCTCTCCATTTTAATGCAGCTTCATTAAATGTTGTTGGGGGAAGAGTAATCATTGACCACTATAAATTATTCTATACCAATTAAAAATTCAAAAGTCAGAATTATTTTGTGGAAATGCTAATGCCTTGTGTCAGTGGGACTGTAAGAAAGGTACACTGTTGGTAGCACTAGAAATCGGTTCAGTCCTTCTGGACAGCAATCTAGGGACATGTAATAAGAACCGTAAAACTGTTCATACCCTCTGACCTGGTAATTCCACTCTGGGGAATTAGCCCAAAGAAAGAATAATTGGCCCAGAGATGCTCAACACACAACTATTTGCATCACTGAAGATGTTAGTGCTTTGCTTGGGTGCTGGGGGGTGGGGGTGGGGATGGGGGGCAGCTGGGCTTGGGGTAGGGGCTGAGGGGGGAAAGCAGCCAGCATTCACAGGCAATAAACAATTCAGGATTCTGCTACCCTTCCATAGATCACAGACAGGCTCCCAGCATTTCCCAGCATTCCCGAAATGGAAGAAATGACTTCTGGACACCGAAGTAGAGACTAAAAAGTAAGAAACAGAAAAACTCGCTCATTTGATTTCTTGTATGTGTTTCAATGAAAAGTGGGTAAACCTCTTCCAGGCTGACCCTCGATTAAACCAGCAAGCCCAGTATCTGTTTTCTCTCAAGTAGCCTGTTTGTCTAAAAAGCTAAAGGGGCTTTCTTTTACAATTATTTAAAAACAAACAAAAAAATCTTACACGTAATCACTCTAATCAGTGCTGGGAAAAAAATTTTTTAAAGATGATTCCAGCGATACTATCTATCTTACTGCACTCCCCTCCTCAAAAAAAAAAAAAAAAAAAAAAAAAAAAAAAAAACCCACCTCAAGAAAAAACAAAACAAAAACCACTCTAACTGCTAAATCTTTCAACATTGCAAAGACCCCTGACTTTTAACTTGAATGATCTGTTGGAAGTCAGTGGGCTGGAACGAATAATTCTCCTCCAGTGATGTGAGAAAACAGGATATTCATGCTTGAGAAAAATTTTCTTCCTCTCTCTGTTAAATGCTGTTAAACGCCCACTAAGAAACCATTTAAAAATAAGAATATGAGTGGCACTCCTCAATTGTTAGCAGCTCCACGCCTCCATGTGGACAGGAAGAAAACAAAAGTGCTGGCCTCTGGTCTCCAAGAGTTTGCAGGCCTCAGAGTCTGATGAAAAGCTAATGAAAATTTCTCAAACAACAAATTCTTCCGCTCCGTGATAACTGCCGTGTTTGGAAATAAAATCACGTCCAATCAACACCACTTAGCAGATATGTAATGTTTCACAAAGGGACTCTTTTCCACAGTGGCACTGCTGCCCTTCTCACTCACGTCTAAAATAATTAGGATTATCGGAGCCGTCCAAAGCTTGGCAGGTTCAGTCTGTACTTTCAAACAGCATTAATTCTTGGCACTTGGAACAAGGGATAAAAGGTAAAGATATGAATGGAGATCTTTATTCAACCCGATCTATCACGGATTAGCTCATTCTTTTCCAGTTCATGCCTGCACTCTAGTTAAGGGCAGGGCTAAGCTGTAACTGATGTAATTAGAAACCACAAGCTGAGAAAAATAGCCCTTTATTAATCCCCCCCCTTTACTATATATTTGCTAAAAATATATATATATAATCTTTGAAACAATTAAATGTGTTGTTTTTTTCCACCTACGTGTACTGAAAGGGCAGTGGCAATGTGACAAAGAGGGGGCTGTTAGGATTATGTTCTTGGAAACACATCTTCGGGGCAGCGATAAAATCCAGGCCTCATTTTGAGAGAGGCCAGCTGTGCGCTCTGTGTGCTGCGAAGTGGCCCAGGCCCTGTACAGGGGGTTGCTGAGGCAGGAAGCAGGCCCACAGCAGTCCTTCTCCCCCCACAACCGCACCATTACTGTGCCATTACGGGACGGCCACTGCTAAAAACTAAGTGACCTCGCAAGAGAAAGAGCGTATTTATGCACTAGTAACAGTACCTCTGTCCCTCTAAACGTCGTGTATGACACGGATCCACAAATCCCAAAGTTAACACCGGGACAACTCTTTGGTTCTCAAAATCAGCAGGAGCTGATCCGGCAGCCTGCAGAAGGGCGGTGCAGAAGCCTCCCCCGGGCTCACAGCCTGGCCTGCCTGTGGCTGCAGCTTGCTCTCCTACTGCTTCAGGAAGTCAGGGACAACACACCAAAGCCACTCCCTTACTGACCTACAAAGTCCAACAGAAAGGGAAGAATCCTTTCTGGATTGTTTTAATATAGCACACAAAAAAGGAACCTGGATAGCTCAGTCGGTCAGGCGTCTGTCTTGATCCCAGAGTCCCGGAATCCAGTCCCACACTGGGCTTCCTGCTCAGTGGGAAGTCTGCTTCTCCCTCTGACCCTCCCCCATCTCATGCTCTCCCTCACTCTCTCTCTCTCTCTCTCTCTCTGGAGTAAATGAAATCTTAAAAAAAAAAAAACGGGCGGGGGGATGCCTGGGTGGCTCAGTGGGTTAAGCCTCTGCCTTCGGCTCAGGTCATGATCTCAGGGTCCTGGGATCGAGTCCCACATCGGGCTCTCTGCTAGGCAGGGAGCCTGCTTCCTCCTCTCTCTCTCTCTCTGCTTGCCTCTCTGCCTACTTGTGATCTCTCTCTGTCAAATAAATAAAATCTTAAAAAAAAAAAAAAAAAAAAGGAAGAGCGAGAAGGGACACCATTCAGCCTCTTACCCCTCACCCCCAACCTGGGACCCAGGTAGAACCCTCTGGGACCAGATGCCCTCCTCGGCCCCCACCACCACCCCCGCAAGACAGACACTCCTGAATTAAGGCATGGCAGCCTCTGGGGCTCCCCATTCCTTGTTTATTCCTTAGAGGGGGGGTCAGAAAATTGGAGCGTCAAAGCAAGCCCATGAATAAGCAAAGCGCCCCGACAACAGCCCATCCTGATGGGTGCTCAGTGTCCCCAAGGACCTTCCTGCTCACCTTCCCAAAGCCCCCTACCCATCAGCAGTGGTGATACTGCTGGTGGCTCCCTGACCCCGAACTGACTCCTTCATTCCTGAACTCTCTCCCAAGGGAGCAAGTGTGCACATGAGGGGTTCACTCCTCATCACGGGCCCAGAGACTTCTCTCACCCTGAGGCATCACTCTGGGGAGATATACCATCCAAACGTTCACACTGCCTCACTGGGTTTTCACCAAAATATACTCGGGTCTTAAAACCTACATATACTGTGGCTTTCACTTCACTTAGGTAACAACCCCCTGAGATGAATCCTCACACTGGCCAACTCTGCTCTACTAAAGTGAACCAGACACTAGGCTGACTCTGAAGAAATCCCCTGTATTACCTGGGGGATGGACAGAAGCATCCTGTGCCTTGGTTTCCCCATTGTGACATGAGGCTAACCACAGGCCACTGTGCTAATTAGTGAGTAACAGTAATTAGTTTCCTTATTTCATTGGTCAGCAGTCTAAGTCTCGGTGTGTTAAAGTTAGAAAGTTCTTGCTTTTGGGGGTGTAGGAAGTCACGGGGGATTTGGTACAAGGTCTGCTTACACATACACGTCCCTTCCTGAGAGAGGGGAATGAGGAACACACTTGTACTTCACGGGGCCTAGAGCCTGGCCGGGGTGTCTCAACCAACCTAATCCTCACTTGGACAATAGGCCCCTTGTGACATAAGCTCCTGGGGGGGTGTGTGTAACAGGATGGCTGGTGTCAAATCAAAATCAAATAGCAGAACGTCTGTGGGCATGCTTTATAAACTATACAAAAAATAATGTTATCATCCAACGATCAAGGAAACCATCCCTTCAGACAGTAGTATCCGGAAGCAGGAAGACTCTCTTATGTTTGAGCCTAAGTTTGTCTAAGAGGTGGGAACTCTGGGAAGTAGTGGGCAGAGGCATTCATGCTCCAGAAGTAGGGTCTCCCCAGTTTCTAGTCCACAGTCACTGGGTGCCCGGAGCACTGAGAATGGAGGCTTGTTGGGGCAGCCCGAGTGGATCTGCAGACAAAGGCAACAGGGCACAGCCAGGAGAAGGTGGGCAGGCGTGGTCATTTTCACACTTTCTCCATGCCTCAGTGTCCCTGTCTGTAAAATGGGAGTAGAATAGAGCACTTAGGATAGAGGTTCTATGTACACTGGTGGGGCCCCATAAAGCCCGATGCAGCTGAAAAGCCCATGTTCAAAACACATAATGTGCCACGGTTTGGTGATCCGCACGTGGGGCCTGACCACAGCAGCACCTTGGCACTATCTGGGCTCTGCCCCTAGCACCACTTCCCAGCCTCCCGCCTCCTCTCCGCTGCCCTCAGAGGCCTCTAAGAGAATGTTCCGAAAGACTGTGGGATCTGACATCAGACACTAGCACCTCAATAAACAGTCTGGGTTTCTTTAATTGTCAGAGGATTTATAAAGAATAATTATGTGTCTCACAAAGCTGCTCTGAGGATTGAGATGATATATGACAAAACAGCCTGTAGACTTGATGACTCTACACACTTGTCAGTCATTATACATCCCCCCCACACTGAGTCTGAAAACTTCAGAAAAAGTGAGTGAGTCTATGTACGCCACTGTCTACACAGAACCAAGAAATTAGTAAGGCTTGTAGTAACACTGGTTGAGAAAGGGGAAAAAAATGACATCACAGGTCAAACATCCCTCAGTGTTCTCAGATGGGGTTCAATTCTGATGTAAAGGAAAGGGGACTTGTATTTTGTTCATCTTTTTTTTTTTTTTTTAAGATTTTATTTATTTGAGATAGAGCAAGAGAGAGAGAGAGAGCTAGTGGCAGAGGGAGAAGCCAGATCCCCAAAATGGGGCTTGATCCCAGGACATGGGGATCATGACGTGAGCCAAAGGCAGAGGCTTCACGACTGAGCCACCCAGGTGCCCTCTTTAGTCACCCTTCTTTACACATCTGAAGACTGACAGTTAAATTCCAAGTTGAAAGCCAAGCCTGTTAGCCTGTGCCTTCTATAGCGCCAAGCTCAGCACCAGAGTCACAAGTAACATTTCCCAAGGTTGTGCCCAGGGTCCAGAAACGGACTCTCAGCCAGCGGAGCCCTCAGGCCTCCTCGTGGCAGAAATAGGAAGTCAGCCTACAATCTGGAAGACAAACATCCGGGAAACTGAAACAGACTGAAGACAACTACCATCCATGCTCTAGCACCGTGCGGGGCACACAGCGGGTGTTTAATAACAGATGAACGGCAGTCAGTCTTCGCAGGACGTTGCATAACCAAAGGACAGGGCTCACCCACACACCAGCAGGAGAGTCGCAGGCCTACTGCCAGTCTGGGGGACTAGAGCGTGCACGGGTTTTAGGTGCTTCCGTCTGTGCGTCCTGCACAGACTCCAAGCAAAGCCAGGGCACACATGTTTCTGCAGAAAGAAGCCGCAGCAAACACACCCTGGGTCAGGCAGTGGATCTGGGATCTCAGCCTGGACCAGGCCCAAAGAGCATGGCTCCTGGGGAGCACATGGGACCCTGCTCCCCAGGGACTCTGTAATGCCAACATTACTTGGGTCCACGAGTAGTGCCTGACCGTGTGTATGGGGTGTGTGTGTGTGTGAAACACACGGCTGCAGCTGCAAACACAGTTGAAACACACCCATGATGGCATCTCAGAAACTAAAGCCGACCCAGCAAGCAGGATGCTCGAAAGTCATCTCTGGAGTTGATTTCCCATTCGATCCTGGGACCTGAGAAAATGGCAGGAATCAAACCCAGGACGCAGGCTGTGTGTGGCATCGATCATGCTAAAAAAAACTGGCCTGGCTCTGTTCAGATGCTCTGTAGCAACAGAAGCATTTCACGGAGCCCTGCGGTTTTCTGTGCACTGAGAAGGAGGAAGGGTCACAGATGTTTCAGCCTTAAAGGGTAATACGATGCACCTTGTGAAGGCTGAGAAAAAGGACTCGAGTTTTGGAGGCAACACCTCTGCCAGGAGGGCAGGTCCAAGGAGGCAGAACCTAGCACCGGAAGGAGCTCAGTTTCTAACTAATCCACCAGCCTGTGGCCTGCCTTTCACTTTGGAATCCTATCATCTTCCATAAAACATACTCTTTCACAAAACAGTCTAGATAATCTAGTTTCAGCCACATGCTTTTGTTATTTTTAAATTTTTCTTATTTTTAAAAAAATTATTGTACTTATTCATTTGAGAGCGAGCGCATGAGAGACAGCACCAGCAGAGGAAAGGGGGCAGACGGAGAGAAGACCCCACCCGGAGCAGGGAGCCTGCCACAGGCCAGGCTCCATCCAGGACCTGAGATCACCACTTGAGCCTAAGGCAAACACTGAACCACCCAGGAACCCCTAGCCACATGGTTTTAAAGAAGTTCTTCATTTAGAGATATCCTGACACTTTGCTATTGAAATGGATATAAGAGAAAGTCTGTGAACCATTTCTCAAATAAAAGTCGTATAAAATTTGCAGCTTATAATTCAAAAGTAAATATTGTGCCCCAAATGGTGTGTTAGAAGAAGGGCAGAGGGTGGTGTCCGGTAAATTATTTCATCCTTACTACCCGGGGACTCAGTCTTCTTCAAAGGCAAATACATAGCCTCAGGCCTGATAGCCCCAGTACTGGCTATCATCCCATGCCAGCTTTTCATCCTCGTTCCCACTAGCATTACAGGAAATCTAAGACCAGTAATTATTAATATTTTCCTCTGATACAGAATAAGGAAGCAAATGCCAGGATGCATCTAAAAAAAATACACCAGATGAAATCAATCAGGATAGAAAATTCCAGGCATTTCCGGACAGGAGGATACATGCCTACTCAGAGCCACACAAGCTACTTTACCACCTGAATACAACACGGCCATCGTGGATGGACAAGGTAAGTTCAGGTTACAGGAGCAAGAACACACTATTTTGGAAAAGTTCATGCTAAGGGTGAAGAGAAGTAACAAAATAATAGCACAAGCTGTACATTTTTCCAAAAGACAATTTCTACACGTACCCTAGGACCCCAAAAGCTAAAGGAAAAAAAGGAAATTCAATATACATATTTCTTTTTTTTTTCCTAAGACTTTATTTACTTATTTGACACAGAGAGATAGAGCAAGAGAGGGAACACAGCAGCAAGAGTGGGAGAGGGAGAAGAAAGTTTTCTGCCGAGCAGGGAGCCCGATGTGGGGCTGGATGCGGGGCTCGGTCCCAGGATGCAGGGATCACGACCTGAGCTGAGGATAGATGCTTAACCACTGAGCCAACCAGGCGCCCCTCAATATATGTATCTCTGATATTAAATTTTTATGTAAAGTACCATCTTTTCATTTAGCCCCCAGGAAAGGACTTCCACCTTTTCCATGGGTCCAGTTAATCTGTGAATGACAGAAGGCATTCAGGGAGCACAGTGGCACCCGCTCCCCTCCAGGTGTCTGTGGTATGTTTTAACTGTTTCAAGAGAGAAGAGTTCCTGTGTGGCAAGGATTTTAGTTTCCCTTCAAGAAAACGGTTTCCTGGGGCGCCTGGGTGGCTCAGTGGGTTAAAGCCTCTGCCTTCGGCTCAGGTCATGATTCCAGGGTCCTGGGATCGGGCCTGGCATCAGGCTCCCAGCACCTCCCGCCTCCTGCCTGCCTCTCTACCTCCTTGTAATCTCCGTCTGTCAAATAAATAAATAAAATCTTTTAAAAGAAAGAAAGAAAGAAAGACAGACAGACAGACAGACAGCATTTTCCTTTTTCTCCTCAAATGCATCCCATCTGAAGCCAAAGCTGACAGCAGCCTGTACTTGGGGGCTCCACAGAATGACTCTCTCCAGCCTCGTGGGGTGAGACGCTCCTGCCCAGGGACAGCTGCTGCTGGTCCACTGAGGACAGCTCGGAACTGAAGGAAACCAACCCTGGCAAGGAGTTACCAAAGCACGAGATAAGTTGTTACTTTACTCTTCCTTCCTCTGGTCAACAGGCTGGTTTCCCTTTCAGGATTTAGTTTTTGGTTTTGAATTTTTTTTTATTGTGGTGAAACACACATAACACAAAACATATCATTTTAACCATTTTTAAGTGTACAGCTGAGGGGTACTAAGTTTAGACATGTTGTTATGTACCTGCCATCTCCGGAGCTTTCTCATCTTCCCAAACGGAAACTCCATACCTGCTCACGAGGAACGGTCTTTTCCCTCCTCCCTCAGCCCCGGGAACCATCCTTCTGTCTGTCTCTGTGAATGTGACAAGTCCAGAAAGCTCCCATCAGTGGGGTCATGCAGTATTTGTCCTTTCGCAGTTGACCTTGTTTCAGTACACATCGTGTCCTCAAGGTTCATCCATGTTGTAGTGTGGGGCAGGATTCCCTTCCTTTTGAAGGCTGAATAATATTCCACGGTGTACAGATACCACGCTTTGTTTACCCGTTTATTCATCCGTGGATGTGAGGGTTGTGTGTGTCGCCAGCATGGTGAATAATGCTGGTGTGATCGGTGGTGTTCAAATTATCTGTTCAACTCCCTGTTCATATATCGTTGGGGTACAACCCCAAAAGTGGGATTGCCGGATTATATAGTAATTTTACATTTAGATTTTTTTAGGAATTGCTAGACTATATTCTACAGCAGCTACACTGTCTGACATTCCCACCAGCAATGCACAGGAGTTCCAATTTCTCTGCATCCTTGCTAACACTATTTTCTATTTGAATAATAGCCATCCTAAGGGAGATTTGGTCTTTTTTTTTTTTTTTTTTTTTTTTTTTTAAGATTTATTTATTTGAGAGAGTGAGAGAGAGAGAGCACACAAGTGAGAGGGCAGAGGGAAAGCGAGAGAGAATCTCAAGCAGACTCCCGGCTGAACATGGAGTCCGCTACAGGCCTCAATCTCATGACCCTGACGTCACAGCCTGAGCTGAAACTAAGAGCCAGCCACTTAACTGACTGTGCCACTCAGGGACCCCGGGTCTTTTTCCTATTAACCCCTTCCCTCAATTTCTCCCCACACTTCTTAATGTCTGTCTGTCTGTCCTGTCTCCACTGTATTACCACCAAAGGTGACTGAAGAACTGCCCTCACTGTGCACCAGCTGGGTTACCCTGGCAAACTGTTGGCCATCTTATTCCCAGGCAAGTTTTCTTCAGGTCACCCATGAGGTGCTGATCGCCGCAGCCCAGGGATGCTCCAGTTCCCCTGCCTCCCCCCAGGGGCACTAGACACTGGACCTTGCCCTTCCCCCTCCACGTTCCTCTGTGGCTCTCCCAGCTTTCTCTGCCTTCCGTCTCTTCTCTAGCCTCTACCCTGCAGGCTTTCTCCAAACTGCATGATTTGTCTCCCCCTTGCCACACAAAATTTAAATATTACCTTCTTGCAAATGACTACTTCAATTTGTATCTCTTGCCCAATTTCTGAGAACTACTTCTGTATTTTCAATATCTGCTGGACATCTCTACCTGATTAACTCCCTGCAGTGTAAATTCACAATGTTTAAAAGTAAACCCACCATCTTTCTTGGGTCCTGAGTCCACCCACTTTACCTGCTCAGGCTCCAAGCCTCGGGATTACTTTAGGAAACTTCTCCCATCACCTTCCTCCTGCCTCTAAGCACTGGCAAAGCCTTGCTTATGTGAGCCCCATGGAGCTCTTCCACAGAGCTCTCCTTTCGGTGACCCCATCCCTCCACTCCCCAGACTGGATCCCACGCTCATCACCTTGTAGCTGATCTGCTAGCGTCTGGTTGTCCTGCTTAGGCCTCTTTCTTGGACTTCACCCAGGATGGCCCCTGTGCTTCCAGTGGCCCATCACCTTTCCTCAAGCAACACCTCTCGTGGTATCTGGAAACGTCCAAACCTGCTGGCCTGGCAACTGAGGAGCAAGCGGATTCCCCACGTCCCCTGCAATGGACCATGCTCCAGACTCCTCCCACTCCCCACCCTGCAGACCCAGGAGCATTTGATATGAACTCGTGCTGATCCCACTGTCCCCCAATCTCCACAGGTCAAACCCAGCTCAAAGCCACTTCCCTGGTCGCTTTCAGCAGAAACAATGCCCAGGCTACTTTGTTGTGGCCTTTCATGTGGTTCTGTCACTTCCACCTTCCTTTTCCCTTCCCCTTCCACAAAATTGACCCAACAACTCTCCCCATAGAATAGGGTAGGGGGCGCCTGGCTGGCTCAGTGGGTTGAGCATCTGACTCTTGATATTGGCTCAAGTCTTGACCTCGGGGTTGTGAGTCTGAGTCCCATGTTCGGCTCTGTGCTGGGCATGGAGCCTAGTTTAAAACAAAAACAAAAACAGGAACAGGGTAGGATCCACTTCGTATTTGTCTTTGGGGCCCTTTGGTGGCCACCAGTTCAAAGCCTTACATCTGGTAAGTACTCAACAAGCAGTGGTTGATGAAGAAATGAGAGAATGAATAATTCACTGGTTAAAGCCAGCTGAGCTGTTTCCTGGACCCCAAGCAGTCATGACTGGCATGAGAACAATGGCCCAGAGGCAGCTGTCAGGACAAGGGCAAAGGGATGGCCGCCGGCCCCACATCCAGGAAGGGGAAGGGAGCCAGGAGAGCTGGGAGTCCAATTATAGATGTGACAGTGAACCCGAACTCTCAAGAAAAGTTCAGCATCCTGAAGGCAAGAAAGAAGAGAATCCATTTATAAACCTCCCTGTTGTCAGATGGTGGGAGGCAGGAACTTTGGCAACAGCAGGAGAAATGATCAGTCATTTGGGAAATTCATTTCTGTGAAATAGCTGATTTCTCAAGGATGGAGATTTAATGAGGCATCATAAATCAACTTTTTCTTTTTTTCTTTTTTTTTGGGGGGCGGGGTGGTGGGAGGGAACAGAGGGAGAAGAAGAGAGTATCTTAAGCACTTCCAGCCCAATGCAGGGCTCAATCGCATGATCCTGAGACCATGACCTGAGCCGAAATCCAGAGTCAGATCCTCACCCACTGTGCGACCCAGGCGCCGTATATCTACTCTTAAACTCAGTCCTGGACACCGCAACTTCACTCTGGACAATAACCAAGATACCAGAACAATGAAACTGGAGGGCAGGAAGGCATATGGGTACTTGTTTTCTCTGCAGTGAAAGAACCTTATGAAACTACTACCTTCAAGAAGTAGATAATGTGGTGCCATCAGGTAGGTTTCGGAAAGACTGCTTTTATTATCGACTGACTGAAGATGTGAACACCACAATAAATCGGCTTCATTCAGCAGACCTACAGAGAAGCTGGGCCTCAACATGCCTCACAAGCAGCCCTGACACACACATCCGCAGAGGCCAGAGGTCAGTGTGCAAAGCCAGTCTCGGCTAATCTCAGAGATGTCTATCTTCCAAACCTGGAAGTCTTGGAGATTCAAGTCTGTAGTCTATCAGAATAACAACTAAGATAAAAACAAAACAAAACAAAACAAAAAAAACAAAAAAACCCCCACCTTTCAGCTTAAAAAAAAAAAGATCAACAAGAAGCATATAAATTTCACTGACTCCGAGTAACCCACAGGGCAGCGTTCGGTCACAATATAATTGATTTCGCCCTTAATGCTACTGTTGAAAGTCTTTAAATGCCCCAGCACTGACTTCAGCCCACACACTCCTCCTCGAGCCCCCATTGCAAGTAGATCAGGTATTTTCACACTTGGTTCATCTTCAGTGAAGACTGTAATTAAATCTTTAATTTGAAAACAAGAGTGAAAGTCCAGCACTCTGCATTATAAGCTGCCCTGGGAGCTTGGAGCAAAGATCAGGTAACGAATGGTGACCTCAGCTCCTTCAAGCTCAAGCGATCTGCTAATTTCAGAAGGTACCAGCTCATCTCAATAGTCACCAATTTACACGTGGAAGTGCTTTCCATAGTCACCTGTCCAGCCTCGTGGGAATCAGAAACGTTATTTAAAATTGCAAAAACTGTCAAGTTTATGTGCTGCCTGGCCTTTTGATGACACCATCATTGTTAAAGCATAAGTTTCAGAACACATTTTATTTCACATCCAAGGGGTAGGAAGAGTTCTGTTAGGGAGCTGGGTGTTCTCAGGAAGGCAACGACTTCTGGTCCCTTTTACTTCCTCAGCCACCTCCAGAACTTGCTGAAACTCTTCTTAAGCAGAAGGCAAGGCAGTGTGGTGCAAACCGGTTACCTAATTCTTAAGAGTATTTATAAGCATCTACTCTGTGCCCTGCATGGCAGTAGCCACAGGGAATAGGGCCATGAATAAAACCAGTCTCTGTTCTCATAAGGAAAACGCCAGGCACACCTGTAACCAGAGACACCTGGGACCGGATTCCAGCTGGGTCACTTACTGGGGATGTGACCGTGGGAATAATGTGACAGCTCTGAACCTCGACTCCTTATCATGCATTAATGAAAAACAATAACGTTAAAGCCTGTTGCAATTAAAAAGAAAACATACCAGTACTCGGTCGACATGAGTGTCCTCCCCCCCCCCCCCTTGCTCCTCTCTGTAGTAAGAGAGCAGATAAGCAGTACGGGCTTCAAGTGTACACTGAGGCATGTGAAGCAGAATCAGGAGGAAGGTGGGGTTTTCTTCCCCATTCTGTTTGTCTGATCCTTTGCGTCTCTCTCACCTGCTGGCACGTCTTCTCTGTTGTTAGGAATCTGTGGGCCCTGCCCCCTTCCCCGGTCTCCCCTCTGCCACATCACCCCCTCCCCTTCACCTCAACCCGCTCCAGAAACAGTTCTAGCCATTCAGGAACCACTTGGAGCTCTTAACAAAAAGGTCCCAATTAAACTAATTCATGAGGTAAATGCAAGCTTCACGCTTTGACCCTCTATGTGAGTGTTTTCATTTTCTTGGCACTGCAGGGATGTCATCTGGGGGCAGGGAAAATCTCTAGACTGCTGCCTATATGGCTCAATACCCAGAACGTACTATTATCAACTGGGTACATCCTGAGTGCTCTTTGAGGAGGTCAGGGTTTTGTACTGTGCAGCAAAGACGCACTTGCTGAGCGAGGTTCTGGCCCGCGCACAGCCGGCGGCCCCCTCCAGGAATGGAGTCACAGCCTTTAGAGAGTCTACGGTGAGACACTCTCCTTCCTGGAGCTTAACGAGAATGAAGTCCTATGGCGAACCAGAAAACCATTGGTATTTTAAGAAACGAAGTTAGAAGATAATTGCTTTCCACTAAAAGTAACTGTTTCTAGCACTTCACCGGACACTCCAGAATCCTAATGAAGTACTTGTCGGAGCACTGAATAAAATGAACTTCTCATTATTTTTGTTAGGAAGTGGTGTTAGTTTTCACACTAAAGCAGGTAGAATTGAGAGAAAAGGAAAAGACACAAATATTAACATTAGCTAACCACGTGCTTGGGAGGTAAGGGGGGAATTTATCAAGCTAAATCAAGGTCACCCATTTATGTAAAAGTACTTAGAAGCTTCTGTGTCAAAATAAGCTATCAAATGCCAAAGGACTTAAGTTTGTTAAATGTGTTTAACAAACATGTATTATTTTTGTAGTAATAAAAAGTGATATAAAAAGGCAGAAAGGAAGGATAAGAAGAAATGAAAGAAGACAGAGGCCACGCTGGAAACCAACCACACCGCCACGTGAACCATAGGAGGGAGCTCTTTAAGGAGCACAGGCCGTGGACACTGGGAGATGAAGCAGGGATTTTGAGGAAGGCTGGACCCCTAGCCTCAGGCACGGGCTGAGTGCTGACCTAGGTAAGCAGGCCTGTGAAATGAGCCTCAGCCCACATTATTTATTAGTATAATTATTAATAATAATCACTATCATTCACTGAGGCCCTATTGTGTTCCTATACTTTGCTTATCATCTGAACAGAACACCCTCTGGGGAGGTGGGTAGTAATAACCGCACTGGGCACATTTTACAAACTGAGGCCCAGAGATGGTGATTAACATCCAAGGTCACACAAGCGTGGAATGTCAGAGGTAGATGTCCTCAGGCCTTGAACCAGGTCTGACTACCACAAGGCCACAGCCCCTACCGAGCGGACTGTGGGCTTGCTGTCTCTGCCCGCCTACCGTAGACCGCACCCGGGGAGCCCGCTGCCTGCCGGCTGTCCCCTTCTACATGGTCACAAAGTTGCTGCCTGAGTTCCTTCCCAGAAAGCCACAGTTTTGCTCAAAGAGACACCTCTGATGTCCAAGCATCACCTGAGCTGGAGGTCTGCCTTCTGAAAATGAATCCAGGAAGAGGTAGCTACCCCAGGGACCCCATTCCCACATTTTAAAAATCTGTTTTCCAAGCAAAAGAGATTTCAGGAATCCATCAGGCGATTTGGTGGAGTGAAAGGTTGGGGACAATTTACCTGTTTGCAGCTGATTGTCAGATGCTGAGTGTTTCAGAAAATGAAGTAGGAATCACTTGGCAGAACCCTCCATTCTCTTCCAAGGCTGCCTCCTGCTGAGAGCCTTGTGGGCTCCAAGCAGCAGAGCCAGAGGGGACAGTATGCCCTGGGCCAGCAGAGAGGCTACCAGGAGCCACGGAGTGAGCACTGACTTCTACCAAGATCCCCGGCACCTGGGAGCAGAGTCTGACACAAGCCTAGGATCTGGGAATCTGAGAGCTACCAGACCCGGATGTGTCCAAAAAGTGTTCAAAGGATCTTATTTTTCCCAAATTACATGTGCCTCAGGAGAGGAGAGGAAAGGCAGACAACAGACCCTTCCTAATGTAAGCGCTTGCTTTCCCCCGCCTCTAATCTAAGAGCATGTCGACTGCTCAGCAAAGTACACAGGTGAGCAAGCAGGGGCAAGCAGACACCAAGGCGGGGACACACCCCCACAGACCTCACGGTCCCAGCATGTCCCCAAGCACGGACAGGCACAAAACAGCCGAATTCTGGGCAGATCCACAGAGGTGAGTGTTCAGGATAGGTAAGTAATTCTCCAGTTCCAACCCTCACGAGCTTTTGTGAAGTCAGGATGGAGACAGGGAAAAATGAAGCACGTCACCCCGGCAGGCTCTGCACCTCACGGTCAGCAGTATCAAGGCTCCTGATACATCTAACTGAAGTGCCACAGCGCCCGACCGGGGCCAGCGGGCAAAACCTATCCATCAATGAAACTCACCCAGAGTCCTGCTCAGATTAGAGACCAGAGCGTCAGGAAATGGTTCATGGTACAATAAATCATTCCTGGATTCACACAACATCTGTCCTTAAAAGCAGGTCATCTTTGGGGCCTCAGTTTCCATATCTTTAAAGTTCGGAGGTTGGGCTCACTGACTTGGGCCTTTTCTCCCAGAATGAAAATTCTGTGTTATGATTCTCATTGTGCTACCACTTCTCAAATCTTTGTTTCCTTTAAGTTCTAAAGGGTTAAATGCCCCAAAGTCAGTTAACCGAGTACAAAACAGAGCTGGGGAGTTTAACATCAAGTGGTTACTTCTGAAGCAAGGAATTAAGACCTTTTCTCCCCTAATAAAGACATAAACATTTTCTGTCAATAATGGATGAAGTAAGTTCTTTCCAATCACTGGGATTTGGCCATTAAAAGAGATGTTCAATTTCTCCAACCTTGTGCTGCTAAAGAAAGTGGCTTCAGGTGATAGGTGACAGTGTCTGCCTCAGAATCCAACACTGATCATGTTATGAGGACTCGGTGGAAACTGCATCAGCTAATTTCTTCACAACCAGTCTCCTAACACTACTGGTTCTTCAGTACGCTGATGGATGGACTCAGTCTGTGACTCCAGTTCTCGAGGACTGTCAACCGCTGCTCTTGTGGGACTCTCAGCTGTCGTCCACATGACCTCTTGGGCCTGGACACACACCCCTTAGCTCAGCGAGGATGTATCCTCAGCCTCTCCTACAAAGGAGACCGTGCATTTTCAGCTGCACTGAAAACACAGTGGTCTCTACACCATGTCAGCAAGAAGGCAGGTGGGAGCACTTCCTCCTTCCTGTATTTTGGGCTGCCTATTAGACTGGGACCTCTAGTGACAAGAAAACAGCCACAGAGACAAGAATTGCTGGGGTGTTTACAAGCACTTTTGCTTGTCCCGGAGCTGGTGTTCTTACGTGACACTGACTGGGATTAGGAGCAAGCTGGCTGTAGACAGACCATGTAGAGTGGTTTGGCCTGGGATCTGTCCCCTGCTCTTGTTGACCAGATAGTTGACAAGAGCACCCTCTTCCTGCCAGGCCACTCAAGAGGGGCTCCGGTTCTCTGATGGAAATGAAAATCCACCACTCAGCTCCATTCTCCACCCACCAGAGTGACCAAAATATGAATGTTAATAGTATCATGCTAGCAAAAGTTTGGGGGAAGCAGCCTCTTCATACAATGCCACTAGTGAACCAGCATAGCTCAGTGTGGCAGTTAATGGGACAGCATTTAATACAACCTGAGATGTAGGATTTTCTTTGAAACTCCCCTTCTTAGTATCTCCCCAGAAAAACTACAGCATGTGTGTCTAAGGTTCTGCAACACTGGTACCAAGCAGCACGGCTGTCAATCAACAGAGAAATTAAGCAGTCACCTGTAGTCCATCCAAACCGTAGAACTGCATGTGCCAGTTAAAAAAAAAAAAAAAAACAACAGGGGTGCTGGGGTGGCCCAGTCAGTTCAGCACCCAACTCCTGGTTTTGGCTCAGGTCATGAACTCAGGGCTTGTGAGACTGAGCCCCATGCTGCGCTCTGTACTAGGCGTGGAGCCCGCTTACGATTTCTCCCTCTTCCTCTACCCCTGCCCTTGTTCATGCACATGCTCTCTCTAAATAAGTAAAATCTTAAAACAAGAAGAATACAGCAGATTGACATGAACCAACATGAAAGATCTCTAAGGGCAACTGATGATTGAAAAAAAAAATATGTTAGCAACAATGTGTTTGCTACAACCCACTTATCTTAAGAAGCCAAGCAAACTGCATATTTCTACAGAGACTATATCTGCACTGACTGAATTCACAGCTCAAAGTCTGGAAGGACATATAGTTAAGAATTTAGTTTTTCAGGCAACTGTTAAAATAAATGAGGAAAAAGATCACAACACAGCACACATGCTGAGACTACAACTGGCTAAAAAATATGTATGTGTATTTTAAAAAAAGACAACTTACAATCACAGACAAAATAAAAACATCAGTGTTTTGTTCATTTAGGAAAAAAATAAACTTATTTTAACTGTTCTCTCAGAAACATGTTCTGAGAAACCACAATTTTCCAAGTTATTTTTAACTGGTTTCTTTTAAATCTGACTTTAAAAGGTAGTTTTTAGATGAATAAAGCATGAAACATAGCTGTGAGGCAAGTTTCATCTTGATGGAAGAATGAAATACCTGATTGCAAACTATTTTGAAAGAAAAAACATCTAACTAGAGAGTCTAGTGATGATGTTCTTATGAGCTACTTGAACCTATTTTGATTTTTGGAAATGCTACTTCACAGAAGGTCTAATATGCTGACAAAATCTGCGGTGTGTCATTACCACCAATTTGTTGTAAAACAGCAGGTTTTACAATTCAGCAGCCAATAATTCAGGTAATTCCTTTGGTTAAGCTGGTCATTTGGAAATGTGCGCTTTAGACAACTAGAGCTACTAAAGTAATCTTGTTAACTTAATAACCTTCTAAAACACAATTTTATACACTTCCAAAAGCAAACAAGGGACTACAATAAAAAATATACCATGATGTCTATGTTTGAGACATTACAGAATACTAACACTTTATGACACATTCCCTATTATTGCAAGAGTGATATTATAATACAGGCACAAATAAATGTTTGGAATAAAGTCAAATTTAAAGCATGCTAAAAACCCAGATGCCTGAATCAGCCTTGGCTCCATGGACACAAAAGATGCAGTGACTTATAAACAAGTGATTTGAGATTCAGGAAGCAAAGATTCTGTCCTCAAAATATACCTGCAACCCACAGACTGAAATACCTGAAATGCCACCATTAGAGATTCACTTCTTCAGAATAAATACTGATGTCCCCTGAAAATGCAAATAATCAGGAGAACTAAGACATAAAACTGATATTATTGTACCATGTTATTTATCAGACTGTTTTCTCTCAAAAGAGGAGAGCCACAGGGGAGCAGGCCCCCCAAAATAAGAACAAGGCCTAGATGTGTGTGTGCCCAGACTCTGGGAAGAAGTTGGATAGGATGTTGAAAGCCAACCCTACTAATCCCTCCATTTCTGTCCTGGAATTGGTCCTGCCTACAACACTGTCAACTGTAATCTTTCTAAGAATTTCAGCAGGCACAAACTCCATCAGGAACATAGAATTAAGAGCATGGAGTTTCTAGGAAACCAGTAATAGTAACTACAATTTACTGAGCACTGGCCATATGCCATAGGTGATAGTAATCCTTTGTCATACATTACTGTGCTCGATTCATACTAAAAAAATACTTAACGAGATGCATACTCTCACCTCCAACTTACAGGTGTAAAAACGAAAGTTCAGAGGAAGGAAGACACCTGTCCAGGGTCATAAGGCACTAAGTGACAACCCAGGTCTGGCTGACACCAAACTCAATGCTCCATTATTCACTCGTGTCTCACAGCGCCCTCCCCCAAAATTACAAAGGAAAAGAAAGTAATTTGACCATGAATCCCTGTTGAAGCCCCCAAACCAACCAACTTCTCTGAATGGTCACTCACACTTTTAATCTTTCTTTGAATACATATATTTTGGTTAAGAAAGATTAAAAGAGCTTCTTTCCCATGGTGACTTTCCTGCCTTTCTTACCACAATAAAATCTTCTCTAGAATGGGGTAATTCATCAGTAAGTTGGAAGCTGCTGGTAAATCTTCAACATAATTTCAACTGGTCTTTCCAGTCCCTTTCCCTAGTTGGAGTTCCCAGGTGGGAAGGAAGGCCGTTTGGCCATGAGCCATGGATCCCACCATCCCAGTGACTTCTGGACTTTAAGGAAATAAAAATAATTCACACTACTCAAATCCAAGAAATAAGGGTCAGGCAGCTATGTGTTGACTTTCATGGAAAACAGAGCTAAATTAATTCGTGTCCTGTGTGAGTTGAAATGAGGTTCCTCTCGTTGTCCTGTGTGAGTTGAAATGAGGTTCCTATAAACAAACAGAACTAAACGCCTCTGGTGCCTGACTTACATCCACACAACTTCATGTTGGCTTCTGATCCTTCCTTCACTCTTCCTCCTCGGAACTACGACACAATATACCACAGCACACCAGTCCTTGTTGTTTTGAGCTCTGGTCTTCAGTAGAACCCAAGATGAGACAGATTTACTTTATATTCCACCAGGTGTGAACCTGGAAGACAGTTCTGAGTTCAAATCCCGGCTCTGCCATTCATTGGCCCCAATTTTTTTTAAGATTTTTATTTATTTGAGAGCAAGAGAGAGAGAGAGAGAGAGCAAAAGTGGATGCCAAGGGAGTGGATAGAGGGAGAGAGAGAAGCAGACTCCCCACCAGCAGGGAGTCTGACACGGGACTCCATTCTAGGATCCTGCGGTCATGCCCTGAGCTAAAAAGGCAGACATTTAACTGACTGAGCCACCCAGGTGGCCCCCACTGGCTTCATTCTTTGGGAAAATGACTTCTTGAAGGCTGTTGGCTTTATTACCACAAATACCCATACATATTTTTTGGTTGGGATTAAAAGAAAAATCTGGAAATAATTTCAAAAATCTCTTTAAGAACTTGAGTTATGTCAACCGAAACCTATACATAAGCAAATAAACTTGTATGATGGTGCTGGAAATGACCAATAAAACCTGTGAACCTTTGAGAGATCTGACCATGAACACAAGAAACATATAAAGAGAAAAGCATTGAACAGACAGTATTGTTTTTAAAATTTTAAAAATCATTTTAATTTCATATCATTCTGTTTTATCCTATGAACTTATGACAACCATGATGCAAGGAACATGAGAACATGATAAAAATACCACAAAAAGAGGTGCCTGGGTGGCTCAGTCAGTTAGGCATCTTCCTTTAGCTCAGATCATGATCCCGGGGTCCTGGGATTGAGCCCCTGCTCGATCAGCAGGGAGTCTGCTTCTCCCTCTCCCTCTGCCTGCTGTGCCCCCTTGCTTGCCATTCTCCTTGCTTGTGCTCATGCTCTCTTTCTCTCAAATAAAATCTTTAAAAAAAATACCACAAAAAAGAAAAGTAGGTTGAACTCACTTAAGTACAGAAGTCCTAAAAGTGAACCCAATAAAATGCATTAAAAAGATGACCAAGTAAGATTTATTCTAGGAATATAAGGATGATTTTACATTAGGAAACCCATTAGTGTGACTTACTACACTAAAGAGAAAAATCACATGGTTATTTTGATGGATGCCGTAAAGACACGTGATAGCAAGGTAGAGCCCACTCTTGTAGGTATTCATGGGTATTACCACAGCACACACCGCAGAGGGAAGGAACAGAAAATATGTAAATCTATATGAAAGAAATGAAAAAATTTCACTCTGAAACTTCTGCTTTCCTGTATTTCCTGATTTCTGTATTATTTGATTTCCCCAATGATTTTGTACTACTTTTTGTAAAAATAACAATACTAATGGCCCCTTGAACCAGGAGTTATGCAAAGAAAACCCCAAAGCCACCTTCAGGCAGCTGTGGTCTGTAGTTAAGTGCCAATAAAGAAATAATAAACTTGAAAGAACGGATGAGGAGAAGAATATTAACAGAAAGGGGTGCTTGGCCGGTTTAGTCAGTTAAGTGTCTGCCTTTCCTTCAGGCCATGATCCCAAGGTTGTGGGACGGAGCCATGCATCAGACTCCCTGCTCAGTGGGGAGTGTGCTTCTCTCTCGGCCCCTCCCCTGCTCATGCTCTCATCTCTCTCTCGGACACACACACACACAAATAATCTTTTTAAAAAAAGAATTATTAACAGAAATAGGAATAACTATTTTCAGCATGTGTATAGAAGTTTCCTTCTCCAGCGACCAGGGAAAACTAACCCTGTTGTAATTCATTTTGGAGCACGTCGTGACCTAGGAGTTCTAGAACAGCTATTTCAAGAAGAGAATTCAGCCAATGAAGGTGCTCCCGGACATGGGACAACATGGGAGGTAGTTCCACAGCAAGGAGTAATTAAAAGGAAGTCCCTAGTAGCCTGGTGAGTGGCTCCTGGCACCTGGCAGAAGGTGAGCACCAGGGTCACCTCAAAAAGAAAGATCTTGAACCATCCAGGACATACATACGAGCAAGAGAAAGGTCAGGATCTGGCAGTTAGAGAAACAAAAAGGATTTTTAGGGGAAAGGGTCCATGAGGGAGGACTGTGGGATCACTGATGTCCTGAGGGCATCCCTAGACTGCTGGGGCAGCCCAATCAGGGAGGGGTCTAGGGTGGGGGGTAGTTAGAAGGCCACTTCATGGCTGACAACCCTCACTGCCCCTCATCTACCAGATCAAGGACTGCCTCTGACCTTGGCCTAAACTTAGACTGTTATATGACCCTATAAATATATATTTTTAAAAAACATTTATTTATCTTTTTTTTAGAGAGAGAGAGAGAGAAAGCGTGTGTGTGAATGGGGAAAGGGCAGAGGGAGAGAGAGAATCCTAAAGCAGATACCTCAAGGCATGTGCAGCCTAAGATCACAACCTGAGCCAAAACCAAGAGTCAGCTGCCCGACTGAATGAGCCCCGCAAGAACCCAATCCTGTGAATGTACTGGATGCCACTGAATTATATATTTTAAAATGGCCAATTTTATGTTCTATATGTGTTTAGCATCATAAGAAAAAGTATAATCACATATAAATGATAACTAGTGCGTCACTGAGACAGGCGTTGCTGACACGGCCCAGCAAGTTCTATGGAAGAGGTAAATGGAAGAAGACAGTGGCCCAACCAAAAAGAAAACAGAAGAGAAGGAAGACAAGCAAAGGAGACAATAAGATGGTTCTTTCAGCTGGACCGACTGAGAGGAGGGCTCACGGAGCCAGAGCCAGCACTGGCACACCCGCCAAGTCTGCAGCTCGACCAGGTAGGTTGAAGCCTGCGCCCTTCATACAGGAAATCATGCCCAGCAACCCAAGGTGAGAAATGTGTTTTCCAAAGCATGGTTCTTTTGCCCAGGAAGGTCTGGGGTGAGACAGCACGCCCTCTTCCCAGGGCCCGTGCACCACTGGCTCACAGAGGCACTGGTCTGAGCAAGACTGACGCCCCCACAGCGGGTACAGTTACCATCAAGTGTTCCCAGCCCTGAGAATAATTTGGGGATAATTTCACTTGCTGCGCGGGGTCCCTTTCCTACCTATCAATACCCAGAACAATGCACAATAAACCGCCCTGGTTTAACAGCAGCAAAGTGCTACTCACAGGATTAAAAAATGAGCAAATCATTTGCCTCCATTTCCTGGAGACAAACATTCTGTTTGATAAGTAAACAAAAAGTCATTTATACTGAGAAGACCACTCGCGTGGATATGAACAGTTCTGATTTACTCCAACGGGTCTGGAGGGGGTGTCATTTATTTCAGTCCACTTAGCGCTGTAACAACTGCTTTTCAAAAACCGACATTGATTCATGAAAATGAACATACGGAGTCTCTTTGCAGCATAAACCCCGACAGCCTCAGGCGACAGAAATGTAGTACAAGGTGCTGGAGGCCGGGCTGAGGACGCGAGCAATTACGCCGGTATTTAACACAATCTACTGCTCATCAGAAAAGCGCTTAGCACAGGAGTCAGACCCAGACAGCCACTTAACTGTCCCCTCCAGCGATTACACTCTCTCAACCCAAGAGTGTGTCAAATTAAAACAACTACACATTGACTTTTTGCTTCTGTAAACATTAAGGGGTGATTGACAACTTCAGGCTGCCGCCAGCCAGGCGTTAGCACCCGCCCTTCTGGCTTCTCTGCTCTGCACTGTTTCCTTAGGAAGATTTCCCACGGAATGCCAGAGGGTTTCAGGGCTTTCCCCCCAGGGGCTCAGCTAAGGAGGGTCTACCATCTCTTACATAGGAAAGGCTTCAGATGACCTTAAAAAACTGGGCATTTTAAAATTTAGTATTTGTCACTATCCTTTACGAGAGTTCTACGCACTTCCCTTTAGGAAAATGGAAAAACAGCCAGTCTTCCCCACACTACTATTTTCACTGCTCTACTGTGATCCTGGTTTTGGAAGGATTCTTTCTCTTACCTTATTCTCGTTTCACAATTCTAAGGGGTGGAAAAAAGGTATAGTTGAAATAGCAGGGAAAGTAAACAAAAGTAAAAAAAGTAAGAAGATCTATTCACCACTGATATCCTGGTGAATCGGCAACTGGCAACTTGACAGGCGTGTTCTGTGCCATCAACACACAAGGCCTAATGTTCTCTGATGATCACAGAAAAAGGCCACAGGCAAGTGTGGAGCATTAACCCTTCTGATACTCTTCCCTCTTGGTGCCAAGATCATTCAAAGGGCAAAAGGAGTCTTCAATAAGGGAAAACTGGATATCCACATGCAAACAAGTGAAGGCGGACTCTTCCTTACCTAATACAAAAATTAACTCAAGATCAATCAAAGACCTGAATGTTACAGCTCAAAGCCCAGTACTCTTAGAATAAAACATGGGGGTGGGGAGCTTCAGGATGTTAGATTTGGCAATGGCTTCTTGGTCACGACCCCAAAAGCATATGCAACAGAAAAAGACAAACTGGATTTCATCATGATTATATATGTTTTTTTGGTATCAAAGGATACAACACAATCCACAGCGTGAAACTCACAGAAGGGGAAATCATATTTGTAAATGGTACCTCTGACCGGGGATCCAAGCCACCTGTCCCCTCCTACTTTTAATGCAAGAATCTTTGGCGAGTCCCCAAAGACTCACATGCTCACATCCCACCCCAGGGCCAGAAAACAACTTTTCCACCCATTCTTGGACGAAGATCAACCAAGTTCTAGTCTACTCCCTCGCTTTCATCTATTGAAAGTTAAAAGTGTGCAACACAGGTGAATCAGCATTTGATTATTCTTCCCCTAATTAGTCCTCCTCAACCCCACAGGTTATTTGAAGAAAGGCTGATGTTGCCACAAAAGTTAGGCTTCTACCTTTGCTGAATATTTATTTATTTATTTATTTATTTATTTAGAAATTATCTCTCCACTCAATGTGGGGCTCAAACTCAGGACCCTGAGATCAAGAGTCACACTCTCTTCTGACCTAGCCATCCAGGCACCCAAAAAGTTACCTTCGAAATGCTGTTTATTGAACTTGTGTTATTCCTTTGTCTCAGGTTTAAACACTACGCTGCCCCTTCTGTAACAAAATAGCCCCCACTTGTCCCAGATGAACTATCTTCAAGAGAACACCTGTGATGACAGACAGGTCTTATTTCTGCATTATCCAATGTGGCAGCCACTAGCCACACATGGTTGCCGAGCACTAGGAATCTGGTTACTGTGCCAGAAGAACTCCACTTTAAATTTTAGTTCGTTGAAGTTAAAATGGCCCTATGTACCTAGAAGCTCCTATTAGATATTAATAGGCCTCAGAGAGCAGGCTGAAGACAAGAGTTGCAATGCTGACAGTCTGAGGTTGGACAGACAGAGACATGGAGTCAGGAGACAGGCCAGGCTGTGTCACTTAGTGTCTGTTGAGAAGATTACTGTGTTGTAAGATAAGGTCAGAGATTTTTGCTCTACCTGCCTGTGGATTCACAGAAAGATACTTGGTCTTTGTCCCTGGTTCCCTACACAGGGCTCCTAAAAGCCCTGGAACCTGAGTGATAAAGGGTGACGGAAGCTTCTTTGATTCTGATAAGGTGGCGCTTGGTGGGCCCCTAGACAGCTTTGGGATGGGGGCTGAGTACCAGAGAGAAGCAGCCTTAGTTAGAAGTTAGGAAATTCCAGCCATACCCCATCAACATCCAGGGAGGGGAGAGGCACCAATGGCCAGTGAATCATGCCTCATGGTGAAGCCTCCATAATGACAGCATTCAGATAGCTTCTAGGTTCGTGAACACATCAAAGTGCTGGGGGGGGGGGTGCCCCTGAAAAGAACATGGAATCTCTCCTCCCACTCCCCATTCTCTGTCCTATGCATGTCTTCCACTTGGTCCTTACGGAGTCACGTCCTTTATATTACACCCGTAATGATCCTGCGTGTGAAGGCTCCAAATCTCACTTGCCGGGAAAATAAGCAAAGACTAATTTTGTAGCATCAACCTGGCATGAGTTGTTTAAGGTCATGCAGAGCTCTACAAGGGCAAAGAGGACAACAAATCAGAAATCATTTTCCCAAAAATCAGAAATAGGAAAAAAAAGAAAAAAAAGTAACCAAATTCTAGGGGGAAAAACGTGGGAAAGAAGAGCAACAATCCGGAAAAGAAATGCTCTGGGTGAGTGGGGTGTGCATGACCACGGAGCTCTCCCATCTCTGCACAACACCTCTGGCTCTGGGGATCTCACTGTTAGACGAGGGCCTGCCATGGGCTGGGCTCGGCATGTCGGTCTGGAAGGTGAGTGAGCAGTCAGTAATTCCAGACATTCCACACACGACCAGGAGCACACTGGCTCATCAGGTCTCAGCATCCTTCTGTGTCCCAAGAACCTTGGCCAGAGGAGGCACTGAGAGACAGTGAACTCTTCAACAGTGTCACAGTCCCCCCAAAGTCCTATATTGACCTCCTAGTCCCCCACAGAGACTGCACTGGAAACTGCACTGGGAACTGGACCCTTAGGGAGATTAAGTGAATTCAAATGAGGTCATGTGGGTAGAGCCTGGTTGGATAGGACCAGTGTTCTAAGAGGAAGATGGGGGGATGCCCGGGTTGAGGAGGGGCTCAGTCAGTTAAGCATCCGACTCCGGATTCTGGCTCCGGTCACCATCTCAAAAGTTGAGCCGCAGTAAGGCCTCTGTGCTCATTGGGGAGTCTGCTTGGGCTTCTGTGCCTCTGCCCCTTCCCTCGACTCACGCACACCCTCTCACACATTCACACATGCACTCGCGCTCTCTCTCAAATGAATAAACCTTAAAAAAGAAGAAGAAAGGCAAAGGAGATGAAAGCTCTTTCTCTTTCTGACTCTGCCCCCAGAGAAAGGCTGTGTGAGGTCACAATGAGGCAGTGGCTCTACCCCCAACCGCACCTTGACCTGGGGCTTCTAACCTCCGGAACTGTGAGAAAATCAATGTGCTACTTAAGCCGCCCAGTGTGTGCTCTGCTATGGCAGCCCTAGCAGAATAATGTAAATAATGTTAGCACAGAACAGGAAAACCACACAGCCCTGCTTGTTCAATGTCTGTGCACATGAGCTCCTCTCCTTCCACACTGTAGCAGGTGCTACTCACTATAGGAATTCATGTGTCGAGATGGAAGACTGGAGATTTACTAAAATAAAATTACACACATATTTCACCTTGAGAATCCTGTGGTTCCACAGTTTTTGTTGGGCCTTGCAATAATTTTCCAGTCAAAATAAACCCAACCCTTCCACATGATGGAGTATTATTTTGCCACAGAAAGGAATGAAGCACGGTTGCATGGGACAATGTGGATGAACCTCAAAAATGTACTACTAAGGGAAAAAAAGCCAGACATGAACGGTCACATAGGATTCCATGTCTATGAAATGTCTAGAAGGGGCCAATCCACAGAGACAGAAAATAGAAGGTAGCGTTCAGGGGCTGGGAAGGAGGGGCAGAGGAGGAGTGACTGCATATGGGGAACCCTTTTGGGACAATGGAAACATTTCTGGGATTAGGCTGTGGTGATGGTTGCACAATTCTGTCAATATACTAAAAACCACTGAACTGTATGCTTTAAGGAGATGAATTTTATGGTGTGTGAACTCTGTATCAATAAAGCTGTTATAAGCAAACAAACAAATCAAGCCCCAGGCCACCTCTCTAAGCATGTAAGTAACAAAGGCAAAACATGCCCGGACAGGACTGTGTATCCGCCCACACAGTTTGGCTGTAACCCTGGTTTCTCTAACTGAAGAAGACTACCTTTCCCTTGGGTTACAAAAAGACCACGACCAAGACCTACGTAAGAGCAAGATAGCCGGGCACATGGCTATGCCTTCCACAGCACAGAGAGGGAAGCCTGTTGTCTGTGGACACGAAGGGAAAAGCACGAGTCTCCAGGATCTGCTGACATTCCCACGCTCCCTGCCGTGTTCATATCCTAGGCATGACGCCAGGTCCACTGGCTCTCCAGTTTGGTACCTGTGTACTGACCGAGCCCTCAGCTTCCATCCTGGTGGGGGTTCAGGATGGGGCCTGAGAGGACCCGGTCCTGCTGAGAGTTTCCAGAGTCACTGTTCTGTCTGGAGAAGTTGTAGGAGGACAGAACTGAACCAAATGCACAGAGAGTATAAATTTCCATTTTGATTCTGAGCAGCAGTGGGTTAAATTTTATTTGCTGCTGTATTAATGGATCTAACCCATAAAACATGAAAAAAGAAATGTGTGGACCCATGAATTATCCAAACGGAAGAAGAAACACTGAGAAAGCCATGAGAGGCTTTAACCAAAGTAAGAAACCGCTCTAAGCATCATCAGCCTGCTTATTGTATGATTTTTTTTAAAAGATTTTATTTATTTATTTGACAGACAAAGATCACAAGTAGGCAGAGAGGCAGGCAGAGAAGAGGAAGCAGGCACCCTGCTGAGCAGAGAGCCTGATGCGGGGCTTGATCCCAGTACTCTGGGATCATGACCTGAGCTGAAGGCAGCGGCTTTAACCCACTGAGCCACCCAGGCGCCCCCCTATTATTATGATTTTGACAGAAACACAAATGAAGCAACTCCTTAAAACTGCTGGGTATGCTTCCAGAAAGTATTGCTGTCCTCTGTCCACAGTCCACATTTTGTTTTTGTCTTTTACCCCAAGGCCTTAAAATTGTCGTTCAGAGAAGACTCGAATGGAGTATAAAATCGCCATATTTCCAAATAAAAACACAGGACGCTACAATTTGAATTTCAGACCAAATAAATAATTTTTATAATAATAAGATACTGTGGACATAATTATATGGAAATAGTTGTTTGGGGTTTTATCTGAAATCGAACTCTCGCTGGCCATCTCGTGTCTGATGGCGCAGCCCTCCCAGAACGGGCGCATAGGGCCAATTCAGGGCCCTTCACTCTCTGCCCTGGCAGCGGAGCCAATGGAAGGCTTCTGGCCCCTGTCCCACCTCTAGAGGCCAGCACCATAAGCCTGCATTTGTGTCCTGTGCTGCTCCAGGAAGCTGGGAAGTGGCACCGTTAATCAATCTCCAGTAAGAAGACATTGCAACTAAGAGGGAACAGCCAGAAAAAGAGCAGAGGGCAATGACAGGAGGGCTGTGTGCCCCTGCGTTTCAAGTGGGGGATGCCCTGCCCTAGACTTGGTGTAAATGGGGGAGAGACCCCGGGTTCATTGTACCACCAGATACGAAAAGGCCACCAAATGGTTCTCCTAACTTCCCTGCTACACTGAAGAGAGGATTTAAAAATAAGTGTTAAGATGACTGTGGGGCTGCAGGGCCTGAATATTATTTTTTATGGAGCTCATTTTTAATATCAGCACTTTTAGGGTGAATGTAAATAAACCCTGATCATGCAATAAATTCAGTATGCTCTTTTATTTTGCAGATTTAAGTTAAAACACCATAAATCTTTTCTTGGAAGCAGCATCTTTCAAGATAACAGAGGCAGCACCCGGATTTTGATACCCACTGAAAAAACAATAAATAAGCAACTGACTTCAGAGACCTCCCTAAGTGCATCCGCTCGGCTGACAGGCGAGGCGCTCGACAGCGGGTGGGATGGTCCTGCCAGGTTTCTTCGCTTGCCCTATATCACAGGGATTGTTCCCATGCACCACAACAATCCCGGGAGAGAGGGTTCCCTGGATTTGCAAGAAAGGACAGTAAAAATGACCACTACACACGGAGCAGAAGCAAACCCACTCCTACGATGAAATAACCATCCGCTCTAGTTCCCCCCAAAGAGGCCGGTTGCACTGATTTCAATGAACCACCGTTGGGCGGTACATAAATGCCAGTCGCCATTCTTCACAGCTGAAGCCCGGCTGGAAGCTGACCTCAGCATATATGGTGTACCCATGTATATGTGCAAGGTGGGAAGTATATGCCCGTATATAAATACATATAAAGCTAACTTTCAGTGTTCAGAAAACAAAAGCTATCCCCATATAACAGCCAAATTCTGACATAACTCAATTTGGACACCTCATCTGGTGTGCACTGCACTCATTCCCAGTGTAAACCCCACCGCGCTGGGCAGTGATATACTGTAATGTCACGGCGCAATCTGGATTTACTATAAAGGGCCGCGGACGAGCTTCAGAGCAGTAAACATTGCGGCGAGGTGTATTTCACACTGAGCTGGTTTTTATGAAGAACACTTCACCGCCCAGGCACGGCACCTGGATGATGGATGGTGAAAGATGCATGACAAGCTTCATCATTGTTTGTAAATCTTAACTGTTCCTGCTCACTAACTCTGGAGGCAATTTTCAAAGACAGCGGCCGACAGAAGGACAGCACAGCTCTCCTGAAGGTTATTCAAGTTGTACTTGGCCAGGGCCGGGCCTCTGAGGAGCCGAGGAAGGAAAATAAACTCCTGAGTTGAGTCTATTGCGCCCGAAGAGCATGGCCGAGGCCCAGTGGATCCCAACCAAGATGAGGAAACCTCCTGCATGAGGACATACATTGCTCCAACCAGAGTGGCCACTGCCACCTCCAAGTTAATGCCTGTGTGGACACTAATTCCTCTTTAGGAATTAGAAATGGAAGTGGTCTCTCAATAAGTAACAGAATTGGCAAACTCACTGTGTGACGTGCTCACAAAAGTTCGGGTTCCCTGCGCTGATCGGGCAGGCTGGGGACCAGACATCACCCCTGAACTCCAGTGAGATAAGATCAGCACAGGCGCCCCCGGGGAAGCACTGACCCCCTGTAACTGTGTGCAACTTCGTTACATCAGGACATGGAGGAACTCCCCGAAGTGTGGTTTCCAGAGCTAACACTCTGTGTGCTGCTCTAGACGGTCTTCTTTAGCCCAAAGGAAAACCGCTGCAAAGGCCTTGAGTTTTTCAAGAATAGGTTAAAGATGTATAAGCAACCTCATAATAAGCCAATGACAGACTAGGCAGAGCGTAAAATACTGCCTTAAAAATTATCTGGAGAAAACAAACAGGCCTTTTATTCATCCTAATTTTTTTTTCATTTTTTAAGGATTTATTTATTTGGGGGGTGGGGAGCAGTGAGGGGCAGAGGGAGAAAGAATCCTCAAGCAGACTCTCCACTGAACATGGAACCCGACACGGGGCCCGATCTCACGACCCTGGGATCATGATCTGAGCTGAAATCACGAAGTCAGACACTTAACTGACTGAGCCACCCAGGGCCCCCTGACCTTAATTTTAAAATAACACAGAACAGCCACAGAAAATAAAAACAACTATAGGGAAATAGTTGATTGTGTTTCTATCTACACTTATAATTTCCAAGCTGGTAACTCTTTAATTTATTTAATTATTTATTAACTAAAATTAAGTTATTTAATTTTCTAATGTCTGCCTTCATCATATATTAACACTCTCTCCTGTTAAACACAAAGAAATGCACATATAGCCACAAAATTAAAACTTGACTTCTCTGTGTTAAGTCATAAAGATATTCTGAAGTTTATATTGATCTTTGGGAAGAGCACTGTAAATACCATGCCTGATAAGCTGATGGGTTTTTTCAAGGCTGCTTTTCAGGGTTTTTTTGTTTTTGCTCTTTCTGTGACACCAACACACTATAGAAAGGTACCCTTAGAAGGGGTATTTCTACATGACGCATATGCTAAAGAAGTAGTTTCTAGAATTTTATCACATGTATATCTTCGCACTCAGCAGATGGGTTTTTTCAAGGCTGCTTTTCAGGGTTTTTTTGTTTTTGCTCTTTCTGTGACACCAACACACTATAGAAAGGAACCCTTAGAAGGGGTATTTCTACATGACGCATATGCTAAAGAAGTAGTTCCTAGAATTTTATCATTACAGAAGAGTTAATATCACATGTATATCTTCGCACTCAGCAGATAGAACCCAAACCCCAATCACAGCCATCATTTCCTTGAAAATATTTCACACACAGGAACGCCAGACTGTTGCCCAGTAAGGCCTTAGACAAGCTAAGTAAGGCATCACTGGGCCTCAGTTTCTCTCTCTGCCTCTCAGAAATGGGGACCTTTCTCCTCTCATTGTCTCTGTGCCTTAGTGTTCTCATCCATAAAATGGGGTAATTATACTACTATTAAGAACTAAATGAGTTATCCCCACTGAGTGCACAGAACCTTGTCCTACAGATGCTGTAAGAGCCACCTGCTTGTGAGGAGAGGAAAAGGAAGGGAGGGAAGAGAAATCAAGGATACACCAGCAAAAAGAATGCCCAGGGGAGTGGTTTGGAGACCTGAGTTCCTATGCTGGCTCCTGTTCCCCAGCACTAGCAATAAGGCTCAGAGATGTCACTGTGCTCTGCCTGAAACCTCCCCACCCTGCCCCAGCCTCTCTGGTTAGTGTGCTTAGTAAGGAAGCCCCTCTTGACCTTGCTCATAGGGCTGTGTTATTTGTCGAAAACTAGTATATGCAAAGAAGGAAGTCTTTAAAATTTGAGTTTTCCAAAGGGAATATATGGAATATTCTGATTCCAATATGGATCCAGGATATGCAGTAGCCTGGAGGTCGTAGCCTATGTCTGCCCATGTCTGCTTTATTTCCATGCCTGTTTTACTGAACTCTAGACTCTGGGCCAGTGAGGCACAGCAGGAAGGATCTAAGGTTTCTTATTCATCTAAGAACCACAGACCATCCCAGGAGCCCTCTGGGAACATGGCAGGATGAGTGCCCCTGGCACCTGGCAAGGGACAAAGCTGAATGAACATGATTCCCGCCCTGCGTGTCAGACCACAGCTCGATGACTCTCGCAGAAGGGCCGCACACGTAAACCTCTTCCTTATGTGAGTCTGACAGCCCTCACGTGGGTCCCTGGGCAGTGCTCGCTCTTTCCAGACTGGTGGTGGCCTTGTCGAAGGGCAGTGTTTTACATACAAGGCATGCTAGGGGCCCAACCAGTCTCAGTCTTCCCACGGTTTGCCTTGTGCGGTGCTGTTCTCATGGAGGGAGAAAAAGGTCTGAAGAAACCAGGGAAATCTGTGTGTTCTCGTCAAAACAGCATTTCAGCTCTCCTTCAGTGCTGTTCTTCAGCCACGAGGGGACCTGCTGGTGTCCTTCCACACTCCTCTTCCCTCATTCCCTCTGCTTTACTTAGCAAACACACCGCATGTAATATAGTAAAAATATACCTCCACGGCCGCCTGTGATTATATGCTTAAAATGATTACACTTCAACTTCCTCACTCAGAAGACCACAATGTCTAGCTAATTTCAAAATCCCAATACACATATGATTAGTTTCAAACAGGGCCCCTGGAGGGCTAAAAACAGGCCATCCTTAAGGACTTTGGTGTCATTTGCACAGCCCCCCTGCCAGGCACTGGCAGGAAGAGAAAGATGTGTAAGACATGGTGGCAGGTCTTCATATGGAAATAAGGGAGTTGACAACTTCTGCCATGGCTTTTTTACATAGCTTTTATGTAAAAAAATTTTTGACCCAAATGTAATAGGTAAGGCTATTATTTTCTTTCAACTTTCCAGATAACGGAAGTGAGGCTGGAAGAGCTGAAGCGAGCATGTTATAGTCAGGCCCAGTGCTGGGGATCTGAGCCGGAGCTCCTCTCCTGGGGTGGGACCCATCGCCTTGCGAGCACTAGCCTCCATGGTCATGGCCAAAGAATCCCCCACTTACCTCTCTGTTCAAAGCTGGAGCTGAGGGCGCCTGGGTGGCTCAGTCGGTTAAGTGGCTGCCTTCGGCTCAGGTCATGATCCCAGGGTCCTGGAATCGAGTCCCATATCAGGCTCCCTGCTCAGCGGGGAGCCTGCTTCTCCCTCTGCCCCTCCCCCAACTTGTACATATGCAAGCGCGCCCACTCTTTCTCTCTAAAAATTAAAAAAAAATAAAGAAATAAAAGCTGCACCTGAAAATGACAAGGTCACTAAGGAAGACAGGTTTAGCAGTCAGGTGCTTTTCTTTGAAATTCAACCCATTTCCTGAAGAGTCTGACCTCCCTCAAATCATCGCCTAAAGAGAAGTTTAAACTCAACATTCTATAAATGTTGCATAAAACATATTCAGCTTTCCTTAAAGCAGCAGAAGAAAAAGGTCAGTGTTTTTCTTCCCGTAGGCTTGCCATATGCTTCAGAGAATATACACAAAAAAGCGAGCCCTCAGATTCTTTGGTCTGCTCTCCTTCCTGTCTGAGCAGGACTCTAAAACATTTCCAGAACATCTTTCTCCCTGACAAGAAGAACTGCCTGAAATGTCAACACACCCCTTACAGAAAGGAATGGTGGAAGTATGTACAGTATTTTCCCATCTCTTGCCATATTTGGTGATTTATAGAGCTTGTTTCCGTATGGGACATGATTTCACCCTCACAACACCTAGCTCCTCACCCTGTGTTAAGGGGTGATGAAAGTAAGGGTCTTGTACTCCCAGGGCTACACAGTCGCCGAGCGGCGGCTCCATTACAATGCTAAGCACAGAATGCTTCTACCACCCCGGCCATGGGCGTTGGCAGAAGGTCACCTCACCTCACCAAAGGGCAGTTCTGGCCTCCCGGACTGTGAGCGAGGGAGACCTGTGGGTGCTTCCAACAGGGAGTGCGTGCCTACTGTTCTCACCTGCAAAACTAGCTGCATGGTCTTTCACTAGAATCCCATATGCGGCATGAAGCAAATCCATTCCATGGAGGGAAAGCTTAGCCATTTAGTCGTGGCAATTGCGGGGAGGGCGGAGGAGGGGGTTAGCATAGGCCCTCAGTGAAATCAGGCACTTCCAGATTCACCGGGCTACAAAATTGCTAATGTTGCATGGATTCGGAAAGCCAAGTTTGGGAACACAAATGCTTCTGCAAGCTGCCCAGACATCACAGAAAGAGCACAGGCCCTTCGACTCAGAGAGACCCTTCCCCCAACTTGGGCCATCTGACCTTTGGAGAAAACATAAACGCTCTGTACCCTGCTTCTGCATAAATGCTCTGTACCCTGCTTCTTGGAGCTGCAGACATCCTACGTGTGCTAAATGAATAATACAGGAACAGCTCATAATACATAACGAGCACCTCAGACGCTGGCTTCTAGCTTCTAGCTTCTGGCTTCTAGCAAGAAAGGGAGGATGAGTTTGCACAGGGGCCTGCCGCTCTATCCGTGCTGGAAAGGGCCAAAGACGGCAAAGAAACTGGCTGCAGCAGCTCTAACGTTCAAACTGAGACTGTAGGATAAAGAGACGAAAAGATCAAAAGATGCTTGTCTTTCTCATTTTAAATTGAAACCTTTCCCCAGGGGCTGGCCAGCCACGTACCCTCCAAGAACTTCTTTTTTTTTTTTTTTTTTTTTTTTTTCCCTCCAAGAACTTTCTTTTTTTTTTTTTTTTTTTTTTTTTCCCTCCAAGAACTTCTATGCAAGAATTCAATATGCAGAGAAAGATGCTTGTTTGTGACATGAAATGCCGCCCACCTATGAACGTGAGTGTATCTGTTAACACAGGGGCATGGCTGTGGAGATGCCCCTCTTTATCCCGAGTGCAGGAGCCTCATTTCTAGGGTGCTCAGACCACCACTTTGTGAACCACGGGCATCTGTTACTATGAAGAGGCCAGAATCATGTGTAAGCTAACCTTCTGCGCGTATACTAGGATCAGTGCTTCTCAAGCGATCTATGGGGAGGGACCTGCTTAGTTTTGCTTAAAATTTTAAGACTTATGTTTAAGTAATCTCTACATCCAACATGGAGCTTGAACCCACAACTCCAAGATCGAGAGTTGCAATGCTCTACCCAATGAGTCAGCCAGGCACTCCTAGAATTTTTTTGTTTCCAATCCACCAAGGTCTCATACTTTCATAAGATACAACAAATGTCAATTACTAGAATCATAATTTAAAAAATGGTAAGTAAGATGAGATGGCCCTCACACACTGGCAGGAACGTATAATGGTGCAGCCACTACAGAGAATAGTCTGGTAGTTCCTCAAAAAGTTAAACACAGAATTACCATACAACCCTGCAATTCTGCTGCTGGTATGCTCACAGAAGAATTGAGCACAGCTCTCCCAATGGAGAACATGAAAGTTCACAGCATAGCTATTCACAATAGCTAATAAAAGGTTCAAATAACGCAAATATTTATTGACTGAAGAACAAAAAAGCAAGATGTTTGGTTTATCCACAACAATGGAATCTTAGTGGGCCATAAAAAGGAGTCTGGTACTAATACTTGCAACAACCCGGAGGACGTTCAAAAACCTGAGTTATGCTCAGTGAAAGAAGCCAGTCACAAAAGGCCACATATTACAGGACTCCATTCACATAAAACATCCACAATAGGCAAGTCCATTAAGACAGAAAGCAAATCAGTGGTTGTCAGGGGCTGGGGGAAAGGAGAGTAGGGAGTGACTGCTTAGGTACACAGTTTCCTTTTGGGGTGATGAAAATGCCTTTGAACTAGGTAAAGGTCATGGTTGCCCAACACTGCAAAGGTCTGAGTGCTGCTTAACTGTACACTTAAAATGGTTAATGGTTCATCTTATGACAGGCGGATTTTACCATGATAAAAAAATGAATTCCTAAAAAAATGAAAGACAAAAAAATATTCAAACCCCAATTTTCGAATTAGATTCAATAGACCTTAAATCATGGTGTCAAACTGTTAGTAAGTTTTCCTTTATGTTTAGTTCCTTTACTCACTTCCTCTTAGACCACTAATGAAGCACCCACACGCCCCCATGCCGGGGCCCGCTGCCTGGACCCTGACTAGTCTTGCTTACTCAGCACCCCACTAGTGTCCCTGACGATGGTGGCCCCTACCCCACACAGCCGGTGGGGCAAACCTTCCCTCTACTGGACCACTCCTGTCAGCATACAAACCTACTGCGCTATCTCCTTTCTTTGAAAAAGAGGAAAAGATCTTCCTTGAACTTGGCTCTCCTCCAGCTGCTGCCCCATTTCATGACGCCCCCTTACAGCAAAACTCCGTAAAGAAGTGTCTGTGCCCCGGTCCCTATCTTCTCTCCCGCGCACACCCAAACATAGTCAGGCTTTCACTCCCCTGTCTGCACCCAATGGCCACCTGTCCAGATTCCTCCATCATTCCTACCATATATACCTAGTCGGTGGTTGATTCCAGCCCTCTTCTCACCTGACCTATCGGCTTCTTTGGCTATGTTCACTGAAATGTTTTCTTTGCTCAGCGTGCAAGACAACATGTCCCATTAGCTCTCCTCCTACCCGCCAGCCGCTCCTCATCACTTTAACCTTTGCTGGTCCTCCTCAACTACAACACAAGTCCAGACCCCAGAGGGCCTTGGGGTTCAATCTTCAGTCCTTCATTCTCCACCATCTATCTACACTCAACTCTCCAGGGGCTCTCACCAGACTGGCTTTAACTAACATCTATGCACAGGACCCTTGAGTTTTTATTTCTGACAAGGATGTCTCCTCTCAACTTGAAACAGAATTTACACATCCATTCCTATTTGATGATCCACTTGAGGACTCTTGAACACCTCAAACTTCATGTGCAAACTACTCCTAATTCCCACAAACCAGGCCCATCCCACCATGGTCTTCTTTACCTCAATAAACAGAAACTCCAATTTTCTACTTGGTGAGGTTAAAAACTGTAGTTTTTAACATCCCCTCACTTCTCTCTTACTGGCACATCCCAAATCCATCAGCAAATCATGTTGGTTCTACCTTCAAAGCAGATTTAGAATTAAACCGCCTGTCAGCACCACCACAATCCTACCCTCCCTAGGTCACTGCCACCTTTTGCAACGATTACTCAGTGCCTTCTACTGGACTCTCTGCCTCCACCCTGCATTCCTACAGTCTGGTCTCACACAGCAGCCAGAGTGAGCTTCCAAATGCACAGGACAGACATGTCTCCCCGGCTGCCCCTTTGCTGGAAAGCCTGCAATGGCTTCTCATGTCACTTGAAATAAAAGCCACAGTACTTGCAATGTTCTATGGAGTGCTACATGCCTGGGCCTCCTTGTCTCTCTAATCTACCTCCTGATACTTTTCGGGATATGGAAGGGGGAGGAAATGCCTCCTAGCCTCTTTACCAAGGAGAACATTAAGCAGTAGTGACACAGCAAAAGGAACTTTCCCTGGAATTCCTATGACATTCTATTTGCATGTTGCCATCTTCAGCAAAAGCAGAGGTAGACTTTGAACCAGGACTCCTTTCTTTACTTGGTAAAGACAGGTTAAACTTCTCTTAAAAGAAAGTGAAATACTGATTTAATGGACAAATTTACACTTTAAAGAAAACATTAAGCCTATGGAAAAGCACTGTTTTTCACATTAGTTGTAAGTCCCCACTTAGATCTTCCAATCATAATTTATTTATTAAAACACAACCAACCCAAGGAGCTCAACCCAAACCTGATGGAAGTGATAAATGCAACTGGTTACTGGCCAGCCTGTCACCTTGTCACAGATGAATATACTGCTGTCCCTCTCCCTACCCACTGAGCCCTGCCACCAGCCTCAGCCCTACTCAACACAAGGGCCTCTGCTGTCCCCAACTGCCTACTTGTGTCAATGCTAATGATAAAACAGAGGATCCAATGCTCCAAGAGAGGACCCCAGAGGTGTCCCTTTGAACCGCAAACACAACCTCCTCTTCCCGTCCCCCTTGCTCTGTGAACACTCCCCGTACCACAGAAGCCCCACCATGCATTTGGAAGTCATAAAGCCACATTTCTTTAAATAATTAGCTGCTATTTGGATTTTCTATTTATCCACATTCTCCTTTTCCATGGCAATTCGAAAGTAGACATGATAGAGTTCCACCAACAGCTCTTCCTAGCTAACTCCCTCAGGTAGGAGGCTAGTAGGGAGGGAGAGGGGCACCAGGAGGGTAAGCCTGAGGCCTCCTCATGCTTTCAAACACACGCATCACCAGCGAGAATGTAAGAAATCCTGGCTGCTCTTCGCCCTGTCTTTCCTGGTGAGCACTGGTGCAGCCGGTCCCTTCCGTCCTGGACTGTAACCTCTTTCCTTCTGAGCCTTTCCTGCCGTGAATTCAAATGCCTCCTGCTCCTCTTATATCTGTTTCTTTCTGCGCTAATAAATTTCCTCTTATCTTTTTATCTTACTGCCCTGCTCTGAATTTACACCTTTCTCTCAAGAATGTGAGTGCTTCTGGAAATATTCCACTATTCCTGGAACAAGAAGCTTAGCCAATTTCTTCCCGAAAGAAAGTTTCACTCCTAATTTTCTGTATGAACAAATGTTTCCTTAACTGCTTCATCGCTACAATCAGCACTAACTCCACAGACAATGGGTTAGGGTCCTGACCTTCTAGGCTGGTGTTTCTCTACAGAGTAGCAAGCTCACTTAAAAAATAACTCATTCATTCATTCGCTCAAACAATAAATAACAAATAAAAGGCATCATAACAGGTAAAAAGGTAACTAAGATGTGTTCTCTGTCCCTAAAGAGCTTAAAAGCCAGATAAATATATAGAATCAAACAGAGTGTGAAAGAAGGACCACATCGCCATATGTTCTGTGGTATGAATATTTATCACACGGAGCTGTGCTTGTCCATTCCTGACAATAAATGGTCATTAATGAAAGTCAAAGTGCAGTCAGTAACGGGTGCTTCAGCCCCTCTTCAGTTCCAACGGATCCGTTTTCTTGTCCTCTACGCTCTGCATTAATGAAATCCTCTATTTCACTTCAGTACGGCATATAAAGCATAACTTGCCCAGCTTTTTTTAGACTTTCTTATTCTGAATTTGGAAATCAAAGCATGGTTTTGATTCTCGTTGTCTCAACGCCTGCTTTACAAAGAAACAAGTTCTCTGTAGAGTGTCAACTTACTCAGAGAACAAACCTCTTCTTATTTGGCACAGGCCAAGGGCCAACTGTTGGTTTACTAGCAGGTCACACACTATTACCCTGATTCTTACTTACAGCCTTGACTGTAATCTTCTCACTTTCCTTGATCAAAAGATAAAGCTTAAATATAAAGAACTTAAAAACGGGGCCTACAAACACAGCAGTCATAAAAGACCTGCCCATCACCACAGTGTAAATGCTTGGGAGAAGGTTAAAACTGAAGGTGAGGAATTGTGTATTTCAAACCGCTTTGGTTCATTAAACAGCCATTTTTTATTTTAAAGCTATTACATCAGAGTTATTTGCATTGCTACTGCATAAACTCCGACATCTATTGTATTCAAAAATGTTTTATTAAGTTATTTCATTTCCTCCCCCAAAAGATGAATATGCCTTCAATTTTGAAATGGGAAAGTTTTCAATACAGTACAAGTATTCAATACAGAGAAATTACCTCACCAAAAGTATCAGGGTTTGAGCCACATTTTCCTCTGAACCTGTATTTCATAGTGCTCCTCCAGAAAATACATTTTTTTAGGTTCTGATGGGAGTCTCTCATTTTATTCTTGTCACTCCAGGTAGTCCAAAAAGACGTGATATTAAAGCAAAAGCATTCCCTAACGAGATACTGTAAAGGATGCTCACAGAGGAGTCACAAGGTAAGCTCCCACAAGCTCCTGACTTGCAAGACCTCGGAGTGGTCCAGGGACCCAGCATTGGCCCCTCATCTTCCCTCCACCCCAATCCAAGCTGTGCATCCAGACACCTACCACTGGCTTTGGCTTCTGAGTAAGAGGGGCCATCCTCGAAAGTGAAGATCTGGGACACGCTCTGGCCCAGGTAGGAGGGAGGCGGGTAGTAAGAATGCATCCTGTACTGGGAACTCACTGCGTGGCGGTTCTCCGAGTTTTTCATCTGCTTGAGAAAAAAGAAAGGAATACATTGAGCCCAAAGTTGCATTTTACAATGATTACAAGAACTGCCTGACTCTAAGAGAACAGACTATTGCTGTTGGAAGTTATCTTCAACCATGAAAATGCACTCCACCCCTAGCACAGTGACCCTAGAAACTCTTAACTGTGCATCCTTTAGGTGACTTTTCTATCTTGGGGTCCTTACTGGAGCACTCCTGAAGCCCCATTTGGTCACGTGATACTCAGTTAACAAGCACTAAAGGACACAGCAATAGAGGAACAACACGGCCCAGGAGCCAACACGTTGCTGCAGCTCTGTCTAGTTACTTAGCCATAAACAAGTTATTTGCTTCCTCACTTTCCCTCATGTGTAAAACAGGCATCTCACTTTGGTTACCTCACTGTGTTCATATAAAAAAGAACATTAAAAAAAAAAAAAAGACAGCACGTAAAGCTTGTGTAAGGGTAAGCTGTTGCCATTCGTGCAATGACGTGCCCGATACCGTCCTCAACGTCTCTTCCCAACCCCCTTCCATGCTCTCCCTATAGCAAAAAACCCAAGTCTGGGATCTCCACTTCCCAGACCCTCTAAGGTGATGTGGATTCTGCAAACAGGACATGCAGGGAGACATTGAAGGCTGACTTTGCAGTCATGTAGACACATGACTGGCAAATGAGACTCTGACTTTGGGACACTGGGGAAGCTTTTATGTATGGAGCAGCTCTCCATTGCTTCCTGACCTCTCATTTAAAGGTAAGGTGATGTGACCCGAAGACTTAGAAGCTCCCCCACCCACTTCCACAAAGTTGTGGAGCTGTTCTATTTTCTTGCATGACCCCTGGTACAGACACTGAGATGTGATCCTGTCTTCCCAGCAAGAACAGCTAGACTTCAATTATTTATACTACATTTTTGTTTAAGATTTTATTTATTTATTTGACAGACAGATATCACAAGTAGGCAGAGAGGCAGGCAGAGAGAGGAAGGGAAGCAGGCTCCTTGCTGAGCAGAGAGTCCGATTCGGGGCTGGATCCCATGACTTTGGGATCATGACCTGAGCCGAAGGCAGAGGCTTTAACCTACTGAGCCACTCAGGTACCCCTATTTATACTACATTTAAAAAATTAAATTTCAATGGTATTAACTTTGTTTAAAAATTCAATTTAAGGGAATGTTCAGGAAAAATCAACTCTGTCCGTGAATTAAAGAGTAAGTTCAAAATCGTGTTTTTCAATCCAATAATGCTACTTGATTAAGAAACTCATACTAACATGACAGAGGCTGGCAGGGCAATTTTACATACTGGGCTTCCCCAAGATTATCTACGAATATTAAATTTTGGACAATTTCCCAATGACTACAGGCCTGTGTGTACTTTTTCAACCCTCGCAAGTGATCCCCAGAACAAATGAATGCTCTGATGGGTTGATTACTTCTTCTTGGCAAAACAAAGACAACTGTATTCCAATTGATTATTTTCTCTCAATTGAAGTTTATCTGGCAAGCTCCCTTTATCCTTCCTACTGTGTTTCTCTGAAGCATATTAATTGGTATCTCTTCCAGTTTAATCACACCATTTTCATCTCCTATCATCACATAAATCCTTATTAAGTAAGAGGCTGAGCAGGCTATACTTGGAAGTAGCCAAAAGGGAAAACCTGCCTGCCCATAATGAAGAACCCCAGGTCAGGAGAGCCATTAAAGGGCCATGAAATCACTGAGGAGGGTAGGGACCACTTAACTGCACAGAAGCCAATATCGGTTATACCAGTGCATCCCAGGGCCCTCTTAATATGTATGCAAATGGCCTGGGGCTAAGCAGATTCTGATTCAGTAAGAGTGTGGTAGGGCCTCAGTCTGGCACAGGAGATGCTGATCCTTCTGGCTCAGAAACCTCATGCTGGTGACAAGGGACTAGAGTAAATGATCCTTTCTCTCATACTTCACACCTTCAGGGCCCCACAACCAAAAAAGGACCTTCTAAAAAACTCTTTTGATCCACTGTTTATCACTGCCAACTTTCCACCTGAATGGAGGGAGGATGGAAATCATGTAAATATCACTGTAAGTTTTCATGATTTTTCCTTTTATACAGGAGATTCCTCAGAGCTAAAGGAATTTTCTCAGAGGTCTGCCACCATCTAAGACCAAACTCCAACTCTCTTCAAATCAAAGAGCCATTGCTGCCTCTACAGACCTCCCTAAAGTCCCCTGCAGTCTACGTAATGAACTTTGAGCAAGAAGCCAACTGTCAGCTTTAACACACACAACATCACAACAAATGGTGAGGCTTCCCCCGACACCCACAGCAGGTGCTAAGCTGGTTAGATCTTCTGGTTTGACATCTGCAAGTTAGTTCTTCAAGGAAAATGCTTTTCAATGTTCTCTGTATACAAGTAAACTGACAGGTTTTGAGACCTGCAGGCTCTGCAAAATGCTGGATTTTTTTTTTTTCTTTTACTCTGAATTTGTATAAAGCCTCTTTTCAAAATGTTGAATAATGTTCACTATGAGTCCAGAGCAGGGATCAGCAAATGTTTTTGGTAAAAGGCCAAACAGGAAATATTTTAGGCTTTGCAAGCCTGAAGGTCTCTTGACAATCTGTAAATGAATGGGCATGGCTATGTTCGAATAAAACTTTATGTATAAAAAAGGTACACAGGTTTACAACCTTCACTCTCACTGGAGGAAAGGGAGGAGATCACCCAGCACTCAGGTCTGCGCTCCACCACTAGAGTATCTGATTTCAGTGGTCTGGGAGGTGGCCTGGCCCTGGGCTATTTCAAAGCTCCCCAGGTAACTGCATATAGTACATCATTAGTATTTGTTGTAGAGTTCAGCGATTCATTAGTTGCATGTAACACCCCGTGCTCATCCCAATAGGTGATCTCCCTAATAACTACCACCCGGTCACCCCATCCCCCCGCCCCTCCCTTCTGTAACCCTCAGTTTGTTTTCTGGAGTCTCTCATGGTTTGTCCTCCTCTCTGATTTCTTCCCATTCAGTTTTCCGTTCTTTTCCTTATGATCCTCAGCACCATTTCTTATGTTCCACATATGAACGAAACCATATGATAATTGTCTTTCTCTGCCTGACTTATTTCACTCAGCAGAATCCCCTCCAGTTCCATCCATGTGGATGCAATGGTGGGCATTCATCCTTTCTGATGGCTGCATAATATTCCATTGTATATATGGACCACATCTTTTTTATCCATTCCCCAGGTAATACTAATGTGATGTCAAGATTGACAGCCAGTGACCCCAATGTACTGACATATTTCCCACACCCCCAAGAAGTATGAAACCCCGAGTATTAACTAAAAAATGCAGAAGGTTAAGTCTGACAGACAGGTCAACTGCAGCCAATCTCAAGTTGTGTTGTATTTGCAGAGATCCAAATAAACTATAGAGTTTTTTCCCTTAAACTAAAGCTTACCAAAAACGAAACAATTTCAAACCCATGCATGTTAATTTTTCCCTTTAATTCCTGCTATTTCTAGAAAGCATCACATAACAAAGATTATTTAGAACTAAGAGTTGAGGGATTTGAACTCAAACACTGAATTTCCCAAATGAATCCCAAGATCACTGAGCTACAAAAGACTTCGAGGAAAAGAAAAAGATATGAAGGGCCAGATTCCAACTGAGGTTATTTAAATACGAATTTGCTGAAGCCATTTATCACATCAGCCACATTCAACGTGAAGAATAACACAAATAACCATCCATGCGATCACCTGGACCGAAGGATGGTTCTACGCACAGCTGACTCTTCAACGACAGAGGAGGGCATCAACCTCCCCATGCAGTCGAAAATCCACATGTAACTGCTGACGCTCCCAAAATTCAACTATTAAATAATCTGCTGTTGACTGAAGTCTTACTGATAACATGGTAAAATTAACACACACAAAGAGTATCCTTAGAATGAACTAAGCTAGGGAGATAAAACACTATTAAGAAAACATAAGGAAAAGAAAACACATTTACAGAACTGTGTTATACTGACCAGGAAATAAATTCGCATAAAAGTGGATTCATGCAGTTGATACCTGTTCCTTTCAAGGGTCAACCGTAGCATTTCTAAGCATGTATGTAAGTCTCTGAAATGTGAAGCCAATATCAGATTGTGACTTGTTTAGGAAAAGGCATGGCAAAATGTGATTTCAAACGCTAGGTCCCTTCTAGTTACCTTCTAACCACTGCCCCCCCCCCCCCGAAAAAGAACAAGAAACAAAAGCCACAGTCCTGGCTGCTTTGGGATTAGACAAATGGGTAAACAAGGAAATGTTTGAAACTTGCTTTACTTGAAAGCAGTAGTACTTACTGGGGGCAGTGTGTCCCCTGGGAACATCTGGTGACTTGGGGAGACACTTCTGCCGGTCACAGCTAGGGGAGGGGCGGGGAAGGGTGTGCTGTGGGCGTCTAGTGAGCAGAGGGGGATGCGATGCACAGGATGGCTCCCACACAGCAGGAACTAGCCAACCCAGCATTTCAAGAGTGCCAAGGTTGAGAAAACTTGCTTTAAACACCCCTAGTCCCTGCTTATGCTCAGCCCCTCACCTCCGGCTCAAATGGCCAAGTGAGGACAGAACTTGTACACAAATTAGAGGCAGTGTTCAGTTCTGCTAAAAGGATCTAATTTTTTCCCCTTTATTCAGGGAAGCCTTGTTTTCTTCTCAAGATTTTATTTTTTTTGTTCCTTTAAATTAAACAAACGAACCAAGTAAAACCTAAAAACCCAGTATCCAGTGAATTATGAATCCCATTACTATTAGCATGTGGTAGCTGGCAAGCAAGAGACATGTTTTATAATCTTATTACCCACTCTACGTCTCTGAACCAGAGTGTGACCCACAGATAGAAACTGGGCTGGTGGGGAATGTGCGTGGTGTTAGTATTAACCCCAGAGGAACACCTAAGAGCTTTGGGTTTTCTTTTATTAAACTGTTGAGGACATATAGCACAATAAATCTGAACCACAGGTTTCTTTTTATATACCTTAGTCACTCTTTTTTATAGTTACAATAAAATCCCAACAAAACATAAAAATATAAGACCCTACTTCCTTTAAAAAAAAAAATCCTAAATACTGTTCCCTGGTTGTATGGGGGCACCTGGGCCGGGAAGAGCGTGATCTTGCAGAGAAGAGCCCGCCCCATCTGAGAGGGGTCTCTAAGACCACACCGCGGACCAGCTATTCACGGAGCCCCGCTCAGCTGCAAAGCAGGGCTGGCCAGGAAAGGAAACAGCCTTCTGGAGAACCGTACAGGATAAAATTCCCAAGTGCAAACCCTGATATTAAAACGAATAGTAAGAAGATAACCTTGGCAGTACCATGTGCTTTATAGCTCTTTAAGGCGCAAAAGCCACATTTGGGATGAACCTTTGGTTTTGTGAACAGAAATGTATTTCTGAAAAAAAGGCAGGGCTCTTCACACGCTGTGGAATTCCAGGTCTCCTGGTGATGTGAGGAGTGAAGGCTGGGGGCTGACTTTCATCCTCATTAAAGGGTATCTTCGGCTTTAATAGAAGCTTCTTTTCAAACCCTTGGATGGGATGCCTGCTCCCACACTCCCCTCACCACCCCCTGTGAGCCTTCCTCGCCCACAGACCTCACCTGCGGATGTGCTTTACCCAAAGGGCAAGTGCCCATTCACCTCCTGAAACACACGCCTCATTCATCCTCTGGGATGCCACACATCACAGCTGGAAAGGATTCTTCTTAATACACAAGCTAAAAATGATGGCTCTTATGTGCACATTTCAGAGATGACTGAAATATCAACATGGCAAATGCTGACTCTTGGGACACAGCCCGTCCTTCCCCTTTTCCCTCCTTGTCCCTCGGGTCCTCTGGCGGTCAGCTTTCTCTAACCCAGCCTTAACTTCCTCTGCTATGTCCACCTTGCGTTCTCTCTGGGGCTCATGTTCCTGGGATGCCCTCCACGTCTCTTCTCAGTGCGGGGAAGACAAGGGGACAGCACGTCGAGACTGGCCTTGTGCCACCTCGGGCCCTTGCAGGAGAGTCCCCCAAAGCCTGGGTAGATCTGTCCAGTGAGCCATAGGGGAAGGGGCTGGCTCGGAGGGTCAGCTGAAGAAGCTAAGAGCTATGTGCCCAAAAACAGAAGGGAGGCTCCTCAGAGAGGAGGTGGGAGAAAAAACAGGAAGAGGACGGCCACGCAGTAGAGCAGGAAGGACAATCAGTTAAGCAATGACACCTCTATGACACCTGAAACCCCACAATTCCCCAAGCTCCAGGAAGTCTGGGACAAGACAGGCAAATGCAACATGAAACCTGTGTGAGTGTGCCTTCTCAGAAAGAATGGAAGGAAAGGAGCTCGATGTCAGGTCTGGATTCACAGCAGCAGATACAAAACACAGGAAAAATAGTCATAAGATGCACCACAAGATGCATCACCGAACAATAAGCAAGTCGTCTAGAGATACAGAACCAACACAGACTGTGAGAACATACAGTAAGCCTCCCTCGACTCCCTCGTGCCCAGAGAGGGCATGAAGAGCCACACCACTCCCACACACAGTTTAAGAAGTGGACACTCTACAGGGATCAGGACAAGCACATTGTCACTGGTCTGTTATGCTTGTCCTTATACAAAACAATTAAATAGGATTATTTCCACATTTTAAAAAACCCAAATTAATTTTTAACTTGTGCTGCTCAGTTGTTTGGTTTCACCATGTGCATCTGTGGTGTTGAGAGAACAGGGTTTACTCCTTAGACAGTATTTTCCAAAACGCAGCACTGTGACTGCAAGTGACCTAATTCAGCAGGTTGCGATCAGCATCAAAACAAAACAAAACAAAAACAAACAACAACAACAAAACAGGGGCACCTGGGTGGCTCAGTCCTTAAGTGGCTGCCTTCAGTTCGGGTCATGATCCCAGGGTCCTGGGATCCAGCCCTGCATCAGGCTCCCTGCTCAGTCGGGAGTCTGCTTTCCCCTCTTCCACTCCCCCTGCTTATGTTCCCTCTCTCCCTGTCTCTGTCTCTGTCAAATGAAACTGAATAGAATAAAATAGGAGAAAAATCTGAACTCTCATTATCTATGGTATGAGGGAGAACTGTTGTATGAAATGTTTCATTTTGTGTTTGTGTATATGTGTAAACATGAACTCAATCACAATATAAAACATTAAGTTCTTACTCTGGATCTATCTAAAATGTTTGAAAGACACTGGTATATAAATCTGGTAAAAGGAAGCAAGGACTTTCAAAAAACAGGTGCCACAAGAAAAAAACCCATTTTATAAAATGGTTCCTTTCCTGGACCCTGGAAAGATTCAGATGCACTTCAGGGGGCTGGGGGTGCTGGTCTGCCTGCCCACAGTCTCGGCTACAGCCAGCCCAGCGCCTCCCTCATCTTCCCAAGCCACGCATCTCTGCTGGACTACCCAACTCCTGGGTCAGTATTTCCATCTGTTTTGATTCACAAATCTAAACCACTTGAAGTTTTCCAGAGCTAGACAGAAAAGCATCTACATGAATGCCAACAGAAAACACAGCTTCAGCAAAGTAGCTGGTGGAAAAGGGCGTGGAAAGTCTGCATTTTGAGAACCAGGCTGGTAACTCTCGACACAGGACTCCCCGTTTCGGCGATTATGGTGAGTCTCTGAAATCATTATAACCCCTCTTCAGCAAGGCGGTGGGGGCTTGTGACAGCGACTTTCTTTCTTTCTTTCTTTTTTAAGATTTTATTTATTTATTTGACAGAGAGCGATCACAAGTTAGCAGAGAGGCAGGCAGAGAGAGAGGGGGGAGGAGGAAGCAGGCTCCCCGCCAAACAGAAAACCCTACTCGGCGCTTGATCTCAGGACCCTGAGACCACAATCTGAGCCTAAATCAAAAGCCTCAACCCACTGAGCCACCCAGGCACCCCTCATGGCGACTTTCTTAAAGTAATTTTCTTGAGAAAATGGTTGGTTTTTTTTTAAGATTTTATTTATTTGACAGATAGAGATTGCAAGTAGGCAGAGAGGCAGGCAGAGAGAGAGGGAGAGAGGAGGAAGCAGGCTCCCTGCTGAGCAGAGAGCCCGATGCGGGACTCGATCCCAGAACCCTGGGATCATGACCTGAGCCAAAGGCAGAGGCTTTAACCCACTGAGCCACCCAGGCACCCCGAGAAAATGTTGGTTCTTGACCACAGGACGAATGGACTTTCAGAGGAGGAAAGGAAAGAAAAATTGAGTAAATTCACTGAGAGATGCTAGAGAGACCTGTCCTCTCTGCTCTCTGGGAGTCCTCACAGTGAAATAATCATTAACATAAGGAGAACCAACAGCTCAGGGGGATGAAGTGACCAGCTTCCACTCATAAAGAGATTAAACAGAGAAGCAGGATACAAACAGAGCAAGTCCGCCTTGGAAGCTTCTCCACTAGCCCTAGCCGCCCTACCCGCTGTAAGTTAAGACGTCTGATTATAAAGACCTCCTCACTACCTTTGGCTTTTACCAGTTCTTCTGTGTTTTCCCTGCTTCAAGATCAAATAAGAAACTTTTTGGTAGGGGCTGTGCGGAGGGGGAACGTCTGAAAATGAGAGGAAAATGAGCCTATAATCACACATTTGGGAACTTTGATTTTAGGACCGAAAGTGTTAGAGGCATCCATATCTGTTCCCATCTTGATGGACAAACTTAATTAACCTTTGCTACTCTGTTCCAACCTACTGTTTTAGACAAAACTAGTGACCCACAAACAATATGTTACCATCAGAATCTCAATGGCTGTGACATCAAGAGATATAGCCCTATCAGCATTATCGGGAAATAAGCCACTTGGATTAGCTGCTCTAAGAAATATGGATTATATTCATGTCACACATGAGCTGTCAGAAACATTAGGATACTTTTAGCATAAATCAGCAGTGTGAAGGGTATCTTATGAGTACTGAACATGACAGACTGCTTGGAGGGCAAGGGGAGACTGTCTGGGGCCTGCTTCTACACGCGAGCACACGCACAGACACACACTTCACCTGAGCTGGTATGAAAAATTCAAAGGCAGGCTGCTGAGGGGTGATGGGTCTGCCCAACTCCCCCTGGGTTAGCGGTATGGAAGGGCCACTCCAAGACTGTGATGGACAGCCCACCTCTAAGTAACCAAAATGACACAAGAATGACCAGAAATCTATTTCCCTGAAGTGTACAGAAGAGGGAGTGGCAGGAGAGGGGACAGGATGGGGAGCCACAGAACCATGCTGAAGGACAATAAACTCCGAGATTTAAATTTGGTTAATCTTATGAAGACATAAGAGTCTCCACTTTCTCTAGTATAACCAGTCTCGGAAAACATCACCTAAGGTATGTTACATCCTCTAAGATCTGATAAGACCTATCCTAAGTTATAAGAAAACATCATATAATACCTGTCAAGGCTTCTTGCAGGGAAAACCAAGAATGTGAGCTGCCCTACTAGGAAGGCAGAGATATAAGGGAACAGATGTGCCCTCTGCAGTCAGGTAAACCTTGGCTCAAAGCCAACCCCACGCTCAGCAGATATGTGATCCTGGCAAGTTACTTCCTCTCCCTGAGTGTCCATCTTCTTACCCACAGATGTGGTAGCAATCCCTGAGGGTTGCCTGCTGAACAGACAGCAGATATGAAGTGCTCAGACTGTAAGGCTGTTCAACACCGGTCCTGCTGCACCTTCTCCCTCCCTTCCCCCAACGGGTGCACTAGCGGGATGGCAATGTTCCCACTCCAGGACCCCTCTTTTGTGGTGCCCCTTCCCAGGTATGCCAGGAGTCTGCTAAAAAAGAGGGAGACAGACAAACCTTTTTATCACATACATAAGTTTTTTAAGTATATGGATCTTTGGCTTGGTATTTGAAAGAAAACTCCCTTCTCAGAATTTTTTCTACTTTTCAAATCGTAAAAATTTGGAAACCCCACTCCAGATGCTACCCTGCCTCTGTTACATACAGAGTGAGAGAAAAAGAGCAAGAGCAAAGAATGTGCCTTCACATTTTTCAGAGCCCATACCATTACTCAAGACGGGATTATTTTGTTCTCCTGCATTCTCCCAGGACTGGTTGATAAGAATGACTAACTGCCAAAAAGAATGCTCATGAGAAGGAATGAGATGAAGAGATGTAAAAAACAAAATAAGGACATAATCCCTTTTCCCCGGTTTCTCTTTCTTATGAACCCCCTCGCCAGAGGCTGTGCATGACCAGGGTGATGCCCACAGGGCCCTGGGAGCAACCTGTCCTGGGGGTGCTCAGACCGGGGGTCTCCTCTCTGCAGAGAGCGGTTAAAAATTAATAAAAGTCACTGGGCACCTGGGTGGATCGTTGGTTAAGCACCCAACCGGATTTTGGCTCAGGTCATGATCTCAAGGCTTGTGGGATCCCATGTTGGGATTTGTGCTCAGCAGGGAGTCTGCCTGAGATCCTCTCTCCCTGCCCCTGTTCCCCCACCCCCACGCTCTCTTACTCTAAAATGACTTAAAAAAAAAAAAAAAAAAAGGTAGTAAAACTCGTTTAAGTCAATCTGCTTTGAATTGTCACCATCCAGTGGCCGTTCTCAACAACAGCGGTGATGAGACCCCAGCCTCCCCCCGCCCCCGCACACCACTGCACAGGGACGACATCTCCACTGCCCTCCTCAGGAGAGCTCCAGGTTCAGTCACAGCAGCACCTGAGAACTCCGTATGTCCTCTGGTACTCCTGTAATCCACTTCCCTGCGACCTATCCCTGGGGGTGGTAAGCGAGGCTAGCACAGTGCCAGGGGCAGAGCTGGGACTCAGTACATGAACGGTAATGATGAATGGGTGAATGCATTTCTCATACACTCTCTGTAATATGGTGGAGATTTTTGGGGGAAGATTTTATTAAGTAACCTTTATACCCAACAATGTGCGGCTCAAACTTAAAACCTCAAGATCAAGAGTAACACATTCTACCAATCCAGCCGGCCAACCAGGTGCCCCAGAGATGTTTTGTGACCCTGTTCTCTCAACCTTTCTACTGTCATATTCCTAATACAGTTTTCTAAAAATAGGGCAAACTAGCCTCTCCCATGCATTCCCTTGATTTCGGTCTTTATTTCAATTAAGGAGGGACACTTAGCAAGCCATATAAAATGGGCTTGCAAGAAATTTGAGCCTCACCCAGCCATGTACTTAAACACTCTGAAAAGCAGCTGATTTTGCATCACATTCACATTACTTAGGAAAAAATGTAAGCTAAAAGGGCAAATATAAACAGATAAGATTTTGGCCATTAGCCCAACCAAATCAAACCTGAAAGCTTTTAAGAACTGTGATCTAATTATCTGATGTTCAAGCAGACTACAGAATCCCCAAATTACTGGATTCTTTACTGACCTGGTGCTACTGTCTCAGAGATCAGGTTATGTAAAAATCTTGCAACAGACCAATAATGTATTTCTTTCTGCCCCCAACTGAATACAGAGCAGTCCCCGGGGTACCCCAGCACTGTGCAGGGTTTTCCAGCTCCATCCAGGTGACACTGAACTTGTGTTAGAACGGACATGAACCTGCATGTACCAGAGTCTTCCCAGGTTCCTAGACACCTGAGCCCCCCTAAACACGGGGGCTGCCTGGATGCTACTGGACTGCTCCCTGCAGGCTATCAAACAGCACCTCAGGATGATAAGGGCCCAGTCCCTGGTCAGCACTGCCCGCCCCCAGGGCCAGGTTTCCAGAGGCCACTTCTATCTCTTCTGTCATCTGCACCAAAACACTTGGCATAAATGCCCGCCCTGTGCCCTGCCGCCCTTAGGAGAGAACCCTCAGCCCACCTCTCACCATCTCTCCGGGTGCAGCTTCCAAAATGCCCACTGCCTCACTCAGCTCTGTTCAGGCCCAGAGCACACCCCCCCTCCCCGAGGCACCGATTCCTTCCCACAGTGCCCTCACTGCAGGCTCAGAAGCATGAAGGCCACGAAGCCTTCATCATCTTTGAGACAAATCAGCAAGTCCTTCAAGAAGGAAGCAATAAACCCCAGATGCTGACCACCATGCCCATCGCTGATGATTGCTGAGAGGCAGGGAGTGGGGGCTGCACTCATGCAGGCCTCAGGGCTCGTGCTGCCTGCAGGAGCAGGACTGTGCTGAGAAGGCCCCTGAGGGCCGGAGCCATTATCCTCTCCTTCCAAGAGAAGAATCTTGGGAGGAGGTATGCTTCAGAAAGGTATAAATGCGACGAAGATTTGACAGGCTTCTGAAGGGGAAGTTCACAGCAAAGGCAAGGTAGCCCCAAACTTGGAGAAGCCGCATGCCTTCCCTTCTCTGGCTTTAAACTTCCTGAGGTCTGTGGGGACTTCTGTGTTTCCTTAAAGAGAAGATTCTCTGAGACTGACCCCCTGACCTGGCCGAGTCCTGAGTCCTCACTGAGCCAGACAGCAGAGCCTACCTGGGGTTCATGGGAAGGAGTCCCACAAAATGCTGGATGTTCACAGAGCTGCCGCAGAAAGGAAGAAGGAGACTAAACCACTCTGTCCGCAAAGAGTTAAGCAGCGTGTAAAGTGGACACAATCCCTAAAAGCAGCAGCAGAAGACCCAGGGAACCCTGCTGTTGTCATGGTGACACACAGTGACTGACGCAGAGGTTTCCAGACTCTCTATGGACCGCAGGCTCGTAAGATGGAGAAGAGACAGAGACGGCGAGGGGCAGGGATGGTGCTGAGTGAGGGCATTTACACAAAAGAAATCCTGCCACCTCATAGAATCATTTTATTTTCACAAAACGTTGGAGAGCATAGTCTCAATAAAAACAATTAAAAAAATGTTTTGTTAAGGTAAGCTCTTCGCCCAGTGTGGGATTTGAACTCACGACCCTGAGATAAAGAGTTGCATGCTCTACCGGCTGAGCCAGCCAGGCGCCCCTAAAAGCAATTTTTTGAATTGAGTAATTGAGCTTTATGAAAAATTCCCTTGTCCTTCTTTTCTCATTTCTCTGTAAAAACCAGCACAGGTAACAACAACCCTCATGGAGGACAGTGAAGCACTAGACACATTCCCAGTAAAATAAGATGACTCTAATATCCGCTGCAGGTATCGGAACTGAATAATGCACCAGGAACATATATGAGAACTGGGAGCATCCGGGGGGAAACAGCAGTACCACCATTTTTCTGCATCTATCCTGGATACCCCAAAATAAGCAACAACAAAATGATCAAAACTACAGATTTCACGGAAGTGGTCAGATACGAAATAAATATACCCCATCTCCCCAGAACCTGTCACACTTTCAATCAACATGAACTTAAATCTCTCTAATTCTCCTTTAAAAACCAAATAAAGGTTGTTAGCCCTAACAGCCTCAGGCAAATACTGAATCTATTGAAATTACCTTTTCCTAAGGAAAGAAACTGCTTGAAATATTTTAAATGGTATCTGCTCTCACAAACTCTCCTTGTGTGTGTGCTGGCAAACTTTGCTGGTGTTTCTTTCTTGAGAAAACAGGCAGTCCGCGTCCACCCACCAACAGACAGGGGCCAATACCCAGCTTGCTCTAAGAGGAGAGGCGTCGGCTAGTTTTACCGGCTGGCATGGGACAGTTTGGAGAAGGCAGCCCCGGCAATCACAAGACTTGTTTGGGGAGAGAGACCCTGAGCAAGGGTAGAGGGCCCAGTGCCGGGTCCTGGCTCCCCTGTACCCAGCCGAGTTCCACTGATCCCTTCAGCCTCCTCAGCTCAGACCTAACCTGGAATCTGAGGTGGCCAGATGTGTGTCACCCTGGGATCCCTGATGGTACAGCTTGGTGGCCCGGGGCAAACAAAGAATGGATCTCAAGTCTGTTAAACCTTAAAAGCTGACATGGATTTTACATTCTACTTCCTTTTCTCTGAACACTGTTTTTTAGGTTTAAGAGTATTTTAAAATACTGACTGTTGGGGCGCCTGGGTGGCTCGGTGGGTTAAGCCGCTGCCTTCGGCTCAGGTCATGATCTCGGGGTCCTGGGATCGAGTCCCACATCGGGCTCTCTGCTCAGAGGGAGCCTGCTTCCCTCTCTCTCTCTCTCTCTGCCTGCCTCTCTGTCTACTTGTGATTTCTCTCTGTCAGATGGATAAATAAAATCTTTAAAAAAAAAAAAAAAAAAAAAAATACTGACTGTTAATGAGAACTGTCTCCCTGGGAACAAGAGCCAGATTTAAGCCACCCGCACCCCCACTGGGCCCTCCTGTGGGACTTCTAGGAGGTGGGGAGGGGCTGCTGGCTGCCCCCACATAGCGCAAGCTCCAGAAGTCACTTCCTCTTAATCTTTTCGCTAACATGTTGTTCTGATGCTGAGCAACTCGAATGAAAAGAGGAGGCAGTGTGAAAAGGGCCCCATGGGGCTGCTTGTTGTAGGACCTAGACCATCAAAGTGCAGGGGCTTCTGTAAGGCCCTGCGTGGCCCTGCTGCACTCCCCCTCCCATGGAAGGTGCTAGAGGGCCATCCCAGGAATGCTCACAAGGGGGCACCTTCTCCAAGCTCCAAGCTCCAGATGCTGGAATCAGCTTTCCTTCCTGCTTGTAGCTCAGTTTCAAACACAGGGCTACTTAGATGACCCTCAAGTTCCTGCCTGTCACTTTGTCCAGGTGACAACAGCACGATTCCCCCCCAAGACCTGCATTTCGCATGTTTGTCTGATTCAGTGGCAGATACCTACCACACAGCAGGCTCTCCGTGCCTGCTTATCTAATAAGCGAACACACCCAGTGAGAGGCATCAGCATACATGGGCTAAGACACTTCAGATTGGGCCCAAAATAACCACCTGAATGAACAAAATCACCCGCATTGCCACTGTGACCGCACCAGAACTGTGTTCCAAATGGGAGTCTGCCTGGGAGTCTACACATTGGTGGCCCCAGCTTCTGCAAAGCAATCCAGAGGCCGCCTGCCAGAGGGACAGAAAGGAGACCCCAGTCCTCCCGTATTTATTTCTGCTCACTTGATATGTACCTCTCCCTTGTCAACCTGGTACAACATGTTTATTTAAGAGATAATGTTGCTGTGGAGGAGTGCACAAGGCAATAAACAGCTTTTGCAGGCAATTAAATGCAGAAGTGAAATTGAGCTGCTGGTCAGCGGAACTAGCCATTCATCGTGAGTCTGTTCCAGTGTCACAAATGTTATTCCTGTTTCACAGCAGGACAGGAATCTGTGATTGGGTCACAAATCTCCAGAGGCTGGAGGCAGACCCTGAGGTGATTACAGCAGCTCTCAGCATGCAGGGCATGCACACAAAAGAGGCCTGAGATGCTGGGATGTTGACTTACTACGCTGCTCTATTTCTTTTAGTAGATTTTGCACTTAGTAGGTGCTCAATAAATATTTGTGGCTTGCTTGATTTTATAGGGACACCTACCGGAAGCCTCAGCTTTACAATAAAAAGTGAATGATTTCTTTCTGCAAGTAACTCAAGGCCCTCCCTACTGATCTCTTAGAAGACTAGCTTTAAAAAATGATGCTGATCTGCAGTTCTGTCAGTTCTTTCTAGGAGTCAAAAAGGCAGCTCTTTGTTGAGAAACGTGTCCTGCTCCCTCAACACACACTGATCCACCGAACAACAAGGGGAGGAGGATAACAAACAGAACCGTGGCTTGCTCTGGCGAGGAGTGAGGCAGGAAGTCAGCTCCTAGCAGCAAGGCAAGAAGGTAGATAGAGGAGATGCTGCCAAAGGTTTGGGCCCTTGAGGCGGAGCCAGGGTCTGACCAAGAGAAGATGCAGACAGGAGAAGCTAGCGTGGGGCTCTCCAGATGCACATGTGGGACACCTGCCACAAAGGAGATGAAGAACATGACGACAGGCATGGGAGCACCCACATGCTGCCCTCCCCTAGGAAGCTTCCACCAGGAGGGCACAGGGCATGGCCCAAAGAACAGAGCCAGGGCACCTTTCCGAAACTGTGGGGCCACAGCTCAGATGGCTGTTCCATACACGCCTGCCCTAACAACTTGGTTTAGGAAGTGAGTCGTCCAGGGCGCCTGGGTGGCTCAATCATTAAGAGTCTATCTTCTGCTCAGGTCATGATCCCAGGGTCCTGGGATCAAGTCGCACATCGGTCCCTGCTCAGTGGGAAGCCTGCTTCTCCCTCCCCTACTCTCCCTGCTTGTGTTCCCTCTCTCGTTGTCTCTCTCTCTGTGTCAAATAAATAAATAAATAAATAAATAGAATCTTTTAAAAAAACAAAAGGAGTGAGTGATCCAGTTCTTATAAATAGCAGTAACACTTACTACTTGTAAGTACTGCTTGAAGGTGTTCACTATTTAATTAATACTTCTCTATAACTTACACATCTTAAACGTATGTTGCATCATTATAATCATTGTCTAGGCTTTTGGTTTTCTCTTTGCTAAGTGGAACACATTCTTTCTCCCCCAACCCTGATAAAAATTATTCCCAATACTTTCATACTTGGCCCCTACTCACATGTAAGTCTTTTAACAGCAACTAAAATGTGCCTTATGTATTCTGTATCTTGTTACAGAGGGGATCTGAGATAACTAAGTAAAATACATATGAACAGAAGACTAAAAATGGGTAGATTTTAAAAAAATAATGCTTAATGGAAACAGGTCACTGTGGTTCACGCTGGCATGGCCCTTGGTGTGCATAGAAGCTTCCCCATGCAGTAATCTCCTCACTGCAGGTGCACTACCACTGCGTATCCAGGCAACAATGAAGGCAGGACTATGCCCACTTCACAGACAAAAACACAGAGATTCAAAGGCTGTTTTGTATTTTGCTCAAAGCTTCAAGAACAGTTGAATCACACATTAGAAACAAATACAGATGTTCCAGCACGAGACTCCAGGTTCCTCTAATCCAACAGACCTAGCTGTCAGTCCAGCCTCTGCCATCACTGACTGTGGGTACAGAGTGAATCCTTTCTGCTCTGGATCTCCATTTTCTCTGCAGCAGGATGGGCTGAACTGGAACCGAACAGGACCCACTGCAGCTCTGATCGTCACTGGCTTGATGGTCACCTGACACTTTACAAACTGATGGCTTGCATCTCTATAGGCTCTTGCATTTTATTTTATTTTTTTAGATTTTTATTTATTTATTTGACAGACAGAGAAATTACAAGTAGGCAGAGAGGCAGGCAGAGAGAGAGGGAGAAACAGGCTCCCCGCTGAGCAGAGAGGCCAATGCAGGGCTCGATCCCAGGACCCTGAGATCATGACCTGAGCCGAAGGCAGAGGCTAAACCCATTGAGCCACCCAGGCGCCCCAGCTCTTGCATTTTAGATGTTAGGAGTTTATTTCCAAAAGAACTACTTTTTGCGGGTCTCACACCAAAGTTGTAAGTCAAGCTTGTGTTTATATCTGGTCATAAGGTTAATCCAGACTCCTACGGCATCAGACTTAGAAGGAATGGAGAAGCCCTATGGTCAAGTTCCCTTGTCGCAATCATTAGGATCATTTTCTAGGTTACAGACACATTGCCAGGTGCACCTAAATATGCTTTACTGATAATCATAGTCAAAGGAAAGTTGTATGCAGATTCCAAAAACAACTTTCAAACAGCAGGGAACTCAGCATATTTTAAACACTTAACTGCCAAGATAACATATTTCAGGAAAGCTTCAGAGGTCCCATTCTCAGCCATCTGAAGTAACCACACATCCATACCACTCTAGAAGTTTCTGCCTAATTCCAACCTCCATGAGTGAAGAAAGAAAATCAGAAGAGCGTTCCAAGAAGATCCCCAGTAAAAAGCAAAGCACTTGGGTAGAAATTCTAAGCCCAAAAGAACTAAACAGGGTGGACTTAATGTTCATATTAATTGATGGTGGTTTCCGTGGCCCTGAGTTTTTGGCAGACCCAACAGTAACTAGTGCTGAGAAACACTGTGGAGCCAGAACTCCAGCTCTCCTGTCTGGTGCTGTGTGACCTTAGCTAAGTCAGCCCTGAGTCTCAATGTCCTTCTCTCTAAAGAGGAGACAACATGATCTGCTTCCTGAGGCCATGAGGAGGACTCACTGGCCAGCAAAAACTGGCTGTCATCACTGGTGCTATTACTTACTAAGAGGAATGGGAATCAACTACAGCAGCAGAAAAGGACCTGGTTCTGCAAAAATAATTTGTTCTATGAGAACAGATTACCAATGGCGACTGGCTAGGAAAGAAATTAAGCCCAGCCTCCTTAGAAAATAAACATATATGTTACACGATGTCTTGGCATCTCTCCTGGGCAGCTAACCAGGGAAACCTCTCTCCATAGGCGATGGTGCAAGAGAAAGCATGAATAGCCTCAAAGCTGCCTGGCCCCACAGGACGAAGAAAGTTTGGGCACAGTTCTTCCTTCCCGCTTTGCTAGCCAGGGTGCAGGAACTTGCCCTAGGGGTACTCTCTCCTTGCACATAGCACCTGAGATATCTCTCCAAGACCAGGCAAGGAAGATGGCTGAGGGAGCCTGTCTCCTCTTGGCTGTCCCTGGGAGGGAGGGACTTGGCAAGAGTCCTCCGAGGAAATCCAAGACCTCTGTCACTCCATTCCCAGGTTTTCCAGGTGGAGTAAGAAGACATTAGGGTGTCAAGCATCATACGCCAGCTCCCATCTTATGCCTGCTGAACGAATCTGATGAAGCAGATGTTACACTTCGCTCTAAAGCTGATCATGAGCTCACCAGCTTTCTCTCAGAACACACTTAAGATGTTTTTTGCTCATCCGTTTTCTCATAAGCAATAGGTTCACCTTCCTACTTTATCCTTAAAGCCTGGAAGTAGCCAGGAAACCAGGACACTTCAGTAGTAGTCCCTGCTTCCCAGAATCTATAGACTGCACTGTATTTTTGGTTTTTTGTTTTTTTCAGAATTACAAGATACATCTTTCTCCTTCCAGAGAAGAGAGTCTCTGATAGAAATCAACCTAAAACCTGCCCCTACTAATAAAGTCCAGCTGGCATGTGGAGAAGCTTGCAGGGGTCCAGGCTGACTGATCCATAAATCACTGTACTTCCTCTACCACGTGTTACTCTGAGTTCTCACACTCACAAGGCTGTAAGGTCTCTTCTTAAAAAGTAGGATTCTAAAAAATAAAATGTGTTGAAAACATGAAAATGTGTAGCCCAGCGGATTACAGCAGTCATACTGATGGGCTGAAGAGGTTTGATCCCGAACTGTAATGAGAGAATCCACAAAGTGGGGAAGCGTGAATATTAAGAACTTCCCCACACCTAAAAAATGCAAAATAGAATAGAATTGCTCAGAGGAAAAGTTCAACTCACATTTTTTTAAGGTGCACATAAGAAGGTCAAAGATTTGCCCTGAACTCCCAAATATGTCTCTCCACTGTGCTGGAAGCCCCACTGACAAAACCCGAACATGGTAAACATACCCAAAATACATTCTCCCACAATCATAACACTGAGGTCAGAGGGGGCTTGGCGGGGGTGAGTGTCAGCACCTGTGTGTCCACACTCCTGCAGCAGGGGGACCCAGCCTGGGAATGCTTTCCCTGCCTCCACCTGCCTCACACGTACTCTAGGATTGAAATGGTTAAAGCTGAAGAAGCAGGACAGCTTCTGGTACAACACTCCTTTCCTGACAATGCAAAACGCTTTCTTTTACCTGAGATGTTAATTTAAAAGTTCTTGGTTAGGGGTACCTGGGTGGCTCAGTAGTTAAGCGTCTGCCTTTGGCTCAGGTAATGATCCCAGGGTCCTGGGATCAAGCCCCACATTGGGCTCCCTGCTCAGCGGGAAGCCTGCTTCTCCCTCTCCCACTTCCCCTGCTTGTGTTCCCTCTCTAGCTGTCTCTCTGTATCAATTAAATAAATAAAATATTTTTAAAAAAATAAAAGTTCTTGGTTGTACACTGAGTATGACTGATGATCTTCATTTCCAACTTAAAAAAACAAAAACAAAAACAAAAACCAACAATTTGGCCCAGAATGACAGTGATCTAATTCCTTTTCTTACCTTGCTTCCACGGAAACATACAGATGATAACCCTTCTCCCTCCCAAGGTGCTAATTCATCACTAACATTACTGCCAGCCAGAAGGCTGCACCCACCATGTTCTAAGCTGCTCAAAGAAAGTGAGGATGATGAGCCTGGAGGGGGAGAGACCTCACACAGTGAACCCCTTGTGAATCTGACTCTACCCAACGGGGTCTTTATGTAAAATGATAGTGAAAAATAAAATGAAAAAAGTAAAACTTCAAATGCAAACGAATACAAGCATACTCCCTTACAATTCCTGCAGCCAATCTCTGGGGTCACATGACATCATGGGAGCGTGAACCCCTCACAACATTGGCATAACGTGCACACACATGTGTGAGCTGGTCATGGGTACGTCTGTGTGTGCTCTCGACACATCCAGTCGCTCTGGGTAATGCCTTACCTGCCACTGGTTTCCTGTCTGCCCAGGCACATAAGGTGCTGGGAGACTCCGAAGGCTGTTCTTCACGGGGGACCCGCCAAGGGGGCTTCCCACGTCCCCAGAAGAGGAATCCGCAGCCAAGGCCATGGAGTACTGCGGGTAATTGTACAGATTGTTGTAGTAAGGGAACAGAGATGGCTGGTAGAAGCTGCTGTAGTAGGTGGAGTCAGACACCAGGTCAGGTGTGTTCTCCACGTGCCCTCTGCTGGTGACAGCAGGAATATCCTGGATGACCATGCGTCCCTCTAGAAAGAAAGACAAAAAGACCATACAATATTAAATGCAGGAGCGGGGGTGAGGGGGCGGTCCACAAAACTTTTAACTCAAAACCCTGGCCACCTATGGCCTTCCTCATCTCCAAAGGGGTAGGGGAAGGGTCTGGAACACGCTGCTTCCTCCTAGGGCTGAAATACAGAATAAGTGTCTAAGGCTGGCCAAACGAGTAACACAGCTGGGCGACCCTTGCTGGTCAGTTCTTTTTACTGAGAATACCAAAAACATTTTACTAACATAAAGCTTGACCAGATTTAACTTCTCCCCAGAGAACCCTATTCTAACATCAAGAAATTAGAGAGCAACTCTAGTTAACTTGGCTGTCTGTATCATTTCTACAACAAAATTAATTGCACTTCCCTCTAAATAAATAGAAAAATCCCACTGCCCTAACTATAGCAGTCACACTGATATGTCAAAGAGCCAAAGTGAAAGGCTAAGAGTTGAAGCAAACATTGTTTCCTTCACTTCCTTCCACAGCGGATACTGTATCCTTCAGGAGTCTGGACAATGGTATATACTGGGGTAGACAAACTTCTTCTGTAAAAGGTCAGTTCGTAACTATTTCAGGCTTTGTGAGCCATTCAGCTGCAGAGTGGCTGTGTTGCAATAAAACTTTATTCATGAGCACAGACATTGGGCCGAAGCAACCTAAAGGCTACAGATTCTCAACCCTGGGTCTAGATATTAAATTGTGTCGATGGCAATAAACAAGCAGACTTCTAAGTCATCTCTCCAAAGCACATCCATTAAAGAATGTTCAAAGAGTGGGTCCACGTGCCTGAAATGGCCGCAAGGTGTCAGGATGCCCCTCCCCAGGGAGTCTACAGTCGAGGGTGAAACATGTGATGGGATTACAAATAACAGCAAGGATGATCACACAGGAAGACCCAGAAACTTTTATGGAAACCCAAAGACTGGGAAGATGACCTGCAGCCTAGACAGGATCACAGAGATCTTGGGGAAGAAAACTGTACACCAGCCGCCCTTTAATGGAGGAGCAGAAAGAGGCATCAACAAGGACAAAAGACTAGGAGCAGGAAAGGGGGAGGGCTTGGGAGTGCTGGACAGGGCAGTGGGGTTGAAGAACTGGGTGCAGGGAATGGGGAAAAGTGGAGCTGGAGTGAGGGGTGGGGAAGCCTCTTCAGACCCTGCAGGGTACGGCCGGTCCTCAGATGATTTCCAAGCCAGGAGCTCATGGCCGATCTGTGTTGCAGAGTGATTTACCTGCTGGCAGTCTTAGGACAAGCAGAAAGAGAACCCTGAAGTCTGCAAACTGAAGTGAGGGACCTGTGCCATGCATGGGGAGACACCTCAGCAGACCTGGAGGGGCGGTCTGGGGAGAGGGAGAAGCCTGGTGTGGCAAGGGAGAGGGAGATGGTGGGTTCTGCTGAATAGAGGAGATGCTGGAGGCACGTGCAGGCTACTGGGGAGGGTGAGAAAGTGCACTCCTGGCAGAGAGGAGGCTGACAGCAGGGATCCAGGCACCCAGGAGGTGCCGGCTGCCTCTGGGGAGAGGAGGAGGGAGTTGTTAAAAAACAGTGTGTTCTAGGAGAAGAGAAAGGATCTGGGGGTAGAACTGGGACAACGGAAGAAAGAACACAATGTCACACAGGCCAAAGTTGATGGGGATCCTGGAGGGGCCAGGATGCCTTGTCAACTGCAGCTAAGACATCAAGCAAATCAGTTCTGGAAAAGACCAACCGAGGACTAGGTAAGTCTTCAGGGCCTTGTGGTTTTTGCACAGTGGGAGGAGCAGGAGCTTCCAAGAGATCAAGGAGCAAGTAAACAATGAGACAGACAGACCACATGAGCACGGACAGCCTTCTCTTCACCAGAGTGCTGGTCTAGCAAGCAGGCAGCACGCCTCCGGGTTCACCTGCGCGTCCCCGTATCTAGCAGTTGCAGGTCATGCAGTGGTCAGTATTTGCAGAAGGGATCAAGGCGTAATGGTTTTCCGAGTAGCCAGGCATCAAAATAAATGTGAGGAAGACAGAGAAGCTCCTAATAAGTTGTTATCTCATTTTTAAACCACAGAGAAGGGTTGAGCATAGATAAGTGGGGAGAAGCCAGCAGACAGAAATTCCCCAGAGTCAACACATGGCCCAGAGCAGATGTTCAGATGTCCACTGGCTAAATGTGGAAGGGGAAAAAGAAAATATAAAAAAGGTACAAGTTCTGTTTTACAACCTCATTTCAAAGTCAGTACTAACGTCTCTTTTCTCTCAAAGAACACCAAATCCATCCCCTTAAGCTCCTGCCAATGTTCTGTCAATCCAATTTTCATTATAATTCTTCCCTTTCTTCTCTCCTCTTCCCAGATGGTGAGATGAGAAATTCCAGTTTTGTTATTCTACACCGCATCGAGAGAAGACCCATGCCTGTTCTCTCCTCCTGAACTCCCCTACTTTTTATTTTAAACACCAAACTCATGCCATAACAGGTGGTTTTCAGTAGCTAATTCAAGTGTTTAATGTTGTGTCTTCATTGGTTTCCTGATTAAATTAGCAATTTAAGTTTTACAAAAATGACAAGTTGTATGGGTATTTAAATCAGAGAATGAATAACATATACTTTTTAAAATTTTTTAAATTAGATTTACTTAACATATAGCCTATCATTAGTTTCAGGGGCAGAATTTAGTGATTTATCAGTTGGGTATAACGTCCAGAGCCCATTACATCACATGCCCTCCTTAATGCCCATCACCCAGTCACCCCAGCCTCCCCACATACCTCCCCTCCAGTAATCCTCAGTTTGTTTCCTAGAGTTAAGAGTCTCATATGGTTAGTCTCCCTCTCTATTTTTATCTTATTTTTCCTTCCTTTCCCCCATGTTCATCTGTTTCGTTTCTTAAATTCCACATGAGTGAAATCATATGGTATTTGTCTTTCTCTGACTTATTTTGCTTAGCATAACACCCTCTAGTTCCATCTATGTCATTGCAAATGGCAAGATTTCATTCTTTCTGATGGCTGCATACTAGTCCATTGTACGTATGTATGTACGTACATGCGTACGTACATATTTGTGTGTGTATATGTGTATATATACCACATTTTCTTTATCTGTTAATGGGACATCTGGGCTCTTTCCACAATTTGGTTATTATGGACATTGCTCTATAAACATTGGGGTGCACATGACCCTTTGAGTCACTATGTTTGTATCCTCTGCGATACAAGAATAAATACCTAGTAGTGCAGTGACTGGGACAGAGGAAAGTTTTATTTTTAATTTTCTGAGGAACTTCCATACTCTTTTCCAAAATGGCTGCCTCCGTTTGCATTCCCACCAACAGTGGAGGAGAGTCCCCTTTCTCTGCATCTGTTAGTTTCTGAGTTGTTCATTTTAGCCATTCTGACTGGTGGGAGGTATTATCTTGTTGCAGTTTTGATTTGTATTTCCCCAATGCCAAGCGATGCTGAGCGTTTTTCCATATGTCTGTTGGCCATTTGTATGTCTTCTTTGGAGAAATGTCTGTTCATGTCTTCTGCCCATTTCCTGACAAGATTTTTTGTTTTTTTGGGTGTTGAGTTTGATAAGTTCTTTATAGGTTTTGGATTCTAAGCCCTTTATCCGATATATCACGAATGACATTGTCTTAACCACTGTCACAAGCAGTGATGGGACATCCATACACAGTCTCAGACATTTAGGAAGGCATTTTAGATGTTCATCTGTGTCCCCGCAGTGAGAAACCTGGATACCCCTTACGACCTGCCCTTCAAAAGCAAGGGTTCTCAATACAGAAAACAAAGTACTTTAGTGGATAAAGAGTTCAATAGAACCCCAAGAACACTAGCATTCTACGGACACGGGTTCATGAATTTCTGCATCACAACTCAGTCAGGATCTTTCAGCAGGTCTCAGCTCTAACCAGCAACAAAATGATGCTGGTAATAATTCTCAAGGCAACAAGAGGATGGCCTGAACAAACTGCACAGGGAACCTCAAATGACATGCTATGTCAGGTCAGAGCAAGGATTTGCTTTGCTATAGCAGACTGTCATTAGCTACTGATGCCATCACTTCCCACCCACCCATATTTTATTTCTTCTTTCAGATATAGAATAAATTAAGATACATGTTGGAAAAGCTTCATTTCATACCAGTATTCAAATAATAAAAATCATTTGAGCTCTTTAAGAAGAGATGCCTTAATATTTTCCAATCCTAAAATGTTTAATTACTCTTAAGTGACATTTCAGGGATGCCTCGTGGCTCAGTTTGTTAAGCATCCAATTCTTGATGTGGCTCTGGTCATGATCTCAGAGTTGTGAGTATGGGCATGGAGCCTGCTTAGGTTTCTCTCTTTCCCTCTCCCTCTGCCCCTCACCCCCCACTCTCTCTCCCCCTCTCTTAAAGAAAAAAACAAAAAAAAAAGTGACACTTTAAAAAGCTCTAGGGACACATGGAATTACCAAACGCTATATCTTATAAATCACACATTTCATTTTCAAGTTCACATCAAAATTCTCGGTCAATGTTAAAAACAGCTTTATGACTCCCAGCCTTTATGCGCATGCTACTAGTACATGGAAATTTCCCAAGGTTGAAATAAACATCATATAGCAGGTGTCTAATCCAGCAGCGCTCAGAGTGTGTTCCTTGCACTGGCAGCATGCGTACCACCTGGGCACTTGCAGAAATGCAAACTCTCGGACCCCACTAGAGACCCACTGAATCGGAAACTCTGAAGGTTGGGCCCAGCCATCTTGAGCTTTAACAAAGCCCTCAGGAGGCTTCAATGCACTCAAAGATCGAGAATCACTGATCTATTTTAAAGATTCAAAGCAACTGCTCCATAAGTTATTCCTAAAGACGTGACCCCTGACTGCATTATTGTGACACTCCTTACTGGCTACCAAATAAGAGCAAGCAAATCAATACGACTCCCACCAAATCTCTGCAGAGCTCCAATCACAGGTGGTGTGTGTGCTGCGGCCAAATGGTTCCGATCCTCTTGGCCTACACCCAGCCTTTCTTCGTGTATTCTAACCACAAAAGCTTAACTCGATCTGAGCATCTATCCCCTTTGGAAAACTTTAATATTCTACATAGGGCTTCTGGAAAAATCAAGAGGAACAGTTAATATAGAAATCATTTATTCTTTCTTTTTTTTTTTTTTAGAAATCATTTATTCTTGACCTTAAATTATGTTTCTGTATTTATATTTGACTCATTCATTTGTTATCCTAGAACTATGTTCAAAGATTTGCTTTAGTCGTAAAAGGCAAAAAGAAATATTCAAAATGTTACACTTCTTCTTAAGAATGTGCCATCTAGGGATGCTTGGGTGGTTCAGTCAGTTAAGCATCTGCCTTCGGCTCAGGTCATGATCTCAGGGTCCTGGGATGGAGCCCCATGTTGGACTCCCTGCTGAGCCGGGAGTCTCCCACTCCCTCCGCCCTTCCCATCCCCCACTCGTGCTCTCTTTCACCTTCTCTCTCTCTCAAATAAATAAAATCTTAAAAAAAAAAAAAAAAGAATGCGCCATCTACTTGGGAAAATAAGCAAAGATTGAGAAATCTACAAAGCATTCAACTCATTGCCACAATAACAGTATAGACAGATGTCACCATCAGCAAAAGTAGTGGAGATGGGAGCCAGGATGGGGATTTAGACAAGATGGCATGCGGACACACTCGAAGGAGTATGACAGCAACAGGATCATGAAGCAGGAGAAGCACAGGAATGTTGCAGAGACAGTGCTCAGATGAGCCTGGCAGGAGTCCAGAGTTGATGTCAAAGGCCCACAGGTGATGAGAATGGGAAGTTGCGTTGGCTCAAAACCATGGAAAGCCTTGGATGTGGAGGCCAGCCAAGGACTTCTGGTTTCTTCTCAAGCTATAGCGAGTCAATGAAGGTTCTCAGAGTGAGGGAGCAACATAAAAACATTTTAGGGGGGCACCTGGGTGGCTCAGTTGTTAAGCCTCTGCCTTCAGCTCAGGTCACGATCCCAGGGTCCTGGGATGAAGCCCCACATCAGGCTCCCTGCTCAGCGGGAGGCCTGCTTCTCCCTCTCCCACTCCCCTTGCTTGTGTTCCCTCTCAGACCTCTGCGTTTCTATCAAATAAATAAAAGCTTTAAAAAAAAAGGTTTTAGGAAAGGTGATCCAAGCACAAACAACAGATCTATGAGAATAAGGAGGCAGGAGAATGGACTACACTAGAATCGTTTCTTCTGAATAGATGGCCTAGAAGTTAGGCTATGCTACACTTTTTAAATAGTCAGGGCCTGGAGAGGTAATGATGAGCTTGTACAGGGAGGCTGCAGTAATGCCCAGAATCCCCGCTCGTCTGTGCTGCGGGCACTCCCGTCAAACAACCAAGTCCCACCCTGGCACCCAGGGAAGCCACCCAGCTCTGCAGTCAGACCCCTGTTCTGCTGCCGGGTGATCATGTGACACTCCAGCCTGTGAAGAGCAGAGCTCTCACCCGGACTGGGGAAGAGTAAGAACAGAAGCAGAACATGCCACCTCTCCTACCTCCGCTCCAGCCTACTTCCTAAAAGAGTAACTAGAGACCTTGTCTGGAACGCTGGGACGTCATCGTCAAAGCTGGTCGGTTGAGCCAATTGTCAGTACTGACTGGCAATAAACCCAGAGGCAGAATTTTAACTCCTAAATCACAAAACTCATATAAACTAACCATGCACAATTTGAAATGTATATGTATGTATATACTCAGAAAAGTGGTTCCCCACGTACGAACTCTTAATAGGCTATTCCCAACACTTTTCTGAGCCATAGAGGGAAAAAAGGGAAACATTGGCAGCTGGCTCCAAAGACTTGATCTAAACACTGTGAATTCCTCCTGCCCAGCCCCATACCTGACACACACTGTGATAGGGGCATTTTAACTGCATGGACAAGATGACGAAGCACAAAGACAGGGGAAACATCTTACTGAGTTTGCTGAAAATTCTTAAGCTGGATCTCACTTTATTTTTCGAGGGTAAACACGGCCAAGATGATTTAAAATGGGATTAGTAATAAGAGAAAACACAGTAGCTTGTGCTTTCCCAAGACAATGTGGTAGCTTTCTTAACCAGCAGTCTCTTCTAAAAATTATCAACCTCTAGGTCCTCTGCCAAGATGTCAACGGAAGAATGAAGTCAGACCTTTTCAGTGCTGGTATTTATTACTGGTACAGTACTAATTTGTGCTAGAAGGAAAACAGGTCAGCAGGACTGGATTCAACAACTCAGAAAGCAAGAAGGAGCTAGAGGAGCATGTATCTGGAAAAATGACCAATGGCATCCGTCTAACAGAGACGTGTGCGGAAATATTGCCTGCAGACTGGATCCCTTTTTATTGCCATGCTCGTGTTCGTAACTCAGTACATTTACCTTCCACCCAGCCAGTCCTTTGATAAGGCTTCCCAATGCCTCTGCTACTTTTTTTTTTTTTGCACTAACATATGCAGCGTGAAATATGATTCACTCCTTCATGAAAGATCGATACCCACACTTGATAAATACCCGTATTGATCTTGCAGTGTTATATGCTGGTCTCCGGGCCCATGGCATATTAATAGTAGTTAACCAGTAATTCATTTTAAGGTATGTGGAAGGCTTTTTTCCCTACTCTTCTCTAGTGTCAAGATTCTCAGAGTTGTTGCACTTTGAGTCCTTTACATTCAAACCAAGAGTCAGACTCCCTTTTCAATGACAAAACCAAACCCCAGTTTCCAATATGAAAGATCACACAGAAAACCAGAATTAACAGTTTACAAATAATAAGACTATTTATGATTCAGTCATCTCAGTTAATTTACTGAGAATTGTTCATTTACATATAGCAGGTTTTATTTTTCTTTGTGATCCCATGCCTTGCATGGTCCCTGTCTTACTTAATTAGCTTCTGGTTCTAAGTTACCCACCAGGCAAAATCGTTCACTGCTAATTCTGAGATCTCAAGATTACCCATCTAATGTGTTGTGCTGAATATTAGGAGGATACAGAAAAAGTGTCAGTCATTTTCTCTATTTCCTTGGGTTTTGTTTTTGTTTTTGTTTTTTTTTTTAAAGGAAAATTAAGGTCTTAAGACTGTGTTCAATGATGACCTGTCAGGGAACTGGGAAGACAACGGGGCTACCTCCCTGGGATAAGAAGACTTGCTCAGCAACTGGCTTTTTTTTTTTTTTTAACACCTTTCTTGTCGGCAGGGCTACCCCTATGTCGATTATCAGCTCCTGGCATTTCCTAGACCTAGGAATAATGGACAGACCCTGAGAGATGTTTCCAGTCTCTCCCCATCAAGGGGAGAACCTGGAGAAAGACACAGGATGTCACAGACATCCTGTGAGCTGATCGCTGGAACCTCTAAGCACACACACAATTCCAACACAAGCCTGCCATCCTGACAAGGGAATGGGTGGGTGGCACAGCGGGAGACCTAACCATGTAGGGGGGCCATGTACCTACTAGGTGTCTGTGACGATGAACAAGGGACCATCACCTCTGCTGGCACCTTCCCCAGATGGAGACACAATTCATGTTCAACATAAGAAACTTACTGTGCACAAGGCAACCTGTGTGGGACCTCGGGGCACAAAGGCTGCAGTCCCTGGCGCTGCGGGACTCACAGGGACAGTGTGAGACAAACACACAGAAGGACAGACTGGCCAAGGCTGTGGGAAAACACAAAGCGTGCGAAGGGAGGGAGAGATGAAGTCCAGCCTTCCAAGTACGTGTTCTGCTGCTGCTGGCTCACTCACGTCACTCTTGTGCACAAAGCAGGGAATGTGCTTGAGCCAATTTCTCTTTTTTCCCAAGGGGTTTTTAAAAAAATGTAATCTGGTCCTGGAGGAACTGCCAAGTTCAGTGTTCTTAGGGTGAAGGCTTTTCAAAACAAAACGAATCTGAGGTTGGTCTTTCAAGCCAGGAGCAGGTCTGGTTCAAAGGTGTGTAGAGTATCAGTGTGGGATACAAATGGATCTGAAGAGACATAGAGAGGGAGAGACAGAGGGAGGGAGAGACAGAGAAAAGGAGGAAGACACTGACTGATGAACATGACCACATCAGAGAAACCAAGCAGCAGCTACAAGAAAAATGGAGAAAATATAAAGAGAGAAAGGCCTTCCAAGGGAGCTAGTCACAATTTGCAACAGGCTGCATTGGGGCCATTGAAAAGCCCCGGGAGTAACACATCCATTGTGTGGGGAATCCCTGAACTTGGGCTTCAAGGACCTCCTGACCTCAAATTTTCTCTTGAGTATGTTCTTCTTCCTAGCTGACCTCTTAACTCAGGGCAAAGACCCTGTGGGCGAAGCTTCCCCAGAATAGGATCTGACACTCAACCCCTCAAGCAACCAGGCTGCCCTGAGCGAGCAAGACCCCCAAGAGACTGACCACAAGACAATGCTTGACTTGACCTTCGCTGCTCACCTGTGGGGACCCATCTACTATTGCCCCGCATTTTCCTTTGGTAACCCTGGAAGTATTTTGGCACTTCAGAGAGTCTATGAGGCATTCATCTGCTGTCTTCCAGGTGCTGGCCTCACTAAAAGAAATGCCCTTCTTGCTTCTCTTCCACTTGGCTCTCTGAGTGAGGATTTTTGACAGCACCAAGTGGTCGATCCTGGTCTGTGTGGGACCCCCAGAGCTGGCTGCTTCTGCATCTCCACACCCCAGCTACAAGCTCAAGTGCTGGTCAGTCCATCCCTGCCTTCAAGCTGCTTCTCTCTATGGTGAGAAAGAGCACCAAGGAGAAATTAAAGGATCACAAACAGTTTTCATAAGAGTCTTTAAAAAATACATATCTATACAAACACACATATATGTACACACACACACACATATACATATATATAAATACACTCTCATACACACATATCCCTCCAGCAGGAGGAGAATGAGGGTGCTGCCGGCATAGGATGGAGTTCAGGCTCTCCTCCAAGAAGAAAATCCTAAGTGGATCTGAAGAAGACTGGCATCCCACAGCGCAGGCTTCCCCATGTGGTCCCAGAGAGCAGCTGATGGCATCGCACAATGTTCCCTCCCACACATGCACATCTACCTGTGTTCCCATTCCTGGGTTTCCGCTCTCCCTTCCCTCCTCCCCCTGCATGTTCCCCCTTCTACATCCCCTCCCTGTGTCCCTCAGAACTTCAGGGGGCCACCCAGGAAAACTGCTGGCTGGCAGAGAGAACGAGATATGGAGAAAATACCATTTCTCTGACTTCGCTAGAAAATGTCCCATGACATGAAAGTTTTCTCCCTTTTCGGCTAGCACAGAATTCCGGATCACTGGCAAGAGGCCAGGGACAGCACGTGTCTCTGTTGATATCGCCAGTGGGCCTGACAACTAGCAGGGCCACCAAGAGTCTCCCAGCCAGCCCGGGTTTGGGAGGGGATGGAGAAGAGAGGAGGGATGCCCCCTGCTCTTCTGAAAGAGACCTTACAGGGCATCCCTTCCTCCCTCTTTTTTGTATCCCTTGCTCTGGGAAAACTTGAAGTTAGGAGCATTTGTGACAGACTGTGAATACAGATCTGTGTCTGCTCTGGACTGTGTTCAGACAACTTCAAATGCAGAGGCTTTGTCAGGCTCTCCCGCTTGGCCAACAAGGATGCCGGGCACTGGGGTGTGTCTGCAAGTTTGCTCCCGGCCAGCATCCTTTGGTTTGGGATCTAGATCCCTTCATAACTTTCTCTTTAAAAATAAGATCACAGGGGCGCCTGGGTGGCTCAGTGGATTAAGCCGCTGCCTTCGGCTCAGGTCATGATCTCAGGGTCCTGGGATCGAGCCCCACATGGGGCTCTCTGCTCAGCAGGGAGCCTGCTTCCCCCTCTGTCTCTGCCTGCCTCTCTGCCTACTTGTGATCTCGCTCTCTGTCGAATAAAATAAATAAAATCTTAAAATCACAAATACTTCCCCCAGTATTCCTGAGCCTGAGCTGCTCTGTTTAAAAAAAAAGATCACAGAGGGTGGTAGGTGAGGGATGGGCAGGATGGATGGTGGGTCCCAAAGAGGGCACTTGCAATGAGCACTGGGTGTTGTCTGGAAGTGATGAATCGCTGAAATCTACTCTAGAAACCCATACGGTGCTGTTAACTCACCAGAATTCAAACTTGAAAAAATTACTGAAGAATAAACACAAGGAGATCACAGGTGTTTTTGTCTTTGCTCCTTCAGGTCTCAGATGGTGATGGGGAGTTTGGACGTGGACACTCAGTAAATGTGAAGAAATAAAACACCAGTTTCCTCTCATCACATTGTTTCACATGGCTTTTGCTCAGCTTGAGGTTCTGCCTGGTGCCCGTGTCGCTTCAATGAGGAATCTGTCATGCACTGTGCTTCTGGTCTTCAGGACCGATCCCTGAGAAGGCCTGCCCCCAACCCCCACAGCCTGCCTCTCAGCCAGCTGTCACCCTTGGTGGCAAGGGTGGTCTAGGGGAGAATGCCTTAGGGCCAGGCCACACCACAGCCCCTGTACACAGCAGCCTCCTGCGAAGACCGACCGTGGGTACCCACGGTGACGCCAGGACCAGCAGTCGGAGTCGGAGCCCGGCTCTAAACCCAGCACAGGCTGGTGTGTTTGTGTCAAGAAGTCACACCTCATGTCTGACCGCAGCAGTTCTACCAATGCAGAGGCTCCCAGCCACAGCTCCCTGTCAGGGGTCCACGAGGTCAAACCAATTTCCACAGTAATATACAGATGTTATCTGCCTTCTCCACTGTGTTGACCGTTGTGCTGGTGATGTGGAAGCAGTGGTGGGGACATCAAGGCAGTCCTACCAAACTGCTCCAGTGGTCACTGGGTCCCTCACAGCCGTCCTCATTTGTAATTTTGTAAAATACTAAAGAATTTAAAAATTTTATGTCATCTTGCTTAAGATGCCCTTGATGAAGCAGGAAAAAAAAAAAAAAAAAAAACAAACAAACCTCGATGAAATCTCTACCTTTGCCCGTCCCTTTTTAATATCCCGTGACAAGGTGGGAGGGATGCATAAAGCACTTCTCTGCGGCAACCTGAGGGCGATGGTTTCCTTGAACGAGGTACTTTGTCCAAACGTCCGAATGAAGAGCTAGACGCTCGGCTTTTTTTATGGAACACATATATACTTGAAAGAATGATGACAAACTGGCTACTGGGGCTTGGGTGCTTGGCACGGTCTTCAAAAGGAACAAAGCGAGCCTGTCACTTCAAGGAAAACAACTGACAGTATTTACTGCCCAAAAATCGAGCTTTCAAGTAAAAATAAGAATTTTTGGAAACTTAGGTCTGCCACCATGCACTTGACAGCTTCCCAAATTTGAAGACTGTTTTGACAAGCTCAGTAGCGATATTAACAAATAGGATTTTTCTGATATTTTGCAATGAAATAAGGCCTCTGGAAGATCTGAACTCGTATTTTTCCAAATGACCAATGAATGATGTTATAAAATAATGCATGGGTGAAAGGTCCATCTAAAGTGCAGGATGGCAGGTGCCTGGGTGGCTCAGTCCGTTCAGCATCAGAAACTTAATTTCGGCTCAGGTCATGATCTCAGGGTCATGACAAGGAGTCCTGTGTTGGGCTCTGCACTCAGTGGGGAGTCTGCTTGGGGTTTTGTCTCTCTCCTGTCCCTCTACCTCTACCTTCACCTACACACGTGCACAACCACTCTCAAAATGAGTAAATCTTGAAGTAAGTAAATAACTAAAGTGCAAGATGGACCGATGGGTTTTAATTTGGAAAGAACAAGAGGCTCGTTAGCATGGTTTCAGACTTTACCCTGCAACTAATCTTTAAGAAATCATCACCAGGACACCTGGCTGGCTCAGCTGGCTCAGACTCTTGGTTTCCGCTCCGGTCATGATCTTGCCGCTGTGAGATCCAGCCCGGCCTCAGGCTCTGAGCTCAGTGCAGAGTCCGCTTCAGGTTCTCGCTCTCCTCTCGCTATGCCATCTCACCCTCTCTCCCTCTTTCTCTCTCAAATAAATAAGATATTTAAAAATAAACAAATAAATCATGTTTCAAGTTTTGGTCCGCTATCAGAAAACAGGCACAAGGGTCTCAAGAGGCTATTCAAACACTACTCTCCGTTCTCCAAATATTTATCTATGTAAAACCGAATTTTCATGTATCTCAATCCAAACAACAAGCTGAAGAAGCAGATGATGGGAACTCAGCCACGTCTCACTAAGGCAGACTTAAAACAGTTTGCAAAAACGTCAAAACAATGGCAATCTCCTTACTAAGTTTTAATTTGGAAAAATATACTTGTTTTTTTCATTAAAATATGTTGCTTCTGCTAACAAGTGACAGATTTATTAAAAGAATTAACAAATATGTTTTTAATTTCTCAGTTTTGGGCTTTAATTCCATAAATGTTGATAGATAAAATCCACATCTTTACGAGCTCCTTGAGGTCCTTGATGATTTTTAAGAGCGGGAAGGGATCCTTGCCCCTGAAGTGTTTGCAGGCCTGGGTCTTGTGAGTCTTCTCCTTCCAGAAGGACTGACTTCAGAGCGAATGGAGTCCGGGGTCCCATCCTAAGCTAACTGCTGCCAGAGTTAGCAGTTAGCAACGAGTCCCAGGGGGCACCACTGGCTCTGACCTTAAGCCAGAAACTCTCTTTTCAGTGGAGCGGACACTAAGCACTGCCCCGTATGGCCAGGCAGCAGCACTTCTGGGTGAGAGCACTGGCTCCCACGTCCAACTGCTCCATCAGATCTACGCTCTACTGCCCCAGGACCCGGGATCCAGGCACTTTGTGCTCTGCGCCCCATGTCTCCGGGTACCGTGGGGATAAGGCTGCCACTGACACCAAAGAGAGCCCAGAAGGCTCTGACGCACGGTAAGTGCTCCAGAGATGTTAGCTGTTACAACATAGTGGTGGCCTTCTCTGCCATCAAGCAAGAGAGCCGCCAAATAATTCTGGGTAAAAAAAAAAAAATCCCTGCCACACATGCTCATCTTTGGGGTACCACAGAAGGGCTGCGCTGCACCTGGCAGAGGCTTCCTGAACGCAAATGAACTTGGAAAGGAACAGAATCCTCTGCGCCTGGCCTTTTCTGAGGTCAGACGGTAGCCTTGAGTACAGGCAGTGTGGTATCACTCCCTAAAGTCATAATCAGGAAATGCGGGAACAATCTGTTTCTCCCACAAGGCAATCATGACAGGGCTATTTTAAACGTCAAACACGAACCTAGAGCCAGGAAAGCAAACGAACTCCTCCTGTGTACCTGCCACGGGCCTGAACCCATCTCGATCCAGTTTAGTGAATATAGCCATGGAGGGGTGGGCAGAGCTGACCCCTGCTTCCTGTCCTCAAACTCTCGTCTCCCATCCCCGCCGCCTGGAGTACTCAGTTCTGCTTCTGAGAAGCACAGCGATGATGGTGCCGCTTCCCTTAAGTCAGTCATGGATTTTATTTATTTGGGGGTCCGCTGCTGTTCCAAGGCTGAACTTTTAGCTTGCTATAAAGTTAATGTGCTATTCAATGTTCATTCCAGGCAAGACTGTGGGGCTGTGTATTTTCTGCCACCCCCAGAAGCCCATTATCTGTAATTGCCCATTACCATGCATAATTATTTCTCCTAGCCTGGTCCGTGACCTCCAGGGCTGCAGGCTGTTACAGCTCATGCTCCATCTCACCAAATTTGTGAAGGCAGCTCTCCTGACCCGTAGTACCTGCAAGGGGCTGTTCCAAGTCAACACCAGAAGCGTCCGCAGGCGCGCTTACCTCGAATCAGCGATGTTTCAGATTTCTTCCCGATGCACCTTTCCCACCTCCATGGAATCTTACCTCCCCACGAACAACAGGAAAATGAAGCATAACCCACTCTCCACTGTGTGGGAGCTGGTAACCCAAACCGGGACTCATCTGCAGCCCTTTGTACTCCCTTTTCTTTGAAGTTGGCTATTTAGTTGTATCACACTTTTTAAAGACTGCTAGTGGGAGAAGGTGGAGGTGAGGTTGGGCGAAACTTTAAATCTTAAATTCAATATATATGCTACCACAATTAGTGGGGGCTTTTGTTTGTTTGGTTTTTGAGTAGGAAGAGGTGCTGTGCTCTAATCAGTGATGACAACGGACCTCGGGGATTCCATGTGCACTTAAGACATTACTTCTAGAATGGACATTTGGTCCCCCCACAGCAAGTCACTCTACAGCCATCCCACTTTCCAGCGTTAGCAGGGAATGGGCGGAAGGGACAGGACGCTGGCTGCATGTGGCGCGGGGCCTGGGGGTGCGGCCATCCCTGGGCACTTCCTTGGCTTCCCCACAACGGCCTCCTTCCGGAGCCCTGCTGCACAGTGCCAGCCTGACAGTGGGAGACGCGCCTCTAAGCACGGATCCAGTTCACACCAAGACCCGAAAGAGCAACGCTGTTAGAAATGAGACCACTCAACGGCTGCCTGGCCACTCGCGGCTGCTGCCCCCATGCTGTCCACCAGCACCTCCTGGATGTGTGGCCTTTCAGCGTTTGCCATCTTTATCCTCCCTCGGTCTTTCCTTCCTTTTCAATGAAGCGCCTCTAAAATTAACAGAAGTCAGTTCTAAGTATAAACCCCTCCATCTGCTCAACATTCTTCGTTACCAAAGCCAGGTCGGATGAACTGAGAAAAGGAAGCCGAACAAGTTTTCACGGAGTTGGGCACCAGGGAAGCCTATGACGTAATTCTGCCCCTTGTTCTGATGTCTGTAATTCTGCCCCTTGTTCTGATGTCTGGAGAAGTAAGAGGGGTAAGTCTGAGCATGTGTGCACAAGAGCGGTGGATAAGGCAGAGGCTCCCGCACTTGGCCACAGGCCTCAGCGTTAGGGGAAAAGGAGGCTATGCAGACACCACCAGTGAATGTGGCAGGTTTAAAAATCATCTGTTGCTGCTGAAAAAGAGTCAAGCCTGACAATTTCCTGGGGGAGCACGTAAGTGACTGCTCATGGTTTAAGTGATGACACGGCGATGCACCAAACACAGAGTCTAGAGTTCTCAGATTCCAAAGACAGAGACCTGGTCAGAACCTCATCTCACCCCACTTGGGAAGGTCGGGCAGGACAGCGACTGAGAGCTGGGATCTGGTCTGAGGGCACCACCCCGGTCTGAAGCCCCTAGCTTGTGGCTCTTCCGACTCCTCCCTGAGACAGCTCACCAGCCTCACTTCCCAGCTGCTGCCAACCCAGCAGCCATGCTGTTCTCCAAGTGTGCACGCAAGTCACCCAGACTGGCAGTGACCTCCTCGCAGCTAGGCACTCCACCAAACGTGTCCCTAACCATAGGGACAGAAGGTCATGGCAAAGCACAGTGTACTTGGGCCAACACCTGCCTCCCCGATATGGGGGCCAGGACCCCACCCCCCAGCCTCGGTGCAGTGAGGCCTCATTATGCACAGAAAGCAAGCTCTGCCAGTCCTCTTGCCCAAATGAGACTTCCACTGTGACAGTGCCCTTTCCTTCCTTCCTTCTCTCTGGCTGGAGCGAGAGGCTTCTGGCTTTTAGTAATAACAGCAGAGACAGCAAGTGCAAAGCCCTGAAGACTCAGACCATGTGGGATATGGACTTGTGTATTCAGACACACAGGCACACACATATAAACACACATGCGTACACACACACAGATCCATATGCACACCTGTATCTGTACCTATGTATCAATCAACATCCTAACAGCAAAGAAAGGCAAATTTTAACTCTAGGAAACCCTTCCGCAGAGTTAGCCAGAATGCCATCCGGCAGCTAAGACACGGCAGGACAGGAGCTACAGAACTGGCCAGCTCGGCGCACCTACAGGCACATCTGCCCCCATCCATCTTTACCGTCCTGGCCGAGTTGTAGGACTCCTTCATGTCTGGAGGACTGGAGATCTAACTTGCTTTCAGAAACTCCGCTTCGCAGAAAGGTCTCCACTATCAAGAGCTGGCTGCCGCCACAGAAAGCACACTTAGCCCCTAGGGACATGTCTGTAGTGGGGTATAGCCCGGGGTCCAGTGGAGGGGCGCACGCACTCTAACCCTGGGGGCCTGCACAGAAGGGGCTGTGTGCAGCGAAGGAGTCGGCCGACTCTATGGGCAGCCCCTGCTGTCACCTGTGGCTGCCTCACCCACCCACCTCAGCGAGGCCTCTCAAGGTTTATTCTGAGATCACTGGACTGACAAGAAAAGATGTTGTTGTTGAATTCAACAGTGAGACAAGGTTAAGTAACTGAACAGCAACAAAAACCGCACACACTCCTAGAAACACACAGGTTGTAAAAATAAGTTGTCCTCCAGCCCCAGGGGAAAAAACGACAGAACAGACAGAGCCTCAAGCCCCAAAGGGATCCTCCTTCATCCTGGACTAGACACCAACCAGAAAGGCAGCAGGAAGGCTGCTCTCCTGAGAAAAGACTGCAGCACTGGGACCAGATGCTGTCACAGGAAGGATTCGCCAAGGAGTCAGCCAGAGAGGAGGAAAGAGAGCTCTTCTTTCGTATGAGCTGAGCGCTCCCGGCCATTTGTCCCACTTAAGTGTAGTGGTAAGTCCACTTGTAAGAAAAAGCTCTCAAAACTCAGATTCATTCGGGGCGCCTGAAAGGCGGAGTTGGTTAAGTGTTCGATTCTTGATTATGGCTCAGGTCATGATCTTAGGGTCATGAGATCAAGCCCTGTGTTGGGCTCTGCCCTGGGTGTGGAGCTTGCGCAGGATTTTCTCTCTCTTTCTGCCCCTGCCCTCTGCCCACTCCTACATTCTCTCTTAAAAAGAAAAACAAAAACCCCACCCAAACTCAAATTCATTCATTCATTCATTCATTCATTCATTCATTACCAGCTGGCTGCTCACCTGCTTATCTCCAAGGTAGGAAGGGTCACTTTACCATGACATTACACGTGCACCTGCAGGTGCCTTCGGGTTCAGCCTGAAACTAGGAAGCCCACTCGCTCCTCGTTTCCTTCAATGCAGCTTGCTTTACTGCAAGTCAAAACACAGACCATGCTGACCTGCCTGTACAACTGAAACAAACACTATAGACAAGGAGAAAAGACTATTAAACAGTGCGACAGAAAATATGACACCTTAGGTAAAAGTAAAACTAAAGCAGTAATAAGCAACAGATTATTAAATTCTCAGGGACTGGAAAACCGAAAGTAGGGAGGAGAAACAAAGTCACTGTAGATTAAATATGATGAGTTTTAAGCCAATTATAAAAGATCAAAGAGAACATGAGAAGGGAGGAGTAGCCTTACAAGTAACCGAGATAGGAGACCTTGGGAGAAATATGACCAGAGTAAAATCATTACAGTTTACAGTAAAAGTAATCTAGGAATGACTTTAGAGAAAGAAATTCACTGGAGACCACTACTGGGTGAACAGCATGGGGACAGAAATCAAAAAGCCCTTTCTTTAAAAAAAGACACACGACTCCAAGGGAAAGTACCTCCTCTATAGAACGAATAGGACTGGCAATATGGAAAGTATGAGTAAAAAATGTCAGGACCGTGAGCCACATTTTGGGTTTCTATGGCATCAACATCTGGCAAGGAAATTGGGCGTGAACTTCACCCAATGTCTGCATGAACAAAGGGAAGAGGCAATGTTGTAATATCTGCCGGGCAGCGTCCTTGAAAGTCATCTGACACTTGTTGTGTTGCCCCCCAGTGAAAACCTGACACTGCCCTCTCTGACTAATGTCAATTGCCTCGAAAAGTCTCAATCCTTACTAACTCTCCCTTAACTAGCAGAACTAAGAAAAGAGCTGCTAATACAAATGATGCTAACTTTTAACTTCAATATCAGCATTCATTTCTAGAATATCCTCCAATTTAGCAATTTACATACAGTCTTCCAGTTGCTACCTGCGAGAGCTCTGCACTGACCCTGAGGGGCTGAGAGAGCAGGAACCAGGTTGCCCCGTGGCAAGAGGACTCACCTGCGGCTTAGCAGGGGCCCTGCACACCAGGGAATAGAGCAGCCACTGGAGTTGGGATTCAACCCAAGCCTTCTGATTCCATGTGTGGACCCCTCCATTGCCCCAAAAGCACAGAAAAAATTCTGACACCCAGTTCTTCGCCCTCGTTCTGAGTAGTTAATTCTGTGTGTTTTGTTTTGTTTAGCAATCATCAACACATTGGATACTACAAACATCAGGGCCGGAAAGCCAAAGGAGGCACAGAACATGGCTTAGGGATCCCCAGGACAACAAGCACACAAGATTAAAAGTAACACCTGCCTTATAAAGTTTCTCTTTCTTGGGTGCCTGCGTGGCTCAGTGGGTTAAAGCCTCTGCCTTCGGCTCAGGTCATGATCCCAGGGTCCTGCATGGGCTCTCTGCTCAGCAGGGAGCCTGCTTCCCCCCTCTTTCTCCGCCTGCTTCTCTGCCTACTTGGGATATCTGTCAAATAAATAAAATCTTAAAAAAAAAAAAACCGTGAAATTCTACAGGTCACATAGAACTGTAAGGATGATTAAAAGCTTGTGTGTAACTGAATTTATAAAAACGAGAAAATGTAAAATAATAACATAGCACTTACTGACACTGAGAAAATGTATCTGAAGAAAACAGGGAGGGAAAAGAAAAATGAGTTCTGGACATCAATTACTTTATTCACCCCACACCTGGATACAAACTGTTTACCTAGCTGAGCACCCTGTCTCCCCAGTGGGTCCCAAACGACTCCTGTCACAGCCAAGCACAGGAGCCTGGGCTCTGAGTCCTAGACCTGGGTCAGAATCCCGACCCCAACACTGAATACACGTGTGATCCAGAGCACATTACTGTGCCTCAGTTTCCTTCTAAGTGGAAGAAACAGTTCCTATTTTACAGAGTTGCTGTAGAGATTAAATGAGAATATAAATAACAAAGCAGCGAAGACCACACCCAGCATGAGTCCAAGCTCAGTAATTGAAAGCTAGTGGTAGCTTAAGGATTATCACCTTTGCCACCTCTGAGCACACAAAGCCAGAAAGCTGGGAGTTAACCCCCCGCACTCAGAAGGCAAAAAACAAAAGCAATGTCCTCCCTTCTCATGGGAGAATCCAGGAAACGCTATTCACAATAGCGTGGATCCTCCGTTTCAGAAATCTCACTTATTCCTGCTATTCGGGTTCCTGGCAACACAGGCTAATGGGAGAATTACATTTCTCTGCTTAATCACCCTCATAACAAGTGGTCTTTCCGGGTCTACCCAATACCCTCTGCTCTGAGATGCAAGCTTGTGTTCCCTGTCAAACTCCTCTCTGCTGCTGTAAATAATCTCTCTCCCTCTTTTATATTACCTTTCAAATATTTATAGACTGTTATTCTCCTCCTCTCCAAGCCATACATCATTTTTGTTGTCCTTCCCCTGGATTCTCTCAAGTTTATCTACATCTTTTAGAGAAAAACAAACCCCAGGTGCTCCATGATGAAAACAGCACAGCCAGAGTGAACAACCCCACACCGGTAAGGCCCCTTCTTCCAGAGCCACAAGAAAATTCTTTGATGTGCTTCTTACTCCTTTTCTCCTGTAACTCATAACTCCATCTCTCAGATAAACACTGAGGCACCGTGTGATAAGGGAAATGAACACCACCCTCGCCAAGAGGATGTCTGGGGCTCTAAGAGGTGGCAGCTCCCGGCTGGGATGCTGAGCGGCCCTCTCAGTCAGGCTCCCACTCGCTAATGAGGAGCTGTAAGCTCCTGCTTTGATTCGCTCTTGCTCCCCCCCGTCCGCTGCCTTCCACACTCGTACATCAGAACAGTGTCCTTGATGCTTTCTTTGTTCTACCCCTAACAAAAACATCTGACACTGTATTTTCAAACAGTTGATTTTGTTTTCGAAAACTGTTTATGTTCAACACAAGTTTTGTTGGAGTTTTTAAAAATAAAAATTTCTTGGCCTGGTGGCTCAGTCAGTTGAGCATCCGACTCGGGTTTCTGCTCAGGTCAAGATCTCAGGGTCCTGCGATCCAGTCCTGCGTCGGGCTCTGTGCTGAGCCCAGTCTGCTTGGGATTCTCTGCCTCGCCCTCTGCCCCGCCCCACCTGCTCACTCATGCATGTGCTCGCACGCGCTCTCTCTCTCTCAAATAATGAAATAAAAAACTCCTAAAACTAAACACGCATAGACTCAACGCAGCTCAGCCTTCTCGCGCTTCACCTGGAAGGTGGTGATGCCGGTGTCTCCTCCCCCTTGTCCCCGGCAGGTCTGTGCTGATGCCCTCTGCTTCTTACGCTAACATGTAGCACATATGGCCCAAGGTTTCTAAAATGTTGTGCCTTCTGTCCAAACTGTGAAGGGCAATAAGATACCGTGGTGCTTTCCCTATTTTGCTGGCGATAAGTTCCTTGTCTCTGACTCCTGAGTATTTCTGTGGCGACACAGCATTCCTACACCCTTAGGAAGGATAAGAGAGGCTAACACGAAAGACCTAGATCAGTAAAAGTCATTAAACAGAGAAAAGTAAGGCCAAGAAAAGAAGGGGGAAGCTTACTCATATTCTAATGTGAAGACACCTTGTATTCACTGTGTGTAAGCATGAAGGTGCACCCCTTATTTGGAAGAACCAATATCGTCAAGAGGTCCCTACTATCCAAAGAAATCTACAGATTCAGGGTAAGCCCTCTCAGAATACCAACAGCACTTTTCACGCAACTAGCATAACCCTAAAATTTGTGGAACCACAGAAGACCCCAAATAGCCAAAACAATCCATCACAACCCCAAACTTCAAGCTATACTACAAACTTCAAAACAGTATGGTACTGGTGCAAAAATGGTTGGAGATCAATGGAGCAGAATAAAGAACCCAGAAATATACCCATGATTATACTGTCAATCTTCCACAAAGCAGGAAAGAACATGCAATGGGAAAAGAGAGCCTCTTTCCAGCCAGAAATGGGGCTGGGAAAACTGGACCACTTCCTTACACCAAACACAGAAACTCGAAATGGATTAAAGATCTAAATGTAAGACCTGAAACCGTAAAAATCCTAGAAGAAAACATAGGCAGTAATCTTTCTGATCTCAGACTTATAGCAATATATTCATGGAGATGTCAAGGAAAACAAAAGCAAAAATCAACTACTGGCAACACACTGAAATAAACAAAGAATCTGCAGAGCAAAGGAAACCATCAACAAAACAAAAACCCAACCTGAGAAGGTATGTGCAAATGATATGTCTGATAAGGGGTTGATATTCAAATTGCATAAACAATGTATACAGCTTGGGGCGCCTGGGTGGCTCAGTGGGTTGAGCCTCTGCCTTCAGCTCGGGTCATGATCTCAAGGTCCTGGGATCGAGTCCTGCATTGGGCTCTCTGCTTGGCAGAGAGCCTGCTTCCTCCTCTCTCTCTCTCTCTCTCTCTCTGCTTGCCTCTCTGCCTACTTGGGATCTCATTCTGTCAGATAAATAAATAAAATCTTAAAAAAAATGTATACAGCTTAACATTAAAAAAACCCAAATAATCTTATTTTAAAATGGATGGAAGACTTCAATAGACACTTTTCCAAAGAAGACATCCAGATGACAACACACACATGAAAAGATGCTCAACCTCACTCACCAAACCCACACGAGGTATCACCTCACATCTGTTGGAATGGCTAAAATCAACAACATAATCAACAAGTATTGGCGAGGATGTGCAGAAACAGGAACCACTGTGCACTGTCGATGGGAATGCAAACTGGTGCAGCCACTCTGGAGAACAGCATGGAGGTTCCTCAAAAAATTAAAAACAGGGGCGCCTGGGTGGCTCAGTGGGTTAAAGCCTCTGCTTTCGGCTCAGGTCATGATCCCAGGGTCCTGGAATCGAGCCCCGCATTGGGCTCTCCGCTCAGTGGGGAGCCTGCTTTCTCCTCTCTCTCTCTCTGCCTGCCTCTCTGCCTACTTGTGGTCTCTGTCTGTCAAATAAATAAATAAAATCTTAAAAAAAAATTAAAAACAGAATTACCATATGATCTAATAATTCTGCTCCTGGATATTTACCCCCCAAAAACAAATATAGTAATTCAAAAGGATATATGAATCCCTTTGTTTACAGCAGCATTATTTATAATAGCCAAGATATAGAGACAACCCAAGTGTCTCTTGATAGATAAAGGCATAAAGAAGTGGTATAAATACACAATAGAGTACTACTCAACCATAAAGAAGAATGAAACCTTGCCATCTGTAACAACGCGGATGCATCTAGAGAGTATAATGCTAAGTGCAACAGACCAGAAGGAAAGACAAATACCACATAATCTCACTCATGGAATTTAAGAAACAAAACGAATGAGTAAAGGGGAAAAAAGAGAGAGAGAGAGAGGCAAACCAAGAGATCTTAACTACAGAGAACATACTGGTGGTTGCCAGAAGGGAGGGGGAAGTAGGAGAAGGAGATGAAGAGTACACTTACGGTGAGGAATACTGAGTAATATACAGAACTGTTGAGTCATTATACTGTATACCTGAGGCTAATATACAGTCCACATTAACTATACTTGAGTAAAAATTAAAAAAAAAAACTTGTGTAGAGATGCATTCCTGAGATTCCTGGACCTGGGGTACAGGTGGGGTGGAGGGAAAGGTGAGGGGCTGCGTAATCTTCACCCAGAGACATAGTCCTTGTCCTGTCCATCCACGTGGCTTCATGTGCAGAAGAAACCAGCTCAGGGCTCCAGAGCTGACAGTATCGAGGCTCACCCTCTGCCCCCAAACCAGTACCTGAGCCTTGAGTGCTAAGCATGTTTCTGCCTTCCTCAGGGCTGATGAAGACCTTTCACGCAGGATTCTAGGCAAGCACTGTAAACTGGGAAAGCATTGCCACTTTCTCCACTTTACAAATGAGCAAACAAAGGGAAGTGGACGGCTCAATCTCAAACAGGGGCAGGTACCCGAGCCAGGCTTTGGACTCTGGGTTTTAGGTTCTTTCAATGACATGGAGCTTCCTCCCCAGGTGTGAAGTTAGGAGATATGAACAAAACTCTTTCCAGATGTCTTTGATCTCCAAGACCTCTCACCAAGCTTCTGCTGCCGCGTACCCTTCTCACAGGGAGGAACCCAGCATTGCCATGTGGTGGTTAACATCTCACCCCCGGGAGAAGCAGGACCCTGGGCACGTTCCACACCAATCCAAGAAAGCAGTAAGTATGGAACGGGTAACGTGCTTTGTAATTTCACTAAGTAACTCTGGTAATCACGAGATTAGTCTCCAGTAAGCAGAATATCTGACGCGACGGTGTAATCCCACTCCCCAGTCACAGCCATTCCAGTCTGTCACCCACCAAACAGTCAAACTGAACCTGCCGGCCCACAACACTGGGCAGAACCATGAATGGTTTAATCCACTGGGGCTATTAGCTTAGCTTCAGATCTGCCCAAAGTTAAACTAGAACAAGGAGTTGACGCTGAGAGAACAGGAAGGACCCAGCGGACTTAGCTCTCTGCCATGGCCATTTTCACTTGGCTAACGGTCTCCTAATGGGAACCAGAAGAGCCACAGGCTTCCACTCCTCCACCTGAGCTCCAGAGTGTAGTGACCAGGGCTCAGTCCTCAGGCCCCACTGCTCTGCCCTCTGTGCCCAGTTAATCCCATGGGTGAAACCCCAGGCAGTCCGGGAGGTGGGAGCTGCCCCCCATAGCACAGCAAACCCATCTCCGTAATACATGAGGAACTCTTAGGTATGGGGGATTCGAAAGAGTAATGGGTAAAGGACATACACACAAAAAAATTAGAAACGGCCCTCAAACATATAAAGAGATGTTCAATTTCACTAACAACAAAAAAGAGTGATTACAAACCGTACTTTATTTTGATTGTTATACAACAATTACCACCACCTTAAAACAATATAAATTTATCATATAATTCTGTGTGCCTAAAGTCTAATACAAGTCTCTAAAACATGTGGCGTCAACAGGGCTGCATTCCCTTCTAGAGGCTCTGGGGGAGGGTCCAGGTCCTTGCTCAATCAGGGAGCTGGCAGAATTCAGTTTCTTGCAGTTACTTACAGGACCGAGGTAGCCGTTCCTGCTGACTGTCAGCTGTGGGCTGTCCCAAGCTCCTAGAGGCCTCCTGCACTTTTTGGCTCAGGGCCCCTTCCTCTACCTTCAAAGCCAGCAGCAATAGGTCAAGGTTCCTGCTTCAAAACCCTCCTGCAGCCCCTTCCACTTGGCATCTCTGGGGAGAGCCGAGAAGGGTTTTCCAGTTCTATAGATTCACGCCATGAGGACAGACCTACCTGAAAAACCCAGGGCCAACTCCCCATCTCCTGGTCCTTGACACTTCATCACATTTGCCATGGATGGGGACATCTTTGCAGGTACCAGGGACTGAGGTGGAGACATCTCTGGGGGCCGTTATTCTAATGACCACCCCAACATACAATGCTTCAACTCTCAGGCCAGGAAGCACCAAAGGCAGCCTCATCCTGGCAATGCTGGGGCAGCCACTGTCTGCAGGCAGTGCTGTTGACGAGATCCCCCGAAGTTACATGTAAATTTACCTCAGAGAGAAGCCTCTCGTCCCACCATTTCTTTCCACCTCTACTCCTACCAGCTCAGGGCAAGCAGCTCTCCCTCTGCCTGGGCACCCGCACAGTCTTCCCTTTAATCTCTCATCCACTCCTCCCCTTCAATCTATACCCCAGGCCTCAGCAGAGAGACCTTTTGAGAAAGTAATCAGATCATGCCATTCACTGCTTCAACACTCCACTGACTTCCCATTGTACTTACAATAAAACCCAAACTCTCCCCCATCCTACAACGACCCCCGAGATGCAGTCCCCAGTGACGTCAGCCCCTGCTCCCAGCACACGGGCCTCCTCCCTTTTTCAGGTGAGGTGTCCCTCCACTGTGCATTCAGCCTGGAAGCCCCAGACCTTGAGCACCAAGGGCTCACAGTCACTCAGGACTCTCCTTTGAGAGGCTCCCTTTCCTTAACTACCCTAGCAAACAGCCGCTGACCCTTTGGACACGTCTATCATATCATTTTGTCTTTCTTCATAGCTCTGACCACTTTCTGAAAATATCTTGTATTTGCTGGTGTACTTGCTTATCAGTCACCCCTGCTGGTGATGTAAGACCCACAAGAGACACGTTTCCCGCCCTGCTGTATTTCCCAGACCTGGAAAGGGGTCGGAAACAAAAGTCACATGGTGAACATGTGCTGAATGAACGAAAAACAAGATAGAAAAGCAGAAGGAAGAAAGGCAAGAAGGGAGGGAGTGGATCTTGTCCTGAAGGCAGACTCCCTAACCAAGATGAATTCAATTCAGTTCAACAAACACTCAGTGGTGTTTGATAAATTCAATCTGCTTCCCTGAATTTATTCATAATCTACGTTTTAGATAAACTCCAAAAACTCAGGACTGGAGTTAAGGGGTGGTGCAAAAATAGTAGTTTTGTAACTGTTGAAGTCCACAGAGAGTCATTTGTTAATATACAATGAACTGACACTGGATGGTTGAAACAATATTTAAAAATTCTTACTGCTTGGGCGCCTGGGTGGCTCAGTGGGTTAAGGCCCCTGCCTTCAGCTCAGGTCATGATCCCAGGGTCCTGGGATCGAGCCCCACATTGGGCTCTCCGCTCTGTAGGGAGTCTGTGTCCCTCCTCTCTCTCTCCCTGCTGCCTCTCTGCCTACTTGTGATCTCTGTCAAATAAATAAATAAAATCTTAAAAAAAAATAAGAATTCTTACTGCCAAGAAACATCAGAAAAGTCTGCTATAATACTGAGTGGCATCTGGGTGGCTCAGTCAGTTAAGCAACTGCCTTTGGCTTGGGTTGTGATCCTGGGGTTCTGGGATCCTCTGGATCTGAGCTCTGCGGAGCCTGCTTCTCCCTCTCCCTCTGCCACTCCTCTGTTTGCACTCTCTCATTCACTCGCTCTCTCAAATAAATAAATCTTTTTAAAAAATGAAAGAAGAATCTGCCATAATACTGGATCAATATTTTCTTTTGACAACTAACCAGCTACTTACTGTACTTTAGAGTTTCTTGTGCATTTTCTTCTGAAAAGCATGTTCAGTAGGATCGTACAGTACGAACAGAGTGATGACGGTGAAGTCCACACGCAGACATAAGAGTAAACTGGGGTTTGAAATGTTACTTGGTTCAGCAACAGGGATCAATATTTATGTGATTTTCCTTAGGAGAGTCAGAAAGGTTGTCACACTGAATATTTTTGTAAGTTGAAAAATAAGAGAAGCTGAGACAGAAACACAGATCTGTACTTAAATAATTGAGTGTGACAATGACAGAAGGGACCGTGACAAGTCAAGACCGCACAAGACAGTGTCTGGAGCTGCGGGGCCACAGGCATCCCTGCCCTGCTTCCCCTGCATCCGGGCACCACACGGAGCAGCACTTGAAGAAGCTCTGATGGGAGACTACCTGGCAGAGGTACAGAATTTACAGTGTCCTGCAGGAGGCGCACTTCCCTGCGGGTCCCTCTACAAACCTCATCCTTGGAGAAATTTCAGATCTCATCACGCTAGCGCTACAGATTAGACCCGCATATAAAACAGACAGAGAAGTCAGTAATAAGGCGGAACTGGAGCAGCTGGGGAAAGAAGAGAGGAAGGGAAGGATGCTGACGGAGATAAAAGGGATCATCTTATCTCAGGGGAGTCTGCAGAGCTTTGGAGACAGCTCTGCTAGCAAAACAGGCTGTTCTGAGTCCAAAGCCAGTTCCTGAGAGGGAGAGAATGGCGAGTTACTGCTTGGAGGGGAACACGCTTCCCTTTGGGGGAGATGAAGAAAATCCCTGGTGTAGGACAGTGCTGATGGCTGCACAACGGCACGGCTGCTTCGGCTTCAGAACGGCATGCCAACCAGCGGTTAAAATGGCCAGGTTTATGCTATGGATGTTATGACATGATGAAAATTTTTTTTTTTTTTTTTTTCAAGGAGACTCCATGCCCAGCGTGAACCCCAGCATGGGACTTGAACTCACAACCCTGAAATCAAGACCTGAGCTGAGGTTAAGAGTCAGAAGAATCTGGCATCCTGATGCAATAAAATCTTTTAAAAGTTAGTTTATAAAATAGCTGATGGGACCGAAAGGCATCCACAAGACCCGAAGAACAGCTGAGTGGTGAGGGGGTGGTTCATGGACAGGATCCTTGAATCAGCAGATAGCCGGGAATCCATGGGATCCTGGGATCGTGACTTGAGCTGAAGGCAGATGCTTCACTCACTGAGCCCCCCAGGTGCCCTAAGAGAGGAAACTTTTTAAAAGACTGAATGTTGATATATATCCAGGAATAACAAAACACAAACCTAAAGAACCCTTCATGATGTAAACTTCTAATCTTCAGAGAGACTCACTGGGTATTAGATCTGCAATGTTTACTAGGATGAAAGCATCTTACCTTTTAATTTTAAAAAAACTGAAGTTTGAATTTTCTGGAATCCTTATACCTTGTTTATGGGAATGTAAAGAGTGCAGTCTCTTTGGAAAACATTCTCAAAAGTTCCTCAAAGGTTAAAAATACATAGTTACCCTATGATTCCGCAATTGGGACTCCTTGATAATATAGCCAAAAGAAGGTTCATACAAACACTGATACAGTGGAGCCCGGGCTGCACAGTCGGTTGAGCATCTGACTCTTGGTTTTAGTTCAGGTCGTGATCTCAGGGTCATGAGACTGAGTCCCAAGTGAGGCTGTGCGCTCAGCATGGAGTCTGCTTAAGACTCTCCCTCTCCCTCTGCCCCTCCCTTAAATAAGTAAGTAAGTAAAATAAGTAATAAGTAAATAAGTATTACTTGCTACTTAATTAATTTACTTATACTTCCTTATTATTACTTAATAAGTAGTAATTTACTTAATTTTAAGTTTAAATTAAGTAGTAATTTACTTAAGTAAATATTACTACTTAATAATAATAACTATTATTATTATTACTTATTACTAATTACTTAATAAGTAAAATCTTTTAAAAAGGGTATAAAAATGTGATAAAAGAATTATTCTTTTTTAAAAAATATTTTATTTATTTATTTGACACAGACAGTTGGCAAGAAAGGAAACACAAGCAGGGGGAGTGGGAGAGGGAGAAGCAGGCTTCCCACTAAGCAGGGAGCCCAGTATGGGGCTTGATCCCAGTACCCTGAGATCATGACCGGAGCTGAAGGCAAACACTTAAAGACTGAGCCACCCAGGTGCCCCAGAAGAATTACTCTCAAAAGAAAAAAAAAAAAAAATTACTCTCAATAGCCAAAAAGTGTAAGCAACCCAAACGTCCATCAGTTGATGAAGAAAAAAAATAGGAGGTATGCATATAATGAATTTTTTTTTTCTTAACTTAAGTAGGCTCCATTCCCAGTGTGGAGCCCAATGCAAGGCCTGAACTCATGAACACTCAACTGACTGAGCCACCCAGGAGCCCCTGTATATGATGGAATATTAAAGATTTTATTTATTTGAGGGGGGTAGAAAAAAAAGAGAGAGAGAGAGCACATGAGCAGCGGTGGGGGGAGGCAGAGGGAGAGACAATCTCACGTAGACTCTGCACTGAGCATGGAGCCTGATTTGGGGGCTCGATCCTATGAATCTGAGATCATGACCTGAGCCAAAATCTAGACTCAGACACAGCTGACTGAGACACCCAGATACCCCTACTGAGTTTTAATTTTAAAAATGAATAATAAATGCATGCTACAACATGGAACAGCAGGAAAAGCCAAAGAAGCCAGATACAAAAGGTCACATATCCAATTCCATTTATATGAGGGGTCCAGATATATGAAACGTCCAGAGTGGGCAAATCTACGGCAACAGAAAATATATTAGAGTCTGCCTGGGGTTGGTGCGGGGAGGAGGTGCACAGTGATTGCTAATGGGCACGGTTTTTTTTTAGGAGACAAAAATGTTCCACAATTAGAGTCTGGTGATAGTTGCACAACTCTGAATTTACAAAGAAACAGTAAGTCGCATATTTTGAATAGATGAATTGTATACTATGTAAATTACACTGTTCAATTACATTTGAGTTTATAGCATCTTGAAAATTCCGGAATACTTTTTTTTTTTTTTTAAATCACAAAACAAAACTAAAAAAATGGACCTTGAACATCGATGAACTTACTCTCTGGCTATCTGCAGATGGGCTCACAACAACTGGCCTAATGTTTTAAAACAACTTCCAATGTGACCATCACTGTCCACTCACTCAGCAAAAGTATACTGACCATTTACTGTAAAGCTGAGTACTGTCCTGTGCACGTGAACACAGTGATGAACAAAATGTGCTCCCTAAGACTGCATGTCCACAAGGGAGATACAGATGTAAAACTATCAAATATTTTCATTTCTTTTGAAAATGCTGTTACCCAACTGATTTTTGGCTTAATTTAACTTACTTTTTGGTATTTATCTTTTTTAAACAAGATTTTATTATTTACTTGAGAAATAAATAAATTCAAGAAAGAAATTTAATAAATAATAATTTTGAGAAAGAAAATGTGAGCAGGGGGAGTGGCAGGAGAGGGAGAGAGAATCTCAGACAGACTCCAAGCTGAGCACAGAGCTCGACATGGGGCTCGATTCCAGGACCCTGAGATCACCACCTCAGCCTAAATCAAGAGTTGGAAGCCTAACTGACTGAGCCACCCAGGTGTCCCCCATATTTATCTTTGTGGCTCTAGATGTTTTCCAAATTTTCTTTTTAGTCAAATTTAGATCAGAATGTTACTTCCTGTGTATTCTGTTGCTACAACTGTTGTATGTAAATACTACCTACAGAGAATTTTCATCAGGCCAATTAATTGCCATTATCTGACATGGAAGTGAAGACTGCCCTTAAAATCAATAAAACTGAGTGAGATACTATCTAAAACAACAGATACGAAATGATCAGAAGCATGATCAAGTAGACTCTGCACTGAGCATGGAGTTTGTTTTGCAGGGTTTGTTTTTTTATTCAAGTCTCCAACTGTTGCTTCAGTGTAAGGAGTTTTGTTTTGTTAGACAACCTGGAAATCTCCTTGACTCTGAAAGTAAAATTGGGAAAATAATGGAAAGTCTTCTTAAAAACGAACACCTAGGGCGCCTGGGTGGCTCAGTGGGTTAAAGCCTCTGCTTTCGGCTCAGGGCATGATCCCAGGGTCCTGGAATCCAGGCCCGCATCGGGCTCTCTGCTCAGCAAGGAGCCTGTTTCCCTTGCTCTCTCTCTCTCTGCCTGCCTCTCTGCCTACTTGTGATCTCTGTCAAATAAATAGACAAAGTCTTTAAAAAAAATCTTAAAAAAAAAAATCAGTGGAGGTCATCTAATGTATTAGTGGCCAGAATCCTCCAAAAATGAATTCTCAAAGCGATTTAGTAAAATACTTTGGGCGTTCATTTAAATGAAGTGCTTCTCTTGTACAATATTGGAAAACTGTGAAGAAAAAAACTGAAATGTTACTTTAGATTTATCTAACTCCACCCAGGATTTTTAGGTGAGCGAAATGACTCTGTATAATACGATGATGGTGAATGTGAGCTGTCACAGATCTGTCCAAACCCACAGAACACGTCATCCTTATGTGAACAAGAGCTGTCAAGAGGTGACGCTGTGTCAACACAGGTTCATCTGCACCAGACATCCCACTCAGGTGGGGGACGTGGATAGCAGGGGAAGCTGTGCCTGTGTGGGGAAGGTGGCATATGGGAAATATCTGTAGCTCCCTCCACATTCTGACGTGAATCCAGATCCATTCTAAAGAATAGTTTATTTTTTGGGGCGCCTGGGTGGCTCAGTGGGTTGGGACCTCGGCCTTCGGCTCAGGTCATGATCCCAGGGTCCTAGGATTGAGCCCCACGTCGGGCTCTCTGCTCAGCAGGGAGTCTGCTTCCCCCTCTCTCTGCCTGCTTGTGATCTCTGTCAAATAAATAAATAAATAAATAAAATATTTTTAAAAAAAAGAATAGCTTAGGGATGCCTGGGTGGATCGGTTAAGCGGCTGCCTTCGGCTCAGGTCATGATCCCAGCGTCCTGGGATCCAGTCCCACATCGGGCTCCTTGCTTGGCAGGGAGCCTGCTTCTCCCTCTGCCTCTGCCTGCCACTCTGTCTGCCTGTGCTTGCTCTCGCTTCTCTCTCTATGACAAATAAATAAATAAAATCTTTAAAAAAAAAAATAAGTAAAATCTTTTTTAAAAAAAAGAATAGCTTATTTTTAAAAAGATTTATTTATTTATTTATTTATTTATTTATTTATTTATTTATTTTTTATGGGGGCGGGGAAGAGGGTGAGGAGAGAGAGAGAGAATCCTCAGAGTCCATGCTGAGTGCAGAGCCCCATGTGGGGCTTGATGCAAGATCATGACCTGAGCCAATTTCAAGAGTCAAGACACTTAGCTGACTGAGCCCCCCAGGTGCCCCAAATAAAGTTTATTTTCTTTTTAAAAAATATCTATAAACTTGGAGCACCTGGCTGGCTTAGTGGGTTAAACATCTGTCTTCAGCTCAGAGCATGATCTCAGGGTCATGGGATCGAGCCCTGCATCAAGCTCTTTGCTCAGCGGGGAGTCTGCTTCTCCTTCTCCCTCTGCCTCTCCCCCTGCTTGTGCTCTCTCTCTTTCCCTTTCTCTTAAATAAATAAATAAATAAAGTCTTTTTAAAAATCTATAAACTCAGTATTTTTTAATTGTTCATTAGTGACCTTTCTTACCAGTAAAAACCGTATGGGCACAGGACTTCATAAATTTTCAAACTGCCTCTTTTCATATCCATAAAGCACAGACTAGTGCATTCCTCGACCAGCCTGTGCGCTGTCTGTATGCTGAAATGATAAATTACTGCTAAAGGGGAGACGCGAAGGGGGAGATCCCGTCACTATCAGACACAGACCTGACTGACCCTTCGGACAGGGGCAAGGCGAGGGAGACCGGGCCACTGGCCCCAGGAAGCCTGGCTGCAGGGGGAAGGCCAGAGACCGTAGGAGGCTGTTGGATGTGAGGGAGTGTGAATGTCAGTGTGTATGGAAGTCCAGGGTGCTCCAGAAGGGAGGGCCTCAAGGGCGATAACATTCAGGTCCTTACTTACAAAGGGCGCACAGGCAGAAGCAAGGCTCTACAATGCAACCCTTCATCTTTGCCAGCGGTGTGCGGAACAGGAGAGGCCAGGAGCTACGCCGACCTCAGTGGGAACAGCGGGTGAAACCGCCTCCGGCTGGCTGCTGGGGTTGAAGAAGGGGAACAGCAAACAAAACAGAGGAACCTAGGTTTCAAAGTGGAAGAATGTCTGTGAGAGTCTTTTTAAAGTTAGCGGACACTTTGGAAAATTAAAATATATCAATCTTTTGCTAAAATTCAAAATGTAAAGCCATGGAGATAATGTGGATGTTGCTTTAATTTTATAATAAAATAAGCTCACTTTTTTTCTTCTTTTTTTGGATCCTACTAGTGTGAGAAATAGCAATGAACGGGGTACTGCTTCAGAAGACTATTTCTTCCACGGTGATACCCACAGTCGTAGATGACAGTAACAATAAGAATCATTCACACCCACTGTTCCACGAATCTTTGGTCAGTGCTTTGATTTTAGTCAATCGCTGGTTAAGGATGGTAGAGATGTTAGGTACTTTACCCTACTCTGAGGAAGTCCGTTCTCCAATAAATGAAATGATAGCCTGGTAATAAACCCAATTTCCTTCACAGTGTCCTCCGCATTCAGCCAATAACCTCAGCAAGAATTCTTGGGCACTTTCCACTCTACTTGGGCACTTTTGGGAGCCAAAAGGAGATAACAAAGAAACTTCAAGGACATAAAAATCTACTGAATTTCACTAAGCTACTGCCCTTGTGGACACTTAACATTAACGATTAGAAAGAGAAGGGAAGCAGCCTGCCCTGTATTTGCCAGGTGGGTAGGGCCCCATCGTCTGGTCCCACCACAGCTTTCACCCCTCCTAAATAATCTCAAGGCCTAGCCTTTCACATCCATATAATGGAGTATTAGCCCATTATAAAATTTCAAGCTCTTGTAAGTGAACGAAAAACCCCTACTTACACACCAGTGGGAACAGTACACTGCCGTTATGTTCAATACATAAATAATATACATATCTGCAAAAGCGACAAACACATGAGCCTGTCCAGGGAGCTAGTAATCCCGAAATGCCAGACAGAAGGGACTTGCAGGCTGGAACTGGAAGGACAATCCCATTTCACATGATGTGTTATTTTAATAATCCCACTCTCTGGAAATACAAGATTTACCCGTTAGCAGCAAACTATTTCCAGAAGTTGGGCCCCATGTGCTGCATGAAACTTGAAGGACACACTTCAGTCTGTCTGTCTTTTCTACCTCTCCACTTTACCACCACCTCCCTTTCCCTTTCTTTTCCCCCCCCCCCCCATTTATGTAGTTTATTCTATTGGCCCAATCTGGAATTCTTGATCTCAACTCAAAAGGCTTGGCGCAAGTCCTGGGAGTGAGACCATGTGTCTGGGGCTCCTGCCCCGTGGCGGTGGGCTGACAAGGGGAGAGCCCCCTGCCCGAGACAGGCAAAGCCTCCAGAGCCCGGGAGCCCAGCACAGAGCTGGCTTCCACGTTCCCCTCCCTTTGAGTGCTGATTCAAGATTCCAAAATGACTCTACAGTCTACCAGCTCCAGAGGCAAGGACGGGAATCTGGTCACATCCTCCTTGACCCTGAACCTTCTATCTTGCTCCCCTGCTGCTGCTCTCTGTTGCTTTCCCTGGTGCCGCTCTGAAATACTCTGCCCCCCGAGGCCTTTGTCAGGCTGAACTCCATCTAGCCTGAGATCCCAATCCTGCTCTAAAGCTCCTAGCTTGGGGGAGATGATGAAACTGTGGCATCCCTTCCCCTGAGGCGGAACGCAAGACAGAAGGCTAAACCAGGTTTCCCCAAGAGGCCCCCCACACTACCCAGCCTGGACGTTTATCCATCACTGGGGGTTCATTCCCCGTATTCCTCCCCAAGCTCAGTGGCTGCAGCCTTCTAGGACAACAGTGAATGGGAGGGACTTTTGCCCCTAATGTTCTTATTTGCCAGGTGGCCCTAAAGCTCTTCTGAGGATTAAACCACAGCCTCTGATTTTAATTGTCCATTACCTAAGGAAACAGGGCAACTGCTCCTAGTCTCTCTCCACAGGCAGGTAAAATGGAAGATCCAGGGGCTTTGGGACCACACAGCCCTGGACTGAACCCCAGCTCAACTCAGCTTTATTCTGGGCACCTTCCTTACCACTGGTTTCCTTATCTGCAAATGGGAATAGTTCCTACCTCATTTGTAAAAATGCAGTGAGTCGCTCCCCTCTTTATTCCTTGGACACACCCCTTTCCCATTTCAGCCCTCCAGCTAAACCCACCAGACCAGCTGGGACCTGGTGTTATTTGGTAATCAACCTTAAACACAGTGTATAATCTTGGAGTGTAAAGATCCTATTTCTGATAGATATACTCCACCCTTTCTATCAAAAGGGAAGTTTGGAAAGCCTTGTAAGCCTATGTTATAAGCAATGAAACAAACAAACAAAAAATGTGACTGTCCTTGATAACTACAGAACCTATCGCCCCAGCAACACACAGAGTGACAGGTACACACACACACACACCTACCTGCTGTCCAGGGACCAGGGTTCCATCCCTCACTGGCTTTCTTTGGTGCCTGCTAACCTTTACATTCACTGTCATGGTCAAGACTCAGTCTTCAAAACCCTCAAACACCACCTCCCTCATTTTTGATAAGAGAAAACCAAAGGCCCAGAATGCTAAAGTGACTTGTTCAAAGTTGCACAGGGTGTAAGGCGCAGACAGCGGATTAACTGCTACCCAGCTGGTGCGCCCAGCGAAGGGAGAAACTCGAAGGGAGTAACTCGTGAAAAGCTTGGTTAAGAGGAAGCACACGGCAAGGCTGTATTTCATCCTCACCAGACTCTGAAGATATTCTGCGACTCTCCGCATGTGTTTTTAGGATGACACACAGAGGACTACTGAACAACACAGACCTGAACTGCAAGGGTCTACTCCATGATGATTTTTTCGATAAATATGGCAGTAGTGTTAATGTATTTTCTCCCCCTTATGATTTTCATAACATTTTCTTCTCTCTAGCTTACCTGGTTGTAAGAATTCAGTGTATAATACAGGTAACATACAGAATATCCATTAATTGGCTGTTTCCTGTTATTCCTAAGGCTTCTAGTCAAAAGTAGGCTATTGGCAGTTAAGTTTTTGGAGAGTCAAAAGTTAGCAGGTGCATTTCTGACTGTGTGGGGTGGGGGTGTTGTTCAAGGGTAAACAGTGTGAATATTTATTTGCCAACAGGATTTCACAGATATTTGGTGCATTTCTTAGAACTCCTGTGCTCTAAGACCAGTGCCATTAAATGGAACTCTGTGAAAAACAGAAACACACACTTTCCAGTAATTTAAATAATTAAAACCTGAGCTAGCTGTGCCTACAGGGCTCTTGAAATGTGGCTTGTGCAACTGAGGAGCTGAAGGTTTTAAATTTTTCAACATATTTCACAGTGGCAAAATACATGGAACATAAAATTTACCAACTTACCATTTTTAAATACACCCTTCGGCGATAATGAGCACATTCGCACTGTTGTTCGAGTGCGACCATCATCACATCATCCATCTCCACAGCTCTTTTCATCTTGTAAACTGAGACTCTACCCCCAAGAAAAGGTAACTCTCCTTTCCCTCCACCTGCCCCCCAAACCCTGGCAACCACCATTGTACTTTCTGTCCCTATGATCTTGATGACCTTAAGTAAGTAGGTACAACCATATAGTATTTGCATTTTTCTTTTTTTTTTTTAAGATTTTATTTATTTATTTATTTGTCAGAGAGAAAGAGCACACAAGCAGGCAGAGTGGCAGGCAGAGGTGGAAAGAGAAGCAGGCTCTCTGCTGAGCAAGGAGCCTGATGCGGGACTCGATCCCAGGACCCTGGGATCATGACCTGAGCTGAAGGCAGTGGCTTAACCACTGAGCCACCCAGGCGTCTCAGTATCTGCCTTTCTGTGAGCAGCTTACTTCACTCAGCAGAATACTCTCAAGCTGATCCAAGCTGCAGCATGTAGCAGGATTTCCTTCCTTTTGAAGGCTGAATAATATTCCACTCTATGTAGAGACCACATTTTGCTTATCCATTTGGAGGTCAGTGGACCCTTGGGTGGCTCCCACATTTTAGCTATTGTGAATGCTACTATTGACACGGCTGTACAAGTATCTCTGAGACCCTGCTTTCAACTGTCTTGGGTAAACACCCAGAAGTGGAATTGCTGAGTGGTCTGGTAATTCTGTATTTAAGGTTTTGAGGAAGCGCAATGTTGTTTCCTAAAGCAACTGTGCCATTTTAAGTTTCCACCAAGAATGCGCAAAGGTTCTGATTTCTCCCCATCCTTGTCAATACTACTAATGTCTGGGGTTTTGTTTGTTTGTTTGATAGCAGCCATCCTAATGAGTGTGAAGTGGTATTTCACTGTAGTGCTGATCTGCATTTCTCTTGTGATCAGTAATACTAACCATAGACCTTCTTTGATTTGATGTTTTCATTTCATTTCACTGTAATGAGATTAAACTCAAATGGCCATATATGGCTAGGGGCTGCAATACTAGACAGTGCAGCTCTAGACCACACTGATTCTTAGGGTGATTTCAACACCCAGAGCAGTACGCACAAGGAGCTCTGGATGCCAACAGACCAGTCAGATACTTTCTAGTTCTGTGGACCTAACAGTCACTTACACATCCCGTACCTCAGTCTTTACATGTGTAAAACGGGGGTTGTACATCCAGAATGCTCTAAGAATGAAATGAAATGAATCAGTATGCATGTAGCCCCTGGTACAGTCTAAGCACACAGGAGAGAATCGAAGCTAATGGGACATGCCTCTCCTCATTTCCCAGTTCCCACCAAAACTAGACACCTAGGAGTTGGCCTTTTCAGACACTTTCCCCAAATAGACTGCAGTCCTTTCCAGAGAAATGGACTTTCAGTTCTAAGAAACAAGGATCGTTAGCTCCCACCAAAAGAACCCCAAGATGGAGGGTGGGCAGATATGAAATCTGTAATCTCAGCCCTCTGATCATCAAGGAGTCTGACTCTATCCAGATTCAGACTTAGCTAATAACCAACAAGAAAGTGAAGCTACCAAACTTCCAAATCTAGAACTCCTGGCCATCTCCTTCAGGAAGCCCCCAGAAACAAACCTGCAGAGGGAGAACCCTTTAGGAAAACTCTGTAACAGGCACCTGGTTGGCTCAGCTGGTTAAGCTACTGCCTTCGGCTCAGGTCATGATCCTAGAGTCCTGGGACCGAGGCTCACTCTCATCTCTCTCTCTCTCAAATAAATAAATAAAATCTTTATTTAAAAAAAAGAAGAAAAGAAAAAGAAAACTCTCTTAAGTCCTGAATGTGAGGCATGGTTCTGGACAGTCTGAGACCGTTTTTTTGTGGCCAAGGCGACCACCTGGGTGAACCCCAGGCACCTTACCTGACGCTGCAGTGGTGGGGGTGCTGGCCGGCGCAGGCTGCGAGGGGCTGCTGCTCTCGGTCATCAGGCACGGGTTGCTGCCATTGCTCTCTCTCTTGACAAGCAGCTCAGCAGCGCTGGGCAGCGGGATGGGGTGGCTGATCCCCAATTCTTCCTCCTGGGCCTGCTGCCTTCTCAGGGCCACCTGGAAGCACAGGGCAGCAGGTCAGCCCCCCATAACCAGAATCTCTTGCACGGCTTTCCCAAAACCCCGTGGAGTCCCAGTCACCCAAGATATCACGATCCCTGAGCTCCAGGAGTAAGGTCTAGGATTCTCTCACTCCTTTTGAATGCTACCCAAGTCACCAGGATGTGCAGCCAAAGCTGAGAAATGGCGTCAAGCCCACAGTAGATCAAAAAATGTCCGTTACACTAATGAGTATGCAGAGCAGGGAATAAGGCTGGCTGCAGAGGATCCAGAAAAGCTGTAGAGTCGGTCAAGCAGAGGAGTTCCATCTGAAGGGAAGTCAGCATTGACAGATTAGGAACGAAGGAGAATGTCTCGCTCTTTCTGGCCACACATTTGTCAAAGGCTACTGTACTGGGGCCAGTGACCAGCAAGATAGAGTAAAATTAGATTAGATCCTAAGGTAGTCACTGTTTAAAAGCAGGAAGAGGAGGCAGGCACACATGCGAAGGCAACTCAACACAAAATGCGGCAAAAACCATGGGAGAGGGACACAGCAGTCTCACAGCAGGACTCTGGAGGCAAAAATGGTTTTAAGGGTAAGAATCAGCCAGAAAAGGTACTGTTCTTCAGCCTTGAAGAACAGATTGAGTAACAAGCACACAGGCAAGAATGAAGGAACCCAATCCAGAACAAGGGAGCAGGGCGGGCAGGCAAAGCAAGGGCTGCTGAGAAAACCCGGCAGGGCCAGGCTCTCCGGAATGAGGGGAGCATGTAGAGCGGTCATGGGGGAAAGCTTGGAATAAGGTGTTGAAGACCCTGGAGAAGGAAGAGGCTGCAGGTAGAAAGAAAGTCAGAGGACAGGTCCTTCCTCTATGCCAGCAGGATGGAAGGAGCCAGAAGTGAGGGTATAAGGGACTTAAACCACCTAAGAGACTCCTCGTGGTCGCTCTTCAACTTATCTGCTTTTAAATAACATTGTTAAAGGTTGCAAAGAAAAAAAAAAAAAAAAAAAAAAAAAAAAAAAAAAAGAAATTGTACTTTGGTTTACCACATGTAACAAAAAAGGAGACTTTCTATTGAAACTTGACTATTAGTGATCCTGAAATGAGAAAGTAAAACATCTGTACCTCAGAGGCCAAAACAGAAGCCAAAAGTTGAAATCAAAATGGTAAACTAGAAACACAAGGACTATTTACTGTTTTAGGAAAATTGTAGTCCAAACTTAGCAAGCTGATTCACTTACAACTGGATTTTTCTCATAACAAGAGTTTTCAACTTAAAAGAGCATCCTTATTAAATAATCAATTAACATTAAACGATTAAGCACCGCTCTTGGATTTTTTTTTTTTATTACTAACCAAGTTTAGAAACAGAATATTAAGGATTTGATCAAAAAATACCAACAAAAAACCCCCACAAATCTCTGAAGTATATCAATGCATGCTTATGTCCTGATTCACACAAATTCCATGCACAAAATGCACAGGGTATTTATTATATGAGCCATAACTAAGGACACTTTTATAAAGGTCTCTCAAGGATTTTAAAGGAAAGATATTCAATAAGGGAAGGTGGGGGCAACTGATTAAAATGCGGTAATTTTAGGGTCATATCGAAGATCAATTTCACAGTAGTTTAGAAAGAAAAAAACAGCCGGTAGACAGAATTTTTCAGGATTTCCTCTAGCGCCACACAAGACGTCCAGCGTAGAAAACGCTGAATTTTCCTATTATTGAAGTAATCCTGAGTCGTTTTTGTTTTTAACATAGCAAACGGGCTTTTGGGAAATTGGTGCCCCAACTAATGAAGCTTATACAAAATGAATGGCCCTACTTCAACCCCTGTTTTTATTACATTTTAAGGAAAAGTCCCCTCCCAAGCATACCTAGTCTGCACTCGATATTTAAAACAACTCGGTGTTCAGAAGATTTTTCTAGCTACAAATACAGCTTCGGGGTCCCTAAGGCTTTTTCAGTTAAACTCACTGTAACGCATTTTAACGCTACATCGGGGAAAACTCCCACCCACGACGGAGGACGCCGCAAACCCAAGAAAAAGCAGCTGTACGCGCCGGCCGCTCTCGCAATCTGCGAAGCCCACATACATCCAATTTCAGACACATTGGTAAAAAAAAATGAGACGCACAGAAAAAGCATAATCGTCAAGCATTTACTCAGTCTTTGTTAAAACACTCTCCTAGGAATTATTTTCCACGGAGAAAAGGCACACGTCCCCAGTCCAAAGCTGCACGTCCGTAGCAAACCCCTCTCTGGTATCTTTTCATCTTACATAAACTGCCTGAAAAGGATGAAACAGGTTTTAGCTGGGAAGAATGTGTATTATTCTCTCCTAAAAAATCCTTTCAGTTAAAAAAAAAAAAAAAAAAGAAAACTTTAAAAAAAATCGTTTCAGGACGCCAGACGACTTGGGGAATTTCGGCTTAAGACGCTACGTGCCTGTCTTCCTCAGGACGTTTCTTTCTTTCTTTCTTTTTTTAAAAAAAAACCACGACAGACACGCCCTCAAAGCCGTGCCATTTTCCCCCTCGCGCTTCCCTTTCTGAGCTCGTCCGGCGGGTGTGAACTCACGCCGAGTAACCGGTACCTGAGGCGTCGGGCCGAGGAGCGGGAGCCGCAGAGCGAACGCTGTTCCCGTCGCGCTCAAAATGGCTGCGGCGCGCGGCGCGGACCGGCGGGCGGCGAGCTCGGAGCCGGCGCCGGGAGCTCGGCGGGGGCCACGCGGCCTCCGCGCGCGCTGCCGCGACTTTTCCAGAAGCACCACGCGCTGCTCCGCGCGGTACCCGGAAGAGCGGCGGCCGCCGTTCCCGCCAGTCGCCGGAGCGGGCGCCCTCCCGCACCCTCTGCAGTGGGAGCGCCGGTCTCGGCTCGGGGGCCGGGGTCCCAGGGCCTCCCGAGGCAGGGGGGGCGCCCCAACTCTCCGCTCCGAGAGCGAGGTCCGGGGTCCACGAGAGGCCCGCCCCCCCCCAGCTCCCCGCGCGCGCGGCGGGGCGAACCGGCAACTCTCCGCTCTGAAAGCGAGAGCTGAGGTCCCGGGGCGCTCGGAAGGCGCGAACCCTGCAACTCTGCGCTCTGAGAAAGCGACCGGAGAGCCCAGCAATGGTGGGGACCTCCGAGGGTGCGAACCCCGCGATTCTGCCGGAGGGAGGGACCAGGGACTCCCGAACAGAGCGAACCCCGCAACTTACTGCTCCGGAAGCAGGAGCGGAGACCCTGGGGAGGGATTCGCGGGGCCTCCGACGGGGTGACCCCCCCAACTCTCCGCTGGAGGGCGGGGTCAGGGATCCCGGGACTCCCGACAGAGCGAGCCCCGCAACTCTGCTCTGAGAGAGGCATCAGAGGTCCTGGGGAAACTCAAGCGGCCGACGCCGCCACTCTGTCGAAGGTCGGGGTCAGGGATCCCTCGGAGGCCGAGCGAAACCCCGCAACCTCCCTGCTCCGCGGGCCGGATCCCAGAGGACTGGGATCCCAGCTGGCAGCCGCGGCCGTGGGCGAGCTCCCCCGCCGGTCTCCGGAACCCGGCACCGCGTGGCGCCCGCCCGGCCCGTGGGCCTTTAAGCTGGGGGCGGACGCTCGGTTCCCGGCCGCCCGCACTCACCTGCGCGGCCATCACGCGCTGTCTCTCGGCGATCAGGTTGCACTTCTTGCACTGGCAGTCCCGCCACATGCAGAAGCGCTTGTGGCCCTTGAGCGGCGACGCGTAGCCGTGGTTCCTGCATCGCGCGCACTTGGGCAGCCGCGGGGACTTCTTGCTCCCGGAGCCCATGCCCGACGCCCCGGAGCCCGAGGAGCCGCCGCCTCCGCCGCTGCCCCCGGCGCTCGCGCCACCACTGCTCCCGAGCAGCGCCCCAGCCGCTTTGCCAAAGCCCCCGGCCTTGCCCTGCGGGGGTGCCCCGGCGGCGTGTGGGGCCTCCGAAGGGGCAGACGGCTTGCTGAACGCGTCGTCGTTGGGCATGGTGCCCTAGCGAGAAGTGCGAGGACCCGCCGGGCCCCTCTCGGGTCTGGACACGGCTGCGAGCGGAGAGCACCGGCAACGGCGAGGCTCCCGCGGGGAAGGCCCAGAAGCCGTGTGCGCTGCAGCCCGAGGTGCAGCCGGAGTGGCGCGGTCTGGGCACGCAACGCCTAGACTGGTGGGGGGTTGTGCCCTTTCTTTTGGCGCGCGCGCCGCGCAGAACTTTTAGATACTTTTCAGAACGTTCCCGGGACTGCCTGGGCGGGAGAGGGCGCGAGGGAATGCGGCCACGCCCACCGCCCCCCAACTCCAGCCACTGCGTTCCCGCCGGGAGCCAGCTTGCACTGGCTGCAAACACCGAGGGCGTGGCTGCAGGTGGCTGCAACGCACCTCGAGGTGCAGAGCCACCGGGGACAGCGTGATCTCCGCGCTCCCCCAGGCACCGCGGCCCCGCTGCCGGGAGCACGCTGCACAGGGAGGGAGCTGAGCTCCTGGACCGGGAACGTTGCTGTGCACCTTCGTCGTGCACGCCGCTTGGAGGAGGTGCAGACCACCCTGTGGGATCCTTTAGCTCCCTTCCCCCATTCTCCACGTTAGCTCCGTAGGGCAGAGGTTGCCAGAAGCCAATTCGAAAAGCGGTTTCTTAAGAGAAGGAGGAGATTGGAGCCCTGAGAGAAGAAAAGTCTCTGCCCTTAAATCAGCATATAAGACCCTCACTGTGGGGCTGTAGCGCACCCAAAATTGGGTCTTTCTGTGCACTCAGCCTTTAAAAAACCGCACTGGGGTGGGAGAGGGGTCGTACTTAACAGATGTAGACATCTATCCAAAATTCATCCCGCATTTAAGATCTGTGCATTTGTTGTGTGTAATTACACCTCTAAACACCGTCGTGGTCTTACAGCCTTCCACCCACACCCGGACAACACCCCTCTGAGCTTCTGTTCACTTACAGGGCAAATCCGAACCTAAAGCCTGCTGATCAGATCATTTTTCCTACACACCCACAATGTCCCTACAACACCAGCCCTTCCCATGTCTGGATCTGCAGTAGCTTCCAAAGGGGCTCCCTGTTTCTTAATCTTCAGTATATTTCACATAAAATAGCAGCTGGCCCCTGCAATGGCCTGGTGTTGTTCTCCTTGTGAAAAGCAAAAGTTAAAGAGCCAAGGCTGTGTTTTAAAGGACTTCAGTGATCCCTCCCCCGCCCCCCACCCGGCCTTTCTCAGTCAGCCTCACAGAGTTTCCAATAAGCTTGGAAGCACTCACTGTTGGCCCTTTATCAGTTTTGTTCAGTGCCACTTCCCTAACCTCGCCATGGGCCATGGCCGTTGTCCAGCCAGGGGGCTGCCCTAACATCTCTCCCCGACTCTCCCTGCTTTTCCCCAGTATTAGCTCTCAGGTTCCAAATACCATGCCCCCATCCAGGGGGTAGGTCCGCAATGGATGGAGGTCACCCTGGTTGGCTTCTCACCAAGGTGGTTACTGGCATTTCACTGAGCTCTGAAATCCTCCAACCTACTCTTTGCATTCTTATTCTGAAGCCCCCTTCACAGGCTTTGTCCCTGAGCCTGCATTTTCTCCATTAGTATTCTCTGGGCAAAAATCATTTCCTAAAGAAGCTTCTAGCTTGACCTAATACCTCGTATCCTTACCACCAAGCCCAGTGAAGCTCTATTCTGGACGGAAGCCAGGATGCAACCATTTATCTCATCCTGGAATCTGTTAAATGATACTACTATTTTGTTGAGCAATACTCCTAAATCTTCTACTGAAACACACCTACCAATTGCAGTTACCTACCAATGATCCTTTCCCATATATTTATACTTGAATACATTAGCTAGCGCTGAATTATTCCAAAGGCCCTATCCAGTTGAAGAGAACGAAGTCAATGCTGGAAGCAGCAGCTGTCGAGTCCCAAATTATAGGGGAGCACATGTTTCTTAGGGGCCTCCCATCGCTAGAATCTGTGATGGAGAGACTTAAGGCTACAGACAGTTTGGGGCTAGGAAGCTGTGTGACCAAGGTACAAAAACATAAAATGTGATGAAGTTAATAGCCTAATAAAGTTTATTTGCAAACCACAGAGGAAGTATCAGGCACAAGATGATCCAAAAGAGAAGTCAGGAGCCCTCAGGGACAAGCAGAGTGGTTCTGGATATTTTGAGCAATCTGGCCCTATTTTCTCCTTTCTTCACCGCCCCCTTCCAGAAACCAGAGCTCTGAAGGCTGGTGATGCAGTTCTGTATGCACTGAGTTGGACAGATGGCCAAGACATGCTGATGAGTGGGGTGCGGGCAGAGGGAAGTCTGTTCCAAAACTTAGCAGGGTTGGGCAAAGACCTCTCAGATATGACACCAAAGCACAAACATTAAGAGCAAAAAATGACAGACTGGCGTTATCAAAATGCAAAAACGTTCATGCTTCTAAGGATAGCATTAAGAATCTGAAAAGCCACAGACTGGGAGAAAATATTTGGAAATCATATATCTGATAAAGGACTTGTATCTAGAATATATTAAAACTCTTGTGATTTAATAAAAAACAGACAACAACCAAAACAATGGGCAGCATTCTGAATGGACATTGGACTGAAGAAAATATTTGAATGGCCAATAAGCACATGGGAAGATGCTTGCTGTCATCAACCATTAGGGAAATGTTATGTCTGAACAACAGTGAAGAATTACAGTACACCCACGAGGATGGCTGTGATCAAAGACAGAGACCAGGGACACCTGGGTGGCTCAGTGGGTTAAGCCTGTGCCTTCAGCTCAGGTCATGATCCCAGGATCCTGGGATTGAGCCCCAAATCGGGCTCTCTGCTCTGCAGGAAGCCTGCTTCCCCCTCTCTCTCTGCCTGCTTCTCTGCCTACTAGTGATCTCTGTCTGTCAAATAAATAAATTAATTAATTTTAAAAAAAATAAAAAGACAGAGATGAGTGGAAAGTATTGGCTAGGACATAGAGACACTAGAATTCTTAGCTACTGCTGGTGGGAATGTAAAATAACACAGCCATTTGGGAAAATTTTACCATACAACTAAATAATTCACTCCTAGATAGCCACCCCAAAGAAATGAAAACATCTGTCCACACAAGCACTTGAATACGAATATCCGTGGCAGCATCACCCACGTGAAATAATCCAAATTCTTCAATGCTTGAATGAAGGTAGGTACGTATGTATATACAAAATACGGCATATACATACCATGGACTCTCCAGTCATCAAAAGGGATGAGCTAGGGCTGCACTCATAGCCAGAATAAAACTTGAAAACGGTACGCTAAGGAAAAGAAGCCAGATTCATAATATTGTACATTCCCATTTATATCAAATGTCCAGGAGAGGCAAATCATTACAGAGAAGATTGCCAGGGCCTGGCTAGGAATGGAGAGGAAATGCAAATGGGTATATGGGATCTTCCTGGGGGTGATGCCATGGTCTAAAATTGTATTGTGCTTATGGCTGCAAAATTCAGCAAATTTATTAAACTTATTGGTATAACTAAAGTAAGAGAATTTTATGGTATATAAATTATGCCTTGGGACATCTGGGGGACTCCGTTAAGTGTCTGCCTTCGGCTCAGGTCATGATCCCAGGGTCCTGGGACTGAGCCCTGCTTTGGGCTCACTGCTCAGCAGGGACTCTGCTTCTCCCTCTGCCTCTGCCCCTCTCTCTGTTCACACATCTCTTTCTCTCTCTCCCTCAAATGAATAAAATTTTTAAAAATTTTGCCTCAACAAGCAAGTAAATAAACAAAAAAGCACCACGATCTACAATGCGATTCCATCTCTGAAATAAGAACTAATGTGAGTTTATAGCTGGATAGGCTATTTAGCTTCTCTGGGTTACCGGATTATGAGGGATAATCTCCTTATACTTTGTTTTTATTTTATGTTTTTGCAAAGTGGATCCAAGTTCTGGCACCCCCCTCCCATTCTCTCTCTCTCCCCATGGCTGTGTGGGAAGAGCTGACATCCGGGTTGGGCCGAGTCCACCCAGCCTCAGCCCTGTGGTCAGCCTCAGCTTTCCAGCATTCTCAGCACCAGAATTTGGAAACCAAGCTCATTGTACAAAAAATTATTACATGTTGTGCTTTCCAGTTGTCATAGTTCTGTGATGCTTATACTTACTATCTGATTTTTAAAAACATTTGGCAGGCATTACTTCTACCATCAGTAAAAAACCAAATACACTAATTTATTAGTGAGTCAATATAGCACTATATTTAAATGCCTGGGTTTGAATCCCAGCTTTGTGAGCTTAGATGATTTCTTAACCTCTCTGTGACTCAGTCTGTTCATCTGTAGTAGGAGGGTAGTAATAATATCTGCCTCAAAGGATTGTTAGAAAGACTAAAATCAGTTAACACTCATCGAGTGATTAGACAAGTATCTGACACCCAGCAACAAGTCAGTTGTTGTCATTATTATTTCCATATTGTAAAGAAAAAATGAGTGGGCGAAAGCAGGGTACATATACATATAACCTTCCACATGTTAGTATAATTTATTGGAGGGGCGTAGGGAGCTTTATTAGAAAACATCAATGATCAATTTCATCTACTTTGCATTTTGTCCATTGCCCCGAGTCTTGGTGCCACAGGTCATGGGGAAAATTCTCTGGTGCTTCTGACCCTCTACATGAAGCTACATACTAGGGTCAAGTGTGAAGCCCTGAGTTCGCTGGCCTGAACTAGAGACTCAGTGCACAGCTGTGTGGAGGCAATGGCCGGCGGTATGAGCAGTAGGAATTTAGGGAGGAGGGAGCACGGTAGAGCCTCAGGCCCTGCATGTAGGAGGAAGAATCTATGGCCACAGTCTCGCAGGATCCGAGAAGGGGAAAACGGGACCTTCTAGGTCGTGGGAACGACTGATGGAAGGCTGGACACTGGGAGTGATCCTGTGGGTTGGGGGAGAGGGCCCAGGTCTGCCAGTTTGGAACAGAGGAGTCAAGCTGGAGCCTAGCAGGAGATAAGGTTGGAAAGATAAGGTGGTACCTTGCCTGCCAGTGAGGAGTTTGGCTTCTATCCTTTAGACAAATGGAGAAGGATAAAGGTTTTCATCCTTGAGGTGTTTGAGGAATGAAAGTGGTAGGTCTGCCAGTTGCTGGGTGATTTGAACAAGCCACTTAACCTCTCTGGTCCTTATGAGGAGAGGACAATATCAGAGGGATCAAAGTTATTTGCAAGATGCCCAGCCCCATGCCTGCCACACACAGATGGAGGAGGGCGGAAGGCAGAGCGTGGGTATAGGGACGCAGGCTGCCTGTGTTAGAGGCCTGGCTTTACCACTTACCAGCGACGTACTGCTCGGGGCAAGTCACTCACCCCTTCCAGGCCTCCCTTTCTTTATCTGGAAATTGGAAAGGACCTGACAATTGTCATAATGCAATTATGAACATATGTAAAGGGCTTCGATCCATGTGTGCAAGAGATTAAGCATGATCTTAGTGTGAGGGGTTCAGAATCCTAGAGGAGGAATCGAGCCACCAGTGGAAGGTGAGGGGAACTGAGGCAGGTTCTAGGATCTGAGCAGTTGGCTCATTCTTCTTGAGTCTGTTCCCGGCAAGGTCAGTAATTAGGAGCCTAGCCTGGAACTTGGAGATGAGGGACAGAAACTCTGAGTAGCAAACATCAATCACAAAGCATACTGTCCCCACACTATCTGAGCACTTGGGGCCAGTCTCAGGCCCTGAGGGAGACTGAAGGATACAGATACAGTAAGGTGGCCCGTCAAAAGCACCAAGCAGGCTGAGTGGCACGTGTGGGAGCCCATGGGTGGGAGGAGTCAGCACCCAGGGAGGCGGGGCTCTGTGTCACTAGAGGCAGATGCTTATTGCCTGCAGGGGACCCTGGGGTCATCCCTGTTTCTAAGGTTGTGCAATGATTGACTTTCACAAGTAATGCCCCTCATGAGTTAGCAACAGAAGTTTAAATCAGGTTCTATTCCTTACCCTTTAAGAAAAGGATATAAATATTTTGTCATTTTTCCCAGGAAGAATTGTTAAAATGTAAACATTATGATGTTTAAAGGGAAACCTTAAGTTATCTAGAAAAAAGAAAAATCACTGGACCTGAAAGTCAAATGAAGTGATTGGGAGAAAACGCACTTGGTCTCCAGAGAAAATAAAAAATGTATTCTGAAGATAATAGCAGTTGACGCTTCAGTATTAACTGCTGTTTTGAGACTGTCAGCAGCATACTGACTCTTTTATATTAACCTAAAGAAAAAGAAATAGTTTGCCATCATAAGTTTTTTTGTAGGATCAACTGCCTAAAATTTCAAGAAGAAATTCAGTTAAGAATACTTATTGTAGGGGCATCTGGGTGGCTCAGTGGGTTAAGGCCTCTGCCTTCAGCTCAGGTCATGATCCCAGGGTCCTGGGATCGAGCCCCGCATCGGACTCTCTGCTCCGCAGGGAGCCTGCTTCCTCCTTTCTCTCTGCCTGCCTCTCTGCCTGCTTGTGATCTCTGCTTGTCAAACAAATAAATAAAAATTAAAAAAAAAATACTTATTGTAGGGGCACCAGTGGGCTCAGTTGGCTAGGTTCGGATCCCTGGTTTCTGCTCAAAGTCATGATCTCAGGGTCCTGGAGTCAAGACTCTCCTCTCTGGACTCAGTGGGGAGTCTGCTGGAGATGCTCTCCCTCTGCCCCTCCCCCATGCTCTCTCAAGCGCTCTCTTTGGAATAAATAAATAAATGTTTATATATTTTTAAAGATTTTATTTATTTGTCAGAGAGAGAGTGTGTGAGAACCTAAGCAGATGAGTCCCTCCTTGGGGCTCATTGCTCAGTGGGGAGCCACAGGCAGAGGGAGAAGCAGGCTCCCCACTGAGCAAGGAGCTGGAAGCGGAACTCAGTCCCAGCATCTTGAGATCATGACCTGAGCCAAAGGCAGACACATAACTGACCGAGCCACCCAGGTGTCCCAATAAATAAATCTTTAAAATATATACTTATTTGGGGCGCCTGGGTGGCTCAGTGGTTTGGGCTGCTGCCTTCGGCTCGGATCATGATCTCGGGGTCCTGGGATCGAGCCCCGCATCGGGCTCTCTGCTCCGCAGGAGGCCTGCTTCCCTCTCTCTCTCTCGCTCTCTCTCTCTGCCTGCCTCTCTGCCTACTTTTGATCTCTGTCTGTCAAATAAATAAATAAAATCTTTAAAAAAATATATATATATACTTATTTGAGATGGGGATTAAATAGTATGCTTATCATAATAAGCATGGAGTGAGGTACAGGATTGTTGAATCATTAAATTCTATACCCAAAAGTAATATTATACTGTGTGTTTACTAACCGGGATTTAAATAAAAACTTTAAAAAAAAACCTTAATAAGAAAAGTAAAATGTTAGGCTCAGAAAAATTAATTTTAGAAAGTTTAGTTAGGTGGAGAAAGAATAAATAACATACAGGTTTAATGTTTGAGATTTGTAAAGAGCAAACACATTCAAATCGCTCTTCTAGGATTTAACTTTCAAATGTCTTATTTTAACTAACCATTTAACGACAAAGGTGTCTGCTTTTTAATTTTAGCAATCCCCCTGAAATTACTGTCTGTTTATGTAATTACTTCCTCGTACAGCTAATGCTCTGGTAAACCGAGGCTCTCACAGGCTTTCCTGCGTCTTCTGCTGTGATAGTGTTAAAAGACCAGAGGAAACAGTGAACACAAATCCTGAAATAACATTTAAGAGTTTCAAATGAATTGGAAGTTAAAATGTATACCAACAGAGGGGTTCCGATACATCTCCCATTGGGTTCAATAGCCACTATCTTGCCGATTTCTGAGTTTGCTAACAAAATAAAAAGAAGGCAAACAGAGAGTTTCACAGTGCTAATACTACCAAGATAAATAACAATGTAAGTATGCCTGGGTTTTTACCGTGGGCCATTCACACGAGGCAGAAGCGCTGAGAATAGTAAAATGAATATTTTGTGGCTGATTCCAAGTTTAAAAATTGAAACCTTTAGTAGACACATATATCAGTTATTATGTGGCTCAGTGAGCTTTTTTTTCGCCCCAAAGAAGGCCTTGTCAGGTTTCCACTTTCCCAACAAATGCAAGAAAACTACACCAGATACATTATAAAAACAAAAATTCATCTAATCCCAGAAGAAAAAATGATGGGCCAAGAAGCCAGAGAGTGAGGATGGCTAACCCTAATCATTACAATTACTGGCATAAATTATTTAAAAATACTACTATCAATGAATATTGCTTCAAATTGATACCTGTAATTTGTCATTGTCCGAGTTGGCACCCCTAACCAAACATGACTTCGGGAACACTCTAGAACATGTTCCTGCTGCTCAGAAAACAAGACAAACGTGTGTAATATCTCGGCAAAGAAAATATCAGTAACAGTTCAGTTCAAAAAGTATCTTGAGTTAGTGCAGGATTCATCCCCAACGAACAGTGACGTTAAGCATGAAGGAGTTTCGAAGAGAAAACCCTGAAGACTGAAGGGGGCCTTGGAGGCTTCTTGGAAGAAGCAAGCTTTCAGGGGAGCAGTTTTTGGACTCATGAACCAAGTCATGAAGGGAAGGTAAATTGATACAAACTCAAATTACATCTTCCAAAGGGGGAAATGGGACCGCCTCAAGATGGGGACATTCAGGCAGACTCCCAACTTGACCTTGAAATGTTCATCCGTGGGGTGCCCATGTCCCTAGCCCACATCATTCCTCAGTGCCTTCCTTGGATGGCCATTCCTTTTTTTTTTTTTTAATATTTTATTTATTTATTTGACAGACAGAGATCACAAGTAGGCAGAGAGGCAGGCAGAGAGAGAGAGAGGAGGAAGCAGGCTCCCCACGGAGCAGAGAGCCCGATGCGGGACTCGATCCCAGGACCCTGAGATCATGACCTGAGCGGAAGGCAGAAGCTTAACCCACTGAGCCATCCAGGCGCCCCTTGGATGGCCAATCCTAACGGATGCATTCCGCTTGCTTTAATAGACTTGCGAGGAACACAAAGCCTTTCTTTGCTTTGGGGAAACTTTTTGAGACAAGGGTGGAATTTTTTTTTTTAAGTTATTACTCCTTAAAAATATTCATAAAAGCAGAGAAAAGCAACAAGGAAATAATCCCAGAGCGCCATGCATGGACATTCTGCAGCCTGCAAAGTGAAATCCCCTATTCCTCTTCCGGGAGATGCAAAGGGAAGGGTCATCGGTTGATCCGCCCGCCCATAGCCAGATTCGCAACCACCGGGCAGGCGCCATTTGCAAGCCGGCATGTCTGTCCCACGTGGCCGCCATCTTGTAGACACGCACTGGTGTGGAGGGGGTCCTGGGCAGGGCAAGGAAACTTCTCCCTGCTCCCTGTCAGGCCTTATTTCCTGCCCGGAAGACAGGCAGTGTGTGTTTCCCCCTGCCCATCCCCTCACCCTGTGAACTTGAAGGGGGTCTCCATATAGGAATAGGCATAATCAGCTGTTGTGGTAGACACCAGCCCCGTGGCGTTGGAGGTGGTAGGTTGTAGGAGTAGAGCGTGGGATTGGGTAGCCTTGTACTTAGTGAATACTACTGATACTCTCTGAAGTAGGGGTGCCGGATAAAATACATAAATATTGCATGGGACATAATACACTAAAAACTATTTTTCCTTGTTGATCTGAAACTCAAATTCAACTGGGTGTTCTGTACTTTTTATTTGCCAAATACGGCAACCCAATTTTTATAGGTTCTGGGAAACACCATTTCCCTAAGTCCTCTTAGGAATAGGAAAAAAAATAAAACTTTTTTTTTTTTTTTAAGATTTTATTTACTTACTTGAGAGAGAGAAAGAGAGTGCCAGTGCTCCCTGAGGTTCAATCCCAGGACCCTGAGATCATGACCTGAGCTGAAGGCAGACGCTTAATCAAATGAGCCACCCAAGGACTCCACCCACCCTCCCCCAAAAACCACTTTTGTATCATCAGCTCTGTCTCTGTAGTCTAAATTCTGATGACTGTATGTTTGCTAGAGCCTGTGGGAGAAGCATGGCTTCTACATTTCCAAATGGCTGAAAGAAAATGAAAAGTTGAATTTTTATGACATGGGAAATTATAGGAGATTCAAATTTTAGTGCCTTTAAATAACGTTTTATAGGAACACAATTGTACCTGCTCCTCTATGTGCAGTCTATAGCTGCGTTAAGATAGGAGGAAGGCCCAGGAGTTCCAACAGAGCCTGTAGGGCTCCCAAACCTTAAAATATTTTCTATCTGGTCCTGTTACCTAAAAAGAGTGTGAATCCCTGCTATGGGCTTCTATTTGTTTTTGAGGCTCCCAGAATGATGTTTGTTTGTTTGTTTGTTTGTTTGTTTTTAAGACAAAAATTCAAAATGGGATATGGGATAACACATTTGGAAGTACATTCCAAGTCTTTTGTGGACAGCAGGCTTGGTCTAAAATGATGGACCTGGGACGCCTGGGTGGCTCAGTTGGTTAAGCGGCTGCCTTCGGCTCAGGTCATGATCCCAGCATCCTGGGATCGAGTCCCACATCGGGCTCCTTGCTCGGCAGGGAGCCTGCTTCTCCCTCTGCCTCTGCCTGCCTCTCTGTCTGCCTGTGCTTGCTCGCTCTCTCTCCCTCTATCACTGGCAAAAAAAAAATCTTAAAATGATGGACCTGTCCTTGCCCTTCAGGTTCCCCTCCTCTGAGCAGGCCCCGCCTGGCTGGTGGGTTAAAGGAGGAACATGACCTAGACCCTCTCTTGCCAGAGCTCAGGATTACCAGGAGAGACAGCCACGTAAATACAGTGTTCGGCTGGACGTGTATGGAGGAAGTGTATCAAGTCTGGGGAGGAGAGGAGTCACACCAGGCAGGCAGGGAGGACTATGTCAGCCCAACAGGAGGATGAAAGAACAAATGCAGGCAAGCCTAGGGTCTACTCCAGAAAAGAAGGGAAGGGAAATTAAGCAACAATGAACAAAAATTGCATAGAGCTTTCCTCATGTCCAACACTGATCAATGCTTTCTCTGTTAATTCACTGAATTATCACCAGGGCTTTTGACCCAGGTCCTGTCATTATCTCCTCATTGTAAGTGAGAAACCCGAAGTCCATGGAAGTGAAGTGGCTTGACCAATCAAAAAAAAAGTCAGCAGGTGGACCCAGGCTCACATTCTCCAAGTTAAGAAAGATCCAGTGGCTCCTCTGTTGTCCCTCATAAGGGGCACAAGGAACAAGTAGGTCATGGGAATGGGAGGGGCGGGATGTTTCTGGGACCCAGGCCTATGGTGGACAAGTGTGCTGGGAAAATTAATAAAGGGAAACCTCATGCAAAATGGACGTGGGGGCGCACCAGGATGGTGCAGTCAGTTAAGAGACCAGCTCTTGACTTTGGCTCATGTTGTAATCTCAGGGTCTGGAGATAGGGCCCTGCAACGGGCTCTGCTTGGGATTCTCTCTCCCTCTCCCTCTCCTTCTGCCCCTCCCCCACTCCTTCTGCCCCTCTCCCCATATGCCTGTGTTCTCTCTCTCTCTTTCTCAAATGAATAAATAAAACTTAAAAACATTAAAAATAAAATAAAATAAAATGGAGTAGGGGCGCCAGAAAGGAGAGCTCTGGTGCCCTACCACTTCCAGACCCCAGTGGCAGGAGACAGTACCTTGCATGCAGAGTAGGAAGAGGCCTATCCTTGAGACTCTGACAAGAGGAAGGAAGATTTTCTCCTTGCCCAGGAACAGCCCAGCCAATGTGAGACAGTCACAGTCCGGCCAATGAGAAGCCACTATACTTGGAACTGCCAGTTTACGCCAATGGATATTTTGCTTACAACAGCCCCTCCCAACTTCCCCCTACCCTTTATAAAAAGGTATTGCTCTCTTTTATTCTCAGACTTGCCTATTGTTTTCGCCTAGCTTGTGCGTGCTGAATGCCATTCTCTGCTATTCCTAAATAAACTTGGTTTTGCTGGTAAAATAACTGACGGTTTATTTTTTAAGGTGAACAGAGTGAACCGTGATAGCAGCTTAATTGGGGAGATCTGCACTGAGCACTCTTTTTTGCCAAAGCAAACAAGACAAAGGGGTAGGTCATTAACAGTAATTTGCGATGCAGATGAGGAAAATGCTGTCGAAAATCAGGGAGGGAAGGAGGGGAGATTCCTGTTCATCAAGGAGTTATGATGGGTGTCAGGGCAGCTGGCTTTGAGCTGGTCCTCAGAAACCAGGGCTGCGAAGTATATGATGAGAGTCTTTGCCACGTTTTTGTTTGGTCTTATTCCCCAGCTGTATCTCTACCTGCTAGCCCAGAACCTGAGATGCCCTAGTAGCTCATTCATGTTTGTTGAATGAATGAGTGGATTTTTAAAAAAGATTTATGTATTTCAAAGAGAAAGTGAGAGAGTACGAGCAGGGAGAGGGAGAAGCAGGCTCCCCTGCTGAGCAGGAACGCTGGGTTCATGACCTGAGCTAAAGGCAAGTGCAGGTCCCACGGAACAATAGGCACCAAGCTAAACCTCAGTACTGGCTCAGCCTCCAACTGCTGGGTGACCTTGCAAAAGCCCCTTTACCTCTCTGTGCTTTGTTTGCCTCATGGAAAAAATAGAAATGAAATAAAAAGAAAGAGGTAGAATTTAATGACCTAGGGTCTCTTTGCTGCCTAAAAGTCTGCAATGGGCCTCCTGTCTCGGGCTGGTGGGAGGGAAGAGGGGAAGCCAGAGATAGGAGAAGAGCAGAGATACTGGCTGGGCTCTCCCCTCCTCTCTCTGCCCTGCTCCGCACCCTGCCCTCCCCTTGAACCCTAGGTCTTTGTTCGGCTTCCCTCAACCCTGGAAGTCCATGCAAGCAGGGGAGAGTGTGAGGGCTGGGTCAGGTCAGGGTCACGAGGAGGCCTGGACAGGAGTCTCACCCACAGATACGAGTCCACTTTCTGGGAGAGATGATCGACCTTGGAAGGAAGGAACTTGGGCAAACAAATGTAGAGCCAAGGCAAATTTCCCAGGCAAAGAGGTGGTTTTCCATCTACTCATAAGGACAGCTTGGCCATCAATAAGTTTAATTAATATTTTTTAATATGAGAGGGACCTGTACCAGATGACGTAAGTGCATTATTTTTATTGCGGTAGCATTTACATAAAATGCACCATTTTAACCATCTTTGAGTGTGCAACATCCGCACCATCCATCTCCACTTTAACATTTTCAGATGGAAGCGAGAGATACAGAAACTGCAGGAACCCTAAGTGTTCTCCTCCATGCAGTTTACATTGTATATACTCAGATGACGGCCATCCAGGTCAAGCGACATGCTGCTTCTAGAACTCCAGAAGGCTACCTCTTGACCCCTCCTGTCATCGATAGTTTGTTTTTGCTAAGTTTAACTCTTTGTGGGGAAGGAAAGGTCTACTGCAAACAACCTAGGTGGTTTTGCAAATTGCATAGTCAGTATCTCCATGTTTCATTCCTGAAGGTTCAAGTCCCCTTGTGCTGGGGCAGGAAGGCGCTGTGCTAGGTCAGTGAACGTGCTGCTCTCCAAGAAGGTTTGCTCGCCTTCAGCCCGCTGGAATCCCCAGGCCGCGCATCCAGGGGCCAGTTCAGGGATGGAAGAAAGGCAACAAACTTTCTGGGAACCAGAATGCAGAGAGGGTTTCTTCTTGCTGCAGGTAACCTGTCGGGGGAGGTGTCCCAACCCGTGACCCATCAAAATGTCTGTTTGTTCTGCAACTGCTTTAAAAGGGACATCGCCTCGCCCACTTCATCATTCTGTAGCAGAAGCTGAAAGCTAAGGTTAACATTAGGCTAAGATTTCTTTTTTCAGACCTTAAAATTTAATTTTCTCATCGTGCTATAATTGACAAAAGCATTTGTTTTAGCCATGTGCCGAAAAGTTTCCAAGTTCGTCCACATTGCACAATGGTCGCCACCATATGTCCGGTTAACGTCCATCGCCACACACTGCTACAATTTTTTTATTGTGATGGGAACTTTTATTAAGATCTACTCCCATAACAACTCTCAAATATAAAATACAGTATTATTAACTGTAGTCACCATGCTACACAGGACATCCCCAGGCTTACTTGGGTTATGAGCGGAAGTTTGTACCTGTGACCACCTTTACCCATCTTTGTTTTCAGAGAAATCGAGGCCGGCTGAGGGAAGTAGAGGAGTTAGGGCATAATTTATCAGACTAAGAAAGCAGCCCATAGGACACTAGGGAAAACAGATGACGAATGACGCTTGAAGGACAAATTGGGGGAGGATCCTATCCAGCCCAGAGAGAGAAAGAGATCACAGAGCTCTGGTCAAGGAACCCAGAAGAAGGCAGCAAGAACCTCCCCGCTGAAGGGCAGCGCCAACCTTCCTACCTGCAAACTGGTTTTGCATTTTGTTACCTTGGCCAGAAGCGCCACGTGGGTTTTACCCACCACCGAGCCTCACACGGGGCCCTGGTATGTGATGAACAGTGAAGAACCTGGAAGCGAAGGAAGAGAAACCAGCTGGGATGGCGCCTTTCTAACTAGAGAAAATGGCTAAGGCAGGGAGCGGGGGAGGCCAGGAGGAAGGGTCACCAGGATCGCTGTCACACACTTAGACTGAACTGGACTGGTACTGGGCTTCCCGGAGTAGGCACAGGGTACATGGGACAAGAAGGAGATAAGCCTTAGGATCGTTTTTTCTTTTCTTTTTTTTTTTTTTAAAGCTGGGGGGGAAAGTGTAGTTATGTGTGGGGACGGATGATAACACACACACACACACACACACACACACACACACCATGGAATACTATGCAGCCATCAAAAAAGAAACCTTGCCGTTTGTGACGACGTGGGTGGAACTAGAGGCTATTATGCTAAGCAAAATAAGTCAATCAGAGAAAGACAATTATCATATGATCTCATGGGTATGAAGAATTTGAGAAGCAAGACAGAGGATCATAGGGGAAGGGAGGGGAAAATGAAACAAGACAAAGCTAGAGAGGGAGACAAACTTCAAGGGACTCTTGGTCTCAGGAAACAAACAGGGTTGCTGGAGTGAAGGGGGTGGGAGGGATGGGGAGGCTGTGGGATGGGCACTGGGGAGGGCATGTGCTACGGTGAGTGCTGTGAATTGTGTAAGACTGATGACTCACAGACTGTACCCCTGAAACAAATAATACATTATATGTTAATTAAAAAAAGAAAAAGCCAAACTGTGGAAAGAGCCCAGATGTCCATTGACAGATGAATGGATAAAGAAGATGTGGTATATATATATATATATACAATGGAATACTATGCAGCCACCAAAAGAAACGAAATCTTGCCATTTGCAGCAACATGGATGGAACTAGAGGGTATTATATGATTATATGATTTATATGATTATATATTATATGATTATATGATTATATGATTTCACTCATATGTGGAATTTAAGAAACAAAACAGAGGAGCATAAGGGAAGGGAGGGAAAGAAGCAAACAAGATGAAATCAGGGAGGCAAGCAAACCCTAAGAGACTTTCAACTGTAGGACAGAAACTAAGGGTTGCTGGGGCTGGGGCGTACAGGCACAGGGTAACAGGGTGATGGGCATGATGGAGGGTACATGATACAATGAGCAATGAGTGTTGAATCATTGAACTCTACCTCGGAAATTAATAATACACTATATGTTCATTTAATTTAAATAAATTAAATTTAAAAAATAAAAAAAAAGACTGTGCTATTTCTGGGAGGTGCAAAGTTTGAACATACACTCAAGCGTAAATGTACATACAAATTCATTTTGTTTTCATTTATTCCCCATCCTTACTTTATGCCCTGTGATCTGTTGATGCCTCAGTGTGCTCGGGTATCCCTATAACCACATACACGTATCTGTTCATTTCACCTGTTGTATTTGCTGGGTTTTGCTGTATATAATTTGAGGCCCTGGCTCTGGAGATGTAAAGACACGTGAACTCATGATTATTACATCTTCTCAGTGCACTGTACCTTTAATGGAGAGTGAAGTATCTCTCCTGGTCTTGCAATTATTTTTTTTTTCTTGAATTTTATTTTCTCTGGATCAATATTTTCTACACCTGATTTTGCTGTCCTGGCGTATCTTTTCACGCACACAGTTCTTTCATTGCTACTTTATAAAGTAAAGTGAACCAACATCAAAAAACACACCCACAACTTGAAAATTTCCATTAATTGTTTTTTTTTTTAAGACTTTATTTATTTATTTGTGAAAGGGAGAGAGAGGGAGAGAGAACATGAGCAGGGGGAGGGGCAGAGGGAGAGGGAGAAGCAGACTCTCGCTGAGCAGAGAGCCCGACACGGGGCTCGATCCCAGGACACTGGGATCATGACCTGAGCCCAAGGCAGACGCTTAACCCACTGAGCCACCCAGGCACCCCCCCCCATTGTTTTTCAGTACAACTTTATTGAGGTATTATGAGGTATAATGTATAAGCCATGCAATCTGCCTGCTTCAGGGTACAACTGAGTGATTTTTAGTGAACGTGCAAGGGGTGGGCTCATCGCCACAATCCGGCTTGAGAACATTCCCTTGTGTCCATTTTCATTTCCCGAGCCCAAGGAGCTACTAATCCACTGTCTTCACAGCTTTGCCTTTCCTGGATGCCTCACAGATGGCACTGTATAATATGTGGCCTTTTGAATCTGTCTTCTTTTATTTAATGCAATGGTTTTGTGGTTCAGCCACGCTGAATAGGATTCTGCCGTATGGAACCGTGTAGGACACCGCTGTACTCAGACATAGGCAACATTACCAGTCAGTGGACGTTAGGATTTTTGGACTATTGTGAGCGATCCTGCTATAAACCTTTACATACAAGTCTTTGTTAGTGCCTATGTTTTCATTTCTTTCAACAGATCCTAGGAGCGGAATAGCTAGGTTACATGACTATTTTATATTTAACCTTTTTAAGAAATGGGCAAATTGCTTCCCAGAGTGGCTATCCCTGTTTTCCCTTCCCATCAGCAGTGGAGGAGGGGTCTGGTTTTCTACATCCTCTCCAATGCTTAATGATTTCTGCATTTATTATTATAGCCATCCTAGTGGGCGTGAAATGTATCTCATTGTGGCTTTAAATTTCCATTTTCCTGCTGACTAATGATGTTACGCATCCTTGTATGTGCGTATCGATTATTCTTCTACCATCTTGGGTGAAATAACTATTCAAATAATTTGCTCATTTTTTAATGGAGTTATTTGTCTTCTTATTATTGAGTTTTAATAATTCTAAATCTGAGTTCGTGTCTGATGAGATATCATTTTTTAGGCTCTTTTGCACCCCTGGAGATTTCCCAGGTGCTTGGCCGGCTCATTTGGTAGAGCATGTGACTCTTGATCTCAGGGTTATGGGTTTGAGTCCCAAGTTAGGCATAGAGCCTATTAAAAAACAACAATAATAATTCTTATTCTGGATGCAAGTCCTTTAGGAAATACATGATTTGCAAATATTTTCTCCCAGTTTGCAATTTGTCTTTTCATTTTTCTTTTTTTTTTTTTTTAAAGAGTTATTTATTTGACAGAGAGAGATCACAAGTAGGCAGAGAGGCAGGCAGAGAGAGAGAGAGAGGAAGCAGGCTCCCTGCTGAGCAGAGAGCCCGATGCGGGGCTCAATCCCAGGACCCCGGGATCATGACCCGAGCTGAAGGCAGAGGCTTAACCCACTGAGCCACCCAGGCGCCCCTGTCTTTTCATTTTCTTAATGGTGCCTTTGAGAATGTAAAATTTTGAATTTTGGTCAAATCTAATCTATCACTTTTTTTCTTTAATGTCTTGTGCTTTTGAGTGCCATAGCTAAGAAATTTTAATCTAGATCAGAGGAAGACCTGGTTCATCCAGTTGGAGGGTAAGTTACCTGCAAATAGGTGACATTTCTAGGTATTTTTTTAAAAAAAGATTTTATTTATTCATTTTAGAGAGAGAGAGAGCACAAACAGGGGGCGCGGCAGAGGCAGAGGGGAAGCAGGCTCCCCGCTGAGCAAGGAGCCCGATGTGGGGCTCAATCCTACGATCCTGGGAACACGACCTGAGCCGAAGGCAGACACTTAACTGACTGAACCACCCAGGCGTCCTCATTTCTAGGCATTGATGTGAATTTAGACCTAGGGTTTCCTGAATGCCTTTCGAAGTCAAAATCTGAGTTCATGCCTGATGAGATATCATTTTTTAGGCTCTTTTGCACCCCTGGAGATTTCCCTTATTTTTCTGGTCGGCTATGAATTTATAGGATATCTATAATATTTTACCCAGAATTTATAAATCTTTCATTGTGGGAAGTTGTTTCAATATGTATTCTGCCTTTTCTTTTCTTTCTTCGTTTTTGGGGAGATGGGTATCAGCCAAGCACTGTGTTTATCAGCCTTTGCATTTTCCTGAATACTAAAGCCTAAATACTACACAGAGGCTGGATGTTCAATCGTAAGTAATGGCCAAGTGAATGTCCATGCTCTTGCCAAGAGAAAACATATGAGCACAGGAAAATGCGTTCCTGTGTCCTCTTTTAATTCTGAACTGGTGCCAAATTTATTCTCCCAAGGGAGGCGACACAAGGTGGGGGTTTAGTGAAGAGTAGGGAAGACCAGGGGGCAGGGGGGAGGTGGGATTCCAGAGCTGGGAGAGCCGCTCGGGAAGGCCCCGCCCCGCCCAGGCAGGCTCCTCAGAGGCCCCGGGAAAGGGGTGGGCAGGTCCCAGGAGACAGGTCACTGCAGGTCAAGGTCACTGTTGTTCACGAGAGGGACTTAGGTCAACCCGGCCCCAATTTTTGCGAATTTTTGTTCCAAGGGCAGATTCTTGAGCGTCATTTTTCCACCAAGCCCGTCTCTGAAGTTTTATTAAGAAGATTAAGCCTGGTGTGAACAGAAGTTCAGTGTTCTTTCCTCCTTTTGTGTTTTTAAGAATCAAGGATCCTTCTGAGGAAATTAGGAAGGGAAAATCAACCCCAGATTTTTCCTTCAAGTTTTGGGGAAGAGAATCTTAGGAGGGACAGGCATGTTAATTTACTTTTATTTATTTATTTATTTATTATTATTTTTTTAAAGATTTTATTTATTTATTTGGCAGACAGAGATCACAAGTAGTCAGAGAGGCAGGCAGAGAGAGAGGAAGGGAAGCAGGCTCCCTGCTGAGCAGAGAGCCCGATGTGGGGCTCGATCCCAGGGTCCTGGGATCATAACCTGAGCCGAAGGCAGAGGCTTACTGAGCCACCCAGGCGCCCCATGTTAATTCACTTTTAATAAATATTTGTTGAACACCTCCTAAGTGCCAGGCCCCGTGCTGTGAACACACAGACGAGGAACAGGCCTCCTGGAGCATTCATTCCAGGAGCGGAGACGGACATTTTACCAAGAATCATAGAAATAAACATTTGTGTACAGACTTTGAGGAATAAATCCACTAAAGGGAGCAGGGACAGATTGTAACCGGGGATTTAGACAGATAGGGAACCTAGGAGGGCTTCTCTAAGGAGGTGACTATGCAGAAACCGGAAGGATGAGCCCAAGTGGTCAGGCCGACCTTGGGCGGAGGGAGGGAACAGTGAGAGGAACAGCGTGTGTGCAGTTTCTCCTTAGTGATGACCTCTTAGCGGAAAATACTGGGGCTTTTGCCCCATTATAATAAAACCTGACATTTGGTGGCACTTCCTGTCTTCCTGGGTGTTTTCCTGGAGTGGGACAGGCTGGCCCGTGGTAATCTCCACTTTTACGATGAAGGAGCCCAGGCTCTGCGTTGTCCCGTTCCCTGCCCCTGGCCGTTTTAAAGTAGCTCATGTTGAAAAGGAAACTCCGAAAGGTCCCCAGACACGAGTGCTTTTATTTCAGGCAGCAGTCTGGCAGCTCATTTGACGTGCAAAGAAAATAACTAGCTGTTTCTCGAAATAAATGGCATTTTGAAGACGACAGGGGCCTAGCAGGAAGAGGCCCCGGCTGCGGATTTAGCTGTAAGTCATCATCATCAACAGAACTTGTTTCATCAGGGCTGTGATACGGTTCTTCTGGGCAGAATGAGCGAGGATGCGGCCGCTGCGGGGGGAGCTCTGAGTCATGGGCCAGAGCCCCGGGCGCCTGACAACACCACAAATTTCTACAGAAATTAATTTTAGGATTGAGTTGCTACAACTGAATGGCCACATTTTTTCTAAAGATTGGCTAAATCACAGAACACAAACGCCTCACGTCATTCATGAAATTAAAGATGGAACCTCAGAAAGGGTCAAAACCAACCCAGTCGGGGGTGCCTGGGTGGCTCAGTGGGTTCAAGCCTCTGCCTTCAGCTCAGGTCATGATCCCAGGGTCCTGGGATCAAGCCCCGTGTTGGGCTCTCTGCTCAGCAGGGAACCTGCTTCCTCCTCTCTCTCTGCCTGCCTCTCTGTCTACTTGTGATCTCTGTCTGTCAAATAAATAAATCAAATCTTGAAAAAAAAAAAAAAACAAAAACACGAACCCAGTTAATGAGGAACTCTGGGTCGCGCCCATCCTTTGCTGGCTAGAGCTGTTAAAATATGCCTACAGAAGGGTCCCAGGTGGTGTCTCTCACCTTTGCCATTCACGATCACCGCCCCCCAAAGAGAATATTTTAATTTAATAAGTGCAAGTCAATTAACTAAGCTTAAATAAATTAAATTGTATAATGTGAAATGCCTAGTATATAATTTAACTTCTTCCCAATGAGAGAAATTAAACAAATGCTGAGAAGTAAGTCTCTGTCAGATTGGGTGTGACTTTGGAGGAGCACCAGTCTGTAATATCCAGGAATTTCTCTGTCTCCCAAGAAATCAATCTTTAACTCTCTTTCTCTTGAGAACTCAAGACCTAAAGGAGAAGCAAAGAAAGAAAACACACACACACACTCACCCACACCCCACCCCCCATACACAAATGGTAGAGCTACATGATCCTATGGTCTTTAAAAGATAACACTATGTGGAATGTGAATGGCCATCGCGCTGGTTACCATACTCTGTCACCTTGGCTAGGCTGTGGTGCCCAACTGTGTGGTTAAACACTGGGGTTTTATAGCACTAGTGTTGTAGATGTTGCCGTGGAAGTCTTTTGCAGATGTAATTAATATTTACAGTCAGTTGACTTGAGTCTCTGTGGGTCTAAAGGTGGGCCTCACCCAATCAGTGGAGGGCGATAAGAGTTTAAAGAGAGTTTAAAGAAATTCTGCACAATGGCTACAACATAAACACCCGGGCAGGCATCCAGCCTGCTGGCCGGCCACCCAGAGTTCTGACTCATGACCTCCACAGTTGCATTAGCTACTTTCTTAAAATGAATGTTTCTCTCTCTCCATCTCTTTCTCCTTCAAAATGATATCTATCTATCTATCATCTATCCATGTATCTACCTATCTAAAATCTTGCATTCAAAAGAGGAAAATAAAATCAAGTGCCTCCTATGGGATCACCATTCTGCTTTCACCGGACCCTCTGAACAGGCCTGCGAGGTAGGCAAAATCACCTCCCTTTCATGGATGAGAATGCTGAGACACACAGAGTTGACGTAAAACCTGCCCATGGTCATGTAACCATGAATTGACAGAACAAGATCTGAATCCAGGACGTCCTGACTTCCGAGCGTCCTGCTTTCCAGACACTACTTGCTTTCCCCCCACGACCCTCCCATAGCTCCCCGATCGCTGAGCCAAAGGTTTCTGCTCAGCCTCCCAAAGCACTGGGAACAGAAACGCTGAGCAGCTAACAGCGTCCCTAGCTGCTACTGTGCCGGGGACACTTGGCTGTGGCGGGAAGTGTCTGCTTGTGTCATGCATCTCCTCTTCGTAACAACCTTAGAAAACATATCCTGTTGATGTTCACCTTTTTTTGTTTTTTTCTTTTAGGGTGTATTTATTTCAGAGACAGCGAGCTGGGGGGAGGGGAGCAGAAAGAGAAAGAGAAACTCAAGCAGACGCCACGCTGAGCGCAGAGCCCGGTGCAGGGCTCGATCTCCTGACCCTGAGATCACGATCTAGCCAAAACCAAGAGCCAGAAGCTCAACCAACCGAGCCACCCAGGCACCCCACTGTTTGCCTTTTCTAAATGAAGATGCTCTGTGCGGTGCGGGGCCCCCAGATCTTAGGTACCAGAGCTGTGACTCCTACCCAGCTCCGATCCATCCAGGGCCCGGCTGTAACCACAGCACTAGACAGCCCTCTAGAAAGTCGTCTTTAGGACCCTGGCAGAGTCTGTTCCCGGGACCACATGACCCCTTCCCCCTTCTCTACCCTCCTGGCTTGTTCTTCCGGACTCTCTTGTCTATTTCTCTCCACAGAAGCTACTTGTCTTGGGACAGGGATGATGACAAACAGTTGTTACTATTGGCTGGAAGGTTCCTAGCTGTTGGCCTTCACACAAAGGACACCTGGAAACAGAAAACCTTAACCCACAAACTGAATGATGGGCTCAGCAGGGGGAGCAAATTGGAGCAGGCGGGGGACGGGTTGGAGGCAGGACCGGTCAGGGCACCCCCAGGAGAACTGAATACAAACACACTTTACAGGGGTGCGAGGACAGTCAGGAGAAATCAATACGGGATGACACAGCACCCAGCGGCCGGCATTGCCCCCTCGTCCTGAAGGGGTGGGGAGGAATGGCCGAGGGAACCCATGAGTTGCTGACGCCTTGGAGAGGGTCTTCTGGCAGGGGCTGTGGCTCAGCAGGGACCAAGCCAGCCTCTGGCCACCAGCAGGGAGAAAACCAAGGAGAGAGGTACTGCTTCTCACCCTTCTCCTGCCTTCCCGGGCTGCGGGGCGCACCTCCCGCTGACCACAGCCAAACCGAAGCCCCAGAGTAAGGGGGCCCTGTAGATGCGGTCCCCAGAGGCCAGCATCCCAGGACACGGGGCAGAGCAGGGAATAGAAGACTGAGTGCCTGGAGGGCAGTGCCCAAACCCAGAGTGGTGGCCTGCTGTGACAGGTGAGCGCAGGGCCAAGTTCATAGGCGGAGCCTGTAGACAACGGTGAAGGGCACAGGCCTGGAGCCAGACTGCCTGCCTGGGGGCCCCTGGACGCTTACTCCACCTCTCTGTTTTAGTTTCCTCATCTGGGAAGTAGGGAGGGTTCTAGGTACTTGCCGGGCCGTGGAGAGGATGAAATGAGTTATGGCACTTGAATGAAGCCTGCCAGCGTCCGTACCAGCATTATTATACTCCGGGCTCAGGCAGCAGGTACCCGCAGGGTCCTCACATGCTGCAGAGCTGGCGGTGGGGGCAGATGCACCAGCACCCAGGGCCAGGTGGGCTGTGGGCCGGGAAGGACTCAGCAGGAGGGGGGGCTAACTCTGCCTGGGGGGGTCAGGGCCGGCTTTGCAGAGGACTAGCCGGAGCAAGTCCTTGGACAGAGTCAATTTTCAGAAGGTCCTTTTTGCTCATAGAACAGGGACTGGCGTCCGGTGAACGTCAGTTAGCAGCCCGGGGCCTTTAAAGCAGGAAAGAAGGAAGAAAGTCGGATTGGGGCTTTAAAGAGATTAGAGGAATTGAAGGAGGTCAGAGGACGACCATCAACCCGCCTTGAAATCCCGGCGTGACTCAGCAGTGCCGCCGGGATCCAGCAGGGGGCATCAACGGGCCGCTCATGCGGAGGGCCGGCCCTTCCTCATGGGGGGTTTTTTGCGATTTGGGAAAAAATTTTTTCCCTTTCCTTTTCAGAGCCCTGCACCCCTTATTTACAGAGCCGGGAAAATCCTTTACAAAAGACCCACTGAACAATCCTAATACTTTTTTTTTTCTTATCTCCTCTTAGAGTTTTCTGGTCAAGATTCATGGTTTCCAGACATTTCCAAGTGCATCTATCCCCTATTTTACCAAGTACGTGCTGCCCATGTCATTAATATAGCGATTAGAAGTTTTGTATGGTCTTTATTTAATGGGGTTAGATTATTTTTAAAAAGTCAAGGCACGTTACTTACAGTTGCTATCATAATTCACCACCTTCTAGGGGTGCCTGGGGGGGCGCTCCGTCAGTTAAGCCTCTGTCTTTGGCTCAGGTCATGATCTCAGTGTCCTGGGTCTCCTGCTCAGTGGGAAGCCTGCTTCTCCCTCTCCCTCTGCAGCTCCCCCTGCTTGTGCTCTCTCATACTCTCTGTCAAATAAATAAATAAATAAAATCCTTTAAAAAAAAAGTCAGCACTTTCCAGAAATCTCTATAGAAGTATGAGCCCACGGTATCTACAGAAAGGCTGGTTTATGTTGAGGTGGAACTTAATTAAATTAATTAATTAAGAGAGGACATGGGGTGGGGTGGGGGAGGGGCAGAGAGAGACTCTCAAGCAAACCCCCTGCGGAGCGCAGAGCCGGACTCCAGACTCCATCCCACAACCCTGAAATCCTGAGCGGAACCGAAATCAAGAGTCAGAAGCTTAACTGAATGAGCCACACGGACGCCCCAAGGTGGAACTTCTGAACCCAGTTCTGATTATACAGTGTTCCAGAAGCAGGATACAAAATAGAATACTTTTGAGTGATTGAGTGGGATCCGTTTCTAAGTTAGTCCTAACATTTCCAAAAGCAGATGCAAATCGTCTTACTTTCTTTAGATTCTTTGAAGTTGGTTTTCCCTTAGGGAAAAAATTATGAATTTATCACAGTTTGGAATATACAATAGGACTGTGCTTTTCATGTTTATGTGGGCATTTTGAAAGGCAAATAATTTCTTATTTTATTATAATATAGAATAGTATTATGAAAAACATAAAAAATACAGAAAAGAAGGGGAAAATAGCCCTTAATTCCAGTAACTGTGTAGAAAATGCTCACAATTAATGTATTATCTTCCTTTTTTTAATGCATATTTTCATTAGTTCATAGAACAAATATTACCTGACTGACTTTTATTCTGGGATCTGGGGATCTACTAGTAAATGATAAGCAGAGCTCCTGATGTCATCGAATAAACAAGAAAAACAATAATGAATACACAAAACAAGAATAACTTCGGCCCTTCACCGGCACCAAGGAGAAAATCAAACAAGGTGATAAGGAAGCATGAGGTCTCTTCTTTGGATCTGGTACTCAGGACAGCTTCCCAAGGAGGTGATGTTGAACCATGACTTGCACCGAAGAAAGAGTTGGCATGTAAGGAGAGGGGAAAGGACATTCCAGGCAGCTAAAAGAGCACGTGCAAAGGCCCCGCAATGCGAACACGCTGGGTGCATATAACCGTAAGAGGTGCTGGGGGCTCTAGCACAGTGCAGAACCAAGACAGGGAGAGTAGATACGGTCAGAGAGCTAGGTAGGGGGTCAGATCACGCAGGCCTGGGCAAGAGTATGGGACTTTATTTTGTTAATCATTGTATATACATTTATAAAAATACATTGGTCACCCTGATTTTCCCGTGACATTTAAAATATTTATTTATTTATTTATTCATTCATTCATTCATTCATTCATTCATTTTAGAGAGAAAGCATGTGTGTATTGGTGGGGGGCCAGGAACCGAGGGAGAGAGAAAGAGGGAATCCCAAGTAGGCTCCATGCCTAGCACAGAACTCAACATGGAGCTCAATCCTAGCACCCCGAGATCATGACCCAAGCAAAAATCAAGAGTTGGATGCTTAATGGGTTGTACCTCTCAGGTTTCCCATTCCTGTAACATTATTAATATACTTCTCCTTATGTCATTACATAGACTTCAAAACCATCATTTAAAAAGAATACCGGGGTACCTGGGTGGCTCAGTGGGTTAAGGCCTCTGTCTTCAGCTCAGGTCATGGTCCCAGGGTGCTGGGATCAAGCCCCACGTTGGGCTCTCTACTCGGTGGGGAGCCTGCTTCCTTCTCTCTCTCTCTCTCTCTCTGCCTGCCTCTCTGCCTACTTGTGATCTCTGTCAAATAAATTAAAATCTTGAAAAAAAAAGAATACCTAAAATTCCACCGAGTAGATCTTTAACAATTAACTTGAACATTTTCCCTTTGTAAGGCATATTCTCTTAACAAATAACCCTGTGCGGTGATATATGCTTCATCATAAAATTATCTCCTTTTAAATGAAGAGATCATTGGCGTGATCATTACTATTTCCAGCGGTTACCGATTTGAATCCGTTGCGATAGGCTCTCTTGCTTCTCTTAAGCAAGTTCATTTGTCGTTGGAGAATGCGGCTTGTTCACACTGCCACGAACTAAAGAAGAAGCGGAATTAAACAATTCTGTCCTTTTAAGACCATGCACAGAACGAGAAGCAAGAATTTCACAGTGGTCCGGTCCTTCCTTTTCTCCCTGTCTGAGATAATATTTCCTTAGGAGAGGCCAAGAGCAGGACCGCTATTGCACAGAGGCAGGAAGGATAATGCTCTGGAGCTAGTGAGCTTTCGTCTGCACGTCTGCGCAGGGCTCTGAAAGCCAAGGAAATCTCGCAGAGCTTTGCCCAAGAATAGAAGGGAAGAGTACAGAGCGGTTTCTCCAGATCCCCTCTGTGCTGGGAGGTGATTAGAACAAGCCTGCCCCAGATGCTTCTATTTTCACGGTTCCATGAACATGATTGTTTTAGAGAATGATTTTTTCAAGGTGCTCACTCTGTGACCTGTAAGAAAGAATGTGGTTTTTAGCAATGGACGACCCAAGTCTTGGCACCCCATGAGAGAGCGGGGTGATCTATGCATTTAATGATTAGCTGTGATTAGTTGCTATTTCTGGCTGTGCTCAGATCCCAGGCTGTGTAGCTGACTTGATAGCTGTGCCAGTGACCCTAGAGAAGGGCGTGTGTCCATGCTGAAGGCAGGATCCTTTGGACACTTAGGGTCACTCACCGAATTACTGTGTGCATAACACTGGTGGGAACGGGTCTGCTTGTCTTACTTAGTAGCTGCATAAACCTACTTTAAAATGGTTGGATCTGGGGCCCACAGGTGGCTCAGTTGGTTGAGTATCTGCCTTTGGCTTACTTAGGTCATGATCGCAGGGTCCTGGAATCGAGTCCCACACTGACCTCCTTGCTCAGCGGGGAGCCTGCTTTTCCCTCTGCCCGCTGCTCCCCTTTCTGACAAATAAGTAAATAAAACCTTTAAAAACGAAACATTCGGATCTTCTTTTATTATCTGACCATAAGCCCACTGTAAAACTGTCCGCATTCTCTTGTCAATACAAGTCATAAATTCTCCTCTGTGCTGTGGGCTTAGATTTCTAATACTAGAAAAACCTTATGTTTATCTCAAACTCATTTTTATAGATAAGGGAATAGAATCCAGAGAGATTATAGGACTCACCCAAGGTCAGTTAGCTAGTTAATATTCAGAGATTGTGTGTGTGTGTGTGTGTGTGTGTGTTTTAAAGAAATCCAACATTATTTTCTTTATTTATAAATCAGTTTTGTGTTCAACAAAGACCAGGTTCCTACGGGTAGATTTCATTGAGCTGCTCCATCATTTTTCCTGGAAATAAAAGCACAGACATCTGTTGGGAGTTGAATTGTATCCCAGGGACTTGTGCATTGAAATCCCAGCTCCCAGTGCCTCTGAACAAGGCCTACTTTGGAAGTGGGGTCCCAGTGGGCATAATTAGTCAAGCTGAGAGTCAGGGGAGCTAGAGTAGGCTGGGCCCCTCATCCAGAAGGACTGATGTCCTCATCAAAGGGGGACATTTGGACACAGCGATGCACTCAGGGACAAGGCTGTATGAAGATGAAAGCAGAGGTCACGACTATAAGCCAAGGCCAAGGAAAGATTGCCCGAGGACCGACGGAAGCTAAACGGGAGGCCCGGGACAGATCCCTCCCTCACGGCCTCAGGAGGAGCCCTGCCTCTGGGTGTCTCCTCCTGATGTTGGACTTCCAGCCTCCGGTCCAGAACCGTGAGGCAGGAAGTTTCTGTTGCTTAAACGCCCTGGTTTCCTGTACTTTGCAGCTCATGCACTCATGGATTATCTCATGGATTAGGGAGTCCAAAAATAATGTGATTGTGCCTTCGAGGAACGTGTAAGAACCTCCTTGAGCCCACAAATACCTCATATGAATATGGAAGCGATTTGTGGCTGCGGATCTGAGTGTCACCAAACTACGGATTGCAAAGGTTTCCTAAAATCCAATGTCATATCAGTCCACGGGGCTTCTAGAAACTTCCGAGTGCCTCGCCTGCCCGATCACGGGGTGTTAGAGGAAACGGTGCTTCACCATATAACACTGCTGGGGGAAGCTAGGGACAGAATTTAAGCATTCTAGCTAATTCTTTGGTATCTTTAGGGTTTCTCACGTGCTAACTTGATTTCTACGTAGTACAGCGCGTGATTACGACTTTAAATTTTCTTCCCTTTCTTTCTTGAGAGCCATTTCCTTGTATTACGGGAAGAGCCATAGTCCTGTTGGATTTAAAAATCCTTCTCTCCTCAGTTGTCATTTCTTTTTGCATGTCCCCAGCATGTGCAGTGACATAACAGAGGGCCGTGAGAGGTGGACAGCAAGGGAGCCGTTCATCGGCTTTTTGGTCCTCTCACACCTGGCTACAGGATAGCCTGGACCCCTTCCTTCCCCAAAAATACAGCCAGGAGGCGACCCCAGGGGAACAAAACCTCTCTTATGAGGACTCAGCAGGGAAGTACAAAGTCTCTGCACACAAGCGAGTACGGGCTAACCTTTCGAAGCCTTTGTCCTATTACAGACTGTTTACCTGGGTTGGCAGGTAAAATTATGGCCGGGAGGTAGAAATACGGAGGGCAGCAAATGAAAGAATTAGGGCACTGTTAAAATTAGATTTGTCGATCAAGCAGGGAAACCCTTGCCCGCTGGGGCTGATCAGGGCATTCTCCCAGGTCCCTGGCCAAGGACGCCGCCGAGGCCACCAAGGAGAGGACTTAGAGCACATTTCAGCGAGGGTCCTTCCAGCATCCACCTTCGCGTTCTGCCCTGGCAATAGCTGGGGAAGAGTTGCATTCCGGGTGAGGGCGGCCTCGAAAATCCCCCTCCCCCGACCCACTCCCCCCTTCCCACTGCCCCGTCCCCAACTTCCTCCAAGGCTGATTTCCTCACCTATGTTTTGTTTTGTTTCTTGTTTTTTATATTATTATTATTATTATTATTATTTTTTTTTTCCTGTTTGGTTTTGAAAAGGAATCAGACCTTTATCAGACCCCCTCAAGTTGGGGCCCCCAGAATGCTTTTGCTTTCCTGAAAGCAAGGAAATTACCAAGAATTATAAAGAGACGAGGCAGAACCACGGCATTTAGAAACAGCCCTAGGACTCGGCGTCACCTGGCCTTTGCCGAGGGGAAGACAACTGAAGCAGGAGCTCGGAATTCCAAGCGGCTTTGCACGACTCATTAAACTGCCATTTTGAACACTTTTGCCTTGCGCTGCAAGAATGATAGAATCCTAGAACAATCTATGCGTTTAAGTTCTTTTATCACAGAAAAGCCACACGCTACAAGGGCTTTCAGACCTGAGCACAAACATCAATTGAAATACAAGACAGTCATAATAGACCTAAATTTGATAAGCCACTCGAGCGTGACCCAGGCGGCCCCGGCCTCTTAAATCAGGACGCACAACTAATTGCTACTCTTTTATTTATTATCTTTAATCCCTCATTGGATACAGTTGACTTGCTACTTCCTGGGATGAGGCCACGGTATGGGCGGCAGGGGTTGGGGGGAGGATGAATAATTTAAAAATTACGAAGCGATTTCTTTGTTACAAACCTAGGCTGACGATGTCAATTCCAGGCTTGTCCTTTCCCTAGCGCAGCGGCCTCTGAACTTGGGAAGGGCATTCGTTTCTCCTTCTTTCTACCTCCGGTGGGCAGAAAGTCAGGCGAGTCCAGTTCTTGGAAGCCACTCGTGTCTTTCTTCTCCTTGCCAAGGAATTGGCATTATTTCCCAGCACCTCCTTCTGGACACCCCAAAGACTCATTAACAACCTCTATCATATTGAAAATAGCGAACCTCTCTCTGGGGTGAGCCTGCCTTTCTACCACAGCCTCTTCTACCCCCTCCTCCAACTCGGTTGATTCATTCCCGGTAATTTGATCAAGTTCTGCTCTTCTCAGGAGATGAAGATTTTGCACTTCGAACTGTCCGTTTATTTTGAGCTGGGCCAGCCGGATGTCATCGCCAGGATTCGATTTCAGAGGTTTGCAGGAAATCCTTACCCTCCTGCTTATTTTACAGCATCCTTCTTTGTCCTGATGCTGTCCAAAATTCTACTATTAGAGATGTCATCCTTTGTCTCTGTTCCCTGGTAAAACACAGGGCAGCACAACCCTTGTTGTGGGAAGCACAACCCTTGAAGCATTACTGTCTTTTACAGTTGAGCCTGTAGAAGTTCGTAGACTCCTATCTCGAGAGGAAGCCAAGTAAGGGAGAAAGGAGGGAAATAAAAAGACGGGACAGCAGTTGGGGGGAAGGGCCACACACAGCGGGGAGACCAAGAGACTAGACAAACAACACTTAGTTCCCCACTTTGGAGCAGCGTTGGTTCTAGTGTTGGGAGGAAAGGATTAGCATTGCTTGACACATGCATGTGTTCTGAGAGCCTTTTTAGTTAAAAACAACAACAACAAGAACCCTATTTATCCCTGATTGTGAATGTCACTGATGCCTATTTACAGAAAACTTCATAAGATATGAAAAAAATCTAAAAATTCTCATAGTCAGGTAGTCTAAACATGCCTACTACTTGGCTGCAATCTTATGGAATCAATATCATACTTTGTGTAAAGCGATTTTTTAATTGTTTTTCTCAACTGACATTACATTGTGAGCATTTGCCCGGGGTGATTTTTCATGGCTACATAATAGTCCAGTGTTTATTTAACTAGCTCCTGTCAATCGCTGGGTTGGCTATGACAATAGCCAACATTTACAAAGCTTCCCCGGTCTCTTTCTAAATGGATGATGTTGCTTAACTGATCTCAACGTCACAAGAGTCCAATGACGAGGTACAAGTATTACTTGGATTTGAGAGATGAGGAGGTGGTGCGGGGAGGAATCTTGTCCAAAGCCACTTGCCAGTAAAGGGCTGAGCCAGGATTCAACCCCCAGGGTTTGGCCCCCGGGGCCTGGCTCTGAAAATTCCTGCCCAAGTGTGATTCTCTCTTTAGGTTGCCCAGACATAGGATCTCTAGGTTAGCGTTTCAAGGGCATTTTCAAGGCTCTTGAAATACTCCTAAATTGCTTTCTGCAAAAGTCACTCTTGGCAATGAGTTTCTATTTCCTCTCCTTCCTTGATGTTTAACAAACAAGAGTGCAAGACAAGACCACCTGTGTTGCTGCTGAATGGCTCTTTTTCCATCTTGCCTCCCCTCCCCCGCCGGCAGCAGGAGGAGGGCCCCGGAAAACAAAGGTTAGTCTGGGCAGGAGACCTCAAGTCCTTGAATTCTGGCAGCTTTTGGGGACTTCTGAAAGCACACTCAGATCAGAGGCATCCTGGGCCAGCCTCCCTGTTCTTTGAGCTGGCCTGGAAAGGAGGGGGATTATCAGTGTCACTTCTTGTGGGCTGCTTTTCCAGCCGCGGGTCGGGCTGGGGAGTCAGTGACGGGAGTCCTCCTCGCCCTCTATCTGCAGAGTACAGAGTGTGCGCTGGCGCGCGGGCAGCGGGGACCCACTGCCGGGGGAGGGGGGGTGCGGGCGCCGCAGCTGGGAGGCCCTGGAGCTCACGTGGTTTGCTGTTTGTTGGCATGCTGGATGTTTCTGATAGAAAAGGCTTTTTTTCCGTTGTTTCAGTAGGAGACCGGTTAAATGAATTATGGACTATCCACTTAGGGGCATGGCGTGTATGAGGTAAACAGTATGTACGGACAGGGAAAGGGGCCCAGAGCATGTCGTTAAGTAGAAAAAGAGAAAAAAAGAACAAATTACAGAATTGTACCTATCCTTTGTTCTCATCTCAGAGTATGTGTAGGAAAAAAAAAAAGATTTCTTCTAGAAACTGGGATGTGAAGGCTTTAGGACCTTCTATTTTCTATCTTATGTATGTACAGTCCTTGAAATTTTCAGTAATATCCGTGATTATTGTTATTATTATTCAGAGAGAAAGAGAGAGAGTGCGGTGAAGGAGGAGCAGAGCAAGAAGCAGGATTTTTCTGTTTCGTTTTGTTTCGTTTTGTTTTGTTTTTTGCTTTTTTTGGAGAGAGAGAGACTCGTAAGCGGTTTCCACAATGAGGGCAGAGCAGGGTGCAGGGCTCCCTCTCACGACCCTTACATCGATCGGGACCTGAGCCGAAATCAAGAGTCAGGGGCTTAACTGACTGAGCCATCCAGGTGTCCCAAACATCTATTATTTTTAAAACTAATTTAAAACCAATAGAGAATTTGCAGTAAGGTAGAATACCTGCCGTATAAAATTTTAAAATACACAAACATACAAACTCACATTTACAAACAGGGAAAATATATAAAGATGAAAACGGGATCTAAGGTACGATGTATGTACCTGAATACGGAAGTGCTTACTGTACTGGTATCTGGGGAATGGAGGTGTGTTCTCTCTCGTTGCATTTCCCGAATGTTTGCTGATGTGACTCTACGCTAGTTTTATACTCTAAATGTAATGAAAGAAGCGTGAAATTATGCCAAAAGTAAACGGAGGAGGCAACTCTGCCAGGCAAAGAGAGATGTCCGGGAGCAGCACGAGTGAAGTCTAGGATCCAGACACCTGGGTCGCCCCCAGGCTTGCTGTGTGATCTTGGGTAAGTCACTTGGCCTCTCTGGGCTTTGGATTCTTTATCTAGCATGGGGTTTCTCAACCCTGCCTGCACATCGGAATTACCTGAGGGGCTTTTAGAACCAAGCCTTGGCCTCTCTGGGATGGGGTCTGGGTAGGCCCCTGGTGATTCTGGTGGGCACACAACAGTGAGAATACCCACAAGCCCGAGCTCAGGGCAGGTCGGAGGGCTCCAGACCCAGACCCAGAGGCAACTGGTGGTCATTTAAGTAAATAAATAAGGAGATTTTTAATGCCACTCTCGGAGAAGAAAAGTTTGAAAGACTGTTTGGCTGGATCACCTCTTGGTTTTGAAAAGTGGTTGTTCTTTGCTCATAATGACGGCCTTCTGTTGGGATTTTCCCTCGGCATTGGGCGTAAAGACTATGCATTTTTAAAGCTGTCCAAATGCCTATTTATGCAGCAGACCATAACTCCTCTCTGGATAGGCCGCTATGCTTTATCAAATAAATGATACACATTTAAAAAACTGTCTGAAGGGGCATTTACCTGAGGGACTGTTATTGTGTTAGGATTTTTTTTTTTTTTTTGAGCCCTTATGGTTCATTGGGTAAATAATACCTTTTAACCAATTTTTAAATAGACGCGTCTAGCAAGATGCCTTTTAATCAATCTTATCCACTCTCATAGCCTTCAAAGCGGGCTCTTTTAGGTTGCTTTGATTTTAAATTTTACAGTAAGATACTTGAAGAGAAGGAGGAGGAGGAAGCGGAGGAAGAGGAGGAAAAGACGAAGGAGAAAAAGGATCAGATCTTAAGAAACAGCACAAAGCAGGCACCTGCCGTCTGACTTCTGTTCCCCTTTGGTAGATGAAAAGATGTTCTTACAACTTTATTTTTTTCTTTGGTGCGGCTACTTCAGTTTTGATGCTAAATTCAAGACATGTTTGCCTTTGAGCAAAATAGACCCTAACTCTGGCCTTCAGGGAACATTCCCTAGTGGTTTATTTTGGGAGAAAGTGGAGGAGTCTAGGAGAGTTCCAGAACAAGAGGGAGTTACTTAGCCCGGTTGGTGAAATGAAGAACATCTGGTCGAATGGGGTTTAGGTCAGTGTGAGTCCCGGGACTTCCGCAAGCAATAGAGCTACGGGTAGAGACCTGACCAGAGGACCCCAACGGAGGTGACGGGAGGATTCGGTTGAGAATTACAAGACTGTTGAGAGCATCTGTACAGAAGACGGGCGACTTTCTGTGAATCAGGCTGCTGAGCTGCAGGCGACAGAGCTCACTCCAGCTAGTTCCAGCTGCAAGGGGTTTACCAAAGTGTGTGAACTGAGGCACAGAACCTCCGGGAAGGTTAAAGAATTAATGCAGCCATCGATAGTGCACCCAGGAGAAAGGAGGAATCAGGCGCCAGAAGAAGAGTTTTCCAAGTGTGTTCCCAGACCAGCAGCCTCACTGACATCTGGGAACGTGGCAGAAAGACCAATTCTTGGACCTCACCTCAGACCCATGGAATGGGGTCTCAGTTCCTTTGTCGTCTCCTGAAAGAGGCTCTTCTCGGGGCCCCGGACTCATGTTGCCCACCCGAACGTCATCGCCCCTCGCCCTACACAGCTCACTTCCCGACAGACGCTCATTTGTTTGTTTAAATGCCTGTCTCCCCACCAAAACACAAGCTCCGTGAGGCGAGTGACTGGTCCGTCTTGTCACCGCCCAGTGAGACAGGAGTTCCTTGGGGCCAGGAGGATTGTTCCTTCCTCCAGGCTGTCTCGAAGGTGGAGCTCGAGGGTGGAGACGGGCTGCTGTCACAGTCAGGGAGCCTGTAGATCCGGCCCCTTTATGACGTGGGGTCACCACTCCTGGGGGGGACCCGACTCACGGCACTTAGGTATCCAAACCTGGGGTTTTGTAGTTAGCCACACGCGGCTAACTTCAAGAGATTTGTTCTCTCTCTCTCTTTTTTTTAAAGATTTTATTTATTTGACCGAGACAGGCAGTGAGAGAGGGAACACAAGCAGGGGGAGTGGGAGAGGGAGAAGCAGGCTTCCCGCTGAGCAAGGACACTGATGCGGGGCTTGATGCCAGACCCTGGGGTCATGACCTAAGCAGAAGGCAGACGCTTAACGACTGAGCCACCCAGGCACCCCTGTACTGTTTCTTATATGTAGGTTTTCATTTTCTTAAGGCCAGACGCTTGTGTGAATTATCTTGGTTAATTCCCTTTTCAAACATAATTTTGAAAACGTGGACCTTGATAGACTCTTTCTCTATGTTTCATAATTTGATGTTTCTTAGAAATACAAAAAGCAAAATAAATGGATAAAAGCAAACCTGACCCAGACCTAAGAGCTCTGCACAGGGTTGGTCTGGTGCCTCTGTGGGGGTCCATCCACAACGCACTCAACTTCCCAGCATGGTGAGTGTCCTTTGTCGAATGGGGACGGCGAGACTCTGCCTTCTGGGGTTTTTGTAGCAAAGTAAGGAGCTACTGCACGTCAAACCATGCAAGGCCTGGCCCAGGATTAGTCCTCAACTGTGGGGGCCGCCGGCGGCAGACCAGAGGCCAAGGTGAATGTATGAAGCAGCCATTCCGGGCCATGCCCCCGACTCCCAGACAGAAAGGCTTTCATTGCTGGGGTTAGTCACTGGGTTGTCCCAGGTTGACTGCTATCCCCTCAAACTCATGTTCACCCAGAACCTCAACCTGTGACCTTATTCAGAAATAGGGTCTTTGCCGATGTAATTAGGCAAGTTCAAGTGAGGTCACTGTGGCTGGTGTCTTTGTCAAAGAGGGAAGTGCAGGGGCATATGCTGCGGGGTACAGTCGCTTAAGCATTCTACTCTTGGTTTCGGCTCAGATCTGATCTCAGTTTCATGAGATTGCGCCCCTCGTAGGGCTCCGTGCTCAGTGGGGAGGCTGCTTCTCTCCTTCTCCTTCTGCCCCTCCCCACCATGCGCTCTCTTTCTCTCTCAAATACATAAATCTTAAAAAAAAAGAGGGAATTGTGGACCCAGACCCACCGAGAGGAGAACATCTTGGGGAGACACAGACACAGAGGTGGAGACCGGAGTGGTGTGTCCACCAGCCAAGGACTGCCAAGTGCAGCCAGAGACCAAGAGATGTGGACAGATCCTCCCCTAGAGCCTTGAGAGAGAGCATGACCCTGTCATCACCTTGATTTTGGATCTCTAGCCTCCAGAACAAGGAGAGAATAAATTTCTGTTGTTTCAAAGCCCCCCAGTTTGTGGTGACTTGGCCTGGCCGAACTTGCTCCTTGCCCTCAGCCAGATCCTCTTGCTTTCTTGGAAATTCCAGCATGAACGAGGTTAAGAGAAGACTTGCGAGTGTGGGCTAATGGTCTGTAGCTGTTACTTCATCACAATATTAGACATCAGGTTATTAGACATCAGATCGAGGAGGACAATAGGAGGTGCATCGGTCAATCCAGAACTCAGAAATTTCTTTCAGGGAGGCAGAGGATGTGAGTAAAGTAAGCCGGAGTGGCCACAGGACAGGCAGGTGACCCTGAGAAATCCAGAGAAATCCAGAGATGGGGGATGAGACAGACTTGACCAAGGTCCACCTGATTGGAGAGCAGCAGGGATGAAGAGCCAAGCACTTCTCCTTTTTCCATCATCGAGTCAAGTTTCCGGTCAGGGCTGCCAGGTGTTACGGGATGAAGTCCACCTGTCCAGAAAGTCAACAACCTCTTTCTGGGCTCTGCTAAAGTCTTCAGTTTCTTGATTCCACAGATCTTCTCGCTTTGAATCCCGTGGTGGAAACCAAGGTGCCTGCCCAGAGGAGGAGTCAGGGTGACCTTGAATGGACATTACTGCTTTTCTGGGTCAAGGTGGTGGCCCTGCTGACTCACCTACCTGGCCTCATTTCTTTGGGATCCTTGGGAACTGTGGGGCCATCAGCACTGTCTTAGGTCATCATAACCCCTCTCCCCCAACACACACACCTCGCCCACCCCAGCAGAAATGCTTTAAAACTGCAAGTCCCTGGGCACCTGGGTGGCTTGGTCGGTTGAGCATCCAACTCTTGATTTCGGCTCAGGTCACGATCTCAGGGTTGGGAGGCTGAGCCCCAAGTCGGGCTCCGCTCCGCGCTCAGCAGGGAGTCTGCCTCTCTCTCTCTCTTTTAAAAAATTGTAAATCCCAGTGTTGGGCAATTAAAAAAATACATAAATAAAGTAAAATAAAATAGCTAATCCCCATCAAACCCTCTAAAACGATTTCTGTCACAGGCCTGAATTAACAGTGGCTCCTTCCCATGGGCCTTTTCCTCCAGGAAAAGCTGCCAAGTGTGGGATTCTGCGCTGGACCAGAGTGAGCAGGCTGGTGGCCCCCACCACACGTTATGGTAGATAATGAAGTCTAGCCTTAATGTGAAGCCCAGGAACACTTTGCTGGTGATGTGATGGCTATATAATCTCCATGCAGGTATTGAGGAGTCCACGATGGGTTGGAGACCCTGATACTGAGCAGATAAATGAACCAAAGCATGTCCGTCCTGCAGCTCTCGGCAGGTTGCCGTCATGGAGCCCGGAGGGGTGGCCCGCCTCCTGTTTCGTGCCAACACCTGCCCCTGTTCTCTTCAGATTCTCTCCCATGTGCTCCAGCCTTTATTATATCAATAATCTGTTTTTATTGACTTTTTCTTTTCTTTTCTTTTTTGAGTGGTTTAATTCAAACCTCTATTCATAGCTTTTTTTTTTTTTTTTTTTTAAGATTTTATTTATTTATTTGACAGAGAGAGATCACAAGTAGGCAGAGAGGCAGGCAGAGAGAGTGGGGGAAGCGGGCTCCCTGCTGAGCAGAGAGCTCTGTGTGGGGCTCGATCCCACGACCCTGAGATCATGACCTAAGGCAGAGGCTTAACCCACTGAGCCACCCAGGTGCCCTTTTTTTGTAGTTTCTAACGTGCTTATTCACAGACCCCCTTCTTGGTACACGTGTATAACCAGTAGAAACAGAAGGCAAAGAAGTGCACTCATCGCTCAGTGCCTTCCAGCTGCAAGGGGGGCCGGAAGTGCGGCCTGACCGGGGACCCAGAATCGGAGACTCTGGGGATGCCTAGTGTACCCCGCAGCGCGCCCCCGGGCCCCCCAGCGCGCGGCTTCGCCCTCCCGCTGGGCACAGCATAGACGCAGCCCGCTCCCGCTGCCCTTGGAGCCCCGCTGCCCCGTCCAGGGTCAGTACCCAGTTCAAAATTCGGGATCTCCTGAGGGCCTGTACAGCAGCGAACGAGGTTCAGTCCCATCCACCGGGAACCCGGGGAGCTGGAGCGCCCAGCTCTCGGCGACCCTACCCCCACCCGCCGTGCGGTGGCGACATCACGATGGGACCCGTGCACTACCCGCTCCTTTGGGAAAGGAGAACGAGGGGCTGCCCGGCGTCCCGGGTCCATCCTCTGATCTGTGAGCCGCGGGTACCCGGACATTCCGAGCAGCCCGCACCCCTCACCCTCTGCGGGGACAGCGCCGCTCCCCGCACCGGCCCTGATTCAGCTCCCTGGAGGCAGTCCCCATGGATGCCATCCTTGGCCTGTGGCTCTGCTTTGCTCTTTGATCGCTCTCCTGTCATTTGAATAGGGCACTCCTAGAGGACATCTGCGGGGAGGGACAGCTTTCTCAGCCTGCTTGCTGCCCAGAGGTCGCCGAGGGGACCAAAGATGATTTAAAATCTCAACCAGTCACTGGACACTTTGAGGCCAGGCTGTGGTTTAAGAAAATCATAACAAAACAAAACAAAACAAGTCAACTTCTTATCTATTCGAGTCTAGTCAGCCTCTTGCCGTAATAGCCGTCCCTATGGTTTTTTCTAGACATACTTCTTAGATCTGCATTAGCTATTGAGTTTCGTGCCCCCACGCCCCTGTGGGTACTCAGGCTTTCTGGTTCAGGTGGGAATGACTCCCCCTTAGTCCCTCTGCTCAGCCACGGAAACCAGCAGCATTCCAGAAGCCACGGCCCACCGGCTGGGTCCAGAGGGAGGCCAGTAATAACATGGAGCAGAGCCCCTGGCTGACCTTTAGGGAGATGTAGTGGGCATAAGACTAGAACCGTTGCGCGTTAAGCCACGTTATTGATTTGTTGATTAAGAAATCTTTAGAAGTGGTGGTAAAATCCATATAACCTAAAATTTACCATCTTAATCACTTTTAAGTATACAGTTTGAGTCTGGTTCAAGGGAGACAAGTACATTCACCTTGTTGTGTAACCCGTCTCCAAAACTCTTTTCGTCTTGTAGAAACTGAAAATCCGCACCCACTAAACAGGATACCCCAGGTCCTCCTGTCCCCCAGGCCCTGGAAACCACCCTTTTACCCCATGCAGCTAGGAACTGGACTATTCTAGTTCCTCGCATCAGCAGAATCATGCAGTGTCTGTCTTTCTGTGACCAGCTTATTTTATAAAGTTAGTGCAATGTCCTCCAGGTTCAATCTGTGTTGTAGCAGCTGACAGAACTTTTTCTTTTCCTTTTTTAAAAAAGATGATTTATTTATTTATTTATCTGAGAGAGAGAGAGCATTCTTCCCGCTGAGCAGGGAGCCTGATGTGGGACTCGATCCCAGGACCCTGGGATGATGACCTGAGCCAAAGACAGACACTTAAGTGACTGAGCCGCAGAAGGGCCCCAGAATTTTCTCTCTTTTTAAGGCTGAAAAATATTCCATTGCCGGTATATACTACCTTTGTTTATCTGTTCATCCATCGATAGTGACGTGGGCGCTTCTTCCTCCGGCTACTGGGAATAAGGCTTCCATGCATGTGATTGTACAAATAGCTCTTTGAGACTCCGCTGTCAGTTCCCTGGCATATGTACCCAGAAGGGGCCACTCCAGTTTCTGTGTTTTTGTTTGTGTAGCAGAACGGATCCCACCTGGAGCACGACCCCGCCCAACTCACTTGAGCTTCAGACCCGCGGATAGTTGAAGACGGATTGTACTTGCGCTGCTATTTTTTTAAAAGAAGGATGGACTGAATATTCTGAGTTCCCCAAGCCGACCCTCACCTTGGGGGCATCTGACTCAGTCCCCAGAGAGGAGATCTGGAGTCCCGCAAACACGAGCCTCCCCTTAACCAGGCGCTCCTGCCTCAGCCAAGTCTTCCTCTTCCTCCTCTCCACTTCACCCTTCATGCTCTCCTCCGGCCGAATGATCATTAACATTTATGTTTTTCTCTCTGGGGCCTGGCAATATGGTTGAAATAGAACTATAATTTCTCCCCTACCATCAAGGATTTTCAATCAATCTTAAATGAGGGTTGTTCAGGGCCTGAGGGACATCAATATTCAACAGGACACCCTCCCAGGTGCTGGGTAGCTCCCTTCGCCAGGCCAGATCCACTTCCCACCTCCCCACCCTGCTCCCTGCCCAGAAGGGGGGTTCTGTGGCCCACCTCCCTGGGTTCCTTGTCCCCTGGCCTCGGTTCAGCCAACAGGGAGCCTTGGTGGAGAGTGGAGGGCAGGACAGGAGCGAGGCTGGGGCCTTGATGCCCCTGGATTGTCCTTGCCTGACCGTCCTGTGAAGCAGGCTCTTTTCCACCTGCCTCTCCCCTTTGGGCTTTACTGGCTCTGGGTACCATAGCATCCTCTGCGCTTTCCATGCTGCCAGACTTTATCTTGGTGAGTTGTACCTTAGGAAATGGAGGTTCCCAATTTGGCAGTGGCATCTCTTTCTCACTGAGACCCTGACGGAGCCACGGCCCTGCCCTGTCAGACCGCGAAGACAGAGAGGAAACAATACTGTCTATGCTAGGTTGTGACGATAACTCTACGGGTGGGTAAGAGAAGGCGTTTAAACAAAGCCACCCTGTAACCTTCTCGTCTTCTGCTCCCAGAGCAAGATGCCTGATCTGGGTACTCTAGGATTCAGAAGCTTATGACTCCCTTGTTCACAGCAGTGTGCAAATGCAGAAGAGATGCAGATTTTAAGACACTTTCGATCTGATAAAGGAAACAACAGAAATGACAGTATTATACATGTGCCATGGCTTCTCATGAAGGACAACTTCCTGGATACAGGAGTGCTATTTAAATCAGCCTGGAAGGGCTCCGTGTGGTCTTGTCCCCAGGCAGAACCAAGCTTGGCAGTGCACCCTGGGAGGGCTCTGACCACCCATGCTCCAAGACCCGAGAAGCTCTGCCCGGGACTGTGGCCACCTGCTTGCCCTCTCGCTGATGGCCAGTATTCCTGGGCTGGTCTTTTTCAATGTTCTCAGTAATGTCCAAGTCACTCCTGCCATGGCCTGTGGCTCTCTTTCTCTCAACTCTTCCCGCGTGGATACCTATCATCACTGTCCAAGTTGCATTTTAACATCCAGCCCGATTCCCTTTTTGTTTCTCTGTGGGTCCAGTACTATACTCGCACACACTTGCTCAGGCACGATGGACCAAAACCAGTTGCTGGAACACCAAGTAATTGGCAGAAAGAGAGGTTTGCGGACAGGTAATTACATATGTTGCAAAGCGCTCACCTCCGTGCGAACTCCCATTGGCTGAAAGCATTTACCATACGAAGGGTGCAGGGCCCTATGAACGTGGTGGAATGCACTGAAATGGATTCTTCTTTTCTGTAAGTACCTTAATTGAGGGAACTGCTTCCGAGGGCATGTCCAGTCGGTACTGCACGAGGGCTGACGGTGAGGGGTAAGTGTGTTGCAAGGAACTGAACTTCAGGTAAAGTGGTCAGAGAGGGAGGAGAAAGCCCTCCAGGACAGAGGGGTCCCTGCATTCCTGGGGGTCATGATTGACACGGAATTCAAGCTGGATGTTGACAGACTGGTGAGTATTTAGGTTAAGATATGACTGGTTTGGGGGGACTTAAGTTTGGGGGATTTAGGCAGGCAAAATGGGGACAGCAGGGCTTCCCATGAAGAGGCCAGGAGGGGAGGAGCGGGCAGGCGAGGTGAGTGAGCAGGAAAGGAGAACAAGGCAGGAAAGGCGGGTGGAGTGGGTCTAGTGGGGGCCGTTGGACGACATCAAGAGGTCGGAGCTCATGTTTTGGGCTGGGGAAAGCCTCCTGTGGCTTGTGTTCCAGAAAACTGTGACTTACAGTCTTTCCAAGGACATGTCACCACAAACTCAGTGGCTCAAAGCAACACACACTCATTATGTCACGGTTTCTGTAGGTCGGGAGTCCGGGTCCAGCTGAGCTGTGCCTGGTGCAGGGCTGGAATCAAGATCAGCAGGGCTGCCAGGGCTGCGGTCTCATCTGTGGCCAGAGTGGGGAAGAATATACTTCCTTGCTCACATGGCTGTTAGGAGCTTTCCGTTTCTTCTGGGTTGTCCGACGGAAGGGCCTCACTTTCTTGGAAGTTGTCGGCCAGAGGGCATCCTCAGCTCCTGGCCATGTGGGTCTGGCTGACATGACCACTGGCTTCCTCACAGCCTGTAAGGAAGCGTCTCCTTGGAAGACAGGGGTTACAACCTTACATAACATGATCACAGATGTGACATTCTATTGCCTTTACTGTCCTGAGTGGGTAGAAGCAAGTCATGGGTCCCACCCATGCTCAAGGGGAAGGACATCACAAAGGCGTGACCATCAGGAGACCATGGGGACAAGCACAGTCTGTCTGCCACACTTGTTTCCAGATAGTAACTTATAGTACACCGGTAGCTGCTGTAATAATGGACAATTTTTAAAATACTGTATTCATTTTTGGGGTCCCTGGGTGGCTCAGTGGGTTAAAGCCTCTGCCTTCCGCTCAGGTCATGATCCCAGGACCTGGGATTGAGCCCCGCATCGGGCTCTCTGCTTACTGAGGACAGTGCAATAGCCCCATGTGGACACAAGGTGGCAGAGAGCCCCAGGACACAACACCTGCCACCCTCCGCCTCCCCCACCCCACCCCCAGCCCCGCCGCACCTCGCCCCTGCCCAAGGCTGGGTATGGTTCTGGCTTCTAGATTCCTGCGTTCCTTTACCTTGAGAGAAGGATGTGTACCACCGCTCACTACACACTCAAACTATAAAGGTGTCACAATCTACTACACTGAGCCACTCAGGTGCCCTGGAGAGAGAGAATCTTAAGTAGGCTTCATGTGGTGCTCGATCTCATGACCCTGAGATCAGGACCGGGGCCAAAATCAAGAGTCTGAGGCTTACCTGACTGAGCCACCCCAGGTGCCCCTTAATTCCCACCTAATTTTTGGGAATAAATAAATAAATATATAAAAGACCTCTTTAAACTCTTTTTTCCTTATTTTTACTAGAGGGAAGAGTACCTTTCTTCTAATTATGGAAAGAGTATGTGATCGTGTTTTATAGGAAAGAAATCCATGGAGATGGTGTTTTATTTTAGTCTTACGAAGGCATTTTAGAATGTGAGTCCAGACACCCGAAATCCTGTGTTTCTACCACCGCAGGCCGAAACAGGCTGGTGCTCCCTACTGCCCACAGAGCAAGTGGGGTGAAGGCAAGGGCCGGATCTAGTTCAGTTGGTCCAGGGAGCCCTCTCTGGGGCCTCACTTTCTTGATAAGAATTACAGTACATCCAGTACAAGAGGAGAGAATTGTCTTTTTCCAAGGTAGTGGACAACGTGCTTCCAAAATGAAGACTCCCCCACGTTAGCCGGAACGGGGTCCGAGGCATTCTCCTCTGTGTGTCATCACTGCTGGTCGTGGAAGCTTCCCCAGTGAAGAGAAACTCTCGGAAGAGCAGGTGCCGAGTGTCTGGTCTATGAGAAGGGAGGCACTGCAGCGGTCAGCCACAGAACGGGAGCAAGGATGCTGTGACAGGGAACTCCCCCCGTGCCCTGGAGCAGAACCAGTAAGGGAGGCCGGTGCTTCTGTCATTAAACTGGATTAATGTCTGTATCAGTCGCCTTGCCTCCAGATGAATGGACAGAATAGGAGTGCATTGTTCTGGTCTCTTCTGAAGGTCCACTGACAGACCCCCTATCATGGGTATGGGTAAGGCCACCCCTTATGACCCTCGTTGGGGCCATGCTTCTCGGAATTTGCTTGGCAAACAGATCAGTGTTTGAGGCCCAGGAATGAGAAGACCCAAGGAGCAAGAAGCGGACAGACACAGACGCCGCTGAGGTGGTGGAACCGGGAGCTTGGTGACAACCTAGCTCATGGGATTCGACAAAGTGATGCCCAGAAGAGCTTCATAAAGCCCCATAAAACCCCCAGGAGTGACCGGGCTGGTGTGGGGTGGCATATGGGGGGATGGGGAGCAAGCCGTTATGGGCCTGGAACACGGCGGTGTGGGCGGAATGTTTGCCCCACACTGAGAGGAACCCAGGAGCGCGTGGGGACCCCTTCCTCTGCACGCCCCACACGCAGGCTTCACGTTCATCTGAGATGCCTTCTTGTGGCTCAGCGGGCTTTTCCTTCTGTCAGAAGCAAGGGGACCAGCGCCGTGGGGGACGATCCTGTGCCAACAGGGACATCTACGGTTTCAATGATTAGCCACCAGTTCGGCTGCTGTCCAAACTCACAGGGTAATCGGGGAGACACTGACCCTGTGTAAGTAATGCCGGCGGCTGGAACTTGAAACGAAAAGCAGCCCGACCTCAAGGAAAGAGCCAGGCCTGCCAGAGCGCTGCGGCGTGTCTACAAAATGCCTCGATGAGCCTGACCTCGTGGGGCTCCTCGTCGCTCGCTTGGAGTAAGCAGCTATGGAGGCTCTCTGGCTTTCCTTCCAGAAGTTTCTCTCTTCCTGGTCAAGTCACAGGACCTGTATGTACCAGGTGGGTGCTTGCCTGCCTCTCCGGGGCTTCGTGCAACCCCGGCAGGGTGCCGCGTACCCTGCTCGGGTTTCCCTCTTCCACGGGCCCTTTCCTGCCCCAGCTCTGGATGGGGTCATGAGGACTCAAGGGGCGCCTCTGTGAAGACTTGTGGGCAAGAAGGGGGTGTCGCCAGCGTTATTTACATGGGACCAGAGAACAGTTCTGGAACTGTCGCGCTCCACCTGCGGCAGGAAGACCGGTTTCCTCTCCTTGCCTGCATCACCGGGATTTCTGTGGTGTCTCATTACTCATGCCATGGGCCACCGGCGGTGGGTGGGGGAGGCTGAAGAGAGGAAATTTGGCATGACTAGACACATAAAACAGCAGTGCGCCTGTGCCCTCACTTGCTTGTCTCGCCCTCTGCGCCTTAGAGGAAAGGGTAGAAGCCGGCAAACTGGTTGGTTTCCAAGGGCGCCTTGAAGGATTCTTATCAAAGTGACCGCTGATGCTCTGTGGCGGGTAAATAAGTTCTGTTCTTGTGGACCGACCAGCCGAAGTCCTTAGACTTACTGGCTGAAACCACCCACAACCTGGAGAACTCAGCCAGCCACACGGCAAGGACCCAGAGTCCCCCGGGGCCCAGACCTTCTAATGAGACGTTTTCTCGGCAGGGCCCATCACTAAGCGTCCTTGCTTGTTTGGCTGGGGATTGCTGGCCTGACTCTTGTATTTGCCCTCCTTAGGGTGGGAGTGGTTTCCTCAGCAATTGCTTTTCCAAGTAGAACAGACGTGGAGAAAGCAGCTATTTTTTGGGTTTTTGTTCTAGAAAGTTCTGTCTTCCCGAGTCGACAGGTCATGTGACCTAAACCAAACTGGGGCAGGGTGGTTGAGTGCATGTGAAACTCTTCTGGGGTCTTCAGATTACTGGCCCAGCTCTAATAACGGTGGCCGTGGTAGGCTGGGGTGTGAGACCCAGAGGCACATGGAAAACCCAGTAATGGTACTTGTCGTAGCAAGGGCATCCCTGGAATGAGACTTCTGTGTCTTCAACTGAGCAGATTCTAGAATATTCCAGGGGACCAATTTTGGGCATGAAGGATGTACATTTGCCCTGTAGCTCCTAGACCATGTGGCCAGGGGAGGAGACTGTCCCATAAGACCCATGCAGAATTCGAGGCCACAGACATCTGATGAAAAAAGGCAGGTGTAACTCAACTCGCAATCTTCTCCCTGGAATAAATTTGTCTTCCCGAGTTAATCTCAGAAAAGGGGCAGCTGGGTTGATTTCCTCTCCAGAATTCCAGTCTCTAACACTAGAAATACAATCCACAGGGTGTCCTGCTTCGGTGAAGAATGCTTTTCTCTCTGCAAGAGGGGCAGTGGGTTGGAGTAACAGCAGGGATTCTGGAACTGGTTCTTGGCCCAGCTCTGTCACTCAATAGCTGTGTGATGTTGGGCAAGTTTCTTAACCTCTCAGCTTCTGTTTCCTTCTCTGTAAAAAGGGGAAAGTGATGGCGAGCATCTGCCTTGTAGGTTCATGGTGAGGAGAAAATGTGTTAACATGGATAAAACACTCAAAGGAGTGCCTGGTACTTCTCACTATTTGAAACGAGAGCAGGATGTGAAATAAAGGGCTGCTGAGCTACTAGCCTGGAGTGGTGGCAGCCTTGGCCTAGAAGGCAGGAGACATGGACTCACTAATCAGGCTTCCCATTAACTGGGAACTGGGTAACTGGGTAACTCTGAGCTTCGGTTCTTCGTTTTATGATTTTTTTTAAAAAAAAAAGATTTATTTATTTAGAGAGAGAGTGTGTGAGCAGGATGGACAGAAAGAGAGAGGGAATCTCAAGCAGACCCTGAGCTGAGTGCAAAGCCCAATGGGGAGCTTGATCTCACGACCCTGAGATCATGACCTGATACTTGCTACAACACGGATGAATCTGGAGGACGTCATACTAAGTGAAATACACCGGACAGGCAAATCCGCAGAAACAAAGGGGAATGGAGGCTACCAGAGGCCAGCGGGAGTGGAAGTGGGTCCTTACCGCTCGATGGTTAGCTCCTGCTTTGGGTGATGAGTTTGGAGATGGTTGCCGATGGTTATTCAACAGTGCGAATGTACTTGATGCCACTGAGTTACAGACTTCAAAATTAAAATGGCAAACTGCACATTATCCGTATTTTACCACAATGGAAAAAAAATCAAACATAGGAAGTCAAAATAAGAGAGGGAGAAACGAGCTTTGAAAAAGAAAGGGACTTGCTATCAACTTTGGACTTTTATAGTCCATGAGGCCATAAGTGGGTTGCCAGGGGGGAAAACGGGGTGGTGACACTGGCCCAAAGCCCTTTCCAGCGCCAGCCTGCTAGGAGGTAGACTCCCTTTCTTTTGGGTACTGCCCTGCCCTATGCCTCCTTCAGGACACAAGTCTGGACGAATCTTCCCAGGAGCTCTCCTGCCTACCCCGGGCTCCACCTGCCACCCTTTCTCAGGTGCCCGCTGCACCACAATGTGCCTTTCTTTCCTTGGGTGTGGCTGCTTGTCAACTATACTGTTAGCCCCCGGACAGGGAGGGGCTGATCTTCTCCACCTTGTGCTGCCCACCCCACCCCACCCCGGGGACCCTGACTCAGAATGAGTCACAACAGGTGCTCCAGAGGATTCCTCCCTGCATCCCTCATGAGGAACCGCAGAGACCGATGGGCCCGGCTGCACCGTGTCCTGGATTGTGCAAACTTCCTAGACTTCTGCTCTGCCCACTGTCACCATTACCTTGTGACCCAGAACGTACAGGTGTGCATGCATGCGTGTGAGTGTGAATGAGGTTTCATTAACCATTAATAACCATTACTACATGTGGCATTACTACATGTGGAAGTAATGGTTATTCTGGATTTACTGGATTTTTTTTTTTTTTTAAGATTTTATTGACAGAGAGAGATCATAAGCAGGCAGAGAGGCAGGCAGAGAGAGAGAGGACGAAGCAGGGAGCCTGATGCGGGGCTCGATCCCAGGACCCTGAGATCATGACCTGAGCCGAAGGCAGAGGCTTAACCCACTGAGCCACCCAGGCGCCCCGATTTACTGGAGTTTTAAAGAGTGCTTGTGGAAACACTGATTTTGCAACCATGACTTTCTGTAGACCGGCTCATGCAGGGGTGTGTCCATCATTGGCCGCTAGGGGGAGCTCATAGGTCAGGCTGCGCAGGGAATAGAGTGACTCAGTTGGCGGCTTAAGAGGAAAGCCCCAGTTTCAGGGCTGGTGGGACCTCAGGAGGCCCCTGCAAGCTCTCACATCCCTTAGTGCCAGCAGAGCCCATTCTGACTTCAGTTGATTTTGCTGAATGAGCTTTTCCTGGTTCACCCTTTGCTTGGTGAACACAATGGCGTGTGTGCCGGGAGTTGGATTTCTGGCTCAGGGTTCAGACCCTCTCCCTCCTGGAGCAGGACGGAATGCCTCTCCCCCTGTTCGCACAATTGCCCTTCAGATGTGTGACCGCCACCCGGAGGCTTGCGGTCAACAGCCTGGAGATGCCTCCTCATGGGGCCGGTTCTAAACCGTACTTGGGGCCAGGCACCCTCCTTCAGACCGCAGCAAATGAGGCTCCTCCAGCTTGCCTTCTGGGTTGTGGGGAATGTGGGGTCCTCAGAAGGGAATGGAGGTGGCAGAGCCTGGCCCTGGGGACGCTGGGACCCAGAGTGTGTGAAGACAGCTGTTAAGAAGGTGTCTGTCCCGCTGAGGCCACGGGGTGTGGCCGCCCTCCTCTGTTAAGGGCCAGGAGGCCACCCGCATCTAAGAGGTATACAGGCCTCCTTGTCTCCTATGAGCTCCGCTCGTTCTATAAAGATGTTTCTCGTGCTTGACCCAAGTGATGATGCAGTCGGCTCGTCCTTTATGGTGGAACAGGAGCACACGCCTCTGTGTTTTGAGGAGATTCGGCAGACGGCTTACATCCAGAGCAGCCCAGCCGGAAGGGTTATGCCGTCCTGAAGCAGTGCGGAGTTCCTTCCTTTCTTTTTTTTAAAGACTTATTTGAGAGAGAGAGAAAGCATACAAGGGGGGAGGGCCGGAGGGAGAGGGAGAGAGACACTCCCAAGCAGGCTCCCTGCTGGGCGCAGAGCCTGCCGTGGTACCCTATCTCCTGACCCTGAGATCATAACCTGAACCAGAATCAGGAGTTGTCAGACGCTTCACTGACTCAGCCACCTGGGCGCCCCCGAGGAGGTCCCCTCACTGCACTAGCAAGTAGGAAAGCACTGGTCTCGCCCCGGCCGCCTGCACACATAGCCCCTCCGCCGGCACAGCCAACATCACAGCTCCATGGGGTCCATTAGGCTGGGACCAGCTCCCCAAGGGCAGGTAACTGCCCCGACACCGTGCCCGACTCACTCGCTAAGTCCTCCTCAGAACAAGTCCACAGACAAGAACTCAGACATGATCACGGAGCCCTGCCTGTTGGCCGCGGGAGGCAGCCAGAGCCTGTGGTGAAAATCCTGCTTCTAGCTGGGTCCCTAAGGGGCTCTACCATGACTCACGCCAGTCCCCTCTTGGATCCTGTCAGCAGGGAGCCAAAGGCTGTGGACAGGCTTCCAGGTGTAGGCGCCTGGGCCAGGCCAGGCTGGGACAATGGAGGTTCTTCCTCCATCGTGTCTGGCCCTGATGGACACTCCTCAAACAGCATTTGAAACCAGCTCCCAAGACTCTTAGGGCACCTCCTCTTCTCCAGCTGCTTCTGGACGGCCACCCCACAAGGTCCGGACTGCCACTTCCTGTCTGCTGCTCAAGTTCTCACAGTCCTAGGCCGCTCCATGGCCGGTGAGTCCAGTCAGGGGCTCCCCCACGGCGACACACACGGGAGTGACAAGGGTATGGCTGAAACTTCCAGGAGCGGCCGACCGTGCAAGAGCTCTGCAAACATGAGCTGGCCTCAAGGAGGGACCAGATTTACTGTCTCCACACTTTCCCGCAGGTATTTAAGGAGGCTAATAGGTCTATTGAGCAACACACCAAATCCTGGCCAGAACCATCAAGGGGAAGGAGCTCACTGTGAAATATTTACTGCGTTTTTTGGCTCCACATCCTTTAGTCCGTCTGAAGACACACATTCTGACTTGTGGCACTGCTGTTCTGCTGACTGCAGAGGCCTGGCCTGTTTCCCGATCTCCTGGAACCTGGGCTGCTCTTGGACTTGCTTGGGCCCGGAGCCTGTCGTGGAATGACGGGGTGCAGGCCTTGAACGGAAGCCTGGAGAAGCTTTGTCCATTCGCTTTCCCTGCATCTTTGTCACGGCCTTGAGGACATTCTTGAGCTACTCAGCTGGAAGGTACGAGTCACAGAGCTAAAACAGCTCAGCTACCGGAGCGCAGGCAGCTTCCCTCGGCTGACGGCCCCACGGGAGACTGGCCATGATCAGCAGCAGAGCCAGTGGTCAGCACCACACCCCCGACCTGTGAGTAATAAATGCTCACGGCTGTATACTGCGGAGGCTTTGTGGGCTCTGTTACACAGCATCACTGTGGCCAAGGTCACGGATATGCACACTTATAAATCGGATGACGACACACCCTTGGAAGAACCGTCAGTGGCAACTTTCACCTTCAGATAAAATGGGTCCCCACACACTGGTCTTTGCTTGCACTACCTCGAGCTGAAGATCTTTCCCTGGCCTTCAGTTCTACGGATGTCTTCAGTATCCTGGTAGAAACCACAGAAGGAGCAGAGCAAGAAGTGAAAAGTCATCCTTTTGTTAGGCATCAGATGGATGGACTGGGGGAGAAGCAAAGCCCAGCAGGGTCATGCCTCCCCGTATTTCCACGGACTCGAGAGAGCAGGGGTCCTCTGCCTGGACGGGGTGGCTGTTTGCAGTGGTCACTGTTCTTCATGCTGGCATCTGGACGGAACTCCTCTTCCTGTAGAGCTCGGCGTATGTACAGACCACTGAGGGGTGTCACAGATGAGCGGTGGCAGCATTTGGCTCCCCTGATTTCCCCAACGTGGGGCTCAAACTCATGACCCTGACATCAAAGGTCTCACGCTCTACCGACGGAGCCAGCCAGACACCCCTGTTCCTGTTCACCTTCAGATCGACACGCATCTGGCAGGACAATTCATGAGACCAAGTCTGTTGCTCTAGCCATCATAGGCTGGTCGGCCTCCTGAGCCGGAGTCCCCAAACCCTTAACACACAGAGACACAGAAAAGTACTCTGTTCTACTTTTTAAAATATTACGCGGGCCAGAAAATACCACAGGCTTATAAGATCGACAGCATGTTTCCGGCTATACCCTGACAATGATTGAACGGGGCCATGGGAGGAACTTCATGAATGTTCTCTGGTCATTCAAGGCCTGCCATCAATCCACGTCAGCAAGCGCACTTCCTGAAAGCGAGTCTTGTCTCTCCGAGATTAATTTATAGGTGGGGGAGGATATAAAACAAGTTGCCTCCAGTTTCCCTGTGAAACACAAATTTCCCCTCCCTCTTCTTAACTCGTCTTAACGGAGTCTCTGACCCGAAAGCGATGGACATGCATGACGTGTGTCAGTGGGCGGGGAGACACCTCGCGTTGGTTCCTGGTCCCGGGGCCCCCGGGGCCTGCCCTCACAGATGCCCCTGTCTCTCAGAACTTGGCACTGAGCCTCCAGAGTGACTGCTGGCCTGGCTCTGCCAAGCAAAACCACTGTGAGCCTCTGTGCAATGCAGGACAGGAACAGAGAGAGGAATCCAGGGACGGCAGCTGGGGGGCAGCCACACAGGACACAGTCTCCTTGGTGCCTCGCTGTGGGTTCAGGAGGACATGGTGACTTTTCAATGAGCATTCACGATGGGGGGAAGGGAGCCAACACAGAGAGAGACTCAGTGAGATCAGTACAAATCAGGCTTTCTTCCTTTCCAAGTGCAGTGAGTGTGTCATTTTTCTTGCAAGGCTGCTGTGATTCAAGCCCAGGACTCTGGCTGGGTTCTAAAACCCAATTCTCGAGGTACACAGGATTTATTAACACTTGATATATTACACAAGGTCGAGAAAGAAAGTTGCCACGAGGCAACTGCACCTTTGCAAAATTTGAATTTAAATCAGGGAGCAAGAGGCTCGTAGCACACAAGTGACACGTGAAGTCTCAGTCATTGGAAATTATAAACAAAGCCTGGCAATATTAAAGACTACAGACACTGGGGACGCCTATACATCAGATGCCAGCAGTTGAGATCTAAGTCTACTTGTAACATTCCTTCCCGGTGAGCACTGGTTCTCGGTACATGGTCTCCAGGCCAGCCACAGCCACATCACCGGGAAGCTTGGTTTAAAATGCTGATTCTCAGGCCTTGTCCCAGACCGACTGAGTCAGAAACTCGTCTGTGTTGTCACAAGCCCTCCTCGGGATTCTGATTCAGGTTTGAGAACTACACGTTTGTGAGATACAATCGGCCTCCCCAGGTACACAGGAAGCGGCCATCCTTCCCAGAGGGCTAGTCCTTGCTCCCCAAGGCGTCTATGTGACAGGCTACCCACTCCCCTGTGCATCGAGCACGGTAACTACTGGCATGTGCCAGCCTCGGGAAAGTAAGGAAAAGCGTGCATTACTTTCCTGTGTCCTTGACCGAGTCCACGGAGCCTGTGCCCCTGCTGTCCACAGTTCACCTACGAAGCCATTCGGGTCCAGCAGCACCCACTTCCCGAAACCGATTTCTGCTATCGATAAAGAAAACCTGAACGCCGTGCTGAGGAATCACCTGCAAACTCCCTTCCCGTGACAGGATAATGGTAAATTCGCGCTCCTGACAGCCCTGGAATTGTAGGCTGGCGAGGACACTGTTCCACGCAGTCACTAGCGGACCTGGGCAGCCGCTAAGTCCGTCTCAACACTTGCTTCCATGAACAAGATGGGAGACGGGGACACAGCGACAGACTGGCTTTTCACGTTCCCGCAATCTGCCAACGCAGGTCACGTGGTCAAGCCCGACTTCAGACGTAGGCAGGGAGTACCCCGAGAAAGAACTGGAACGTCTGAGAACAGCTCAAACCACTACTATCCAAGGTTATGGGTGGACCACAGCACCCATCATGTGCAAAGCTGTGTATTAATGTTAAATGGTGGGACCCAATGCTTCCAGTTTTAGGCTATCATTTTATTCCTGCTCACCATTTTTTTAAAAAAATATTTTTAAGTAAGCTCTATCCCCAACGTGGGGCTCAAACTCATGACCCTGACATCAAAGGTCTCACGCTCTACCGACGGAGCCAGCCAGACACCCCTGTTCTCGTTCACCTTCAGATCTACAAAACCGACACCCTCCCCACCTACGATCTTTTTTGCTGAGAATTTTTCAAAAAAAAAAAAAATCTTTTTTTAAGACAGTGTGCACATGCCTGAGTTGGGTTGGGAGGCGGGTAGGACCAAAGGGAGAGGGAAAGAGAATCTTAAGCAAGGCTCCACACTCAGCGCGGAGCCTGACCCGGGGCTCAATCTCAGGACCCTGAGAGCACGGCTGGAGCAGAAATCAAGTCAGATGCTTAATTGACTGAGTCAAACAGGAGCCCCTCAAATTCTTCTAAATTTAAAAATAAATGAAGTTAACATCCACACACACAAAAAGGGGCACAAATTGTGAGCAGACAGCCTGCTGAATTATCACACAGGGAACCTAAGAGCAGAGCTACCTCCAGGCTAAGAAGCAAACCCTTTGCAGGCTTCCTCCTGGGAACTGCCCCCTCCCTAGTAGTAACCCTCTCCTGACTTTCAATGCTGCCCTCCAAGGATGTGTCTACCCTCATTCATGCAACCAGTGCTGGTCAGCCAGGCCCCTGAACTTCTCAGTCCCGGCAGCTGGTGTCACACCCAAGCACTGAAGCTGAACTTAGGGAACTCCCTGTTGGAAGACTGGCTTTTCAGGGTGGTGGTGGGGGGGTTGGCAAATTTCATATAGGACTGAGAGACCCAATCTCATTAGTGACTATAATCTTTATGCTCTGTTTGCTTAATGCAGGGTTTCATCACAGAGGGAGCAGAGCCAGAATCTCTCTGTGGCCCGCCCTGTGAGAAATCAGCAGCCGCCCAGCTGGCCCTCCGTGCGGAGCTGCCTGACAAGTCTGGTGGCAGAGAAGACCCTGTCCACCCGCGCTCGGGGCCCTCCCTCTCCGCCTCACCCCTGCAGGTGGTTCCAGCACTGGGCAAACTGGATCTTGCTGGGCTGGGGGTGGGGAACAAGTATAAAACCTGTTTTGGCTCAAATATAAGACTGGCATCTGGTCTTCAGATTATTTCTTACACAGCTTCCATGACCCAAAAGAAAGATACGGTTCCCATCCTCATGCCTATTAAATCATCAAAAGATGCTCATGGAGAGGCACTGGGCAGCTTGTTTCCTAAAATGCCAACTCCTCCCCCAAAATGTCCTCAAAATCAGGTATGTACCCATAAAACATGGGATTCTGTTTTCTAGCTTCTCTACAAAATCCTCGCAGGAACTCAGGCCGGGTACCTCAGGGACGCCACTGCAAGTGCGAACACCTTTCACGCTCGAAGAGCTGACTGTGACTCCCCAGTGCTTTGCCCCAGGAAACAGCCCGTGCCTCAGGCGGGAAGGGAGGGTGAACGTGAGCCGTCTTGGAACAGGGTGGCCATTGGCTCAGCCACATCCTTTTGTGGTGATCATCCTCAGCAAAATGGACTGAGAATATATTTTTATGATCGGCGGGATTCTAAATTACAGCCATGCTTTGTAACAACAAAGCAAACATATGATTAGTAATTTCCTTATGGCAGAAAGTAGAAGAGTCTCTGGCGAAAAAGAATTTTCTCACAGTAGAAAAGAAACAGAATGCTCTCTTGGTTCCAAAGCAAGGCCATGGGTCACGGCCTTTGTCCTGCGCAGGAGAGGACCTGCTTCTCCAGGAAGAGGGGAAGGAAGAGATGGACCCAGGAAAACACCCCCAGTGACTGTGCCCAAACACCTCACTCATGGGTCAGAACCGTCTGCCTTCTCAGTGGCTGTCCCTTATGTCTTGGGCAACCCCCCCACCCGCCACCATGGCAGCCGTGGCTCCTGGCTTTCTAGAAGCGACTGCTCTAGAGCTGCAGAAATGCCACCAAATGTAGACAAAGACCACACAGGGGTTCTGTTGGCTCGTCACACATTAAAGATAAAAGAGGAGGCGTCCTGTTTCTTGTTTTGTTTTCAGCTCTCTCTGCCCCGCCTAATTTGTTTGGAAAAGAACTACGGTAGTGCCGTGTCATTCCAGGGTAAAACCGTTCTCAGCGTGGACCAGAGGCCACACTGAGAAACCCCGGGGATGCTACTCGTCAGGGTGGGGCCCACCATCGGCACCTCCCCCCAGCGCCCACCGTCAGTTCTCACGCACGCAGCAAAGGAGTTCCCACAAAAGCACCGTGAAAATCAAACTCTCCCGGCTTGTAGCTGGCTCCCCGCAGCCAAGAACCCACTGGGACGGGATCCCATCTGTGAGAGTTAGCCCGTTATCTGCTGTGTTTTGGGGCCACCCCAGTCGGGGGTAAGACTGTTCCCCTTAGAGGACATGGGCAACTTCCATGCAAGAGCCCACCACTTGGTTTATCGGGGGACTCCTGGTAACCCTCTCCAGCAGCAAGGCACCCCAACCCCAACCTCCCTCGCACAGGGTTTAGTCCATGACGTCACAACGGCAGCAGGACCAGTCCGGTTTCATTTTCTTAACATTAAAATCTCTAAGTTCCCACCGCTCTATTCCTTCTGTCTGGGGGACGATGCTTGAGCAAGGCTGACAGAAGAAAGAGGCTGCCTGAAAGGTTCTGAAAGGTTCAGGCTTCTCTTCGTGCCAGCCAGAAAACAACACCCAGAGTCTCCAGCCCACGCCGGCCTCACTCGGGGGGCCGAGTGTCCTGCCACTAATCCCCTGATGGACCCGCGCCTCAATAAGCCGGGGAGGAGAGAACCAGGCCGGTCTATGTAATGCGGCAAGATGCCAAGACGAAATGCCTTTTAGGTGCCCGGTGTTAGCAGTGTAAACGAGGCCTACACCAGCAAACCTAGAAGCGATACGGATCCAGTGAGACCCCACTCCATGAGAAAATCACTCACTGTTTTGTAAAAGTTAGCATAAGTAACATGAAATGGAGCACAAAGTAACACGAAATGGAGCACAAAGGTGGAGGAACTCATTTTCTCACGCACGGACAACATGAACGCCCTCCTTTCTCAAACAGAACACAACCCCCAGGACCTCCACACCACCTGAGATTCGGCGCTCCCTGCTCCAAAGGCATTCCATGCCATCAAGAGACAGAAAACTCACAGACCTACTTTGCTTCAAACACCAATGCTCTTCTGCCTTAATTTACACCATGCTAGTTCAGGTCTGAAGGAGCCTGAAGGACTACATGAATGAAATGTAGCCCCGACCCCAGGGCCACGGGATCTCTCCTGGGACTGACAAAGACGCTTATGAGCCCAGGTGGCTGTGACCTCACTCATGGGTCAAGAAGAGGACGGCCCTTCTGCCCCAGATGTCCTGCCATGGGCCTGGGTGGGGGGGTGGGGTGGGGACATCTCTTACCGCCCCAAGTTGGCTTCAATTTCGAGTGTCGCTTTTCACAGCTCCTCTGTGTTCTTTTCTAAACGATGCATTCCTCCCAGCCCGTGAAACAGGACAGGCACTGTGATACACACTTGCTGGAAAAAAAGTCTGTCCTTTGGTCTCTTTCTTGAGCTCAGCAGTGCATGAACAGACAAGAGGAAGGAAAGAGGAATACAGAAAGGTGTGAGAAACGCCTCCGTGATATTTCTCCCATGCACCTGGCTCTTGCCAACAGGCTGGGTTAAAATTCACCACCAGTGACTGTGCCCAAACACCTCATTTGCATTTTGGCTGCCATGCTTTTTTTTTTTTTTAAACAAGACGGACTCAGTTAAAAGGAACTGCAAGGCGGGTGCCATCACCCAGCAGCTGCACCCAAAACGAGGGCCAGAGGCCAGTGCTCCGCACCACACCTGAGAATAGGTTACTTGTTGCCTCCGCTTGGAGATTACCTGTCTGATGAGCTGCCTAATGAGGTCTTAAACTTCCGACGCCTGATGGGCAACCTGAGTACCGGGCAGAGCTGCGTGAACCGAGTCGTGCTCTCCTCTCAGGCAAGTGCAAGACCCGCAGGCTGGCGCTCCCCGCCCCAACAGTCCATCAGCCCGGGCTCCAGGGCCATAAGTCAACAGGGTTGGGCAGACAGCTGTCAGAGACAGGAGCGGGGACACGCAGAAGAGCTTAATGAAATTTTATTTGGAAAATATGGCAAGAATCTAAGGCACTTCAAACATTTAAATACATGTAAGACCAAAGTGAATGTGACGTGGTAGAAAGGAGTCCATAAATATGTGGAGAACTACACTACGCTTCCCTAGGGGCAAACATATCGCCAATTCCTCTAATGAGATCCAACCTCTGCCACAGACGCAGACCTGCACAATGATTAATAAGAAGACGGTAATGTTACATGTAGTTCTGCATGTCTCGATGACTATGGAATATAAAAGTTGAAAATACTGTGTCAATTTCATATAGATACCTTTTATATAAAAAGTCATATAATACATCCACCTAAATTAACCCAACTGAAAACACCTCCTTTCATAAATGTTTTACTTTTCAAGAGTTCCGTTTTTGATTTTTAAACAAGAAACCCACCAGACCAGGCCCAAGGTTCTGGTGACAATCAGTCATCTCAACCGCCTCACTTTACAAGAGTAAACACACACACACAAATCAGCACGACCTTCCTGGAATGGAATTTTCAGAGAGCTTTCCCATGGCTCTGCATTAAGTCAATATAAATACTCGTGGAACATTTTAAAAACGCCAAGCCGGTGAGAAGCTGATGCTCCCTGGCAGGGGCAAGGCAGGGAGAGAAGGAACGGACGCTGCCCGCTCAGGTCAGGTTACCATATCGCACGGCTGTACATAACGGAGCAGAGACCCGACAGCAACAGAGCCAGGATAAGCAGCCCGACGCTGCGGGAAGAGGGCCGGAGGGAGACGGCGTGTGCCCAGTGGCCAGCTCCTGCTGGCTCAGCTTCCACTGCTGGGGGCTCAGGCACAATGCGCATACATTCAGTAGCTGTCAGCCCAACAGGAACAGGTAGCAGCTCGACGGAGGCATGGAAATGGACGGCTTTTTGCAGAGAATCAATCAAATGAACTTCGGTGTGTAGGACCAGGAGATGTCTTCCTTCCCAGCCTAGGGGTGCCCTAGAGACCAGAAGAAGAGAAAAAAGGGGGGGGGGTTAATAAGTGACCTCAGGCAGATGCGTCCTCTATGACAATGGACCCCGTCCAGCACAGTTGACAGGGCACCAGGGCGCGGATCTAGATCCAGCTGGGCTGAGCAGCACCGTGTCCGGCCGTCCCTGGGAGGCCATGTACTCGGAGGGGCAGACTCTCGGACCATAGGTTGCTGCTCACGGTCTGCTTGAGGAAAAATGCCGGGAACACGGGAACGAAACAGTGTGCATTCATGGGCGAACCAGGTGCCATTTGGATAATTCTTCCCAGAGTTAACCCCTTCATGGGAGGGCGTCAGAACATCTGTCTCCTGAGGACAAGCAGAGGCCTAGCTTCTGGCCACCTGGCCATCTGGGGAGCGGGGGCAGAAGTCACGAACCCTTAAGTTCCAGGCTAAAATTCCCAGTTCCAGAATCTTCAGAAAACCTGCGTCTCCTGTCAACTCCCTGAAGAAGGGGGCCCGTGGGCCTGGTGGACTTGAGCCCATTCACAAACACCAAATGCACAACACTGACCGGAGACTGGGCCTTGGCAAAGTTGACGTGGGCGTACAGAAGAACTGCGATGTCCTTGTGTCCGGCCTCCAGGGCTATGGAGAGTGCGGTGCTGCCATCCTAAAGAGAACACGGGAAAAAACAAGCCAGGGTGGGTTTCTCAAACTTCCAGACCACTGAAAGGTAGCAAAACAAAACTCTCTGAGAACTGTTAAGGTTCCCCAAGTCTGTTCAGGACCGTAGGAGACTCTTCTGGAGCTCTGCACACCAAGCCCAAACGCTACAATGAAGCACTATGTCCACCAGAATGGAGTCCCCGTCGGAGGACCGACACCTCATCCCCACTGTGCTTCATGGTGGTTAGACTGCTGGTGTGCGCCCCGTGCACCCACGACAAAGGCAACAAAAGGGACTCACCCAACTACCCTTCCCACCAGCTGGGGGCTGTAGAAGAAGGTGGGGTGGAAACTTAGGTGTCTGTGCTGCTTCTCTTTACAGCGAGCAGGAAACACCATAGTGTGTGTTTAGACACCCTGCTGCTTGCCAAGGATCTTTTAATGCTGCCCTTCGGGAGGGAGCGGATCCTCCGGCCTTAAGTGCCCCCATCGACCGCTGCAGACACCATCCACACACAGTCCCCACGTCCCCACGTCCTGCGGCCTTGCAGAAACACATCTTATGAAAATCCAAGGGGAAACACTAAATATGGGGAAGTCAGTTTCCATTACATGTGTGGCTTCCATGAACTTGCCCAGCTTTGGATGCATGTCAAGGAGGGACAAAGCAAAACCCAGTGCCATTTACTTTCTGTCTGGTCTTGGAGTAAGGATGTGCTTCTGGGCACTAGCAGCAGGAAACGATGCTCGGTGGTCAGCATCTTAGGGTCCTTCCCCCCCACCAGGAATTCTCTAAGCTACTTGCCCTCCCACTTCCTTCCCCACTCCTTCCGGAGGCGACCAGCATTTCTGGAAGCCACTGTGGCTCTGGGGCCTCTTATTACTACAAGTACAGGCCGTTCTTTGCTAAGAAAAAGCAGAAGTAAAAGCAAACAAACAAAAATCAAGACACATGCAACACACGCCGCTCTCGGGACAGCTAAGTGGGAGCTGTCGCTGCAGCCCCGCACAAATTAAGGGGATGTGGGACAGCCGCATCCTCTCCACCCCAGGAGCCATGTGCCACCCGGATGCCCACTGTCAGCCCCCCAGTCCTTGGTACCAGTAAATGCCTGCCCTGGTTAGCTCTGCCTGCTGGCTTTGGCCCACCAGGATCGGACAGTGCAAGAAAGGGTATTTTCCTTCGAACTTTCTAGTGTTTCGTGCTGAAGGAAGCTCTGGGCCAAACCCGTGCTCCATGGAGATAAACCTTCCAAAGCAGCATTTCGACCCAGGGCCCCACCCAGATATCAGTGCCTGTGCCTTCACTTATGGGCACTCCTCCCCTGTGGCCTGGAGACTGCAGAGGCAGCGGCGCTCCTTGTGATGATTCCCAGGCAAGGCGTTATGTGGAACAGGGACAGCGTGGGAACGGGGAGAGTAGATCGGGATTATGGTGACAGAAAAGCCAGAGCAGGAGCGGGAAACATGCGTGAAGGAGCTGTACGGTCTGGAGGGCCAAGCTGAATGAGATGCACAAGGGAGTCCCTCTGAGGGGCCCCAGTGAAGGGCACGCTTGAGTCCGTTCTGGGGGCGGGCAAGTGCTTCACTGTGGTGACAGCTGGCTCTCGTCACCTAGTAGCCCCAGCCTGGAACAACTAGCCCAGTGCTCTGGGGGGCCGGTCCTCTCCTCTTCACGGACCTGCAAGGCACCTGCACTCCATCTGCTCTCTGGCCTTTGTGTCTTCCCCTGCCACGGGCTGGCTCTCGGATGCGCTCCTCACCCTCCTGTCTCGAGTGCGGGCGCTGAGGCCTCACCTTCCTGCCTTCGGCTCTAGTTACTGGGAGTGGGAGTTGGCACACAGGAGATGCCGCGGTGCTGGGCCGGAAAGGGCGGCCACAGCACAAAATCCCCAATGAGCAGCGTGGAGAATGTGCCCTTGCCCCTCTGCCAACGGGCCCTGCAGACCCCTAGCGGGCAGGCCCCGAGAAGGCCGTGTCCCTTCACTTACGTTGTCCTCCAGGTGGCCATTACAGCCTGGCTGGGCCAGCAGCAGCTTGACGATCTCCACGTGCCCGTGCTCGCTGGCGCACATGAGCGCCGTGGAGCCCTCGTCGTCCTGGATGTTGACGTCAGCCCCGCAGGCCAGCAGGCCCTTCACCATGTCGATCCGCCCGTGGCTGACCGCCAGCATGAGCGCTGTCTGCCCCGCCTGCGGGGAGGAAGGGCAGCGGGGGCATCAGCAGAGCAGCGCAGACCCAGTACGGGGAGGTGGAGGGGCGGCGTGACAGAGGGCACAGAGCAGACGTGGGAGTAATCTGGCGCTGGGTGGCGGCAGGCACAGAGAAACAGTTTCTCGTTCTGAGCACCGAGCTAAGTACAATCATCCAGTAGTGTGTCAGCGCTGCCCTGTCTCCAGGAGGGTCTGTGTCCCTGCAGCCAGGAGCCGGCAAGTTCAAAGGTGCCGAGAAGTCCAACTATACCAGGGCCACTGTGTGCCCAGCATGAAGACACTACGGATCAGAGACTGAGCGAACAGTCACCCCAGGTGTATGGTGGGGACTCCTGGGCCCTGAGGTGGGCTGACCTACACCGTGCATGCACCCTGCTCCAAACAGAGGCAGCATGCACGGCCAAGAAGGGAGATGTGCACCATGTGACAGTGAAGCCACTAGGTCACCAGTGTGTCTGGCCACACGGGGTGGCACAGGCTGGTGTCGGTGGGAGCTGTGTGAGCACGGACCCCAGTGGCAAGGGCGCTTACCTGGCTGGCTTTGGCATTCACGTCCCCGCAGCCAAAGAGTTCTTCTACGACACGCATGTCCTTCTCGGCTTCCACGGCGGCCAGGGCTGCCAACATGATGGGCGTGTAGCCCGCCTTGTTCTGGTGATCCACGTTACACACGTCTGCAGAGAAACAAGCCTGGTCACGGAGAAGCCTTCCTACAGCGACCCTTCTCCCCAGGGGCCAAAGGAACAGGGCTGGGAAGAGGCCTGTGAAACGGCCTCCAGGGCGCCATGTCCCAGAGTGACTTGGAAGGAACTATGAGAGCATCTTCATACTCAACAGAAAAAAGGTTTTCTTGTGTCATAGGAGTCCAGAAGCAGCAGAAGTGAGAGTAGGCCTTAACGGCACCTCCTGTTTACAACTGGTGCCTGGACTGCAACAGCCCAGAGGGCTGGGGGTTGTCCTTAAGTAATGATGGCTTTGAAGAAGCCACATAATGTGGGATGAGGACATTCATCTGTGTTTGGGGGATCGCGGTTGTGGAATGAAGGAGACAGGGAGAGCTACGAATATGAAGGGTTGTGTAGAGAACACTATGGTGTCACCCACTCGGAAATCACGGCTCATTCTGAGACCCCGAGTTTGGTCGTCTGACTTGCGTGGGGCCCTTGGAAGCTGAGTTCCAATCGAGTGACTCCTAGCTAGCTGTTCTTGGAACTGTAGTCAGAGGAAATGCAGTAAGAAACTGCCAGGGACTGAGGCACAACAGACCAGACCTTGCCTATTCCTGTAATTGTTAAGGAGGCGTTGGGAGCTCAATTATCCTTTTTAAATTCCTTTAGCACTATCTAATAAAATGAAAGGAGTGGCAAGGGCAGGAAAGAAGCTTTCATGTGTGACCACATACAGTTAAGATGTTCAGGAAGTTTCTATTGTGAGGAGTGAGAAGAAAAGGGACCATGAAAACTTGCCTTATGCTAAAAAATAACTACATGGTAGAGATATGGTGGCATTTAAACACAGGGCGTGTTTTTTAACATAGAAAAGGAGAAAGAAAAAGCTGTGATGGAGAAGCGTGTGAGCTGACGAGCTCTCTGATATTATCATCTGTGAAGTTCAGTTGTTCGCAGAGGTCGTTCCTGACATGCCGTATGGGAGCCCCGGTCTCAGCCTGTGACGGTGAGCCGTAGAGGGTCAAGTACGTCTAGTAGTGTGATTAACCAAAGCCATGCAACCATGGCATTGAAATAATTTAATTTACCAAAATATCTTGTCCACACAAATTTGCCAAAGGTAGATTAAATTGTTACTTTCAAAAGTAATCTGAAATCATGTTTTTGACTCTTTTGGATATTATCCACTTCTCTGTTTAAATAACAGCGTGGGCTGAGATTATCACCGGCTCTGTTTATACTCTGAAAAGTCAAAAGGGAAAGAGGCTTGGCATTCCTTCCTCTAAGATGGAAGTCGTTTGAGCCTAACACAGCCCCATATGCTGAGAATAAGCAGACTCAGAAAGGGGGATAAGCCTGCATGGTTACTTCTCTGCATTACTCGAATTCCCCTAAAACGGGGAGAGAAATTAGAGAGTTGGATCAAAGGCAGAATGGGGAAACTGGACACTTTCACTGCCTATGCTAAATCAAATGTTCACACTGTGTTCTCACTAATTTAAGACCGAGGGTCTATAAATTCTGCATCAGTCACACACTGGAAATAAAAATATGTAGTTTGAAAATAACTCAGAGTGACTCGGGGACTGTATGTACCGCTGGGCTATTAGTGTTGAACAGAAAGTTGGAAGTTCACCATTTTCCAAGGGCCCTTCTACGCAGCACAGCCTTGCTTCGTGTGTAAGACGGGCGGTGGCCACATTCTGGGATGGGCTATTCTAGTCACAAACAAGGAGGTTCACTGTCCTCATTACTAGGGCTCACATACAAGAACAGCCCTTTTTCCCTCGGTAACAGGGTCTGCTTGGGTGGGAAAGGTCCGGATTCCAGTACAACCGGCCACAGTGGCTTTGCGTGGTGCCTGTCTCGGCTAGGGGCACACCTCGGCCCTGCGGCTGGAGGGCGTCGGGCCGCAGGGGCAAGAGCAGCCGCAGACACCCCGGCTGCCGCATCTGGCTCCTGAGAGCACCCGGGCCGGCCCGCGTGATTCCGTGATTCGCGGCGGGGCCCTGACTCAGGCGCAGCGCCCGGGGACACCTCGCCTGACCGCAGCCAGAATGGCCGCAGAACCTCCCTTCCAGACGGACGTGGGGCTGGGGCCACCCGGGTGTGCTCCAAGGTCAAGCCTCCCCCGGTGACCGGAGAAGGACGTCCTCGCCGCACGGCGTGGGCCGGCAACGGGAGGGGGACGCGGGGCGGCCCCGGGGCGAGGAGGGGGTGAGCACCCGCGCAGGCCGACAGGCCGGGGGCCGCGGCGGCGCACGCACCGGCGTCCAGGAGCAGCTTGACGATCTCGAAGTTGGAGTGCGACACGCTGTAGTGCAGCGCCGTGTTGCCGTTGCCGTCCGCCATGTTGATGACGTGGCGCAGCACGTCCGGGGACACGGCCCGGAAGGCCGCCAGGTAGTCGCCCACCATGGCCGGGCTGGCGGACTTCTGACTGGACGCGCGGAACCACTCGTGCTGCAGGGTGTTCAGACAGAACCGCTACCAAAAACACGCGAGCGGCCGTTAGCTCTTCTATTTCTGGCCCTGCCCGACACGCCGCTGAAAGCCCGAGAAACGCGGCCTTTTATGGCCGTTGAGATGCAGCCGGAGCTGCCCTCCGAGAACCAGCCAGGAAAGCCAGAGCCCGAACACGAGCCTCGACGTCCAGGCCGGAGCGTCCCTCCCGGGCCTCTCCCGGCTACAGAAGAGGCCACGCGGCCCTGCTCGGGGGCTCCGCCTGGAAGGGGCCAATTGTGGCTCTGCTACCGGTGAGTTCTACTCCCCTGCGGACGGGAACTCCCCGTGCCTCAGTTCACTCATCTGCAAAATGGGGGCAAGAAAAACCCCTCCTCCCACCGGGCTTGGGATGGGGACAAGCGAGGCACTACGCGTAACCCCACGCAGGCCTGGCGCCATCGATTCTCGAACGGTTAGGATCATGTCCTTTCGCTGGCCCTGCACGTGATTTTCGGAGGGTCAGGGCAGGAGACATGATCACCCTCACTGACCGCTGGGGCGTTCCTCCCAGTCAGACCGCCCTAACTCCCTCAACACGCCCACGGCCCTGCGCCGACAGGACCAGCCCAACTCCCATGCCAGGCCCCAAGACAAACGCGTTCAACCACGGAAAGGGATTAAAACGCGGGTTCAAAACAAGTTACATCTCCCATTTAGAAGCGTCTGCATCCCGCCGTGACCCCACGCAGGCCTTCCCTCCGGCTGTGGCCGCATAAAGGCAGGGCTTCCTTCACGAGCCTTCGTCAATCCCGGGCCCATGAAGTTCGCATGCGCACTGCCGGGATGGAATCCCGGACCAATGAAGTTCGCATGCGCACTGCTGGGGATGGAATCCCGGACCCGTGAAGTTTGCATGCGCACTGCTGGGGATGGAATCCCGGACCCGTGAAGTTCGCATGCGCACTGCTGGGATGGAATCCCGGACCCGTGAAGTTCGCATGCGCACTGCTGGGATGGAATCCCGGACCGTGAAGTTCGCATGCGCACTGCTGGGATGGAATCCCGGACCCGTGAAGTTTGCGTGCGCACTGCTGGGATGGAATCCCGGACCCGTGAAGTTCGCATGCGCACTGCTGGGATGGGCAGAGCTAGACCGTGTCTTCCGGGAGCCCTTCCTACACGCGATCACCGTTCACCCGCGCTTTGCTTACTCTTTCAAGGGTTAGAAATACACTAAAGAAAAAATGGAAAGCCTACGTCAGCAGCACCAGATGATTCGGTTTCAGCCCATTCTATCATATTTTGTGGCACTTGATGAAAAGGGTCCTGGGTGGGGAAAAAAAATTCATCTACTGTTTTGTTTTCTTCTGCTCACTCTTCTGCATATTCGGATTTTCGTTTCTCCAGAGTCCATCCTCGTGTGCAAAGAGGGAGCTTGTGTCATCTGGGGGCTGAGTTCTGTTACCGCATGTTGGTGGTGTCCTGTTCCGGTTCTGGGCCCTGGCACTGTGACTGTTCATGTCTCTACCAGTTTTCAGGGCACAATCCCTTACAGACGATTTTACCAAATGAGTTCCATTTAACCAAAAAGGAACTGACCACGGAGTGTGTCCGTGACAATATGCTTGGTACTCTGGCACCAGAGAAATGGACGTTCTCCTGGAAAACCACAGGACCCGGCATTTTGAGCGGGGTCCAAGAAAAAGTACATTATAGCTATGGAATCTAGGGCCCAGAGGCACCAGTTTTAAGTTCAGGTTCAGCCTCATGGGAAATACAAACACCGCAGTGACATTTCATGGCTTTGCTCTCTGTGACTGAAGCTTAGACACACGTTTAATTTATACTGATGGAGTTCTGTCTGCCCCCGCCCAGGGATTTTATTTAGTATTTTCTTCTGTAAACATCACCCCCTGTGCCTTTCTCAGCACACTCATTCAATGTCAAGACACAGCTGGCTCTGAGAAATTCAGTTTCCAGAGCAATAAAAACAAATCTGAGATGCAACCAGAACCGTAAAAAAACAAAACAAAACAAAAAAGGTGTCGTACAATCAGGTGACAGGATTCAGAGAGGATAAATAAAACTGGGACCAGTATTAAAGAGGTATCATCTGGCCCCAGTACTAACTAGAAGCTAGTTAACTGACTCTGGACAAGACACCTAATCGTTAGGGCCTCAGTTAAAACAGAGTAGATGAGGACAGAGTGGCCTCACAGGCATGCATGCCCATGACAGCTGTCCTTGTCCTTCCTCAGACTGTGCGTGTTGTTCACGAGGAAAACGGTGGCTTTCTGGCATGAGACTCCCTGAAGTCCCTTCTAGTTCTAACATTTTGGTTTCATCACTCTATAATCCTGTGAGACTTTCAAATCAACTTTCTCACTCACTGCTGACTTCAGTTGTGCAGCAAAAAACTTCACGCTGATGAGATGCCAAGATTCAAATGCCAATTCTGTCTAGCGTAATGGGAGAGCCTCCATTTTCTCAACAGGCTGAAGAGAACTGTCAACCACAGGGTGGGTGTGACCTAGGAGCGAAGCTACACCTCAAAACTTCAGCAACCCCGGAGGGAGAGCGACATACTTTGCCATGGTGTCAGATTCACCATTGCCCCAGAAGTGCTCCTCTGTCCTGGGCTGTGTCCTTCCTGCTCCCAAGGCAGCCACCAGCTTCTCGGCTGTGTGCTTCCAAGTCTCTCAGAGTGGGCAGAGATAACAAGTGCAGTGACTCCGGAATTTAAAAATAGTAGCTGCCCGCATTCCACACGAGAACATAATATGGACTTCCATAACTGAAAGGAATGCTGACCTCAGCCCAGTCAGGCTGCTTCTTAAAAAACCATAGGCCAATTAAAAATAAAAAAAAATTCTGGTAACTCTTCTCCCTGGATCACAAGGTTCTGTGAGCGGAAGCAGAATGTGTCGAAACCTGACGACCAGCTGCCGCTAGCCCTCCCTCCGGTGTGCAAGTGTATGCCTCATGGAGCCTGTGTCGCCGAGAAAAGTACAGGGTGGGGCTGTCTGCTGCAGGGCCTGAGGGAAACGTTCAGTATGAGCAGGGTGGCAGGGTGCTCACTTTGCTTACACCAGCTAGAAATAGTTCAGGGGCAAAGCATGTGGGTAGCAACAGCTCAGGGGCAGGTTAGAGACACCTTGACTTTGGTGTCCACTTGAGCACTTTGTATGGACTAGGGACAACATCTGAAGGGCAGACTCACCATATCCTTGCTGGTCAAAGCTTTGGGGTCATTTATATTATTTTTCAGCAAGTTGCAGGCAGACAACATCTTTTCGCTTAATTCATACCTAGGACAAGATAAAAAGAAAGAGAGCTCACAATTGGCAACCCCAGGAAAGGCATTTTTATTGCAGACTTTATACCCCCTTTAAAAGACAAGAGGCCTCGAGCGGACCTCCACAAGTTTGTGGTAGTACAAGGTGCCTGCATGGAGGTCGAGCAGGCCTCCCTAGGTGTCTGAGGACATACAGAGCCACTGTCTCCAGCCAGAGCTCGGGCCTTTCCATATGGTGACTTTCAGGCCTACCTGTTCTGCTTTTGACATTCTGGAATAACACCTGGAACTTTTTTAGTCCTTTTATTCTAAGTTCTTAAAAATATTTTTACTCTAAAAAAAAAAAAATGTTTTTACTCTTAAGGGGTTGAAGAGGTCAGAATTACCACATATCCATTATGCAGACTAGTAAACCACATGTCTGAACTCAGGAAGTGTTTAGCCCCCATGAAAATCTACACTGAAAAATCAGATGGCATAGGTAAATAAATGATAGCTCAACAAAACTGTTAAAAAACAAAACACACAGATGACAAGATCTCAGCCATGTGAAAATACTTGGAAATATAAACTAGAAACACTTACCTTATGTTAATGCAGTTAAACTCTGATTTGCAAAATTAAATAGAAGTTTTTTGAGATGTTCTGTTTATATTCCACACAGTGAAAAACCGTCTTGAATTTTTCATATGTCCTATTCTCTGTTTTATAAGCACTGATTCCACATTTGCTAGCCATCTTTAAAAATGTTCTACACCGTTACGTATGTGTTTCAGCCAACCAGAGTGTTTACTAGGTACTTCAGCTGTTGCTAAGGAGACTCCAAACCCATTCTTGTGGGGTTCCCTATCACTCAATGAGCAACAAAACACAGATGTGGGACTGATTACATCATCTTTGCAGTGAATGAGAGCTTTGGCCGGGGTTAAAGAGCTGCTCCTTTCGCACACGGCAATCCCTTAACAGTACTGACCTGTATCAAGATAAATGGCTAATGATAAAATCCGAAATCTTAAAAGACATGTGCTGGTCACACTAAATCCTAATGTGCCTTCAACTATAAGGTGGGTTATGTGAACACTGGACGCCTTGGGGGCGTGGAATATTCTGTGGCTGGTGGGTCCACAGAGAGAACTAGCTAGCAAATCATTTAAAGGAAACAAAGGTGGCAGCCTGATGAGGCCCATCTTTTTGCTCCTCTGAGAGATCTAGGAGCTATCTCCCTCCGCACCTGTACTGATTAGCATCAGGACAGGGCGGTTATACCCCTGACGACAAAGTTCAGCTATCCTTTGAGGATGGGCAAGACCCAACCAATAGCGACAATGGCGAAATCTCCTCATCAGCCAGTTCTCTTGCCAAAGGCACATTAAACGTGGGAAGGGTTAGGGAGGGGAGGGGAGTGTACCACACCTCTCTCTGATTTCCACCTTCTCAGGTTCACATTCTGGAACCTGCATCTCATCTTCCACCCTGGCGGACTTGAAACCTTCAACATTAACGGCATGGTGCCCTTCCGCCATTCCCCGAGTGTCTTCATCCTCCTCTTCCTCCTCCTCGTCTTCAGGAGGGTACTCACTGACATCACACTCGTCATCTGACTCGGAGGAAGAGCTTTCATCCGAGCTGGAATCATCACTTGAAGTTGTTTCATACCTAGGTGGCAATTGGGAGTTCAGGAGAGGCAAGGCGTACCCCGAAAGACCCCGTGACAGAAACTCTCAGGCAGGGAAAGCAGCTGACTCCAGACATCTGACCAGTGGTTTTAGACTCTGCATTTAGAAGTTCAAAGGAAGGTCTTTTTAAAAATCTGGTGGTTTTGAATGGGTTCTGACTGAAAAGGGGTAACTTGAGTTGCCAGTTGGTATCATTCTACCACTTGGAGGAAAAAAATATGTCTACGTAGCACCTCTGGCCTAGGATACACCAACGGAAACTCACTCATGAGGCCAGGTGTGCAGTGGTTCATTTTTTCTGCCCCCCCCGCCCCCCCCTTTTCCCTAATGTTCTTCCTATTTTGATTCATCAACTGTCTCTGTGTCATGGTGAACGGATTAGGTAAGTAATCGATTGTTCCTCTGGAATAAGCCTTCCAGAACCTCCTGGGCCACACTACCCAACTAGACTTCAAAGACTCAGAAACTAGGCCCTATTCAGTTAAATCTTGTCATAAATATTAACTCAACTAACCACATTATTGCTTTCTTGTTGTGGCTGAGGCCACATGCAGCTGAACAGATTAGCTGCTCTGTACCAACTGTAGGATGACTAACAGGCTTCACTATTTATCTGGCCCCAGTAAGAAGGAATAAACAGCTAACAGACATTCTGTTTAGAAAGTAAAGAACTGAAGGCACAGCTGGACTACTGGTCTACTGGAAGGCCCTATAGTTCCGTACGTAAGCATGGGAAGATAAAAAACAAGCCGTTCTGAAGGAGTAGATGACCATCACTGGTCCGTGGAGTGATGCTCTCGCCTTTCTGTTTGTTCCTGAGTCGGATACAGGCAAGAACAAGCTGTCCAACACCGCGGGACCCCTGCCGCCTGCTGCTTTTGTTGAAGACTATTGTTTTCAGATCAGAGGTGGCAAGACGTGAATCGCTCAGTGTCATCAGGTGTCTTTTCAAGAGCGACACATCCTTAAAGATAGCGAGAAGAGGAGAGGAGAGAAGCCCAGATGCACCTTTCTGAGGGGATCTTCCGTCACCAGTATGTGGCTGCAGCCCAGACCGGGCACCTTTAAATGGGACTTGAGGAGACAGGAGGCAAAAGAGACAGACAGACCATGTACAGACTGGCTGGTGTCACCATCTTCCCTTACCCTCCGTTAATGCCAACAAACTGAAGATTCTTCTTGGCTCCATTTGAATCTTTGTTGCTGTCCTTCTTCTTCATGATAGACTTCAGTGTGCTCTCACTGTTTGTACACACTGTGAAAAAGGGAATCAGGGCGAACAAAATTAACCCAACTCACACCCATACAAGTTAAAGGACCAAGAAATCTTTCTTCATGTTCATTTTTTTTTTTTTTTCTCATTCATGTCAGTTTAGATCTGGGCCCCGGGCACAGGACAAGCTTGCATAAAATCCATTGGAAAGATGTATGCATGGAAGGGAATAATATGAAGTTCTTTAAATGGGGATTAAAAAAAACCCATTAGTACTACCAGACATAACAGAAGGACTGACAGCTAGCATCTGTATCGGGCTTCACTGTTTATAAAGTGATCTCCCATCTTATTTGGGCCTCAAAAACCACTTAGGCACTAAAATGGGGATTATTATTGTTGTTTTCCCTCAGCTGGGAAAAAGGTCCACCTATCAGACTGCAAAGGAGTGAAATGCTATTTAAAATATTTCATAATTCACAAAATCAGATGAGTTTTCTTCGGGGGACGGCACACTCCTTTATGTTGAAATCTTTTAAAGATGTTCTAGGCCTACCTTCCTACCATTTCTTAGGTCAATGGTGTTTCCAGGTCAGCCTATGAGGCACCGTGACATCAGACTGCAGCGCGAGCAGCGCTGGTCCTAGAATCCTGAGGCCAAGGAGGGTTGATTGAGGAAGGTTACCATAGAGGCTGGCAGCTATCTGGTCGTCCGTCAGGTTCACCGGGCACAGCGTGCTTTCCTGAGGGGGGAAGGCGTCCTGGCCGCCGAGGGGTCTCCCTTCCATGGTGCCCACTGCTTGCTCGTGCTGGGAGGTCTGGGTGTGGAACGGAGCTCCTGCCTGAAGGCCCCCGCACTTACAGGCGTACTCCAGACTACTGCCTGTCAGGAAGGAGACAGGTGCAGAACGTGTGATGTTGAGACCAAATGAAATGAGCTAAACTTCTTTTTGTTTTAATTTTTGCAACTCTTCCTTTTCTTAACTGCTTTTCTCCCTGTGTGTTTTTTGCATACGTGGCGGTATTACGGAAGCCACCCAAACTCAAACCCCAAGCCACCCAAACTCAAACCTTCTTCTTCTTTTCTTTTTTTAATAAAAGATTTTATTTCTTTGACAGACAGAGATCACAAGCAGGCAGAGGGCAGGCAGAGAGAGAGGAGGAAGCAGGCTCCCCACTGAGCACAGAGCCTGATGTGGGGCTCGATCCCAGGACCTGGGATCATGACCCAAACTGAAGGCAAAGGCTTTAACCCACTGAGCCACCCAGGAGCCCCGAACCTTCTTGACCGTTAACTTTCCTTTTATCCCCGTATCTGGGCCCGCCCACGCCTGACCTTCTACCTCCGTCTCTTCCCTCTGGCACAGCTGTTACTGCCCCGGTTGGGCGGGCATCCTGACCGTGCTCTTCCTTTATGATGGCCCGTCCCACACACGGCTGATGAGCAAAACTCCAGCCCCTCAACCCCCATCGGCACTCTGGCTAAAACAAATCTGAGCAAAGCTATAAAACTCTCCCCTCTGCTCAGGAAATGCAGCCCACGACGCTTAGCCGCGTACTCTCTAGACCACCCACACCGGACCCATCTCCTTCCCTCTCCACCTGGATTTCCCGCCATGCCTGGGGCTCCGTTTGAGGGGAGGACTGCCTCCCAGTCACTGGGATGCTGCGAGTGGGTGTCTCGCATCTTCCAGGCAACACATCGTGGCAAACACTCCTCTACGTGGATCTCTCCTCCCTCCCCACCTTCACAGGGTCAAGCCCCCCGTCACCATCTCTTCTGAGCCTTCCCTGACCTAACTAAACATGACTTTCCTTTCTCCGACTTTCACAGTCCAGCTCTCAGACCCTCTTACGGGATCTGTAAGACAAAGGACCTGGGAGCGCCCAAGACTCTCTTCTCGTCTGTAAGAATTTTGAGGGCACCAAACAATTCAAATCAACTTTCTTTCCTCACATCTACTAGATTGCTTTTGTGTACTTCAGGTACTTAATAACGGTAGGTATCAGGTACTGGCTAAAGCAGAAGAATCAGATCAATTCATTGCACATAATTACTGTATCTATGTATATCACATAATTCCTGTATCTATGTATGTCACAGGATCTTTAATGTGGCCGGCACGGGAAGATGTTTACAATGTATGGTTAAATGAGAAAAGCAATAATAAGATTCTATGTATGTGATCTTATTAAAAATATATATGAAAGTTATCAGGAAGCTATGGAGATGTTAACTTTTCTCTGTATTTGCCGTTTTTTAGAGTGAATATTAACTGTGTTTCAAAATCACTTTAAAAAAATAAGGAAATTCTTTGACTAGCAATTTGTTCCTAGGAATTTTAACCTAAGGATGTACAAAAAGATACAGAAGGATGTTCATTGTTTCCATGTGTAAAATAGCGGAAAGAGGCAGATATCACAGAACGCCAGTAAGAAACCAGTGAAATTAGGTCTGGTACGTTTATACAAAGGAATTCTATGTAGCCATTAAAAATGTTGATGTAGGTAGACATTTTTGGCACAGAAAGATACGCATAATGTATTACTGGGTTTTCAAAAATAGATTATTGAATCATTTGGGGAAAATAAACCTATTTTGGCAAAAATATTTATATGTATACATATTAGAAAAAGTCTGGAAGGATACACAACAAACCTATTTAACACTGCTTTTCTAAGGCTAATGATGTTGACTTCCTAAATTATGTATTATAAACAGGAGTTACTAATTCAAATAAATTTCAATCTAACCACAGTAATGTCATATGGAAAGGATTTGATCACAACTTCCTCTTCTCTAAACCTCTGAAATCGCTTACATCCCCAGAAGAAAAGAAATTTAAATACTGCTTGTATTTTGAGGCAATTAGGGAAAAAAAACCCAACCATGATAAATTCTGTAACTGTTCTCTTCAGACTCTACTGTTTATATGCACCGTCTGGGGTGCATTTGCTAAAATGCAGATTCCCAAGCACCTGCCGCCATAAAATCATTCTGTAGCTCTGCAATGGGGGCCCAGTGGTAGGCATCTCGGACATCCTCACTGATCTGGGGTTCACAAGACATTCTGATGCACGGTGCCCACTTTAGAAAGTACTGGTTTAAAACAATGAACCTCTAATTACAAAAAAAAAAAAAAAAAAGTGGACGGAGGCAAAATGTTCACAGTGGGGCATTAGGGATCACCTAAATTTTAATTCTCATAGATGCAACTTAAGAAGTCTGAATGCCAGGGAGGCTCGGTGACGTCATACTGTGTGAGCAGTATTTTGTCCGTGAAAACAGTAGCACGAGTGCTCTCCTCTAGCTCTGCAGGCAAGGGGCCTCCCAGGTGACTCTAAGGGTCTCCCTCCCTCCTTCAGCACACACACGCAACACTGTACGCAGGCTTCCTGATAGTATTCAGAGTCCTTGTGACCTGACACGCTCCCCCAACAGCAAAAACAAGGCCTCTGAGAGTCCCTCTGACTTATCGTTGGCAAAGTGAACAAACCAGGGCACTGGCCTCCGTCCCGCCTTCTCCAACCCAACTCATCAGTACAGCCGAGGCAGTGGGGTGACCTCCCCAACATCTCAGCAGCCGTGAGTCCCAATGCCAGCACGCACTTCCTGGAGAAACACTTTCACTGGACATGTTCCTATTTAAGAACCAGCGGGGACTTAAAACCATTTTTTATTATTTTTGAAACCAGAGACCTATACAGAAGCAGACACCATGTACTGAATCCCTGCGTGCCCGTCAAGGGCTTCAAGAGCCATCAGAGCTCCCTGGCTTCAGCTAGACGCGTCCACCCACTCACAGAGGAGTTCTGGGAAGCAAGAACTAGATGGTCTAGCACTTCCGTCCTTAACGGATTTTAGCATATATTCCTCAAAGAGCTCTTAAAAAATAATTAAAGCGCTAAAAAAAAAACCTAAAAAATTTTTTTTAATGATTATTGCATATTTGGTCAGTAGTGACATTTCTCTGATGATCTCAGAAAAACTTTCGGAAGATATCTGAAAGGGAATCCTTGCACAGATTTCCACGGGTTGCTCAGGGCTTTAAATTTTGGGATCCATAATTTTTTTTTTCTTTTTTACTTTTTAAAAAAGACTTTATTTATCGGGGCACCTGGGTGGCTCAGTGGGTTGGGCCTCTGCCTTCGGTTCAGGTTCAGGTGATGATCTCAGGGTCCTGGGATCGAGCCCCACGTCGGGCTCTCTGCTCAGCGGGGAGCCTGCTTCCTCCTCTCTCTCTGCCTGCCTCTCTGCCTACTTGTGATCTCTCTCTGTCTCTGTCAAATAAACAAATAAAATCTTAAAAAAGAAAAAAAAGTAAAAGATTTTATTTGTTTATTTGAGAGACAGCAATCGAGCTTGAGAGAGCACAAGCAGGGGGAGGGGCAGGCAGAGGGAGAAGCAGACTCCCCGCAGAGCAGGCAGCCCCATGTGAGACTCCATCCCAGGACTCTGGGATCATGACCTGAGCCGAAGGCAGATAGTTAAGCAACTGAGCCACCCAGGTGCCCCTCTTTTTCTTTTTGAACACAGGTTTCAAAATACATTTATAAGTTGAGGTATAATTTATATGTAAGAAAATGCACAATTGTGGAGTTCAGGGACTTTTGGTAAATGCATACATGCCTGTGTGACCACCTCCCTCATTAAGATACAGAACATTTCTAACAACTCAGTCAGTGCACACTGCCCCTGCCCGCCTTTGCAGACAACCTGACCCTCACCCCCACGCCAGGCCACGGTTGCCCCTCACCAGAGCTCCACTGCGTCAACTAGGGCTTCCTAGAACTTCTCCCAGGCAGAGCCAGCCCCTCTGGCGGGCACGTGAGGGTTCTTCAGGATGAACGGACAGCTTCCTGTCGCCTGTGGGAGTTCTACTGCTCAACCCTTCCCACCCTCTCCGTGTTCGCAGGGCTCACGTGGCATCATCACTTCCACCTGTGTCCTTATTTCAGCAAACCTCACCACGTGCACTTGAACCAGACTCTTCAAGGCTGCTGGCTATGGTTGTACTTCCTCCATTGTCTTTCTCCTATGGGGCTGTCCACAAAGGTCTCTTTCCTCCCTCCATGTCCTGCAGCACTTGTGTCCAGACCAAAGGATGCCCGCCCTCTGTTTTCTTGGCTTCACGGGCGACTCCTCCAGAAGAATGTGAGCGCCCAGAGTCCCTCCATGCTCTGTTCTTGCTGGGTCCTCCACAGTGCCCACAGCAGTGCTGGGGAACAGTCAGCCCTCCCTAAGTGCCTACGTGATTCGACCGAAAGTCGCTAGAGTTCCGTTGCGACTGACTGGCAAGGCACAGAACAACATCAAATGTTAAACTGGTCCTCATTCGCTGGGACCAGAGGGAATGTGTCCCCTCTATTGCCAGAAAATGTTTTTCGGATGGTGCGGAAACTCTGGCTGCTCTGGAATGGCCCATAAACAATGGTCTGCACTCGATCACGGCCCGTGGTGGTTAGAGAGCATGCGCAGAATGAGACGTGCACCAGCCCAGGGCCGCTGTGTTCAAGTCAAACACAGGAAAGGTGCAGCAGAGAAAACCAAAATAAAGAGGACAACCAGATCCAAAGGTCTTGACCTTGGTTGCACTCTAGAACCAACAAACCCGGGGGTGGGGCTTTTAAAAATACAGATACAATGAACTCTCCATAGGGGGGCCCAAGTGTTAGTACTTTTTAAAAAAAGCTCTTGAAGGTTTTCTAATGTGCAGCCAGGATTGAGAACCACTGAATTATTTCACAGATACAAAACGGGACAGCTGAGGGGCGCCTGGCCCGCTCAGTGGTAGAGAATGTAACCTTTATCTCAGGGTGGTAAGTTCGAGCCCCATGTTGGGCCTAGAGCTTCCTTAATAGAAACCTGACTGTTGAAAACAGGAGTTTAGGGCGCCTGGGTGGCTCAGTTGGTTAAGCGACTGCCTTCGGCTCAGGTCACGATCCTGGAATCCCAGGATCGAGTCCCGCATCAGGCTCCCTGCTCAGCGGGGGGGTCTGCTGCTCCCTCTGACCTTCTCTCCTCTCATGCTCTCTCTCACTCTCTCTCAAATAAATAAATAAAATCTTAAAGAAAAGAAAACAGAGGAGTTTAGACATCCCTCTGGTTTCAATCCATCAACTTGGACCATGTGAATTTTTAGGAATTACTGGAGTTTAGTTAATAGGCCTGGACCGTTAAGGGGAGAAGTCCATGACTACCACCAGTAAATGCTACCCCAACGACGTGCGTAAAGCTACAGGAGTGACCACAAAACACCTGCAGAATTCCAGCACTCTGGCCTAGCAGCTCAAAGCTCCCTCCAGGTGGCCGTGGTTCCCACAGGCACTGCTGGCGAGCACAAGAGCAGGGGACAGGGCAGCTGCCCTTCACTGGTCTTTACTTAAAATGACCTCATTTCACAAGTTAACCAGATCAGTGATAACTGAAAGACAATGAGTCACAGAAATCTCAGGGCCTGGAAGATAAGAGCACCTCGAAGCATTAATTCCAAAGTACATGTAGCATTTAATATACAGGTAATTATGCTACCCAAGGCAAACTATACCAAAAAATACATCAGTTTGTTAAAGTGAAAACTCTGTGTATGTTCCTGACTTTAAAATATTTAGAATGTAACATTTAGAAATGTTAAAAGCAAACTATTTTATAAGAAAAAGCCTTCGATGAAAAACAGAGCTGGAGGAGCTTGTTTGTTTGTTTGTTTGTTTAAACAAGATTATCCTCTTCAATTTCCTCTGACATTTCTCCACCTAGAGTTTGTATTAGTTCTTGGTATATTGCACTGTGTGTCTCTATTTATTAGGAGATTGATTTTAAAAAGTAAACAGGTTTTAGAACTGGCTCTGTTCACAAATCCCAACTCTTCTGCTCTGCCAACCCATGCTTTTATTTATCATGTCAAGTGCTTTCTTAAAACACACCCATGAACACTGTGGCCAGCTCTTAAACACGTATCTTGTCAAAATTTCAGCTGAACATTCTGATTTTTAAAGAGCATGTAGCTTGCTTGTCACGATGCAGGCCTGAAATTTCTGAGTCATTATGGAGGCCATGAAGTCATTTAGGTATTTTCCCCAAGTAATACTACAAATTCAAAGGGATCTGAATACATGAAGTTCTTCCATAAAGAAAAGGGCTTGGGCACAAATTCATCCTTTTCAGCGTACATATTGGTTTAGGGAACAGACATTAGAGATTATTCCTGAAGGATCACCTGCTTTTTGGTACACATTACTTCTACGAGAAGGTGTGCATCTTTGATGGAGGAAAAAGTGCAATCGCATTCTGGTTAAAGGTTCAACATTCAGAACTCTGCCTCAAGGCCAATGCATGTGGCCACCAGGACAGTCAAACTGATCCGGAGAGCTTCAAGGGTCAGGGTTGCAGTTTAATAATTTCTAGAGCCATTTTAATATTTTCCCAGGAACGTTCCAGATAGCTGTCATGGGTGTATCTAAAAGGGGGTACTTAGAAATTAAAATGCTAGAGTGGATGAAGAATCAGCTTCTCCTTTGCTACAACCCCACCCATGCTTAATTACAAACCATCCCAGGGCCTGACCCAGAAAAGCCACATTGACAGGCTGCATTAAGTTAGGGTAAGCATGGGTGTGCTTCCAGAGACAGCTAAAGACCTCATCTCTTCCCCCAATCTCAGAGCACCTGACTGCAGGGGAACTCTGGGAACACATTCTCTTTGCACACTATCTGGTGGCCCGCACACACTGCCATAGGCGATCACTCCTATTGTTGGTATATAGGTCTTGGATTGGTCCAACTGGATTGCAAGTTCTTCAAGGCACAGACCCCCTTACCTATCTGATGCAGTACCACACTTCGCAGAGTTCACGGTCAATGCATAGCTATCAACTGACCTGAACAGAGAAGGGGACAGAGCAGACTAAATATCTTTACTGAGGGGTGCCTGGGTGGCTTAAAAGATTAAATGTCTGACTCTTGGTTTCAGCTCAGGTCATGATCTCAGGGTCCCGAGACAGAGCCCCGTATCGGGCTTGGTGCTTAGCGCAGAGTCTGCTTGCCTCTCTCTCTCTGCTCCTCCCCTCGTTCCTGCTCTCTCACTCTCTCCATAAACAAATCTTTAAGAAAAATATCTTTACTAAGATATAAACGACTAGCTGCTTGGAGGAAGAATAAACAGTTTTGGTCACTGCCCAATATCAACAAATTCACTTCGTCCTTAACGATTAAACATGCAAGAACTCACTTCAGTTCTCAAAAACTACCAATCTGTATGCTTTAGCTGGAAATGAACCGCACAGTTTAGGATTCAGAATATATGTCGAAGTAAACTTGCATCTTTTCCCGGAGCGGCATGGCCATGTTACCAACACCCACTAAAAACAATAAAGCATCAGTTTAAAAGAGAAGATTTTCACGCATGTGTCCGTGGACGGGTTCATGAAGGTGATGGACAGATTTCAAGCCCTTGTAAAAGATTTTCCTTTGGGTGGGGGTACTCTTCCCCAAGGTTTGTAACGGATGCCCCCGATCTGCAATTTCAATTTTTCTGAGTGTCAGCTATCTCTTTGGAGAATCTGATGAAAAGTGTTCAATTTCTTCAAAAACTGTTCACAAAGCAATGGTTCCCAGATCAAGAGGCCTTGCTCTAAGGTAGTTTACTGCGATAATACTTCTGTGAAACAGGACCTGCGTGTGCCTACTGGGTGGCAGTGGTGATGGTGGGTGGCAGCAGAAAACCCATGAATTTGAGAAAAACATGCTCTCAGGTAAATCTTGGAAGAGAGCTACTTTTAGAGAATAATTCTGCTTTAAGGGCTCCAAGCAAGAAATAGGGAATCCAACTTTCTCATGACACAAGAGGACATGGCAGCCCTGCCATTTCCTCTCTCAACCGATGCTGCAAGTTCCTGAACCACTTCCGGGTCAGCAGGTCCTCCTCTCCATCAGCCCATTATATACTGCTGGGTTTCAGAAGCATTTTGTCCAGATTATAAGATGCTCTTATAGTATTTAAGAAATTGTGATTAAAAAAACCTCCAAGTCCTTGGGCAAGTAGATGGTATATTATTTGAGCTAAGAGAAAACTCACTAGGAATGGTATTTCTGTAACGACTTCATTTCCCTGCTTGTGCTTTGGCTCGGATCTCTGTCGACAAAATTGCTTTCACAGTTATGGGAATGACTTCAAGTTCATACTTTTTTTTTTTTTTTAAATAAACCCAAGATAATCAAGAGTACAAATATGGAAGCTGATTTAAAAAGCAGTTCTTCTGAGTATAAGAGATTAGTTTTCTACAAACTGGCAGACAGTGAAATTACACTGTTACAGATAGTTTTGTTTGTGCTTGCTCAAAGATAGTTAAGTAGTTTGGGAGTATTTGTAAGTGCAAGTCATTCATTTATGATTTTCTCTCTCCTGAGGGAAAAAGGAAAAAAAATAAATATTAACTTACTCCTCAAACCAAAACAATCCAATGGATTTACAGGAAGAATAAACATTTTTTTCCTAAGGTTTGTGTGAGAACAGAAACTTACTTCCTCTTAATTTTGTAATTCCATAGAAGAAAATATTAAGTACAGGAAACTTATCACCACAAGGAATCAAAAAGTGCTTTATGGATATCTGCACCCTGATGTTTGTTGCAGCATTACCAACGAAAGCCAAGTTACGGAAGCAGCCCAAGTGTCCCTTGACCAATGAATGAGTAAAGAAGACGTGGTACGTATATCCTCTGGGATTATTACTCAGCCACAAAAAGAATGAAATTTTGCCATTTGTAACAACATGGCTGGAGCTAGAGTGTATCATGCTAAGTGAAATAAGTCAGTCACAGAAACACAAATACTGTATGACCTTACTCACATGTGGAAATTTAAGAAACAAAACAAATGAACAAAGAAAACAAGAGACAGACAAAAACCAGACTCTTAAATATAGAAAACCAATGGTTACCAGAGAGGAGGTGGGGTGTGTGTGTGGGTGAAATATGTGACGGAAACTAAAAATACACTGAGCCTGAGTAATGTTCAGAACCTAAAACTAATATAACACTTGTATGTAAATCATACTGGAATTAAAATTTTAAAAAAGGAACACTGAGGGAAAAAACTACAGACTATCTTTGGTCATCAACAAATTCAGCTGTGGCAAAATGATGACTAGGTCTCTTGAATCCTAGAACAAAGTCTGTGATCTTTTATGTGAAAAATACACAGATAGAACATGCAAGATTCAACTTTTGTTAAAAAAAAAATTACATCTCTAAAATATAGAGACACACACACACTTGTACCCACCAAACACACAAAGGGTTGTCCCAAGAGAGCATGAGGGAGTCTTTGACTGTTTAAAAGCTCTCAGAACCATTAATCTGTTATAAGCACATATCCTAGTTATTATTTTAAGAAATTGAAGGAGGTGTGTTAGGCATTATGGTGCTACAAAAAAAGAATGCTCTTTTGCCCATGAAAAAGGGACATTTTGGGGAGCCCAGGGGCTCAGTCAGTTAAGCTTCTGATTTTTTTTTAAAGTACAGTTCACACCTAGCGTGGGGCCCGGTGTGTACAGAGCCTGAGCTCACGATCCTGAGCTGAGATCAAGAGTAAGATACTTAACTGACTGAGCCACCCAGGCATCCCAAGTGTGGAGCCCACTTGAAAAAAAAAAAATTTAAAAAGGGATGCCCTAGGGGCACCTGGGTGGCTCATTGGCTTAAAGCCTCTGCCTTCAGCTCGGGTTATGATCCCAGGGTTCTGGGATCAAGCCCTGCATTGGGCTCTCTGCTCAGCGCGGAGACTGCTTCCTCTTATCTCTCTCTCTGCCTGCTTATCTGCCTACTTGTGATCTCTGTCTGTCAAAGAAATAAATAAAATTAAAAAAAAAAAAAAAAGGATGCCCTTAAACGTCCAATCTAGAAAAACCGAGAAGTCTCTGGATTGGGCACAAATGCATAATTCAATTTAGGCTTTGTTTTTAGCTTTTATACAGACTCTGGATGACTCAGAATTGAAAATTTATTCTACTTCTTTTGTGTTTTCCCATTTGTACTGATATCTTTCTTTATCTTGATAAAAGTCTTAGTTGGGGAGGCATAATAAATGAAGGGAAAAGGGGTCAGCCAGAACAATGAAGATAAACATTTGGATGAAAAACATGAGACCATTTGCGCAATTTTGCTTGGAAATTTGTTCTGTACCTACATTTCCATTTCTGGAAGTAGTAAAAACAGTGACAGCAATGACAGCCAGCATTTACTGAGCATCTACGCTCGGGGCTGTAGACTACTACAAATGCTTTACTCACAGCGACCCACTAAATGTTCACTTCGACCCTGGGAAGGAAACAAAGACATCTTGTCCTAGGGCACAGAAAGAACCTGAACCCAGAAGGTCTGGCTTCAGAGCCCAAACCTAGCTTTAGAAAAAAAAAAAAAAATCAGTACCAGATTCCTGTAAGTGATCACTTATATGCTCTTTTGGTGAGGTCAAACTCCAATTTCACATCATTTCATTTGGGGGAGAAAATGTCTACGCTGTACATGCCTTTTGGTACAGAAACGTATTCTAGACTGGGTGTGAACAATATTCCACATCGTTTGCACCCCGCAGTAAGTCCCAGGGCAACCTGACACACTTTCACACACTTCCAACACTTTCCCAGTGTTGAAAATCTGCACCATATCAAGCTACTTCAGTTTTCGGTCCATAGAGCAAACACTAACGAAAGCAAACACTAAGTAATGAAAGTTTAATGCTTCGCCCTCATCTAACTCCTTCTGCGTTAGGACATTAGAATACAAATGTGATGTGATGACAGAAAAACTTTAAAATGGTGCTCTGAGAGGGAGCGGCCACCGTAACCACAGAAGTGCTATTAAAAACATTTATACTTTTGGGGTGTCTGGTTGGTTCGGTCAATTAAGCGTCTGCCTTCTCAGGTCATGGTCTCAGAGTCCTGGGACTGAGCCCCGCACTGGGCTCCCTGCTCAGCGGGAAGCCTGCTTTTCCCTCTGCCCCTCACCCTACTCATGCTCTCAACTCTCTCCCTCTCTCAAATAAATAAATAAAATCTTAAAAAAAAATTATGTCTACTTCTGTTTGAATGCTGCAGGTCTCCTCCACCTGAGCTGATTAATTAGGCGTTCATTTGCAGGGTCAGATTTACACAGGGATGTCTGCGATGTCATTGCGACTGGAAAGGGACCAACACGCACCATCGTACAGCCAGGCAAAACCTTCCCCTGTTCCTGACGCTCAGGGTGTCAGGCAGACGACCGCAAGGGTACAGCTAAATATTTTTGGCAGGAATGTGAAACGGAAACCCCCGTTTGGGGAGGAGGGAGGAAGCTGGCAGGAGAATGTTCTTAGAACGGATGCCCCACTGCACCAACTGTGTCTGGGGATATTTAAGAGTTTTATTTTGACTTCACATCTGACCTCAGAATTTTTAAAAAGAAGTGGAAACAGACCTATGATTACTTAAGCCTTTGCTTCAGTCCACATGTCATTTTTATCCTATTTACTCTAAAATGACCCCTCTGTACACTTAACTAGACTGGACTCTAAAAGGCAGAAGCCCCTCACCCATTCACTGTCATTGTCATGGTCGGGTTTTTCTTCGACAATAAACTATCTGTCCCACAGAACACTGACGAAAAACAAATATGATTTCAGGTTTGGAAGTGGACACGTGGGAAGACAGAAAAAGAATCAATTTCAGTCTGTTTTAACCACTCCCCTTTTGACTGTAAAGGGAAACAAGAAATGTAAAAATTTGTCAATGGTTTACTCACAATTTAGTCCATACTGCATATTTTCACAACCAATTAAATTCAGTGTGCACTCATCAAATCACCTGAAGCGTTTACCTGAATTCATTTTACCTGCAGCACCTGGTCAGAGCGGAGGGCGTGTTTTGGTAGCTTCCCAAACCTCAACTACACTTTAGCTTGCCAACCTAAGAAGCCCCACGGGACATACTACTAGCGACACCACCTAGGACAACAAAGGGCTCTCCTGACCACCTCACAGGATGGGTGCCCTTCGAATCCCCACTTTACAAGTGAACCGTAAAGGGGGGTGGTATTTCCTCTCCAGGTCATACAGGTTCGCGAGCTGGGGAGCCGGGAACAGAGCCCTGTCCGAGGAGGACACGAGGACCGCTAGAGACACGTGAAAGGGAAGGCATGTTAACGAGGCTCGCAGGGAAATATTATAGGTCATAAAATCTTCCAGGGTGATTTCTCAGTAAGTTTCAGTTTAAGAAAAAGTGGTGGTGAGCAGGAATCGCAATATGGAAAGGATGAGAAAGACAACACCTTAAGCACCTGTCACAATCGACCCTTCTCTGGAGAAGGTCCCTTCTCTGGCTCCGGAGGCCCTTATCAGAGAGGCCTTTCCGGACACCCCCCGCCCCCCATCTCCAGTCGCCGCCACCCCCGACCATCAACACTCACTCTCCCTGTAACTGGAGTTCTTTTCTACAGGGCACGAGTCACCCCCTGACACACAGTGTCCTCAACCGGAATGTAAGCATCGTGAGGACAGAAGCCTAGACCTGGGCTTAGAAAAGAGCAGCAACAGAATCGTTATTTGCTCAATTAATAAAGGAATTAATGCAATCTCTCTGCCTCCGTCAAGGTTTTAATTAAGAACACTTCATGCCTGTTATTTTTACTGAGCACGGACTGGTCACTATGGTCACAAACACTGTGGGACCTTTGGCCGCTGTCCTGCGTAAAATGAGTAAATGCGTAACTAGAAGACATCGTAGCAAACCAGCAGCCCCGGGAGGCAGCCCCTAGGCCAGCCAGCCTGAGCCTGCTTTTCTGCTCCCAGCCACCGTCCTCAGCCTGAGCCCCGTGAAACCCTCAGACAGAGGGTATCAGCAGAGCTCCTGGCGAGTTGTGACTCCTGGTGTTCATTCTACTCACGACCATTCTGAGCCTTCCTCCGGGTTCCAAAAAATGATTCAAGCGGGTGACAAAAATCCACACCCCCTTGAAGTACGTTATCCCCGCCCTTCCTCATCCCCAGGTCCCCCGGAACGCCACCTACCTGTGACTTGACCCAGACTCATTTTTGGCAGCTCGGAGCTCCTCAGCTCCTCTGCGCTTGCCGACTTCATGACGGAGTTGATGGAGGACAGCGCGCTGATGAGCTGTGAGTTCAGAGAGCCCATCTGGGAGTGCGGCTCCCCGAAAGCTTCCGCCAGTTCACTGTAGTTCTCAGCCAGCAGCTTCTGCTGCTCCGCCAGCAACTTCTGGACGCGCTCGATGTAGTGATCCAAGCCGTTCATCGTTCCAGAAGGAGCCTGGGGCTGGGGGTCCTCTGCAGACTCTCCAACAGGCTCATCCCCAACACCTACACTCCTCCTGCTGGCTGCCAGTCCCAGTGTCAACTGGGGAGGACCACAAGCTATGGTCCTCATCTTGAGACCAACCAGGTAGTTGTCCTGAATATTTATCTGCCCCACGCCTGACTCTTTGGTCTTCACAGCCGATGGCCTGTCAAACTCGGAGCTGCCGGAGAGCACCGTTCCCACTCCAATGGACCGCATCTTGGTGGAGGAGTTGACATCCTTAACACGACCTTCTCCGATGGCCACGGTCCGTGTCTCCACGGTCTGGGTGCTGGTCTGCTTGTCCAAAGTGCTGAGGGAGGTGTTGGTGCAGGAGTCCACAAGGGTGGCCATCTCGGTGTTGGTGGACTGGTCCACCTGCTCCCAGACCGTACTGGTGTGCCGGCTTGTGGTCGCAGGCACCGCCATGACAGCGGCCTCCACCTGGGGCACAGTTTCTGTGCTCAAGCCCCGGGACGTGCACTCCTTCGGGGGGCAGACGGTCACGTCAATGGAGCAATCTCCGCAGCCGATCGATCGCACCTCCTTGAGATGCAGGTTGGTCTTGAGGAGCGAGAGGTCGTTCACAGACTCCTCCGTGTTGCTGCCTGTTTCGCAGACGCTGATCTCTACCCCCACGCTCTGGTCGTTCATCTCCACCAACCTCCCGGCACCCTGGTCCCGCGTCTCCACCCGTTCCTTGATGACCCACCGATGCATGGGCAGCTCCGGCCCCGTGGCTCTGGTCTCACAAGCGGGCTGGCAGGAGACCGCCACGCTCCACGTCTGCACGGAGGTCCCGACGCCCGCGTCGGCCACATCCACGTGCCGGCCAGCCATCTGGTCCCTCGTGGGCACCACGGCCTCCACCATCTTGCTGCACACAAGCGGCTGGGCCATCACCGCCTTGTCCACCTTCTTCCTCGAGCCGGCGGCCTGCAGCTCCTGCTTGAGTTTCGTCATCTCGCGGTCATGGGTGGTTTCTCTGAGCTGGACTTCCAGGCGGTAGATCTTCTCCTTCAGGGCCTCTATGGTCTGCTGCTGCAGCTCAATTTCTTTGTCGGCCTCCGTGGTCACCCCCAGCATGGCCTCTGTCACGCCGACCCCGCAGCTCCTCGTCTCCGCGACCGTCCCCACAGCGGCATCCCGACAGGTCCCGGGACCCCTGCGGTACACGACCACGTGGTCCATGCGCTCGTCACCTCCCACGGCCACGGAGCGGTACTCGCTGCCCTCCCGGGGCCCCGGGGACGCCTCGCCGCCGCTGTCACAGATCTTCTGCTCCAGGGCGCGCATGTCCGCCGCGAGCTGCCGGAACTCCCGGATGCTGTGCGCGCTCTGCTCCACGCTCGCCATCTCCTCCTCGTCGTCTATGTACAGCTCCCCGCCACCCCGCCGGGCCCGGGACAGCTCCTCCAGCTGGGACGCGTTCCCAGCACTGTAGGACCGTGGCCTTATGCCACCGATGTCATTCTGTGCTGGAGCTCTCTGGTTTTTCAGCTGCGAGGCCAGCTGCCGCTTCTCCTCTTGTAGGACGGAGATCTTGACCTGGAGCACAGGGATGGTTCGCACCTGCTCCTCGAGCTCCTTCAGGCGTTTCAGGGCGATGGCCATCTGCTCGCGGATGTGCTGCAGGTGCACGGGGCTCACGTTGGTCACTGGAGTGGAGATCCCTGAGCTCAGGGGGCTGTGGCGGACGGAGCTCCCCATGGATGACGTGGTGGCAGCAGCTGGGACATAGCCACCGTAGTCCCCGTTGCCTTGGTATCCGTTCTGAAGTGGGTGCACGGTGGGATTGTGGTTTCCAGAACCCAGGAAGGAGGACAGGGAGCCCGTGGAGCCCAGGCCTCCAAAACTGGCCAGCCTGGGCCTGCGGAACTCACCAGGCGCCACCTGCATGGTGACTCTCTCCTGTTCCAGTCTTCTCCGGGTCTCCATCAGGGTCTTGGTGACATGAAGGTTGTGCTTTGGGAGCTGTGGTGAGGGGGGAGGCAGCTGCCGACTCTCTGGGACGGTCAGAGAAGTGGGCGAGGTCTCCAGAGGGGCAGGGGGCCTTGGGGTTGGTGTCGATGTCACTTGGCTTCTGGCGAGGAGGAAGGGGGGGCACTGCTTGTTGTCATCACTGTTGGAGGAGGAGAGGGATTCAGTGGAAGTCCACACACCCTGCTGGCCCGGCGCGGTCCTGCTGTCGGGGCATGGCACAGATGGCTTCCGCCTCTTCTGGATGTTCAGTTTCTTGATGGTGTTTCCTTTCTGTATGTCATCCACGTACTTGAGGAAATCTAAGTCTAGTTGATAACCGTAGGGGGTCTCCACAAAATAAGGATCTTTCTGTTCCTTGTCATGATTTCCATTCAGAACACCCTCTGCTTTCCCTAGGAGAGCGAGAAGAGAATATTATAATGCCATATAATATACTTGTTTATAAAAGCTACAATTGGGGGGCGCTTGGGTGCCTCAGTCATTAAGCGACTGCCTTCGGCTCAGGTCATGATCCCGGGGTCCTGGGATCGAGTCCCGCATCAGGCTCCCTGCTCCGTGAGAAGCCTGCTTCTCCCTCTCCCACGCCCCTGCTTGTGTTCCCTCTCTTGCTGTGTCTCTCTGTCAAATAAATAAATAAATAAATAAAATCTTTAATAAAACCAAACCAAACCACTAGTATTTGTGTATGGTGCGGTGTAGCAGACCACTATGACTTAGGAGTTGACAGACGTCTTTCTGTTCTAATCCTGGATCTACAACTTAACAGCTGGGTGAATACGTTAATAAACCCCTTGGAACTTCAGTTTCTCCCCGAGTAAAAATGGAAATACAAGTATTTACCTCATAAGGTTGTTAGAAGAATGTAATGAGACAGTGGTTTTTAAAGAGCCAAGCATATATCAAGTCCTCACTAAACACTTTATTTTTGAAAAGAATGTATTGGAAAGACTTGAACGCATTTCGAGGGGATCATCTCTTTTGTTGCCTACAGTCCGCTGAAGTCTAGAGAGCAGTCCTGAAGACTCTTATTTTTATAAAGTGAACACGGAGGCACCAAAAGTGCAAAGCTGGAAGAACAGACCAAATCAGCACAGATCCAGGAAGCCTGGGACAAGAGTCCTCACAGCAATCACTCTTAGGCGGGCTTTGCAGCCTTTCTAAAGGGCGGCCAAGGGCAGCCCTGGTGCCCGACCACCTCCAGAAGATCATAGTTTGCCTTGAGCCAGCCCTCGCTGAGAGAGCCAGGACCCAGGGGCCGGATGACTGACGCAGGAACACAGTCGGAGAACAGACTTCAACTCTGTTTTGTGTCTTCCCTTTTAAAACCACCACCGCCACCAAAACCTTGCCCCAATTCCTCCTCTTTGACTTCTTTTGGACATACCGTTCCATACTCCAGGAATACCCTGTTTTGCATTTTAACATATCCAAACAGATGCAAAAGAGAATGAAAATAAAAGCAAACCTATACTCCACACACTGGATCCCTGGGGGCAATTCAGTAAATGCTACTTCTGGCTAAACCAAACATTTAGAAAAGGAAACGCAAGAACTTTTTCAAGGCACAGACCTTGCTAGTGACCTGAGCTGTGCATTTCAAGTTGAAAAGCAAGGCCGTTTTTGTTTGTTTAAATTGTAGGATTAAGTAATGTGTTTTCCTCAAAATCATCATAACAAGCTCTGCATTCTTTGAGTTATGCCAAGTACCCGAAAGCAATGAGTGAAAATGCAAGCCATTTGTACCCCTGCTCCTATCCTGGGTATAAAAACCCACCCCGCTTGTCAAGACCTTCCAGCACTGTGGGTTTCCTGCCTGCCCTTCCCAGTCCAAACCCTGCTGAGCATTTCCACCTGACCGCGTGAATGCTCTGAGCAAACCGTTCGCCTCGCATTTGCCTTCTTTCCTCGGAAAAGTTGGAAAGAAAAGTACAAAAAGACTGCCAGGCAACAGAGTTGTGTATTCTTCGTGCCCTGATTTAAAACAATATTAAACTGTTCTCGCTGTCCGCACCCAGGCCCTTCGATTTCATTTCTAAAACATGGAAAGAGAATTCCCCTGGAACAAGGTGCTCAGCCTTCACCACGTTCTCACCTACGGAAGGGTGAGCTGATGCTGAGCCGGCGCCTGGAAACTTGTGCTCATGCTACCGGAGCGCGTCTCTCCTTCCCTCTTTCTTGCCTTTTTAAACTCCGCACGGACAACGTGCTCACTCCAAATATGCAGCCCGACCTGTTCCCGGGGCTGTCTGAATTCCACAAGCAGCGAGAAGCTGCGGGCTCGGGTGTCAAGCAAACGCAGGCGGATCGGGCGGGCAGGAGCCGGGAGCCGGCGATTCTAAAATTGGGCTGTGGCTCCTCCAGGCCACAGGGGGCTCAGCCCAGGGACCAGCCCCTTCCCCGCCCCGCGCTGCGCCCCGCTGGCAGGCGGCCACCCACCCCCTCCCCGGCGCCTGCTGCGCTCCACCCCGCGCCCGGCACCTCCAGGGGAGGGGGGCGCCCGCGGCGCTGCGCTCCCCACGGGCCGGGTCGCAGCCGGCCGCACCCCCACCGGCGCCCGAAAAACCCTGTCCGCGGGGGCGCCCGCCACGCTCCGCTCCCCACCCGCCCGATGGCCGCCGGCAGCTCAGCGCTCCTCCCGGGCGCCCACCGATCCCGTCGGTAGCTCACCCGATCCCGGGCGCCCGCAGGGCTCCGCTCCCCGCCGCCCAGACCTCCCGCCCACGGCGCAGACACCCGGCGCCGGCCCCGCCGTCCGGCCCGCTCCCAGCCCCGCGCCCGCCGCAGCGCCCCCCGCCCCGCTCCCAGCCCCGCGCCCGCCGCAGCGCCCCCCGCCCCGCCGCCCGCTCACCCGCCGGCTCGCACCGGGCCCGGCCCCGCCTCGGACGCCCTCCGCCGGTCTTCACCCCATAAGGAAAGGAGGTTCAGCGTTCGTGCACACTTCGCCGGGCCACGCGCGAACACCATAGGCCCAGGTCTCACCAATGAAGTCTCCCGGCGGCTCCGGGGACGCCACCCCCGGCGCCCGCAGCGGCTCGGCACTCCCCGCTCTCTTAATGGAAACAGGAAACCGGGATCTGGCGAAACCGTGTGTTCTTCGGGCCGGTGGCGGCCAGGCGCACACATGCGGCCGGCGGCTTAAACACCTCCACACAGAGGCTCTGTGTCCGCGGGACCCGTCACTTCCAAAGGGGAGGGTGTGTGCTCCCGCCCTCGGTCACCTGAGGAAGTTCCAGGCACAATAGGGCCACTGTCCCCAGCAGGTTCTCCAAGCGCCCCGAAGTCCCCGTTGGTCCGGGGGCGCTGCGGGTACGTTTCCCGGCGCTTGGCGCCTCACCAGCTACAAGCAGCTATGCCTTAAGTCTTAATCCCAACCAAGCCTTTGCCCTTGCTAATAAGTTCTTTGAAACACCCCACCTTTTTCCAGCTACAAAAGTATTCCATGCTTATGTTAATTAAAAAAAAAAAAAATCACCTCCAGGCCATTGAAAGAATGAAAAAAAGTCACTCAGCTCTCACCCTTTAGGAGAAATATCAATATTTTGGCATAACCCCAAGATTTTCCTGTGTATTTCTTAACATAGTTATTTTGCCCATTTTCTGTAGAAAAGGTTAATTTTTGTTTTATCTATTTCTCTTCAAAATGCTTTTTTTCTTTTTCTTTTATTTATTTATTTTTTTAAAGATTTTATTTACTAATCTGACAGAGAGAAATCACAAGTAGACGGAGAGGCAGCCAGAGAGTGAGAGAGAGGGAAGCAGGCTCTCCGCTGAGCAGAGAGCCTGACGCGGGACTCGATCCCCGGACTCTGAGATCATGACCTGAGCCGAAGGCAGCGGCTTAACCCACTGAGCCACCCAGGTGCCCCATTTTTTTCTTTTTTTTTTTTAATGCGCAACTTGATGTCAGGGTTTAGGAGACAACAAAGCACATCACATTTTTCAGTGAAACTTAACTGGCAGCCGGCCCATCTTTAGTTATTTGTGAAGTTTCACAAAAGGTCATGCTGAATTATCCCCCAAACGAACTCTGGACTTCTACATCTGGGACTCAGGAAAGGTTAGAATTTAACCATGTTGGGCTTGACGATTTCCTAATGCTGCTTAAATCAGACTATCCTAAGGAGAACAGGACCCACATTCTATCCCCAGCACCTAAATAAAGCAACCTGGGTTTCTCAAGGTGTCATTTCTGCAATCAACTGTCCACTGTAAGTTCTACAATTAAGTGAAGACACCCAGTGTCATTTTTACCTCCTGCTTTCTGGGGTACCTTCACGTACAGTAACACAAATATAGCATTTTATGAGGCTCTGATGGATTTCCCAACTTCCCCCTTGTGGAGGTCTTCTCTCTGTGCTTGACTAAGGATGTTAAGAGCAACAAAATTAATTTTTAATATTTCCTTCACAGCTCTCCCTTTCCAATCATACACATCACTTAATAAGATGTGGGGAACTATGGAGATGTTTAAACATGTTTCCTGAAGGAGTAACTGAATATATAGTAGCATATAATGAATTTTTAAGAACATCTTAATATTCTGTAGGCAGAAGTTGCTTGCTCTGTATTGTCTGTAAAAGACAACTTTTACATGAAACTGTTTCAGTGGTTACCTTCAGGTTGTGGAATCATGGATGGTTTTTATGTTGTTTCTTATATTTTATACATTTTTACAACACATGGCTCTCTTTTAAAAAATATTTATAAGATTATAAGAAGTTACTGGAAAGCAAGGGAAAATGTATTGAAATAAACTCCAAGAAAGTTTGTTCAGGAGGGAGATGTACGGGGCAGCCATAGAAAAGACATCCCGATGTTCCTCTGTATGTATGATCCCATCTTGGAAATTAACAGGACTCCTGGTTTAGTTGGGCACATAAAAAGACTATATTTCCCTGGCCTCTTTTACTGTTAGTATACCATAGGCAGAAACATCATAAAGCAACCCCCCAGAACCTCCCTTCGAAGACACAGGAATAGTTCTCCGGCCCCCTTTCTTCTTTGTCATGTCCGCCATCCTACTGCCTGGAATGCAGATGTGACGACTAGAACACTAGCTCCCTCACCGGACTGGGAGTTCACACATAGGGATGGAAAGACAATGTGCTAGAAAAATCCTGATCTCTAAGAGCTCTGCAGATCAGAGCTACTATACTACACCTGGGAAGCCACCTCTATACATCTATGAGAAAGCAAGAGAAAGAAACTATTCTGTGTGTTGTGTCTCTGTTACTTGGATCTACACTGAATTCTAATGGATAAGGCAATCTCTCCTCCGCGTCTCCCCTCCCCCACAAAAAATTAAGACCAGATCTTGAAAAGAAGAAGAACATTAAATGATTAACTGGGGAGATGTTACAATAAAATTTTTTTTTTACAGAAATTTTTATTAATTCAAGAATAATCAGGAAAGAATAAAAACAACACTTCTTAAAAAAAATCTCTAAGTGGGTTATAAAGAGACTCTTAACTGCCTGAAACCTTTTTTTGGACTAACAGGGTTATGCCTGTTTATATATAGCCAAGAACCACTGGCTTTGTCTGCACATGGAATCCTGAAAGTAACAGCTTCCAGCAAAATATTCTGGAATCACAGGGTTGTCCCCTGGGGTTTACAAGAATTTTCTAAATGTCTGGAAAGCCAGTGGTGGAGACTGCTCCTGGCACTGCCTCTGCCTTCATTATATAGCATTTATTAAAAGCTTAATTGGGTGCAGAAAATGGTCCTATTCAGTGGAAAGAGTAGGAGGAAGGATTATAAGAAATAAAAGGAGGTATAGTCTGCTGGGAAATAGATGCCAAACACCCTAAACATAACATTAATTGAGATCAGTTAGTTACAAAGGCATATTATCGACGAGAACAATATGCTCGTATGTGAATAATTAATCAAAACAGAATGGTGTTAACCAAGAGCTGAGTTTTTAAGGGAAAGCAAGTGATGACAGAATAAAAGGGCCAAGGCCCAGGGCAGAGACTGCTGGTACGGCCCGAGGACAGACGAGCTCAGAAGAGCTGGGGGGTGGCTGAGTACGAAAGAGGCCACCAGACTCGGGTCCCAGACCAGGGGGATCTGGTCCACTTACAGTCACCCTGTGGGGCACACCCCGCCCCATGCTAGAGGCGAAAAAGGCCTTGACTCAGACTGTCTTGGCACTGTGTGTGGACTGGACCAACCAAGGTAGGCCAAGAGATTAAATTCAAGAGGACCAATGAGAATGTTATCATCCTCAAGTGTGACACAAGGACCAACCAAATAAAAAATCTATTTGTACATTCGACTCATAATCAATATTGATAAAGAAAAACAGTCTGTAGTAATAATATCCATCCATCCATCTGTCCACCTGTTCATCCATCCATCCATATGCCCGTCCATTCATCCATCCATCCGTCCAACCATCCATCCGTCCATCCATCCATTTATCTGCTGTTCCTACTTACCAGGCTCTGTCCTAGGAGCAGGGGACACAGTGTGAACAAGAGATAAGGTCCCCACTTTCATAAGACTCACAGTCTAGTGGGCAGCAGGGCGCATGGGGATAAAACCCAAGTAAAACACGAGGCAAAAATGAAACAAAGAGGTGGAAATCACCCAGAATTTATCCTGTTGCATCAACATAAGGAGACAGGCCACTAACAGCAGGTGCATGGCTTCTGGGGTTGACACCATCTCTGAGCTGACCTACTTCCTACACACCAACGGTATCAGAGACCCTCTTCCCGCTTCTCTCTCATGACCCGGTTTCTACGGTCTGCAGTTTGGGGCAACCGAACACCAAATGAAAACAACACTAAGTAGAGACAATGTCCCAAGTCCAGAGCAAATTCTCTTGTGTTCAGAGAGAAGCTGAAATCAACAAACTGATGGTAATTCTACTCTTCGTTTATATATTTACCACCTATAAAACTTAAGAGCTCTGTGAAAGGGGCCCAATTTATGGCCTCAGGAAAAATTTAAAATTTCCTTGCAGTTTATCTGCATTAGCAAAGTGAAATGGAGATACGAATATCTCGAAAATCACTTTTTTTTTTTTTAAGAGAGAGCGCGTGTGTGCAAGCAGGGGAGAAAGAGAGGGAGAGAGAATCTCCAGCAGGCTCCACCCTCCATGGGGGACTCATTCTCAGCCCGAGACCAGGACCTAAGCTGAAATCAAGAGCTGAATGCTCAACCGACTGAGGCACCCAGGTGCCCAACTTCTTTCTCTTAAGCAAGCACTATGCCCAACGTGGGGCTTGAACTCAAGACCCTGAGATCAAGAGTCGCAGGCCCTCCTGAATGAGCCGGCCAGGTGCCCCCCCAAATAATTTCAGGTTAATCTTCACTTCTCAAGGAAATAAAACTTACTCTCCAAACAATACTTGGTTTGAGCAGACCAAAAAAAAAAAAAAAAAAAAAAAAAAAAAAAAAAACACTCCCTGGGAGGTGGGAGATGAGGCTAGATGGTAGTAAATGAATCACGGGGTTAGCCTAGTAGTGGTGGTTCTCCACAGGGGGTGATTTTTGCCCCACAAGGGACATACGGCAATATCTGGACACCTTTTTGGTTGTCACCACGGGAAGGGGGAGCTAGTGGCATCTCGTGGAGGGAGGCCAGGGTTGCCGCTGAACACCCCACGGTGGGCAGACAGCCCTGCCCTCCTCAATGGCGGATTATCCGTCCAGAACGTCTGCTGTGCTCAGGCAGAGACGGTCTGTGCCAAGGACAGGGAGCAGAGTCAAAACTTCCCATAGAGCGGTTGAGAACATGGGTCACAGAAACCACAGTCTCCATGCCCCCACTTCTCAGGGGGACCATAACATCCAGCTCCAGGGACAGGGTAAAAAAATAATAATAATAAAATGCCACTTTCGAGGAAGAAAATGCTAAACACTTTTCTACACAGGCTGCCCCACTGAGGCAGTCTTTAGTCTGAGCAAAACCCAGGGTTCTGGACTACTACGTCCTGGTGGACTTTTCAACGGACAAAACTTTGATATTATTTCTTTATCTATGCGTGAGCATCCAATGACTTCTGGTCTCGCTGCTGCACTCTATAGGCCCGATTAGTGGCTGAGTGACGGCACCATGAGAAATAATTACACCCGTGGGCCACAACTTCCATGCTTTTAATGTCTTTCTTCACCAGATGCTCCCCTGAACTGTTGAAACTGAACGACGCTGCTGATTCCCACAACCGCACTGTCTCCACTCCCATGGTGCATGAAGGCTTTGCCCCAAGAGCTGAGTCAGTCCCCGAGAAGCACATAATTATCACGGGTTCCCATATTTAAAAGCAGCAGAGTTGCAAGCCTCCCGTCATTAGAAGCAGTGGAAAACACTCCACGTGAGCTCGGGCGGAGAGGCAGGAAAGCAAACCAGAGGATGAAAGAGAGAGAGCGAAGTTCCCATGAAGTCAATTACTCAAAGTATGAGAGCAACTGCGTTAGCAAATCAACTTTTCTAGGCTCAAAAGAGTGGGACAAAGAAAACAGTGAAGTGGGATAGATCCTTCCGGACAGGTTTAACAGGAAAGTTCTGCGGATGGCACTGTTAGCACTATGACTTTCAGACCCAAGGACCTTCCCCGTACGCAATCCACAAGCAACCCCGGTCGGTGCAGAACACACAGAAAGGACCTCTTTCTGCTTTACAATGACGTAGGACAGATGAGATTTCCTCCTGCTCTCCCATCACCGAAGAGTTCCTTTCCCACCCGCTCGTGGCCCCTCCCAGTTAGCACACCCGCCCATCCGTTCGTGCACACAGTGAGCACCTACTGGGTGTCAGAGCCTTTGCTCATAGCCACTAACCTGCACGCCATCCCCCACACCTTCCCCTGTCTCCCACCACGACCCCTTTCCATACTGGCTCCAGAATCCCACACCCCACAAAAAGCATGCTGACCTAGGGAAGGTGCAATGGCCCGTCTGAAAGAAGGATTTTATTCTTTTATCCAGGAAATATTTATTAAGTACCTACTGTGTGCCAAACCCGGCTAGGGGCTGCTCAGCAAATCAGACAGAGAGCCTGTAGGTGAACGTGCGAAGTACAGGAGGGGACAGACAAGGGGGTGCAGAGAGGAAGGGCCAGCGGCGAGGAGTGCGGTGAAAGTCAAGCCCAGGGAGTGAGCTGGACAGAGATGGGGGGCGGGGGGTATGGATCGTGCTGGGATTGGGCTGGATTGGAGGAGGGCGCTGGGAACCGGGCAGGGTGTATGCTTGCAGGGGAGAGCGCGATGGGAGAAGCTCCTAGGTTACACCCAACCTGCCCTGTTTAGACACTGAACAGAGGACTGCGCCCGGACTGCGGACTGCGGCAGACAGGCGACCACACCCCAGCCAGGCAGGGCCCTGGGAGTCCGGTTTTTGGCTCCTAAGTGCACTGAGAAGCTATCAAAGGGTTCTAAATAAGGGAGTGAAATGATCAGATCTGCATTTAAAAAACAGGATTTTATTTATTCATTTGACAGAAAGATAGAGAGAGAGCACAAGAAGGCAGAGGGGCAGGGAGAGGGAGAAGCAGGCTCCCCGCTGAGCATGGGGCCTGACACAGGGCTCCATCCCAGGACCCTGGGATCATGACCTGAGCTGAAGATAGCCGCTCAACCGACGGAGCCACCCAGGCGCCCCAGATCTGCATTTTTAATAGGACTGCTCTAGCTAGATGCTGGAGGATGGACTGAGAGTCCCTTCCGCACCTTCAATAGCTTTCCATGGATTGCTCCAAGTCCCCATAAATGTTTCTCCTGGGGTCACAAATCCTTTGCACGGAGTCGAGTTTTAAAACAACTCGAGGCTAAGTGCCAGCCATAATGTTAAAACCCCCAGAACTTAGAATCTGCATTTGGGATGACCTATGGCCTACTGGGAAGGCTTGACAAGCTCAGCTCCTCTGGGCTGGGCTGGGGACCAGGATCAGCTCTCGGGACTTGCCCTTGGGGGCTCTCTCCATGACCTCATCATGCTGTCAAAAAAGAAAATATTTTTCTTTAAACCAGTGGATGACTCACTGCAGAGAAAAATGATAGGATTTCCTCTTCTGAAGTTCATTAAAACATGATAAATCTAATCCGGGAGGGACACGTGTGGCACGGGTGAGGGTCGGCCCGAGCGCTCTGGGATGCAGAGGACAAACGGGCTCTGTACTTGAAACTCTAGGAGGGGAACCGCAGAGATTGAATACGTCTGTGAAGCAGGAACATTGTCCCTGACAGCCAGCAAGTGTGTCTGCACAGGAGGGAAGGCCAGCTGGCATCGGACTACCCCGGCGGCTCCCACCCAGCCCACACCCTTCCCACACCTTCCCAGGTGCTGATTTAGCGGATGCGAAGGCTAAAGATAGAGGGTTGGGTCTGGGAGAACCCAAGCAGTACATGGTAAAATCCAACTCTTCCACTCACTAAGCTGGTTTCTGACAAGCTCCGTTTCAGGTCAGTCTGTCCCCAGAGTCACCTGTCAGAGTCCGCCTGCCTGACAAGAATCTCGCTGCAGGCGGCCCCAAGGGCCTGAGGTGCAGACAACATAGAGAACTCAGAGAACATGTGCTTGCCCATGAGTTATTCTCAAATGTCAGCACACCTCAAATCAGCTATTTAAAGACGGGGTCAGGATGCCTGCGTAGCTCAGTCCGTTAAGCACCCGACTCCTGGTTTCAGCTCAGGTCATGACTTCAGGGTCCTGAGATCAAGCCCTGCCTTGGGCTCAGCGCTCAGTGGGGAGTCTGCTTGAGGACTGTCTTTCTCCCTCTGCCCTACCCCTAGCTCACTCTCATGCATTCTCTCTCTAAAATGAATAAAAATTTTAAGATTTTATTTATTTGAGAGTGAGAATGAGGCAGAGAGAGAGAGAGAGACAGAGAGCCAGAGTGGGGAGAGAGAAGCAGACTCCGAGCTGAGCAGGGAGACTGCTTTGGGGCTCGATCCCAGGACCCATCTGAGCCGCCCAGACATCCCAATAAATAAGTCTTTAAAAAAAAAGTGGGGCACCTGGGTGGCTCAGTGGGTTAAGCCTCTGCCTTCGGCTCAGGTCATGATCTCAGGGTCCCGGGATTGAGCCCCGCATCGGGCTCTCTGCACAGACATGAGGGATGAGAGATGGAGATGATAATGAGCCTCCTTTGCTTGTGCCTTCAGCGTTTCTGGGGGACAGAAGTGCCATCAGCTGGTCACCGGGGAGCACGGCCAAGACTCGTATATGCAAATGAGGCAGCCTGTTTTTTTTTTTTTTCCTTTTAACCAGGCCTGATGCCCCTTCTCTTCTCTATTACATATGCTTCGAGGAATGTTACATTTGTTTGAGGTATCCCTGGAAACATGAAAGGCTTCTCAATTATTAATGTTGCCGATTGATATGCCAGGAGCCCCATGAGAGAAAATAAAGTCTAAAGGCTCCTTTCTGGGGCGCCCAGGTGGCTTAGTCACATAAGTGTAGGGTCATGATCCCGGGGTCCTGGGATCGAGCCTGCTTCTCCCTCTCTCTGTCCCTCTGCTGCTCTCTCCCTCTCTCTCTCCAATAAATAAATAAAATCTTAAGAAAGAAAAAAATGAACGTTCCTCTCTGTGGCATTGGAAATCGTCGACAATTTGGCCCGAATCCAGCACCTGCCCAGTTTCGTTCCCACCCTGCATCCCAACCTATGGAACGAACAACTGTCCAGGCCAGCCACCCTCGCTCATTCTGGTCCCTTCTCGTCTGTCAGGGTTAACTACACTGTCTTGCCTCAACCCCAGCAGCCCACCCGTCGTCAAAGCTTCACTTATCCACAGCTGCTCTGTCCCGGAGGAACTGGTCACCCTCTTCCCTCGGCCCTGAAACGCTCTGCCTGCACATCCTGACCAGCAAAGCACGTGCGGGTCTTCCCTCACCAGACGGTGTCTTGGGCAGGGGGGTGGAGAGCACAGGAATCACGTAGAATTTCTTCTCCTATCCCCGAGTGCTCGGCACACACTGTGCTCACTACACGCGGAGATGAGAAACTCCGCACTGAGGCATCTAGAGATTGGTCGGCAATGGCGGGAGAAGACACGTAATGACAGGAGCCGGCACTCTGGGGCCAGACGGCCCGGGTCTGGATCCTGGTTCTGCCACTTCCCGGCTGCTGGCATGTTGGATGGTATATCAGCTGAGTAATTGGGAAAAGAACAGATGTGCCGCCCAGCGTGGTTGCGGACTGCTTCGATCCAAGCCTGCAGCCTGTTATCATTTGAGCAGATCGCCCTCCGCTGTCAGGTGAGGCGTCCCGGGTGACCCAGAAGGCCTCCCCGCCACCCTGCTGCTTCTCCCCAGTTCTGAGAAGCCAGGGCTTGAGGTGTTGAGCGAATGAGCTTGCTACAATGTTGAGGTCCAAGCTGGACTGGGCCTCTGGGCATGGGTGGGGGCGAGGCTGGCTGGGCCGGGCAGGGGACGTGCGTGTGCCTGTGGGGGCTCACCAGGCCCAGGGAATGCGGTGAGGAGGTGCTGCCTGGGGGGAGAGGAAGGCGGGGTCCAGCCTCAGCCACGCAGGAAGGAGGTAAGCTAAAACCAAAGCGAAAGTCAACCCACATCCCTGACCTTTAGCAACAAAGTATGGCCAAATCAAAACATCCTCTTCTAATACGGGGACATGAGTCTGCACTAATTTTTCTGAACCATCTCATGCTTTCAGCCCCACAGGAGTCCTGAGAGGAAAGCGTGCTTGAACACACTGGGCACACGTGCGCGGTACTACCTCACCCCGTGGCCGTCCAGACTGGCTCCCCTAGATGGGGGAAGGTGTAACTTTCATAAAACAAGAACAGGAGCTATCGATACTTCCAAGTTCACGGACAAGCCACGGGGCTGCAGGGGCCTGAGATGGGCCATGCAGAGAGCAGGTACACACGCATAAAATGAGAAGGGAGGTGGGCCTCGGGAATTCCCACAAGTTTCTTCCAGACTAGGACCCTCCGACGCATTTCCCACAGAATGTCGTAGCACTGCACGCTGTGTGACCCAGGGGAGAAGGCAGGGCATGGCGGCAGGTGTCAGACCAGAAAAGCTCGGCAGACCGCTCCCATGGCCCCTCTTCTGCTCATTTCGTCCCACAGCACCTTTCCAGAAGCATCACAACAACACAGCCTAACCACGCCCCCAAAGCAGCTTACCCTTGCTGTAGTAGCATCAGTTCTACTCTGGACCTGCTGGAAGAATCCGGACGCCAGGCTGCAGGTGAGCTACTAGGAGGGAAGGATGTGGAAAGGAACGGAATGGATTGTGTTTTAACAGAAGGCGCTCACTGTGCGTCAGGGAGGCACACCACACAGCAGGGCCCACATGGCAGGGCCCTCTCCTCCAGCGCTCTGCCTGCTGTCAGGTGCGGACACGCTCGAGCCCAAATCTGTCTTGAAACGGCCACCAGCCTGCCGTCAGGACCCTCCCCTGACCCACCGAGGCAGTGCTTGCTCGTGTTCACGGTGTCATTTGGAGAGAGGCGACTGAAACCCAGCCCAAACTGGTCATGCATGCGCAGCCGAGAGCTAGCGGGGGACAGAAGGCTGTTTTCCAAAACTTTCTTCAAAAAATAACACTCCATTCTAAGGGTAAATAGGGAATGTGACAGTTCTAAGGGTAATTCTGTGGAAAGTAGTGGAGGAGCACAAGCTGGGACAGTGGGACAGAAAGGGCTTTTCTAATAAAGCAGCACTTGTTTTGGGGGGAGGGAGGAACTGGAGTAACCGTATAAATCACAGCCTGTATTTTGTTTTATAGTGTTTATACAAGAACAAGAAGCCAGCTTCAAGGCACACTGAACAGCTCCCCATTAGAAAAACAGAGCTGAAAACAAATGACCAAAAATGGATTCAGCCTCACGAAAAAGGAAATTCTGGAACTTAAATAAACCATAAACTCAGAAACGCAAACCTTAGCCTATATGTACCACCGTTCACTCCCACGACAATGACATCTTTATGTTAAAGCTGAAATGGTCCGTGAACCAAAAATCGAGTACGAGGTATCCTTTCCAGCTTGTAATAAAAGCAAACATTTTTCCTAACACACAGAGCTTGAGTTCCTATGTCACCCCCACACCCTCCTCCCCCCAAACTTCACGCTCTCCTCTTTTTTTCTTCTTTTGGGCTTTCTTACTCACCTCCCCAGAAACAAAGTAACTATGACTTTCAGCAAGCAGGAAGCCCGGCCTCCAGCAAACTTCCCTCGTCATTAAAGAGACTAACACACATGAGCAGGGCAGGGAGCCCGGGAGCTGCTGCGGAGAATTCATTTCTACCCATTTGGAATTTCCTGACCAACTAGCACCCTCCTGGCGGCGGGGTTTAATTCCAACACTCCGGGCGCCAGAGAGACAGCAAAATCCACCAACCAGCAAAACTGCCAGCAAGGATCTTAACAGAAAAATAAAAAGGTGAAGGCACATTGCCCCCATGCCCCTTCCGATTTTTGGAGCATGGCTCCTCATTTTCTTTAGACACCGGAAATGCCGACCTCGAAATCCAGTGGCAAACCTGCTCATTCGAGGAAGAACAGAGAAAAGCAACAAATGCTTTCTGTTTTTCTCCCCTCACTTCTTCCCTTCCCCAAAGCCTCCGGAGAGGAGAAAGCTTCGTGTTATAATCTGGAGATGTAACTCAGCAGCTGTCTGCGTAAAGGGATGACTCAGTCGTACAGCTGAGCCCAGGAGGGGCTGGAGGTGAGGGTTCCTCTGCTTGCTTTACTCTTCCTTAATGCAACATGTAATCTGAAGGCTAAAAACACTCCTGGGTGTACAGCACAGACCCAGGCTTTTGTTTTCTTTTCTTTCATCTTCTCTCATGCATTTTTACCCAAATTCGATCATACGACTCTCAAAGACACAGACTTAAGTTCCCCTCCAACAAGGGCATTCTGTTTTAGGATGATAACATCTTTCAGCAACCACTGATTTCTGCTTTAAAAATATAAAAACGAGGGGTCCCTGGGTGGCTCAGTGGGTTAAAGCCTCTGCCTTCGGCTCAGGTCATGATCCCAGGGTCCTGGGATCGAGCCCCACATCGGGCTCTCTGCTCAGCGGGGAGTCTGCTTCCCCCTCTCTCTGCCTGCCTCTCTGCCTACTTGTGATCTCTGTTAGATAAATAAATAAATAATCTAAAAAAAAAAAAGGTAAGAATGATATGTTCCTCTAGCGGTTTAAATATATTACCTAAAACAGAAAGAAAGAAACAGATAAGAAACGGTACATTCTTCCCTTGGCCTATGAGCCTAAGAACACGGGCTAAAAGTGATTCTAGAAGAACGAGATTTACAGAGCTCTGTCTACAGGGCAAACAAGCAGAACCCGTTCTAAACAATAAAACAGAGATTAACAAAGATTAGGGATGACTCGAAGTCACCCTACCTTGCAGGGTAGAGCCGCAAGGAGAAAGGCAAAATTTTATAAGAATCCACTGAATTTGCCTTGTTTGACTGGTTCGTCTTGGTGGCCGTGCACACACACCTCACTCCTTTTACCTTCTGGTTCTGGCCTCCTGGCCCAGATCTGGGGGCTGGGTGATTATCTCTGGGACACAAAACTTTCTGTGTGAAGCTACAAGGACTAAACATTTTAAGACGATGTGGGGCCCATTTGGGCTTGTTTTCCACCAAATAAGTAAACCGATTCAGAGAAAAATAATAAATTAAGAACAAAGCTTCAAAGTGCTAGATACTCTGAAATACAGGGTCCAAATCATTTCAAGTTATTTTACCCACCAATACCTACCTTAGGTAAGAGATTTTGTTAGGTGTCTTTTTTTTCCCTTTTGGGGGGACAAAGGGCTTTAAAAAAAGCTTTATTAAGATACTTACATGCCATAAAATGCACCCATTTTAAAAGTGACTTGTTTGGGGCACCTGGGTGGCTCAGTGGGTTGGGTCTCTGCCTTTGCCTCAGGTCATGATCTTAGGGTCCTGGGATTGAGTCCCGCATCAGGCTCTCCGCTCGGCGGGGAGTCTGCTTTCCCCTCTCTCTCTGCCTGCCTCTCTGCCTGCTTGAGATCTCTGTCTGTCAAATAAATAAATAAATAAAAGAGTGACTAGTTTGATGAGTTTTAGTAACTGTATACAATTGTGGCATCCATCCCCACAAACCAGTTTTAGGAAATGCCCATCAACCTAAAAATCCCCTAAGGCTTTTTTTATCATTTGCTTTTTTAACAGAGCATGTTTTTTCTCTGTACTTGTGAGAAAATTCTGGTACTGCTCAGTCACGTGATTTTATTTCAAACTAGGTATCATTATCCAAAGGCTTGTTCTTAAGAACTCAGTGGAGGGGGCGGCTGAGTGGCTCAGTTGTTAAGCATCTGCCTTCGGCTCACGTCAGGATCCCAGGATTCTGGGATCCAGCCCCGAGATGGGCTCCCTGCTCTGCAGGAACCCTGTTTCTCTTTCTTCCCCTCCTTGGGTTCCCTTTCTCGCTGTGCCTCTCTCTCTCTGTCAAATAAATAAATAAAATCCTAAAAAAAAAAAAAAAAAAAAAGAAAGAAAGAAAAAAAGAACTCAATGGAGGAAAGCATCTGAATGTAGGGTTTCTTAATCCTGCAAAAGAGAATACTGCTGAATTTCTATTTCACCAACATTGTGTTCAGGTAAGAGCACAGCTTAGCCTATTAAAAAAAGAAAGAAAGAAAGAACAAACAGAAAAAAAAAAAAGAATACAGCTTATTCCCGAAACAGCTGAAGGTAGTAATTTTGTACGTGTGCTTCCATTAGGGTTAGGTCTAGCAGAAAAAGTCACAGTATACTAATAAACACCCAGTCTTTGATGAAGAAGGACAAAGGTCGGGAAGGAAGAATAATTAAAGACAGGCGCTCTTTCTGCCTGGAGAGTGCCAGTCACGCAGGCTCCGCTGTCTGGAGACAGACACACCTGCCTGCCTTTACTTTCTCTTAATTTATGTCCAAAAGAAGCATCCCAGCCAGACGTGGGAGGATGGGGATGTACTCAAGGCTTTGCCTCTGACAGGTGCAAAGGAGCGGGGAAGGGTGACTCGCAGTGAGAAGGGGAACAGGCCGTGGACAGAAGCCTTCTGGTCACCAGGCTGGTCGAGGGCACCAACAGTGTTCACCCCCGGGGGGCAGCTGCAGGGCTCCAGGCTGCCATCAAGCCTTTCTGAGCCCACAGTTCTGATGTTAACTGAACGGGAGTACTGCACCAAGACCTTTTCCCTGGGGCGCCTGGGTGGCTCAGTGGTTAAGCCTGTGCCTTCAGTTCAGGTCATGATCCCAGGGTCCTGGAATCAAGTTACACATCAGGTTCTCTGCTAAGCAGGGAGCCTGCTTCCCCCTCTCTCTGCCTGCCTCTCTGCCTACTTGGGATCTCTCTCTCTGTCAAATAAATAAATAAAATCTTAAAAAAAAAAAAAAAAAAAGACCTTTTCCCTGGGGTGGGGGGAACGGGGGTGGGTCTGTCTGCAAGTCTGGAGAGAAAACTGACATTCAGTGTAACCGTGAGTTACGTTTTGGACATTGTGAGATGCAGGTTTCTTGACACAGCCTGAGCTTACCTTCCTCCCCCAGTAACGTCCTCTTCTACCGGCCAGCGGTTACGAACACCCTCCGACCTCAGTGACCCACCACTGCAGCGAGGCTCTGAGGCTCCCTTCGATCCCATATACAGAAGTGAACTCATTTTAGGGGCACCTGGGTGGCTCAGTTGTTAAGTGTCTGCCTTCAGCTTGGGTCATGATCCCGGGATCCTGGGATCGAGTTCCGCATTGGGCTCCCCGCTCAGCAGGGAGCCTGCTTCTCCCACTCCTACTCCCCCTGCTTGTGTTCCCTCTCTCTCTCTGTTAAATAAATATATAAAATCTTAAAAAAAAAAAAAAAAAAGAAGAAGAAGAAGAAGTGAACTCATTTCAATTCCATAACCGGCCTGGGAGTGAAACTCAGATCACTGGGATTTATTTTTTGATTTTTAAATTTTATTTATTTATTTGACAGAGCAGAAGCAGACAGCAGCAGGCTCCCCATTGAGCAAGGAGCCCAATGCGGGACTGGATCCCAGGACCCTGAGATCATGACCTGAGCCAAAGGCAGAGGCTTAACCCGCTGAGTCACCCAGGTGCCCCGGATTACCAGCATTTTACAGATAAAGTTTATGTCATCTGCTGTGTGAATGCCACCTCCTAGGGAAAGGCCACGTGGGCAGTCCATCTTTACTGCACCTTCAGGACCCCCCCCCCAAAGGTAGGAGGAGGGGGAGGGAGCTGGCATCTCTGAAGGGTCGGGAGGCGAAGGACACACTTTGGCTTGGATTGTTCTTTCCAGACCTTTTTCTTTTCCCGACCTTCCCACACGAAACCCTCCCAGTCTGCCCAGACCAGCTGAGCATCTGTTCTGCCTGAAGGTCCCTCGTCCTTCCGTGGCCTCTTCCACCCCGGCTCTCAGGAGAGCTTCTTCTCGCCCTACTTGTGCACACATCTCACTGCCCGACAGACTCATCTCAACGAGGGCTGCGCCCCCCCCGCCGCCCCCGCCGGGTCATACTGCAGGTGCCCGGGCCCAGCCCGTCAATGCAACTCCTGCCAGAGGAGCCAAACTCTGCAGGTTACTCTTTCCTTCTAACGAGATGTACAAAAATGTCAAAGATTCTGAGTTCCTGTCCTGGTTTTTTAGCGGAGGCAGGCCTCTGGGCCTGAGGGGTCATGGTACGAACATCACTTTCAGCATCCGAGGTTATAAAGGCCAAAGCTGGGACCTCCCAGACAGGCCCCCACCTTCCCCCCAAGTTTTCAACCCCTGCTGCACAACTAAACGGCCTGGGGCTGTTTGTAAAAGTGCTGAGCTGCCCCCCACCCCACCCCAGTGAGTCAGAATCTCCTGGGCGGGAGGAGCCAGGGCATCGCCATGTTCAGAAGTTCCCCAGAGGGGGCTGAACTGAAGCCAGGAGGGAGAACCTCCACTTCAAACCAAACCAAATGTGCAACTCCGAGTGTGGTCTTCCTTTCGGCTTACAGGAGCTGAGAGCCCTCCCGGGGGCAGCCCGTGAAGCATACACGGACCCTCAGGGTCCAGATCATAAACCCAAGTACCTTTAGCATCCAGGCCAGTAACTGAAAAGAGGTGTTCAGGGCAGCTGGGGAGACCAGAGAGCACCTGTTCCCTCCGGTTAGCTCACGTGGCCTATAATACACCACCCAGCAATGCCGCCTCTTCTGACTTTCCCAGGGAAACTAAGGAAATTCGTGTTTTTCTGTTAGCTTAAAACATCTTGGCAATTAACTCAAATTAAACCAAAGCCTTGGACTGGTCAAACGGAGCACACTCCCAGGCCTCACTGTGGCACAGAGCAAGGACTTCGTGCTGTCCATGTGGGATCCAGTTTCACTCATGTTCGCATCCGTGTTCCTTTCCCACTTTCCAGGTGACCAATTTCTTCATTCCCATTTTATTATTTTTTAAAGGTTTTATTTTTAAGCAATCTCTACGCCCAATGTAAGGCTCGAACTCATAACCCTGAGATCAAGACTCACATGCTCCACTGACTGAGCCAGCCACATGCCCCTTCTTCCCTTTGTTCCTTTGTTGGAAGAAACTATAAAACTGTGGCGCCTGGGTGGCTCAGTCGGTTGGGCGTCTGCCTTTGGCTCAGGTCACGGTCCCAGGGTCCTAGGATCGAGTTCCACATCAGGCTCCCTGCTCAGTGGGAGCTGCTTTTCCTTCTGCCTGCTGCTCCCATTTGTGCTCTCTCTCTCTGACAAATCAAATGAATAAAATCTTAAAAAATAATAATAATAAAGACCAGGGCACCTGGGTGACTCGGGGGTTAAGCATCTGCTCTTGACTTGGGTCGTGATCCCAGGGTCTTCCTGCTCAGCGAGGAGCTGGCTTCTCCCTCTGCCCCTCCCCCCTGCTCAGGCTCCTCCTCTCTCCTGGTCTCTCTCAAATAAATAGAATCTAAATAAATAAATAAATAAATACCCAAACCCAACAGCCTAGGATCCTTACCACCATGCCTTCTGAAGGTAAACTTAATGTGCCCAAACCCTACTTGCAAATATTTATCTTGAAAAGACACAGGTTGGGGGGCGCCTGGGTGGCTCAGTGGGTTAAGCCTCTGCCTTCGGCTCAGGTCATGATCTCAGGGTCCTGGGATCGAGACCCACGTCGGGCTCTCTGCTCAGCGGGGAGTCTGCTTCCCTTCCTCTCTCTCTGCCTGCCTCTCCGCCTACTTGTGATCTCTCTGGCAAAATAAGAAACAAAATCTTTAAAAAGAAGAAGAAGAAGGAAAAGACACAGGTCGGAAACAGGATGCTCTGTCATCAATCTCGTGGCAGGGCTGGATCATGTCTGTGGTGCGTCAGCCGCCCCCCAGCAGCCCCTAAGGAATGCACAGCCCTGGCTGGCGGGGCTCTCGGACAGTGATGGGTGTGACACAGAAGCCGGTGTCTGAGGTAACCCCAGGGAGGGGGAGCAGAGTGGGCGGGGCTCCCTCCCACATCCCCACTGTCTCCTTCTCCACCCAGCGCCAGCACAGCCCCGAGGGGATTACAGGACAGACCCAGCAAGAGCTTCTCGCTCTTCCTCGTCCTGGTAGGTGTGTACAGCGTTGGGTTTGGAAGAGGATCCTTCTTCACACGCCTGGATTAGAAGGATCTGCCCTAAGACTTGATGTAAGGAGAGATTTTCCAAGGAGACGCCACAGGCAACATGGGGCGGGTGTGCCAGCAGAGGTGTGACACCGGCCAGGAGAGTGAAATGAGGACCAGGACGCTACGGGTGATGCGCCTGTCGAAAAACGCCAGGAAGAAACCCTCAGTCCGCATTACACCTGACTCAACGGAACGCCTTTCCTCGAACACATTTAAGTCTTCACACCAGAGTCACACTGAATTTTACACATCAGGCTTTCTTCACAGTCTGGGGTGCCTGTGAATATTGCTTTCATCAGATTTGGACAAAGAGACAGTCTCATAATGTGTTTTCACCTGAGTCTTGAAATCAGCATTAAAAAGCCCGTGACAAAATTGAGGCATGAAATAAGGGATTAAAACTAAATCAGATAGCCACAAAGGACTATGAACGCTGCAGACAATAAGCGTCTATTTAATACATATTTACGATTTATAGGTTATAATAATTGTAAGTTATTAACAATCATTTATCCAATAATAACTTACTTAATTAAATAACCATTTATTTCCTCCCATCTAAGAGGGGACAGACATCTGTAGAGACCTTCCCAAGAGAACTGTGGGACAGACGGCAGGCCGGCCGGCCATCCTCCCGACCTCGCAGGCCACCAGGTTGGTTTCTCGTCCACAGTTCCAACCAGCCCGCCCAACCAGACCAGGTAATACGCCTGGGGCAAAAGGAACTGATGAGAGGTCCACCTCCTCTCTCTGGCTGGGTCACGAACAGGAACGTGGTGGTGGGAGCTGGAAAGAAATTTCCCAAATGCCCTTTGACAAGAATCCTCCCTGGACAACCATGTCAAAACTGGTCCCCTCTCCCTGGAACGCAAGGCACTGAACAGACAGGATCATTTTAAGCCTACGTCAGAGCATGTGATGGACAGAAAGCAGATACGACCGCCTGCACGGAGCGGTGAGGTCAGAGGAGGTGGGCTGTCAGAGGGTGTGTGCCCTGCACTGAAAGCCACCTGGTTTGTCCGGGAAGAAAAATATCCAGGTGCACAGGCTGGGGGGCACCGGCCAAGGGAAAGACACTGTCAGCCTGGCCAGAAGCAGGGTTCAGTTCAATCAGAGATTCTCCAGCAGGCACTGTGCCCACGTCCCGCTCTGGATTCGCTGCCCAGCACTGTGCGGGCACAAAGCAGGCTGCAAACATGTGCTCATGGAACGTGCAGCCTGCGGACCCCAGGCGGAGTACTAAGCAGGCCACAGTGGGTACACCCGAGGTGCAGATGATGGGACTCTCACCCCCTGAGACCTCAGTGCTCACAGACTGTCGAGGCCACTCCCCTGACTCTACATAAAAATACACAGCTCTCCAGGAACTAAGAAGAGGTAGGGGTGACATTCCCCTCAGAGTCTCCGAGAACACTGGTTGGAACAGGTCAGGGAGGAAGCAGCTCTTGAAGGATGAGAAGGCCTTGGGAGGTATGGGAAAGCCATCCAGATCAAGAGAACAGGGTTTTGAGCAAGGCCCTAGGAAGGCAACAGGGCAGCTGGGCTGGGGAACAGGGGTGGGGACGGTGGAGAAGCGCCCTGGGGTTCTGCCCCAGAACCCTCTGCCAGAGCTGGTCTCTTGCTGCCTGGAGCCCTGGAGGGCTGGGAAGGCCCACCAAGATTTCTGCAGGCCTCAGGGCTGAAGACACAGAAACAAATCATGATTCTGTCCCAATGAGGCCAAAAGCAAAAGCCCAGATTTAGGAGCAAACAGACAAAAGTCAGTGAAAGCCAAACATGTTTGAGAGACGGAAAAAATAACAAAAGTATGGAAAGTTCAGTGCTCCTTCATCTCGCCAGCTGTCTTGAACTAAACAAAGTCACAAAGAAGTGACCGTAAGTAAAAGAAAGACCCACCTTCACAGGACCTCGGGGCTGGTCCGTGTCACAAAGAAGGGAAACAGGTGCCCTCTGCCAGGACGTTTCTGTGCAGTCATTTACAAGTGAGCTCCTGAATGAATGGTCTCATGGCACTGAAGTGGTTTCTCTGTCTCGCATCCTTCCTTCTGGTCATTCCCAAAAGACCCCCTGATTTAAATGCACCACTATTTGCAAAGTCTGCCTTTTCACGATCAAACTGGCCAGAGGACAGAAAACCAAATAATAAGAACCCCAGAGGTAAAGCGCCCAGCTTTTGGCCCCCCCTTTTACCTTTCTGGAAGATTTTCTGTCCGTTGATTCTTCATTTAAAAGCAGTATCCTGGGTGGTGTAAGTTCCAGATGCCAGTTTCTAGAACCTCAATAAGGTGCAAGCAGCCCCCACCCAGAGAATCCACGTTCCCGGGCGCCCAGGTGACGCCTGAGAGTGTCCAGGGCCATGCCCAGGAGCTGGTGGGATTCCTCACCGCCCAGAAGCTTACAATGTGACCGTTTCCTCTCTCACTGCCAGGCAGCTGAGCCCGGGGCAGATGTGGAAGCTGTGTAAAGCGTGGCCCTAATGGAAAAACTCGGTGGCACAGGGCTTCAGTGTTTTGCAATTTTTTTTCCTGTAAGCTACATTGTTGGAATGGTTTGACATGCCAACCTTTCCCTCCGCCCCTACCGGCCTACAGACTGCCAGGTCTCCACCCCGGGCGGCTGTAACAGCCGGTGTGTCATTGGGCTGAGTCACCCCTCGCTCAGGGGTGGAGTCCTGGCTGAGGCACAGGGCGCAGAAAGCCGGCAGGTTCTACTACCTGCTTGGGCAGCTCTCAGGAAGACAGATGAGTTTTTGTCCTCCCAGCTGACACTGGAGGGGAACACGCTAAATGGGCCACCTCAAAAAACAAACAAACAAACAAACAAACAAACAAAAATACAAAAGACCTACACACACAAAAACAACAAAAAACCGAAACCACATTTCCCTGGTGTGTCCCTGATTTGATCAATGCAGCCCCGTCCGTCCGTTGGGAATGCTGGGGGAAAGGAAATCACGCAGTCATACGTGGGGAGTGCACAGATGTACGTGGGGAGGACACTGGCAGCCGAGAAAGAAGGAACATTTGTGGGTTTTCGTTAAAAGAAGAGGAGACGCACAGACTACGGGGTGAAGACACCTGGGTCTGGGCTTAGGAATCTTTAGAAATCTCACATCTCTCTTTTGTAGTTGGAGTCAGGGGAGATACCTACTCCTTGTCTTCCGGGAGGCTCCAGAAGGGGCCTGTTGTGGCTGCTTGTACACAAACATTTAAAAAGCCTTTGCCTGGTGTACAATTGTTGCAAGAGAAAAGAGCACTGAGAATAGTGGGCAGGAATGGGAAAATCTGACAGTGAGGGCTGAATCAATGTTTTCACAAAGTTATTTGCAAAGCTGATGGGATTTATTGACTAATCCAAATGTTGTGAGACGAGATTCGGGAAATCATGTGCCTGTCGTCTTGGTTCTGCAGAACAGAGATCATGCCCAGAGTACAAAAGATCCCACAGACAGAAAACTTGCTCCCTTAAGGAAGATCTCGAGAAAGGACCCAAGATAAATTCAGCACCTGTGACTGAGCACACAGCATTCCCAAGCATCGCCTCCTTTAAATAAAGGCTCACTGGGCAAAACCTCCAGCTCAGATGGGAGGAAAGTCACAGGCCACTCAAATCTGGTCACACACGAGACCGAGAGAGAGCCCACAGACGGAACTTTGGGGACGAGAACGCATCCCATCAATCCAACAACAATCGGTCCATCGGCCCCGTGTTCCTTCAGGTTGACAGTTCTGCTTTTCTATCTGTTGGTTAGAAAGGCCCCCTGAATACTATAGGACAGTATTTGATCATGGTCCAAGTGCTGTTAAGATTGGAAATCTGGCCACAATTTTTAAAAAATTCTCAAAATAGTCACATACGTATTTTTAAGTTGTGAGATCACTTGTCCATACAGAACTACCAGCTGAGATCACGACGAGATACAAATGCGCTGCATACTTAAAGCACTTCTCATCCTCAGAATTCATGAGGAATTGCAGCCCAAAGTAGAACCAGGCTTAGCTTCTAAAACATGAGCATACTTTTCCTAAAGCATATGGAAATGAGTGAATCAGTTCCAGCTCATTCCAAAAATATCCAGTAGAGAAGCCAAGAGAGGAAGAACAGAATCATCAATTTTTTTTTTTTTTTTTAACTTAGAATCTCTACAAATGTTTGAATGAATCCTAGTAAACCCGATTTCCTGGCTGAAGCTCCTACAAGGTTTTTATTAGAGAAATCTTCTCCATGCAATTTTTAGTTCGATATGTTACCAGAAAAGAGCAAGAGTTTACAACCTCTGTGAATTGGAGAAATGACGTGGATATTTTCTGGACCAGATCAAATCAAACAGCCTCTCAGAGAGAAGGACCCCAAAGCAGAAACAATGAGCTCGTCATTCATGTCCCAAACCGGCACAAACTTTTCTCAGAAACTGCACAAAAGGAGATGAACGGGAATTATCTGGGGCACAGGAAGAATGCAAACCCTTGGAAAGGAAGGGAACGAGCTATACTTCAGATGGGCTCAGCTGGCCCACCCACGTCCTTTGAGAAAGAGGGGAAGTGCATAATCAGAAAAAAACGCCAATACTCATGACGGGAAGTCTGCCTTAGGTAAGCAGGGCACAGGACATTCAAATCTTGTAGGAAGGGCCTCACTTGGCAGCTTCAACAGCTCAAAGTGTTAACATCGAAGCACATCTCTCTCCTGGGTTTTTATTTTGTGTTTTTTCTTTCCTGTTGGCACCTGCACAGCATCTCTCCAAATAAAGGGTGTATCTTTGCCCAACGCCTAGGATAGGCAAAAGCCTGGTTTCTACCCATCCTACACCCTAGTAGGCTGGGACTTGCTGCCAGATAAGGCATCTTTCCCCGTCTGAACTGCAGAGTTGAATCTCCCATCTGAAATCTGAATGATGCTTAACCCACTGGGACTCACTCACGGTCTGGAGCAGCAGAGCTTCCCCAGGGGGCTCCTGGTTAAAGAGGAAGCCTGGAGAGTGTGGAAACAAAGCAAGCCCCGCAGAGGGAGGGATTCTGCAGGACGTCCCTGGGGGCTGGTGGAGTTCTGGGGTTCTGATCTAACCAGACAGGCAAGTCCCTGGAATCGGGATCTCCTATGTGTAGGTGATTTCTGCGCTGTGAAACTCAAATGAAACTGATGCTTAAAAAAATAACTATCTTCTGAAACACCATCACTATGAGAAAATACATTATTTCATGTGTAAACCTCAGTGAGAAAGGAGTCTTTCATCAATGAAAAACTAACAGTTTCATTTAACGCTGAAAGGCACAATCTAATTGAAATCCAATTACGAAGAACACCAAGTAACAGGATGAAACTGATGTACTATACTGAGACGTTTGTTAATCGGCTCTATGAGGTAATTCGCAGTAAGAAGAACTTCGCCTCTATCTCAAAGGACCTTCTACTCACAACTGCCCTCCTTTTCGGTTTCATGAAGTTTCCTGAAATACACACTTTCCCCTTGATCTACTTCATTAAGAATTTACAGTTGGCGCTCTTCTGATTTTTAATGTCGACAGAGTGCGCTGAACAAGGGGAAATGGTCCTCTGTGTTCAAGGTCCGGCTTAGCCATTAGGTAACTGGGTGGGCTGGGCAGCCTGGGTTTTTCTCATCTGAGAGTAGGGACAGGTGGAATCATAAAGACCCGCACCAGCCCTTTACCTCTGTTTTGATGTCAGGCAGCTAGGTCGCACCCTTAGCTCTCCTCATACACCACCAAACACACCGCTTTCAGGGGAGGGCAGAGCACCGACAGGAACACACATTTCATTCTTCGGCAGAGGCTTCCAGGACACCCTGGAGGGTCACGGCCGGTACCCGCGCATTCAAGCAGCCCTAGCATCTCATCCGCTCACCTTGTGCCTCTGGAGGAAGGCTGGTGGAGACCACAGCTCTAAGACTCCCCAGCAGAGACGCACACCACCGCTGCCAGGCTGAGACCTTGCCTGCAGATGGTCTCGGAAACCCCGGGGCAGTTCCAGCCAGACCAGTCGGGGCAAACTGCTCTGGTGCTTGACAAACAGCATGCAATTCCCGCTGTCGGGTTCCCAGCAGTGGGCTCAGGGTTCTGTTTGAGAAACGCCGCTGCCCGGGAAAAATATTTACACAACCGAGTGGGCTGTGCTGGGCGGCAGAGTTCTACCTGCTGGGCCGGGAGTCTGTGGGCTCCGGCTGACCCGGTCTTATCAGCGGCCTTTGTACCTCATTTAAGATCAGCATGGAGACAAAACCCGGAGCCAAAGGACTGACCAGAGTCCCAACCAGCCTTACTAAAATTTATCAGAGGAATTTAAAATGACAACCAAGTTGTTTGGTTTTTTTTTAGATTTTTTACTTATTTGTCAGAGAGAGAGAGGGAGAGAGAGCGAGCGAGCACAGGCAGACAGAGTGGCAGGCAGAGGCAGAGGGAGAAGCAGGCTCCCTGCCAAACAAGGATTCCGATGTGGGACCCGATCCCATCATGACGTGAGCCGAAGGCAGCCGCTTAACCAGCTGAGCCACCCAGGCGTCCCGACAACCAAGTTTTTAATGCAGCTTGATAAGTACCCTAAGTAACTTAAGATCTAGTTATTTGGAAAAAAATAAATGTGTTTGTGCGCGCGCACGAGAAATAGTAAAAGGGGGGGAAAACCACCATCAACTACCAAAGGCAAGTATTAGCAACAAGAAGGCTGGCAATGGGAGGCACAAACGGAACTCCCTAACCCTCATCGATTTCTTTCATTTAACTGTGACACAGGACAGGAACACAATTCTTGCCTCAAAGTCACGCGTCTGACAGGGCCTGGCACCGCGGCGCGTGAGCAGGCCCTTTTCAGACCAGGACCCGAGGAGGGACCTCGCAGAACAAGGCGGGCAGTGATTTCCCCTGACATCTGACCAGTGTTTCATATCTTGGGGTGTTTCTAGGGCTCCTATTTTATTTGTCCCTCGCAACCGTCCTGTGAAGGAGGCTGGGAAGGTGCATTAGCTTCATCGGACAAATAAGCCACTTGTTATGTAGCTTCTAAAGAGAGTCGAAGCTCTAATTAAAGTTTCACAACATGAATTAGTGTTTACAGAGGTAAACAGGGCATCCAGGTTCCAACGTGATTCAGAGACCTGAGAAAAAGCAGACCGTCCCCATGATCTCAGGGTCCTGGGATCGAGTTCCGTATAGGACTCTCTGCTCAGCGGGGAGCCTGCTTCCCCCTCTCTCTGCCTGCCTCTCTGCCTACTTGTGATCTCTCTCTGTCAAATAAATAAATAAAATCTTAAAAAAAAAATAAAAGGAGGTGACAGACACAAAAACATGATTGATTCTGACGGGGTGGATGGTGAGCAGGGGGACAATGCTGGCAGGAAAGCCCAGGTGAGGTGCCACGTGTAGCAAATTAGAAGCGAGGACACCCAGTGAAATTTAAATTTTGAAAACACAGTGAATACTTTTTTTTTTTTTAAGCATAAATCAGTCCTCTATTTTATCTGGAAGCTCTGCCCACAGGAATCCTCAGCCTCTACCAGAATGAAAGGTCCTTGGAGGTAGGGGTTTGGGCCTGTGTTTTCCCTGCTGAATCTGAGTGCCTAGAACAGTGCCTGGGACACTGGAGGCCCCGGATCCCTGCCGTGTACCTGTAAAGTGTATTTCTTCGGCGAGATGCTATGCACACAGGTGCCTGTTGCATCATCTTTATGTTGGTCTGAAACCTAGGGCAACACATTTTACAAATTACAGCATTAACTAACTGTTCTTTTTTTCCCTTTCTTTCTTTCTTTCTTTTTTTTTTTTTTTTTTTGGAGATTTTGTTTATTTATTTGATAGAGGTGAGGGGAGAGCGTAAGCAGGCAGAGGAGCAGAGGGAGAGGGAGAAGCAGGGAGCCTGATGTGGGACCCTGGATCACGACCTGAGCTGAAGGCAGACGCCCAGTGACTGAGCCATGCAGGCGCCCTGAACTGCTCTTACTTGAAAACCGGTACCTTTTATTGCAGCTAACTGAAGGACTCAGTGGGGAAGTCAGAGGATAAAAGGACTCTGAATGGTCCCTTACTCGGTTTCAGCTCTCAACGGGAGCATGAATGTGGGATGTCAGTCACCAGACGTGCTGGCAGCCCAGGGCCTGGCCAACTGGTACTTTCCTCAGCTGACTTCTTTAATTCCTGCTTTGTTCCCAAGACCATGAGCAATGTTTCTGGGGCCAGTGCCCTGACTCCACCTTCATATGGGAATTTTCCTCAAGTTCTATGGGAGCCCAAAGCACTGATTTTTTTTTTTTTTTAAGGGAAAGGGCTGGGGGAGATTCCTTTTGGGCACAACACACATAGGGGAAGTAGGGTTTAAAAAATATATATATTTGGGACGCCTGGGTGGCTCAGTTGGTTAAGCGGCTGCCTTCGGCTCAGGTCATGATCCCAGTGTCCTGGGATCAAGTCCCACATCGGGCTCCTTGCTTGGCAGGGAGCCTGCTTCTCCCTCTGCCTCTAGCCTGCCACTCTGTCTGCCTGTGCTTGCGCTCTGTATCTCTCTCTCTCTCTAACAAATAAATAAAAATCTTAAAAAAAATATATATATATATATTTAATATTAATTTTTGGAAAATGAAAAAATATCAATTTACTCCACATTTACAATTTTACTGAACTACCCAAGTTATTTATTTTTCTCACAGGAAGGATCAGTATCCAGCCCTCATTCGCTGCATAAATCCCTTTTTATACCATCTTAATGTGCAACCTATAAATGTTCTTATGTTAATTAGATTTTGAAACAGCATATTTATAACGAGCATATACTTCGGCATTGAGTATGGCTTTTTTTTGGGGTAAACAGTAGCAGGTATTTCTTTTGTAATATAGAGCAGGAAAAGAAAAATCATCGTTTTTATAAGCACATCTGGACTGTGTGAAGTATACACAACTGAAAGACAACATGGAAGATAAGCAGAACATGTATTTCCAGGTTGTGGTATTAGCAAGAATTCCTGCTTTATTTTTCAGAAAATATTAAACTTTTATATTTTAAAGTTTTCTAAAATGAGCATCATATGTATGTATGTGTATGTGTATGTGTGTGCATGTGTGTGTTGTAACTAAAGTAATTGTGTCGGGCTGAGCCTCAAATCAGATTGCTCATAGAGGTCCTGGCGACTAGAGTAAACACTACCGTCCCTCGCGTGGTCCTGACACCTGTCTGCAGTAACCATTCATCCCCGGACACCCCAGAAGTCACTAATGAGAGCTTCCCTTTGCTTCCAAACTCAGTGCCCAGACCTGTTAGGCAGGGGGAAGGTGATAGCTGGGTCATCAGACTTTAGGAACAAAGGGACAAGGGACGCTCTAGGATGAGTCAAGCTGAAAAGGAACGGAGGGGAAATGAGGCAGGTACCTAAACCCATGGAGATAAGAATATGCCGGAGACGGCAGAGGGTCAAGTTCTGGAAGGACCCCTCCCCGCTCTGAACATGTGAATGCAGGTGAGGACAGGAGTGGGAAGGGAGAGCAGAGCATCCCGGGGAACTGAAACTCACCCACAACACTCAGGAAATTTCACAAGGCTTCAGTTTCCTCCCTTATCAACTCTTTAACCAGAGAAGCAAGGAATAAGCCCGACTTCTCTGACTTAGGTGAGTGCCTGAGTCTCTCTGCGCTCACAGAAGGATGGATGCGGGGGCAGTGGTGATGACAGGAGGATGACGCATGATGATGGAGGCAAAACTCCTGGGCCACCATGGTACACGGTAAGTGTTCAGGCCATGTTAGCTTTTGTCGTTCATAATGTCTTAGTGGCGGCAGTAAGGGCAAGCAAAAGAAAGAAAAGAGAGAGACGAGTCGTCCCAGAATCAACCACCGAGTTTGGACTGGTTTGGATGGGGGCAAGTTATAGCTTTTCTTGCCAGAGGACAGGCCTTCTCCTGGGACAGAAAGTCACATGTGGGCCGGGCAAGCCCACTCCAGAGGGCTCATCCTGTTCTGCCCTTACCAGGGCTCTCCAGCTTACAGGGCGCTTCTAAGTCCATTTCTGGTCCTCACATGGGTCCTAACTGTGCAGGCAGAGGTATTCATTGACGGTTTACACATGGACAACTAGTCTTGCCCTGTATTTCATGGTTAGGGCTGGAGATGGGACTCACCTCAGGGTTCCTGATTCCAACTCCACATTCCTTCCATTAGCCAGAGTTCAGGCAGCACGCTCCCCACACAGCTCCTGCTCTCACACCTTCTGCTCTCGGGCAGATCATTCGAGAGTGGAACGGACACCTGGCACACCGTTTGGGGCAGGTGGTTGTCTCCTATCTTACACCATCTCTTGGGAGGCTTCTCTGCATTTGTTCTATAAATTTCTCCCAAATCTTACACAAGCAATATTAGACCAGACACGCCATCCACATAAGTCTCTATGTAGATGCAGAACTGAGAATGCACGTCTTCATGAGACGGCTTGTTGTGTGTTCCTCCCTGGGAAGGAACAGCACGACCTTCTCCAGCCCCTTTCTCTTTACGTAGCAACGTGAAAACAGGACCTGCTGGGGACTGGATCCCAGGAACCGGCCTAAAGCACCAGACTCACTTCTTCTCTCGTTGCTCAGTCCCTCATCAAGAAGTTTGAGGACAGTGTACGTTACCCTTGGATCAGCATTCAGGATTTTACATTTATCTTTCAGCACTTCAATACAACTGACGTGGGGAATAATTTACCTAACTGACTTCTGTACCGAAAGACTCTAAAGATAATAGAAAAGTCTCCAAGAGATTTAAAAAAAAAAAGAAAGAAAGAAAGAAAGAAAAGGCAAAAAAAACCCAACCTCATTGGATAGAAAGTTCTTTGAAAGCCTAGTTATCTAGGCAACTTGCTACTATCTATCCATTATTAAAAAAGAAGTCAGAAATCAGCTTGAGCCAAGGCATACACCTCCACATACACACACTCCAGAGCACGGTTACCTGAGGCACAGCCGTTAACCTTTGTGGTGTGAGCCATGCTGGCTGGGATCCAGGGACAGGTCCGGAAAGGAGTGAGGAGTCATGCAAATCTTATGCACCAAGTTCCCCAATGCATTCACCCTGAAATAAGAAACAGAGTCCCATCAAAATGGATCATTTAAAAATACGTACGACACTAAATCTTAGATGCGTGTTTGCCAAGATGGCTGCTAATGGACGGTGCAGATCCGACAGCAGAGAGGCAGCCCCTGGGTGGTGGGGACGGCTGTCTGGCCCCGCTGTGCAGGGTTGAGAGGGTCACACCCGTGCAGAGGGGCCTGGGGATGGGCAAGAGAGCGGGTCTCCAGACAGAGTACTCTTCCAGGAGATAAAACTGGTTTTCTAGAAACGTGACTTTTTTTTAGAAAGGTGGCCTTCAACTGCCAATGGGTTCATAATGGGTACGGCTCCACAGCCCGTCACAAACCATGTCTGGTTCTTAGCCTCTTTTCCAAAGGCTGGCTCAACACTTTCATTCACTCAGTTGTCCTCACAGTAGCTGCTGTTGCTGTTATATGAGTGTTCACATTTTTAAAGGATTCATTCGTGGGAGCCCCTCTGAGGTATCTCCAAGTCTTTCACCTACTTGGTCTTGTGAGACGTAAATGTGATCTGGTAAGCTCCTCTCTTAAAAAGCCTCCCACAGCTCCCACGGTCCTGTCAGATAACGTCCACGTGACAGAGCTTGACACACAGTTTGGAAACATCAGGCTTCACGCTGGGCACCCTATTTGCTACCTGATGTGAATCCTCTATTTTAAAGTTAACGGAGGGGCACCTGCTCGGTTGGTTAAGCATCCGACTCTCGACTTCTTAGCTCAGGTCATGATCTCAGGGAACGTGGAATGGAGCCCCATGTGGGGCTCCGTGCTGGGTGTGGAGCCTGCTTAACACTCTCTCCCTCTGCCCCTCCCCTGGTCCCCCTCTAAAAAAATAAAACATAAAAAAAAAAAAAAAAAGAAAGTTAACTGAGATTACTACCATAAGACATGTTACAATCACAAAATTGAAAACAAAAAATAAACAAAAACAGGAAAGGAACACTACTCCAACCTTGCTCTTTCGAAATGCCTTTTGAAAAATGCTGGCAAAGAAACCAAACAATGGTACAGATGGAAGTATTCCATTTCCACTATGTCCGAGTCATAACTCTAGACCCAGGAAATCTGAAGAAATTGATCTAATGAATTCCAAATTGAGAATTCAAGCATGAGTTCAGGAACCCACAAGGACCTCCCAACAACAGGAGAACGCCAACATAACAACACACCCATATATACTGGGCTTTTATGTAGACACTGAAATCATTTAAGACCTTTTTCTTTTTTTTTTCCTTAGGCATATACCAAAAAATTTATTTTAAGAAATTGTCTCATGTAACTACAGAGGCTCAGAAGTCCCGTATCTAACACCTGGAGGTCTAGGAATGCTAGTGGTGTAGTTCTAGTTCAGACGGGAAGGTCTGAGACCCAGAGGACCCTATGTCATAAGTTCCAGTTTGAGTCCAGAAGGTCAAGAAGCAGCAGCAGGAGATGAAACAGAGACAGCACATTCACCCTTCCTCGTCTTTTTGTTCTGTCCGGGCTCTCAATGAATTCGGTAATGTCTACCTGCCTTGGTGATGGCAATCTTCTTTACTTAGCACATCGATTTAAATGTTCATCTTTTCTGGAAACATCCTCACAGATAGACCCAGAAATAATGCTTCACCAGCTACGTGGGTCTCCCTTAGCTCAGTCAAGTTAACACATAAAACTTTCCATCCTGGAGCTAAAGAGGAACTTTAAAGACAATCCAATCCAACCAGTGATCAGAATAGGAAATAAAATTCTGGGAAGTTTATATTTTAAACAAAATATATCACATGTTTGTGTGTCTGCCACACGCATTTGTGGTACCCAGACACACAAACAAGTAGTAAATGATTTCTTACGGAAAAAAAAGGAAGGAAAAAGGCACGCCTTTCTCATTTTTAATAGCAGAAAGAGAAAGCACACACACCTTTAAGAGCTTTTAACAATGTAGTAAAATACTCAAAGGACATTGATAAATATGGCATTCTCTCATAAACCTAATTTTGTTAAAAATACAGATGTACGTATTTACACATCTATTTAAAACCGTCAGAAGTACACCAAAATGTTCCTTACGGTTGCCCCTGTGTGATACCCTTTGGGATGTTTAGCTCCTTTACTACTTTGGGAATAATAGCTGTTTTCTTTTAAAAAAAAAAAAAAAAAGAGAGACTTCCTGTGTCTGGTTTTATTTGCTTTAAAATGCACTGGAGGAAGAAAACAGAATTTTCCAAACGCTGTGCAGAAGGCACGGATCAGGCCCTAGTCACGGCGACTGTAAGAAGAGAAAGAAGAACGAACGAACGGAGGGAACGAACGGCTGATCTCTGTGATCAAACACGTGCGCGTGTCCCCTCGCTGCCCGCCTGGGCCTGCGCTGTAGTTCAGAGCGGAGTACACGGTTCCCGTGCTTGGCTGCTCCCGCTCTGGTGACCACCCCTCAGCCCACCCGCAGAGACGTGCTCCTCAGCCTCCCCTGGGAGGCCTCCGGGCTCCCTGCCGGTCCCCATTTCTGGTCTGGCAGCACACCAGGAGGACGGGATGGCTCTCATCCGTCTGCCTGTGTGGCGATCGCCTGACCTGCTGCTGCCAGCAGGCCCCGGTTCAGGTCCACGGCATTGAGCTTGGAAAGCAGTAACCTCTGTGTGGGCAGAGCTGGCGCTCTCAGACGGCAGGCTTTAGGGATCGTGTGAGCGTTACCTTTGAGAATAGAAATGACAGCACATGTCTGGCAAATGCAGCTTTGTTCAAAAAAATTTTATATATATATATATATAAAATCTATAATATATAATTTTTATATAATATATAATAAATAATATGCAAGATAATTTTATATTTTATATATATATATATACATACACTGGGAGAGCAGGAGGAGGAAGAGAGGGAGCAGGAAGATAAGGGCACAGAGGAGGAAAGCCCAGCTTCTGGAATTCTTCAGCTAATTATATTTCTAAAAGTCAACAAAAATAAAACCTAAGCAAAACCCCAACCCCGGGTCCGTTTCTAGACCATGTGCTTGTGCTCTTGCTTCGTAACGGCCTGTAAATACCACCCCTTAAACTCTTGAGGGCAAACAGAAGGCAAGAAGAAACAGGCTGCGCGTATTATGGGCGCGTGAGGTATGTGTCAAGGTATTTGGATGGAGATATGCCCAGAATCTTCCCAGAAGATTCTGAAGCCCGAAAGCTTCCTCAACTTTGGCCCAAGGTCGTCTCCTGTCCGTGAACCTCCCTTCCCCTGGCAGACGACGTCTACAGCAGATCCAAACTGGTCCCTCCCAACCTCCCTCAAACTGAACAAGAAAATCAAAATGGGGAGAAGGCCCCAAATTGGGAACTACAAGCCCACCACAGGTAGAAGCAGCACGACGCAGCTGTCACTGGGCGTGGAGCCTGGAGGCATCTGTACGATATTGTGGATTGATTTCCCCCAGTTGTTGCTCGTGCCTGGCAGGAGGCGTCACACGGTGAGGCCTGAGTCTTCCCCACGATATGCAGACTCCCCCGTCAGCGCAGTATATCAGCCAGAAAATGTTTGGCCGCGACCCATTCTCTGTTACAGATCAACAAATGGCTTCTCTTGGTCCCCGGAGAAGACAGCCAACAGTAAATCTCAAGTGGTACAGGTGCCTTAGTCCTGCTCATGAAGAAAAAGCAATTCTTTGGGGCGCCTGGGTGGCTCAGCGGATTAAAGCCTCTGCCTTCAGCTCAGGTCATGATCCCGGGGTCCTGGGATCGAGTCCCGCATCGGGCTCTCTGCTCAGCGGCGAGCCTGCTTCCCCCTCTCTCTCTGCCTGCCTCTCTGCCGACTTGTGATCTCTGTCAAAGGGATAAATAACGTCTTTAAAAAAAAAAAAAAAGATGCAAAAAATGTGCAGCTCAGAATTTGTAAAACTGTCACATTCAAGGCACTTGTTAGAAGTGCCAAATGGCTGTCGCCTTCTTCAAACCTCACGATGACCCTGTGAGGTACTAAAAACTCTCTCTCCCCATTTTACAAAAAGGAAACTGAGGCATGGGGAGGTGAGAACCTGCCTGGCTCAGAGGGCCAGGAAGAGCCAAGTCCAGAGGGGCTGTGGGCTGTGCTACTCTAACAAGTAAGAATTTATGCCCCAAAGTAAGGGGAACCTTTCAAGGAGGCCACGCGCGGGAGGGGTCTGCTCACGGCCAGGACGCCGCGCGCACGTTCCTTCCAGACAGCAAGGGAGGTGCCGGGCCGTGAGGGGCTCCTGCTTCTGGAGCAAGTGTATTTCCCATCGTTTTCTTTGAGATGATGCGTTGAAGGGCGTGCGGAGGGACCCAGGTGACACACAGGAACTACCTCCGTGTACTCCCGTCACACTCTCTTGGGGACTCCAGAGGACCCCGGCTGGCGCGGCTCAGGGCCTCGGGCCTTAGCCTTTGCTGTGGGTGTCGTCCGACTCTTTGCAAAAAATGAAGTACTTGCTCAGTCCAGCGACGTTCTCCGCCACGGAGGGTCGGCGGGAGGCTCCCCGCGGAGCCCGAGGAGTTTCCCGGACGGACGGAAGGAGGAGGCCGTCACCCTGGAAGTAGGAGCCGCGGGGCTCTAGCCACAGCTGGGAAACGTGAAACCACCGTTTGGACGTGCAGGTCCTGACATGCTTCTATGACCTGTCATCGGGGTTTTTCTTTTGCTTCACAAAATTAGCAACACAAACAGGTGTTCCTAAAATCTCAAAAAGACCGAATCTGATAAAAAATAATCACTCTCTCCCAGGGCTAACGTGTCACCATTACCAACTGAGCTGATTTCTCTTCGATGTATTAGGGCTGTATATCTATTTTTTTTTTTTTTAATCACCTTTACATGTTTTAAAGACCTGCAACTCCGAGCATCTCTGCTGGCCACTGCCTTGTTTCTGCCTGGAGATACACGACAAACAAAAGCGCTGTTCTGTCCCCAGAAGTCACACGCTGCTGCTGGACGCGAGCACGGTGTCAAAGGAGAAAACACTGGAACATCAGCGCACGCACAGTTGATTCTACTCCACAGCAAGGGACCCTTACTTTGCCCCAAAAGACTACGAGTGGCCGAGAAATGTATTTAAGAGGTGCTACGAGTGGCCGAGAAATGTATTTAAGAGGTGCTACGAGTGGCCGAGAAATGTATTTAAGAGGCCACCTGGCCGGAATCTGAGAGCGCGAGCAGGTGTTTTCCAGAGCGAGAAAGAGGGACCCCACACAGAAGGAGCGGCATCTGCAGAGTCAAGAGAAACAGCAGTGCCCGGGGCGGCACCCGGCCGGCTGGTGGGCAGCGCATGTCTGTGACTCTTGATTCTGGGATTGTGAGTTTGAGCCTCCTGTTGGGTATAGAGATTGCTTTAAGAAAAAAAATTGTAAAAAAAAAAAAAAAAAAAAAAAAGAGGCGGGGGCACCTGGGTGGTTTAGTCAGGTAAGTGCCTGACTCGAGATTTTGGCTCAGCTCAGGATCTTGGGGTCGTGGGATCCAGCCTTGCATCAGGGTCCGAGCTCAGCGGGAAGTCTGCTTTAGGGTTCTCGCTCTCCCTCTGCCCCTCCCCCCCAAATAAATACATAAATCATTAAAAGAAAAAAAGAAAAGAAAAAGAAAGTGCATGGGAGGTAGAGCTGTAGCTAGAGAACTGGGCGCTTACACGGGAGCTTGTTGGAGTGAACAGCCCAGTCAAGAAAGACGATCAAGGCCTGAAGGCTCAAGAGAAAGCTGACGAGGACAGAGTCTACAAAAGCTGAATTGGAAACACCCACGTGCAGACAGACACACGGCCACACGGCCACAGATACCTTTCCCCTAACGAAACACGTAAAGCTCATTTATTTCTTTAAGTAAGTCAGTCTGTCAAACACTCCTCCATCACCACCTGTGATTGCCCAGAGAGCTCTGTCCAGAGTTTAATTAAAAGTAACTTCATTGAAAAAGTATGTTTGAGTGAAATGAGTGCATCATCAGATCATCTTCCAGTGATTTCTACTACTGGCTCCCACCACAGAAACTGTGGCAGAAATGGTTAATGAACTCTCAGTATTTTCCAACCAAATGACCTAATCATGACCCAAACCCACTTACCCTTCTCAAATACAGCAGATAATTTTCCTGGTATGGGCAGGGTAGAAGGAAATCTCCATCATCAATCAGGACCTACATCAGAATCCTACGTGGACACTAGTTCATTTACAATGTAGAGAAAGGATTGGGTTTTGCCCACTAGACAAAAATTTTTTTGCAATGGGGGCACCTGGGTGGCTCAGTGGGTTAAGCCGCTGCCTTCGGCTCAGGTCATGATTTCAGGGTCCTGTGATCGAGTCCCACATCGGGCTCTCTGCTCGGCGGGGAGCCTGCTTCCCCTCCTCTCTCTCTGCCTGCCTCTCTGTCTACTTGTGATCTCTCTCAGTCAAATAAATAAATAAAAATCTTAAAAAAAATTTTTTTTTGCAATGTTTGTTCAGACAGTTACATTTAGAACTTACTCCTTGGGGTAACAATTAAGAGGCGAGAACAAGTTTTTGTATCACGGGAACAAGTCAAAATGAAGTCCAAATGAAGACACTAAAGGGAAAACATGAGAGAAGCAACAATAATACATAAATTCATTTACTCATTTAACAAGTAAGTGTGTGCAATGTGCCACGCACTGTTTCCGGCATGGAGCTTACAGCAACAAAATAAATGCCCACCACCTCCAAAACCCCAAGGAATCTAACTAGAGGTCTAGCTGAAGGACATTTTAGGTCTCACAATGTGTGGAACAGATTAGCTCTACCAAAAGCCAATTCCGTACTCCTCTTTACTGCCTTCTGAAAAGAATTCCCACGTTCAGATCTGTCTCCCTGTGTCCCAAAGTGGGATGGGCGAGTCGAGCCCCCCACGACCCTTGCACGACGCCCCCCCCCCACGACCCATCCACATCCACGACACATCACGTAAGTACGTCGGGGTCTTTCCTAGCGTGTGTGCAAGGGCAATGCTACTAACCAACAGGTTCAAACCGCCACCTCTGCTACTAACCAACAGGTTCAAACCGCCACCTCTGCTACTAACCAACAGGTTCAAACCGCCACCTCTGCTACTAACCAACAGGTTCAAACCACCACCTCAGGGTCTGCAAATACTTCTGGAGCCTGGCACTGGCTCTGTTCCAGCTGGACTGCTGGAACTCACTCAGCTTCCTTAAAGAAAAGGCTGTTGGTAGATTTTCTTTCCAGGAAATAGGCAGTGAGGAGTTTATCAGATCCTAACAACCTGGGCGGAAAACTAGCCGTTTTCCTCTGCAACAAAGAGGGCAATGAAAGAGCAGAGAAAGGAAAATTAGAATTATCGATTTTTTAAAAAAATTTTACCACCTTTAACTTTTTTTGTTCACTTCAGAGTATGATTCAGTATAGGCACATGAAATGGGAGATCCTGATTTGCTTTGGTTCATCTCGAAAGGGTTAAGGCAGAAGAGACTCCGGCAGAAACCTGATCCTTTCATTTAGGAGCCTGCCCTCTTCAGTGAGGTCTTGCTCTCAGCAAGCCTCCTAAGCCTCCCCCCGCAACACCTGCTAACTGTTTATGAGTTAAAATGTCAGAGCTTTTGCCTCTTCAAATATTAAAGAACCCAAATGTAACAGCCATAGCTGTCAGTGAATTAGTTTACTGTAGTTTGAAAGGCTTTTGTTCATTTCCTACTTTAATTATTTAAAATATGACATTCTCATTTATTTGCTGCTGCAGCAGACATTTTCCCTCTAATTCCCCTGGGATTGGGTTCTTATAGGATATTCTCTGTGATCACTCTTAAAATGATCAATGCTATTCAATGACAAGTTCAAGGGTGCCTGGGATGGGTCACTAAGTAAAATCGGATCATAACACATCCTCGGGTTTTTAATCTTCAAGCAGAGGTTCTCAAAGCATGGTTCCCTGATTGCAGCATTAGCACTGATCTTCTGGGAACTTCCTACAAATGCAAATTCACAGGTCAACCCAGACCTACTGAATCAGGAACTCTAACAATCTGCTTCTTAACCAGCCCTGTGGGGGACTCTTGACACAGGACAAAGGTTCTCAAAACCACTGCCTTAAGAGATGGGTTAAATGAGAATTATCGAACTCAGTCCTGAGACCCCCAGAGCCAGGAATATCCACTGATTTTAAGAAAATGGTACCCAGGGGTGCCTGGGTGGCTCAGTTGGTTAAGCGACTGCCTTCAGGTCAGGTCACAATCCCAGGGGCCTGGGATCGAGCCCCGCATCAGGCTCCTTGCTCAGTGGGGAGCATGCTTCTCCCTCTCCCTCTGCTGCTCTACCTGCTTGTATCTCTTGCGCTGTCAAGTAAGTAAATAAAATCTCAAAGAAAGAAAGAAAAAAAGAAAATGGTACCCAATGATTTAGACAACATCCCCCGAGGGGCTTGACTTCTTGCCATTCATTTACTCCAAACATACTGACTGGGCACTCGGCATGCACGAGACATACTGCTGGAACTTGAATGGTAAACAAGAGACTCGGTTTCTGTCTTCCAGGGGCCTAAAGGCAGGAATTTCACACGGACTGACCCACACACAACAGCAAGTTATTAACACGTGATGCTAAATGCTACATGGAGGGAAAAAATAGGTGTTGAGTGAGAATGATGACGGTCAAACTCCTTAGGGCTGATGATGGGGATATGGAGATGGATGGGAAGGCGAGGTCCTTGCAACACCTCTAGGGAAATGACATTGAAGGGGAGACCGAAGGGACAGGTAGGGGTTAGCTGGAGGAGTGTGCGGAATTAGGATGAAGCCCAGAAACAGCCCGACACATCAACATTCCCACAGAGTTTCCACAACCGGCATATGAAATGACCCAACAGACGGAAAACCCTTTCAAAAGATGGTGCTACAGCAAATGCCCATGGATAGGCCATACAACAAACTCTGACCTTAACCTTTGACCTGATACAAAAATCAGTTCTAAAGGACTCATAGTCTCGACTGTAAAACAACGACAAAAAAAAAAAAAAAAACCTTGTAACTTCTAGAAGATAATGTCAAAGATCTTCAAGACCTAAGGCTTGGAGAAGAGCTTAAAGAAGACAGAAAAAGATCCATAAAGGTACAAACTGGTGAAGCGGTGTTCATTAAAATTAAAATCCTTTTTTCCTGTAAAAGCATGGTCCAAAGGCACTGAGGTAGGAAAAAGCTCTACGCGTTTCAGCAACCAACGCTTACATATAAAAGAGAGCAAAACAGTAGAGAGGTGAACAGAGGTTAAATTAGGACATTTGTTGGGCCTTGCTGGATATGGGAAGGGGAAAGGGGTTTATTCAGAGTCCAAAGTCACTAAGCATTTTATTTTATTTTTAAGATTTTATTTATTTATTTGACAGAGAGATCACAAGTAGGCAGAGAGGCAGGCAGAGAGAGAGAGAGAAGCAGGCTCCCTGCTGAGCAGAGAGCCGATGTGGGGCTCGATCCCAGGACCCTGAGATCATGACCTGAGCCAAAGGCAGAGGCTTAACCCACTGAGCCACCCAGGCATCCCGTCACTCAGCATTTTAATATCAATGAGTAACACAAATTAAATGATCTTACTTTTAAGTATTCTGCTTAAGGGGTGTCTGGGCAGCTCAGTCGGTTGAGTGTCCGACTCTTGGTTTTGGCTGTGGGGAGGTCTCGGGGTCCTTGGATAGAGCCCTGTGTGGACCTCTGACTTGCACAGGGGTGTGGAATCTGCTTGAGATTCTTTCCTTCTCTACCCCCTCTGCCTCTCCCCACACTCATTCTCTCCCTAAAACGAATACATAAGATTTTTTTTTGGCTTAGCAGTCTTGCCATTTTAAGGTGAGGTAGGTTGGGTCTTCTTTGCTACTCTTATGGGGAAAAGACACTGGTTGTTTCAGAAATGTTTTTTTTTTTTTTCAGATTTTATAGATAATTTCCCCCTAATGATGTAACAAGCTCTTTGACTATACTTTGACTTTTAAAATGTTTACTTCCCACTCTATAACAGAAAGGTGCAGCCATGCCAAACAGACATTTCCTGTAAGTTCTTGTGTTTTCCTCAGAACCTGTAAGTTCCTACTTATTTTAGAGAAAACTAAAAGACGTGAAGGGGCTAGCCCAGGAGGTACCCAGAATGTTAGACTGTTATCAGTAGAGCAAATGCACTTCAGTTAAAAACGGTTTTGGAAGGGGTGCCTGGGTGGTGTAGACTGTTAAGTGCCTGACTCGTGATTTTGGCTCGGGTCATGGTCTCAGGGTCATGGGACTGAGCTCCTTGTTGGGCTCTGAGCTCAGGAGGCAGCTCCTTGAGATCCTCTCTCTCTCTCTCCCTCTCCCTCTGCTCCTCCCTACCCCCTGCACAATCTTTAAAGACTCTAAAAATGGTTACTGGAAAAGCTGGAGCCAAAAACTGACCACAGAATTCTGGATCCTAAACTCTACTGTGCCCCAGACACCCTCAAATTCAAGTTGCCCTTAATAAGTCATACGGACTGTTCCAGCGAATCTTGATGTCACTTTTGTTCGCTGAAATAAATCTCACTTAAACTTTTCCTTTTTTGGAATAGGAGACTCCAAACGTTCTCTGCTTTTCGGTCTCAGGCTTTCCTGCTGGGACAAGCACGCCGCTTCCATGACTCTGCAAAATTTCCGCTGGTGTTCGTCTACCCGTGTTTGGTGCGTAAACAGCAGGGCGTTGGGTGGGGGTGTTGGCATCTGCCACGGAGACGACTGAACACACTTGTTTCCTGCCAGCCTGTCATTCCATGGAGGGACGCTTCGGATAACAGCAGTAGAGTGACAGCCTGACCAAGGACGGCCATGCCCCAGAGGGAAAGCCTTGTCCCCTGGTCTGCACGGGAAGGAACGACCCCTTGGGGTCGTTCCCACCACTTTCAAACGGTCAGAGGCCACAGATGCATCCTCCGAGGGCCAATTAAAACGCCATCAATCACTCAACACTTCTGCCCTGCTCAGCTGGGAAATTCAACGGGCCTGGGGAAGGCGACTCTGCAGCTGGGACTCCAATCCCTCCCTCCTCACCCCGAGGTCCTGCCTCCTCCTGGCTGCCCCGCCGCCCCCCACGCTGCCCCGTTCCTTCTTCTAAAAGCCTCTGATGGCCATGTCTCAACTCCAGCATGCTTGGAAAAGTGCCAGAGGGTGGATGGAATCTGCCAGAGAAGAGGCTTCACCCCTAACCCAGAAGAAAAAGGTTTGCCTTGAGCCTGAGACACAGGCTGAAGCCACATCCCCAGAAAGCCACTCCTAGAACATGCGATGTGACAGCAGGGCGGAACTAAATGCCATCCTTTCCAGAAAGGCGGGGGGGGGGGGCTGGGGTTTCACTGCACATTTAGCCCCCCAGGGAGGAAGCAAGAAGGCAAGATCCCAAAGGTCCCCTCTCAGAAAGACCAGGAACATTGAGATCTAGATGTGGGGCGGGGGCGGGAAGGAAGGTCTGTGAGTGTGTGTGCGTCACACTAGAGCAAAATGGATTCACAAACATTTGTGTGAAACTACAGGAAGGGGGTAGGGAGAAACCACAACGAAATGTCTAGCCATCAAGGGAAGGTAAACATTCATTAAAGGCAAAGTATCTACTATATCTAATTTAACATGTCTAGCATCTCAAAGACATTGTTTTAATTTGTTCTATACTGTTTTTATATATATTTCTATATAGGGGTGCCTGGGTGGCTCCGTCACTTAGGTGTCTGCCTTCGGCTCGGGTAGTGAACCCGGGATCCTGGAACCGAGCCCTGCATCGGGCTCACTGCTCAGCAGGGAGCCTGTTTCTCCCTCTCCCTCTGCCTGCAGCTCCCCCTGCTTGGTGCACTCTGTCTCTCCCTCCCTCTCCCTCTCTCCGTGTCATTCAATGTATATATATATACGTATATATATACATACATATATATGTATGTGTATATATATACGTATATATATATGTTATAGAATAAAATAGAGCATGGGCGGGGGTGGCAGTGGGAGAGACAGACCCTTAAGCAGGCTCCACACCCAGCCCAGAGCCCGAGTCAGGGCTCGATCTCCCGACCCTGAGATCACCACCCGAGCCAACATCAAGAGTCAGATGCTTCACCGGCTGAGACACCCAGGCTTCCCCAAAATACAATTTTAAATGTGAAAGTGACGTGTTGATAGGCAGTTAAAAGCGTCTGTTGAAGCTTCTACATCCCTTGCTATTCCAAGGGCAGACCATTCCCCAAACCAAGAGCAGCGGCATCTGCCTGGTTTGTTAAAAAAGCAGAACCGTGGGCCCCAGGACAGACCTGCTGCACAGAACCGTGGGCCCCACAGGACGCACAGGGGTCGCACACACGGTGCCGTGTGACACGCTCTGGGTGAGCCCTATTTTCCCGATCAGGCTTGACGTTTCCTATTGGGCTTTCCTTCTGCCCTGAGGGAGCCAAAGCAGTGGTTCATGACCTTGGCGGGTAAGGGGAGTTTCAGACTGGCCCTACCACACACCAGTGAGACTACTCTGTGGGGAGGGGGACCCCGCCATGAAGAATCCTTCCCCAGGAGTTGCCATTGAGCTACGCTGGGAGTCACTGGTCTATCCCAGTGGTTTTCAAAACGGGATCCCTGGACCAGCAGCATCACCATCCCCATCACCAGCGAACTTGCTAAAAATGCACATTTCTCTCCTACCTTCCTCCCCCTACTTCCTGTCTCTCTCTCTCTCTCTCTCTCACACACACACACACACACACACACACACGCACTCAAACGATGACCATGCTCACAGAAAGGGAATGCACTAAAAGCTCAGGAAATTCTCAGAGACGGGTGTCCTGGTTTCTCTCTTGCACCAAGTATTTGGCACCTGAAATGAACATCTTTTATAAGGATGGCCCAGAATTCATATGAAAATTGAAGATGAAGCCAGAAAGATATATCTGTAGCAGCGGACGTAGTCTTCGGGTCAAAGCATACAGGGGTGAGGAGACCGTGGCTGGGAGCGGTCAGTCAAGTCTGCGGTTCCACGCTGCTCCGCAGGGCGTACCCGATGGCCACAGTGTTTCCCCTCATCAAGGGAACAGAGTCCTGAGACTCTGCCTGGAGATTCTGATTCCCTGATCCCGGCACGGTGTGTGAGATGTGCTGCTACAGGAGAAGTCTGGAGACCACTGTGCTTTATAGGACTCTCAGTCCTCACATGTCCCTATATCTCAAAGTGCAGCCCAGGACCAGTACTGTCACGCAGGGATTTATCAGAGATGCATGTTCTTGGGCCCCAGCCCGGGCCGCTGAATCGGAAACTTCCGGTGGGCCCAGTGGTTAGTGTGTTAGCAAGTCCTGCAACCAATTCCAAAACTACGGCACAGGACCATTTCCAAAACCCTTCTATCTTTTAAGTGGAAATTACCAGCTGTTACCCAAACACCTAGTTTTTGGTGAGAAGCACAGAGAAATGCTGGCCTCATCGCGGGGGTGGGGGCATGGCTTGGATCTTTCTTCTGGAAGCGATGGTTTTCTTACCATGAACAGGACGAAGGAACATGCTGAAGACGGTCTGCTGTAATCGGGAATTACCCAGCCAGGGAGGAGCAGAGTGGAGTCGAGCACAGGGCCAAAACAAACAAACAAAAATCCATTGCACCAGTGTGGTGGGACTTTTGAAAAATACCATGAAATTTTACTTGTGTTGGAAAGACCATCGAACAGCAACAGGAAACACAGGAAACACTCAAGTGTCCGCTGTGATGAGGTGTCTAGATGCTGTCCTTTCTGTTCCCAAACGATGGTTTAGTCAAGAAACATATTCTCCACAGAGGTATGAAAACCGGCTCATCCGTCCCTTTTGTCCAAAGGCAAGAGGACTGCTTGAAAACTCGAGCAACGCAAGGTCAAAAACATGTACTACCCAATGACAGGTTTCAGAGGGTTTTTGAAACTCCCCAAATCAAATGCTAAGTTCTATGGTTTTTAGCAAACACACTGTTCAAAGGAGAGATTTTACCACGTTTAGTTGGTATCCAGAAGGCGGCAGGACCCAAGGAAAGTCAAGAACCTCTGAATTTCGGGGCACCTGGGTGGTTCAGTCGGGTAAGCTCCTGCCTTTGGCTCAGGTCACGATCCCTGGGTTCTGGGACAGAGTCCCACGCCCGGTTCCTAGCTCAGTGGGAAGCCTGCTTCTCCCTCTGCGTCTGCCCCTGCTTCTCCCTCTGCTGCTCCCCCTGCTTGCACCCTCTCTCTCTGACAAACAAATAAAATCTTTAAAAAGGGAAAAAAAAAAAAAGAAAGAAACTCTAAATTTCAGCCTCTTTTACCAGACACAAATCTGGACCTAAGGCCTAACACTGAAATGTTCTAAGATATGAAGGAAAATCCATTCCCTTACCTGCAAACCTCTTTTCCTCGGGCCTTAATTTAAGAGCTGCTCATGAGGCCGGGGGCTCACTCACGACGGCAGAGATCAGGAGGAGCAAAGTGGCAGCCCAAGACCAGGAGCCTGGAAACCATGTTTTCATTTCCATGTGGCCTCGAATGACCTCCAGGACTCTGGCAACGTTACTTAAATGCTGTGGGTCCCAGTTCGCTATGGTGGGGTGAGGCCAGCTCTGTAGTAACAACTCCAGGGCAGACAGACATCCTGCGACTCTGTAACTGGGCTTGGTCAATCCTAGGCTCCCCTGGGCTGATGTTGCCAAATCATGTCAGACCCCATGGGGCGGTGTGCATGGGTCAGCAGGACACAGGTCTTGCCTCCCAGAACCACCCCCCCAAACGTCTGGAAGCTCCCCCAGGCCCAGGGATGCCCCCAGAGAATGACCACCAGGCAACAGTGAGGAGGTGCTGCAAGAGGAGGGTTCTGGATTCTTCTCCTACTCAGCACTCAGAGGGGCTGCTTTTGTCCTGCCCCTTCCAAACGAAGGTATTTTCTCTCTTTAGAGGCAATAGTGGCACATTTTCAACAATAGAGAAAATCATAAGAGAGAAAGCGAAAAAGCAGTTATAATGCTTATGAATGGTCATCGACATTCTGGGGGGTAGCGTCCTAAATCTTCCCTGTACGTACATACGTGTCTACATATTCATTCCCAAACACGCTACTTTATTTTTCTTTCGTCTCTTCTATTTATTGCTGAGCAGCATTTTTTTTTTTAACAGGTTACAATCTTTTTATCCTTTTACCTACTGTTTCTGGGATGGGGCAATTATGAATACATTTGAATAAATTATTCATATAAATTATGAATAAAGCTTCTAGGAACATCTCTCACACATCTTTTTGGGGACATGTGTTTATACACTCGGGAGTAAACAGCCAGATCACGGAGAATGTACTGTTAACTTTCCAAGAAACACCCCAACTTCTTTCCAAAGGGGTTGCAACATTTTATATTCTCACTGGCAACGTTCACAAGTTCAAGTCCTTGCTCATCGACAATCAGCTGTTGTCGGCCATCACTGCTGGCGGTCTGACGTGCCTCGGTCTCCCCAGTGACCGGCATTTCTGAGCATCTTCTCCTGGGCTTAGTGGCCGTCACAGACCTTCTTCTGCAGCAACTCTGTGCACATCTTTTGTTCATTCCTCCTTGTTTGTCTTTTTGCTCTTGAATTACAGTAATTCCTTATATATTTTGGGTAAGAGTCCTTTTTTGGATTTGTGAGCGTTAAAATATCACCAACACTTCTGCAACAGGTTGTTGCTTGCGTTTTTGTTTTCCTGACGTTGCTTTTTTGGAGAACAGAAGTTTCAAATTTTGGGAAGCCCGGCACATCAGTTTTCTTCTTCCGTGGTGAGCGCGTTGGTGTCTTGTGCTAAGAAATGTTGCTTGCCCCTGAGATGCAGAGACATTATTTTCTGTTTTCTTCCAGAAGCTTTAAGGGGTTTTTGTTTTTTTTCTATGCTTCAACTCAAATTAAGTTTTGTAGATGGTATGAGGCAGGGGTCCAGCTTAATTTCTCTCCATCTGAATAACCAATAGTCTCAGCACTTTTAACATTTATAGGAGCCATCTTTTTTTTTTTTTTAAAGAGTTAATTTATTTATCTGAGAGAGCGCATGAGCAGGGGGAGAGGCAGAGGGAGAATGAGAGACAGAGAAGCTGTTTTCCTGCTGAGAAGGGAGCCAGACATGGGGCTCGATCCCAGGGTCTCGGGATCATGACCTGAGCGGAAGACAGAGGCAGAACCAACTGAGCCACCCAGGTACCCCTTTAAGAGCCATCTTTTGGAGATAATACCTGCATCCCTACTTTTTAACAGCTGCAGAATGTTCCATTTCGTGATTGGGCCATATTTTATTTGACCTTCTTTCTTTTGTTATTGAATATTTTAACTATTTCCAATTTGTTCATATTACAAATACTCTGGGAACACGCTTTCACATTCAGCTTCGTGCACCTGTCCAATAACGTGCCATGGATGAATTCCAAGATGTGGATTTATGACATGAAAAGACACGGCCTGTGCATTCCGATGGGTCACCCTGAAGAAAGGTGAACTCTCAGCAAAACCGCATGGGAGGGCCAATGCAACCGTAATCCATGTCTATCTTTACTGCTTTTAACACAGTAAACACACCACCAAAACAACACACCTGGAACCTCTCTGCATACAATATGCTCTTATGAAGTTTGAATTTCATGACAATTTCCGTTGTTTAACACTGGGTTCTCTGCTTACTCTTCTGCCTTGGCTCAGAGCACCTTCTATTTTGTAAACTCAGTCCCTGTGCATAGTATTAATGTTGTCTCTGGAGGTAAATTTATAGAAAATATTTCTCTCATCCAGAAATCTAAGAGTGAGAACCCCTGGAATGACTTATAGTGGCTCATTACCTACTACATCATGTGGGGCCTGGTGTGTAAGCAGTCGGTCAGAGCAGAGATGGGAATACGTTCTAGACTCCTGTCCTAGGACTGAAGAGGTCGTTGTATCAAAAGAACAGCCAAGGACATACACATGCAGCCCAGAGGAGCAGATGGTTAGGGAAAGTGCCGGTGAACCACAGAAGAAAGTTCAAGCTATTGCTGCCACTGTGAGGCCAGATGAAGTTAATAGAGCCATCTGTGAATTACATAAAATTTTCTGAAGCTATGAAACCAAGATTTTTTTAAAAGAGAGCCAAGGGAAAAATATGAAATGTATATATATTAAAACACACACACACACACATTTTGGAAGTGCTCTTACAGAAACAAAACCACATATTCAAGTAAAGACACAGGAATGTATTACACACAACGTCGTATGATCATAAAACTCTCGGTTGCCGTAGTCTAACGATGCTCTCTAAAAACGCTTTCAGTTCAAATCCTGGTTTTGTAGGTGAGAACATTTCCTGAAATAATGGAGGTTAAGAGGCAGAATAGAGTCCCAGAAACTAGTTAGCGGTGGCCCGGGGCCCCTCCAGGTGATGAGAGCAAGGCACTCAACAGCTTCTTCTCTATGATGGAAGCAAGAGGAAATGGAACATTCCTCTCTGAATTTACCCTAATTTCTTGTTTAGTTCTTACACTTCTGCCCCCTCTCCTTTCCTTCTAGGGCCTAACCGCTGTCCAAGGAGCTAGTGCCTGGAACTCCAAGTCCACGGAATTCTCACCGGCAGGAACATGGGGCCTCTGGAATAGAGAATGCTGGAAGATTGTGGAAGACACTGGGAACCACGGTTAATCCCTAACTGAGTAATTCTTATCATCTGAGGCTCAGCAGAGGAGCTTCTCCCAGTACAGGGTCCCCTCTGTGTCACCCTCACTTGCCTGTGGGACAACAGTGACACCCAGAGTCGGAGCCCGCTGAAGCACTCTGTCCTGCCAGGAGGCTCATCGTGGTCTGCAAAGGCACCAGCACCCCTTGGAGCAGGTCCAAAATGCAGTGGGCTGCCCCCATCACAGCCCCAGGACATCAGAATCAGCATTTCAACAATTGCCCAAAACGTGCAAGAAAGCACGGTTTCACAGGGATCTCTGCACCACGTTCGCGTCTCTGCAAAGTCTGCACGCCGGGGCGAGCACTGAATTGACCCGTTCCATCGATTTCTCTTTATTTCCTGACCTCCTGGTTTCACTTTGCAAGACTTAATTTGTACCTGTTCCTTTAGGGCTCAGGGGCACAGAGGCAAACCCCAAACTCCAATACCAGCTGTCGACAGAGAAAGGCAGTTACACGTTTGCTTTCCACCAACCATAACTTGCCCCCAACTCTTGGCCAACTGCTCTGCTATGAAAATATTGGGATTGCAGATGCTGAAATAGCACAGTACCCTCTGGACATTTTCACCAAGTCCGCATTAATGCAGGCGGCAAGGGACCATTTTGTCGTTTTGCCGGGGACTGCGAGGGGACACAAAGTGGCACCCTCTTCCCTGCATTTGTGCTTTAAGCTCTTGTCTCGTTCAGTCCCACCTTCTCACTGGAGAGATGGGGAGGAAGTGATGGAGATGCTGCCTTGCAGGCGCCCGGCCCTGTGAGCTGCCCCTCGTCCCACCGGCCCCCTGGAGTTGCCCCATAAGAGCTGCAGGCTCCAGGCATGCTTCACACCCCCCATGGCGGGCTGCTGGGGGCGAACGGTGCTCAAAAACGCGATGGATATGGGGGCGCCTGGCTGGCTCTGTCGGTAGAACGAGCAACTTTTGATCTTGGGGTCTTGCGTTCAAGCCCCACGTTGGGCGTAGTTTCCTTAAACAAATAGGTAAACAAACAAACAAACAAACAACAAAACAAAACGAAACAAAAAGAAAACCCAAGATGGATACCATCGTCATGTGAATATTCACGCTGAATGAAAACCCTGATAGGCCTTTAAGAAGGAATGTGAGCCGTCAAGCTCCAACAAGCCAAGCCCGAACAGAAGCCGTTTGGGTGTCAAAGCTGCTGCTCCGAGCCAGGGCGCGCACACACACGCGTTCTAGTCTGAACAGCTCAGGAGGGAAGGGCTGCCGTGGGCGCGGACACCACACACGACCGACTTTCATCCGTGAGCTGCATTCCAGGACATTATGGGACCAAATCCACACTCTAAGTCAGGTCAGGGGCTGAGGGCAATTATCAAAGATTCTTAAAATTCCACTCATTTGCTGGCTCCAAGTTCTTTTTTTTTTTTTTCCAGTGCCTTGAACCAAGGTGACCATATAGCTCATGATCCAAACTGGGACACTTCGGAGAATGCTAGAATGTTAAGTAGAAGGGATGCTGGAAAAAGAGGCATAAACCGGGATGGTCTCGGTTCCCAGGCAAACTGGGACAGATCACCTCTGAGCCTTTAAAGAACTAACAGGAAAAAGGGAGAGAGAGGGGACTGCCAAGACAGAGAAACACTGAGCCGGCTATAAAAACAGAACCCAGTCGTAAAACAGGCATCTTCTATACATCCTACTTCCACGAGGTTCTCTAGGTTCTTACTAAACAGACAGAGTGAAAATGCACGGTGGGGGCTGAGAACTGCCGCAGGAACAAGCAGCGTCCGACAGAGCTGCACGGGTCTCGCTGTCCTCACCCCTGAGCATAATGCCAGTAACAGGATTTTCTAGAGCAGGAGGCTCTGAATAATACCAGCTCCGACATTCTCCTGGGAACCGCATGCGACGCTGACGTGCATTGTTTCCCTTGAACTCCGCATCTCAGAGCTGGATTGTCGAAATGGTTTCGGGACAAAAAGCCCCCCACGTTCTATTCTAAACCAAACCCGACAGTAGACTCGTCCTCGTGGTGCAATTTTATGATGTTTTCACATGTGTCATCTTAGCTAGGCTGCAAAACCGCTTCGGGAGAGATGTCCCCCCTGTAACAGACCAGGAGGCTGCGTTCAGACAAGTGAGCTCCCGGCCCTACAATGGTGCTGACCGGCCAGACGGCGCGCCGCCCCCCGCCTGACGCCCAGCTCCCTGAGCTGCAGGCTTTGCGAGCACAACTATGGTCCTTGTTTTCTAAGTATCTAGCCTAGGACTGTCCTAAGAGCCTAGGACAGCCAACGCTCAAAATTATTGTAATGAACATTAGTACATTTCGATTCTTGTGTCTGGGTTCTCATTTTATGACCCAGAGAAGGCGAATATGAAGTTATGCAGAAAATTGGTAAAGAAATTCTGAGATGATTCTAGTAAAGAATGAGGAAAGAGGGGCACCTGGGTGGCTCAGTCGGTTAAGTGTCCAACTCCTGATTTCAGCTCAGGCTAGGATCTCAGGGCTGTGAGATGGCGCCCCACGGGGGCTCTGCACTGGGTGTAGAGCCTCCTTAAGATTCTCTCCCTGTGCCCGCCCCAAATGAAGAAAAATAAAGAGAGAAGAAACAAGTTTACTACTATGTAGTTCGCTCCACATATAGGAGAAGGAGCCTCCAGAAACAGGATGTGAAAGCAGAAGGTTGAGGGCGCCTGGGGGACTCCGTCATTTAAGCGTCTGCCTTTGGCTCAGGTCATGATCCCAGGGGTCCTGGGATCCAGCCCCGTGTCAAGCTCCCTGCTCAGCGGGAAGCCTGCTTTTCCCTCTCCCTCTCTAGCCCTGCCTGTGCTCCCTCTCTCATTCTCTCGGTCTCTGTCTCTGCTCTCTCTGTCAAATACATAAAAAATCTTAAGAAGAAAGGAAGGAAGGAAGATGGTTGAAATGTACTCGGCCAAACCGATCCTTTACTTTTGCCCTCAACTCCTCGAACGTGAATGACAGCTCCGTGAAAAACACTTTCCCGAGGCTACCCACTGCAGCTCTTGGAGCAGGGCTGGTATTTCTGATCTCTGCTATAATAAGTGTGAGCCAGAAAGAAAAACTAAGGTCATCCAGCATCTTCTCTAGCGTTTGTTCTGAGTCAACAACAGCGTGGAAGACTTGGTGAGACGCCGTGTGGCCTTTCGCTCCCCGGAGCTTCCTGTCGGGACTCTCCTTGGTGGATACTAGGGAGGCATACAGCTGTTGTCAGACCTTTCTCTTCAAGAGCACTCTCTGAAAGGCAACTGAAATGATGAAAACAAACAAACCCCCAAATGAGAAACAGAGTGGGGATTAAATACACATTTAATGGGGAGAGAGTGTGAACACTAAAAACTACACTTGTTTTCTGCAGTTTTCACCGCTTTGAGACCTGACCAGTCCCAGAGATTAATAGTTATAGTGGATTAAGTTTCATGCAAAGGCACAGAAAAGAACACCGAGGTATAAAAGCGACTGTCCTCTGCAAGTCAAGCTTCCGTAATGCTCACAGTTCATCCACAGAACAAGAGTACAACACAACATCTGTGTTTATGATGCTAAGAAACAGTAAAACATCCTTATGTGATAATGACATAACTACCCGGAACTTAGGTGTCTGCTTGGAACACTAATGAGAATAGAAAATAATCAAATACATACATAAATGATCACAAATAGATCCAGGAACTTTGCTGAAGCTGAAACCTTAAACCTGTGGCCAATTTACTCTTCTTTCACGTACAATTCTATTAAATCTGGCTATTTGGCCCTCTCTCCTCCACAGCTCCCAGCAGATTATAAGTCTGGGGATTGCTTCGGAAAGTCAGGTAGCTCAAAGGCAAATTCCTACAGCTGGGGAAGAGAGGTTAAAATGATGCTTGGAGTGCCCGGGTGGCCTAGTCGGTTGAGCATTCAACTCCTGATTTCAACTCAGGTCATGATCTCAAGGTCATGATCTCTGTGCTAGGCATGGAGCTTGCTTAAGATTCTCTCTCTCCCTCTCCCTCTGCACCTCCCTCCTTCCCATTCCCATTTCTCTCTAAAATAAAATAATGCTTGAAAAGGCAGAAACGGCCCTATAAACTGTACAGTTCCTAGGGATGCTGGGAACTGTGCTATTACTATTACTGTAGACAACATAATAATTATGATCGACAGTGACGGCCCTAACTTACTAAGAGAAGCATAGATTATGTTTAGTAGGTTGCTTAAGAAAGTCCGTAAATATATAACCAATTTCAGAACGTTTTTAAACCAAAATGGTTCAAGCAAGAGGGGGACACAGAAGACATCATCCCGGGGACAAACCCCGAGCCACTTGGAAGGCTCAGCTATCCAGAACAGCATATTCTCTGCTGTAGAAATATAACCTACGATTTACTACAGTTTATTTTAACTATAAGAAAATATTTCCTACGGTGCCTGGTGGTGTTCATATTTTCCAAAGGTCAACGGTGACGGCTGAAACAGGTATCCTCAGCAAACATAGAAAAACATCAAAGTAAAACAAAGCGTCAAGCAAGGACATTATTAGTTGACTGCCAAGCCCTGAACTGTTAGCCCTGGGGTGTGTGGGGGGGTCTCCCACCAAGCTTCAGTCCTCCTGCTGCCCCAGGGTAGCCCAGCTGGGACCCAGGACCTGCTAAGTACCCCACACACAGCTGCTGAAATACCTCTGTAATTTTGTGGCTAAGTCAGATCATGAAGGCCAAAAACGTAATTTGTGCTCAAATCATGAAATGCTTTCTTTAAAAAAAGAAATACTTCCGGGACACCTGGGTGGCTCAGTGGGCTAAGCCTCTGCCTTTAGCTCAGGTAATGATCTCAGGGTCCTAGGATCGAGCCCTGCATCGGGCTCTCTGCTCAGCAAGGAGCCTGCTTCCCCTTCTCTGCCTCTCTGCTTACTTGTGATCTCTCTCTCTGTCAAATAAATAAATAAAATATTAAAAAAAGAAGAAGAAGAAATACTTCCTTAACCATTTACCTAATTTTTGTCCCCCAAACCAAGGTACATATATTAACTTTGAAACACGAGAGACTCCATTTCTTAAAAACGGGACCTCTCTTATGTCGCTGATTATTAACTTCAGACCACATTCTTAAACTCCTAAAAATGTCACAGTAGAATTCAATTCCTTTCTCCCCAGGTTAATGGTAACTGATGCTTGTTCTCAAAACAGCAGCACCTGCACAAAAATCACAGTTACTTATCACCTGGATTGGAACGACAGTGACCTCGAAGATTTAAAAATCTCTGCTTCCTTTAACTGCCTTTCTGGAAGACAACAGAGCCTGGTCTCCAGACCCACCAGACCAGGATTCTCGCTACTTCATTACCACGGTTCAAAAACGGACGGTACTTAAAGATATGTTTTCCTACATGCAAAACCAATCAAAGCTAAGTCTGGTCCATTTATCTTAACATCCCTTGCTCTTACACAAAATACTCATGGGAGAAGCTCCCTAGAATGGAGATCAAAATTTTAACTGCACAGTAAATTAAACCACACACACAGAAAAGAATATATTGCACAGAATATCTTATTCTGCAAAGAAAGCACTGAAAGAGTTAACTAATACAGAAAGTTGTTTCTAAGCAACAACAGAGCAAATCTTAAAACAAATACAGTAAAAGTTTGTCAACAAAAAGATATCTTAAAGTAGTGACTTTGAAAACCTATGAAAGTTATGGACCTTATCACCAGAAAGTGTAGTGCACACACACACACACACACACACACACACACATATCTTCATGAAATTTCAAAGGAAGATGGAGAGGCAAGACTGCTCCCCCCACCCCCAACAGATCCATGGTTCAATACTTTGGTTTCTAAGTGTAAGATCTTCCCAAATCCTGATCTAACCAGAAGCTTAACAATGACTTTCCTTTCACTATTTTTACGTTTCCAAAATAGACTCTCTCTCTTTCTTTTTGTTATGTATAAAATAGTTCATAATACATTAAATGGGGGGAGGCTATAAAGTAGGAGAAAGAAAGATAAATTTACTAAGGCATAAACTGCATCAAAAAAGAAGTCTTCTAGAACACTAGGGATACTTACCAGCGCCATCATGTCGACACTGGCTTATGGAGAGGAAAGGCTGCCAATTGGAGGCATAAAAATAAAACTCTCAAAATACCAAAAGGAAGCATTAACTTTCTTCCATCTATAGAAGCTTTTCAGATGAAAGAGAAGAAGGTGGCAGGTACCTATTGACTTTGAAAGACAGAGAAACAAATTGGCCTTTAGAAGATTCAATTAAATTTCCAATAAGAATTACCTGCCACAAAAGTTCTTGTGTAACTTGAACTTATCTCCCTGTCAAAGATGACGGATTCGACCGGCTGTCCACTCACGGCAATGCAGATCCCTGCCCAGTTCTGGTGGCTGGGCAGGTCCGTGAACCCAAAATTCAGGGTTGGAAACTGATAAAAGCAACCTCACAGGCTTCGGGGATTTAGCAAAAGCAAACACTTGCTCAAAACCTGATCTGCCCCTCAACACCACTCTTCTCTTCCCAGTTTTGAGTTTGCCCAAATGTAAATTCATTCAGAGAAGTTGCTGGAAAAATATTATCTGGCTTTTTTGACTTTGTTTTGTTTTTTAGAGAGAGAGAGAGAGAGAGAGTGTGTGTGTGTGTGTGTGTGTGTGAGTGTGAGAGAGAGAGAGAGAGAGAGCGCGTGCCTAAGCTGTAGGGTGGTAGGCAGAGGGAGAGGGAGAGAATCTTAAGCAGGCTCCACACCCAGTGTGGCTTGACCTCATGACCCTGAGGTCATGACCTGGGCCGAAATCAAGAGTTGGCCGCCGAACCGACTGAGCCACCCAGGTGCCCCAATATATGCATATTTTTAAAATCTCCTTTGGTAATTGTGATGGGTAGTGAAGACGAGAAACCACGCTGTTGGAGAACAGTAGGAAAACAGTGAGATTGACTAAAACCTGTATGCACCATTGCAGAAGTTTGTGATTCCTTACAAAAAGGACAAAAACGAAAGTGAGTGGATGAAGAAAAAGTATTAATACATTGTGAACGTCAGTTGTACTTTTTCTTGTTCTACTAATATGGAATTCTTATTTTCCTAATAATAGAAAGGGATGAATACTCTATTTTAAGGACTGGCTCTCGTCTCAAGGGAGCTTATTAGGAATAGGATGTTAGGAACATTTCCTTCCGTGGGCCATATTAGTCTTAGTAACATTTTAGGGAAAGGGTTTTTTGCACAAATAAAGTCAGGGTTTGCAGTTCTCTGAAAAGTATACTAGGGAACAGAGAGAAGCACAGACGTGTCGCCAAAGACCTCAGAATCTAGCCGGGAGATGTGACCTTCACATAGGTGCCAAATGAGATCAGAGGGAGGGCAAATGTTCCACGGAGCAGAGGGAACCTGGGTGAGGGCTTCGGGGTGCCAGGAATCTGGAGGGGTCAAGAGAAGGTTTGGTGGAAGTAGGCAGGGGCCACTTTGTAGAGTCACCAAGGGGAAGCCAAAATGGCAGGGCATGGGTCTGGGGAGGAGGACACACAGCAGTTAGGGGGAAAGCCTTGGAGTCCTGATGGCCAACTTCCCACCTCTGTCCTGAGCGGGGTCATTACCATAGTCCCCTCGTTCTGCTTGCCAGTGATGGGTTTAGGAAAGGACATGGGACTCCATTCTGGTCAGTGAGGGGTAAAGAGACTTTCTCCAGGGCACTTCTGGGGAGAGATTCCTCCCCTCCTGAAACAGACACACAATGCCCTACCCGACTGGGCAGCGGCGCGCTCCTGCCGCCATTCTGCCGGCACGCGGAGGCTGCACCAGCGGATGGTGGACAGCGCTGGGGAGGGACCCCCTGAGCCCCCGATGCTGTCCCCGAACCCCTGAATCTGGAGTCTTGCAGGAGTGGCACCATCGGTAGTAACATGAAAGGCACGAGATAGCACTGGACCACTTATTAACAGTTCATACAATGTTTCATTCCCTAATGGTCTTACGGGGCCCTAGAAGTGTGTACAAACTCAGAAGTGAGCAAAACATGGTACAGAAGCTATAAAAAAAAAAAAAACAAAAAAACAAATCACAGGCTGTTTTACTTTGCATGAAATCTCCATCTATCTACGTCACGATACATGAAATAAGCAATTACCTTCTCTATGTTCCCAATGATGACCTTCTCTAACCAGTTTTTAAAACATTTCCCATTCAACTTTTCTCTTAAGATGAACAACATGACCACCAAACTACAGATTCTTTTAACCTCTTCTCTTAGAACCCCAAAGGTTAAAAAAAAAAAAAAAAGCACAATTATCTTGACAAATAGTGACCTGCAGTGGGTAGGTATGTCATCCCAGAGATCAAAATCTGCAAGTATGGAATTTCAGGAATATTTTTGGTCCTGAAAATCTACAAGAGCTGGCTGCCAAGGTCTGACGTTAAAGGAAACCGTGACATCTGACTTAAACAGAAGTTCACTGCGACTACCTTCTGTGGCTTGACCAGCTAGCTCCCAGTCGTCATTAAATGG